>NW_027266297.1:53085245-54383578 GCF_022045235.1 Haliotis cracherodii
CAGACACGGATCCCATTAACACAATCAGTCTGCCATGTCGGGATATCACAAGATAGCGTATTACAATTAGTTCGTTCCTCAGTCCATCTCGCGGTAGCAAAATGTAGTTTTTCTAAAAACAAAATATAACACAAATGGATTTTATTTTTAAAAAAATAAATTCCGTTAAACATGAACTGAATACAATACAATGAGGAGCAAGGCTTATATCCCTTGATCACACATCTCTGTCAATTTCTTTAATAATAGTTTCACAAGGGAATATTCAATCTTGCAAATGTGAAAAGGACTTTTCAAAGAATATCACGTGGTATTGTACATGTGTAATTCAGAATGAACATGCAGCGGTGTTAGCGTTATAGATGCATGCCGTACAAGCTGCTTTCCGGTAACATCGGTACCACCAGTGTGGAAGCGACCATTACAAGAATCTTGAAGTTTCCCCCCCAAACCCAAATGTAGTGACGTTCATATTTTTGGTATGCTTTTGTGAATGGGAATGTCAATTAGTGAATTTTGAAAAGGCTCATGACTATTTTAATATATCCCAGAAGACATTACGTTTTGTTTATTTACTCAAATTGGTTCAAGATTGCAGACTGATGGAAAACACCCAACCTCTCCCTAGCATTCTCACAATACCATGACATAATAGCTGAAATGAAATAGAAATCCAAATTGACAAACAGAGAAATAATTTAGCTGGGGAAAGAGTATTCGGTATCACGACAGCCATTACTTGTTTGTAAACGTAACGGTCAGTTGGTTGC
Organism: Haliotis cracherodii; assembly: GCF_022045235.1. NCBI lineage: Eukaryota > Metazoa > Mollusca > Gastropoda > Lepetellida > Haliotidae > Haliotis > Haliotis cracherodii. The sequence goes on from NW_027266297.1 coordinate 53,086,016, forward strand.
GTCCGTCTGTCACAGAGCTGTGACTGGTGACAGCGATAACATAGAGGGCTCCGCGAACGGCCTATCGCTGTGGGGAGCTTGTATGCAGTATCACAAAGGGACAGCACTCTCAGGTTACTGCCATTATAAAATTGTAGCTCTTTTAAACAAATGATTCGAAATTGAAAGAAGATATTATTCATACGTACATTTTAATATCTCATCGAGTAAATGATGTCTATGCCCTCTCATTCAACAATGGTATACTTTCATACTAATAGAATTTGGATTTATTTAATTTTTTATACTTAAGTAAAGTAGCCTCCATACATGTGCTAAACTTGACAACTTTATTGTATTAATGTGATACATCATGTGATTGAAGGTTGAGGTGTAGTGGGGTAGGTCATCTTGTGGTTAAAGGGTTCGCCACGCCCAACACCCGGAGCACAGAGTTTGTCAACGGGACACACACCTGTAGTGTGAAGTCCATGCTTGGTGGTCCTCCTCGTGAACACCATGCGCTTAGCTTGTTTCTCCATCATCACAATGGACTATCCCATGTACGGTAACATTTCACAAGGTTGTTCATTCACTCTTACAGCCGGACGTCACACGTCGGGAACGATTACCAGATGATATTTGTGAGGCGCTTCAGTTAATTTACAGTCATTTGGAAAATCCCCTAGTTCAAGCCGGGACTAGATTTGACCCGTCGACCTCTCTAGCACATGATTGTCATGTTTTCAAAATATTTAGAATAAACTTCTGAATAAGTAACTACATGTATATAATACTAACAAGAATTAAACATAGTTGAACAGTTAACGCTCATAAATTGTGCGGGGGTGAGAATCTTCCGCGGATTTTAGTGACCGAAACATTTGTTAAAATCTCGTGTATCTCATGGCTTTTCCCCCAAACACCCCCAAATTATGGACCACCTTCCACTACAAAGGAGTTTGCCGAAGGGAATTAGCAATCCAGTTTTTAAGTATATGATTTTTTTTATTCCCTCAATTTACGAAGCTGCCTGGCAAAAGTGTACACTTCAAAATTGGATTTGACCCCAAAATCAAAACGTTACCACCCTGAAAACAGTCGCCGAAACACTGCAAACTAAGTGGTAAAACACTACTTTGATATCCGTATGAAATACAACATCACCGAATAACCACTTCTTGTTTGCTTCAATCTGGGCCACCATCAAATACACGCCGGTGTAGACTTTCTTTTGCCCGCCAGTTGATATGTTGCAGCGGTTTGGATACAACGAAAGGAACGAGGTTACGGAGGTGAACCAAGAGTCTCATGATATAAGGCTAAAAAAGACAAGAAATAAGTAAATGTTTCTCGGGTATCGGTATGTCACTTCTGTGCGTCAGTCATTCTTATTGCCAAAAGAAATACAATCCCGCGGCACAATTTACGGCGCCGTATGAAGCAGACTTATCCGTACAATGAAATGTTGACAACGGAGATTACATTAGAATGCCGAGTTCAATAGATGCACAGTTGTATGTGTTTTGGTATATTTTGTGGGAAAAAATGAAACGTGTTGCTTCCGCATCACTTTTAAAAAAGCGGCAAAACAAATAAAATATAGTCTTACGGCCCTCGTCAGTCCCGACATGTTCAGTACAAATGTACCCGAGAAACATTTTAATATTTATTATGCAGCCTAAAGGTTCCAATGTATCATACGTAGATTATCAGTAAATCTATCATAGCGGTCCATTATGATTACAGGTATGCAATGAATTTGCAATGTGTATACTTGAGACGATCGTGCACGTTTACAAATCGTCATTAACGTCATCAGGTGCCTCACACTGTCGGTACACGATGACATACATGCAGTCAGGTGACTCACAACGTTGGTACACGATGACATATATGCAGTCAGGTGACTCACACAATTGAGGCACGATGACATATATGCAGTCAGTTGACTCACACAATTGGGGCACGATGACATACATGCAGTCAGGTGACTCACACAATTGAGGCACGATGAAATACATGCAGTCAGGTGACTCACACTGTTGGGGCACGATTACATATATGCAGTCAGTTGACTCACACAATTGGGGCACGATGACATACATGCAGTCAGGTGACTCACACAGTTGGGGCACGATGACATACATGCAGTCAGGTGACTCACACAATTGGGGCACGATGACATACATGCCGTCAGGTGACTCACAACGTTGGTACACGATGACATATATGCAGTCAGGTGACTCACACAATTGAGGCACGATGACATATATGCAGTCAGTTGACTCACACAATTGGGGCACGATGACATACATTGAGTCAGGTGACTCACACAATTGGGGCACGATGACATATATGCAGTCAGGTGACTCACACTGTCGGTACACGATGACATACATGCAGTCAGGTGACTCACACATTTGGGGCACGATGACATATATGCAGTCAGTTGACTCACACAATTGGGGCACGATGACATACATGCAGTCAGGTGACTCACACCATTGAGGCACGATGACATATATGCAGTCAGTTGACTCACACCATTGAGGCACGATGACATACATTGAGTCAGGTGACTCACACCATTGAGGCACGATGACATACATTGAGTCAGGTGACTCACACCATTGAGGCACGATGACATATATGCAGTCAGTTGACTCACACAATTGGGGCACAATGACATACATTGAGTCAGGTGACTCACACAATTGAGGCACGATGACATACACGCAGTCAGGGGACTCACACCATTGAGGCACGATGACATACACGCAGTCAGGGGACTCACACCATTGAGGCACGATGACATACACGCAGTCAGGAGACTCACACCGTTGGGGCACGATGACATACATGCAGGCAGGTGACTCACACCATTGGGGCATGATGACATACACGCAGTCAGGGGACTCACACCATTGAGGCACGATGACATACACGCAGTCAGGGGACTCACACCATTGAGGCACGATGACATACACGCAGTCAGGAGACTCACACCATTGGGGCACGATGACATACACGCAGTCAGGAGACTCACACCATTGAGGCACGATGACATACACGCAGTCAGGAGATTCACACCGTTGGGGCACGATGACATACACGCAGTCAGGAGATTCACACCGTTGGGGCACGATGACATACATGCAGTCAGGTGACTCACACCATTTGGGCACGATGACAAACACGTCGTCAGGTGACTCACACTGTTGGTACACGATGACATATATGGAGTAAGATGACTCACACCGGTGAGGCACGATAACATACCCGCTGTCAGGTGACTCACACCGTTGGGGCACGATGACATACATGCAGTCAGGTGACTCACACTGTTGGGGCACGATGACATACATGCAGTCAGGTGACTCACACCGTTGGGGCACGATGACATACATGCAGTCAGGTGACTCACACTGTTGGGGCACGATGACATACATGCAGTCAGGTGACTCACACCGTTGGGGCACGATGACATACATGCAGTCAGGTGACTCACACCGTTGGGGCACGATGACATACATGCAGTCAGGTGACTCACACTATTGGGGCACGATGACATACATGCAGTCAGATGACTCACACCGTTGGGGCACGATGACATACATGCAGGCAGGTGACTCACACTGTTGGGGCACGATGACATACATGCAGTCAGGTGACTCACACTGTTGGGGCACGATGACATACATGCTGTCAGGTGACTCACACCGTTAGGGAACGATGACATACATGCAGTCAGATGACTCACACTGTTGGGGCACGATGACATATATGGAGTCTGGTGACTCACACTGTTGGGGAACGATGACATACATGCAGTCAGGTGACTCACACCGTTAGGGCACGATGACATACATGCAGTCAGGTGACTCACACTGTTGGTAAACGATGACATACATGCAGTCAGGTGACTCACACTGTTGGTAAACGATGACATATATGGAGTAAGATGACTCACACTGGTGAGGCACGATAACATGCACGCAGTCAGATGACTCACACTGTTGGTACACGATGGCATACATGCAGTCAGGTGACTCACACTGTTGGTACACGATGACATACATAAAGTCAAGTGACTCCCACTGTCGGAACACGATGTCATATACGCAGTCTGGTGAATCACACCGTTGGGACACGATGATAAACACGTCGTCAGGTGGCTGTCACTGTTGGTACACGATGACATACACGTCCTCAGGGAACGATGACATACAGGTCGTCAAGTGACTCACACTGTTGGTACACGATGACATACACGCAGTCAGGGGACGATGACATACAGGTCGTCAGGTGTCTCACACTGTTGGTACACGATGACATAACGTCGTCAGGTGGCTCACACTGTCGGTGCACGATGACATACACGTCGTCAGGTGGCTCACACTGTTGGTACACGATGACATACATGCAGACAGGGGACGATGACATACACGTCGTCAGGTGGCTCACACTGTCGGTGCACGATGACATAACGTCGTCAGGTGGCTCACACTGTTGGTACACGATGACATACATGCAGACATGGGACGATGACATACACGTCGTCAGGTGGCTCACACTGTCGGTGCACGATGATATACACGTCGTCAGGTGGCTGTCACTGTTGATACACGATGACATACACGCAGTCAGGGGACGATGACGTACACGTCGTCAGGCGGCTCACACTGTTGGTACACGATGACATACACTCAGTCAGGGGACGATGAAATGCACGCAGTCAGGGGACGATGACATACACGCAGTCATGTGGCTCAAACTGTTGGTACACGATGACATACATGCAGTCAGGGGACGATGACGTACACGTCGTCAGGTGGCTCACACTGTTGGTACACGATGACATACACGCAGTCAGGGGACGATGACATACACGCAGTCAGGGGACGATGACATACATTCAAACTTTACCGCCACTGTTGTCTGCCCAGAAAGAGGAAGGTCGGGGGTTTGATCTACGGACACGTCATACAAAAAAGGCGGTAACGTGGTACTAGTTGTTACCCTGACTGGCTCTTGGCATTGAGGGGCTAAACAAGGACTGGTCGGCTTTGAGTCAGTATGCTGTGTCTGAGTGAGGGTATTCATGTTCAACTGCAACGTGATATCTCAGTGGGCTAACACTAGTCCGGACTAGTACACGCAACCACACACACGCGCATGCATGTCGTTATATAAGTGAAATAATCTATAACTCCACGTTAAACCCCATTCATCTCACCTCACCTCACCCCACCTCACCAAATATTAAAACTTAGCATGTCATATCTTGCACTGCATATTTTCACACATACCTACCGATCAATGTAATTGTTAAGATTCTGTATCACAGTTTTGAAAAAGGAAAGAAATTCCACCCAACACCCTTTCACAAGACCAGTATGTCATCATTTTGGATTTTGTATGAAGACCAGATACTTTTTTCAGCTATAGCCGCAAAACCAGATATTTTGTACAAATAAAACTGTGAGCCTAGATATATTTTAAAAAACCTATTGCAAGAGTGTATTCTTCGTAGCAAACAATTTTATTTTTTTCCAACAATCTGAGGCATAATTATTCGGGGACATTATTTTCGGGGACAATTGTTTTTTCGATCCAATCCCAGCTCCTCCCATCCCCTCCAGAATAACATGTCGCCGGTTCCTTATGACTGGATAATACTTCCCCTGTGTAAGTGGAACACTCTTTGTTCGGTCGAAAGGAAACACAACCGTAGTACGCCCATTTATTCCCTACAGTCTAATGGTTCATTCGCTGATAAGATGTGTCCACGAATCATCAGTACCACTGTATATTACTTTACCTCTGTCGCAGAAACCTACCCACGTGTATTCGTCAACGTCTGTGCGCGCATTACTACAATGTGCACGCAACCGTCGATCGTGGGTTGGGTATTTACACACTTGGGTTCGTACAATAGTCTTGTCCGACTACGTCGGCGGGCCGGCGGGAACAGTAAACAGACACAAACAGTTCAATATAATCCCCAAATGAAATGTGACACATTATCGCGATTCTTTAATCAAGACGTACCATGCTTGTGAGACATTCTCTTTTTCAATGACCACAATCCTTACTTAGTATGTGTGTTGAAGGCGAATAAAGCTGAACATGTCTTAGCATACATTTGCATGGTTTGATATAATTAGACATCGAAATTGTGTGACATGGTATTTAAAAAAAATCAAAAGCGACGAACGTCGATAGGGCTGGGACGGGTAACTCGGGTTCTCGGGTAGAGCGGGTACTGAGTAGGACCCGGGTAGTCCTGTGGGTACCCGGGTCCTACTCAGTACCCGCCCGACCTGAGTCCCGCTCTTGTCACGTGACATATTGATTAATGACAAAAAATATCTAAAACTCTATGGTTACACTAAAAGTCACCGATGTTCGCATTTCTTTCTTACAATGCACCCATTCCTTCTGATCTTTATAGGTTTGAATAAAGATAAAACTTCAGTCAACTTCAGTGTATGCATGACCACACCACATTTTATCAGGGCTACAGTCAAACTAATCCCAATCGGACATTTTACACCAAGTCTTGAGACATATAGTGGGTATCCGGGTAGGGTCGGGTAATAGCGTGGTGGGTACCCGGGTAGTAAATTTGGACTCGTCCCAACCCTAAACGACAATCTATCAAGCGAGACTGGACGTTCCATTAACGCAAGAACGTTTACTAACTAACTAAAGGATATTTTCTTTATTACGATTTATAACAAGCTTATGTTTTAGTTTAAACATTAAAAGTAATTAAATTGGAGTCAACATTTCCGCTTGTTCTTTACAATCCTTCTTGATTTCGATGTTGTGTAAGATCATAATAGATTTACGCGAACAGGAGAAAAATATATGTATGGATAAATTAAAACATTTAAATATCTCTCGAATAACCTTCTTCGTGTTCTGCTTAACACAAATGCCCATATTTTCTGTAATTCAGTATTTGAATTGACATATAAAAGAAGTTTCAACTTTGCTAATTTAACTGATCCCAATATGTGTGTGTCAATATCATTTAATTTGGTCATTCCATGTCATAATTACCAAGTAGCAGAAATGAGGTTTTATTATTATTGTATTATTCCTACGTTCATGAATGTGGCGAAAGTGGTATCATGGTTTGGGGGCCATTGGTGGGGAAAAGAAGACCTCTGGGTTACCATTCAGGGAAATATGACAACCCACAGGTACACACGTGTAGTCTTACAATCAGAGGTCCTCTCTTTCCGGCAACAGCAGCGACAGGGGTTCATTTTCAAACAGGCCACCGTCAGAATCTCCACGGACGTTTTCAAGGACCGCCATAACATTGACCTACTGCCATGACCAGCTTCTTCTCTTTACTTATCCAGCATCGAACATCTTTGGGGTGACAACTCAGACGTCGACCACAACAGCCAGTCAACGTCCAGCAGCTGGAACAAGCTCAACAGGACGAGTGGAGACGGATCCCCAATGATGTCACCCGGCTGTTTGCGCTTACCTTTGGAAGACGGGTTCTGGCTTGCATCGATACTTATGGAGGTCAGGCCAGATACTGAGTGTGCAGCCATCGACGGTTGTGATGTACTGTTGGCTTTCAGTGACAGGGTCGTGATTACCGTTTCAGTGTAAATCTGTACCATGTGTGTGACTGCACTTCACTCTTGTAACACTGATGCTATAGTGATTTTTTTGGCATGAACTATTCTGAAAGATTGATACACATCTGATATGAGCTGAAAACATTTTGTTGCTTTTGATTTAGAAAGATGTGTACGTTCTTTTGTACTTCAGTTAATTTTTAGATACTCGATACCTGATTACATATGGACAGGGCGAGGTTAATGATACGAGTTTCTATTAAAATTGCACAAATAGTCGAGAAGAAGGCCGAGGAATGATTTATGTGAGGGTAAAATGGGGCTATTATTTCAGATTTTGTAAAACAAACGGTTTTTTCTCATCAAAACTCATAACAAAACGACACCCTCGGGGTTCGAATCGTGCGACAACAGACGATCAGCTATTCACACATGGGACCGCCCAATCGCTTGTAGTTGCCTCCTAGGACATGTATTGGGCATCGAAGGGGAAGGCGAGTACTTTCATTACTTATGTACACTGGGATACATCACCATAAATAGAATGTCAGGTGTCGAATTACGAAAGAAATAATTTCACACCAAGTCTTCGGCGCTAATGAATGGATGAATGAATGAATGAATGAATGAATTTGTACACAAATCTATGAACTATGAATATTATGATAAAGTAAGTTTGTATTTGAATACACAAAACAAAGAATAAATTACAAACACTGCCCTCTGAAAAAAGATATCTTAATACACATGGAGTTTCATTTTCCTGTAAAACCACACCCGAACCCCGAAGCCGCTTCTCAGCTGGCATGTTTAAGGAGATGTTGGCCTAAAGGAAATATTCATAGACTAGTCGGAGCACATCTTTTCGCTTGCTGGTTATTTACAGAGGGAGACCTTCATTTCCTTCAGTTTACATGATGAGGTCACAAGTAGGGTTTGGTCCATCGTCATATGTACCCCAGTGTAACACACCCTCAAAGCATCAGTGTACAGAGGAACGAGAGGAGGCGGACGGGATTCAGAGAGCTCAATGACTCCAGTGTACAGCAACAAACACGACTCGGTCTCAATATAGCGACAGGGCTAATTACTCGACCCACATGTGGTCATGAAGTGTTTGCACTGCATATTTGGTTAGTGTGTCTCTCCCCACCCATCCCATGATACTTTAAGACGAGTAACGAACACTATCCATTGGGTTTGGATATATAGTCTGTCCAAGTCACATTGTTTCCTTACTTCACAATTTCACCTCCTGAACACAAGCACGATGTTGAAGACTATAGTTTTGTTACTTTGTGTTGCGGGGATTCAGGGAGCTACGTATGCGAGACGCTTCATCCCAGGTATTTGTTTGCAGGGTGTTACATCTCATATTATTTCTGAAGTAATGATATACATTTACATGTCCATATTACCGCTGAGTGTAAAGGTGATGGGAAACTACACAGATTCGGCACGTGAAGTGGGTATGATACATATACTATTTTGTCACACGTAATTAGCTGTGTAGAAAATAGCGTATTTTATTATGTATATATTGATGAATATTATTTGAATCAGATGATAAGTAATCAATATTTAATACGAGTGAATATTACACTTAATGTGCCTGAAATAGGTGATAGGTTCACACATTCATGAATGTTAACTCGATTAGATAGACATCTTATTACACACGTTCAGCCAAATAACCTGATAGTATTGAAACCTCTCCAGAAAGTAATAGTCAACAGTATTGTAATTAGGGCTTGGACGAGTCCAAATTTACTACCCGGGTACCGGATTCCCTATTACCCGACCCTACCCGGGTACCCAATGCAGGTCTCAAGAGCTGGGAACAAAATATCTGATTGGGAATTGTTTTAGATACATGTATGAAACGATCAGTACATTGAAGTTGACTGAAGCTTTATCTTTACTCAGGCATATACAAGTCAAAGGAATGTGTGCATCGTCAGAAAGAAATGCGAACATTAGCGACTTGTGGTGTGATCACTGAGCTATAGTGAGTTTTTATCATCAAACAATATATCACGTGACTAACCACGGGTCCGGGTAGTCCTGTGGGTACCCGGGTCCTACTCAGGACCCACCCGCCCCGAGTACCCGAGTTACCCGTCCAAGCCCTAATTGTAACTTAATTAACTTGTACGTCATAAGTGTATAATGTCAACAGTAGCGTCTGTATTACCTCAACAATGGCCCGACGAATCACTATACCAATGTGCTTCATATGGACTAACTAGGGTATCTTGAACCGTATCGATCACAAATGAGCTTGTGTTTTCGGATTTACGATGATATTGAACATTAGATGACCGGTAATTTTGCTTATCGACAGTGAAAATACGAAAGTTATGGTTCATTTGTCGTGGGACTATCTCTCCACGCCTTCAACTTTAACGTCTTCATCTATAGAGTTTAAATTTTTTAAAAATAAATAATGTTTGTATTTCAGTGATAACCAATTGTTCATGGTATATAGGTTTGGCATATCGAGACATTTTGTGGTGTATATAGAGAATCTCACCAGAGTGTCTTTTGATATCAAATATATCAACAAGAGTTGATAAAAGTGGAAAAAGTACGAAGCTTGCCGAGTGTTGATATATTTAATATCAAAGGAGACAAGGGTGAGATTTTCTTTATCATTCAACATCATTCTTCCACCTTTTTCACTTTGTAGACAGAAATAAGCAGTGTCTTAAGTTTAAAAAAGTACTGCTAACAATTTCAGTAGCAGAGCCATTAGTGATGTAATTTGATTGTGACATAATGGTAACCGATGACGTCACAATGGTCTGCAAAGCATTTTGATGCAATTTCATTGCAGCGATATCTACAATGTAGATATCGCTTGATCTCACCTAAGCGATATCTCCTATTATTATGCCTCAAAGTGGGACTGACCAATCAGAGCATAACTACTGAACCCACATGAGCCCGTATACCGTCAGTAAAAATCCAAGATGGTTGTTACTGACTAAATATGAGACCGTATACCGTCAGTAACAGCCATTTTGAATTTTCCAACACCCCCCTCACATATTTCACATGGAAATTCTGGTACAAAAATTCGTTATTCGACACTGTTTTGTGTTTAATATCATTAATCGTGATGAGCAAAGACATTATTTATCAAAGAAATCATGTTCGTGACTTTATTTATAACAAATATTAAAAAGGTTACAACGGAGGTCACTGAGTTACAAATAGCAACGTCATAGAACATACTATAGGGTGACGTCACAAACAAGAAACGTGACGCCAATGAGGTCACATAGCAATAGAATAGATAGTAGCCCGTCGTTAGGGGAAATCGGACTGCTATCAAGTTACAGTGGCCCGCAGATTTCCGTTAACATGCGGGCATTTCTATGATTATTCTATCCATTTCAGCTATAATACTTTAAACGTATATGGCTGTGAACAGATTAAATACATCCAGGATAAGGTATATGGATGTGAACAGATTAAATACATCCAGGATAAGGTATATGGCTGTGTAAAGATTAAATACATCCAGGATAAGGTATATGGTTGTGAACAGATTAGATACATCCAGGATAAGGTATATGGCTGTGAACAGATTAAATACATCCAGGATAAGGTATATGACTGTGATCAAATTAAATATATCCAGGATAAGGTATAAGGTTGTGAACAGATTAAATACATCCAAGATAAGGTATATGGCTGTGAACAGATTAAATACATCCAGGATAAGGTATATGGCTGTGAATAGATTAAATACATCAATGATAAGGTATATGGATGTGAACAGATTAAATACATCCAGGATAAGGTATATGGCTGTGTACAGATTAAATACATCCAGGATAAGGTATATGGTTGTGAACAGATTAAATACATCCAGGATAAGGTATATGACTGTGATCAAATTAAATACATCCAGGATAAGGTATAAGGTTGTGAACAGATTAAATACATCCAAGATAAGGTATATGGCTGTGAACAGATTAACTACATCCAAGATAAGGTATATGGCTTTGAACAGATTAAATACATCCAAGATAAGGTATAAGGTTGTGAACAGATTAAATACATCCAGGATAAGGTATATGGTTGTGAACAGATTAAATACATCCATGATAAGGTATATGGTTGTGAACAGATTAAATACATCCAAGATAAGGTATATGGCTGTGAACAGATTAAATACATCCAGGATAAGGTATATGGCTTTGAACAGATTAAATACATCCATGATAAGGTATATGGTTGTGAACAGGTTTCGTAGATGAAGCACATCATTTATTGAACTCCAATAGACCGCCATGATTTGTAAATGTCACAAGGTCATTTTTGTTCTTTCAGGTCAGTTCCGGACCTTGCCCGATGGGACAGTTTGTGAGGGCAACCGGAATTTAAATGACCAGTGGCAGACCCCCGGCAAGTGTAATAAGTGTACCTGTCTTCAGTCGGGGAAGGTCACGTGTGAAAGGTGTGTACACCTCTCTTCTGAAGTGTTCACAGACCTTGAGGGTCAAAAGCTGGGAGAAATTTCTACATGTGTTTAACTTTTTTTTTTTAGACTTTAGTGCAGAGTTGTTTGCGACGTAATGTTATGGATTCTTGGACATGAAACATGTGAAGGAATATCGTAAAATGTTCAATAACAATCTCATTAATTTAAGGTTGTTGCCTACGACATCATTCCGACACCTTCATAGAAGAACTCACGTGAAACAAGAGAGACTTTTGACCGCCCAATCTAAATTAAAGCTGCGCTGGGTTCTGCAGCGTATCAAATGCTAGATTTCTTAAACGATTTGAATTAATTTCTTTACCACCTCGATTAGAACATTTCGATTTGGGCCAAAAACAAAACAACGCAGGACACAAATATGACTCCGATGGTACACATTTGGGGTGTATATGCCACGGATCGGAGCTCAGACACGACAGGCTGCATACAATATCCACAACAGGGTAATGGTATAAATATGTACAATCGGGAAAGGTCGTAGCAGCTAGTTTTCAAGATACAGAAATGAGATATGTTAGTCTGAATGCTTCGCGCACACGTATCGAGAATTTCGAAGCCTCGACGCTGATTGGCTGATCAGAAAGCTCAGATCAAGAGGTATCGTATGGGAGTAGAAGAGCTGGTTTTAATGAGATTGGTGCAATAAAGACATATAAGATGTTAATAATGTAACGGTTTCAAAGTATAAATATATACTTTGACCTTAGTATAACCATTTAATTCCTGATTGCATAAATGCGAATGGGTTGCACACTTTGCTTTGATCGCATTTCATTTCATAGGGTATGAGACGGTAAACAAGCGCGTACAATATTGCATTATGTTAATCAGAACTTCGGATCCCTTTGCTGCAACTTTACCCTGTTGAGTCCATTCTGATTATGTGATTGTAGTTGCGGCGTCTCAGTGAGAATACAAGATACCACCCAGAAGATCTTTTGTTACCGCTCGGCAACCACGTACCCTGCCTGCTGTGACGACGTCATCTGCCAGGAGGACAAAAGGTTCAGCTTCATGGACTTCCTGAGATCCGCATCACTGTAACTGGGGACTTCGTGAAGAGGCCTTGCAGCGAGGATGCGCTGTCGGTACCGATGTGTGTTGCATGCATCCTCGGAACATGTCATAATATTTCCCACCTTTTGCTAGAATAAACGCATACATGTGCCAGTGGGCTTCGTCTTTTACCGCAAGATTGACTGACCCGGTCTTCATGCAACGGTGTAGCATAAGAAACAAGTTCAAACTGTCCTCCAGTTCTCTCGAAATGTATCTTTAGAGGATATGATGACGGACACAGTTAAAACATATGTACGTAAAATATTCAATCATTTTGTTCAGTTTGCTGAGAGGGCACGTGCACGGTCAGCTAGCACCTTTTGGACTCCTAAAAGGTGTGCCTGATTTGTCAACTAAGAATGAGATGGACAAAACAATTTATCGCAAGAAAATGGTGAAACTATGTGTGAGTGAGTTGGGGTTTAACGGGTTTAACGGGTATGGTGACACAAAATATAATAAAGTGAAACGTGTATGATTGCTGTTCAACTCATCACTCCTGAATGTAAGGTGAGGTAAGGTGAAATGGGGTTTAACGCCAACGTCCAAGATTGTTGCACGTGCATGCACGTGTGTGTCTGGCTGCTTGTACTAGTCCGGACTAATGCCGATGTCACAGTGCTTGCCCACCGAGATACCATGCCGCAGTATAACATGAACACCCTACTCAGACACAGTATACTGAATCCAAGCCGACCAGTCCTCGTTAAATAAAGTGTATATGTTACTCCGCCTGAACAACGAACATTATTTTCAACATCATGCTGTTAACTACACCAACCTTCTCATTGAAACATGTGTCATACGTTAAGATGTATCAATCACAACGATATTGGTAAGCGAACTTAATTTCTGATATACTCTTTTAAATTAGTTGTGTGTTTGGTTGCAATGTGGTATTATCATGTACACCAGATGGGTTCCATAATAGGACTGTTACTAAATCTATGAAGGTTTTTCACCTACTGATATCAGTACTCTGATATCTCTCGGTGTTTTCAGTGATAATATATAATACCTACAGTAAAAACCTAAAGTATGCCCAAACCATATATTTAAGTGGCATTTATACAGGTTGTAAACATTAAGACAGAGTTAACTTATGGATATCAACAGGTGCTGATATTTTCATCAAGTGATCAACAACTTGGTAACTACACACTCAAATCCAGACTTCTTTGTCGTTACATGCTTCGTCATTAAAGCTTCATCCCCTGACATCCAGTTGCTAATGTGTATCTCTGTAATCTTAGTTTCATATTACCATGTCTTCCTCAATTGTTGATCACTTCCTTGATAGAGTTGATAGCACCAGGCTGTCCTGTACCAAAACTTCGCAATTATTGAAATAATATTTCATTTGGTATAATACAAATTTAGAGAAGGATAGCATTTTTCAGACATATTTGTTGAGCTAAACATATTAAACACGCATAAATTTCATGCATAAACACAAGCTATTCTCTCTTTACCTTATGTTTCTTTCCTGAATTCCCTCACGACTGAACTGACACACAGCTGACATGGTACTGAAACAAAGGAGTGAAATGAAAGATTATTTTCAGCATTAATTTATAGTTCTTAGTTTGTAGCTATTAACTCAACATGTGTTTTCGATATAACTTGCTGCATTGTATTAGGCATGAAATGTCAACAGTAGGCGAGTGTTTGATAGAAATGGTTCCATATGTTACGTTTATCCTTTCGTCAATACTTACTGTCCATATACTCTATGCAATGTGCTACAATATCTTGATACACACCATAATGTATCTTACATTTAACTAATATTCCGTCTAATTTAAATGACATATACAGTTATGAAATGCAAGGTTTCAAATGGTACAGACGACTTTATCAATCTCCTAACTATACTTTGATAAACCATAAGTTAACTTCAAACGACAGTCTAAGCTATAGTTTAGGAAGTATGTGACCCTAAAGGTAATTGCGTTTTATAAAATCAAGAGTATGTTAAATAAATTTAGTAGTGAAAAAAATGTTTTCGTGATCGTAATATGTATGTGATCCTAATGTCTTCTCATTGGACATACTCCAAAAACATCCACGAATCTGCAATAAGAATTTACCGGTGTAATTTGTAGCTGGTTACAAATTATTTCTCCTTTTCCAATTTGTCTAAAACGAAAGGACTATATATCACGGAGGGGGCAGCTGTAATATACAGCACATCGCTTCCAATGATCTTTTATGCTTACTTCCATATCAGTCATGACACAGAACTTTGAAGAAGTGTTACCGATAAAAGTACACCATATATTACAACATCTATTAAATCATAAATCTTTGATGATATCTTGATAAAAATGCATTCCTTTTGCCACATGTAAATACTTCAACTACCAGCTCTAAAACAAATGACTGAGGAGGCAGCCCCGTTCCACACTAACATAACATAAAAAGGAAAAATATCCACTGCTGCGCGTTACACAAGCCTTTTACTTGTGTCACGCGCAGCAATAGATATCTTTTCTTTTAAGTATGTCCCTCTTAGCATGTTAGGAACTTCCGATCGGCGCCAAACTAAATGACACAAGATCATAACTTTTGCCAATTCTATTCTATTCTTTTGTGCCCATAATATACGAACACTACCTGCGGTTTCAAGTTTCAAATCCTAACAAACCCACCACAAATTGCAAGAAAAATGATTTCTCCTGTTTCATGTTCATCCCCTCACAACATATTTAAAATCTAGGAAAATCTATGTTGGGGAAAATTGTTTAGTTTGGGTATGATCTTTAGGGGGTAAATCAATGTAAATCAATGTGAAAAGCCCGAAAATGTAAGGTTTCATTTTTCCTTTAACCATATCAAGAGAGATATCAAATGAAAGCTGGCATCACATGCAGTCCTTTTGTATCTATAGTTTGTATCTATTTTGCATAAAAGTAAAATATTCGACCTTTGAAACAAAACAAAAAACGAAATTGGGGGAAAAACACATATATCCATATTTATTCATCTACATACTTTTTGTTAGTCTTAACTATATTTATTTGATAATATCAAAAATTGTTTATTTGTTTGAAAACCTTCATCTTAAAACATTTCCTTTTTAAATCTTATAGGTCAAGGGAGGTCATCAATAAATGTTGATAAATATAAGTTTCCCGACAAGTTACACATTGGCGGCCATGTTTACCAAGAAGACAAAATAACAAGGTCATCAGTAAAGGCAATAAGAAGAGCACATATCTTTGTAGATACCATTGTGAAGGCTTTGCTGGTAGCGAAGGTTTTTCAAGTGTGAGCAAACAAGTATGAACAGAAGTTTGAAGTTCAAGAGATCATGAGAGAACCGGAGGGCACGGGTGGCCTCGTCGTCTAAGGCGCAGCTGTGCAGAGTTGCGTCCCATGGGCACGCCAGAAACCTATGGTTGTGGGTTCGAATCCCCGTTCGCCCCAATTATGTTTCTAGGTTTGTCAGCACCATACCCGTGCTCGTGGGTTTCACCGAAGTGGAAAACGTCTGAGACCTGCATCACTTTAGGCTTTCCTCCCACATTAAGCTGACACGCCGTGAGAGAACCAATGGAGGAAGTGACAGAGGAACCAGTGGAGGAATTGACAGAGAAAAACCTAGATTGCTCATCTGACAATGAAGATCTCACAGACATATGTCATCTATTTGATGATTTGATTCACCAAACTTCAATCAATGATGGACTAAATGAAGAACAGCAAAGCCTTGGGTGCAATCTATGGAGATGGTGGATATCCTAAGGAGTTTCATTCGAGGTGAGAGAACTGGCAATTGGAACCTCCATCTCAAATCCTTATATCATATGCTCCTATACTCCATGATGGCACACCGGCCTCGTGGAATCACTTACAATAATATATGTGGCATGTACTGCAATTATGTGACCAGTCATTATGGCATGCCAACAATTGTCTTTGATGGCTACAACGAGAACCCATCAACAAAGGATATGACACATCTGAGGAGAACCGAGGGTGTAGTTGGAGCAAATGCAAAGTTTGACGGTTACATGATCATTCAGTCCGAGAAGGAACAATTCCTTGCGAACACCAAAATAAACAAAGACAGCATAGGGAAAGCAGTATCTTTGAAAATATTCCAGTCAAGTCCTGACTTCAGGGAACATGCTAAGGTGTTTGACAAGCCGTTGGAGGATATAACCAGAGGACAGAAAATAATAACTGGAGAATAGGCTCTCTTGTGCCTTTACAACAGGAGAAGACCTAAATTATCTACCGTCGGTTTCGTGAGAAGGCGAGAAGGTCACATCAAGTGGATGAAATTGCAGCAGAAGAATGGGGTTGGAGAGTTATTGGTGAACTAATTCCACAGTTAACCGGTGTGCCACCAGCTCCTAAAGAACTCGCAATTATACAATACTACTATTAAACGAGCATGTGTGATTCAAACAGCTGCAGCTGTCACAGATTGCAGTGTTCTTCACTGTGTGACGAATGTGGTGGCATGTCTTGTTTGAAATGCCAACAGTCTGAGGCATTTGAGGTGAACTATGATGTGCATACCTGTTACTATGCATGTGTGTGCTGATAACTTAATGGGTTGTTTCGGTCAGCATATGACCATTTAATGCTGTTTGGAACACGACAGATTACTATTATTGAAAGCTGAAAATAGATTTTTGCTGATTTCTCTGAATCAAAACAAGTCAGAATGTGGAAAGGTATAACATAATGAAGCCTGTATTTGTAGCTTTCATTTGATATGTAAAAGAGTTAACTTGGAGTAAATTTCAAAAATGGAATTTTTGAATTTTTTTCTGTGAAAATGCTAGGGAATCGCTGTAGTAAAGAAGCCTGAATTTGGAAATGTTTGCCCATTTAGATTTTTCTAGATTTTTGATATGATGTTAAGGAGGGCTTATTAAATATGAATAAACTAAAAACATTTCTGTTGCAATTTGTGGTGGGTCCATCGTTATTTTGACCGGACTAGTAATGAATACCATTGCATCGTGACGTTCTATGGAGAAATGCAATAAACTGTAGCCTAATCTTCTCTACAATTCCACCAGCTTGCATTACGTCTAGGAGGCTGGACCACATATATAGACTAAGCGGCAAAAGAAAGTATAGGTTGGCAATTTGTAATTTTCCTAAAAACAGCGATAACTAGTGGAAAGTTGGTATTGGGAATATGACTGCCCAGGAACAGGTACCGACAAAAAAAACCTCACCCGAACGCGCCACCTTCGACGGCGCTCGTGCGGTGACAAAAAATGGTGAAAAGGGTTTCCCGCCTATGGCATAAACTGCACGTGCATATTAGCTGTATAGATGCGTTCGTCTGCAGGGTATAACCACACGTAATGAAAGCACACGAGAGAGAGAGAGAGACATCGGTATGGCAGAAATGGGGGCAACACAGGTCCAAATTGCCAGAAGGTTTGGTTGTACACCATTGACAGTAGCCAGGCTGCTTCAACGGTACGGGCAGACAGGGAGGACACAGGACATGCCTATAACCGGACGACCCCGAGTGACAACAAACCCTGGAAGAGTGTCAGATACGGCTCATTCACCTGCGAACAGATTCGTAACGGCGACGGCGACGGCAGCAACAGCGTTAGCCAACGTACAGTACTACGACGACTTCGTGCTGCTGGAATCCGAACGTATCGTTCTTTCCGAGGAATGGTACTGACTGCTCAACATCGACGCCTGAGACTGCGATGGACGAGGCAGGTTCGACGTTGGCAAGTGAGAAATTGGCCTCGAGTGCTGTTTGCTGATGAAAGTCGGTTTAACTTGTTTTGAAATGACGGCAGAGAACGCGTTTATCGACGCAGAGGGGACGTTTGGCTCCGGCGTGTATTCGAGAGGTCAATCCATTCGGCGGAGGAGGTGTCATGGTGTGGGGCGGTATTTGTGGAGATCAGAAGACTGACGTCATGGATGAGGCGGCGTATCACATCATGCATTGAGACAGCTGGCGGTCATACACGCTATTGAAGGCAACTGTGTCGACAATGAACTTGTAATGCGTCTGACAATTTTTTGGTGACATTTCAGACAACTTTTGAAAAAGAAATTTCTTACCCCACCATTGTTTACCTTGAGCTTACATTACCTGTGATTGCACAATTCCATTCAAACTGTGGTTGATCAATCATTTGTTACCCCTCCCTTGATTATATTATAATCGATCATGGAATTCGACCTATACTTTCTTTTGCCGCCCAGTTTAGTAAATCTTTTGTACAGTTTAGAAGCGAATACGTTTCCAAGACCACTAGGCAAAGATATATATATATATATATATATATATATATATATATAGTGTTCCTGTATTTATCTGTTCCCTTTCTTGTGAAGCAGGGCAATGGCTCACAGTAACTGGCTGCCAAACGTTGAACACAGTATTGGGTCTTTTCAGTATTTCACAATTACAACTGTGCAGATTTGCATATATTGACCCATGGTGTCACCATGGCTTCTTACATTTACAACGAAACTTATGAAAATGTGTAAGAATAATTTACCAAACATGTTCGATGTAAAGCAAGTATCAGATGAGTTTCTGTTTCACATGCCTGTTGCTCTTTTTCATGAAGGAGCTACATTCTTTTCAATTTATTTTTACAATATTGGAGCAAACGCATTTGCATTTCCAGATCGCTTTATGGGACCGTGGAACTGGGTAGGTTACCCCGAACACTATCCTTAGCTCTTGGATCCCTTTTAAGACCAATCACCCCTTTAATGCTCATTAAATCGACACATTAGCCGGGACACTGTGATCCGACGTCTACGTTCCAACAACTTCAGATGTCGCCGACCAGCACGTCGTCCTGTTCTCCAACCACGGCATCGGCAGGCACGACTTCAGTGGGCACAGGGTCATCGCAATTTTCTCTGATGAAAGTCGCTTTTGTGTCTCCCATGCAGACGGATTTGGCGGCGTCGAGGTGATCGTTTCGCTGACAGAAACGTTGTGGAAAGGGATCCATGGGATGGACCTAGCGTCATGATATGGGCAGGGATTGGACTTAATGCGAGAATTGGACTATGTGCTTTCTGAATGTTGGTCAAGGTTGGGGACACGGCGTCACTGCTCAGCGGTATATCGATCAAGTGATCAGACCCCACTTTGTTCCATTTTTTGCACAACATCAACACATTTTTCAGCAGGACAACGCTCGTCCCGATGTTGCCAGAGCTTCCATGGCCTTTCTGTAAGAACACAACATCCGTGTTCTACCGTGGCCAGCCCTCAGCCCTGATCTGAACCCCATCGAACATTTGCGGGATGAGATTCAAAGGCGTCTGCACAATGTGCGCCCAGTCCCTACAACTGCCGATGAACTACGCACAGCTGCTCTGGATGTATACAGGAGGATCCCTAGGGCCTTCACGAATCGTGAGATCCACTCAATGTACAGGAGATGTGTGGCAGTGATCAATGCTAATGGTGGTCACACCAGGTATTGACTGACATTTTGGGTAGTGACCCGAAACTGTGTAAACCCTTAACATTTGAAAAAAACCAATTATACCATCTGCCTTTTTAATCCATTAAACTTTTTTTAAATTTTTGTTGTTGTCAATCTTGCCCTATTAGTATTTCTTGTCTTTACTGTAGAAAATAAATAACATGTATACTGCATACCCGATTTGCGTTTCTTTTGCGTGTGAGTATATATACAAGTGGTTTCATCAGGTGTATAAGTATTAAATATATAAAAAACAGAGTCTAGATATTTGTGCTTGTCAAAGGTCCTTTATTCACACAAGATCTTTGGCCGTTCAATAATCCATTCATCATCCATTGTGTACAACTGGGTATTGACTTTAGGACACAAGGGCGTACTTTCTTACTGCACTGTTATACTTCCGCAGTATCGATCTCTGTGTATATGAACACTCATTATACAAGTAAGTGCCTCGGTAACATCTGGATAGAGCACGGGTTACATTTCAATTTGACGCTTTATTAAAACGAATCAGTCTTCGTATTGCTCACCCAGCGGAACAGGTTGTGGGGACAAACCCCTGCATGAAGAAGCTGTTTAAGGATGGTTACCATCTGATGTTCATGCAATCGAATACAGTACAACGGAATCTTGATGACGATGTAAGTAATCTAAATCTATAAGTTAATTGTTATATCTTTCAGGTGGCAATTGTTTTGCGTAAGATACGACTAGCGGTACAGGCACGTCATCACTTTTTTAACGTAGAGCAAGGTTTCCTGTAGTTTTCAATACGTTGAATTGACTTTGGATGGTTTAAATTTTAAATTGGGCGAAATCTTAAATTATTAGGTCATACAAAGCTAGATCAACATTGAAAACACAGATATTTTATTATGACAAAATAAAACGCTAACTCTTTGGAGTTAGTGCTTGACATTGAGGAATACAGCATATTGTGAGTAGTAGCTCGATCTGAATTAAGAAACTTCGACAATAGCATTTAAACATGGCATTTCGCTGTATACTCGAAGATTGATTTTTACAACATAATCCGTTCTCATACGTGATAGGATTTAAAAGTGTTTAGCGCACATACTGCCTGAGCCAACGTGAAGTGGTCATCCCAGAAGAAGCAAGCCAAGCACGTCATTATTATGTCACATCGTGTCACGCTAAAGATATGACGTCACAGTCGTATATAGAAAAGCGCCAATATTCAAGCTCCGTGTTCTTCTAAAAGCTGAAATACACTCTATTAGTCAATTTCTATCTAGTATTCTGCACTAAATATATTGACATACATATTCCTGTAAACCGAATATGTACCCCTGTTTCAGTTGAAGGATCTACACTTGGCCTCATTCCCAAGACGATTAAATATGGCGTCTCACAAACAAATAATAGGAGCTTTTCTATTGGTATCAATGATATCTGCACTATTAGTGGTGATCGCCATCGTACATGAACATCAAATGAGAGAAGTGCCTAGACATACGGAAAGCAGACACGCCAGCAAAGGCACATCTCACTCAAAGAGTCTTTATTTGCTTCCAGATACTGCACATACGTCTCAGAAATTAATGCCAGCAATTAATCTAGACGATTATGATGTAATGCAAACAGAAAACCAGTCGAGTGTGAACATCCTACCTGTGAATCATAGCTCTACATATCATGCTAGTGCTTTATCCTCATCAAACGATAAGCAACAAGAAAACGATTCACGTCCCTTCACTCCACGTGTGAATGGCAGTTCAACATCTCATGGTAATGCTCATCCTGCCTCTAACAATAAGCATAAAGATCCTGGAGTTCGCCCGGACAGTTGCAGGGACTGTTTCAGACATAATTTCGACTATCTTATACAGAACACTGATATATGTGACAACTCGAAAGGGCAGATAGATCTGCTGATGCTCATCTTCACCAGTCACGCTAACAGACGTAACAGAGATGTTATCCGCTCAACGTGGTCGTCGATCTCAAGAAACAATACCGGAAGTGTGAGGTATGTCTTTCTGTTGGGAATCGTTGAAGATTACTCCTTGATAAAGAGTGTCCAGGAAGAATCACAGCAGATGGAGGATTTACTGATGGAGGATTTCTTTGACTCTTATGCGAATTTGACATACAAAACAATCATGGGGTATAAGTGGGCGAACACCTATTGTCCCCATGCAAGATTTGTTCTCAAGACGGATGATGATATGTGGATCAACGTACCCAACATGCTCAGTGTCGTCAATCATAATGCAGTGATGCTGCAGAATACTGTGATAGGTGCGTGTTATTTGAATGCCGCCGTTGTTAGAGATTCAAAGTCAAAGTGGTATGCGTCCCCCAAGAGCTATCCTCATTCAAGATACACGGGATACTGTTCTGGAACTGGGTATGTCACCAGTATGAAGGTTGTGACACAGGTGTATCGCGTATCGAAAGACGTGCCGTTCTTTCACCTAGAGGATGTTTACATAGCTTTCTGCATTTTTAAACTAGGTTTTAAACTCAAATATCATTCTGGATTTTATAGATATTTTAAACGAGGTACAGCCTGCATGTATAAATCAGAAAAAGTCCTGATAGTCCATGGTCTCTCGTTGACTTACATCGAGAAAATGTGGGCAACAAAGTGCCACGTGAGGTGAACTTGTCAATAAATATATATTGCAAAAACGGTATTTATCTTATGAAAATATATCACATGGAATTACATGTCAGTTGGATGTGGTGAGTATTGTGGTAGTTATATCAAGGTTAACATCATTCATACTGTATTTATCAATTGTAATTAGAAGTGTGTGATATTTGATCAGCGATATTAGTAGTGGTTTATTTCAGTAAATCAGGCCACAGGCCCATTTTACAATATATATTCAAGCATTCAAACATGTTGCGCCACAAGTGCATGTAGTAATATCAATACTAATCAGAACAAGGGTATCTGAGACCATATACATATGGTGGTAGAATTAGTAGTTTATATAATGGACAACTGGTTGCTCCTCATTTTAAGAGCAAAGAATGTAAACTTGGCAAGATTATTCATTGTGAAAGCATTACTGGTGGTAAATAAAGCTTTACATTTATGCCTTGATGGAGATATATAATAATAACTTGGCAGAAAGTTTCTTCTAAGATCGTCATAAAACGGACAAACTAAACAAACAAGGTATTCTGTTTCTACACTTGGAATGATACAAAATGGACAAAGTCTTTCACATTTTGGAATACCTAACTTTCTACCCTGTGGTACCATAAGATCACTGCTCGACGTGCGAAACTGTGAGAGAGTAATCCTAAATGCAGCAATATTCACAACACTTAAATAATTTTCATATTCGTTTGATAGCATAATTGTTTTATACAAATATAATGAAGATAATTTGTCAAAAGATTCAGAGAGACACTGGTTATCAATATGAATACATCTTGTTCTAAAAGCGGATATAAATGAATGAATACAAGAAACTGATTGTCTATTCCAAATTTCACCATATCCAAAGGAAAATAACAGATTTTTAACTTTCAGTGCCCAGCAATCTAGACCCTTTTCTGCCCGGTCATACCGGTACACATACGTGTGATATAATATACTGTTTTCGTTCTGAGTTAATAAACGCAGCCAGTACTTAATAATTTTCAGATGTTGGTTTACTTTTAACGAGTATCTCCCAAATTCAGCTCTTGCTACAATATTAGGAACAGTTCTTCTCAGTTTCGAAATAAGCTTGCAGAATTTATCATGAACATTTACAATATCTTTAGAGGGATGAAATCCACTTATCTCTGAGCCATATAATAATATGGGCAGTACTTTAACATCAAAAATACGAAGTAACATTTTCAGGGGAAGTTTTTGAAAATTGTACATATGTGATTGTAACAATAATATTACCTCCCATGCTTGTTGGGATAATATCTTTTGAGTTTTATACCAGGAACCCGAGCTAGAAAAATGTACTCCAAGATATTTATAACTGGGGACTGTCTCAAGAGGGCTGCCATTAAGAAAAAACTTTTCATAGCTTTTAAGCCTTCCTGCCTTACGAAAAATAATGATTTTACTCTTGGTGGAATTAACTCTTAATTGCCACTTATTGCAATAATCCACCAACTTATCTAAACGTTTTTGTAACCCGAGAACAGTGCTATCAAATAGGATAATGTCATCTGCAAATAAGAGTATGAAGAGATCCAGCAAGTCTAAATTAACACAGTATTGCTTATCCACACTCAAAAACTGTACTATATCATTTATAAAAAATGAAAATAGGAAAGGTGACAACTGGCAACCTTGTCGTACACCAAAAGGACAGTCAAAGAAGGGAGTACATCTATTGTTAACCAAAACACATGACTTCACATTTTGATACATATTATTCAAAAGTTTGTAAACATTCCTCATCGAACCAGTCACAATGTTTTTGTCCAGTTCTAGCTCCGTTACACGGTTTTCTAAATTTAACACAACAATTTTCAAGAGTGTTCTGAAAACAGTTAAAAGCATTATCTACATCATTGTCAATGATTTGATTGTGGAAATTCTTCTTAGTAGAATCCTTGAGATTATTCCATGAATTTACGTATTCACTGTAAAAACGATCAGACCAAACATACCTCTGACTCTCAATGAGATTTTCACGGTAACAGTCAGGCATACTGTTTAAAGCTAATGAGTAGGTTATAGGTAAATCAGTACATTCAACTTCAGCTGACACATCAAACTTTGTAATAAGCTGAAAAAGATTTGGGTTACACAACACATAATCGACAACACTCTGGCCTTCATTGGCAAAACAAGTTATTTTACCAACATTGCTATCTGAGCACAATCGACCATTACAAATCCGGAGTCCTGTTCAATGACCGAAGTTTAACAATGAGAGTCCAAGTTTATTGACAACACTGTCTTGAGATCTGCGTGGTAGGTTATTGTCTTGAATATAATCCATTTCATAATCGATGGGCAGGTAGGTAATATCATGGTTTTCAATAAAATCTGGGCGTGTACCATCACCGGTGCGAGCATTGAAATCACCATGAATAACTATCTCACAGTTTGGAAAGTCTGATTTTAAGCTCAAAATATCGCTTTCCAAAATATCAAATAAATCCTCCTCGGAGTGTAGACTAGACCCCTCCCGAGAGAAATACACAGTGCAGATGCAGATAAATAAAAGCGTTTGTCCTTCGTTATACTTTATCCACAGAGTGTTGCTGGATGTTGATTTAAGTCGAGTGACTTGCGTCTTACTGTCTTTAACAAGAGTGAGTATACCTCCCGAGTTTCGTATTGCCCCTTCGGGTTTTTTTCTCAATTGGCTAAACTGTTGATATCCAGGAAAGCTGAAGACATCATGATAGTTCGCCCATGTCTCCACAAGAGATATGATATGAAATCTGTTAATAAAGTCCATTATACAATTATTAGTCATTTTTCTTTTCAATCCTCCAACATTCCAAATAACTATGTCAATAGCACCAGGGCTTTGTTTACAGCCTTGGCCACACCCTAGCTCTCAGTGTTTGTGTAGTTAGAACGAGGTTTCCATGGTAACATTTTCATTGCATAGAGTTCACTTTCATTTCATTTTCATTTTCAATTTATACAGTTTATTGTCAATTTGAATTTTGTCAAAAAGTAAGGTTGCATATTTACCATCTTTCCGTGCTTTGTCCTGGAATGGTTTTAACTTCCGTCTGATTTGTCGAATCCTCTCCGTGAAATCCTGCGAGATGTTTACATCCTGGTTCCGCAGTTTAGAAGTTGATCTCAGAATACGTGCCTTGGTTTGATGACACCAGTACCGGACGATTACCGCGGGACTTTGTAGACATGCGTCGAGCACTGTATATATCAACTGATTCCTCGATTCCAAGAACATCATGGATTACTTCACGCACTTTTTCTTCAGTGGTACCCGTGGCCTCGTTACGTTCGTCAAGAACATTGTGAAAGATCAGATTATTCATCCTCACTTTATTTTCCATGAAATCAATCTTCTCATTCAGTTGTTCCGTAGTCTTTCTAAGTTCCACATTTTCTTCTGAAAGTCGAGATACATCTTCTTCTAAGGCTTTCATTTTTTCTGTTAAGTCCTTAAAAGTTTTTTTATTTATATCTTTTCGTAAGTCTTGTATTTCTCTGCACATATCTGACTGTAAATTTCTGATCAAATCTGCAATATTTTCGTCTACCTTTTTCACGTTGTCCAGTGTGCTTTGACGTGTACACGGAGTTTTCGGTGGGCCCGGGTTTTTCTCTACATCGCCGCTGACCAAGATTAGAAGTAACCAAGTAAAGCGACAGAGTTTCAATCCTGTCCTCGCGCCTCCAAGCATGCATCGCACGTGCGTTAACATGGCGTACCGTCGTCTGGTTCGCTTCAACATGAACGACACATAAGTTGCCACAGAACAACCTATTCTAGCCCTGGTAACGTTCAAATCACACGTCATTGCTTACTTCTTTCGTTTGGAGGCTTCATGAAAAACTTTCCACCACTTGAGAATCACAGATAAGCTTCTAATTTCACAGATTTCCGGAGCTCTCCGAGCATGCGACTTCGTCTAGATACCCGCTAGGTATTTCTGTTGATCAATTCCAAAAAATATGATTTTTCATACAGAGGCTCCAGATTGTCAGTACACATGCACACGGCACACTATTTCCATCATCACTTAACCTATACATCCAAGTGACAAGATACTTTGGTGTCATGAGCATATGTTTATCAATCACCATCAGATAGTGATCATACCAGGTGTTAGCGAAAAGATGAGTATATCATGCTTCATCGACGTCAACCACCACAAATACATGCAAAGACAAATCAACTGTTCACGTAAAAACACGTGAACATATGGTACAACAGGAAATTGAATCATACGTAATGTTCGTCGGTGCTGCATTTTGAAAAAATAAGGCCTTGAATGTTGTAACCCTGATCAAACAACTTTTGAGCAAAATTCGTATGACGATCTCTGAAATCTTCGTAGAAACAGCATGCTCGATTACACCTCAAAGTTGTCAAATCATTATGAAGACATTATGCTGGAGCGGCTTGAATATTGCTCGACATAAAGGGAAAGTTGACTGTTGGAAAGATGAAGTCATCCCTCATTATCTTGAGGATAGCTTTTTGTCACTCTGAATCTAAATATTAAGCTTGGATTTAAATATGTAGTAGATGAGGCGTTTCACTTTTATTTCAAGCTCAGTATGATAAATCAGTGGAAGGTAAGTTTGGCCATATTCTTTTGTTCTGATTTTGCCAGTCCCAACCATATGCCTAAAGCAACAGAGCAGCAAGGAGGGTAGTACACTTGGATCCCATGTGGATGTAAGCTGGCTTGAATGTCTTGCCGAACTAGGCTGGAATTATGGAGTTATATTTGGCTAGACTGACGAATTTAAATCAAAATCGCGCACCGAACTTGACAGGATTAAAAGAAAGTACTATAAGTGAGTAAAAGGAATAAAAAGACATCAGCATAGGCACAACCAGTACCCCTACCCCAAGTCCGCATGTCCTCCCGTATAGGTCCTCCATGCGCATACTTACATACATACTCCCTCCTCCCACTACACCCGCCAGTCTCCGCTATACCTAACATCCGTCGCACTATAACTACATCCATTCTCATGTATACGTACTCGTGCTTACACTTACACATACCACTATCGCCATATCACCACATCCATATCACCACATCCATATCACCACATCCATCTCACCACGTCTGCATCAGATCCATGTATCCGTGATCATGCTTCCACCCACCCCCAAACATTCACCACACACCATTACTATATCCGTCCTCATGTATCCGTACTCATCATTACATACACACACCCCTCTCACTATACTTCTACATCCACCCCACCATTCCCCAACATCCATCGAACTATAATCATATCCGCCTTTATGTATCCGTACTCGTGCTTACATACATACATACATACATACATACATACATACATACATACATACATACATACATACACCCTCCTACCATTCCCTACATCTATCGTATTATAACTATAACCGCCTTCATGTTTCCGTACTCATACTAACAAAGTACTGTGTGCATCCAATAACACGTTTCGAATATCGTAAATATTTTACCATATGTACATATTACAGATTATTGTAACACAATAGATTTCCTCCGTCTAAATCAGAACGCATTTAGAAATTCATCTGGTCAGCATGTCAAAAAGACCAGAGCTTGCTATAAAATGTACTTCATCCTCAGTAGTTTGATCCTTACGGTATTTGCATACGCGATTTTCTAAAGGTGGTACGGGTCTAGTAAACCTACCAACCTCAACTTCTAATGGCAAAGTCCCACATCTGAATTAAGCCATTATGCCACGTTTTGATCTACACATGATAGTGCGAACGTGGGGCTCCACACAATAGAGAGTAGTTTTAAACTGCTTGTATGTCCTAAGTTTATTACCGTTTACTAAGCCTCTGTCATCACTAAGACCCCTTTTGTGATCAATCTTAACTAGTTTTTCTTTAATATCAGGAAACGATCAATAGTGTATAATATCATATGGTATTTGTAGAATGTTTAACAATTTGATAACACCATTCTCCCTAGATTTACATTATCTTTAAAAATAAGGAGCAAGTTTTTATAGAACTGATGATATGACAAGGCGAAACAGAATATACTCTCCTCCAAAAGACGATTTTAGTCTTTCCATTAATGCTCAAACGCCTTTCTTTGCATCAGTTATCTGCACAATAAAGCATACGCTGAAGAGAGTCTTCATCTGCAGCGATCAGTGCAATGTCATCGGCATATAACAGCATACTCAGCATAGATCCATCAATATTGATACGTGAAGTTTTGTGAACAAATGCGGCCGTTTGATATAGAGAGGTTGCAGTTCACCCAAAAGTCAATTAATACATGACCATATGCATTTTCGTTACAGATAACTTCTCTCTGTGTTACTGTGTCTACACTCCTATGTAATCCTTTTCTGAGCCAATTCGAGAATTAAAATCACCATGGATACTAACAGAACCTGAGTTTTGGTATAAGTAGAGCTGTTCTGGAAGCACTTAAGTACAAAATCTGGATCTACGCACGATGCTACCCTGAACCAACTCATGCCATCTGTTTCATTGTCTAAAACGTCAACATTAAATTTCCTTTAAAACATTTTTAAAAAAAAAAGCATCCACCAAACCCCACCCGACCCGCGTTTCGCACAAACCGAATATGTCGCATTCCGCTGTGACCATCCACCTGCATTTCAGTATCCAAGCCGCACTGACCCTTATTCCTTGGTTGCTATGAGACGTTTTCCGTGGAAACGCAACTTTTTACCATGTACAAGTTCGTTATTTATTGTTTCCATATTCCATCTTGACGTCAAGTCCTCACTTGAGAGTGTGTCATCCAATTACACCCTTGAATAGCCTTTCTGGCTTGCAGATTTTTCTTATTCAGCATCATCTTTGTCTTGTGTTCGACTGCCTCTAGTGTCACCAAACCAATCCCTGGTTTATTATCCTCACGTGTCAGTCGCTATGCACTTGCCGCCCGCACATTGGCAAATATCAAGCCGTCTCGAAATGGTTTGTTGCCAACTTGGATTGGGACCTTTTTATCGTTGGATTCTCGATACTCCCATCTAAGTCACTATCACTTGTCTTTTTCACAGCTGTTAATATTCACCTGGCTTGTAACAGCCTCCAGCCTCTGTATGATTGTCAGCTGATATTGTATGGGAATGTTCTCCTTTCTCATGTTTGCAGTTTCTTGTTTCAACACTGCTGTTAAAGTTCTTTAGTAACTTTGGCCTTATTTTCTGCTAATTTGTCATCTCACTAGGGCCCCTCTTCAATTTTAAAATGGAGTTATTTGTTTCTGTCGATATAACATATTTTCAGAGACTAGGCGTTAGTCAAAATAGACATTACCACTTTGGAATTGGACACCAATTTTCTCCAATCGTATTGGCAATGTTAGTTTTCTCCGTTAATAACCTGTCACCTTCCTTAAGATGGTGAACAGATGATTTTGAACCCTTGCCTTTTATTTTTTGTACCATATTCGACACCTTGGATATGGGTGTGCGGGAATTAGTTTAGGAGACGTAGTTCCTCCAAGACTGACGCTTATGTTGTTTAAAAGCACGTCGTGCTTTGGCATTTGTAATTTTAACCTTATCTAAATTAAGCACTGTAGGATGTCGGCGGAAATATTTTCCCGCTTTCTTTCTACATTTCCGTGCCTGTTTGCAGTCATTATTAAACCATGGTTTACGAATATGTTGATTTGCAGAGGACTTTGGAATTGTTTCATCAGCAGTGTCATTTAGCAGGTCTGAAAACAACTGTATCGGATCTTGAACATGTTGAAAAATGTCAGGTTTTAATTTTCCGGTACATATTAATTCATATAATGGCCAATCAGCCTTTGTAAAATTCCACCTAGTTGATGGTGGATCGTTAGTAGGGTTAACAGTTTTAAGAATAGTCGGGAAGTGATCACTCTCACAGAGGTCATCATGAACTGACCATTCAAATTCGTTGTAAAGGTTTGAATCAGTGATCGAAAGATCAAGTGCTGAATACGTTCCTGTGGCAGGATGTAAACAAGTGTTGGAATCATCATTAAATATACATAAATTATTGTCAGAAATAAAATCTTCAAAGATTTTCCCCTTCCCGGTAGAGGGTTATGCCCGTTCAAATCGCCCATGATGATGCAGGGCTTAGGGAGTTGATCATATAGGGATTGAAGATCCGATCTCTGAAGCAAACAGGAAGGAGAAATATACAGAGAACACAGGGTAAATGTAATGTGCAAAGTCAGTCGCACTGCAACAGCCTGAAGATTGGTATGAAGTGAAACAGGGCTGTGGATCACTCCCTGCTTCACCAAAACAGTAGATCCTCCAGTAGCTTTAGCACCTGGAGGAGAAAATGAATGGTAGGAACTATACCGACGCAAATCAAAGTTGTCAGTCTCTTTGAGATATGTCTCCTGGACACAGATTGCTGATGGCGTAAAAATCTCGGATTACTAAATGTAATTCATTAAAATTGGTCCTGAGACCTCTGCAATTCCACTGAATAAGTTGATTCATGACGTTCAAGTTATAGGTGGATGCACAGGAGATCACCCCCATCTCTCCAAGGTTTCAAAGCGATTATAAATCTGTATTGGGTCGCGGTGACCCTTTGGCACACAATCTGAATTTTTTGAGTAATCAATTTTCTTGCTGGCCTTTTCGACAACAGGGGAAGGTGTTGGAGTTGTTGCAGTCGCCATTTATGGTTTTGACACAGGCGCTGATTGTGGAGCATCATTTGTTTGGAAAGAAGTACTTGACCGTAATACGGAATACTTTTCTCCTGAAATCCAAGTAATATCTGTCCGGCAATGGACAGACGTGACAGATCTAGAAGATGTGCGAGTCACAGCTGCCGAGAATGATACAGCTGTGGTCGCCGAGGCAGATTGTAGAACCAAACGTTTCGCTTTAGGAAAGGTAATGTTTCTCTCATGTTTCAGCTTAACGATCTGAAGCTGAAGTTTGCACATGGGGCATGACTTTGAAGAGGCTACATGATCGCCAGAACAATTTGCACAGTGGGGGCTTTTGGTACATTTGTCATCTGTGTTGTGGTCATTTTCTCCACATTTATGGCATAGTTTCCGATTTTTGCCTGATTGTGCAACATGCCTAAACTACTGACATTTGTAACATTGAAGAGGGTTGGGAATATTAAGAAATATTTCAATAACACTATAAAATAGTTGAATTAAGATAAAATGAGTTAAATTATGTGACATGAAGCTTCTCAGAACACCTTTATTTATTTTCGACACTGACACACGAGTTTTGATGAAAGGAAAATATTTTCGCCCATGGGTCTGCCCAGGGACCAAGCCTTTCTCGCGCACTTGGCGAAATATTTCACTTACGCCATAAAACGGTTGAATTAAGTTAAAATGAGTTAAATTATGTGACATGAAACTCCTAAGAACACCTTTATGTATTTGCGTAACAAAAACATATGAGTTTTGAGGAAACTATTCTCGCTCTAAAAGAGTTGAATTAAGTTAAAATGAGTTAAATCTTGTGCTGTGATACTTGAAGGAATACATTTATATGTATTTGCGAAGCAAAAACATGAGTTTTGAGTAAAGGAAAATATTCTCGCCCGGAACAGCATGTTTAATTTTGTAAATACCTTGATCGAGACTGGGCAAAGACCGTAGAGTTTCTGGACAAATGGGTTTCCAGAATTAAAATGGGACGTTTCTTTCTAGCACACGTGACAATTATGTCCATGATGACCATGGTTCTTTAAACATATCTATGGAGTTAGAAAGCAATGATCAATCAATCAATCATCGGCTCCTCCTTTGAACCAGTATGTTGTTTTTAAATTGGCACTTCACGCCATAATATAAGTGTATTCCGTCTGCTTTAGTAAACCTACACATGTAAACACTTACTTTTGACAAACCCACTGTGCAAGATAACAGTGATTAATGAATGAACGAATTTTCTGTAAATCACTGATCACTCCTTTTGCTGGTCTGCCACGTGCATATTACATAACATATATTTCACCTCACTTCAAACCTGGATTCAGATAAAATAATTACCCCAGACAGAAGACATGCCAAAAGGGAACCTTTGTCAGGTAATCTGAGTGATGCTACCACTAACTGTACCTGTAATAAAAGTTCATTAACTGAGTTTCAAGACACAGGTGTAGGGTTACACCAGGAAACATAAGAGATAGCAATCATATTATCCGCGCAAATTTTTGGATGTTAGGCCGGGGTCCAAACATGAAAAAAACCCATGGGTTTCCAATTAGCATCTTATTGGCTACTTCTCTGCTGGGAAGATCTTATCTGCCTGTGACAGACAGGACTGTAACGGCTATTGGAGCCAGGCAGGGTCAAAGGTGAAGCATGGAATTTACCACAAAAGTAAACACAAGTGGTTCATAGTAAATTTTGAAATGTGAACTTTAGACTAAAATCCAATTTAAAGCATAAAGCATTAATGTTTTCAGTAAAAAGGATAAGGCTAACACAAGTCTCTGCAACATATCATCTTTTAAATAATTAATACAACACATTAGAGACTATATACACTTATTACATGAAATATCACATGTGTAATACCTAAGACCATATAATACATAAAACACTAACACATGGATGTGTGGATATAGTATATGACCATACAAAGAAACATTGAAATATTTAATATCCTATTTTATTAATTTAACTGTTGAAAAGGTCAGTTAATTTCATGTACATGTACTCAATATCTAACATCAATATACAAACATCTCTTCTTTCATATATACTATACATACATTTCCTCTGTTCAGTTATCAAATGAAATGTGGTAAATTTAAATATCTTGACTTTTCATGTAATGAGGATTAAAAAAATAATTCCTCATATCATTTAATCATTAAGCTTGTATTCCATATCAGAAAATAAATGTACATTAAACATAAATATTCAAATGTCTGTGTGAAACTTCCTGGGGAAACACCGCTGTGCGTTAAGATATCATTCCCACAAATGTCCCATATATGGTTGATCATGTTGGTTAGGTAACCAAGTGCGAACTAAAGTTATTACTCAATGTGGCATCAAATCACGCTTGTGTCTGGTTCCACTCCATACATAATGTTGGCGGTTAGCTTGCCTCTCCACTGCCAGTCTTTTTCTGTCTAGGTAACGGGCATTCTTCCACACACCTCTATGCATCAACATTGTCCAAAATCGTCTATAATGCCCCTTCCTTAGAAATGAATTTTGGACATGTACCGGCATTGTGCCATCCTCACACCACATTTGTTCAATGGGTTGATTATGCAAGGTTTACATAAACAATGTGGACACTCTTCCTCATCCGCTCTGTGCTGCACAATGAATTCTTGCTCATCATCATGATCATCATCTGGTGTTGTTGATATATCAGTAGCTGATGGTACAGCCACGACACTGGGCACCTCTATGATGTCCCAGTCATGGTGGTGAAACAGATGGTAAATAGTCTCTCTGTAAAGGGGTTACCATCAATGTCAGGGACTGTAGTTCCGATGCTTCTCCCATCGTCAATAGTTGTAGATCTATGAATGCATCTTAAAACAATCCTCCACAGAGTACAACTGACAATAAATTACAATAGACAGGTGCCATAAGGATGGCAATAATTAAAAGTCTGACAATTAGAACAGATTTCCCACATAACGGCTCCAAATATTTCCTTGGTAGTGATAGGTGACAGATTTATAATTCTTCTGCCTGGTTCGAGATCTTGGTGCCCCAGAGTTTCTGGCATGCCATTGTGAGGTAGAGTCCCGGTCGACATTCTCTTTCCAATGACACACGGCTAACTGAGAACGCATATTATAAATAGTGTCAGAAAATGATAATCTTTTGTCTTGGAAGACATTCATCACATTATTAAAACTCTCAACATAAAAGAGGTATCTTTTGCCAAATTGAAATCATCCGGATATTTGTAGACAAGCGAATTTTCAATAACTCTCGTTAATAAATCCACAGCTTTTTCACTGGTCAAGACAATCCGTGATGCTTCATAATTTTGATCCAATTTACATCTTGAAGACGCATCACAATCGGCATAATTGTTCTTGTAATGTTCCACAATATTTGATAGTGAAGACCTCAGTTTTGGAACTGTCACCATTACAATTCCGCATTGCAAAATGAAAATGAGGGGTAATTGGTTTAACTTTGTCTGACAGCTGCTCATGCCATGTGCTCCCATGTTTGTAGCGAGGCCCAGTGGATACAGCAGTCAACAATTTGGTAACTGATTTCACACCATGCCATAAGTCATTCTGGTTTGTCGTTG
This sequence comes from Haliotis cracherodii, assembly GCF_022045235.1. Taxonomy (NCBI): domain Eukaryota; kingdom Metazoa; phylum Mollusca; class Gastropoda; order Lepetellida; family Haliotidae; genus Haliotis; species Haliotis cracherodii. Next base: position 53,121,515 of record NW_027266297.1, read on the forward strand.
ATCCAGTGTCTCGAACAAATTTATTAATTGACAAGTTCTGGTCATGGGTGAGCACATTTATTGGGACATTGGTTTCTTTCAAAAAGTAAATTCTTTCAGTCCCAGTGCGTTCATGTCTTTGAGATACTGGATCATACTGGTTGTTTGGTGACATGCTCACACACTAATACTTTGTGACTAGCATCTCCAAATAGCAACAACGCTGCTGTCCTTGGCATTCTTCCGCCAACCATGTTAGGCATCGGACATAATGTTGATACCATCTAAATGTTCACATCCAGCTACTTCTTCCTATAAGGCTGTGTCACAGGAATCTTCAAACAATGTTCTTGTAAGAATTCAGTTGATCCTTCCTATATCTTCGTGAGAGACTTCCAATACCAGCAGCTGAACAAAATCTTTTTATACTCGACAGGTATGAGACCACTGCTGTAAAATGCATGCCCAAGCTTCTCATTAACTAGGAATTTGTTGTTGGGAAGATAAGGTGATGATGCTGAACGGTACTGGTGTGACCCAGAACACCGCACTTTCATCGTGACAATATGTCCTTTGTAGTTGGTCTGCTTCAGAGACAGTTTACTTGAACATTTACGCCCATGCTGATCTGCTACATCTAGGCACATTTTCATGGATGACTCGGATATGACGAAAAACCTGTCATCAGTGTCCCCAGCTCCTGCTCTGAGGTGTGTCACGGGTGGATCTTCTGGGACAGTCAGGCAATGGTTTTGGAGGTAGTACGTCAAGACACGATCGAGGACGGCAGCATTATTGGCAGGCATATTAGATTCTGCCCGCAAATGTATCTTCACCTGTTTAATCTTTTGAAGAATGCCTCTCTTGACATCATCATTACCAGGTACTTCAATAGTGAAGCGCGCTGATCGTCCACTTTGATCCGCCATATTAGAAGATCACTTTTATCAGTTAGATAATTCAGAAACAAGAGATTTGTTGTCGAAGGCCAGTAGTCAATTGGAAACAAAATGATAAAGAAGTCAGTGACTAAGACGGGGGCTGGCCAGAGTCCACTTATTTAGAGGTACATAGGGGGGGGGGGGGGGGGGGGGGGGAGGAGATACATGGCAAAACAACCATGGTACAGAAAATGGTAATTAGAGTGTGTCTAGAATGATCAGTGGTTGAATGTGGGGGTTAAAGGAAATATTTACATTAAATTTACTGACAGATGACCCAATACGAATAACAAATATATCTTGCACAACTGTCTCCACCCCCACTGATATAGAATGAAGGGTCCCCCAAAGTGTGCCATGCTTTCATCACAGAGCGGGAGGTCAGTTTCACTCCCAGCTGATGGTGGTGGTGGTGGTGTCAGTTTCACTCCCAGCTGATGGGAGAATGTAATGTGAAACCATGAATGAGATTCTACCTTCCATCCAGACAAGTTGCTATGGATACTCACCGCCCTCTGGCTGTCGGACTGACAGGAGGGAAATTCAATTTTAAATCACAAAGTTTATATTTCATTTCTAAACTTATTTGACTATCTGTACCGATGGTTTTCACAGTATGTTTTGCCATGTATCTCCTCCCCTACCTCTAAATACGTGGACTCTGGCAAGCCCCCGTCTTAGTCACTGACTTCTTTATCATTTCTTACAACCAGCCAGGTCACACATTGTAACCACGATTATTTACAACCTGCCAAGTCACCTATTGTAACACGGAGCCTTACAACCAGCCAAGTCACACATTGTAACCAAGATGCCTTACAACCAGCCAGGTCACACATTGTAACCACGATGGCTTACAACCTGCCAAGTCACCTGTTGTAACACGGAGCCTTACAACCAGCCAAGTCACCCATTGTAACACGAAGCCTTACAACCAGCCAGATCACACATTGTAACCAAGATGCCTTACAACCAGCGAGGTCACACATTTTAACACGAAGCCTTATAACCTGCCAAGTCACCCATTGTAACAAGATGCCTTACAACCTGCCAAGTCACCTATTGTAACACGGAGCCTTACAACCAGCCAAGTCACACATTGTAACCAAGATGCCTTACAACCAGCCAGGTCACACATTGTAACCACGATGGCTTAAAACCTGCCAAGTCACCTATTGTAACACGGAGCCTTACAACCAGCCAAGTCATCCATTGTAACACGAAGCCTTACAACCAGCCAAGTCACACATTGTAACCAAGATGCCTTACAACCAGCGAGGTCACACATTTTAACACGAAGCCTTATAACCAGCCAAGTCACCCATTGTAACACGAAGCATTACAACCAGCCAAGTCACCCATTGTAACAAGATGCCTTACAACCAGCCAAGTCACACATTGTAACACGAAGCATTACAACCAGCCAAGTCACCCATTGTAACAAGATGCCTTACAACCAGCCAAGTCACACATTGTAACCAAGATGCCTTACAACCAGCCAGGTCACATCACTGACGCAATCAAAATATTAAACTTATATATCGTAGGTTACAAATATAATTGATATGGGATATATTTACATCTCTTAAGAAGATTTTAGGGTTATGTGCCGAAAAAGCTAAATTCTAAAATGTAAAATTGAGTTTAGCTTTCGCGGCCACAGTTCAAGTTCAGTGATTAAACGAGTGACGCTTCCCCGGTACTCAGAGTTAACTGAAGATCAAAGGAATTCGCAGATGCTAATTATATATTGACATCATACCCGTAAAAACAATAAATAACAATGATTTGGTGTATGATAGCATAACAGTGCTTGGACTGTTGGTTACATTTCGTCAACTTATTGCCGTAGGACGCCATTTTCAAACACGATTTACAATATGAAGTTAAAATCTATATATGTGAAAGGGCAGCAACGTGGTCGGTGAATTGGACTCTGTGAAGTTGGCACTGACCCGTTCGACCTTCAAGGATTCGGGTCGTCCTTGCTCACACAAGTACCTTAGAGACAGTAGATCAGAGGCTTGAAGGTGTTCATTCTGTCATGACTGTAGCAGTGTAGTATTCGATGGTTCTGTATTTCTTCTCGCCCAGACCTCTGCATCCAGAGAGCATGTGTTGCCCGCCTCCCACTGTCTCGATGAGTATTTCTCGTAGGTTTGTTTCCAGGCACAACTAGATTAACAATCAACCGTGTTGTTCTTTCAGTAAAATGGAAAGGTTCTTTGCACTGAATATTAAGTATTAACATTTAAATAGTTGTGAGTAAGAGGCCTAAGCACAAACTAACTCATTGTCGCAGATGAACACGATGTATTTCCTGTCAGTTAAACTATGGTTTTCTTGTTATTTCCATTTCTAAGTTTATCGGCGTATTTATGATCATTTGCGTTGATTAAGCGTTTTCATTTCATGCCAAAAGTGTTTTGACGCTTTGCGGGCACTAGTAAAATTTGAAATGTTGCTTTCCCAGGCCGATACCTATGTTTGACGAAGCATCAATTCAGACATGAAAGTGGCAATGTTACACGTATTTATAGATTGCTGTGCCCATAACTTTTGATGTCCAGTTGGTTTTACCATTATCACAGTATCACATTTCTTTACCAAACGCTATCCTGTCAAATTGATTATTTTACATTCACGTTCACATGCAAATATATACATAGGATATCTTCAGCATTTTACTCTGATGTCATCGGTATGATGCATTGTATATATGCATTTTCTGCGAGTAAAAATGTAGGTTTTATATGTACTCTTAAAAAAAGAAACGCAAAGCCAGATTTGTGCGAGGTAGGAAAATACATTTATACGAGGAACCGTACAAGGTATTGAGCCAAAATGTTGTGGAGAGAACACTTGGTGATTGTAGTCATCTCAGTTATCGGTACATAGGAGAGGTTCAGGGTGAAGGTCAGCTACAATCAATAACGCGTATGTCCCCCGTTGGAATCAATAGCGGCCTGACATCTCCTGCCCGTGGAAGAGGCGAGTATGCGACGCAAAAGCCAACTGCTGCAACGTCTGGGGTTGTGTTTGAAATCGGCGTAGCCGTCTATCCAATTCATCCCACAGGTGCTCTATCTGGTTCAAATCCGGCGATCAGGGGGGCCAGGGGAGAACATCAACGTTATTGTTATTTAGAAAGGCTCTTTGGATCCGTGCTATATGCGGTCGAGCGTTGTCCTGCTTGAATACACCGTTGTCGTTGGCTGCAATTGGGAGGAGGGGTAGTAGGAGAATTTCGTTGATGGATATGGATATGGACCAAACCTGACCTGCCATGATGGGAGATATCGGCCCACATCATAACGCTGTCCCCACCAAACCTGTCCACTTTCTGTACGCAGTTTCCGGCGTAACGTTCTCCCCGACGTCTGTAGACCCGTGTTCTTCCATTCCCTCGACGGAGGAGAAATCTTGATTCGTCGCTGAACCAGACATCTCTCAACCGCAGTTGAGGCCATACCCTGTGTTGACGACACCAATGCAGTCGTTGTTGACGATGTAGTCGACTCAATATGACGCATCGAACAGTGCGTCTTGCTCGTAGACCTGCTCCTCTTCAACGGCCTGGTCGGAGATTCTGCGCAGTTCGGGTATTTGGGATGCGGTTGAGGTGGCTGTGGACGTCCTTTCACGTAGGTGGCGCAGTCGGATGTCGCCCAAGCGGGTTTGGTTACTCTTGGTCGTCCCGACCTTGGCCAATCACGTGTTGACCCATGCTGTTGAAACCGATCCCATAGCCTTGATATAGCTTGTGATTGTGCTGGGCGCTACATTGAAAACCCTGGCTACAGCTGATCGGGATTCCCCTGCCTGCAAACGGCCTAAGACGTTGTTTCTTTGCACTTCTGTTAATCTTGGCATGTTGTTGAACTGTCACTGTTCGATTGACGCAGATGCCAGGCAATACAAAACCCTGCCACTAATACACTTTTACCGTTCATAGTGCTGCTGCACGTGCACATTTTGATCCGGGAAATTTGTCACTGACACTATAACACATTCACTTTGCACCTCTTGGTCCGCTAATTTTGCTTTTATGGCCAAACATATCCACATTACGTTTCATTTTGTATATATTTTGTGTATATATTTCCTCTCAGCCTCCATTCCCCCAGTTTTTGCATGAATTATTCCTGTTGATGTTTGTTATATAACAGAATAAAATATCAATTGCATGCAGCCAAAATATGAAAACATATATTAGACATATCAACAATGCATATAATGCAGAATCGCCTGTCTACTATTTATCACGGGGCGGTCAGGCTAGTGGTTAAAGCGTTCGCTCGTCACGCCGAAGACCCGGGTTCGATTCCCGACATGGGTACAATGTGTGAAGCCCATTTCAGGTGTCCCCCGCCGTGATATTGCTGGAATATTGCTAAATGCGACGTAAAACCATACTCACTCACTCACTCACTTAATATTTATCAATGGCTATATTTGTGTGACTTTGATCGCCGTTGTACCCAGCAAAGCTGTATATATAACGACTTGCACCAGGCCTAAGTCAGTACAGGTAGATATATTCACCGTAACTGATTAGTAAGGCGTGCCACAGTAACGTGTCAACATGACCCGGTATGTTTTATACCACAACACTAATGTCTGACCTTCTTTCAACTTGCTTCTAATGTGACGTTCCCCGAGAATCGTACGACACAGGGTTTTACCAGGGTGTCTATATAGACTTCGTATAGTCTCCCAGGTTTTACCAAGAGCTACACTTACACACAGAATAACGACCAGTCACTAGAGAAAAGGGGCCATTTCAATATATAATAATGGGTGCAGTGTTCGAGGCCTTCAATATTTCTCTCAAGAACAATAGGTGCATATGCATTTGATTTTTCGTTGCAGAACACTATCTGTATACATAAAATGACAAAAATATGACGAAAACAAGATATTTATATACATATTATTCATTACTTAAACATAGTTTTTTACAGCCGAAATCTTTCGTACAAATGTTTGGTATCCATATTCGGAAATAAACGATTAGCATAAAAATTAGCTGAGTAAAACAAAATAGATAACACACTTTGTTGCACTAATACAAAGAAGATGACTTGTGTCAAAGGGAGCCGTGGTGTATGGTCGTGATCACGCGATGCACTTTTGGGCCACTCGTTGCCCGTGACAACACATATCTCATGTGACTTACAAGAAACAACTATTACAATCTTGAACGAAGGCCCAACAAGGCCTCGTCCGTCATCAGTTCACTGTCTTAATTGATCATGGGTCTGCTGTTTTGATATTAAGATACTGGGTATGCGGGTTGGAGTGGGAGATACACATTCAACCTGTTGAAATATCATACCTATATTGGGAACAATGGAATATGTGACGTAAGGCATGATATACCCGTTGCACAATGCACACGGACGTTATCTAGCCTTGCCGTGTTACTTATGTCAATTGGTGTGTGTTCTGTGGCTATGGTACATCGGGATATCAGAGACTCTCGCTGATATTGATTCATAGATTCATGGCAATGTGTGTATCACAGAAGACTTTATCGGCATCCTCGTGGAGGATTCAGTGATTATGTGACGAACCGGAATCTCCGTGACAAATAATGGCGAAGGCGATTAAAGCTGCATGTGAGTAAAACAAGCAGGTCGATTTAAGATATATTAATTACAGGAATATATTTTTATTTTCTTGATTGTTGTTGTTGGTGGTGGTGTTGTTGTATAGAAAACACATGTACTTGTTTTTTTATGAAATAATAATACAACCTATCTGGCATCAGACATGACTATTACAGTGGCATGCCATGTACCACTAGTACTTACCCGGGTAGGAAGGCACCGGTCATACTTGAATGATTCTCCGCTCCCTGGGGAGAATACACGTACATTACTCGGAATACATTGATTTATATTGGTATCTGGATGGGTCACATCAGGTTATATATAGAGTTATGTGCATATCACCTTGTATTTATTAGTTCTGTATACCGTGAATATCTCTATATTTTCAGTGATCCTCCTTGGTCTATTTTGTGGTACGTATTGAAACTTTATTTTACTGAGTGTTTTAAACTTATTGATATGTGACATGATATCGTGTAAAGATGTAAATATTATCTAAGTATACTCAAAAACAAAAGTAAGTGTGATCATATGATTTTATTGACAACTGAAAAATGATAAAGTGTTTGATCTATAATGTTTGCTGCTATGTCGGATTTATAGTGTTTGCTATGTAAGATCTATAAACCGCTAAATCTTCAGACTGAGTACACCAGACCACCATTGAAGACGGCAGTAACGTGATGACCTGCTTTAATAGGGATTGGAGTAAAAGGGTACCACCTGACATTTCCTTCCCCTTTGGGAGGACTGTACAGATCCAGTAGTGTACGGACACAGCCAGTTATTTCGACATAACTTTGCATAAAGATTACAAAAAGTGGTAGAAAAAATGTGATTTTTTGAATTTATCATATCTTAATTTAAGCATACGGGGTCCAATTCTGGTAAAGAGTGGACAATGGAACATTGCCTTTGGTTACATGAAAGCTAAGATCTATCAATACTTAACACAGTACTGTTACATATCCTGTTTTATCTCTGTAGTGGATTCAGTACACTCGCAAACATGTGGAGACAACTGCTTCGGCTGCCATCACGGTGGATGTACTGAGTGTATCTATGGGTGGCACGGCACTGACTGTACAAAGGAGTGTCAAGGATGCTGGTACGGCAAATGTGAACAGGAAGATGGAAGATGTGTACAGTGTCCACCTGGATATCACTCAAATGGTTGTGATGTACCATGTTCACTAAACTGTCGTGCAAGTTATGATGGAAAACGGTCCTGTCACCGTGACACAGGGAGGTGCCTAGAGGGGTGTGTCCCTGGGCGGTGGGGACATCAGTGTCAGAAACTCTGCGCTAGAAACTGTGGGCAGTCCTCGTGTCACCAGGATAAAGGAACATGTCTTCTTGGTTGCACCGATGGATGGTTCGGCCAGTTGTGTGATACACCATGTCCCCAAAACTGTCTTGGAAACAGGTGTAACCTATTTCAGGGACATTGTGGTCACTGCAAGCCTGGGTTCGTTGGGGGAAAGTGTAACATTTCGTGTACAAACTGTATTGACAATGAATGTACATACGATGAATTGCTATCATCTGTTAACTGTAATAAAGGATGCGTTGAAGGATGGAGTAACGAGGACTGCTTGACGAGATGCGGCAACACATGTGCGGGCAAGAGATGCAACAAGGATGGCAGCTGCAAGTCATGTAGGAATGGTTACCATGGTGACAAGTGTACTGAGAGATGTGAAGATGAATGTTTACTGTGTGAACAGGAATCCGGATTATGCTCAACATGGAGGAAGGCTATAGTCATCGTTGAAACTGAAGACGGGGAAGATACAAAATCACAAGGTAGGTGAATTAAGGATGTATCTGTTGATAATATATAGCTGATAACTATTATCATACATAAGGCCTAATTTAGCTTTCGAAAGGGAATGTTTTGTTAATGAAAGCAGGGTGTTCACCGTAAAACTGACATGGATTTACGGGACAAATGTAGAGTATTATTGGCAGAAACGTTGTTTTGACATCTGTCTGTTTCATCTGTTCTATATTAAGGGTCGATGCCAGGGCCCGACTCAATAATGTGTGTTTTACTTATATCATACAAATATCCCGCATTGCCTCTGACCAAGTGACAATGTGTGGTGTACAGTCTGCATGGTGTTATAGCTTTCTTCCCGTAGTACTCAAACACCTTTTCTCCTTTATAAGACATAGATTTTTCCTTACAATGGCAGCAGTATCAGTACCATCAGACTTAATTTCTTCAAACTATAGTTTGGAGGATATGTACTGGCGAGATATCCCCGGTGAAAGAACATTTATATCTAAAACTTGGTTTTTGAGGTAACACGTATTTTTGTCTGTCCGACAACACTTTAACAGTCTTTCTTCGTGATTGCAGGATGTGTGACGTTGTCCCCAAGTCTCTGGTTGTGGCTGCAGGTGACTAAATACTGCCTGTTCCATTAGCATGTGTGAAGATGACATGATGCTGTGAATACTCCTACTATTTATTTGTCTTTCTCTTGCTACACGACCATACGGGGTCCCGGGGGGTTGAGAACATTACCTGTATGACGCCAGCCAGTGTCCATTCCTCGAAAGAACAATGGGCTGACTTCAGTGAACGTTCGCTGTAGCTCGACATACGTTTTTCTTCTTATTTCTTCTCATCACCTAATGCGGACGACATCGCACTACTAATAGAATCAGAAGAGGAAACACAGTTGATCCTGGACTCCTAATGGTGCCAACGGAATGGAATCATGTTGATGAGAGAAATCGCAAGTGATACATTAAAAAATACCCTACACTGGATATTTTTTAATGTATCAATTGCGATTACTGAGTTTTATCAGATTGCGTTTTTACTTGTGGTTGATGTCTGTCTGAACACCGACCAGCAATATACTTACCTTGGCCTTGTCCTAACTGAACACCTGGACTAAAGCCGCATGGCAAAACAAATGGCACCTTCTGCAGGACGAGCGTTGGAATTGGTCATATTAATATATAACTGTCTAGGCAATGTTACTTATACAATATTTACCAAATTATACAACTATAATCTACATTCTGGTGAACAGATGACCGTTTATGCATCAATGCGATCCAGAACCGTGTCATGCGACCAGGAAGAACCGCTCCTAATGCGGCACCCATAGGCAACATGGAATGGGAAGTGTGCGATAACGTGAATGCTTCATGCGTCACTGGAGGAGAAACATGGCTATAGCTGTCAAGACTTTATCACAGCGTTTTTAAATGGTCATTTTATATTTTAATAAACAGATGTATTCAAAATGAGTGATGGACACTATTATTGTTTTGAATAAAATGGTAACTAATGTTGAAATGGTGTTGCGCCAAACATTCATATACAGTACTTTGAAGGAGAATATATATACAGAATATTATTGCCAATGCCCAAATCACATGGAAGAGCACTGTCAGTGTACAGATGTCGTACAGCGATGACTACAAACGGGAAGATATGGAAGTCTGGAACAAGCGGAGCGATGTTGTTTTCAGTGTACACAGGACATTGAATCACAAGAGCGTGTCCTTTTAGAATGTCCATTTATGATGATGTTATATACAAATTATGATCTTTGTAATGAAGTTATTTGACATATTCAAGATTTTTTATTGTGTTTTAAGGAAGAAAGTAGTGACTCCTTTTAAACAACACTGTGATCTTAAAATATACTGCCACAAGCTGCAATGATATATTACTTGCACGGCAACGCCGTTTATACGGTTAGTGATATGCTGTAACTTTAATGTACCTTTTTAAAACTATCATTGTGTACACACTTTGATTATGTCTATCAAATCTCTCATAACTCCATAGGACTGTCAAGTGTACATTTTATAACACATGTTATGTGCTATATATACATATGCGCATCTGGTGAGACTATAATAAATATTGGATGAGTCTGTCTGTCTTAAATGAAAATGCGTTATATTATTATATAAAGGATTATCTGTCCCTTGTGAGTGAGTGATGTTAGTTCCCCAGATTCGGGTTTCACAATGTTCATACAATCGGGACAGAACGTCAGGCACTCTTCTGACTTGGTTATTGTCGAAATACCGTTTGTTGTCCGTACTGCATAGTAGGGATTGTTGTGAGGGGGGTAAAGCCTGAGAACAGTGTTCCAAGGATACATGACTCGGATACGCCTCCTTATTGACCAATATTCATTCATAAACCGCCTTGATCGGTGACCGCCTCCGTGGCCGTTAAACGATTGTACGTGTTGTTACCCTGCCTTGCGTTCGGCATTGAGGGTCTAAAACAAGGACTGGTCGGTTCGGAGTCAGCATACTGTGTCTGAGTAGGCTATTCATGTTAAACTGTGGCATGGTATCTTAGTGGGCTGGCACTATAAAAGAGGCATTAGTACGGACTAGTACATGCAGGCACACACAAACAAACATACAGCCTATGAAATCTTTTACTACACAATACACAATCTTGTAATTTGCTTTCATAATGTTGAATAAAGGTAGCTGCATTTGACAATGTTTACATATTGGTCAGATTAAGTGCAGATATTCCACAGCCGGTCTACGAATCAAATCTGGCCTGGAGCCGGTCTGCAGCCATACAAAGTATCTCCCTCTCATTAATGCTGAAATTCTAATCTCTTATAAACAGACTTAATGTACAAACACACTCAACGACCCGTGCACTATAGAACATGCATTTGAAGTATTAACTGCGGTAGAGTATAACAAAACCGTTCCGACACTGCAGAAGGTTAATTACTGTTACCAGTCGTGGGGCATGGAGAGTTGGCAGAGAGTCATAAAGAACATGAGTGTTTGTTTGTTTGTTTGTTTTTTAACGCCACCCTCAGCAAAATTGCAACTATATGATGGCGGTTTGTACTTAATCGAGTCTGGATCAGACAATCCAGTGATTTTCATTATGAGCATCGATCAACGCAATTGGAATACGATGACATGCATCAACCAAGTCAGCGAGCGTGACCACCCGATCCCGTCAGTCGCCACTTACGACAAGCATGGGTTGCTGAAGACCTAGTCTAACTCGGATCTTCACGGGTGAGTGAGTAAATAGAGAATCTCACCCAAGTGTCAACTATATCAACGAGTGTTGATAAAGTTCATATCAAAAGACACGAGGATAATATTTATCATCCAACATCATTCTTCTAACCTTTTCAGTTTGTAGACAGTAATAGTGAGTGTGTGAATATGGTTTTACGCCGCTTTTAGCAATATTCCAGCAATATCACGGCGGGGGACACCAGAAATGGGCTTCACACATTGTACCCATGTCGGGAATCGAACCCGGGTCTTTGGCGTGACGAACGAACGCTTTAACCACTGGGCTACCCGACCGCCCTGTAGACAGTAATAAGCGTAATGTCTTAATAAGTGTAAAAGTACTGCTAACAGCTTCAGTAGCAGAGCTATTAGTGACGTCAATTGATTGTGACGTCAGGGTAACCAATGAAGTCACAATAGTCTGCAAAGTATTGTGAGGCAATTTTATTGCAGCGATATCTACATTGTAGTTATCGCTTGATCTCACCCAAGCAATATCTCCTGTGGGGGCCAGTTTTAGATGATAAATATAGAATACTAAACGAGCTCCCGTTTAATACCAATTTTATGAAACGAGTGACAACTATTCACGAGTTTTAAAAAAATGGTTTTACACGGGGGCGAGTTTAGTATTTTATTTATTACTTTAGAATTACACTGTTGAGTGTGAATATGCTGACACCTACACGATCCACGGCACAATCTAATTGAGTTCAACAGAATATTACTTCAAACACGTCAAAAGTTGAAACGTATAAATTTAATACCATACAACGGTCCACCTTTAGAATTCAGGCGTCCGTTCCACAAAGTTATCGTAGCGCTAATTAAGGTTATCGCAACTCACATACTTTAACTTAGACTAACGACTGACGTTGCGCCACATACGATCGCCTTGTGGAACGGGGCCTTGCACCTCAAAGTTTAGAATCACGTCACCTTACCCGATGACGTAATTTGTGGAATTTTGTCGCAAGATCCAACGGCGAAACAATGCCATGTGACGTCAGCCTAGCAACAAGGTTGCTGGGGTCATCGAGTGTGCATAAGCTCCTTTCAGTGATTTATCATATCCACACGCAATGTCGTTGAATAAGCCAAGGGATGTTGAGAGCTTTCAATATTTGTTCGTGACACGTGTTCCGGGAGTACATAAGCACGCGTTTTGGTATTACACAATGTGTAATACTTCTGTATGTTTATGAAACGGGTGATCTCTTCACGGGCAAGTAATAAATAGAGAATCTCACCCAAGTGTCTTTTGATATCACATATATCAACGAGTGTTGATACAGTTGATATCAAAAGACACGATCGCGAGGGTGAGATTTTATTTATCATCCAACACAATTCTTCCAACCTTTTCGGTTTGTAGACAGTAGTTAGCAGTGTGTTAAGTGTAAAAGTACTGCTAACAGCTTCAGTAGCAGAGCCATTAGTAATGTCATTTGATTGTGACGTCATGGTAACCAATGACGTCACAATAGTCTGCAAAGCATTGTGATGCAATGTAGATATGGCCTGATATCACCCAAGCGATATCTCCTGTGGGAGCAAGTTTTGGATGATAAATGTTGTACGTAATCGAGTCTGGAGGACGCACAAACCAATAACATAAAGAAGGCTATGGGGGAACGAACACATCCAATCAATTAAGTCACCGAGTCTGACCACCCGGTGCTCTTCAGACCTCACCGTCCCCAGAACCAACACGAGGATGTCGTTATAAACATTTTTTTAAATCAACACTAAAACATACAAACATATATTCGGACTACATTTTTGCACATCCTCCCCAATTGCACACTCCTACTAAAGTATGATTTAGTCAAGATATCGTGTTAACAGAAATGTCTTTTAACATGTCTTTTACAATAGTCATAATTTTTTATAAATACCGATAATAGGATTCCATTGACTCAAAGCACGTCCAACAAGGTCCTGGCCGTTTTGAACGATGTTCCATTGACCGATTCGACAACGTGCCGTTGTGTCCTGTTACCGAGTGAAGCACTATTTGGCGCTCTATTTGGATGTTTCAAAACAAAAACAAAATAACACAACCCGTCAACCGAGAGATGCCTGCACAGTGACTACGATAGACGCTGTTATATTTACAGAAGATGGACACGTTCGTTTCCAAACCCAATGCCGATCACTGGCAGAAAGTATTATCCAATTATGGTGAGGTTTTCGCAGCCAAAACTGGCCGAATGAAGAAGGAGAAGGGCACAGAGTTGCAGGATCTAGATGAATGGTAGGTACAGATGAGGACAAGCTAAGGATCACATGCAACAACAGTAGCAGTCTATTTGTCTAAATGTTGGTTCATATTATCTTACCACTCTCTAACGTGGGAGGTAGTTTTAATTGATAATGTAAACATTGTTTGAAAACTTTCACAATGTTTAAACATCAGTTATCCTTCGTACAAACATGCTACCAGTATCTGGTAATATTGCTGTTAACAGGGATATAAGGACATATATCAAGGCAGTGACAAAACATTTCCTTATCATTTTATGTCATATTGACAAGGACAAAATTGGTAATATTCAAAGTCCAAATGGCAAGGTGTCAATAGTTGAAAATTGACAATAATTGCATAGTTTTACATATTTAATGGTTTGTTACATAATTTGACAAAATGTCAACAAGAACTTTTTTGTAAGGGAAATATTGTTTGGTTGTTGTTAAATGCTGCACTCAGCAATATTCCAGCTCTATGTAACAAAGCTATTTTGCGTAACACATCAAACTAGCAAACCAATGACCAAGACCAGACTGACTTATGCATTTCCTTTCTGTTATTGTTTCAAGGCCATGTTTTTTTGTACAGATACAAGATATTTAATAATAGGATAATAGAAGCTTGAATACATATCTCTATCCTGTTGTCATCGATACGTCTTAATTCCAGTTGTTGACATAAAACAATGATGAACTGACTCAACTCACATTTTAAAATAATTTTGCCCTGTAATGAAATCTTGTATCGTCATTACCATCAGAGCTCTAAAATGGTTAGATAGGAATCAGTTATATTTTTAACTCTATTAATGCAACATCATATTTCTGGAGATTTTGGTGTTTTCATCACTGGTTGTCTAAGTGGAATGTTTTTCACTCATCATTGTCTATGTCAATGGGGGCATGGGTGGCCCAGTCGTCTAAGGCGCCGCGATTCACTGTGCAGAGTTGCGCCCTTTGGGCACGCCAGAAACCTATGATTGAGGGTTCGAATCCCGGTTCGCCACGATTATGTTTCTAGGTTTGTCAGCACCATACCCGTGCTCTTGGGTTTCACCGAAGTGGTAAACATCTGAGACCTGCATCACTCAGGGCTTTCCTCCCACATTAAGCTGACACGCCGTGATATTTTGGAATAATGTTAAAAGTGGCTTTAAACCCAACTTACTCACTCACTCACTGTGTCAATAGTTCTTCATATGGGTGACTGTACTGTTGTTCGATTGACAGATCCTACACAGTAATGAAGAAAATAATTACAATTCTCTTGTGTTTTGTTTACAATTACTTTAGAGGATGGTGATTCCAAAAATGAAATAAAATAGTGAGGTCTCCATGTTTATTTTGGATAAAAACATTGTTATCAAAAGTAAAATTTTGAAATTTTGCCAAATGTTTTTCGATGTTCCATATTTTTACATCAAAAGTTAAGTTTTGTATCTTTTCGAGTGTCGGTAAATGACCCTTTGAAATACTGTTGAACGACATCTTGGAGTCTGCCATGTTTACTTCTGTCCTCCCTGAGCCATATTCATAACAAACTGGTTTAAAAAGCTTCATTTTATCAGACAGGAAAGAGGGAATTTATCTATACATGTTCACTTATATTGGTGGTGTGATAGACCATGGGAAACACAACTTGAATACCCTAAATTACCTCCCTTTGTGAATGGACGTCAGATTATCATTTTTCAAATTCTGACAAACGTGGATCTTGATATGTATGTGATACACCTTTATAAATATGTTCTAAATGCAAACATATTTTTGTCTGTTTATTATTCATGAAATACATTGGATATTTAATAGCATGAACAAAGTTGACAAATAAAATGTTTCTGTGGAAATGCGGATGTAGTGTAGGTGTTTTCCCCGGTAACTTTTGTCTAGAGTTTTAACATGAATAAAAACAAATAAGCAGTATTTTTTTTTTGAACATGTATCTTGAGTGCAGAAAGCATCACTATTGTTGTTTAGAATAATGTCCCTTACTTTTGTCCTTGACTTCGTACTCAATGTGACCCTACACACAACACCATGGCCTTGTGAGGACCATTGCCACTGAAAATGCTGAAAATGGTGAGGTATTTTAGCTCATATTGTTTTAATTGTAACTTTTAAAGTGTGGTACCAGTACACTTCATTGGGCATCATATTTCTTGCTTTTGAAAGACGTTACACATGGCACATATACATATCCTGGATTTATCTATAACTGCTCTGAGGCAGATATTCGTCCCCAAGTCTTTAGCAACTGTCAGTAAATGCTCCTAAATTGGAACTACAGATTTTCCAATTCATGTTAATGTAGATATAAACTTTTGTGATGGCTCAGTCAGTTATTTCACTGATCCCAGGATCAGTAAACACCAGGAACCTTCAACGTTCAGTTGTACTTAATCTTTATTGCTGTGAATGCAAGTTCATAAAATGCCTCTGAAATTAAGACAATAAGGACTACCAAACAAATCCAGTTTTGAACAAAATAACCATTTTTTCCACATTTGACTGTCTATGGCACTTACTTTGGAAGCCCAGATAAATCTCTGATATGTTAGGGAGAATGTATCAGTGACAGGAATCTGTGAAATTATTGTCATCTGAAATCATGACAT
Organism: Haliotis cracherodii; assembly: GCF_022045235.1. NCBI lineage: Eukaryota > Metazoa > Mollusca > Gastropoda > Lepetellida > Haliotidae > Haliotis > Haliotis cracherodii. The sequence continues at coordinate 53,137,961 of NW_027266297.1, forward strand.
GAAAACTCAATAGGCCATAGTGGCCTGGGAATGTTGAACATTTCTCATTGCACCAGTATATCTGATTGGATGTTTGTCTATTTCCAGGTACCAAACTGTCCTCCCCACTTCTATAGATGACAGAGATGGAAAACATGTCACACATGATGAACTGGTGAAGCTCATGAAGTGGAAGTTGTTGGTGAGACCAGGGGTGGTATTCATATTCAGCTTGTCTGTTACCATCAGGGTTTCCCCTTGTCTATTTGTAGTGCATGGAAATAACATTTTGCTTTGCTTCGAGGTCAAAAATATATTTGTAGTGACTTAGCCTCAAAATATTTTTTTTAAAAAGAGAAAAACTTGTGACTGAACTTTGTGTGAATGATGTGTAGATCTAACTAAGTTACTTCTAAGATGATGTCATTGCATTGAACATGATATTGAAAGAATTAAAACCTGGTAATTTTCATATGTTTTTTTTCGTTGTTGAAAGTTGGGATTGACAAAAATTAGTGGGGACTGGTAATTTTTGGAGTTCCCAGTCCATCAGGACTGGCAGTTTCAAAAGCCAGTGGGAACACTGCAAACTTTGTTGTCACGTTTCATCCCTGGACCCTGTCTGGGATACCGACTTTTACCGGACCCATCCCATCCTCAGTTCCATCAGTGTTTGTCTCAATCAGGCTCAGGTATTTTCATTCTTGACAGATCATGGACTTGTTCTTACTGTAAATGCCCTGTTCCCACCTAAATGGGGCTTATGCTGTACCTCCTGTCATCCCGGTGACCAAAGTGGGAGTCCCAACAGGTTGCCTGTCATCAGTCAAGTCTATTGAACTTGAAATTCCAACAGATTTGGCATTAGGTTGCTCACTCAATCTCATCAAAATCTGATCTTTGTTCTCGCTACTGCTGAACAAAAATCTGAGGCGATCCCATTACAGGTCACGTCAGAATGACCCTTCGGGAACTTTGACTGACCAATGAAAATACTAACAGGAAGTTGATGTTTACCTATCAGAAAGCAGCTTTCTCAAGCTATATGGTGATAGTTCAAACTGGCAACTTCATTTTCAGACTTTTTGCTAAATTCAAAATATTAAAACTGAACAGAATTGTGAAATGTCTGATAGATGGCCAAGAATGTATGGCAGTACTTCCCATGGGCTAGGCAAAGTCTCTTCTATACAAATGGACAAAGAAAAAAATCATTGTACCAAATTCTTGACAAGAAATATAAAATAAAAGTAATTATTAAGTCTTACCGTGCTTACAGTACAGTACACGGCACCATTTCTTTACTTAACAGGACCTTATTATTTCCTGCTGAGACCCTTGAAATTAGTAATTTGTTATCCAGCATAACCTCCCTGTGTGACAAGGTCTGCAACCTTATACAGTCCCACAATCTGTTTGCTGACTTTAGCCTCTGCTTAACAACAGTCCCAGTGATCAATTGATGAACAGTTCCCACCTGGCCTGGGCAGACACAAGGTTAGATGTGGACAGCTATCCTAAGCTCAGTCAACCAAGCAAAAGCAACCAAGTCAAATTCAGAACTTTTGGTTGTACTGTTTGGTCCAGACTTCGATATGGGCCAATTTTGTCTGATCTGGTTTGAATAACCTCTTTTGTCTTCAGTCTGACCTCTGTGGGCCAGATCCCTGAGATTCATGCTCTGGACTATTTGAACTTAACTCTGACTGATGGCCAGTCCTCAGTACCCTTGTCAACAATGGGAGAAATAATACACCCAAACTCTGATACAACTCTGATACATACAGACCTGTTTCACTACATTTATGAGAGGATTTTCTCATTAAGATTATGTGTCTGTCATGTAAGTGACTTTATTTTTTTTAAAATTCATAACACTGTTGGTGCATGGCCTTTGTAGTGGTATTCTGAACTATCGAGGTACATATTGAGGTAGTATTGAGATATGTATCATATTGAGCACTTCCGTGTCATTGCACCCCTATTGTCAACACTTCTGTACTTTATTGTAGCAGTTCTCTGGGGATTTGATAATTATCGACTTTGATATCGATTTTCATCTGACTTGGTGACTAGTGTAATACAAGATGTGCCCTGTTTGTGCTCTACATCCTTTACATTATACTAGAACTGTTCACAGTGGCACGTTTATTTATTTTATGCATCGTTGGATCAAACAAGGAATCCAGTGGTTTCCTTGCTATTGTAGTTTATACAGAAATCCTACCCAATCACACACTCATCGTATAATCTTTGGAAATATGTCGGCCTCCGTCACTGTCGCACACCCCTGTGTTGACAAGTGAGCTAGTGAGTGAGTGTGGTTTTACACTGCTTTTAGCCACCTTCCAGTAATATTACAGTGGGGGACACCAGAGGTGGGCTTCACACGTTGTACCCATGTGGAGTTCTTGGTGTGACGAGCAAACGCTTCTACCACATGGCTACCCGATTGATTATGTTACTGGTTACCTATATTTGAACCTCTATTGACCTAATCCTGAGAAATGTTGTCTTAAGTGGTCAAGATCACTGCCAATTTCACAGCAAGGTCATTAACATATTCATAGAGATGAATTGCCATCTGTATAGCGGTATGTTATCATGTGGGGTGTTTGGAGGATACAGCAGTGAATGGGCTGCTCCTGTCTGCAACAAGCATTTACTGTAAGCAGAAGAAACTTAGTATTAAAGCAGGACATAGAAAAGGTTTAGATTTGAGTGTTTAGGTCATTAGATTTTCAATATTCAGTGATCCATTCATATAATTTCTTTCACAATTAACTATGGGTCTCTGTTTCAGAGGGGTAAGTTCCGACCTCGTCTGCAGCAGCTTGTGACCTCCAATGCACCGGATGATGTGATAAGCACCAGTAAGAAGGCATTCAAAGCGTTGCCCGATGTGTCGTGTGCTATCAAGACTCTGTCACTGCTGAAGGGCGTGGGCCCAGCTACAGCTTCAGGTGAGTACATCAGCTGGCAGTCTTGGCAAGTCTAGCATCCATTCATGGACTTAATCACCAGGTGTTGTCTCCAGCTCATCCCTGTGTCTCTGCTCTAAGTTGTATAAAGCTTGTGACAAGAGCAATGGTCAATATCAGTGTAATAGCGTTAGATTTTCATGACTTACAAATTGGTTGGTTCACAGTGACATATGCCACATTTAACTTGGCCAAGGTGTCATATGTATTTTTCAGTGAGCATAAATTTGATTTCTATGGTAGGGTCGATTTTTTTAAGGAATAGTTTGTTCATATATATGCCCAGAATAAAGAAAATAGCCAAATGTAAAAATAATTGTGTAAACAGTGATGGTGCTCAGTAAATATATAGTTTGTTAGATATAGCTGGGGAAAATAGATGGTTCTCAAATAGATTTCCCACATGCCCCATACAAATCAAATTGATGCTCTGTATCATAATTTCATCATGATATATGTGAGTGACAAGCTAGTCCAATCAGACTTGTCTTACAATGATAAACAAAGTGAATGCAAGATGAAGGAAGTGGCATGTTGTCCATTGTCTGTCTGTTTGTAGACATCTCCTCTTACACGGCAAGGCCTGTTAGAACTGAAACTTTCTATTTGTCTATTTGTAGTGCATGGAAATAACATTTTGCTTTGCTTCGAGGTCAAAAATATATTTGTAGTGACTTAGTCTCAAAATATTTTTTTAAAAAAGAGAAAAAATTGTGACTGAACTTTTTGTGAATGATGTGTAGATCTAACTAAGTTACTGCTAAGATGATGTCATTGCATTGAACATGATATTGAAAGAATTAAAACCTGGTAATTTTCATATGTTTTTTTTTGTTGTTGAAAGTTGGGATTGACAAAAATTAGTGGGGACTGGTAATTTTTGGAGTTCCCAGTCCATCAGGACTGGCAGTTTCAAAAGCCAGTGGGAACACTGCAAACTTTGTTGTCACGTTTCATCCCTGGACCCTGTCTGGGATACCGACTTTGGCTCTGGACCCATCCCATCCTCAGTTCCATCAGTGTTTGTCTCAACCAGGCTCAGGTATTTTCATTCTTGACAGATCATGGACTTGTTCTTACTGTAAATGCCCTGTTCCCACCTAAATGGGGCTTATGCTGTACCTCCTGTCATCCCGGTGACCAAAGTGGGAGTCCCAACAGGTTGCCTGTCATCAGTCAAGTCTATTGAACTTGAAATTCCAACAGATTTGGCATTAGGTTGCTCACTCAATCTCATCAAAATCTGATCTTTGTTCTCGCTACTGCTGAACAAAAATCTGAGGCGATCCCATTACAGGTCACGTCAGAATGACCCTTCGGGAACTTTGACTGACCAATGAAAATACTAACAGGAAGTTGATGTTTACCTATCAGAAAGCAGCTTTCTCAAGCTATATGGTGATAGTTCAAACTGGCAACTTCATTTTCAGACTTTTTGCTAAATTCAAAATATTAAAACTGAACAGAATTGTGAAATGTCTGATAGATGGCCAAGAATGTATGGCAGTACTTCCCATGGGCTAGGCAAAGTCTCTTCTATACAAATGGACAAAGAAAAAAATCATTGTACCAAATTCTTGACAAGAAATATAAAATAGACATCTCCTCTTACACGGCAAGGCCTGTTAGAACTGAAACTTTGACCAATACACGCTATGGCTCTAAAACACTCTCACAGATTCAGGGACTTACCTAGACCTGCTCAAGAGCCGATATTTATCCCCAAGTCTGCAGCAAATGTCAGTGAAACATTCCCATATTGGAATTACTAATTAACCAATTCATGTCAATATAGTTTTAACCAATGTTGTGGCTTTGTTGAGGCATCTTGTATCACTGGCAGCAGGGCCAATAAACTAGAAGAGGTTTTCATGCCTAGTTTCACCTTGTCACACTAAGTACAATGCTAAAATATGTCCACATTTAGGGACATAAAACATTTTAAAAAGATCACAATTTTGAACAAAACTAATGTTTTTCCCCAAGTTACCTGCCATGGGTACTTGGTTAAAAATCCTAAATCCTGGAGAATTCTGCTCCCATTTTGAATATGACCAATATGGAAATGTACGAGGGGTGTTCATTAAAGATTTCCCCTAAACCACTTAGGGTTATCATATTTGGTTGAAATTTCACATGTGTAATGAAGAATGTATCTATGTCTGGGTTATGTCTGAATTTGCAGCACCAAACTATTAATCTTACCACTTTTACAGGTGTTATGATCGAGTAGGGTGTGACAATGGAGCCAGTAGAATACTGAGCAGTGATTAGGTGTTTATATTTGAAAGGTCGCACACCAAAAGAAACTTTCGATGAAATGAAAGCAACTTATGGGGAAGATGCCCCATCATATGACGTTGTTAAACACTGGCATTGCCAGTTCAAGTGTGGTCGGACATCTGTGGGAACAGCTGCCATTCCTGGTCGCCCCCATTCAGCCATTGATGAGAACACTATCCATCAAGTGCAGACCGCCATTTTGGCAGACCGACGTATAACTGTTCGCCAGTTAGCGCAAGATGTCAAGATCCGTGTACAGTTTGTGGAAAAAATCATCCATGACAATTTGAACATGCATAAGGTGTCTGCACGATGGATTCCCATGTTGCTCATACCTTTCCAAAAGTAGGAACGAGTCAATTGCTCAAAGGATCTTTAGGACATGTGCTAAAAAAAACCAGGCAAACTTTTTGGACAGACTTATCACACAGGATGAAACATGGGTCCATCACCATGATCCTGAGACTAAAGTTCAGTCGATGCAATGGAAGCATGTGGAGTCACCAGCCCTAAAGAAGGCACGTGTCTAGCCCTCTGCAGGCAAGGTAATGCTCACGGTGTTTTGGGACCAGCACGGAGTAGTGATGATGGATTTCTTGGCAAAGGGTACCACAATTACAGGAGCTTATTATGCTTCACTGCTGCGGAAATTGCGGGACGCTATCAAGCTTAAGAGGCGTGGCATGCTGACCAAGGGTGTCCGTCTCCTGCAAGACAATGCTCCAGTACGCAACTCTTATGTTGCCCAGACAGAAGCGCGGTCCTGTGGCTATGAAATCCTTCCACATCCTCCTTACTCTCCTGACCTTGCACCATCTGACTTCCACCTCTTTCCAACCATGAAGTCATTTTTGAAGGGAAAACGTTTCACAGATGATGAATCACTGATTTCTGAAGTCAAGTCCTGGTTTGAGACTCAAAATGAGGGCTTTTACAAGCGAGGTCTCCATAGTTGCATAAAACGATGGGAGAAGTGTGTAACTCTTGGTGGTTCCTATGTGGAGAAAGACTAATACCTATGCCAAGTTTCATTCCACTAGGTCCATCGGAAGTGGGTCAGGGGAAATCTTTAATGAACACCCCTCATACTTTTTACCCATTCCTGTGAAACCTGCATGTATGATCATGTATTTTCAGTATGTAATGTGTGCAGTGTATTGTGATTTTTGTCATCTATATCACAACTTCACCCATTAACTTTTGTGTACTGCTGAGGCTAGGAATAGTGCAGTATTGTGTGTTATTATGTAAAAATTATGTAGGTTAATCAACATGCTGTGAAGATGTATGTTTAGTGGACACTTCTGATATTTCTGTTGCTTATATGAGCTTCTTGATCTTATAATATACCTACAGTAAACTACGGTATAACTCAAAGGGACCACAAATTTTAGTTTGTATTAACCGTAGTTTGTCATAAGCATATGTACAGCATAGATACAACAAATGGCTCGGACTAAAAAAAAAGTTTGTTATATCGGTAAGTTCATTATAAGCGTGTTCGTTATAAAAGTAGTTTACTGTATGTGATATTTCAGAAAACTTCTGTTGTATCTGGTGGCTCATTTTGTATGTGACCCTGGTACAAGATTTCTGATCACATTTTTCAGAAAAATTCATTTGACCTACACAGCCTTGTGGCTCTCATTATTGTGGGTAGGTGTGAGGTCATTTTGTTTGTTAGTTGTTGTTTAATGCCACACTCAGCAATATTCCAGCTCAATGACGGCGGTCTGTAAATAACAGAGACTGAAACAGACAATCCAGTGATTGACATCAAGAGCATCAATACATGCTGTTGGGATATGATGACCTGCATCAACCAAGTCAGTGACCTTGACCATCATCCTGTTAGTCGCCTCTTACAACAAGCATAGTCGCCTTTTACGGCAAGTATGTGTTATTGGAAACGTATCTTCACGGGTCAGGTCATTTTGCACTTGGCCCTGGTCAAGTAGACATTTTCGAAATATTTTAGCCCTCCATGTTTCCATTTCAGCCATACTGGCTGCAGGGAGCCCAGAGTACAGCCCCTTCATGGCTGATGAAAGTATGCTGGCCCTGCAGACTGCACCTCTGACCTACACACACAATGCCTACCTAGACTTCCTGGAGGAAGTACAGGCCATCTGCAAACAGCTGAAGCGTCAAGGTATTCTTGTCAAGCCCCTATGGGGGTTACAGGGTGGACCCTGTGTTGATTGTTTGTTGTTGTTTAACACCACACTCAGCAATGTTTCAGCTGTGTGATGGTGGTCTGTGTATAATAGAGTCTGGACCAGACAATCCAGTGATTGACATCATGATCATCGATCTACGCAATCATGACAATACGACATGCAGCAACCAAGTCAGCAAGCCTGACCACCCGATCCTGTTTGTCGCTCCTTACGACAAGCATGGTTTGGTTAATAGGATCAATTCTCAAACCTGGATCTTTGCAGGTTAGCACCTCATTTGAAAGTTGACAGAAATAATGGTTGGTGGTCACGTGTCAATATATGCTGAACTGTCTGAGATAGGTATTTCCAGTAGCGTGCATTCTATTGTGCTGGGTGCACTTTTTAACTATTGTGCCAGCAGAGGAATATAGGGAAATCCCTTACTATGTTAACAATTTGCCAAAAAAACTTGGATAATATTATACTTTTTATGATATTGTGACAGAATGGATAATCAATGATAATAATTTGTGTATCTTAGTGAGCTGGAAACCAATAAAAACATATCAGATATATGTGTTTTTAAAGCTTTCCCTTAATGTCCAACATGCAGCAAGATGCCATTGATCATACAGAGTTCATGATGTCGCAAAATGATCTTACAGTACACCGATGTCATTATTTTAAAAATGGGCAGCGCTACTAGCATTTTCTTTTGCATAAACAATATGCAGCCTGTCACATATTAGACCAAAATTCACTGTGTGATGTGTAAAGGCCTTTGTGAGCACAAAATGAGACCAGCAGGCATCCTTATTGTTTATTGTTCCTGGATAAATATTTTCATGGATGTTTCGGGATGCATCTGTGTTAATTAACTCGCTTCAACCTCTCAAATATGAAAACATTGAGAAATTTTGGTTTCCAATTTAAAGTTTTTACTGAAAGTTCAAATTATCTCATGTCATGACATGTTGTTGGTCGTCTGTCATAAACCTTTACATTTCCTCTATCTTCTCTAAAACCACAAGACCTGTGATGCTGATCAAAACGTTGCATGAATGATCCCAGCAATGAACTCACAATGCCATTTTGAAAGTGGTCATATGTAACAAATGTTATATTTGGGATAGATCTTTCTTCGTAAAGTACAGATTCTAGTACTTTGTAGGGTTGAGTTGGAAGCCACGAGTGCCTGATAGGGTTTTTGATTGCCGACTTTGCGTGCTGGTGATTTGGTTCCTTACTCAGTCAGTGTGGGTTCGAATCCCGCACGGGACTCAACTCCAAAAAGTACTAGAATCCGTACTTTACTTAGAAAGTGTTGTCCCAAATATAACATTTGTTAGATCCTAGCAATGTTGTGTCCGAAACAAAGCTCACAGATCCCTGACCCATTTCATAAATATTAAACATGTCTGAGAGTGCGGGTTAGAATCCTGGAAGGGACTCAATCCCTAAAAGCACTAGAATTTGTACTTTACCAAGGAAGTGTTATCCCCAGCAAAACATCTGTTACACAACGGTCATGTTTTGCAACAACTTGCTAGCCACAGCTGTCCAGGGCAATTTTGTCATTGATTTAAAATGTTCACCAATCAATCAGGAATACCTTTTAAGAAGGTTTTTTTGTTTTACCTTGGCAAAAGGGGTGAATTTAGCATCATGTATTGTTATTTATCACATAAATGAGTGGGTGTCTCGGTTGGATAAAGCCAAAGGATAAAAACAATATTGTGTTGAATATATAGTTTGATTTTTTAAATGTTGTGTCTGTGGTCTCAGTCAGTGTGTCATTTTTTATCGTCACAGAATAATGACCAATTTTCAGCATGGACACCTTCATGAACAAAAGCTGTATAAACTTCCAAGATAACTGTCTTGATATTCCTCCAAATATATTGGGGAGGAAAAAGTACTGGTGAGGAGGTTTAGCATCTGTATTTGTTTTGTCTTGCTGCAGATAAAGGGTTTCACTGGACCCCAAAGAAAGTGGAGTTGGCCCTGTGGACCTACCATGTAGGGAAAGTGCTGACACCTGATACAATCGAAAAAAGTTTCACGTCCAAAACACTGAAGAGAGTGAACGATAATAACGAAGAACACCTACCTAAGAAGAAAAAAAAGTGATTTTTGTGATGAATGACAGAAGCCTGAATAAATTGAGATTACATTACAGATTCTTCAGTTTTTGTTTACCTACTTACAGGTGTACGCACAGAGCTCTAGTACTGGTTTGTCTGGTCAAGATTATATTATTTACAGGCCGCATTGAGCCATTTATTCCTAACTTCTATGGTAAAGAATAAACTAAATGAAAACATTCAGTTTATTATCCCTTGCCACAAAGTGATATGCAACTTCAAAAGTCCTGTTTCCACCCTTGCCAAACTGGGCTGGAATTTCCAGGCTCGATTGTAGCACCAACAGTAGCACCAACAGTGGCTGTTACGAGTTATGTCCCTTCCATTGAAGCTTAAAACAAAATGGCGGTGCCCAGTCAAGACAATCTGATTGATTATCAAGATCTGTATTGTAATTAAACGGGTCCAACCCCCCGAAGTGCATCAAATGACGGGAGCACCTTGATAAAAGACATGAAAATATTTGCGACCCCCAGTAGAAGGTACACATGCTTTGTAAATCCTGCACTCGACCGAAATCAGCATGTTGGCGTCCATGTTGTTAACAAACCGGATTTCTAGTTTGATACGTGATTTTGATTGGACTATGCATAGACTACACCGGAATTCCAGGCTATTTAGGCAAGGGTGGAAACTAGACTTTTAGTCTGTTAACTCCCTTCCCTTGGGAAGATGAATGAAAGGGGTATAGAAGAATTGAGTGCTGTCCGTCTGTCAAGTTTCATTTTCGGAGAAGAACTAAAAAAAACAGACATATCTTAACCAAATTTGGCACGTAGATAGGTGTAGTGTTGAACTGGTGCCTTTTAATAGTTTGGGATTTTTGTAAAAAAGCGTTTGTCGAGTTTCCGTGGCAACGACTTTGACTTTGACGATTGAAAATAGTGGTAGTGCTCGTTTTGGACACAGATCTTGAAAACCGTACAACATTTCTTCACCAAACGTGGCACATAGATAGGTCCAGTGGTAAGCTTGTGCCTTTTTGATAGTTTTGGAATTTTAAAAAAAAAAATTCCATAGCAACGACTTTGACATATACTGCGAAAGGTGGTAGCGCTCGTTCCCATGAGCAAATCTTGGAAACCGTGAAATATTTCTTTCTTGCATTGCACACAACCAGATATGCCATTTTGGCGGGGGATGTGAGTATTTCATGCTCGTTTAGTTTAATGCATATTTCACATGCCCTATAAAAGGTCTGGGACGGGGTACTCGGGTCGGGTGGGTACTGAGTAGGACCCGGGTACCCACAGAACTACCCGGACACGTGGTTTGTCACGTGATATATTGTTTAATGACCAAAATTATCTAAAACTTTGTGGTTACACTACAAGTCACTAATGTTCCCATTTCTTTCTGACTATGCACCCATTCCTTCTGACTTTTAAGTTTGAATAAAGATAAAACTTCATGCAGTAAACTTCAGAGTTTGCATGACCAGATCGTTTTATACGTGTATCTAAATACATTTTGCAAGGGCAGACTTTTCCAAATCGGACGTCATGAGACCTACAGCGGGGAGCCGGGTAGGGTCGGATAATAGGGGGTGGGTACCCGTGTATTAGATTTGGACTCCAGGCCTACCCTTTAATGTTTATATTGATTCAGGCGAACAATGTGGTGGGGAACCCAAAATATTTTAGTTTTCAGACCATACAGCATGTCCAGTAGCTCACAAAGGCTGTATTAGATCATGTTGTAGCATGTTGTCCATCGTCATTAACGTTTTTTCATTATTTTACTTCGTCCGAAATGGTTTGGTGGATTCGGCTGAAATTTTGTGTGAATGTTTGTTACAATAACAAATCAAAGTTTGTTCAGGGGATCTCAATTTGAATGTTACTGGGTTGCCATCTTTTATTTTAATAAATGAAATAAAACAAATCTTCTCAAAAGACTTAAGGGCCAGAGACTTGAAACTTGGCGGATGAGATGGTCACCTTTTGTAGTACAAAGTTTGTTCAAGGCAACTTGATCTAATGTCAAATATTGATGCGAGCAGCCATAATGGAAAATAAACAACTTCTCTCAAAAGCAACTAGATCAATGAAGCTGAGACTTCACATGCTTGTTCCGATGACACGATCACCTAAATTTGTCCAATATTGTTAAGATAGGAACGTTGATATTCCCACAATGGCTTCCATTTTGAAAAAGGTATGTCTTTTACTCATCCATTTTTGTTCAAAATGTAATAAGATGTTGAATATGTTTAGTTATCATTGGGGCTCATCACACGTGTTAAACTTTGATCTAGATTCGACCTATACTAAACCTACACTGTGAGCCGGGCATTCTCCATAGCCTTCATTTACCCTGCGGTTTTTGAGGGGCAAATGTGATATCTCAAACTGGCCCATCAGAGAGATGAGCACTGGGCTTTCAATGACATCTAGTTCAACTGCCACATAAGCAGAGAATAGCACACAATATCATAGCATAGTATTCTGCTACACGCTACATTTTTCATCAAAGAATAACACAAATACAATATGCTTAAATGCTTTTCAATTTAATTATCATATTTAGAATGATACTGTTATACAGATTTTCAGGTGAATGTCTAGGTTACATTTCTTAAATATACTCCAAAACACAAGTGATATATATATATTTATTTATATATATTAAATGCCATTCACCACACCATGCCACGCATGAAGATCCGGGTTAGAATAGAATTAGGTCTTGGGCAACCCTTGCTTGTTGCCAGGGCGACTAACGGGATCGGGTGGTCAAGCTCGCTGACTTGGTTGATGTATGTCATCGATCCCAATTGCGTGGATGTATGCTCATGATGTCAATAATTGGATGTCTGGTCCAGACTCGATTATTTACAGACCGCCGTCATATAGCTGGGATATTGCTGATTGTGGCATTAAACAACAAACAAACAAATGGGTCGTCGTTGCGATGTAAGTGGAATATTGCCGACCGTCACAGAACACTCTCACACCATGACGCATCAATACAGCCATTCTTCATATCGAGACATGTTTGCTAAATATATTTGTGGCAATCGGTACCCCTAACGGGACATACATATAAAATCAAACTAAATTGTTTACAATCCTATCATTACAACGCCTACGTGACACCAACGAAAAGCTGCGAAAACAGCTATAACGCTTATGTAACGCACCAGGAACGAGAATGAGAGATATATTTGGGCAAGTGATCGGCGAAAACACTGAATTGTTGTCCCGCGATATTGCGGGACTCCCCCTTAAATTGGACACTCCACTAGAGATCACCACGTAGTTTAACTTATTGAATAGAATGGTCTGTCAGAATCTGTGTTCCTGGGTGTCCACCGAAGCGGTAAATGTCGACATTCAGCTGCGCTTTGGGTATTGCCCCTACATTTAGCCGTGATATGCCATGCTGTGGAAAGCAGTGTTAAACCGGGCTCATTTATTAAGCCGTGCACACCTCGTCCCATACATGCCGCATAAATGTAGACCAGGTCCTTCAGAGTTTGTTTGTAGTTGCATGTCAGAGAGGGTACGTTGCTCTAAATACATCCATGTCACAAGTAGCGAGGTACGGGTTACTAGTGCACAGTGGCAATGGTATGGCGTAAGATATCAGCCGATTTGCTGGTTTGGTATCTGGTGACTACTGGGACTATAAAGAAAACGACACTGTTGTGTTTACAGAAGCGATACGACTGAAATAGTCAGTAAGTGTGCATGTAAGGTCTTACGTCATTATTAACAATATTACTACGAGGCAACCAGTAATATGTTGCACTATTGTTGCTTGAAACCCTTTTCGTATGTGACCATAACCAATAATTAGTTTTCGGATAACTTGACCTATCATTTCCCTTGAACTCTTTATCCTTTATAGGAAACTAATGACACGTGTGCTCCTGGTAAAGCAGGACATGCGTTCCCTTAACACCTGGTGTCATTACTGGTTTTCATTCATCCATTCATAACATTGTCGCCGCTCTTTTGCCTTTTGCGCCCAATACAATCTGTTTCAGTACATAACCGAGATTAGTTCTTCTCTGAATTTTATATTACACCCATGTCTGTAAATCACAAGTTCGCCGAATCCGAAGAGATTGTACATGTCGTAGTCACATGATGTAAGCAACTTCAGATGTAAGTACAAATATAGAGCCATTTAACGTCATTTTGTTACGTCTGATTTGTATACAACAGTGTTAGATACTAATTAAGAACTAGAACTACCTAATGTATTTAATGATAAATATGTGTTTGAGTCTCAAAGAAATTGAAAGAAAACTATAAAAAAGGAAACAAAAATGTATTGTTTGTGAGCCGTTTTCTTAATGTTAACTTACAGCTTTAAAACAACACATCTATAATGTATTTGTCATATCACTGTAATCATGTTTATTTATAAGTCTTACAACCACCTGGCCTGCACAGCTAGAAACTTCTAGATAAAAGAATACTGCACTCGGTTTACAGCGGTGGGTTGATAACAGTAGGACAGACAAGGACGAAAACATATTCTCTTAATATATATTACGCTCTACTGCTTACAGTTATGGTGGAGAATGTAGGGAGAGGATCATCTAGGTTTAACGGTGACGACTCCTCAATTCTGGGAAAAGAGAGTTTCAAGGGATCACCTGTGAAGAAAGAAGGCGACTATGTGTAAGAGAGAGGGAAGACTGAGATCCTGACTGTTGATACACGCCGGGAAGACAGAGTTAATAGCTGTTCACCTAAGGCTTGGTTAATATATTTTCTACACAGGTGAATTATTAATTCTGATGATCATATGTTTGTCAGGTCCTAGGTTATACAAGTGAGTGAGATCGGTTTGGGCGGGTTTCCGACTCGGCTCTCTAAAGTGGCGGGAAGTCCAAAGTGTCGAAGGCCAAATATGGTTACCAAATTGACAAGGCCAAAGGGCAGGATACTAAGAGACTATGGATCATTATCGGGGAGAATATTGGAGTCGAACCTACGACCAGTGAACAATGGCAGCTAAGGGACACCACTCCGTATTTTCGGCCAGCGTACCGCACCGTGTGTCCTTGCTATACATGCGGCCAGTTACACCTATTTTACACCAGTTGTCTTCTGAAAATACATATTTTATTTTTTAACATAAATAGATGAAACATATGATGTTATACCTTTCTGAGCATTGAAGTTCACCTAACGAGAACAGAGAACATATTATTGATATTATTATATGCATTTCGATTTCAGGTCTTCCATAGTACCTCGACAGTTGACATAATGGTGAAGACCACCTCTGTGATGCCCGCGATGATTGCCTGTAAGTAACACTGTTTTTTAATTGACGAAAGTGCACTTATTAAAGCGCATCCTTAAATGTGTTTCCCTCTGTGTAACACTGTAACGTATCATTTAGACTACATGTAGGTGTTTGACTGTTTGAAGGTGTTCTGAACAAATTAAACAATCGTCGTGTACTATTCCTATGAATGAGTTGTGATTTCTGTTTTCCATTGTATATAATTCAGCAACTGAAGTGGTACAATATGCATTTTGTGATAGAACGCTTTGTAACGAAAGGTACATGTTTTACTTATATTTTCAGGCATTCTCCTTGGTATCTGTTGTGGTAAGAACTTTATCTTCTAATGTCCGAATACAAATTATAATGTCGATGTTTTCCCCAATCAAATGTTCATATTAAACGTCAGTGTTAAGATTCACACTCGATACCCTACATTGGTACAATATTTGAAGCCCATTTCAGGTGTACATCGACGTTATATGGCTGGACTATTGCTGAATAGTGTTGTACAACTCACTCACTCACTGTTTCTAATATGTTGTGTTTGTAGTGAGGTCAGCATATGGACAATGTGGAGACCACTGCCTCGACTGTAAGCATGGTATCTGCAGCGAGTGTATATATGGATGGTACGGTACTGATTGCACGAAAACTTGTCAAGGGTGCTGGTACGATAGATGTGAAAGAGACACAGGGAGATGTGTACAGTGTTCGCCTGGATACTACTCTAATGCATGTAATAAAGGATGTCCACTTGACTGTCGTGAAAGCTATGATGGGGACAGGTATTGTGACCGTGACACAGGGGGTTGCCTAGAGGGGTGTGTCCCTGGGCGGTGGGGACATCAGTGTGAGAGACTCTGCAGCAGCACCTGTGAGGAGTCCGCATGTGACCAGGATGAAGGAACATGTCTTCTTCGTTGTACCGATGGATGGTTCGGCCTGTCGTGTGATACACCATGTCCAGAAAACTGTCTTGGAAACAGGTGTAACGAATTTCAAGGATATTGTGGTCGCTGCAAGCCAGGGTTTATTGGAAGAAAGTGTGACATACAGTGTAGGAATTGCGCAGACAATACTTGCATCTACAACGAACTGCTCTCATCTGTTAGTTGTACCAAAGGTTGCGTGAAGGGATGGACGGACGAGGACTGTCAGTCCCCTTGCAGCAACAGATGTCTTGACGAGGAGTGCAACATCAATGGCACGTGCAAGAGATGTCCAGATGGATATTATGGTGACATTTGTACTGTGGCATGTGAACAAACTTGCCTAAAATGTGAGCAGATATCCGGAGTATGTACTCTCAAGCAAAGTCGAGAAATTGGTCCAAAGGAGGATTCATATGACTTGCCCACCACGCCCATAGTACTGCTGTCACATGGTGGGTCGTCCCGATTTGTTTTACTCGATAAGTTCACACGATATATTGGCACGATTCCATTGGACGAGTGGTCGGTCATATTGATGTTCATAAGTGTATGAACGACACAATTTGACGTTCATACGTTTTCACGAGACCGTGTTCTTGAAATCACTGACGGACTACTTTCACATTCTTGGGGAAGCCCCCGGGAATTCCCTAGCACGAATAGATACAGAAGGGTTGTTTCTCACCATTTGAACTATGTGTTTTAGCATATATTGGGATAAGTCAGAGAGATTGATTGCTTGTCCGTTCAAGAATATCCTCGCTACAACCCAAACACGAACAAAACGAAGAAAAGCATATTCAAACTACCGTTGTATCTATTATCACATCTCTACAATCGACTTTCAGTGATCGGCCAATTTATCAGTGATAACTAAGACTTGTAATGGCCACAGGTTCATTAAAAACTTCGGAAATCTCTCCCGTCACGTTTATCGTGTCGTCCATTTTGACGTCATGGGCTTGATGAAAATGTATTACGACGCGCTGTCATTGTGACTGACCGACTTACTGAGGTAGCCCTAAACAGACTGTTCCCAACTTATGATGATATTGTTTGAGTAAATTGCTTTACAGAAACTATAAAAGTTGTTTGTGTTGAGCATGTTGTGCATACATAAGCTCACCTCTCGTATTGAGAACTATTCTATTCCGCGAGACAGCTGGGAGTTGTATGGCTGGCAGTGTAAACATGACGTCACACGTACCAATTATGATTGTGTTTTAATAAAGTTAGATAAAGGTCTGCGTCCTTTGGGGTACAAATAGTGATATAAACAAGCTCCGACGTTCATGCAGTTTGGCCCTCACTCTATCAAGGTTCATACTCCAATGAACTCACGCAAAGTGAAGGTCAATTCTTAAATACATGAATGTCTACTTCAATTAAATGAGGTCATAAAATCTCACCAAACCACACTATAAAGATGTCTAACATCGATAATTAACACACGAAATGCCAAAGGACCAGGTGTTAGTGTAGATTTAAGCAAGGGCAAACAGTTGTGTACAGGTGTTTCCCTGATACAGTCAAGAAAAGAGGAAAGTAAATAATCCACAGTGGCTTGGTGTGATACTAACACTATCGATATCAGTCACACATTTGCTATTTTGAGAACTGGATGTCCAACACTATAAAAATGTCATGTTGTCCATCCATATGGCCATCTGGGGATATCAGGATGGAACAAGTCCCCAGTTACCTACGCTTTATGATTTGACTAAAATGGATTGGTTGGTCGGGCTTGGTTGATGGTAACGGCGTACGTGGGACTTTGCTCATGATATCTACCAATGGTTTGTCTGGTGTCCGTGATATATTTAGAATGTTTGCTGACTGCGGCGTCAAACAACGTTCACTCGCTCTCTTCTGACATGGCAATCTGACAGCGGGGCCAACACACCGATGGGCCATTTCTATTCTCGCACAATAAGCAAACAGCGCACTAAAGTTTTTACATTATCTATCGAAACCTGATCTTAATACATGTGTTTGTATATGCGGATTAAACACGAGAATGTCATTAGAATTTCAATTTACTACATATGTTGCATTGAACGGTTCCTACGACATGTTTAATGGATTGATCACCTGTTGTTGAATAACTGGTATCAAGGTAGAGAAAATCCTATCCTAAAGCAATGATCAGTTGATTGTTCTTACTTCTGTAATTCAAAATGTCATTTGTGTACATTGTATGTATTGTTTGTATTTGACAGGTTCCCGGATCACCTGTCCACGGATCTGGATGTGCATGTTAGCAACGATATGCTACGGACTCAGTTACGGATGGGGTTGAAATGAACTACTTCTTAACAGGATTCCGTTAAATGTTGTTGGATCGTGTTTATGGAATTTGGAAGTTTAAATTTCAATGATTGTTATTTGGGGATTTCCCAATAAAAAATAAAAATAAAAGATATCATATCATATCATATCATATCATATCATTGGAGTTGTGAGTCTTCATAAGCCGCCGTTATAAAATTGGTGTTTGGTTACTCTATGTACATCAAACAGCCCATCTATCACTTCGATATTCCATAACTCAAAAAGTGTAAAGGCTAAAACTTTAGCTGGTCGTGGTTAAAGCGTTGAAATTCGCTCGTCACGACTGAGGTCTGGGTTCGATTCACCACATCTCTACAAGTCGATTTCTGGTGTCCACCGCCTTGATTTTGTTGGAATAGTGCTAAAAGAGGTGTAAAACCACACTTTCACCCATTTTCTCTTCCACAAATGATGGGTAATTTGAACAGAACAGATAACGTGAATAATACAATTATTCATGTTTTGGTTTTCGAATCTAAACTCGTTGAGTAAAAAAATAACGACGAGTAGCAGCTATATCTTCCCCCCACCCGCCCCCATATGTCCAGAAACGATAACACTCTGTGACTCTATATAAAAGATACACACTATCTTCAGTTTGTCTGACGATTGTACATGCTATAGTTCATGTACGTTTTCTAATACATGTCCACACATCAAGCAGTTGCTAACCTCACTGATTGTGATTCATTATCCATATGAGAAGCCGTCACTGGGATGGATAATGGTTGTCCATATTCGCCAATCTACCGAAAAAGACAACGATTTATTTCCAAATGCATAGAGGACCCAGCCAAACATCCATTTGTCACATGAGTTGTCATCAGACAGTGTTCTGTACTGTTGTTTAACGTCACAGTCAGCTATACTCGTGCTGGATGGAATTCAGTGCGGCGTCAACTGTCTGGAATCATCATATACTATGTCCATTATTTTGAAATACTAGTATACTTTCACGGAGAATGTTACCCGAGTGTCTTCCGAGATCATAGAAGTCAAGACGAGTTGGATCGTTCCATGTGTTACTTGTCTGGCCGGACAAGAGTGGATTGATTACAGACTGCCGTGAAAAAGCGGGAATATTGCTGACTGTCGTAAAACACCACTCATTCCATCAAAATGACCGTGTTTAGCTTTACTAACGTCAACGTCTCGTGGCCATTTTGATTATATTATTACAACTGTTGTGTTTGTGAAATATGTTTCAGAGACTAGATGTTAGTCTACCTTTCCCATTGAACATCAACTTTATGTTCCTAGTACAAAGGTCAAACCTTATTATTTCACTCGTGACAAACGAGAATGTAAATTGATGTATTTGGTGATGAAATAATGTATTTATCGGAAAAAATATAATCCACATCTCACTCGAAGGACATGGAGTGTAAGCATAGCTAAACGTGTTCCTTCATGCCGGAAGTACATTCCGTCTGTCTCAATTGCACCGCGGTTTTCAGAGTAAGATCATGAAGTTCTCTAAGTATATACTATTACATAATAAATGGCACACTTGTCTTGTCACATGTTTAGTTCATTTCGTTTGTCAGCGCCAAACGCGTGCACGTTGGTTCACCACACGGCTACACTGCACAGTGGTGTACGCGATTTGGGCTTTCCTCCCCGCTCCATATATAACCATGCACGTAATGTTGGTATCTAGCATACGGCATACATCTGGGTCACACTCGGGCAGAATGGTAAATTCAGCGAGAAAATTAATCGAATGTTTGAAATGTCGCTGAACGCAATATCATGCACGCAGGCCGCACATGGCAGGCAAGTATCGGGCAAGGTACGTCGTCAGATTACTTTCTTGGTAATTCATTGAGAAGCTCGATAATGTAACTGCGTCATAATGTTGACCCACATAGCTGTCTTTGTTTAGATCTCCTTGACTGCGTTCTCTATTCTTTCGTTAGAAAGAGGGGCCCGAGAATGAACGCCGGCATATTGGCAGAATAGAGTTACATACGTCAACAGGTAAATCCATAATTATAATGATCACATGTAGATTTGTCGGAGATTATGTCATGTTTTGAAGTGAAGTCAAAGGCGTCGCCTTACATCTCCTGCACTGACAATTTGTATTTACGTGAACTGGGTCGATGTTTCTGCTGGTGGACTGAAGTTCGCAAACGCATAAAAAATATGTATCTGTGCTGAGTCAACTACAAAAGAAATGTTTGGGCATTAATACTGCCCATCCCCACTGTGCTGCAAAACAAATATATTTCTCAACACAGCAAAAAAAATGCAGTTTCCGGTATCCGGATACCTGCCGGATACCTCCGGACACTTACCCAAAACGCGTCCGGGTATCCGGTGGCAGATACCATACCGGATACCAGATCCGTGGTATCCGGCATGGACACCTCACCTGAAAGTATGCCACCTGGAATCCGGGTATCCGGCACCGGATACCTCACCGGATACCTCAATCTGGGTGTCCAAGGATCCGCACCGGATACCAAGGATCCGGCACCGGATACCTCATTCTGAGTTTTCAAAAACATGTCACAATTTGGGGGTGCATTTTGTTCAATTAAGTGTGAAACACCTAAATATATATTGGAAACTAACCATGAAAATTGAACATTGCTGAAGGAATCCGGCAGGTATCCGGATGCAATTTTTTGAGATGTCTTAATCCTGGTAAATGATGTTAGCCTGGGCATATCAGATAGCTGTAGTAACATTCTGTTTCATTTTAGTTGTAAATATCCCCTTAAAGTTGAGATCTATGGGCATGTACTTTTGGAGAAGACAGTTTTTTCAATCTTTTTAGATGTTAAGCTGTTTAATGAACAAACATCAGTTCTAATACATGTATGATGATATCCTTAAGTTTCATGTTCAGACTTCCAGATTGTTCTGAGTGAAAGTATAAACTCATCGACTGTGTGCTCACTTGGGCCTTTGGTCCTAGTGAGATGATAATATGATTATTTGTAAAGGTACAAGTACTTGTTACGAGCATACCAGCTTCATTAACACAATATGCGTCACTCTGAGGGTGACATGTACCAGATTTCAATACACTAAAGAGAGCTGTTCCTCAGTTACTGTGAACATTTTTACTGAAAGACATTGAAAGCTAATTTGACCTTCAATATCAGTTGCGACTATTTCAAAAACAATTGTAAATTGCTTCATTCAGTATAATATTGACAAACATATGACAATGATATACAACTACAAACTACATCTCAAATCATCAATATGTGTTTATCTCACGTCACATCAAAATAGTATATATTTTTATGGACCTAGATCTACCTGTAATATCATTCATTTATTAAATCTGTCACATTTCACAATGTCTGAAATACGTATTCCATTTCAATTTATCATTTTTAATCGATAAATTAAAAAATTATTCACTATTTCCCGCGATGTTATTGAAAATAAAATTCTCGGACACACATTTCGACAACGGGTCCACATCAAAGAGCAAAATAAAGACGTTTTAAACAAATCTTTAAATATATTATACAAAGTGATAAATAAAATCAACAAAAATATATCTAAAAGTAATCAAACTTACATCTAAGTTATTATTTCCATCGTTTCGTGCGATCGCGTGTAATGTAAGTCAAATGACATCTCGGCTTTCGTCGCCTTGAATTCTCGGCTCGCACACAATGTTTAATGCAAAAATATATGCATGAAAAATCTTTGTCACAGCTCGTAACCTAGCACGATACATTGGCGAAGTTCCATATTTTTAATATATATCGTGATTTCCTGCTTAAAACGTTCAGATTAACACGATTTAACAAAAATCTTTCGCCAACTTCTGAAATTTATCAAATACGAACTTGGTATCACAGCTATAATTTGATTGGCTGCCTGAGGTCACGTGCTCAAAATTGACCAATCACGAAACTTGTAGTAGATTTCGGCAAGAAAGCGTCATTAGAAACAAATTTTAATCCAATGAAATCGCTTGTTTTAACTACGGAAAAAACCAGGCGATGTTACGAAAGCGCGATTACGAAATGAATGACCGCCGTGTTGTGACAGCAACTACATGTGTGTGACAGTGTCGCCTCAAATTGGATTGCCCACTAATTAAGAATATAAACTTCGCTTGTGGTTCTCTTTTATTGCATGCATGCGCTTCTAAGATCAAAGGTCGATAGTGTGAAAAGTTAACTAGTTGAACAATCGTATTTCCGGGACTTGCCGCGGATGTTTTCAAACAGATTATTAGAACTCCATTCAGCGATAAACGGTTGATTATGCAATGAGAAGCGTTATGTGCAAATGAACAACGAGCAACAATACAATTATGTCTGTGTAAAACTATCAGTAATAAAAGTGTACATAAATTTTGGGAGCCATGCGTTACCGCGCGTAGTAACCGAAGTAGCGCTTTATCGAAGAGCGCAATAGCGAGCGATCACTGTATATGTATAAGAGTTATTTAGACTTCTGCAGGAAAAGGCACATTAGAGAACAAGAGTCATCAGAAAGATGACATAACCCCCCGGCAGCTGTCTGTAAAGTAACCACTAGTAAATGTGCAATTCTGTATGTAATGAGTCAACAGTAGTAAATGTGCAATTCTGTATGTAATGAGTCAACAGTTTAAAGTTCTTTAAGAAGCATACATTGTTTACCCACAAAAGATTCACCATGGTCGCATCCATATGAATGCCAAGTTTCGATCAAATACACAGAATGGTTTTCGAATTCTGCCCCAGAAAGGAACCTCATCCCCAATTGAGTCTATGTCCAACTTCATTCCATATAAATTTAAAAAAATAAAAATTAGAAAAATCCCAAAATATCAAAAGGCACCACTTCAGTATGTGCCTGATAGCTTTGCCAAGTTTCGATCAAATACACTGAATGGTTTTTGAATTCTGCCCCTGAAACGAACCCCATCCCCAATTGAGTCTAGGTCCAACGTCATTCCATAATTTTTTTTTTTTTTTTTAAAATTTAAAAAATCCCAAAATATCAAAAGGCACCACTTCAGTATGTGCCTGATAGATTTGCCAAGTTTCGATCAAATACACTGAATGGTTTGGGAATCCTGCCCCGGAAAAGGAAATGATTACGGATGGACGGACGGACAGACTGGCTGATCGCTATATCACCCAGTATTATATGCCGGGGGGGATAAAAAGTAAGTGATGACCTGTTGCCAGCTTCTATCCCTGCCCTAAGGAAGAGTTTGGCCATTAACAATTTTTTTGTCTGGCTATGACATTGACCTTTGACATAGCAGATCAATGTGTTATTCCAAAGATGTCCAAGCAATGCATGGTTTCATACGATAACTGTGGCTATCAAACTGAGGCAAAATATTGGAAAATCCCCATTTACACACCTGGCTAAAGAAACATAAACAACAAACAAATTATCAATTTCTTTTATTTATATGCCTATCACACATTGAACATTGTTCACATGATGGTTCCTGATGCAGTATGCAATTTCCTCCTATTCTTCAATACTCATAACAGAGTGGGATAACGGTTCGCTTGAAAGCATAAGCAGACCATGCTCACCAGTTCAGAATTACTTGCCCTCAAACATCCTTTTCCTTCTATATTGCCATGGAAAAACAGGAACCAGGATGAGGGGAGGTCAGATCGGCTCTATCCCAGTTGCATTGTGTTAGTAGAATTGTGAACATTCTATTTGGTGTCCACATTTATAGACAAGTAGTCGCAAACGTCATTCCTTTCAAGTGATTACCACATGGCCAAAGACAATAATTTCTTCAACGTCCTTGAAGGGTCCCACTACGACTTGGCATTGGTTGGTCTTCTCACATTAGCCAGACCAGCCTTTGTGAGTGTGTCCCAGCGTCAATTGGGATATAACTTCTTGGTAGGCCCCCATTGAAATAACAGGATTCTCCTCATCGCTGTCTGCCTATCACTTCGGATATCTGGAAGGGTCCTTCCAGACTGTCAACCAGTCATCCGGGTATCTCAAGCTGGACTTCAGTTTCTGCAAAATCATGTATGAAGATTGTAGCAATAGAAAAGAATTGTTGCAACATGTACTTACAGATAAAAGGCAGCAAATTCACTTAATTTATCATCTTTGAGTTTTGTTATATACCAAACATTTGAGATATATATTGTTCCATGCTGATGACTTGAAACAATCATTAACTGACATCTCTTAAAAATGCTTGCCATACAAGCCAAAGTAATAGATGAGGTAGCAAGTGGGCTCATTGATCGCTCGTAATCGTACCCAATAACGTGGGATGTTGTCCATAACAGTCATCATCGGTGCGTCTCGATCGAGCTCATAACATTAATCACTGGTTTGCCTAGTTGAGATTTGAGATTTGATTATTTATAATCCTTGTCATTTAGCTGAACTATTGCTGGATGTGGTGTTAAATGAGTGAAATGGGAAGAAAGCCAGAAGTGATGCAGGTCTTACATGTTTACCAGTTTGATGAAACCCACAAGCAAGTGTATGATGCTACCCTAGATCAAGCCCAAGAGATGCAACTATGCACAGCAAGTTGTGGTGCCTTTGATAATTAGGCCATCCATGCCAACAGGTGATAAAGAACAAGCAAACTGAAGAAATATTTGCAGAATAGCTACATGGACATGATGAACCAAACAGAATAATTTCAAATATTTACCACTCACTGCTACTCTTCTCTTGTTCCTCATGGCTTCCCTTTTTCCATTGATGCTGTGCAGTTGACTGACTCATTCATTCATCCAGACATTCTGCAAACATAAGTAGCATTCACATTACAGAAATGTCCAAACTGTACATGCTGTATATTGAATTCAATTGAAAAGGCCCCAGTTGAGTTTCCAACTTAGAACTGTCCTTATTAAAATATTTCATCCCAAACATTCAGTGATAAAACATAATCCCATATTTAACAACTGTCAAACAATTATTTGACAACAAAGCCAGGATCATTCAACATACACATTACATAGGGAATCACTTGTTGCAAAAAAGATCCTCGCCAAGGTCAGAGTCATTCCATGAAATATTGAATTATTTAGTTATGAAGCTTATACAAAACAAGGACAGTGTAATTATAAAAATATGCTAAGCGTAAAAAAAGTAAAGTCTTTTGTTGCTATTATTGTAAATTATAGTCTGTTTTAGCATCCCACGAGAGTTAATAATCGTTCCTAGATCTTTGTACTTTTCTTCATTATCTATAAAAAGCGGATCTAATTTGGATCATCTTGTTTTGACCACAAATCCATTATGCCCCTTATGCAAATCCTTGTCGTCATAACAAACAGTTGACCATAGTACTTAAAAAGGACCCTTGGCGTTTACGGTAAAGTATGTAGAGCAGGAAAATATCTAAATCAATCCGTTCCATAAGATCTCTGCACAGAAATCATAAGGTCACGAAGCCCTGCTACGTACCTGGCATCCGCATTTGCTGCCAATCGCCTTTCCAAATACTGTTGACTTCCGCGTTGTGGATGGCTCAGAGGAACTTCGGCCGGCATTTCCGTGGTGGAGGTGAATGAGAACAATGTATCGATACACGAGGTAAGCTTATCGTAATCAAGCATCACCGTGTATATCGATACACGAGGTTTGTTTACATCCATGTTCTAAAATGGCGCCCTGGACCGTAGGGGAATATGGGTAAAATGGCTTGTTCCGGGTTAACACAAAGCTGGGCCCCCGTCTCTAATATCACAATATTGTTTGGCGCAAGTTGACGACGCGCATAGGGAGCCGGGAACCAGTTTAACACGACATAAGCTGGTTCCCGGCTCTCTATGCGCGTCGTCAACTTGCGCCAAGTTATATTAGAGACGAGGCCCAGCTTATACACTGAACACGATCGGTCATTTCGTCAAAATTGGCCAAATATTGAGATTGCAGCTGAGGTCATGCTGGCAGCTGAAGTGACACATTAAGGTAAGGAATATGTGAATATTACAATGATCACGTATTAAAGTAATTTACCACATGTAAGCCTGTCACATGTGACACATTAACTTTTAAAGCCAACATGTAAGAAAATGTATCAGGATATAATTATATTTTTATATAACAAGTAGCCTGTCTATCATATGTTAGTATTTGCTTATGTATATAATGAAGAAATATGTTTACTTTAACTGGATAATTTGTATGCTAATGTCACTCACTGTCTTATTTCATATACTCCCTTTACTCTGTGAGATGATTAATAGCCTCAACATATTTTTCCAGATGTGAAGAATCAAGAACAGCTTTAATGACAGGGAAGTTTTGCATCAGAGATCATCGTGAAGTGGAAGATAAGACATTTTAAAGGGGCACTGATCTAACGCAATTCCCCGGGACTGGTTGTTGCCTTTGTTATTGTTTTTTCCCAGTGAGTACCCGGATGTATAGCAGAAATCTAGACTAGTTCGCGACCTCTGCTGCGCCATTCGTAAGCGCATTAGTCACTTTTATGGGTAGACTGAAAATGTTACGTTGAAAAGTACATTTCTATGTTGTTTGGCTTCTAATCCTAAATAATAATCTGTTGTGATGTTTGTAGGCTCTTTTGATCGTCTTAATCAATCAGGACAGATGTTTTAGTCAAAATGACTGAAATATTTACACATTTTATAAATTGCCTGAGAGAATCACATTTTACAAATTGACGGTAATATATACACGCTTACAAAAGAGAAGACCTGTGAAAACAACGTCTATCGCGCATTGAAGAATTTCCCAACCAAGACGTAGAGAAACAAGAACGAATCGGTTCAAATGAAGGAAAAACAAAATGCAAATATCATAATTACAACCTACCAAATTTATGTGTATAAATTTTAGGCAGCTTCCTTCTTCGAGGAATGTATCCGTGAATATCCACCAAAAGGAACAATAACCCACTCGTCTGCAGCTGTACAAAGAAACTTATTCGATTTCACGTGTCTCTGTAACAATCAAATATTTTAAAATATATATATCGTTATGGGATATAATAACCCGTGTTCGTTTCTCAACTGATCACTTAGATTGTTTCAGGTGTTTCACATAGGTGTCAAGTCTCAATGGTCGGCTGAGAAAGCCCACGTGACAACTATTTTCATAACGTCCATGGTTCCTAAAAAATCCATTGAGTGATAGATAACAATTATCAATCAATCAACGTATTATCAGTTAACCCTTTGACCAAAGTATGTTGTTTTTACATCGGCACTTCACGCCATGATATGAGTGTATTCCCTTTGTTTTAGTAAACCTAGACATGTAAACACTCACTCTCGACATATCCACTGTGCAAGATAACAGTGATTAATCAATCAACGTATTTTCTGTTAATCCTTTGATGACTAGGAACGATCCGTTGATTTACAAAAAAAAGTAAATCAACTGATCATTCATCTCTTGCTGGGCTGCCACGTGTATATTACATAACACACATTTCACCTCACTTCAAACCTGGATTTAGATTGAATAATTACCCCAGACACAATAAATGCCAAATGGAAACCTTTGTCAGGTAATCTAAGTGGTGCTACCACTAATTGTACCTGTAATAAATTCATTAACTGAGCATCAAGTAAATAACGACAAATACACGAGTGTAGGGTTATACGAGAAAACGTGGATGACAACAAGGGAGTAGTAATCGTATTATCGACGCAAGCCGAAATCCGAAAATGCTTTCACTGCATGGATACTTTTTATTAGAATTAAACTATAACCATCTGGGGTATTTCCAAATGACGACATCCGATGAGCTCCGCCGTTCTTTTTGTCTGTGTGTTTAAATTAATTAACATGCGCCCTTTGTCGAAATCTTTATAGATCACAGTTAACCAATCAGTGTTTATGCAAAAATGCGTAAAACAAATATTGCCTCCAGCCTCCAAGTTTATTTAGCTGTCCTTGCAGACGGTAGCCCAGTCTCTAGTCCCGCTCAGTTGCGTTGAGTATCATCCGGGTACTCACTGGGGAAAAAACAATAACAAAGGCAACAACCAGTCCCGGGGATTGCGTTAGATCAGTGCCCCTTTAAGGGTATGAACATTTTCACTTGAACTAGCTGAACAATAACCATGATGACAACTTTATCATGGGGGAATTTTTGGTGGTGGGGTAGCCAAGTGGTTGAAGCGTTCACTCTTCGTGCTGAAGACCCATGCAAGTTTGATTCCTGCCACATAGCTGCGATATTGCTGAGTGTGGCGTTAAAACATCAAACAAAGCTAACAGCCGCATACATACTCACATGGGAATTCCAGGTTGAAGTTAGTCCCCATCAACATGATCAACCTATGCTAGTTGTAAGAGATAACTTAATGGATCGGCTGATCAGGCTCGCTGACTTGGTTGATCCATGTCATTGTATCCCAATTGTGTGGATGGATGCTCATGATGTCAATCACTGGATAGTCTGGTCCAGACTTGATTATTTACAGACCGCCGTCATTTAGCGGGAATATGGCTGAGTGCAGAGTTAAACAACAAACACCAACATGATTCTACAACCTGCTCTTGTGGATACCATTTTGAGGATCCTACACATAACTTCTTTTCGGGTCTTAACTATTGCAATATGTTCTACTACATGTGTTTTAAACATATATTTTTTTCATTGGCTTATCTAAATGATGCTCAAATACAAAATAATTATTAATAAAATACTAATTCTATACTATTGCAAACTATCAGTTGAGCAATAATGTAATCATCTGATTATAAGTAGATAATGAAGGAGAAGTCCATATTGATTAAATCTACCTGATTTTGAGATAAATGCACGTACTGATTGATTTATTTCAATGTTTTCCTGTACATAATTTTCAGCAATTCCATATAAAGCTTTCTTATATCCATGCTGTATAATAATACCTATTATTTCAAATAATAGCATAATTTGGACACACAAATAAGTACTGAATGGTATTTTTATAACAGGTGCCACACATGTGGGATAGGTCATTTGACATTAATAATTTTTATGTGAATTTAAATCACTGCAAGCTGATCTGAGTCCTGAAAGGATATGCCTTCGATTCTGTGAAAATGGAAATGATTAAACATCTCCCAATATTAACCATGCTATTACAGAATCTGTTCACTTGTTTGTGTATGTAAAATATTTTTGAACGATTACATCCATCTAATGATTGTTTGTATGTGTGATGTGCCAGTAGAGGTATATATGTACAAGCATGTGCATGTATACGCGTATAAAAATTATGTATGTTTGGCTAGGTACCAGTATTAGTTGTTTTGTGCGACTTGTATATTGGCATCATCATAGTTTCAACAGACAGTTTATGTATATCAAATGTTAAATGTCTTTGTAGGGAGAATTGCATATCAAAACTGTCATTATTTTATTACTTATGAGTAGAACTTTTTAAGTATCTGGCAAGATACATTTCCTTGGTCCACAGAAACATGTTGCCAGTAAACTGACTTGATAAGTAGCATAGCAGTCAGTGGGGTTGGAAACTAACTAAGCCGTCACTACTCAATTAAGTAATTAACAGATAATTGCAAGTGATAATACACACCTGACTCTAATTGCCCTGTTAATCCCTAATCCACCATGAGTTGACATTGAGTTCATCTTGCTAATGAGGTGTTGTGAGTGTAACGAGATGATAAACATCAAAGGTGGGGCAGGCTTTAATCAAGTGTTCTGTAGAAGAGATTATGTCATTTGTTTAATGTTTATTTAGGATTAGCTACATCCCTTGATCCTACCAAGACCATGCTTGAGATTATCAGACAGTTTGTCTGCATACAACTTGATGTCTCAACTGTACTTATTGGATTCTGCCTTGTAGCAAACTATGTGTGTGACAAGGGCTTTGACCACTCTGTGCAGATGCATAACAATGCATAATGAACTTGGGGTATGATTCAATTATGTCACACAAGTCAAAGATGGGTTCCACTGTATTTAGAAACAGACAATAGATGCAATACTGTGTAACTTTATAACAATCTAACGAGTATTCAAATAGGAATACACATATATTTACAATGACCCTTGAAAGGTTCCAAAACCAAAAAGAACTACTTAAATTATGATTACACTTGACCAATATATTTGGCAGTTTTTCCCGTTATTGTTAATCTTAATTAAAGATAGGATAAATGATAAAAATATGATAATGATTTTACTCATGACTAATCATGGGCGGATACAGCTTTTTGTACAGCTATTTATTGTCTTTGGTGGTAATTTATACAGAAATAAAGATTTATTTTCGAAATAAAAAGGGGGGTGCGCACCACAGCACCCCCCCTCTCCGCCCATGCTATTGCCAGCAGCCGAAATAAGGTCCCCTAAATGTAATATATATAGTTTTTAGTCGATTGTTCAGGTGGTTCTTTTCAGTTGATTTTTTGTATCAGTGTCTATTTTGGCCTACCAATTAATGGTAGATATTAATTATCAATAATAAGTGAGATAATTATTTTCAATGTGGCTCCCATTGCAACTGGAGCAAGGAACGATTCAAATTAAGCCTGATTCAGCTGCTACATTTATATGTACTTGCTTCTCTAATCAGTAATTCAATCAGTTGTATAGTGACTTGATATTTGGTGAAAATATCTGTTGTATGAAATCCTAATGTTACTTACGTTTGTATTTGAGATGATATTTGTATTTGGTAGCCTAGTGGGTAATGCGTTCTCCGAAGCACTGGGTTCTGTTCCCCACATGGGTACTGTGTGAAAAGCCCATTTCTGGTGTCCCCGCAGATATATTGCTGGAATGTTGCTAAAAGCTGTGTGGAACTATACTAACTTGCACACTCATTATATAATATTTTGAGATCACTTACATGACTTGTGTGATTGAAAGTTTTGATAATTATGAATACCGTATTCGACGTAATAAGCGCCCAGGGCGCTCTCAAAATTTCGTAGTTTATGCTGGCAGCCTGGAATGTTAATGTACGACAAATATATTTTTCCAGAATGAAATTCCCCATAATTAAGGGTGCATATCACCCACGAGTGTGTATTATATGCAAATAAATAAGTCTTGTATACATTGATCAATTGGAAAGGGTGCTAATTGGGATTGTTCACTAGCCAATATATTAGCAAATATTCCCGTGGGCGCTTATTAAAGCGAGGCGCTTATTACATCAAATACGGTAGTTATGTTTTCATGTATAAGAACCTATTTTATGCAATTTGCATAGCCTTGTTTACCCTTCCTTATGTTTTGATGTAATGCAAACATTTGAGAAAAATTCAGGTAATCCTGCCTTATGGCACTACAGGAATTGTTTTCAGAAGATCAATTACAATTTTGTATTTTCTGTAAAATTTACTGTTTGCTATGGCTTTTTTACATTGGTTAACAGTTGCTTGATAAACTGTCATTACCTTACTCATTGAGAAACCAACTTTTTACCCTTTGTCAATATATGTGTGTTTCTTATATTTTTAATAACAAGATTTTAAAGATGTTATAAATTGTTTCAGGCACCTGGATTTCACAATGACACCAGATCAGACAAGTCATACAAAGGACTCTCAGGGTGATGAATAATCCTCCCCAGAACAACTACCAGGTTCACCTCAGAAAGTGATGATTCTGAATGAATAATGCCACATCAGTGTGATTCTGTAGGTTGTTTTATTACGACATTAATCAAGTCTAAAGGAATTAATACCACAGCAGTGAGACTATGTTTATGTGGTGTACACTGATGCTGACTATACAAATCTGAATGACTTTTGTGGTTTACTGCACAAACATATTGGACTTTAGATATTCTTCTCCTTTGAAATTCTTCTGAGATTTGACTGATTTGTTTATTTAGAAAATGGCATTGAAGCATCTGTTTCTGTTTTTTAATGTTCTTGCAAACACCTTTGGTTACTGAACCAATGAAATGTCATAAAATCAATAAATATGATTTGTTATCTTAACAATTTTTTTTGTTTTGCTTCTTTAAAGAAATATGATATTGATCATTCATAACATAGGTGCTAACATATATCAAATATACTAATGCCCTGAATGTTTTCCTACAATTAATTCAGCTCACTGAATGAAGTTTTTAGTTCCATGTCAGTAGAAAAATTACATTGATATTTTTATGTACCAGTACTTTATTAGGTGTTTTCTGTGGATGCACCCATTTGGGTTAATGATATTCTGTTTCAAACTTCAATGAAACTCGTCTGTCAAGATGTAACAAGTACTGATACAGTTCCAAAATAATCTTTTATTCTCACCAGGAACAAAGGCCCAAGTGAGCACATAGCCAATGACTTTCATTTTTTTTGTCAGAGTGAGTATGGTGTTATGTCACTTTATGAGCAAAATTCCAACAATATCATGATGCGTGATACCAAGCAATGTACCGATGTGGTGAATCGAGCGCTTCAACCACTAGGCTAGAACAAACTGGGAATATGAAGATGAAATGTAAGGATACCATCATACCAGGACTGAATGCTTTTCATTTAATACGCTGAACATCTAAAATGAAATATATATGAATTTGAAAAATGTTTACACCAAAAGTACCTGCCCATTAAGGGGATATTTACAACCAAAATAACACAGAATATTACTACAGCTATCTGCTATGCCCAGGCTAACATTATTTACTAGGAGAAAGACATCTCGAAAAATTGCATCCGGATACCTACCGGATACCTGCCGGATACCTTCAGCAATGTTCAATTTTCATGGTTAGTTTCCAATATATTTTTAGGTGTTTCACACTTAATTGAACAAAATGCACCCCCCAAATTGTGACATGTTTTTGAAAACTCAGAATGAGGTATCCGGTGCCGGATCCCTGGACACCCAGATTGAGGTATCCGGTGAGGTATCCGGTGCCCGATACCCGGATTCCAGGGGACATACTTTCAGGTGAGGTGTCCATGCCGGATACCACGGATCTGGTATCCGGTATGGTATCTGCAACCGGATACCCGGACGCGTTTTGGGTAAGTGTCCGGTGGTATCCGGCAGGTATCCGGATACCGGAAACTGCATTTTTTTTGCTGTGCAAACGTCTTTCTTCACTCACAAGCAGTAGAATCTCCTCACTTATACACAACATGCGTAATTCAAATTTAATATATCGTTGTTATTATTTTAAAAAATCAGCAAATGCCTTCTCGGGTCATTGGAATTTCTGGTTCATCAATCACTGGATGGTCTGGTTGTTGTACAGGCCGCCGTCCATGACAGGAGTACAACTGTGCGGCGTCAGGCAACAAACACAAAATAGTCAAACATGCATCCTTTTTATGCAACTTGTGTGAATGGCGGGTGCTACCGGTAGGGCAGGACATGCTTGTCCTTTTTGCGAACACCTGGTGTAATCACTGGTTTTCAGGGGTCCATTCCTATAGTTTTCACAGCTAGTTTCCCCTTTACGCCAACGGCACTCAAAACACTGCCCGGGGTCCCGCGGCTCTATGTTTGGGAAAATGACGGACACAAGCCACTGAAATGAATCCTAAAAGTTTAGTAATATTCCACAGGTTAGTGACGTGCACATTGTCGACAACAGCCGTCAATCTGCCGATTGTAGTCCAATGTTCAGCGTAGCTAGTGCAGTGTAACTCGATGATGCCCAACTTCCAAGATCCCCGCTCCTTTTCATGTCGTTACCTAAATCCCGTACTTCATAACATCATGTCACATCAACTTTAATTTCCATCAGTAATATCAGTAGGGGTCGAGAGATCTCGAAGTAACTGCGAGAATGGTTAGATTCGATTCGATTCGAAGGGCAAGGTCACAGAATGACAAGGTTTGAGTGTGTGAGTGAGTATGGTTTTACGCCCCTTTTAGAAATATTCCAGCAATATCACGTCGGGGGACACCAGAAATGGGCTTAACACATTGTACCCATGTCGGGAATAGAACCCGGGTTTTCGGCGTGACGACCGAACGCTTTAACCACTGGGCTACCCGACCGCCCCTACAAGGTGTGAAGATGACTAAAAAATACAACTGATATCTTACACGAGTGTAATATTAATGCCGGATATACTTTTTAATGGTGATTATCAGTAAGAAACATGGTACTCAATAGAACGTTTTTCTTTCCTTGTCAAATAACATATTTATCTCATGTTATGATGTATGCTGTTATGATATTTCTGAGTTTATACTTGCTTCATAATGCTTCATTTGAATATATAAAATGGTCGGTCCTTTACGGGCTATGGGTCAGAATCTAGGAGAACTGTGGAATAGAACCTTCAACCAGCGCAACCTGGCAGCTAAGGGACGTAACTCGTGGGTGACGTTTCGGCTCCTTGGTTCAGTACCAAGCGTATCCGCTTGATGTACTTGTAACCAGTTTAGCAATATGTAAATACTTACCTGATCAGATGATTGTTTCTTGATGGACATGAAAGTGTTAGGAAAACTATTATGCCTCTCTGCGAAAATAGATTTTCTTGTCGGGAATAGATGACATTATACAAATTTCATTATATACATTCCGCATTTTGACTTTCAATTTCAGCTCACTCATAATACCGTGAAAATCCTCATGATGTGGAAGACCGTATCACTGGTGGCAATGTTTATTGCTTGTAAGTTAAAACCCTTTAAGAAAATACTGAAGTGTGTTTCTTTCAAGCGGAGTTCTTATTATTCTCAAACATATATATGAAGGTGTTCTGTACATTAGACTAAATCTGCGACACTTTTCTTATGACTTTTAACTTCCTTTATGGAACAGGTAAATGTTGGACAGAAAACGGAATTCCTAAGGTTGTCAACGTCCTATTAAGTTGATTACGTCGGAAGGAACACTAGCAGGCGTCTTTACATCCCCAAACAGACAACAACAAAAACAAAATGATATATAAATTGTCATGGACGTTATATTTCTTTCATTATCGTTTCAGTGATTGTCCTTGTTGTCCTTTACGGTAAGAACATTTCACTATTCATCTTGGTTACCTTGTTGTCCTTTACGGTAAGAGCTTTTCCCTATTCTTCTTATATATACAGACTAGGTATTTGCCCACAGCAACACCTGCACAACTGGTTATTCACACGTAGTGTGACAGATTGTAATTGAACGAGAGCAGGTATTCACTCACCTGTAAATTAGGCCGACTCTCTAATTAGATACTTTCTCTTGGGCGAGTGACATTGTGTATTTAAGAGTAAACTGACCTAATTATAAGAAGAGATTTCACTAAAGGTATTAGTCAATACAGAGAGACAGTTACAATGAATTGCGATCATTACTAATATCATGAACGCGCATTCGTGAACAAATAAAAAATCGTTAACAAAATGTGTATATTATATAACTATATACAATATCTGCTCTTAAGGATCTCACTCAATGAGGGGCGGTCGGGTAGCCTAGTGGTTAAAGCGTTCGCTCGTCACGCCGAAGACCCGGGTTCGATTCCCGACATGGGTACAATGTGTGAAGCCCATTTCTGGTGTCCCCCGCCGTGATATTGCTGGAATATTGCTAAAAGCGGCGTAAAACCATACTCACTCACTCACTCACTCAATGAACATGTTTGTGTATGTTCTAATATAGCAACAGAGCATATACGGTTTAGACATTGTACAACGTACTTGTGAAAACATGGGAATTGTCATAAAAAGGTGTTGTTTTTTCTGAACTGTTCCCAATTTCAAATCAAAAGTGGCAATGCATTTAAAAGTTGCATTCTTGTCCCAATATTCACTCCGTTTTTCATCAATCAGCGGAATATATCACCAATTTTCGAGCATACCCGCACACAAATATTGCCGATGTACATGGTATATACCTTCAGTGTAAAGTACTATATGAGAAAACTCAAAACCAAGTGTACTAATTGTTGGAGCTTGTTATCACCTGTGTGTGTGACCCGGTTACGTATCATAGTGTACAACTTCTCCAGCACAATGAACATAGATGGAAATCAAATGTTCCTAGAAGGGAGGTGATGATAACTGAATCACAAAACAAGTTCAATGGCTTATCCCAACTCGGCATATAAATATGAGGGACAAAACGTCAGAACAACCAAACCTTGCTATTTATTTATCATAAACTAACAATATGTACACACACACATTTAATTTTAATCCCTATACAGTTATGTTCGCCTGAGAGTTGTACGCATTATGCATGTACATTGTGTTGCCACACTGCCACATGTGCCATGCTGAACTGATCACTCTAAACACGATATTGATACACACCGCGTTATTAAGTAGTCCAGCACTATGTCGGCAGGATGCGTATACATGTAGAATCACCAGATTGCAGGTTCACATTGTACTCTTAGGGGACATCAAACCGAACTTTAGCCTGACAAAATAATGCTTCGACTACCACCCCACACATTCACGAAAGCATTAATTGAATGCGCTGTTTAATATCAAGAGAAAAACACAAAGCTTATTTATCTGCCCCATGTATACACTTTAATAGGCAATATGTGAAATACGTCACGTGATATGAGCGATAACCTGACCCTGGCATCACACCGCACAGGACACAATATGGAAGATGTATTTGCATACATGATACAGGTAGCTAAGTCATCAGTTATCACAAATATTGTTTGTTGGCACACGTGACCAAACATACAGTGAAAAGGGTATGTTGAGGTGTAGGAAACTACTTGGGTTCACTGACGACAGTTGATGTACAAAACAGACTAATTATACATTACACATTAAAACTAATACAAGATAACTAGCTGTCTTACTGGCCGTCTGGTCGTAATAGCCTGTACAGTACGTGTGAAAGGGTTGGAATGTACAAGTTCTACTGTTATATCACAATGACACTTCATTATCATATGTTACACACAGAGAGATCCAAATGTTATAATTAGTTTTAATTTAAATAACATGGGAATTGATGTGTCTAATGCAAATGCGTACATAATAATCAGTTTTGTAGGAGTATGTACTTCATATCGTTATCAACACTAACTGTGTGGCCACACTAATCAGGACGTCCCTCCATACATGTACATGCTATGTGTTTTAACCCAAGTACATGTACATGTACATACATCACCTGTGCTAAAACCAAAGTGGTTTTCAGCAAACCACTGCATAAGTATATGCTAGTTGATCATACATCAAATATGCATGTCAATAAGAATATTTAGTGACAGCATTATTGTAGTAGGAATATTTTTACATGTATTTATCAAATGTACCTGCAGTCCATTCACAGTGTAGCATCATAGAGTACTTTGTACATGTATGGAGACGATTACCATGGCCCGCTACGCGTTGCAGCGAGATAGTCCAATAAAACTCCTAATTAGTGCCATAAAGCAATACTTTTTGTAGAAATCCGCGGATTATTCGCAAATTATTTGCAAATTATTTGCAAATTATTCGCGAATTATTTGCAACCTATCCGCGGACTATCCCGCGGATTATTCGCAATTTTAGTGCAGAACTAGACAACAAACTTTTGCGTTGTTGTGTACATACATGGCATTGCATTTAAAATAACTACTGACGAGACAGCCGATCACGCTCGAGGGAATACGCATTTACAGTTCAATGCGCCTTTAAACCTTACTCACTTCCTAACAATATACTGAAATTGACGACAATGCAGGGAAATGTGTTCATTAATGTTTTCATGAAGTGAAATTCTTTACTTCAATCAGGAAAGGTGAAACAGCATCAATCGTTTCATATTTACAGTTTCAAATCAAGCTGCAAATTGCTTAAAACGCTCTTTAGTTGTACTTTAAATCCAACTCGCTCACTCAATACTGAAAATTGAAAATTGAAATAGAGCATATGAAATCACAACGTACCGGAAAATGTCTAGCCGTAATGTGATTCTTTAACGTAATTCTGTCTCTTACAATAATCCACTGTTAATTCTGTTTCATTTGTAGTGAAGTCAACTATCAAATGTGGAGACAACTGTCTTCGAAGCAATTTTGGTACCTGCATCGAATGTGTCGTTGGATGGTACGGTGCTGAGTGCACGAAGAAGTGTCAAGGATGTAAAGATATATGTGAAAAACACACAGGGAGATGTGAACAGTGTCAGGCTGGATATTTCTCAGATGAATGTAATAGACCATGTGCTCTGAACTGTCGTGTAAGTTTTGACGTGGACAGGCACTGTGACCGTGACACGGGGAGGTGCCTAGACGGGTGTGTCCCTGGTAGGTGGGGACATCAGTGTGAGAGACTCTGCACCAGCACTTGTGGGCAATCTCTGTGTGAGCAAGATAGAGGAACATGTTTTTTTGGTTGCACAGACGGATGGTATGGGCGATTATGTGATGAACCATGTCCTCACAACTGTGGTGTCAGTAATGTTGGCAATAGGTCTTGTAACCGGGACACAGGGAAGTGCCTGGAGGGGTGTGATCCTGGGCGATGGGGACGTCAGTGTGAGAGACTCTGCAGCAGCACCTGTGAGCAGTCCGCATGTGACCAGGATGAAGGAACATGTCATCATGGTTGCACCGATGGATGGTTCGGCCTGTCGTGTGATACACCATGTCCAGAAAACTGTCTGGTGAATAGATGCAATATTTTGCAGGGATATTGTGGTCGCTGCAAGCCAGGGTTTATTGGAAGAAAGTGTGACATACAGTGTAGGAATTGCGCAGACAATACTTGCATCTACAACGAACTGCTCTCATCTGTTACTTGTACCAAAGGTTGCGTGAAGGGATGGACGGACGAGGACTGTCAGTCCCCTTGCAGCAACAGATGTCTTGACGAGGAGTGCAACATCAAAGGCACGTGCAAGAGATGTCCAGATGGATATTATGGTGACATGTGTTCTGTGTCATGTGCACCAAAATGCTTAAGGTGCATGCAGATATCTGGAATATGCACTCAAAAGGAGAACTCAAATAACTCGCCCTCCACGTCCATGCTAGTGCTGTCATATGGTGAGTCATCCCGAAATACATGACTGGTTTCCATTTCAATTAATTCCGGTAACAACATCTCATCAGAATGTCTCAGGACGCCTGGTAGAACAGAACATGCCAAACGACATAGGTACGACGTAGGTATGAGCAAGGGCAAACAAACACCTGTAAACAGCAGTAGTAAAACGACATAGGTACGACGTAGGTATGAGCAAAGGCAAACAAACACCTGTAAACAGCAGTAGTAAAACGACATAGGTACGACGTAGGTATGAGCAAGGGCAAACAAACACCTGTAAACAGCAGTAGTAAAACGACATAGGTACGACGTAGGTATGAGCAAGGGCAAACAAACACCTGTAAACAGCAGTAGTAAAACGACATAGGTACGACGTAGGTATGAGCAAGGGCAAACAAACACCTGTAAACAGCAGTAGTAAAACGACATAGGTACGACGTAGGTATGAGCAAGGGCAAACAAACACCTGTAAACAGCAGTAGTAAAACGACATAGGTACGACGTAGGTATGAGCAAAGGCAAACAAACACCTGTAAACAGCAGTAGTAAAACGACATAGGTACGACGTAGGTATGAGCAAGGGCAAACAAACACCTGTAAACAGCAGTAGTAAAACGACATAGGTACGACGTAGGTATGAGCAAGGGCAAACAAACACCTGTAAACAGCAGTAGTAAAACGACATAGGTACGACGTAGGTATGAGCAAGGGCAAACAAACACCTGTAAACAGCAGTAGTAAAACGACATAGGTACGACGTAGGTATGAGCAAGGGCAAACAAACACCTGTAAACAGCAGTAGTAAAACGACATAGGTACGACGTAGGTATGAGCAAGGGCAAACAAACACCTGTAAACAGCAGTAGTAAAACGACATAGGTACGACGTAGGTATGAGCAAGGGCAAACAAACACCTGTAAACAGCAGTAGTAAAACGACATAGGTACGACGTAGGTATGAGCAAGGGCAAACAAACACCTGTAAACAGCAGTAGTAAAACGACATAGGTACGACGTAGGTATGAGCAAGGGCAAACAAACACCTGTAAACAGCAGTAGTAGAACGACATAGGTACGACGTAGGTATGAGCAAGGGCAAACAAACACCTGTAAACAGCAGTAGTAAAACGACATAGGTACGACGTAGGTATGAGCAAGGGCAAACAAACACCTGTAAACAGCAGTAGTAAAACGACATAGGTACGACGTAGGTATGAGCAAGGGCAAACAAACACCTGTAAACAGCAGTAGTAAAACGACATAGGTACGACGTAGGTATGAGCAAGGGCAAACAAACACCTGTAAACAGCAGTAGTAAAACGACATAGGTACGACGTAGGTATGAACAAGGGCAAACAAACACCTGTAAACAGCAGTAGTAAAACGACATAGGTACGACGTAGGTATGAGCAAGGGCAAACAAACACCTGTAAACAGCAGTAGTAAAACGACATAGGTACGACGTAGGTATGAGCAAGGGCAAACAAACACCTGTAAACAGCAGTAGTAAAACGACATAGGTACGACGTAGGTATGAGCAAGGGCAAACAAACACCTGTAAACAGCAGTAGTAAAACGACATAGGTACGACGTAGGTATGAGCAAGGGCAAACAAACACCTGTAAACAGCAGTAGTAAAACGACATAGGTACGACGTAGGTATGAGCAAGGGCAAACAAACACCTGTAAACAGCAGTAGTAAAACGACATAGGTACGACGTAGGTATGAGCAAGGGCAAACAAACACCTGTAAACAGCAGTAGTAAAACGACATAGGTACGACGTAGGTATGAGCAAGGGCAAACTAACACCTGTAAACAGCAGTAGTAAAACGACATAGGTACGACGTAGGTATGAGCAAGGGCAAACAAACACCTGTAAACAGCAGTAGTAAAACGACATAGGTACGACGTAGGTATGAGCAAGGGCAAACAAACACCTGTAAACAGCAGTAGTAAAACGACATAGGTACGACGTAGGTATGAACAAAGGCAAACAAACACCTGTAAACAGCAGTAGTAAAACGACATAGGTACGACGTAGGTATGAGCAAGGGCAAACAAACACCTGTAAACAGCAGTAGTAAAACGACATAGGTACGACGTAGGTATGAGCAAGGGCAAACAAACACCTGTAAACAGCAGTAGTAAAACGACATAGGTACGACGTAGGTATGAGCAAGGGCAAACAAACACCTGTAAACAGCAGTAGTAAAACGACATAGGTACGACGTAGGTATGAGCAAGAGCAAACAAACACCTGTAAACAGCAGTAGTAAAACGACATAGGTACGACGTAGGTATGAACAAAGGCAAACAAACACCTGTAAACAGCAGTAGTAAAACGACATAGGTACGACGTAGGTATGAGCAAGGGCAAACAAACACCTGTAAACAGCAGTAGTAAAACGGAAAGAAAACCAACCACAGTAGCTTAAGCTTGTCATCTTGTTGTCTCTACCAATATCATTCACACATTTTCTGCTTTGAGAACTAGATGTACAATGTAATTATGTTGTCTATCAATGTGGTATTTATCACTGTGGCCGGGTGGGGATATCAGGATGGAACTTTTCCACAGTAACATATGCCTTTATGATCTGACTAAAATGGTCAGGCTCGTTGATTTGGTTTATTGTAACGGCGTGGAACATTGCCATTATATCTTGGCTGGTCTAGACTCTTGTATTAACAGGGTTTGATTCCGTGATGTATCTGGAATCTGTCAGCGGGCTTAAACAACATTCAGTCGCTCTCTACTGACATTGCAATATGACAGCAGCGCAACAAACTGATCGGCAATTTCTTTACTAGCACAACACGCAAAAAGCACATTAAAGTTTTTTACATTGTCTATCGTAATATGATCTATATAAATGTGTTTGTA
Source organism: Haliotis cracherodii (assembly GCF_022045235.1). Lineage (NCBI taxonomy): Eukaryota > Metazoa > Mollusca > Gastropoda > Lepetellida > Haliotidae > Haliotis > Haliotis cracherodii. The sequence continues at coordinate 53,179,744 of NW_027266297.1, forward strand.
TATACGAATTAAACATTAGAATGCATCGTCATTTGTCAGGATAATAAATGGCCTTTTAATTTACCACATATGTTGCATTGAATGGTTCCTAAGAAATGTGTTTACTGGAATGCTCATCTGTACCTGAATTATGTTATATAACTGATATCAACGGAGAGAAAATCCTAAACTAAAGCAATGATCAGTTGATTGTTGTTACTTCTGTAATTCAAAATGTCATTTGTATTCATTGTATGTATTGTTTGTATTTGACAGGTTCCCTGACTATCTGTCCACGGATCTGGATGTGCATGTTAGCAACGATATGCTACGGACTCCGCTACTGAGACATGTCATTTTTTATATTTTATGTTATTATGTATGTTAAGTATACATGTGAATGAGATGAGGCTACGCTTTGAACAGTATTCCAGTTATATCGACTAAGGTTTGTTAAAAGTGGCGATTGATCCTAATGTGTTGGAACTGGACGGAAGAGGTAAGTAGCAGCCAGAAGTGGGATACGACAGGAACTCAGATACACACATGCACAGTGACTATTATTAGAATTATATGTGGAGCTGTGTATGTTATCGACCATCACCTGCGCTTCTTGTGTTTTTTATTTTAATTCCGTTTTGCAAAGTGCGCCAGTGATGGCAGTGATACTGATTCGATGTCCGCTATCGTAGATAAATATAGCAGCATATAAAAAGTGGTAACACGGAACTAAAACAGAATACAATTTCTTCTTTTTTATTCAGATTGCTACTTAACAACACTTAATATGATTTTAATATTTAGAAAGGCTAAAACATTACCAACATAAGACAAATAACATATACTTATAAGAAAATTACTAATAGGACATTGAACTTGTTATTCCATGCTCTGTCATCATATACAAATGTAGCAATGTTATTATTGGGATAACACTTTCTTTGTTAAGTACAGATTCTAGTACTTTGTTGGCTTGAGCCCCATCCGGGATTCGAAACCACACTGCCAGAGCAAGGCGCCTAATCACCAGCACAAAAAGTCAGCGATCTAACCCACTCAACGACCGAGGTTTCAACAAAAATGAAAGTCCGACAACTGGTCGCCTCGATCACGTACTTTATGTACCCATCTGACAAGTGTTAATTGGCACGGCTTCCATGGCCAAACACTCACCCAACACAGCACTAGAATTTGTACTTTACAAAGAAAGTGTTATCTCAAATATAACATTTGTTACATTTGATGGTGTATTTATAGGCTTATAATAAATATTTGATGTAATTTGATAAAGTGACATCGCTAATGTTTGTTATTATTTCGTATATTCACTATATCATCCTTTATTATCTTTATCATGTTTTATCAATTATGACATAAACTTATCAAAATATAATTTTTCTAAAAAAACCTCGATATAACCTGATAAAGATAAACAACATTGGTTTCAAAGATATAGATCCTTCTTACTGTATCATGTTCCCTAAACCCATTATATTGGGAGTATTGTCTGTGATGAGAGATTAAAGGTTAACTCGCAAAAAGAGTGTTTTTGAGCCAAAGAAGGGAAGTATAGCTGAACACATCATGTCACCATATGTCTCAAATATTATTAATGAGAATGTGTAATGTATGCTGCTTGTTGTTTGCGGTTTAACTCCGTGGTCAGCAATATTCCTATGAGATATTAGCAACCGTTAAACCAAACTTATTTACTCATGGATCAAAACCCGCTTTCAACGCACCGCTATCACATACAAAATTGCCGAGAAGCCATACGACGTAAGAGATTAGGTTGTGTTAGAGAGGTGTAGCATAGAGAATTACTAAGAATAGATCCACACGTACCCTACATTGTGTTGTTGATAACCTGATAGGTTCAGGGTGACGCATGTTGTTCAGCTATCAGCTTGTTCGCTGGTTCAGGAGTTCTCGATTATCTGTGTACATGTACGCGCAGGAGTGTTTTGACAACGGTGTCTTGAAAAAAATACCAATACGCGTGTAGTGCATGTGCTTTGCTATAACTATTAATAAAACGCATTTCAGCATTAACTAAGTACATTCACTTGTTTGCTATAACATGGCAGCCTATCCGATCCGTCGGGTAAGGATAAGACATATTCAGCAAACTAAATACTAAGCAATCCGTGAAGACCCGGGGTAGAACAGATCTTCAGCTACCCATCTTTGCCGTAAAAGGCGACTATGCTTGTCCTAAGAGGGGACTAACGGGATCGGGTAGTAATTCTCCCTGACTTAGATGATCCATGTCATCGTATCCCAATTGCGTGGATCGATGCTCATGATATCAATCACTGGTTTGTCTGGCCTAGACTGGATTATTTACAGACCGCCGTTCTACAGCTGGAATGTTGCTAAGTGATGCATTAAACAAGAAATACACAAACATTAACATGTTTATGCACCACGTCTAAAGCAAAAGTGCAAAAGTGATGCCACCATAAAAAGGCTTCCTACAATGAAATACATCAGGATCTTAGTTCACATAGGGAAATAACCTCAGGGTCTGCAGAGTACAGAAATCATGAAGACGATCTCATATAAATATATGACGTCATTGCCAGAGATTAACCCGGCTCGATTATCCACCGATTCCATTGGGCGTCAAAGTCATATTTTCTATGAATGAATCGATGTAAGTCAGTGATGAGCCAGGTGTTCGCGAAAACTTTAAACGTGACCTGCTCCTACCGGTAGATTGTATGATGTTACAGCCACTTTGAGCTGTGGATCCTATCACTGTAACTGTATGCGAGTCTTTTTTTCTTTTTTAGTGTAATCGTGAATATTTAAAGTCATACATAAAGATGCACTATGTATCTTTGCATACTATTGAAAGATTACGAGATAAAAACGACAGATGACAAACTACCCGAGCTGAAATGTTCAGCTTTATGTTGAAGCGTCTGTCTGTGGTACAATACTTAATTAAACATTATGAATCCAACATTCAGGCGAATACACGTTGTTGGGCCGATGAGGAAAGGGAGATAACTGACGTGACTACTGAAACATATCCTGATGCCTGTAAAGTATTATCTGCAGATATTAATATGTGGATGTGTGTGGTTAAAAGTATATTTTTACTTTGTAAGATATTTCTGGAGTTTGAACCTTCATGGAGTGAGGGCCAAACGTGTGAACGTCGGGGATAATTATGAAGATGTGTCCAATAGGTGCTGAATTAATTTTCTATCTAACTACAGAATAATGTGCACTGTCATTATGGGCACAGAGTCGATAGTTTAAGTGTGCATCATTCGCGGTCATACCTTATTTGTCAGATACCCTGTGGTTAGAGGGTGGAGTAGAGATGGACCCCAGTTGTTAGACAGTGGAGTAGAGATGGACCCCAGTTGTTAGACAGTGGAGTAGAGATGGACCACAGTTGTTAGACAGTGGAGTAGAGATGGACCCCAGTTGTTAGACAGTGGAGTAGAGATGGACCCCAGTTGTTAGACAGTGGAGTAGAGATGGACCACAGTTGTTAGACAGTGGAGTAGAGATGGACCCCAGGTGTTAGATAGTGGAGTAGAGATGGACCCCAGTTATTAGACAGTGGAGTAGAGATGGACCCCCAATGTTTGACAGTGGAGTAGAGATGGACCCCAGTTGTTAGACAGTGGAGTAGAGATGGGCCCCAGTTGTTAGACAGTGGAGTAGAGATGGACCCCAGGTGTTAGACAGTGGAGTAGAGATGGTCCCCAGTTGTTAGACAGTGGAGTAGAGATGGACCCCAGGTGTTAGACAGTGGAGTAGAGATTTAACTGATGAACATTTTGATCATGAAAACAACTTTAATTTGTATGTTCTCACATAATTTCCTTACTAGAAAACTGATTTTTGTCAAGTTACATTTTTTTACTACATTGTGTATATATTGTCAGAGATATCTGAATTGTCACAAACATAGCAGGTTTGCAGAAAGCTGAGAGGTACACCTCGGGTACACTTTAACAAAACCTCTGCAACAAGAACACGATTGGGGGATTCTACCCAAAGTGGCAATATTGACACAATCAAGCTTTCATCATAAAATGAGTTAAGAAATGTATTTGTTTGGGCATAATTATTGTACCCATGGTATAACCTATGTCAATTAGGGTTTATAAACAAATACCCAGCAGCGACATTTGCACAATATTCCTTTATATAAAAACGCGAAGAACATAAGATATAAACAACAAATGTCATTACTACATAAATCTTAAGTAAGGATAAGAATTTATGGATGAAAAACTTCTTTATTATTCGGTGTAGGTTCTAACACCGTTATCAAGCAAGTGATAGACCTGACTTGCTTGGTAACGGTGTTAGAACCTACACCGAAACGTCGCCCTTAATTGTAATAAAGAAGTTGTTCATCCTTAAATTCTTATCCTTACTTAGTACTCCAACTTCTAAGCGCCTATCAAAGAAGTTACATAAATCTTAATTAGTTCGAATTCGAAGTAATCTGAGAATGAGCTTCGCTGTAAGTCGCAGTCTGGTCATTTAAAGTTTGCTAACCTAGAGCTTGATTTCTTCGCAATGCCAAAGAGTAACCGATGTCATTTTGTCACACATTTTATAATGTACAGATTTCTGATGTGTTTTGTTTCGGTTACCTTGATGTAGTAATACATTTCACCTTGCTGAATTATTTAAGTGGCTATTAAAGCCCATGAAACACAATAAAAGTGTTTCCATTTCTTTATTATAAGCTTTATTTTCTCATGAGGTGTCCGACTGGGATATGATCGGGACTAATCCATTTTACCATTTCTTCTAGGGAATCCACAGGGGTTTCCTCGAGAATGTGAAAGTGTCCGTCTTGGTTTCTTACAGTCTCGGTAACATCATACATATGATATAGTATACCCTGGATTTCATGCCTTTACATATACGCGTGTCATTTGTACATGTGAGGTTTAGTAATCACGTCATTTGTTTTGTTTTGTTATCAAATTATCCTTCCTGTTTTCATTTTAAAAAGTTGATCCAATTGTAATATACGAGTCCCCGTCGAGACTAATACGGGGAATGTCAAATTCCTTTCACTACAGTCTGCTACACGCATTCGAACGCGCACTCACACACACCACATGAACGCACTCACCAACTACACCCACTGTGTCTCCCCGGGTAGCTTTGTAAAGGAGGTAAGGGCGTCAATAGTTTCCTTATTTTTAAATGGTGATCTGTTCTCCTCACACAATCCCCTCGCGTCGATGTATTGTGAAAGTCGGGTACCTTTGTAAGGGGGGTAACTCCTCGGAGTCTACTACATGTGCCTTGTCCCAGTTTATAACATCACGTCAAGAACCTATGATTGTGGGTTCGAATCCCGATTCTCCCCGATTATGTTTCTAAGTTTGTGAGCACCACATACCCCTGCTTGTGGGTTTCACCAAAGTGGTAAACGTCTGAGACCTGCATCACTTTGGACTGTCCTAAGGCATCACGTTGACATGCCCTGATATGACTTGAGTACTGTTCACTCACTCACTATAACCACACCAACTGCAGATACGACCACTGTCAGTAATACTCCTTGGCTGCACCTCATACTCTTCTTACCGACGCTATTCATGCTATTATGTTATGTTAATCACGCGATAGGCATGTGACGAGGATCACAATTTATATTTACCAGTGATTGTCACCCAAAGAAAACTTTTGTCTGACCCCACCCCACACAGCTCCTCATAAGATGTACTGTAATTTTCGATTCAAAGATGATCCATGTAATGATAAATGAGTACACAACAGGTGATAATTGTGCATTTGGATACATTAAAATCACACCGCTGAAGGATGCTGCCCCAGTACATCATACCTGCGTAAGAGTCAGGTAAAACGGGTATTGGATGGTCAGGCTCTTTGACTTGTCTGATTGTGTCACTGCACCCCGACGACATGGGACGTGGTCTATCAATCACTGGTTTGGCTGACATTATGATATTGCAGGGACAATGCCGAACTCTGCGTTATATACGACATGTTTGTTTGTATGTTGTTTAACACCGCACTCAGCAGTACTCCTGCCATATGGCGGCGGTCTGTAAATAATCAAGTATGGACCAGATAATCCAGTGATTGATATCATGAGCATCGACCCACGGTATTTGGATACGACGACATGCATCAAACCAGGTCAGCGAGTCTGACCACTCAATCCCGTTAGTCGCCTCTTATGACAAGCAGCTGAAGACCAATTCTAACCCGGATCTTCACAGGTCGCTTTATCATGAAAAGATCCAATACGGTAACAATTCCTGAGACGGAATAGTTGCAAAAACTGTAAACAGTAGAGAATCTCATTTGCGAAAGTACGATACAGTTGCAGGGGGTAATAGTAATCTATACCATCAGGTCTTATTTATGATGTGGATGTGGATGTAAAGCAACCCTATGATTCTAACCAAATTATGGATTGAGTAGAAATTATTTTAATGATACACGGAATTCAAAATCAAAGAAACTTAAGTTTTAAATGAAAACAAACTATAAAAAGGTATTATTGCCGATAAAGTGTGATTTTAAGTCAGTGAGTGAGTATGGTTTTATGCCGCTTTTAGAAATATCCCAGCAACATCACGGCGGTGTGTTAGTTAAGAAACTACAAGGAAGGGATCTTGGTGTGTTTACAATTCAGAGATGTCGAACGTACATTGTCAGTCGTGTGCAGACGAGTATCGAGGTACGTCACATGCTTTATATGACATCAATACCAACAGATGCATCTCGGGTGAACACCTCACGGCAGGATGCCCTTTCTTTGCTTCTCACCACGCAAATGTATCACTCGTCGGATACGACAAAACCATCATAGTAGTATGTATTTATGTAACGTAAAGTTACATACGGATGCCCCAAAGGGAGCCAATAATTTCCTTTTAATACTGCTACACGCATTCGAACGCGCACTCACACACTCCGCATGAACGCACTCACCAACTACACCCACTCCAATTAATGACAATACCACACTTGCTTGATATTCTATTTAGAGATCTCATACATATCTCAGCCAGGGGTTGACAGGTTAAAACTGGTATCATGATAACATGTTGTATTCGTTGCAACCAATATAACTTCTGTTGATACTATTATACAACTGATATGTCGTATGTTATCCATGTCAACATTCATGGTGATACGCGGTGCGTATCTGTGTAATGGCTGTGATGTATGACCATGTAAAATGTGACGAAATAGCTAATTAGTATCCTCTCTGTATGAAAAACATTCACATTGAGGCTAATATTCTTTTACACACACGTATAATTACTCATATTGTCCACGACCAGGGTTATAACTGACCCTATCATTTATTGCTTTTCGGGTGATAATTCGGGAAAGTACAGATGGAATGTGTATTTCAACATTTCCTTATAAAAGTATAAAATATATTGCCTGTTAACCGGTCAAAGTTCACATGACCATGCATGTATCAGGCTGGGGGACTTTGTACCAGTACAGATTAACGCTCTCCTTGCCACGGCATATTCCGGAATGAAGTGCCTCACAGGCGGATGGTGTCGACCACTCTGGTGCAAAGTCTCTCAGATATAGCTCTAGTAAACACATGTGCAGTATCACGTATGTCATCATGGTGAGTGTGTCTACCCAAAATCTCACTTTTGTGAGACAATAATTCATAATTATGCAATTTACTATAATTTAGTTATCGTCACTTCTTACGTATCTATGAATATCGCTGCAAAGCGATAGATATCAGGGTTGTACCAGAACACAGAGCTGCACATCAGCATGTGTGTACTCTCTACAGGTTCGAGTGGTCAGTTCGGACACGGGTTAGTACAGTACCCCATCACTGAATTACGTGTCGTAAGAGTCGGTGACTGGGCAGCCTGGTTCCCTGGGTTTGCTGCGCTGGCAAACTCAGTGTGGCGCCAGCGCAGCAAACCCAGGGAACCAGGCTGGGTGACTGGGTTGATTGCGAGTGATCGTACTTCTATGGAGTGGAAGCTGCTCATTATAATAATCACTGGATCGTCTGACCCAGGCACGTTTGTTTACAGGCAGTCGCAATGTTGCTGAATGCCGGGTACAAAAAAAACCAAGACAAACGTTTTGGAATAATAACTGAAGTTATAATCACATACTGTTCCATACGTCGGACATTTGAAACGTGGGTCAGAACAAGTATATATGGGATGAAGATGTGACTTGTTCAGGGAGTATGTTTTCATGGACCGTATCCTTATTGGGATAACGATAATTTGAGTCACAACTTATTTCACAAGTAAAACACTCTTTTTACGAGATATTACTTTAATAATTTTAACACAGATGAAGCAATGTTATGCAGCAGGAAACAGACATGCAATTCACAAAAGTGTGACACATACGGTCGTCGGCTAGAGTTTTCAGATCTTAGAGTTTCATATGAAACCTTTGACGCTCGTCAGGTTTCAGGTGAAACTACATGAGGGTAGTTACGTTTTAATATCTTCCTTGACAGGAGACAGATAATTTCTCGAGGGCCTGAACCTACCACCTGGGCTCGTGATAGTCGAGTTATCGTGTCCTCCATCAAGGTCTGTCGATGTAACTCGCTCAGTACGCATGGCGTAATTGTCTCCAGCAGTGTGTTCTGTCTGCATCAACCACGCCATCTGTACATGAGACATCCAACTCCCCACTTCTCGATCAGGAAACACTGGGCATTCATTTCCAAACCCATTGAGCCTAAATGATTCCTGCTTGTTTTTATCTTCACTCGTATTGGACATATCTACGTGTAAATCAACATTTCGTTCCGCATTATCCGCAGCGGTCAATCTCGTCGGCCTGCTACAGCTATCCGCGTGTCCAACATCTAACTCGTCATACAGGTCATCATGCGGGATGGGTATGGGCGGTAGAGGCATTCTTTGCCGGAGTCCACCCCTTGGTTGGTTACAACAAATGCGACGATATCTGTAAGAAACGGATACTTATATATTCTCTTTAATTTACATTTTATTTCTTTGTTTGTTGTTTAATGCCGCACCCAGCAATATTCCAGCTATATGACGGCAGTTTGTAAATAATTGCGTCTGGAACAGACAATCCGGTGATTTACAACATGCGCATCTTGAGATATGATGACATGCATCACTCAAGTCAGAAAACCTGACCACCCGATCCCGTTAGTCGCCTCTTACCAGAAGCCTAATCGCCTCCTACTGCAAACAGGAGTTGCTGGAGACCAATTCTAAACCGGATGTTTATAGTAAAACACGGTGACGATGAACCCACAAGGACTGTTGGAATAGGTTCGTTATATCCGCAGTTCGTTACTGGCTAAATCGTGTTTCTTAGTTTTGATCTGTGCCGCCTTGACTGCATCAGTGCAATGAAAAAACAGCCGTACAGCCAGATGGAGAGGTACAAAAAGTACACACATACTGTGTTAGTGTTACATAAAATGGCCGCCCCCTGTCAAATGATACTATTTTCAATGTTGCAGTTTATAGATTCATAACACATGACATACCTAACAGCCAGGAAACACGCCACTGAACACAGAAGAACGCCCGCACATCCCCCGATAATGTATATCCATTTGTTGTTATCATGGGACATTCCGGTTGTGGCGTTGGTAGCTGTAGGAACTGGAAGTAAAATGTGGCGACATTTAACATAACTTACATAATACTGTTGGTTTTACGTTATGTAAATAAAACCGTCATGAGGCGACTTCGTGGATGGGATGGTCAGAGCCGGTGACCTTGTTGATAGCATGTCGATGTGCCCCAAACGGCGCTTTTTGTTGATAGTACTATCAATCACTGGATTGTCGTTTAATTACAGGCTGTTGTCATATAGATGGTGAAGCTTTAATCAGCACACGCACACGCACACGCACACGCACACGCGCACATACAGAACATCCACACAATTAAAGGGCCACCATTAAACGTAGTAAGAATATGGGCACCTCAAAATATATGTCTATTTACCTTCGGGTTCATAGCAAACACCGTCGAATCTGGAACAGTATCCGCTGATACAGTGATCATTACATCTGTTCTTGCATCCCTTGCCGAAGAAGCCCATCTTGCAACCTTCTAAGCATTCTCCGGACGTATTGTCGCAACTGTCGGACAGACATGAGTCACAAGGCAATATGCAGTCAGGCCCATAGTATCCCCTTCTACATCCTTGTAAACACATCCCCGTGTCCTGCTCACATTTACCCTGGTCACACTGCTCATTGCAGCGGTATTCACACCTCGGTCCAAAATACTCATCTCTGCATCCTGCCACACAGTGTGCAGATACTTGATGACATATCTCATCTGCACAGTTAGTATTACATCTCCACTGGCAGAGAGGCCCAAACGTACCTCGCCTGCATCCATCACACTTTTGTTTTTTGTCATCGCATATTCTACATCTGTCGCCACATCTGTTTTTACAGTTTCCGTTTATATGACAACCAAGTTTGTGACACTTTGAAGAGCAGGATTGTTCACAATGTGGGCCGTATCTATATTCTTCACATGATGTACACTCCGATCCATTGTCCTTCGCGCAGGTCTTGCATGAACTAAAACACCTCAGCTTGCAAACCGAGCCCCATTGACCATCTATGCAGTCGCCAATGCAGGACTTTCCAGATGAATCACATTTCCCGTCCTTGCATCCAGAGCTGCAGTTGTTTGTACAGTGCGGTCCAAAGAAGCCGTCCTGGCAACCATTTAAACACCTAAGGTCCCCGCACGCATCGTCTTTGCAGTGACTTCCGTCCACACAGTCGTCTGAAACCGATCACAAGTTGTATCGCATGAAGCTACCAGTAACCAAGTGCTTTGAATTTGATAATGTAACTTTTACTGATAGTTTGAGGCAGTTATACTTTTTGTTTGCGTTTAAATGGCTTGGAATTACATAGAAATGTTACAACTATAATATATGATATCTAAGAATCCCTGCATACATTTAAAATGATTATATATTTTATCCAAAGTAATTTGTTTTCATTTTCGCCCTGGTAATTATAAGGGTTAGTGAGATGGATTTAACGCCGTATTACAGTTATATCACGGCGTGTCAGCTTGATGTGGGAGGAAAGCCCGAAGTGTTGCAGGTCTGAAACGTTTACCACTTCGGTCAAACCCACGAGCACGGGTATGGTGCTGACAAACCTAGAAACATAATCGGGGCGAACCGGTGATGATAAGATAAAGCAACACACATATACACCTCCCTCTCTCTCTCTCTCTCTCTCTCTCTCTCTCTCTCTCTCACAAACACACACACACACACATACTCTCTCTCTCTCACAAACACACACACAATCTCTCTCTCTCACAAACACACACACACACACACACTCTCTCTCTCTCTCACAAACAAACACACAAACACTCTCTCACAAACACACACACATACTCTCTCTCTCTCTCACAAACACACACACACACTCTCTCACAAACACACACACAAACACACACACACACTCTCTCTCACAAACACACACACACTCTCTCTCACACACAAACACACACAAACACACACACAAACACACACACTCTCTCTCTCACACAAACACACACACACTGTCTCTCACACACACAAACACACACACACAAACACAAACACACACTCTCTCTCTCTCACACAAACACACACACACAAACACAAACACACTCTCCCTCTCTCTCTCTCTCTCTCTCACACACACACCTCCACAACTGTTATTGATATAATTTATGTTCAGTAATGATGCGTATTTGACAGTGTTTCATGTGTATAATGATGATAGTTCATAATTAATGAGTAACTTACTGTTTACAGCAATCGAGGACACATCAATCAAGACGGCAACAATGAAAATTGTTGCCGGGAGTATCATCCTGAAAATGATATTTCTTTTCTGTAGCATTATCAATATGTTATATATGTATTCTTTACACAAAACCTCGTCTCTACACTTCGATCGTGTTTCAAGTAGTGTGAGACACATCACAGTTGAAAGTTAACCCGAAACACATGACACAAATGTTTTATGCGAATTATTGTTTATGTTAATCCTTCACCTACCATATATAATACTTAACCATGTTCATTATTCAGATTTGCTTGACAACCGTATAGGGATCTATACCGAAACGTCGCCATTACAGTATAATTAAAGCAGTTGTTGTTATGTCTATTTTGTGTCTACCTTGCCACATCACACAATATTTGGATGCCAGAAAATTGACAGAAATTGTTATGTACGTGGGCAAGACCAGTCTGGGAATCAACTTAATATTGCAGTAGACCGCTAAATAAGTAAAGAGTCAATGGAATCACCTTCAACAGACTGCATATCCTTGCCAGACTGCATATCCTTGCCAGACTGCATATCCTTGCCTAAATATTACTTTCTTTAAGTTGTTAGTAACAACACTTACCTATAGAGTAAAATGTTGCATGTGGATAGTTTCGGACAGTCATGGACACTGTATTTCTATAAATTGTGTTTTGCAGGAGGCGGAAATTGAAACTCATTTCAAAACCCGAATGGAGTACGTAGTGCAGGAAGCACATAGCCTGAAAGTTGGACTCTGATTTGAGGAAATTGTTTGAGTCTTGGTGTATGAATCAATACGCAAAGGCATACTGCGATCAGTATCTCGTTTATCATCATTATTATGACTCTTGACCTTTATAAACATAAACATGTTTGTGTTCTTAGTGCAAGCTGTTGTTAAATGTACATATTATTTCTATCTCCAGTAGAAGGGTACATATCCTGTAAATAGGTAGATTTTCATTTTTGACTCAATAAATGGTTCGAAGCTTTGCCCGTTTAGTTAGACTTTCAGGATATGTTTGATGACAATACACTTGGCATATTAATCGGATTCTGATTATTAATAGCTGTATACACAGGCAGTGTAATTAGACAACCCTTCTGTTTAGTTGTATCAAATGTGTTGTGGTATATAAATTTGCTATTGATTAAACCATGATATACCCGAATTGAAACACTTTTGAGTTTCAGTATGAGGTCGATGAATTAGTGCATTGTAATTTATCTTAGCGCTTACAATGTTCGGAATCCGTCTTAAATATTTGTTTATGTTAAATTATAATACTCGACATTTATCATTTATGATCAGTTTCAATATAAATATTATTAATAACCTTATTCTCTGTTTCCTTGATTGTGTCATGTTGATTAAGACGTGTGCATTACTTAATCCCTAACCAGCAAATAGAGATAAAGGACAGGTCAAAGGAAATATTTATGAAAAATAACATTCAATAAAGAGATAAAACTGAAATAAAAAGACAGCGCACGTGTCCTGCCCTGATGAAATTTATTGTAAAGCTTTAATTTGAATTGAATTCCTGTATCTGCCCATTATCATTTCAACATTGTGCAATATGAAATTTATCATACAGACCAGTCTCAAAGTTTACACGAAACTCCAACTTATGACATTGTTTATTCTATGTCTTTGTAAGGTTGACGAGTTGTTGATATTATTGTATAAGCGAAGGCAAAATCGCAATGACCGCACTGGACATTTAAGGGCTGATAGATGTTTGATGTCCTTCTGTGAGTCATCCAAAGATATATAATAAGCCTGCTACTGTTCATTATTTTAAGAAAAAATGGAACGTTTTTGTTGTAAAACTACAGCTGTAAAGATGTGTCCTGGTAGCAGACGTAAAGGACATCAATCACGTTGAAAGAAGAATAGGCTGTGGATATTGCTATTAAGTTCCATAAAGCAATGTGGAGCAGTCCAAATAACTGATAACTGATAACTAATGTTGTGGTTTTACTTCAAATTGTAGTGAAATATTATGGGATATTATACAGAATGTATGGTTAAAAGAGACGCGTATCACAAAGTGAATAACAATCTACAATAATCGTTCTTATAATGTATATATTTATCTATATGACACTTGTCTGAATACCACTTTTATTTTGCTAAGTTTGTTTATTTAACTATTCTGTACAATGTATGATGTAATTTTTATAGAGGAGTGATATTTATAAAGGGGAAACCTTGTTTATAAATCCTCATCCACTATGCATATGACTGTTGAAATATACTAAACCGCAAAAGAAACGTCACCATGGATAGCTATATGAGAAACCGTATTTGTCCAAACACTGTAAACATACTTTGAGACATATTAAAAAGATTTGGCAATACTGATCATCACAGTGTCAAATGTTCTTAAAGTGAAAAACACACTAGTCTCTGAGAAAATGGCATCACAAGTCAGTATCTCGTATGTCCGACATGTTCATTGATGACATGCCGATACATGGAATGGATGAGGCGGTTGATGAAGGCCATAGGTACTTGAGCCCACACTCTGGTCGAACGTCATTTAGCTGTCTTTGAATCTCGTCCCACAAGTGCTCAATGGGATTTAAATCGGGACCGAGGGCAGGCGACTGCATGGTTCTGATGCCGTTCTGCTGGAGGAAGTCTTTTGTTGCTCTCGCAGTGTGGACACGGGCGTTATCATGCTGAAACTCATGGTTGCGGCGACGTGCCAAATGAGGTATTGCGTGTGGTCTCAAGACTTGGTCAATGTACCGAACTGCTGTGACACCATTGCCATTCCCTGGACCGATGTTCCGGAAGACCACAGGGCCGACCCTCTGTGGAAGACCAATTCTACCCCACACCATGATGCTCGGACCACCCTACGAGTCTCTCTCAACAACACAAGCATCCGAATAACGTTCCTCACGGCGTCGCCAGACTCGCACAATCTGACGATCCTGACGTCGGGTGTTGACCCCCTGTCTTCCACTACGTGGTCGGTCATCTGTAGTGTTGGTGGTCTGGTATCGTTGCTGGAGCCTGTATATGGTCCTTACGTGGACTTGACATGCATTGGCCGGGCGGTTTGTCCAGCTTGCAATCATCCATGGGTTACCATGGCTGTGGCCGTGATGCGTTTGGGCGATCGGTTTTATTGTCATCTGCTTTTTATCATCAAATTTCATTTTTCCGGACAAGGCAATGTTAAGTATTAGAAACAATATATATATATATATATATATATATAAAGTATATATACTGTTAAGTAATTAGAAACAATATATATATATATATATATATATATATATATATATATATATATATATATATATATATATATATATAAAGTATATATACTGTTTAACTTAATATATATAACTTCTAAATACAAATACATTCCCTCTACAACATTCTACTCTGTAATAAAAACAATAAAAATTGGAATTTAAATCTCTGGGGGGGGGGGGGGAGTGTGTGTGTGTTTGGTGGTGGTGGGTGGTTATTGTGAATGGAGGTGGAAATCAAGTCTCACATGTTTTCTATAAATGTAATGATGATGTGCCGTGAACGGTGCTTTCGTTTAAACTTCACCCCTGCGGTTTCTTTCTTCCATCATCACCCTGAGCTACCATCCGACATCTTCCCGAGGCAAGAGAGTTAACTGACTTTAAAAGTCCAGTTTCCACCCTTGCGTACGCTTGCGTACGCTCTTGGACATTATCATCCAAGTGTTGCATAATATTGTTAATGTGAAGGCATTCTGTATTGGGCAACATTCGAATGTTGTAGTTCCACACTGGTTTATCATAAAGCTGGATCGCTCTTTGCAGATTCGACAAGTTCATTTTCACAGGAAGATGTGAAGATGTAATGTTACCCAAAGTGTGAACCTACATACGTCCGTGTTCCAAACATAGGGAGAAGTAAACGTTGTACATCTGAAGACAATATCCACTGCAGCTACTGTGCCAGTCGCGCTCTTACTTGTCTCCTCCACAGAGTAAGTAGAGAACATTAAGGACGTAACTGTTATGTTAAATTTCTAATCGACACATTTCAAATGTCAACCAATCGTCTACATATATAGTAATCAGGCTTTAATGTCAGTCAAATGTACCGCCGTGAAATACTCTGTGGCACTGTGACGCTAGTACTTGTTTCATACGAGAACAAAATTTCTAAGATTGTATAGCCACCATAAATTCTTTGACGATAAACGGTTGTAGTTCATTATCTATCGATTGGAAAGTATATCACTGTTAAAATCATTAGGTCAACATCATTCGCATGTAGGGAGCGGACCGTATGGATGCAAGACAATTCGGGCTTTCCTCTCACATTAAGCTGACATGACATGATGTATATGAAACACATTTAAAATCGGTATGTACGAAAAACTCACTCACACATCTTACATGGGCACGGGTTGACATTAAACGTAATATAATGACCAAAGAGAATATATCGCCTGCAGGCAGCAGGACATATTTCTCTTATCAAGACTTATTGTTGGCATTGTACAAGTCACTGAAACTGTAAACACCCCTTTTATGACCCCTTATAAAGCGGTCGCCTCATCGCGGCGATTACATATTGGCTTTTCTAATTCGTTTTTGTTCTGTCTTTGTTGCATTGTTTTAGATCGTTAATACAGATTTATTAATAGACTGAAGCAACAGAGAGCACGCATACTTCGGCTGTGTATACAAGAAATGGTTCTTATTAAGAGTATCTTTATTGTGTCATGTATAGGTTTTTAATACTAATTATCAAAAAGGACCTTCCTTTGCTTAGTAACTATGACTAATATATAACCAACCCACACAACAACACACGACCTATCAAACAACCATAAAATATTTTATATAATCAGTCAACAATAGAATGCTTACAATTAATTATCAATTATTGGACTTATTATTTGTTTACAATCAGTTATAGACGTTCATATAAGAGCATCAGCTGAACATGATATAGAATTGTTACACAAGATATTACATTAGTCACAATACATATCCAAGGTACACAACGTGACACAGAAGTTAACATATGACCGAAGATAGTATACCCAACACACTGTAACCAATACATTACCTGAGTGGGAATTGACAGAAGATATATACTAGCTCAGCCACAATACATATTCCAGAAGGTAAACAGTGTCATAATTGACACAATCTATTCACCGCAGTATTACAATGGGAATATCTAAGATATACACACAAGTATGACATTTTCAATTACCAAATAAACTTGCAGGTGATAACATATTTGTCAAATTTTGTCTATTTTCCCATATCCATAATTATTTGGAAAAGGCAATTAAAGGTAACACCAGTGTTTAGTACAGTATTCGTTCACGGTAGAAACTAGTCGATCACCAAAGTCACCAAAACGAAGCATTTCAGTGTTGATTGAACATTATCAGAAATCAAACGTGACCAACTTGCCTACAGCATGTGAGTAGGTGAGTGTGTGTGCCTGTTGTATCACAACGTACCAACCAACTCCAAAGCCTGACATTCTGTCACTTTGTAGAGTTAAGATATAAATATACTCTTCTCAGTGCACACAGTTCTTAACCTATGCATAAATTATATGGATGGTTTTGCACAATTGGTATTCACATAGCGGCATCAAACTAAATGTCACAATCTATCTACAGTAACACTTCTATTTATCAGTCACTTTTACTTCCTAATTTCACCATCGTGATATGGATGCAATGTAAAATTTTAGCTCACTTACTCTCTTCTTATTCATTGCAGTTTATATGTTTCGCCCTCCAAAGGCAAATAATGTCATGAGACTCGATAGAACATTTAAGCCGACATGAATGAGGGGATGTTGTTTATAGCCACAGTCCGCTTATAATGGCGACCTGTAAATTAATCTGGCAGAAAATAAAAACAAGGCAGGTAACAAGTCAAGGCCACCCGATCATAGCAATCGTTTCGTTTGGTCTTTACAATATTTGCATATACGATTTTGTAAAGTTGTTACAGCTCCAGTAAATCTACCAACCTCTACTTCTAATGGCTAATTTAAAATTCCACATATACAAAGAGCAGTGGTATCCTAAGAATCTAAGCATTGCTGCATGTCAACATTGCATACCTAGTAACTGATAGCGCTTCGAATACAGTGATAAGATAAGTCGTCCACACACGACGTCGTGTAAACAAAGTAGGTCGGGTTTTCCATATGAACAATGCCACCAGCAAAACACGATTAGGACCTCAGAAAGAGTCAATACAACCGGTAGATCGCGACATGTTGATATATATATATGTGTTTGTTGTGTGTGTGTGTTGAATTAGATTCGGTATTGCCTGTACCTCTAGGCGACAGAGGACCACATCAACTGTAAATGTGAGAGACCTTGCAACATGCAAACAGTAAGTATCTGGATTTTCAATCCATGCATAAAATACACCTAGCAGCGTTTATAGAGCTTATGGTCTTGTTTAACTAAATAAGTTAAAATAATTATCCAGTATGGCATAACCGGCAGTCAATTATGATTAATTAGACAGTAATTTAGCAGTGCATTGTCCGATCATGATAACAATGTTTTGAATCCTTGAGTTTTGCATAATACAATAGGCTATACGGAGATGGAGATTTAACATTTTCATTTTCTTTGCAAAATGTTTTATGAAACGCTAAGGTAGCTAATGGAGCGAAATGGGCCCAGTTTGACGAAAATCCGATATCACTTTGTTATTACTTTTGTTTTGATGGTATTAATAAAAGAACCAAGGCTGCGATCATGCATTCTTTAACCCATTTGCAAATACGTCACATCCTCATCAATGCCATATTAGGTGATTAAAATTCTGATATCCACAGAATAAACATGTCTCCTCGCGATAAGCTACTACAAAAGGTAATAGATCAGAGGCACCTAGTTAGCGTAACGCATAACCTATGCAACACAGGTCCCGGCATAACTCTTACATCGTGTCTATCTAAACTCCTAGAGAAAATCATTTTAAGTAGAATAGAAACATATACACCCAGTAATCTCCAATCATTCCCCGATGCTTTACAATTTGGTTTCAGAAAGGAACATGGAGCAATCATGTCTGTATTCACCGTTTTAGAATGTGTTAATTTTTACCTAGAAAGAGAATCACAAGTGTTTGCTGCATTTTTAGATAATAAAAAAGCTTTCGATCGTATTTGGCACGACGGTCTTTTTGTTAAATTACATGACCTTGGTGTGAAAGGTAAATTATGGAACTTACTTTTCCATAGCTATACAGACAGCTGTACTTTTATATCCTACAACGGAGAAAGATCTGATGAGTTTCCAATTAAACAAGGTGTTGGGCTAGGTCGAGTTATGTCAGCATGGTTCTTTCTCGTTTTCATAAATGACCTTATATGTAAACTAAGGAAAGCAAATGATGCCTCTCTGTTTATGGCATCTATATACCCTGTGTGTTATTGGCCGATGACACAACGCTCTTGTCTACAACCCCACGGGGCTTACAGTCTTCCCTTGATTCAGTTCGTTTATATGCCAACAAATGGAGACTCACCTATAATGCCTCCAAGAGTAAATCACTTGTATTCTGCAAAACACGCCAGCGCGTCATAATAAAGTAACCTACAAATTTGGCTATGCAATAATTGACACTTCCGACTCATAATAATAAACGAATAATCATAAACAGTAATTTATCCTGTAAAGAAAGAATCATGACATGTTGCTCAAAAGCAAGAAAAAGTGTTAATTCACTACGGTCACTCGGCCTCAACGACTCAGACCTACACCCAGTTGCATGTGTCAATATATAGAAAAGAATGATTTTATCTACAAGCTTTTAAGGATGTGAATTGTTATCAGCATTTTACGGTAAAGAACTTGAAATGATTGAATGTACACAACGTTACTTTGCTCGTCATATACAAGGATTTGGTAAAAGACATCCAACCGATTCGTCTATTTCTAACTTGGGAATGTGGTCAATGAATGGCAACATTGATAAATGTAGACTACAATTATTAGGAAGGCTCTGCAATAACGATTGTAACTCAATAACAAAAGACCTATTATGTGCTCACATTGCTACCAACGCTATTGTCAATATTAGCCGTCCAGTAAGCATATGCAACATCCTTCTCTATACTGCTAAAAAATACCATTTGGATAACTATATAAAGGGATATACTGATAGCGGTTCGTTCCCAACAAAATCGGCTTGGCGAGCTCTTGTAATCAGGCGTCTATCAGAGAATGAACAGTACATCTGGAGAGAGAGACTAGCACAGAGACCGGATCTTTCACGATACCATAAAATTCATAAACAGTTACAAATGCATGTTCTTTATGATGTAATGTATCTCTATCAACATCTAAGACAACCCCTGCAACTTTGTATTAAAATCGGATCAAGAGCAAAAGTGTCGAAAGAATGTAACCATTGCAATAGATATTGCTATGACTATGATTGCCATATTATTTTGCACTGTGAAATGTTTATGCCTGATTGATAAACTTGATGTAGATGTTTTCGTGAAAATAGATATGCTTGACGATGGTGATATGCTTTCATTCTTTCTCGGTGCAGATGTCCATGACTTGACTAACGAACTTGATTACGATACTTGGCAAAGCATCATAATGACTTTCTGTCACTTCATATGGAATTAAAAGAAACACCTTATGTATATCTACCAGACACTTTACTGCTCTCAAAATGTACATCGTAAATTATTTATTCATAGCAGTGTATAACATGATTTCATTGTATAAAGTCAAGTAATTTCATTGATGTATTGTAAATAATGTATTTGCCCATGTAAAATCTTCGGATTCAACTCTGGAGGAAATAAAGAAATTCATTCATTCATTCATTCATTCATTCATTCATCAATGCCATGTCCCTCATTAATAGAAACTGTTGCATCCAAGGTTATACGTATGACATCTCACAGTTGCGGATACTGATTCTTCAAACTTTAAACTATAACTCCTTTCTGCATAACGTTTACCTGCATATCTTTGCAACTGCTAGGTCGCGATCGTGAAACAGGAAAGCAACAACAACCATTGTCAACAGAAGAAAATACATGTAGTGGAACAATGCAAACTTATAATAAGTGATAATGTGTCTGATTTGTGAAATTTGTTTTTTCGTTTGCGTAAGCCTTTTTGACTTCTCATGAAAACTTGAGATCATAACTAATCTATCCTAATGTTTATTTTCAGCAGGGCTTCTTTGTGTCTGCGGTCATAACTATCCTAACAGGTAAACCTCATTTATCTCATTTCGATACAAAATCTTGACAGCGCCTTTATATTTACTTTATGATAATGTGACATGGGGCTAATTGTAATCACTATTTTGTAGGTGGAACATTGGCCCAGAATGGGTGCAACATTAAATGTGCAGACTGCATTAGAAGTCGTTGTAGAGAGTGCTACTATGGGTACTGGGGCTCCGACTGTACACACAACTGTGTGAACTGCTGGGCTGGAGGGTGCAACAAACACACGGGCAAATGTGTCCAGTGTAGCCCTGGGCGGTATTCTACAGACTGCAGTAAGCTGTGTCCCCACAACTGTAGATATTCAAGTCACGACAAGGTCACACACTGTGGGCGTTCTGAAGGCAGGTGTTTGGAGGGGTGTAAAGAAGGTTGGTGGGGGACGACATGCGGAATGCCGTGCAGTACAGGGTGTAAATCTGCTTGTTATCAGGCGGACGGGGACTGTATTTCGGATTGTAGACCCGGCTGGTATGGTATGCGGTGTGACACACAGTGTTCTATGGGCTGCTTGTCAGGCACATGTGACTGGTTAACTGGCGTCTGTGTTGGCGGTTGTAAGAACGGTTATGATGGACCAAACTGTGAGGACATATGCAGCAAAAACTGTCAATCTGCATGTCAATATGACGAAACATCTGACGGACTGTACTGCTCTGCTGGCTGTCGTGATGGGTGGACATCAGTCTACTGTAATGAAACATGTGGGAGTAGATGTCACGTGTGTCCTCAACACAGCGGAAGCTGCACAACATGTAAGACTGGCTATTACGGCAAATCTTGTCAGCTGACATGCCCTGAGAAATGCAAAGCCTGTGATCAGACATCCGGCCTGTGTACAGAATGCATTGAAGAAAAAGTATGTGACAAACATGCCAGGTCTTACGAAGAAGCGGGGTACGGTGGAAACAGTCCAGAAGAAAACGATGTAGTGGAATCCTACAATTCTGCAGAGGGTAAGTTTTTGAGATAAAATGTATCTAATTCATAGTAACATAAGATATTTACAATTTCAAGAACATATATAATTCATGCTTGTATACCAACTGTTTTTGTATACTTTCAGGGCACCAAGACGATTCACGAAGATTGTTTACTGGATTGATTCTGCTCTTTACATTTTGGACAAAATATCGTTAAGCCAATCAGTGATTTATGTTTTTGTGAAAACCTATCTCCTCTATTATTCTCAATTTTCATACATGACGTGGAAACCTTTTTGCTTTCATCTTGGTGTGGAGGAGTTAATTTCAACTATGATGAAGATAAAGACTTAATTGTATAGATCCA
Organism: Haliotis cracherodii; assembly: GCF_022045235.1. Classification (NCBI taxonomy): domain Eukaryota; kingdom Metazoa; phylum Mollusca; class Gastropoda; order Lepetellida; family Haliotidae; genus Haliotis; species Haliotis cracherodii. Next base: position 53,202,096 of record NW_027266297.1, read on the forward strand.
ATTCATAATTCTATTGTATGCAGATGATGCTGTATTATTTGATGAATCACCAGAAGGTTTACAGAAAGCCTTGGACACTTTTAATGAATATTGTGAAGAGTGGAAATTACATGTAAATATAAATAAAACAAAAATTGTGATTTTCGGTGGTGGCCCATCGAAAAATTCGAAACATAAATTTCACTATTCTAATAAAACTCTAGATATTGATGACACTTATACGTATTTAGGAATTGTAGTTCACAGGAATAGAAAACTAGTATCAAGTTTTAAGTCCCTCAGTGATAATGCATTGAAAGCAATGTTTTGCCTGATAAAAAAATCAAGAAATTTAAATTTACCTTTGGACTGTGTATTATCAGCTTTTGATACGATGGTATTACCAATATTAACTTATGGTTCAGAAATCTGGGGCTTTGAAAATTTAGAAATTATAGAAAGAATACACCTCAAATTCCTCAGACTTATCACATGATTAAGAAATTCAACTCCTCGTTATATGATATATGGCAAATTAGGTAGGCTACCTTTAAGAATAATAATTTGTAAACGAATGATATCTTTCTGGCACAAATTAACATATCAAACTGGTGTGTATAAACTTTCACAGCTGTTATATCAATATGTGTCAATTAATGGGAACAAGACTATTGCATCAACAAATCCCTGGGTTAGATGTGTTATGGATATATTAGACAGTATTGGATTATCTTATGTATTTAACAATCCGTCAATCTGCACAACAAAGTGGCTAGTGTCAGAAGCAGAGCAAATACTTAAAGATCACTGTTTTCAGAAATGGAGAAGTGACGTTAATTCTGGTTCTAAAGGCTTATACTGTAAACATGTTTAACGACACTCCGGTTCTCGATAAATATCTACTATTGCCAAAAAGAATAGCAATCCCAATACTACGATTTCGAACCTGTAATCATAATTTACCTAGTGAGACTGGCCGATGGAAAAATATTCCAAAGGAAAATAGAACTTGTAAATTATGTAATTCCCCATCTATTGCTGATGAATTTCACTACTTATTCAGATGTAATTATTTTAAAAGAGAGAGGCGAACATTTCTCTCACCATATCATACTGAATGGCCAAATATTACAAAATTTGTAAAACTCTTTATCAACAACAAACACACAGGATCTAAAAAGTTTATCGAGATTTATTGTAAAAATGTCCATTAGTATTAAAAATGCTAGGTAATCACATGTTGTTATTAATTGCCATCTTGTCTGCTTTTTGTACATATGCATAATTATTTAATGTAATATGCTCTTGTACCACCATTTGTGGTTTCTGAGAATAAACTGATTCTGATTCTGATTCTGTGTGAGAAGTATGGCACGTCCAATTCAGAAAAACGAATACCAACGTCGTACATATCTTGAAATATTAATACCCTTTCTAACTATACAGGCTTAATATTACGATAACTGGAATGTGTTGAGTATTTGTAAGTGGTAATTGTGCCTTTCACGTAACATTGCAGGCCTTACAAATTCACCACTTTGGTAAAACCAGTGATCACGGACAGGTACAGACCAACCGAAAACTATAATCATGGCAATTGTGGGATTTGAACTTCTGTCTTCCCCAAGGGACGTAACTCTGCACAACGAATTCCGAACCGCCTTCGCGGATTGTAACAGGAAGTGACATATAGCTGGAGGCTTGCGATATCCTTCTATAACAGCTTCATGAAAATTTGGGGATGGACCCTTTAGAAAAGACGTAGGCATCTCTACGGGCACCAACTGCTCTCCCCTCTTTGCTGATCCTTTTCTTCATCAGTATGAATAGGAATTTCTGCTCGGATTGGCAAAAATAAAAACAAGGCAATTTGGCCAAGAACTTCACGTAAGCTTTACATCTATGAGCTGATATCGTCCGATGGTAACCAAGAGTCTCCCAAGCAGGTATTGATACCAGATCATATTTATAATTTTTTTTTAAGCACTGTATTTATTATTTATTACAATTCCTGATTTGAAATAAATATTTGCCTAACTGTACAGGTATATTCTAACAAGCTTCTCAAATGTTATAAGAACGATATTTACTGCTTTTGACTGGCGCTGGTGGCAAAGGGCTGTATGCAGTTGTATTTGTCAACGACGAGGCCCCTTTATATGTGTGGAAATATTACAAATATACTAATATTGTATGCATATTTAAGACATTCCTGTTGAATTTCATTATTTGGAGATGTATTTGAATAAAACACCACATATTGATCTGTATTTTTGTTATAATCACCAGAGTAACTATAACTAAGAACCACTATTCCATGAACAAAATATTATCTTTTAATGGTATCTCTAGTAAAAAATTAACTAAGATATTACAATACATCTATCAAAGTCTACGAGTGCGTAGTAAACTACTTAGTAAATCCGATATGCCCAGAAATAATAAGTTGTTTTGAAACTTTCCCATCTAGATCAGGAGTATCTACATTTCATTTTTGTCTGTTTGTTTCTACTAGAAATGCATATACATTTTAATTGTCTAATTGTCCTGACATGATGAGTATATTTCTGATAGATCCTTCTGTATTGAATGTCGCGCTATGGCTGAAAGCCTTTGCGACGTAAAACTTCATATTTCCATTCCATTCCTTTGGTATTCCTTTTGTATTTTTTCTTCTACTGCTGCCACTGTGGTTTTTACCAATGTTATTACAATACCTTTATTAAATGTCAAGTATCATATTAGTTATCAAATAATTATAAAATGCGCTGTACAGCTGTAAATAATATTGTTTATCTGTATGTGTATATGGGCCAATGGCCTTTCATACAATAAAGATTGATTGATTGAGTATCCTTTCATTGCCTATTGCTTGGTGTTTCACACTGTACCTTGATGCGATGAGTGGATTTGTACGGTACGGTTCCTTAACTTACACCAACCATTAGCTCAAAAGTGTAAACTTATTTACAGATATAACATTACTTGAATAATTAACTTACATATCATTACGGATTATGTGCCTATCGTAAAAGGCGACTAACGGGATCGGGCGGTCAGGCTCGCTGACTTGGTTGATGCATATCATCGATCCCAATGCCGTGGATCGATGCTCATGACATTAATCACTGGATTGTCTTGTTCAGATTCGGTTATTTACAGACCGCCGTCATATTGCTGGAATATTGCTAAGTACGGCTTTAGATAACCAACCAACCAACCATTACAGATTAGGGTTTCTGTTTCATATATTGTTACCCCTTGTAATGGTGGGTTTGTATTAACATGAGCGAATAATTTATGATCACATTATGTCCAGGTTTCACATTCATAACGTAATTATACCCCTTGTGGGATTCCGTGTAAGAGGATATGCCCTCATTACCGAAATACGCTTGTGTTTGAGTCATTTAACATGGATAAGTGAGTGAGTGTATGTGTTAAGCAAACGATAACTTTGACAAAAATATACTTAACCGCAAAAGAAACGTCACCCCAAGTAACATTGCATGAAAAGTTGTCATTTAAATATCTGGGTAATTTTTGGCAAAGTTTCTAAAACTTAACATTACCTTTTCCGGAAAAAATGAAATTTGATGATAAAAATCCACAAAGAGCGGATAACATTCATTCGTTATTGAATAGCTACCACATGCCAAGATTGACAAGAAACCAGAGACACCAAGCCCTTCGGTGATTGCAAGCTGGACAAACCGCCCTGCAAGTAGCCAATGCATGTCAAGTCCACGTAAGGACCATATACAGGCTCCAGCAACGGTACCAGACCACCAACACTACAGATGACCGACCACGTAGTGGAAGACCAAGGGTCACCACCTGGGCAGAAGGACTGTGTGCAAAAACGCAACGGTAAAACGAACATGAAATGGACATGAAAATGCTGTGTTTCACGTGCAAGATGAACTTTAGATGTCACGTCACTGTGGTTTTCAGTTATAGTTGTGCTAAAGTTGTCAGGTTGAATACGGGAATTTAGAATAGAAACGTTGTTACAAAACAACATAGTAACTGAGTTCACATATAAAAGTAAACTTATCCACAATTAGTGGAGAAACAGTGTTCATTATAGAAGATAGTGTAATTGATAAGATGCATTAAAAGTATGAATTGTTTCAATTGTTTATTGTTTTGAATTTAGGGGTTCTTCACTACACCACCCGACGTCAGAATCGTAAGCAACTTCAAGATGAGACAGCATTTTCAAGATCGCTTTGTTACTCCTGCGGAAACTGCTCAACAGACCATGGGGACTGACCAGCGACACATTAGTGCGTCGACGATTGACAAGCAGACACCTCCACTGTCACAGGCCACATCAAGGACCCATTCTGACACCACGTCATCGCCGGGACCGTCTTCAGTGGGCAACATAGTACCAGCATTGGCGCCACCAGCAATTGAGAAGAGTCCTCTTCTCAGACGAGAGCCGTTACTGTATCTCAACAGCAGATGGCAGAGAGAGAGTCTGGCGACGCCGTGGGGAACGTTATTTATTCGGATGCTTGTGTTATTGTTAGAGACTCGTGGGGTGATCCGAGCATCATGGTGTGGGGTGTAATTGGTCTTGTACAGAGGGTCGGCCCTGGAGTCTTCCAGAACATCGGTCCAGGGAGAGGCAATGGTGTCACAGCAACTCGGTACATTGATCAAGTCTTGAGACCACACGCAATACCGTATTTGGCACGTTGCGAGTTTCAGCATGATAATGCCCATGCCTACACTGCGAGAGCAACAAGAAACTTCCTCCAGCAGAATGGCATCAGAACCATGCAATGGCCTGCCCTCAGTCCCGAATTAAATCCCATTGAGCACATGTGGGACGAGATTCAAAGACGACTGAATGACGTCCGACCAAGGCCGACAACTGCAGCTGAACTGCATCAGGCGCTCCTCAGAGTGTTGGCTCAAGTGCCTGTGGCCTTCATCAACCGCCTCATCCATATCACGCACATGGCGGACTCACGAGATACTGACTTGTGATGCCATTTATCAGAGACTAGTGTTGTGTTTCGCTTTAAGAACATTTGACACTTTAATTTCAACCTTGATGAGCAGTTGTGCCAAGTTTCATCTTTTTAATATGTCTCAAAGTATGTTTGGACAAATAAGGTTCTCATATACTATCCATGGTGACGTTTTTTTTGCGGTTCAGTATACTTTCTATTCTCAAATTTAGCCAACATGGACTTTTTTGTTACTGTTTAAGATAGCACCACACATATATGACTGGAACCGCACAGTTACACGTTCCAATCATCTGCTCACCATTCTGGAGTAAAGATGTCAGTCTGTCCTACTGTTGCAGAAGATGGCGATGGTCAACACCTGGATAATTACATGGACAATGTAATTATTTCCTGATAACGGAAGTAGTCTTAAATTATTGTATCGACAAAGATTAGTAAATATATAACTCAGAGGTCTTAAGCCAGTAGACGAAGAGAAATGTTTAATCCTCATCTACAACTTCGACACAGACACAGATATGTTTTGTCTCGGTTTCTGTATGCAATTTATCCCCGACCAGACATTCAAGTCACTAAAACGTGTGCACAGTTAACAGGAAGCAGCAAGTGAAATCGCGTCAGTGTTATTTCCGTTTTGCCTGACAGATAGCCTGATATTGAAATCGCAGGTGTTGATTCGAAGACACATGTAAGTATGAGCATGCTTGTCGATGTTTCATATAAACTATTTAACAGAGTATAACCAATGATAACACGAACAATACAATACAATAGTGTCAAAACAACTGTTGAAATATATGTATATGTTATTTTAGGACATCCAGAATGACAACACAGTCTAACCTTCTGCTGCAACTGTTGTGTTTGCGTGTTCTGGTCAACGGAATGACAGGTAAGGTCGGTTGCAAACTGATATGGCGACTCAACGCTCTTAACAAACACATGTGCACAGATAATATGCAGTAATAAAAGGGCATCTTCCGTAACAACGTTGCTACTTGTACCTGTATCGTCCTTGTCATGTTAAAGTATGTATGTAACCCGAAGAATTGTATGTTATTCTACACAACAAGCCTTCAGTCAGAGTATCGACTTAATTTCCTCATCCCCGGGCATGGACTTGAGCGTATCTCACTTTTAATCAAAGAAAACCTTGTACACTTGTTATTTTGTGTTTCTTTCAGATGCACTGACTCCTAAGCCATTGTGTACAGGATCTCAATGCAAAGGAGATGTTTGTGTGGAGGACATGTGCCCCTTGGGGTGCAAGGATGGATATTATGGCAGGCACTGTGGATACAGATGTAGTAACGGGTGTATCAGTAAGAGGTGTTCCGACTCTGGATTCGGCACAGGAAGCTGCACTGATGGCTGTATCTCAGGATACTGGGGAAGTACTTGTAGCTTCGAATGCCCAGTTGATTGTCTACACTGTTCAGTCAAGACATGTAGCAAATGTAGAGCGTTTCTTTTTGGACCATTCTGTAGTTCAAACTGTAGAGAAAGATGCCCAAGTAAAGGATGCAACATGGATGGTTCATGCAGGGAAGATGAGCAATCCATTGCCTGCAATAATGGAAACTTTGGGCCTAAATGCCAGTTCGGTTGCAACGAAAACTGTGCCTTTCATGCTTGCAATCGTTCCTCTGGTATTTGTCTGCATGGTTGTGAAACAGGACATTTTGGGGCAACGTGTGAATTCCGATGTAATACCAACTGTAAAGACGCATTATGTGATTTCCAAGGCAGGTGTCTAGCAGGCTGCAAGGCGGGGCGCTATGGGCGTGATTGTGATGAGCAGTGCAGTGGGCACTGTCGTCAACGTATCTGCGACCCGGAAACAGGTTACTGTATCAACGGCTGCCATGACGGACACTACGGCTTTCACTGCAACACGTCATGTTTGGGGGATTGCTCTTACTGCAACCGAGAGAATGGACTATGCCTCGAAGATGAAATGCAACCAGGTAGTGTTTAAACGTAATACAATATTAAAAACAGTTCCTATCATGTAGATGACAATGACTGCATTGTGTTGCTAGTGTTTTGTTTAAAAGTTTTAACCATGTCCTAACCTAAGTACTAAACAAAAATTACTTAGCGAGAACATACACTATTGACTGGGACAAGTGAGCACTTAATCAATTAATTCAACTTGCTGTTCAAATTGCTGTTCATATATAAAGTTAGTTCCTAGTGTCCTTGCCCGTGATATAACTGGGATACAGCTTTACATCTTGTAATCCATTCCTATTATCTGGATATTGCGCATGAGGTATCCCTGGCCGAAACTTATATATATATTATATACTACAAAGACAATGCTAGCCACGTGCGTGTATAAAGCTATTTCGATTCTGTTACATCAGATTGTTTCTGAGAAAGGGTTAGTGAACTGGCATTTTTTGTTTGTGGGGATTTCGAAATACCTGTGCCTTTCGTTGGAGCTGATTGGGAATCGTTCAGACTCTGTGACTCGGCTGGCTGAGCATCATCTTGCCCCGGTAGTATTGATCATTCCGCATGCTTTCAGTCACTGGTTTGCGTAAATGCGTAGATTCCATTGATTGCCAGTCCCTGTAATACAGCTGAATTTTTCTGACTGCGACGTTAAACAACATGAATGATGATTAGCATTTCTGTTTGTAGAAACAACGCTGGTTTCCACTGAAGAAAACACCCAGACGACACCGTCAGTAAACTATGTCATAGGATCTGTTGTGTTCCTGCTGGTTTGTGGAACAGTCGCTGTCCTGATGACAAGGTACCTCACACAGCAGTGGTTTTGTGTCCACAATTTCCATGCTTTGTGTATGACACAATTTGTGTTTCCTTGATCGGATCTCATTTGATCTATCTTTTTATTTTCAGATCATGTAAGTCATCGTTAAAAAGGAAGGACAGGCGTTTGCTGAGCCCCCAAGACAGACAACTGCCAGAAGTACCGGTGTCTGCAAATGCCTATGATGACATCAACGAAGATGACATTGATGCAAGTGATCGAGTCACTGCAGGGACCAGCAACAACACATGCCAAGTACGTTGTCATCGTCCTCTTGCTCACGTAACGATGTGTCACACTACATGGTCAAGAAAGGACAAGACTGGGCATTTGCATGTGTTCAAACCATTCCCACAGAGGGCTAGGTCCTTGCCAGTGTTCACCACTGATGTACTTGGCTGCAAATGGAACGAGTCGGGTGGTTCTTGGACGGAATATACTGGGCTTCAGGCGAGATATGGGGATCTACATACAAAGACATTGCCTGAACGAGACGACCGAGCCAACTTGGAAGGAAATAGTTGCCTGGTTGATAACGTAGCGTTTGAACGTAGAAATAGTGCTACATGTACTTCAGCAGGTCCGCGAGGATACCTTTCTCCTGTAGCCAGTGATTCATGTCTAGATTACACTGACGTTTAGACATTGCATAACAACATGGCTGGCGTCAGAAGTCACGTAAACTTTCAATCCCTTATAAGAACAACTCGATTGCATAGTTTATTGTGTAGTCAAATAAATTTAAATTGTTAGAATATTAGCTATTTCAAAATATGCACGAGCATGTCTACTGAGCATATGAGATATTTTTCTAACTGACTTCTTAGACATTTTTAAAGTTGAGAATATTGAATTAGATAGTTTGTGGTCTTGCATGGCGTGCATGGTTTATATACCTATCGAGGAGTCACGTTGTTAGTAGGACTAAAGATTGCACATCGAATGCTGTAGCTAACGCTGAGTGGTTTATGAATGACACATTCTTAGAAATGTGATCGTATGTATTTGTTTAGACTTGTTTTTACGCTAAGCTTAAATATTTGTTCAATGTGTATTGATCAAACACCGATTGTATCAAATGATTTTGATGTCACTCGACATTGCCGCGACTAAAAAAATAGCTTACGTTTGTACATGTCACTGTAAAGCGATGGGTATTTTGTATCCTTTATTTTGTTTTTTATTGAGGCGGTTACCATTTGTAATGTTTGAGCCTCTGAGCACTGATATAAAAAATGTTAATATATACTCGTGTGCAAGATCCTGATTCTCTCTTTCAAATTTGAAATGGTAATTATTGCACCAAGCATACAGTCCGCTTGTATGTGGGTGTTGAGTAACTACACCACAAAGTACCTGGCAATGTTAATGAGGAAGTGGGAACACCAGTTGTAATGCAATAACGGGAGGGAACTCGTGCAGTCTTATCGTGTTCACTGTGGGTGCGATGCAGGGTAGCCTACGTATACCTAAACGGTCAGATAACATGATACAATAACGACAAACAATCAACTGATATTAACATTCAGACTTCACCATCACTTTTTTCAACTTGAGATTTGAGATAGCTAACTACAATCTTTATTTATAATCATTTTACAGCTGTACATTTGCTGGTGTTCTTATCGTCATATATTTGCATATTCCTTGTGACACATACACTGCACACACATGGAAAGTTGTCATTGCTTATAAACGCTGGATCTAAATAATCCAGAGACATAAATATGTGAACGTCCAGTTGAGAGCATGACAGAATGTTGTGTTGTAAATCACTGAAATATAAGTATTATTTGCTTCCAGATGTGTTCTTGTTTTTAGATGTATATATCAATTACCGGATACGCCCACGTTTTGATATCTATACCGAAACACTTTAAAAACGAATAGTGGAATTTGAATCTCGATAAGTAACACGTGACTAGAAGTAATGTCCAGGTATAGCAGCGTGAATGAGGATTCAAACTCAGACAACATATATTGCAATGTTGCTTGCCTTCGATCATTTTCCAAACTGAAGCACATGTAGCAGATGTGGTGTCTGCTTAGGCAAGTGACTTTCTTCATAGTATGCCTCTGTTCACCCAGTCTTAAATGGGTATCCAGTATGATGAGATGGTAATGTGAATGTTAACCTTTTAGCTCCTCACATGCAGTTTGGGTTGTATATTCCCCAGGGAGCTGAGAATGATATCGAGTGCACACTGTTCCAGGGACTGGGGTAATAATTTGAGCAATCTAAATGGCATATTACTATTATATATATATATATATATATATATATATATGCCATTTAGATTGCTCTATATTTCCACACATGCACACGGAGGTATTTTTATATATATATATATATATATATATATATGTGTGTGTGTATATATATATATATATTTATTTATATATATATATATATATATATATATATATATATATATATATATATATATATATATATATATATATATATATATATATGTATATATATGTGTGTATGTTTATGTACTTACAACTTTAGGTACGGACTATCTGAAGGGAAATCATTGGAGTCACCAAAACAGGAATCCTATATTTATGCTACTTATCGGAGCAGATGACGACATCGATTATTTGATCATATCTCCATATCCTCATAAACTCCTGCTTGGTTCATCGAGAATAAAATCATGTTTTCAGATTATATCAAATGTGCATGATATGGGCAGAATAAGCTATTAAGCATGAGTTAATGAACCACCATCAAACATTTATGATACCAGGTGTTCGCGAAACGGTGAGCGTATCCTGCACTACCTATTGCACCCGCCTCAAGCACATGCAGAGGCAATTCAATAGTTCACCTAAAACCACGGGAACATAAAGTACAAGTCAAAATAGGGAATTGGTTTGGGACAACATTTTTGTCACTGATGCGCCAAATTTGAAAATGCCCGCCACGTTTCTACTATTCAACTTTTCTTTAAAGCTTTACTGAGGCCTGTAACCTTGATAAAACGACTTCTGAGCAAGAGTCGTATGACGCTCTTTGACATATTCGAAGAAAGAGCATGCTCGGTTGCACGTCAACAGTTGTGAAATGTAGACACTAAAGACTGGAGCTGCTGGAAAATTTCTCGACATGACGGGAAAGCTGACGATTGGAAAGTTGAAGTCATTTATGCATAGATCCAAATATGAAACAGATGATGCGGTTTCACTTGTCTCCTTAATTTCTAGCTCAGATAGGTATTAATTTGACAAAATGCATGCAATCCTGATGAGCACAAAATGGATTATATCGAGTTTCACAAACACCTGGTATCGTTTGTGATATGATACATGTACCATATGTGCATAATTTGTATAAAAGTGCATACCATATGCATGATAAATAGAAAATAGATAGAATTTTCTTACATAATATGTAGCCAGTATGATGTACAATACAACCGCCAAGAAAAAAACCCAGTGTGACTATGTAAACTTAGCGCTATTGCACTTAATTATAAGTATATGTTTTGAGGTCTGTATTTGCAAGCTGATTGGGTATTAACATCAGCACGATAAAGAATATACGCGATTGTTTCATTAGTTTTGGGGAGACTTCTGTTATGTATATAATACCGGTATGGATTACATGTATGGCAGTAGGTTATTGAATAGTGTATGCCAGCAATCAGTCCATGTGTATAGAGCTTGAGTAATGTAAGAATTTAGCAAGTGACATAAATTAAGAGTCCTTGACATGTTGATCATCTTTGTAGTGCTATTTCAAGACAATTTACTTGACATGTGCCTTATAGTTAATCCATCACTTTCGCTACATCTTACAAAGAAAATAAGACAGAATCATTGGATTATCATATATGCAATTTTATGCAATATATATATGGTATATTTGGTGGGTATGATATGCACAGATGGACAGATTTCGTGGTTGTAGTGTTAAGATATGGGTAGCTATCTGGTAAAACAGACTTGGTGCAAGTTCTGGGGAACTTAACGACACAACGTTAAACGGATGAGATTCCTGAGCCACATGTTCCAGGTCACACAGTTCGGGATCTGATTGCTTCATTGGGACTACAATAACAGTCAGGTTTGGACTCTTATAGCAGCCATACAACGTATTGAGAACAGATGACCTTCACCTTGAAAATCTACAGTTCCATGTGTGTCATATGCAACCTTGGTCAACAACTATGATGTGTGCTGATTTTATATGATATATAAAAATAAACATCTAAAATCACTTTTGCGATTGTTTTTTGCAGAGTAAATAATTAGGGTCTTGTGAGTTTTAGGTTATTATAACGAATTTACAGCAGGGGGTCAAGGGAGAGAGGGTCAGTGTCACTGCCTGGGGAGAAAATGAAATATGAAACCCTGAATGAAACTCTTTCCTCTACTGGCAGAGATGTTGCTATGGGAACACACATCCTCTGGTCTCCTGACTGATACAGTGGCAAATTCAAATCTGGATTACAACAAGGGTGCATCAAAACCTTTCGCAGTCTTTCTGTGCACTGTGGCTTAATATCATCCTGAAGCGGTATGTCGATTTTGTGATATTTCATGCAGTGACAATCTGTTTCATGGAATATATATGAATATAAAATCAAACGACATAGACATAGGCTTTTACCCCGGCCACTCGGCCACCCGGGCACCTGCAAAGAAATATCTAGGTCAGTGCAAGGCTCATATTGCACGATATAACGTTATACATGAGTTGTCGGCTGTCAGTCGGTATCTGCGCTGGTTGAATATGAGAATCGGGTAAGGCTATTCAGTTCTTATCCTCCGTTTAATATGTAATCATTTTTAAACTACGTACTGAAATTATTCTAAAAGCATTGAATGATTTACAAATATTAATAACTGTAGATCTTCATATGACGTACATTCTGTTATCTGGAATATTTAATGTACCTGTTTATATGTGTACAATGTATAATATTTATGCTTTTCTTGTTCCGAAAGACAGTGAGATAGCCTAGAAGTCCCGGGTTCGATTCCCCACATGGTTACAATTTTCTGGGCCACTTTCTGGTGTCTCCCGAAGTGATATTCCTTGAATATTGATACAAGCGGCATAAAACCACACTCATGCACTCTTCGTTCAGATACAGCTCTAAACCTATGGTGATATATCTATCGGAGGAAGCAGCTTGAGAAACCTGGGATATGTGCGAGTTATGAAAATGACATGTGATTAGCGTGAACAAGAAAATGTAAATTATTCGTTCTTGTATTTCGCATATGCTATATAAGTGAGGTTAATTCATGTAGCAAGTGTCTCCGCTAATTAATTACTTCAATTGTAAATGCTGTGATTATATGCTATCCGATGTCTGTCTGTACTTGCAGAACGAGCCAGACCTTTGTGTCACAAGATGTATAAGGTAGGTACAGGTCTGTCAAATAGAGCCATTATAGCACTGGCAAACAATCTCACATTGCAGAAGAGCGCGCAGCCATGTGCTTTACGACCTTAGTTCTGTCAACATGGCAGTTGCTCGGGACGTGAAGTAGATTATAGTTATGCAGATGTCGCCCTTGACTACCGAATGCTTAATAGTTTAGTGTTTGCTCTCATTCGTTAACTGAGGTAACTGTAAGACGTGTTTAGTGTATTGAAGTTGCGTTTAAGAGAAGCAATTATACCACCCTTTTATTGTATATCAATGTCAAAGTAACATGTTTTATTGGCCTGTTTACTTGCGTTGGTCACTGCTATGTTATGAGTGAGTGAGTGAGTGAGTGAGTATGCATTTAGCAATATTCCAGCAATATCACGGCGGGGGACACCAGGAATGGGGAATCGAACCCGGGGCTTCGGCGTGACGAAAGGTCCGAAAAGGTGACCCGGCCGCCCCTGCTGTGTTATGGTTTGAAATATATGTATCATGTTGTTGATCACAAATATTAATTGTATTTTTGTATAATAAAATATCAATGATTGTACATGGCTTATTCCTCATTAAACCGCAATTCACTTCCAAACTTGCCCACGGTTTCCTTTCCCTCTAGTGCATAGAATTGTGTGAATCAACGGACACACGATCCCAACAGAGACACCTTGAACTAGATTCGCGATTACATTCATGGCTTCTACTTCATGAAACTTTTTTTTATTTCAGAATACACCTGTCATTCCGGCCTGTGTGTTGATCATTCAGCTTGTCAGTTGTAAGTTGATTTTAGCCTTGACGCGGGTAAGTTGATCAAATAGCTATTTTGAGAGAGACTGAATACATAAAGGGATTAAATTGTTCCAGAACAACCTGAAAAAATAAATTGTTCGCTGGGTGTGCTGGATGGACCGGGAAAAATGAACTGTTCTTCTCCTTTCCTGTCTCTAAACAAATCCACCGCTTACCTCGCATACTATCAAATGATAAGGTCCTACGTCCAGTATCAAAGAGTGAAAAACGTTAGACAATGGAAATCATGTATGCAGAATATTTTACTTTTTGTGTGTTCAACTCATGATGCGCTTGGTTGAAGATGTTTGCATGATTTTTGCAGATCGAACCAGTGCGAACCTCTGCGATGACTCTAGATGTAGTTCATGTGATTCTGGCAGATGCAGTGAGTGCTTGTATGGGTACTGGGGGCCCCAGTGTAACAACGACTGTACTAGCTGCTGGTTGGCGGGCTGCCATAAACACACTGGGCGCTGTCACCAATGTCTTCCTGGCTGGTATACCGAGGACTGTGACACACTCTGTCCCAGTACCTGTCGTCTTAGCTACGACAACTTGAGAAACTGTGACCGGAGCAGCGGCAAGTGTCTGGAAGGATGCAGAGAGGGATGGTGGGGGGCCACCTGTAACATGACGTGCAGTCCAGGATGTAAGAGCAAGGCGTGCTACCAGGAGGACAGTGTCTGCATATCGGATTGCATGGAAGGGTGGCGTGGACCTAAATGTGACTGCTCGGACACATATAACTGCCGGAATGGTAGGTGCTTGTCCGGTCGTTGTACTGGTGGCTGTAAGGACGGTTGGACTGGCGAGACATGTACATATAAATGCAGCTTAAACTGCCTGACGTGCCACCAGTCCACAACTCAATGTTCCAGTTGCAAAGAAGGTTTGTATGGCCCCGACTGCATGTCCGAGTGTACAACGAACTGCGTGGACAATAAATGTAGCATGGCAGGACACTGTATTAATGGCTGCATCAGTGGATTCCAGGGCAGTAAATGCGAGACAGCGTGTCCCTACAGATGCCGTGACTGTGACCAAGATACGGGCAACTGCAAGATATGCTATACTGGATGGAGGGGACTCCAATGCAAAGAAATTGTTTCTGGCAGTTTGACAATAGATCAGTCTGTCACTGATACAACCAACCGACCATATAAACAAGGTCAGTACATTGTCTAAGGCATGTTTCTTGTAAATCTGACCTGAAAAAGTGTATGCTTATCTCAGTATGGAATAATGTGTTGTTGTGTTTAGTTCTTTAAAGTGAGTCTAAATCCATATTCTGTTACAATCTGGTAAACAATAACTATTTGTCAAGATATATACTGGTGCTTTGTTTTCTGGGGTCTGCAGATTCATCGAGTGGCTGTGCAGAGGTTAAACTAGCAACATGTGCGATGGTGTTGATGTCATCAGTTGTCTTCGAATGATACGAAGGGATAACGCCGTGGAACTTTGGACTTGTAACTATTGGCATTTGTATAAGATGTTATGTGCAACAAGTAGGAACAACAACTAGGAATCAAAAGACTGAGGAAGTTGATTGATTAAACAAAAACATGTTTGTAGAGATATAAATGAAGCGTTTTCATTTTGCTGCATTTTATTCATGTAAAAATAATGCATTATATCTAAACAGAATACATTTCGCCGCTGTTAAGTTATTTCATGATCAACGTAAGTACTTATCTTTATTTCTGATTTGCCGTCTTATTTACAATTAAACGTCTCCGGTCCATGTTCGATGAAGGTATACATGTACGGTCTTGGTCACTTGCTTATTTGCAAAATATGTCCTTGAATATCCCCTTCCAATCAATTCAATTCAGTTCAATTTATTTACTGGAAAACCAAGAAAGGGCACATTCCGCTTTCTGAGATTTGAACAATTTGTTCAATTTGTACATATTTGGCCATTCATAGATCATTTCTTAGGGAATGTCAATAGTTCGTTGCTGGAGAAGAGCTCCGGGGTAGAATAGGTCTTCAACAACCAATGCTTGCGGTAAAAGGCGACTATGTTTTTCGTTAGAGGCGACTAAGGCTCGGTAGTCAGGTTCGCTGACCTGGTTGATGCATGTCATCGTATTCCATTTGCGTTGATCGATGCTCATGATGTCAATCACTGGACTGTCTGGTCCAGACACGGTTATTTACAGACCACCGTCATATGGTTGGAATATTGCCGAGTGCGGCGTTAAACAATAAGCAAACAAACAAAGATAGTGAAACTCAGCCCCAACAGCCTGAGAGTTACATAGTGTACACACTCGCTCCACTCTCGAAAGGTGGTTTCATAGGGCAACTTATGGTTATCAGCCATGGTTATTTGAGAACAGGATAGTATACATTTTGGGGCAATAAGAGATACGTTTCTAAAAATCAGGTTTCTTTAAGTTGTTTGTAGTACAAATGATCAACAATCTCTATAGGCTATTCACCTAACATGAATGAAGATTTTGTGTTTTTAGCAGGCATACTTCCAAAAATAATTGCTTTGGTTTCCACAAAGTTCAGTATTCATGAAATGCATCAAGTGATTTTTGTAACTCAACTGGATCATCACTGAACAAAACAGCGCCATCCTCATCCTCATCCTCCTCCTCCTCCTCATCATATAACGATAATATTATACTTTAGTCAGAGCAGTATGTCATTGACTTCCTTATATTCTTGATTCACAACTGATGCATTCTTGTTTGAGTGATTTTTACCTTGAGTTTGTTGCAATTTTATTATGTTTAGCATTATTTTTGGCTCTATGATTTGTCTTTTTGTTCAAACAGTTAATTGTTTTGGGGTGATTAATAGCAGCTTCAGATATAATATGAGTGTAACTTTACAAATTGTAACATCAGGGATGATATGATGGGCTAACTTATCAACACATCATCATAATATACTTGATTTTCATCCTTATTATTACCATTATCATCAGGAATATGTAGTTGCAAAAATGTGAAATGTATCTTTGTAATGTTTCAATACAGGTATACAGAAACCATGTCCTTCTTAGTAGTTATTCCTTATGAAGATACATATGCACATAAATAGACATAAACCCACTGGGAAAGGTGTCCCATTCATATATATTTCAAATAGTATTAATTTTTATTGTGATCGTGTACACTAATATTGTAAGTTGAAGCAGTATCACAAGGTTTGTGGTTTAATGCATCCCGCGGTTTATGCGTCGTGGTTTTGAACCACGAGGCGGAGCCTGTTTTCTTTGTGGCGGGGTATAAAAGGTATATTCTCCAGCTCAGAAATGTATTTCACGAACAGGCGGGTTACGTAGTATGTTATGCTGACATAGATTACATGCTGTCATGCAGGTAAGATAACAGCATTTAAATGGCATGCCCTTGACGTTTGATATAAACGCACAGCCCTCACACATACAATAACAATGGCTTAACAATGCCTTGAAAGCAACCGATATATTAATAGTCTTCACAAGCTACCCCCTACCTGTGATTTCGTGGAAAGGCCCAAACACGCAATACAAACAACTTCTTTGATAGGCATTTAGAAGTTGGAGTACTAAGTAAGGATAAGAAGTGATATATAGAGTGTTGTTGTTGCATTAAGTGTTTAAGAGGTCGTCTTCTGCTTTAGCAATTTCGGCTGACCTGTCCCTCTTTGGGACTCCTGTGTGTTTGTTTGTTGTTTAACGCCGCACTCAGCAATATTCCAGCTATACGACGGCGGTCTGTACAATAATCGAGTCTGGACCAGACAATCCAGTGATTGACATCATGAGCATCGACCCACGCAATTCGGATCGATGGCATGTATCAACCAAGTCAGCGAGCCTGACCACCCGATCCCGTTAGTCGCCTTTTACGACAAGTGTGGGTTACTGAAGACCTTTTCTACCCCGGAATCTTCACGGGTCACTCCCGTGTGTGAGTAGGGTACACATATCTATTGTGAGTTTGGTATTCACATAATTTCTCTTTTTGTATTGATATGATTTCCAGTTGTTTTTATATTGATATGATTTCATTTTTATCCTTGGCTGCTCTGTTTATGTACGTTCGAGTAGCTGTCCATCTCTTGGCTTGAGGCGATTTATGACCGATAGCGGATCTAACTGCAATTCTTGTTTTAACCGAGCCCGGGCTGGGGCATGGTCTTGACATTCTAGTAACACGTGAGCAATGGTTTCAGCCGGATTGCAGCCTTGTCATAGTGCTTTTTGTGATCGAGTCTTAGGCGTGAGATGGCAATTTCAATTTTCCTTTCATTTGAGTATGAGTTTGGCTTTTGTTGGACCTTAGGTTGAATTTTGTATAGCCATCTGCCGATCTTACTTGCGTCCCATTGAGTTTGCCATCTTTCTGCTATCAATTCTGCTTTTTCATTTCCATGAATATCTATGTGAGAGGGGATCCAACACGGCTCCATCTGTTGCCCTTGGTCCGATAGTTTTGTATATTCGTATAGAATATTGTTGACTGTATTTGGCCTGGAGTTTTATTTTCTGCCACTGATGGCTTGAAGTGCACTTAGCGAGTCTGATAGGACGACTGCCTTTGCTACCGGAAATTCCGGTATGGGTTTGAGTGCATGATGAATTGCCTCCAATTCAGCCGTGAATACTGACTGTCCATCAGGCAGGCGAACTGAATGTGCTCGGGGTTTGGAGCTGTGGATATGGATCCCGTAACCAGCACTGTTGTTGATAGGATTCTTGGATCCATCAGTGTGTATATGGGCCCAGCTGTCCCAGGTAGTTTGAATTTTAGTGATAGCTACTGATCGTAGTAGGGTTGGGTTTTCTTTTTTAGTAACTTCTGATGTTAAAGCAGTGACAGCTTTGGGAGTTTTTAAAGTTCAGGGAGGGTGTAACCCTTTGTAGTGACTTTCTGGAGGCTGAATGTCATCACAATTGTGACTTTGGATGAGTTAACGTACTAATATCCCAGATGGCTTTAGTAAGGGATCTTTTCGTGCTAGGGCTTTATCTCGATATTTTTGTGGGTTTACGCTTACCCCTGATTGCGTGTGTTTTGCTCCAGACTGTTTTAGGATTTGTTTTCTCATTTAGAGATTTGCAGAAGGTCTGCCATGACTCTTTTTTAGAATCGTCTATGAGCTGTCTTACTTTTGTTCTGGCTGCTCGGACTTGGGCGAAGGCTAATTTATCCCTTTTTTTACCTATATAGGGCTTTCGTACTCACTCTCCTAGCTTTTGCTATTTCCCTGTTTGATCGTGGTACCGTTGAGTTTTGCCAGTTTTGTGTTCTTTATTTGGAATTGATTTTTCAGCTGTGGCAGTAATTGATATTTTCGATATTTATGGAGGTACAGCTGTCGTGGACAAGGGTGATTAGTCCTCCTCCCTTGTTGCCAGGCATAAGTCTTTTTCATATACAGAGTGTGGATGACAAGTATATATACAAGTAGTAGGCAATGTTTATACAGTGGAGTAGATATTGTTATACTGGAATAGAGAAGCCTGTTATGTATACACAAGGGTAGTGATGACAATCATCAGTGAAGTCAGTGATATAAACAAAGGATGAAGCCAGTAATAAAAACAACGGGATAATGGCTGATTGGGGTCTTTGATGAGTTGATGGTACGCCGGGGGTATGTAATAGCCTTGGTCACGGTTGATTGACGGCTGGAGTCTTTTGTTGTTGATGGCTTCTTGTAGTTTCCTGATCTTGAAGTCTTTGAGGTTGGTGGTGAGGGCTGTGACTCTCTCCCACTGAATGTTGTTCATTCACAAAGTTGCTCATACATAAATTCTTATCGTTACTTAATATACTGGTCAAATTAAAAACATCACATTTTTAAAAGAAATCCCATATATGCTATACAACGGATAAATGTATCAAAGAAGGTAATTAACGGTGGCAACCTTAATTTGTTCCAAGCACCTACGGTATTCGGCAATAACATCAACAGTTTAAATCATAAGTCCCAAGCACGAGAATATGATGGCACACAAGTTCAGTAGCGTGTATGGCCACCATGTGCGTTGACAACTACCACACAACGCCTCCGCATGGACCTTGTGATGCTTGTGAACACATGATAAGGAAGACGACGCCATTGGTGCTGCAAAATGGTGCCAAGATCTTGCAAATTCTGTGGTTGGTCCTGGAGAGTGCGCAGACCTCTGCCAAGAGCATCCCAGACGTGTTCGGTGGGATTGAGGTCGGAAAACCTTGACGGCCAGTCCATGACGTTGACTCCCGCAATCTGAAGGAAATTCCTTGTCAAAATTGCTGTGTGGGGTCTGGCATTGTGGTGTTGGAAGATCAAACCGGGTCCATGTGCTGCCATAAAAGGCAGAAGTTCTGGTACCAGTACCTGGTCGCGGTAAGCAGCGGCGTTGAGGTTGCCACGGATGACAAGAAGCCTGGAACGTGCATTGCCACAGAAAGCACCCAACACCATGACACTTCCGCCTCGAAATCTGTCAACTTCCTGTACACAACACTGGGCGTAACGTTCACGACGGCGCCTCCACACCTTCGCCCTACCATCAGCAAATCGAAGATTAAATCGGGATTCATCACTGAAGACAACTTGATTCGAATTCCTCTGAGTCCATCGTAAGTGTCGCTGTGCCCACAATTGACGTTGACGTCTGTATAATTGAGTCAGAATCGGCCCGCAGTATGGCCGTCGTGCTTGAAGGTGAGCAGTTCTCAGACGGTTTCGAACAGTTTGCGCACTCAGTCTACCCCTAAACAGTTCATTTCTGGTTAATGTAGCCGTCAAAAATCGGTTACGGAGGTTACGTAAGACAATCTGACGATCCTGTGCATGTGATGTCACACGTGGTCGACCTGGCCGAGGTCGATCAGCGGTGGTACCCGTTTGCTGTAGACAGCAAACAGTCCGTCGACTACAACCCATCGTCCTTGCGACTTCAGCTACGGACGTTCCCATCTGCAACATGCACATTTGACAGGCGTGGCATGACAAATGGCCGTAAAGACTTTTTTTTCTTATTTCGTTAACGACTGCTAACAAGTATGGCTGAAAACACGTGCGGTATTATGGCCACGTGACCAGTTGCACGTGAAAAAACGCTTTTGCCACTATAGTGCTGTGCACATGATTTTAATCGATTCACCTGCACACAAACGGGTGTTATCTGAAGACAATACGTGGCCATTACTTTTTAAATACACAATAAGGGCCCACACTGATAACTGGTCAAAATGTTAAAATTTTAGGATTGTGAAGTTTTTAATTTGGTTCAGTATACAAACAACCTTGTCTCAACTGACACAACAGTTTACCCTGTACTTACGCTGTCGTCCCAGTTTAGGAGCATTGTAACCAAATGCATTTTTACGTTTTATAATGCGTGCTTTTTATATCAATACGATTTAAATCTCCGTATAATTACTGAGAAGATTTATAGTTTTAAATCATACTGATTGATAAATGACATAGTTTTGAATTCGTTGAATAATATTGTCACACTTAGTGTTTAAATGACATAGATTGTCGCCACCTGGAAGTCGTAAGGTTCGTGGAGGAAGCATCCTGGTTTGGGCTGGTGTACTCGCGAAGGGTGGACCCTCACATCGTGTCGGGGAACCTGAAAGAAACCCATTAGTGAGATGAGATTTTTTCAGTTTTCATTTGAGGTTAGTTCGATAAGGGTGCCATCACTTAGATACATTCAGGTATCCTCCTGGTTGCAGCAATTAACGTTAACGCCACTGGCGTTCCGCAGGTAATATCTGAGTGTGGTGGCAGTTACGGAGTGATGACGTCTTCCTGCAATCAGGAGAAACCTGTCTTCCTGCTGTGTGTCGGGGAGCTGTCGACCACCTGTAAGTCGCTGGGTAGCTGATCCAAACGTCATCGATCCCATGCCCCGCTGATCACACTTTGGCTGACACCAAAGACGTTTGCTACGTAACGTTATGTTGACCCAATTTCAAGCATGCCTTTTCATTGGCTACTTCTTCGGTTGACAAACGACATCTTTGACGCTGAGGGGGCATACGTGCATCCAGTTGTTGCAATCCTCAGTTGCAAATGGTGTAGTGCTCTCTGATAATGATATGCAACGATTCTGCCACGATACATCCAAACACAGGCTTTCAAGCACCTCGTGCACTTAGTCCCCATGACTGCATGCCTCTGTAAGTTCATCATGTAATTGAGGTCCTCTGGGGGTTATCCAATCATTGTGTACCGGGATATGTCAATCTTCATATATGGGTGAATTTGTTGATAAAACTTCAGCAGTAAACTTTGAGTAGTATATTATAAACTTTGTATATAGGTTCGTGGAGGAATTAGGATTAAGTTACTCCAAGTTGTTATGTTCATCTAGTGTTTGTGGGAGTGTTTGTGTTCGTGCGTGTAAATTATTTCAAAATGTTCTTAATACCCCTTTCATAATTATCTGCGAAAAGTGTTTTGTGTTTATAAGTATAATGGTACGAAAAACTGCAAACTCGATAACCACACAAAACAAAATTCCATAGATCCATTCGCATGGCCTAATTCGTCCATCAGATTTCAAATTGTGAAATTAATTACGTACGGTCGTCATTTGGTTGTTGCAATAATTATTAAAAGGAGAATTATGTAAAGGCAGGCTATGTTAAGACAGGGATGTACAAACCTGTCTCCGCTCGACCTGTATCATTCCGGATCTCCCCCGATTCTAGCTCCTAATTGTTGGATTGGTATTTTAGAAGTTGGTGAGTAAACTCTCCTTCCTGTTGCAGCAGTCGCGGGATGAATTGGCTGGAGACATTGCATCCCATGTGCACATCGCTCGACTCCCATTCAAGAACCAATATGGTAATCGAGGATGTAGACCTCGCATACTTATCGAGATTCTACCACGATAAACTTGACGATCATTTTAACAGTAGCTATTTTGTCCTTTAGCGAGCCCTTTGTCACACAGAAAGTAAGTCTAACAGTGTTAACTAAATTATATCGTATGTTTTGGGTATAACATGTCTACAACACATACACACGTTTTTAAACTGCATGTCACGCATAATTATATTAAGGTACGAAGTTTGGCTGAAATGGGGTTTAACAACATTATTATTATTATTATAAAGCGACGTGCATGTATGAATAGATGTGTGCGTATGCAGGTGCGTGCGAGCGTGCGTCGTGTGTGCCTCAGTTTAACATGGATACCACCCTTCTAGCCGATCAGTCCTCGTTTTATCGCCAGAAGGTGTAACAGCATGTGCTGTCTTTCAACGCCTTATGGTTTGACGCTGCCAGAGGATCGAACCACCGACCGTCCGCTCTCCGGGGAGACACTCAGTCCAGTACACCACAGAGACGGTTATTAACGTACGAATAAAATGCGACTGAATCTAATATGGTTACATCGCGTTATATCTGTGATGGTTAACTCAGTCTGTTGTTTTGAGCAAACCCTCAAGGTAATAGATGTCTCTTGCTCTGGGCAGAAGCGGGCGACACATATAAGTAGGCAACACACCGTGAAGACTTGCGCCCTTTGCCGATCGTGTATTTGAATTTCGAATTCGCCCTTATTATGAATATTCAGCACCGCTCACACCCGTGCTCATGAAGTGATGCTAGTCTACACCTCCCACATTAAGCTGACACACCGTGATATAAAGGAAAAACTGTTTAAAGCGGCGTTCACAGTTAATAAATCATAAAGTCTGTATTATTCAAGGATGAAAGTGAACGTGTATCTTGATTGTACATTGACGTGTCTTGTTTAGACTACAGATAGAATAGATGCTGTATTTTACACTGAACATGTTGACAATATGGGTAAGATGAAACGACAGTTGCTCGCTTGCTCATCGTACAAACAAATGACACGTATTGCTGTGGTCATGGTTTTGGAATTTGAATATGTATCATAACGCAATGTTCCAACTGATGTTTATAAAGCACAATGTGGACTTAATTATATATCGATAAAATGTAGTGTATTTATGGGGACCTTTTCAAACCAAACATGTACAACTGATAGTAACTGCAGGCTCTCCTGTTCGTTCAAGGTTAGATTTAACCCAGTTGGCATGTTTGAATAACCATTATACACTATGTACATAATGATTGATATTGGACAGTTGGAATAAAGTTTATACTAGCTGGGCCAGGCGCGTATTTGTAAGGCCTTAAATTGTAATCTATCCTGAATAGTTTTTTTCTCAACTTCTACCACACAAATGTCCTATTGACGATAGTTCTGCATAGGTCGACCCTGATCATGACGTCAATAGCTGACACTTAAACACCCCTTGCAGTATGACTTACACAGTCTAAAAAAACTCAAGGTCGATCACCAGTATCCCTTGCTGTTGGATAGTAGTGTACATCTATACATTTCCGTGGAATAGGCGGACTATATCCTCACTTAAAAAACATAGTTCATTGAATTTAGTAATTCGTACTGCAAAGTCTGTGTCGGTAATATACAACGGAGGGCGTCTCGGGCATGCAGACAACTTACAAGTTACATATGAGCGTTATACAACAGTAACAAAGAACGGCTGTTACACAGCATTCCTTCATGTACATAGTCATGGTCGAGGAATCAGTAACCAGGGAAACGTTAAGAAGATGTTATTTAAAGATGTTCTCATCCTGTTTTCAATGCGTTTCAGTATATATCTTCATTGAAGCAAAGTGAACACCTACGTACACGTACACTGTAATAGCCTTAAAATGCAAAACAGGTATCACTGGCGAATGTACTTTTCAAACCGTTTTGTGGGTTGAAGTATCAGGGAGCTTATTTAAGATTGATGCATGGGTTTTGTGTACATTACCCCAGAGGGTTCCAAATACACTGATGGTGACATGTTTTAATATATTGAAAACCATATCGCTCTGGTTTACTTCAATTCAAATTAATTATCCTGCTTTGATATGTAAATGCAAGGATGAAAAAGATTACAAGATTACTGTTTCGATGACGAACTTATAGTTTGAGATTTACATCTTGTTGTCGATTACATGAGGCAAGAATTTGACTACGAATCAATTTTGGATGACCTTGACCTACGAAGACGAAGGAAATCTAATGACTCTGGTCACACAAATAATTGTGGTAATAATCTGGTTAAGTTATGTAAAAGCCATAACATTTGAAACGGTAGATTGGGCGAAGAAAAGATGGAAAGAAGAACCACATGTAAAGACACAAGTACCATCGACTACATTATTTCCTACTCTCTCTCTCTCTCTCTCTCTCTCTCTCTCTCTCTCTCTCTCTCTCTCTCTCTCTCTCTCACTTAGTGTAGGTGATTTCCCCCAGTGTTATATGATGTACATTGTCCCGTAAGTTGCGTTCTAAATTCATGTATTACAAGTGCAGAGGGTATAAATCAGGTTATCAACAATAACAAGTGTACAGACACCAGTCTACTGGCGCGCAGCCAAACAAGTTTGACAGCAGTTGAAAAACACCTGACCCAGAACTATCTGGGCAACGCGTGAAGGTCAAGGTGACTTAACCGAATTCATTCGCGGATAAGATCAAGTTGATTCTGCACGGGCTGCATTCGGAGTGTGTCCATGTAAGACACATACTACCACACATCGTGGTGTCGTACCACCTATTGATGCAAGTACCTATACTGTCACAAAGCGCACATGTGTAACCCAGAAGATAAAACAAAGTGTAATTTGCATGTGGTGCCTACATCATCATGAATTAGAATATGGCACATTCCAGTTTAAATATATACACAAAGAAAATACCCCTATTTCTGAACCATGACAAATGGCAAAAATCATGGCATGGGATGACTGACCACAGGAGCTGGGCGATACCAATGTCATCAGATAGAACAAACATTTGACAACAAATAAAGAAGATATTGGTGAGTTGTGATTGAAATTTACCGACGATAACATCATGGTAACAGAGGTACTGTTTTTGACCTTAGACAATACCTAAAAAAGGTATTGAGCTGCAGGATTAAGAAAACGAGTTACGTTTGATGTGAAAATGTTCCTTAAAGTCTCTACTTGACATGCCACGTGAAACAGATCAGTAGCGGGTATAACCGCCACGTGCCCGGATGACGCCCAGTCAGACGTTGGATCTGTTGATGGGTCAACAACAACCACTCCTGATGCAATGCTGCTTCAAATTGGCGCAAATCTTGTACAAAAGGTTCTGTGCCCCTAGCCTGTTAAGTTGCCCCTTATGGTGACCAAATCCAATCTGTAATCATGAGAGATACACTCTCAAACCATTACCGAGCCCCTGCCGTTTGCAACAGTCGGTTTAATGTTCCTGGGGATGTAGGCCGTGTTCCGGTGCCTCCAAACTCTCGTTCTTCCATCAGTGACGTGAAGTAGAAAGCGACGTTCGTCTGACCAATGGATCCGTCTCCAAGTTCTCAGATTCCAGTCCTGTCGCGCAATACACCATGCCAAACGAGCAGCATTTGTGGTGATCTCTCAACAAGGGACGCTTTATGACTCGTCTAGCCCTCAGTCCCACTGCTTTCAGTCGGTTCCTGACGGTTCTGGTGCTGAAACGACGATTGGGCAACCACAGCTGTTTCAGACGAGTACTTGTTCTCGGCTTCTCGGCGTATGAGACGAAGAAGGTCCAAGTCTTCGCGATGTCACAGGAGGTCCTCCGGATCTGGGGCGGTCCTGTACATCACCGGTCTGAGGATGTTTCTCGACTAAACGGCTTACGACAGTGTGATGATACACCCAATTCCGACCAATGACATTACAACACATTCCTTAAAGTCTCTACTTGACATGACACGTGAAACAGATCAGTAGCGGGTATAACCGCCACGTGCCCGGATGACGCCCAGCCAGACGTTGGATCTGTTGATGGGTCAACAACAACCACTCCTGATGCAATGCTGCTTCAAATTGGCGCAAATCTTGTACAAAAGGTTCTCGTTCTCGTTCTCAGATTCCAGTCCTGTCGCGCAATACACAATGCCAAACGAGCAGCATTTGTGGTGATCTCTCAACAAGGGACGCTTTATGACTCGTCTAGCCCTCAGTCCCACTGCTTTCAGTCGGTTCCTGACGGTTCTGGTGCTGAAACGACGATTGGGCAACCACAGCTGTTTCAGACGAGTACTTGTTCTCGGCTTCTCGGCGTATGAGACGAAGAAGGTCCAAGTCTTCGCGATGTGCCGTCACAGGAGGTCCTCCGGATCTGGGGCGGTCCTGTACATCACCGGTCTGAGGATGTTTCTCGACTAAACGGCTTACGACAGTGTGATGATACACCCAATTCAAACCAATGACATTACAACACATTCCTGCGTTTGGCATGCAGATTATTTACCATCTTCTGGCGTTTGATAATGGTGCTATGGTCACACAGTGTCATGGAATAACTGTTTAAAACCGAGCTTAAGAAAGCAATTTTAACGTTTGGATATACTGCTTTTAGAGATACTCGAGGGTAGCATGCTGCACGGGCATACCATGCATGGCACGTGAGCTTTCGTCATACATGACTGATTACATCATCTCGAGAAAACATAATTCTTCCCGTTATTATATATTTCATGACTGTTACAAATATTGGGACCAATAATGAAATATATTAGGGTGTACTTAACTTTTTTCTTTGTGTATACATGTAATATAGAAGCAGAAAACAAACTTATTATGAAAATTGTGTCGACTTTGTCATCCGTCAGAATCAAGCATACACACAGCTTAGGTGAGATGGACTTTAACGTCTCATTCTAGATTATTGCACGTATAGCAAGTTCAATCGAAATGCTTCATGGAAATGCTGTATGGGGAAATAGGTCGGACAGAGCTACACTGGTACCCTGCTCTTCGTCCCCGAGCGGCTGCAGGCGAAGGGCGCAAGCGCTCTGGGGCAGGTAAATCAGTTTAGGACAGGACGTGGCTCCCTGTTATGATTTTTGCCGAATAACATAAACATGTGTAGTGTAATAATTTACAGTGAGGAATTTTCTCAAACATATTTCCATAATTACTCATGTCAATATGAATTCCGTATGTACCCATATCATTATACACATGTGAGACAACGATAAAGTTGGTTAATATCTTTCCAACGATTACTCATCCCCATGGCGCATTTCACCCCCCAGGCAAGGGGAAAATCTATCCCTAGTTTTATTTTCCATTTGCACTTTACACAAATAGTGCCCACGCCACTGTAACATATATTTATGTTTTCATAAACCATTAATCCAATCAATGCTTCCAGTGAACAGTTTGATGTAATTTAAGATGGAAAAAACACACTTGCCGTAGATGTTTCATAGGTGTTACAGACCATTTTGTATACATTGTATACTAGCAGTTGGTACACTATTTTTCAGAAGTTAAACAATGCTGATACCACAGGAGACCTATAGAAAGATAGATACAAAGTAACGATGAATTTCTTGTTTTTTGCACCGAATTAACATATTTTTTAAAACAAGCCATTAATCTAATGGAAGCTTCCGGTGAGCGGTTCGATGTAATATAAGGGGGAAAACATCGTCGTACAGCTTCCTAAAATGTACAGACCATTCATTATAACATGGAACACATCCTCAACATATGACATATTATGATAATGGTTGAAATACTGCCCATGTGACGGTAAATAATAACTCACTCACTCACTATTATGTGAATGACAACACAAGCATAGCCTATCAACTAAGGGCTCATTACCAATATGCCTAGTTCTGTCTGTGTAGTTTTGTAGAGTGATTGATGGCCTTGCGTTCCTGCCCCTTGACGATGTGTTAACAAGGTATGTAGTATCCAAGGAAAGTGCTGTCTGAGACACAGAAATGGAAAAGAACGAGTGCCGAACAGATATCAAGAGTTTGACGTTAGAGAAAAGTACTCCCCAAGAAATTCATGACCCTTAGTCTTGACGTCCCTCAACTTCCATCAGTGAAGATTCAAAGAAGGAGATAGAAAAACTTATTCTGTCAGATAGACATATTATCATTGCTGAATTTGAGCAAGATACAGGTTAAAGCCATGGATCCATCATTGAAACTATTATTCATGAACATTTACAGATGAATAAGACATATGCTCCTAGGGTGCCAAAGTTTCTAAATTCTGATCTTAAGCAAAAAAGAACTGACATTGCCAGAGACAATTTAGAACTACTTGAGGAGGATTTTATCAAATTCAAAAATAGATTAGTAACGGGTAATGAAGCATGGGTCTACCACAATGATCCCGAATCAAAACGTCAAGCCGTTGAATGGCAACATTCCACTTCTCCAGCGCCAAAGAAATTCAAGTCTTCAAGATCAGTGAAGAAAGTTATGGCCACTGTATTCTGGAATGCAATGTGTATGATCCTTGTTGATAACTTAGAAAGTCAAAGGGCGATTACCGGTGCCTACAATTTGCTTCATCGCCTGACAGATTCGATCAAAGAAAAGCGGCGAGGACTGCTGACTGGGGAGGTTCTACGATTCTACTATATCTCACACCTCTCGACTTGCAAAGGCAGCTGTGCGACAATGTGGGTTCGAAGAGCTTCCTCACCCTCTATTCTCCCCAGATCTGGCACCAAGTGATTTCCACCCGATTCCTAAACTGAATGATACTTTTATCTACATAGATGATACTCACATTTACGTAGATGATACTATATTCTACGTAGATGACACATTGTACTTTCATCTAGGTAGATGATCTACGTAAAAGATACTTTCATCCATGTAACAATATTTTCTCGACTAATCAACACGAGTTCCGGGTCAGTTATATATAACCTCTGGCTTAACTAATAATGATCAATTTGTTTGATGTTCTACCTTGATATGTCTTTATTGAGGGATTATCTAAACTTTGCATTGAGGAAATCTTCATTTCAATGTGTCTAAGTCACTGGAGATTTAGAATGGCACACGCCACACTCTTTGACAACTTTAATAAAGAGAGGAGAGCACAAAATGTGCTCCAAACTACAAACAAACAACAGCAGATCATTGTTAAAAGATTTAGCGAAATTAGATATCAACTATAACGTAAGCCGGATAAATAACTGTAATATGTTGATCCACATGATTTCTCCGTTACGGAAATTAGGTTTAAGAGGTAAAACGTGAATATTAAGGGGAGAGAATCATTCAAACTATAAAGCGATATCAAACAAATACTCGTCATCAGCCTATAAAGCACTGATCGAAGTAATGATTCTGCAGTTTGTGTTTATATACTGGCCACATAAAGAAACTGTGCACGGAGAAAAATATAGATATAAGGGCACACCGTCCTTATATGAAATATAGGTTTGAACACAGCAATTATTGGAGACATTCAAATGCTCATGCACGTGTCATGCGATATGACGGCATTGATGGGGGCCTATGAACGTGCAATGTGTTACTGCACGTGCATCCTGTGCAGCTGTACACAGCATGTGCAACTCAAAATTCGCTGTCACTTTGGAAAGCATGATCTGTGGTCATTCAAAAATTCAAAACTTCTCAGGCGCAGACACAAACATATCACAAGCAAATCATGCCAAGATTGACAGCTGCACAGCGTCATGAAGCCATTGGAATGATCCGAGCGGGAATGAGGCAACAACAGGTGGCAACACATTTCCAATGCCATCGTAACACGATATCGGCATTGGTGAGGCGTTATCAGAACACAAATGACGTTGCCGACCACCCACGTTCAGGACGTCCCCGAGTAACGACGCCAAGACAGGACAGATGGATTCGAGTTACACATCCCCGACACAGGTTCCAAACGGCAGTAACGACGTCCCAGACAATTCCTGCACTGCGCCGTATCCATCCCGACACTGTCAGGGATCGTTTACGTCAGTACGGGATTCGACCACGACGCCCTGCCATACGTCCCATCCTGACACACCGTCATCGAGTCAACCGTCTAAGATGGTGTCGAAATCATGTTCGCCAACCTCGAATATGGTGGAGAAATGTTGTCTTTACAGATGAATCGAGGTTCAACATTTCCCACAGTGACGGGCGCCAACGTGAGAGAGAACGTTATGCACGCAACTGTATTGTGGAGAGGAATCGTTTTGGAGGTGGCTCTGTGGTGATTTGGGGTGGGATAACAGCACGGCACCGAACCCCTTTGGTGGCTGTTCAGGGCAATCTCACCGGTGTTGGCTACAGAGATCAGATTCTGAGGCCTGTGATCATTCCTTTCCTGCAACGTCATGGCCCGGGATTGACATTTCAACAGTACAACGCTCGTCCTCACACGGCTAGGGTCGCAATGGATTTCCTTCACCATAACAATGTCATGTTACTGCCATGGCCTGCAAATTCTCCAGATCTCTCCCCAATAGAGTATGTGTGGGATAAAATGGAACGCCGTCTACGTCGTCTTCCACATCCTCCAGATAACGTCCGTGACTTGGCACAGGATTTGAGGAGGATATGGCAGGCCATTCCCCAGGCCTTCCATGCCCATTTGGTGGACTCCATACGTTGCCGATGCACTGCTGTGGGTGGTCATACCCATTATTGACTTTGTGACTTTGTCGTTTGACCCCCTACTCCATTTTGATCTTCTGACGTCATCGTAACAGATGTTGTTCAGGTCCCGTTGACATTTTCTTATGGTCCGATCATTCAGCTGCTACAGCGTCTGCATCATTTTGTTCTTGCTGTGTTGTATTTCAATCCAGAATACATTTTCTCAATGCACAGTTTCTTTATGTGGCTAGTATATATTAGCTCTGATAGATTGACAAGTTGTAATGATCTCAGTATGTAAAAATACGTTGAAGGCCAAATAAAAATATACGCCCAACATGTTCCCAAACTATAAATTAAATTAACAGTAATTAAGTAATCACCGTTATTTAAATATAAATGTTTGTATGAATTTGTATACAACTAGGGTCGCAACTGCACAAGACAATGTCACTGACTGAGTAACGATACGGACGATTAGAATATCTCAGACGGAGATGAAAGTATTATCTACGTAGATGATAAAAATATTAGACTGTGGCACTAATACGCTTCCAAAGAGTATGGCTTCAGAAAACTTCTTCCTAACTGGAATTGAAATTAAAGCTTCACTATCGATATGAGAAGTGTGTTGAGAAGCAGCAATATTATGCTGAAAATTAAAATTAAAATCACTTTCACAAATGTTGGTTTTGTTTGTTAGGCTCTGAACTTTTCGACCAGCTCTCGTACTGTTAGTTTGTTAACAAGTGCTTATGATTGTGCAGAGTTTATAATTTTGTAATGTTTTCATATCATACTAAATGAATTATAACAATTTGTATTTTGCTTTTTTCTTGTGCCATTTTTACTACAATCTTACATGTAATACATTAACCATAACAAAACTAGATTTGCAGCCAAACATATTGAATAATAAATACACCACAAATTGATGAAACTAGGGTTGTTATCACTAGTATAATTCATGTTACAGATTATTCATTTCCTTGTGAGGTTCTGCATTTCAACAGATCTCCACAAGTAAGATAGTTTTCTAATTATGCAACGTTGACGGGAATATCTCAGATTAAATTTCAAGTATGATGGGCTTCTTTTGGTTTGGTCATGGTTCATACATATGTAACTACAACGTCAGATTCACTGTAGTTGTGTTTAGGTTGAGTGAGTGAGTGAGTCCGGTTTTACGCCGCTTTTAGCAATATTCCAGTAATATCACGGCGGGGGACACCAGAAATGGGCTTCACACATTGTACCCATGTCGGGAATCGAACCCGGGTCTTCGGCGTGACGAGCGAACGCTTTAATCACTAGGCTACCCGACCGCCCCTGTTTGGGTTGACATCATCATGTACGTTTGATAGGTCATAGTTTTGATATTTGGGTTGCTCTATCATATGCGTAATAAATCGGAATTCGCAGACAGATTTATACGTTTCAATGAGATGAACGTGGAGGGAAATATAATCTCAACCTTACCGTGTATACGTACGTGTCAAGACGATCTTCTTAACATCTATTAATAGATGTGCTATTGGATTGCGACCAAATGGGTGCAATATGGTAACTGTTCACCAAAATCTAATAGTGACCCTATAGGCGAATTGCACTGTAAGTAAAGCGTGCGCACTGCTGGGATTTAGAGATGGCACTGTAACAGGAGGCATTGATGATAAGGGTGTAGCATAACAATTTGTTACATTGAATTGCAATATGATCATTAGGGTCATTTCTGTTTTGAACTTATGAGACGTTTTTCCAACTATCACGAGTAGAGTTTGGAAGGGATTTGTTTGTTAATATGACAAGCCGTGATAATACCGTTAAACGGCGTTAAACCTCACTCACTCACTCACTCACTCACTCACCTGACGGTAATTTGCTATTGAGTCCTAGTGTGTAAAAAGGTGGCTATGCTCTCAGCATAACACACTATTATATGACGCTATTTCGCGATAGCTTTAATAAACATTTACTGTATTTGTATAGTTAACTACATACATACAAAACACGAACGAAGTTCTTGTAATACAACACATACTTGGAAAAAGTACATGGGTCACATGGTTTATGCACATGTTTCTAAAGAGTGAGGCATAAAGAGACAACCCTGTCTTGCCGGAATTGCTTGTGTAATATAAGTAACCGCGGGGTGCATTATATTTTTTTAAATGTGCAAACACGATCGCCTTTTGAAAGTCTCTATGTAATACTGTATATAAATATACCAAGGTCAGGTTGATAAGTTGAAGAACGAGGTGAACTTGCCTGACGTAAATCTAAACGATTGAACTTTGCCCAATGTTTTCGACGGTGGTAATACCCAAACTCTGATGTAACGATCCATATATACATACAAGTAATGTGTATGTATAGTCCTCTCAGCGTCGTCAGGGTCTAACTGCACCGCTGTTGGTGATTGTCTTGGTATCAAGTATCTTTACCCTCTGAGTCTGCTGTCGTTGTCAGAGTGTTCATTGTAAGTATGTATCACTCTATTATTTATTTTAACTGGATGTTTGTTTCATTAAGTAAATGTTTTACATAAGTTTCAATAATCTTTTATATCTACCACTACCCTACTATAGTCCAACTGATGAGACTACGTGGCAACTGCATAGACCTTTCAAACCTGAGACTCATGGAAATTCGCAGTCCAAGCAAATGTTTTTCAAATCCAAAACTTACAATCGTTAGATGTACATCAACGTAGCAGGTGATTACTCACAGATACTGAGTCCATCTATTCTGAAATACTTACTTTGCAACAATGTGTATTGTAAGCGTTGACTTTCTGCGAACCCAGCAATCTGCATAAACCAAATACTTGGCCAGATTTCAGGATACATTTCCTAACTTTGTTCTGTTTTATCTGAGTTTGTGGTTTTCCCTAGAAACTGATTTAAACCTTTTTTAACCAGGTATTTCACAAGTCACAAATATAGTATTAGGTAAATCATGTTAATCATATCAGGTAAAACATGCACCGGTCTTAAACAAAACTCATTCACACACTTCTATTGATTTATCTGAAACTAAAAGGCTTAAGTTTGCGTCAGTCAGACATTAAATCTATCACCTAATATGCAAAAATGTCCACCTGAATCGGGGACTGGAATATGCATTGTTGATGTTCCAGAAAAAAAGGTACAGGGAAATCGAAATGAGAAGCCATGTTCACGACACGGAGTCTCCATACGCCCGTTAATCATATGGTAAGCATATCTTGACATCTGTTCATAGGAACGTAACATAAAATAAAACGATTTGAGGGACACATCAAATTGTTGCGTTCCATTATTCCTTACAAAATCTACTGATGAAACGATTGATTTATCATATTCCTTAAGGCTTTCCAATGAATCGCACATAATTTAGCATGTACATAGCGTGCTTACCCTTGATCTCATCGATATCTAATCCTGTAAAAGTAACATTGAGAATGAATGTGCCATATTTTTGTCTTCTAGACTTTGGCACTGTTCTCAGTCTTGGTAATAGCAGCACATGCAGGTAAATATATTATTCAACATTTTGTCCTACTGTTGTTACTTGATAAAGTAGTGAATAAAATCAATTATTATGGTATTATTATAAACTGAAAAAGTTAGGGATCATGAATAAAAAAAATTGTAGTGAAGAGTGAGCACTCAATTTTATAAAAAATATCACCCAAAATATTCATGATCCTTTTTTTTTATTAAGTATAGTTCAAGATAAATGTGTTCTATCTTACCATTACAGGCATTACCAGCGTACAGAGTTCCCGCTGTGTTAGATGGGATGGTGGTCAGTGTGTGGAGTGTTACTATGGGTGGTATGGTCGTCAGTGTGAGAGGACATGTACCAACTGCTGGACCACTGGGTGTTATAAGGATACGGGGATCTGTGAACAGTGTGTGCCGGGTAGATACGGAAGACACTGTAACACTAGATGTCCTGACAACTGTAGACCGGGTAGGGACGGGACTGTGAACTGTGATCGTTATAGTGGGAGATGTCAGGAGGGGTGTAAGAAAGGTTGGTGGGGAGACACGTGTGATGACCAATGTAATAGTAACTGTGAGGGTGGAGCATGCCATCAAACATCAGGTCATTGTATCGGTGACTGCAGGGCGGGATGGCATGGCCAAAGCTGTCATAAAAGATGTTCTGTTGGTTGTGTAAATGATATATGCGCATGTATAACAGGGAAATGTCAGGACGGGTGCAAGCCTGGGTATTTTGGTGAAACGTGTGAAGAAGAATGTGATGCCAACTGTATGGATGGTGAGTGTGATATGAACGGGAGGTGCGTCAAAGGTTGTGAAGACGGGTTTAGAGGCAACACTTGTCATGAAACATGCCCGATAAACTGCTTGATATGTGAACAAGACACGGGAAGCTGTACAAAATGTAAAATGAGATGGACTGGAATTTCCTGTACTGACAGAACAACATCAGAGAATGGCCAAAATCCCCTGATTAAATTACAAAATTCTCAAGATTCACCCATAGGTATGTGCATGTACAAATCATTAATATAAATGTTACAACTTAACCTTATTTATTAGCAACAGCTAGTTATTAACAATTTATTGCAAACCATATCTTATTCAATAATCTTTTACCCAATCCTATAGAGCAATAATATGTATGTGTTAGGAAAAAGCACAGATAACGTGAAGGAATCCTGTCAAATAACGACATTTGCCATTTGCTGAAATGACAAGTGCATCTGTTATTTATGTATATATAGTACCTTATGTCCCCCTACCCTTGTTTCAGGTGTTGGATGCAAGACAAGCTGCGGTGACGCATTGCTACTCATGGTTTCTGTTATGGTTACTTTATCGACAAACATTGATGTTTCATATTACATTGGTATAGTAGCCAACATATTTATAGGTTATTTTCTTGGAATACAGAAGCTTTTACAATCGGAAATACGACGCATGTCTAAAGAGAGCACATCATGGTTATACACTGGTTATACACATATTTGTAAATTGGCGGTTCCAAAGGCCGTCAATATCAAGTGTACATCCAGCACAGACCAGTTAAACATTGTCAACGAAACTAATCAATGTTCTCATGTATAAATTTTGCTGTAACAGTTGATATCATATCATGTAATGTCTGAGTGTGTCTGATTAGATAGGCAGCACTACAGCTGCAGTGTGCATGACTGTCTATGTGTGCATATGATCAGTCACCATGTCACTGGCCGCATGTTTTGTTCTGAAATGTTTTTCTGTGTCAACTCTACGATACACATCTGTGATATTTGTGATGAATGTTGTTTTATAGTTTTAAGGTAGTCGTAATGTAATGTCTACTTTGATCTCATTTACACAACCATGTATGATTTTGTGTGGGAGAAATAACAAAATGCTCAAAGCCTTATCACCGCAATGTAAAATACAAGCACTGTTTAATATTGGGATAGCAAGTCACGTGTGTAGGATTTCATTACTCTGAAAATAAAGATATTTTTTTAAAAACACCTTGCTGAAGTCACTATTAGCTCGTAATTTCACCACCTTGAAAGGCAAGATGATTTCTGTCATTTTGTTGAATGTTGTCCAATGTGTAATCCGCATCTCAGACTGGTGCTTTTATCTGTTTACTGGAGTGTGTAAAATTATACTCCAAGCCAGAATGTTTTCATATTCATGTTTTGCATGTGGCAGTTTGGAATCTTAACTCAACATAAAGTTTGTTCAGAAAATGGTGATTTTATACCTCTTGAATCAATCCAATATCAAATGACCGCTTCAGTGCATTTCTGGGGACACTTTGTTGTGTAAACATTGTGTAATATGAATGAATATATAAAATATTTACTGTGTTTATTTTTTCAAATATTGCTTCATACTTATATGATGCTATACTCAGTGTATGAATACTCGAACTAATGTGCATGAAAGCTGTCACACCTAGTACCAACGATTTGAATGACACTTAGCCTATACCTACATTGTATATCATGCAACTCTAGGATCCTGACATACCTCAGATCATCATGAATGGCGAACACCTCTGTTCAGTCATGTCCTTGTTGTGATTATTTTGACCCTGAAAATTTGTCACTGACACCATAACACATTATACCTCTTCATTTTGCTACTCCTTGTCTGCTAATTTTGCTTTATGGCCAAAAATATCCGTATTGCGTTTCTGTTTTTGAAGAGTATATATGGATGGACCATTGAAATCAGTGATGACATCAGGTGTTCGCAAAAACGGTAAGCATGCCCTGCCCTACCGGTAGCAAGCGCCAGTAATAAAATTAAAAAAGTGTCTGTCTGTAAACAAACCTTACAATCAAGTGATCGATGAACCAAAACATCCAGAAACACGAGAGTACCATACTGATTTTGTTGAAACTAATAAAAACGATATGTGAATTATTAATTACGTCAGCTGTGCACAAGTGCAGATATTTTGCTGCTTATAAGTAAAGAAAAACGGTAAGAAATATGTTCGTTTTGCAACACAGTGGGCGCAGTTTTAAAGTCTCATTAAAACACTCCTCACGGCAAAGATATGTAACTTCATAGTATTTGTGCCGTCTAAGACATTTCAATTAGGCAACCAGCAATTCCACGTTAAGTAACCAATACCCTGAGGAGTTACCAATCCCTTTAAATGAGGTTGCAAGTACTTGCTAATGACCTGAACAGGGAGAATTCGGGGCCCTGAAAGCCAACTGTCTGTCTTGTCCTGAATCTGTTCAATGAAAGTGTATCTGGACTTGGTATCACCTGTTTGGTCGGACAGGAAAGCTTTTGTCAGGCGATCTTCTTGTAGTCGGACATCTCTGAGTCGAACACCTCTCAGTGTGCAATTACATATGCAGCTGATTGCCGTCCCTCCCAGGCGGGATACATCGTGTTTTATTAAGATCACGCGAACCAATCAGATCTCATCATTCTGAGGTATGATAATTACGTATGCACGTAATACATAAAGTATATACATAAATATACATAGATACGTGTATATGGACAAAGTAAATATATGTCGAACATGACATAAATTGATTGACGGTGATTGATAAACATAACATTTAATAATATGCATAGGACAATTTGCATATGATTGAATAGTTTTGAATTCACCCTGTCTAATTACACTACCAGAGTAAGTATTCACACACAATACAGTGTACGTCAGTCTTGATACATATTCCAACGTGCAAGATCATAACATAGTTCAACATGATTGACATAATCTATTCACAACAGTATTACAAAGAAAATATTAAAATGTACCTATAGGTATGACATGTTCAAATAACCAAACTAATTGCATATATTTAAGATTTAAAACAGTAACACATTGTAGACATTTGCTTACCTGAGAGAATAAATATATAGTCAACCACAGAGCGCAGATGATCGAGATTTCTGGTTAAAATTCGTAGGAAGTTTTTATTGTGAAGTTTAGTTAATTCATCTCAACAGAATTGTATAAATCACATTTAATCCGTAGTAGATCGTTGATATTGGGACGTTATCTGTTTCTCATCTCCCGCCCCTGTAAATTCCCCTGAAGCTGTTTCAATTTCTAAATACATACCACATGGTATTTGCATGACGCTATTTGAAAATATAGCCATCAATTTTCACAATTGAATTTAATTTTGAAAATCACTATCGAATGTATAGAATGAAACTCTGAAACTCTTTTAAAGGAACATTGGAATAAAACTGAACTGTATTTGACAAAACTATATAGAACTTGATCATGAACCCACATTGAATTAATTTTTTTTTCACCTGATAGTAGGTCGTTTTAAAATTAATTCTTGGTTTCCGACTCCAAAAATACCGTTCTGCGCACAGCCACCACTTGCAGCTTGGGTTGGCATACTGCAACAGGAAGATCAAATTCAGTTAAGACCGGTGTTACGACGTAAATTGCGGACACTGTTTAAATACGCACGTGCCCTTCGTTGCTTTCTTGAATTCCGAAACACGCCATGGCCATGGGAGTCACGAAGATAGAATTGGTCCAAAATACCATATTCTTGGATGAAGCGGTCAGACTCGGTGACTTGGGTTATTACGTATCATCGCACCCCAACGACGATGGCCCTTTCTCCTAATGTCAACCTCTGGTTTGCCTGGCCCAGATTCGATTATTTGCAAAATGAATGAAAATAAATGAAATATTGTTGAACTATATTAACTCAGTCGCTCACTTTGTAAAAGCATAATTTATGACTTATTGTTTATAAATGAGTATTTTGAAGACTTTGCTCAAATAGATTGCCATAGGACTAGTGACATAACAGGAAAACCTTTCTACAGTCTAAATTGAAAGTTCTTGTATGCAATGGTAGCATGTATATCAACGATGTTGTATAGGTGTGAAGTACGGGGAAATATCTGGTGCCAGACCGCATTTTTTTAGAAACTTGGTGAAAATGAATGGGGTGACAACTGTAGGATGGTGTTTGTGATATGAATGGAAGGTGCGTCTAAGCTTTATAGACGGGCAACACTTGTTACAAAAAGCTCAATTAATAGCTTGTATATATTTGTATATATGTTTAATCACTAATACCTATGGATGATGAGTCTTGAAGTTGTTATTATGGAACCAAGGGACCTTTGCCATTTTCTAGTGGTGGTCTTTTCAGTACAAAGAAATCCAGCCCATCTCATTGTAGTCCAGCTCCCGTGCCATATTCATACAGCAAACAGTTAATCGGCAGGTTTCATGACAAGTCTTGCCTCTAAAACCAGTCTACACAACCTTTAACTTTATAACCATGGGAAGCAACTCTGCAAAGCTAATCGCCTTAAACGACTAAGACGCCCGTGCCCCCTACACATTAAAACCTTATACACATATAGTACGTCCGTGTGGGAACAGCGAGTGCTTATTAAGCGCAAATCCTCATTCTTATAGATCAAACAGATACCGTTTTTGCCAGGAGAACATAAGGCTAAACATAGTGTATTGTCTCGGCTACAAATGTACTATATTTGATAGTGCGGCAAGATCCTCACAAAACACCACGACCTGTTTAACGCCGGGTAACATGATGAACCTAATTGTTAGACTGTGACCCTGTTAAATACCTGCTTAAAAAGCTTTTATTAAGTCAGTTTTTACAAGCTCGGTGAGGTAGCGCTAAATTTCATGGAAAACAATATATAGTATGTTCAGAATAGATAGAACATAATCTTCAGAGTTTCCCTAAGAAAGAATGTTAAATGGACATAAATAATGTCCCCGTGTTTGTCTTAACATTTGACAGTATTTTGTCGGAACAATATACACATGGACACATGCTGGGCCACACGCTATTGTGATACACTAGCAGCATTTATAAACACTATGCTTCAAAAATAGGTTGACAAATAAAGATTGAGGTATTAAGAAACAAACCCTGTCTTGCTTGAAATCCAGAAATAAAGGTACTGGATAATAGAAATGAGAAGCCATATGGTAGTTAATTATGTTGTACGCGTAATTTCATCTCTGGTCACTAAGCTGTTAACGTTTTTATGTTCGATTTGAGCCACACATGTCGAGTTAAATTATTGCGTTCCATCATTATCATTCCTTACATGAATGTTTTTGTTGTTGAAACTTTAGTTTTGTGGTTGATTTTGGTTTTACCATTGCAGGTGCTTCCAAGATACACAGTCCCCACTGTGCTGAGTGTGTAGAATGTCACTACGGGTGGTTTGGGCGTCAGTGGGAGCGAAAATGTGACAGCAACTGCTGGATCACTGGGTGTTATAAGGGTGTAGACGAGTTTAGGGGCAACCCTTGTCATGAAACATGCCCGATTAACTGCTTGATGTGTGAGCAAGACACAGGGAGTTGTACTGAATGTAAAATGAGTGGATTGGAATTGCATTTGCAGAGCAATATCAGAAAATGGCCAAAGTCCCCTGATTCCATCACAGAGTGTTCAAGATTCACCCATAGGTATGTGCATGTACATATCATCAAATATGTTGTAACCAAACCTGATTTATTTGCAACAGTTAGTAAATAATAATGTGTATTAACTACTTCAGTGTGAAAGACTGAAGTTGAGAAAAGTGATATTATCATTGCAGTGAACATAACACTTGATATTTCACCACGGTGAATATAACACTTCATATTTCACTGCAATGAACATAACATTTTGACGGGAATATTGTCATACAATAGTTACCTCCCCTCAAATTGTCTCCATTCATCAAGTGTCTGGCGCGTCCAAAATAGTTGACTTCCTTATTACGTTAGTACCACATTGACAAGGCAAAACAATGACAGGCGGTCATTTATGGAGTTAATATCGTTCCTTGCCGTTTGTTATTCTCATGAAAATGATGCGTTATAAACTGCAAATTTCTAATTTAACTCGTGAATCGCGACTGTCGGTTTCGCAAAGCTCCATTTTTGTTACATGACCACCCCGTATATTCTTTCGCTTCCAACAGCGGTCTCGGAGTTATCAAGAATATGTTTTGTTAAAATTGTTTTTGTATATATTCATAATTATCCAAATGTATGATAAAGAATGTCAATGACCTCAATTTTTTTATTACTTTTGGTTATATTTTGTAAGATTTTGCAAACTCGGAACTACTTTTTGAGTCGCAATTCCAAGGGTTGGTGAACAATGCGTTTTAGGTAGGGAGAATTTACGTTTCAACGTTTGTATTTGCATTGAAAAATAATTCCGGAAGACAACTAAACATAAAGTATATAATAAATAGGATATTCCATGTGTCTCGTGACACATTGTTACCTTCATCGACTGACGGTGAAAAGGTGATACATGTATTTTCACGAGTGGTGTGATTTACTTTCAATAGTTAGTAAATAACAACTTATAGCTAAAATATATTTTTTCGATAATGACTGTTAGGGCAGTTATATCTATTTGCGGGTAAAACAGTGACAACGTGAAGGAATGTTTTAATATTTATACGCAGCATTTACTGAAATGCATCTAATGTTTAGATATATTGCTTTGTGTATTGGTACCTTATGTATCCCTTCCTTATTTCAGGTGTTGGGTGCAGATCTCTGTAATGATTACTCTATCCACAAACATTAGTTGTATTGATGTCGTAACTAAGTTATTTATCGCATCTGTTCTTGTAATACAGAAGGCGGTCAGCATCGGAAATACAACATATCTCTAAAGATTGCTACCCATTGTTATACGCTGGTTCCTATATTTGTAAACTGGCGGTTCCAAGGGCCATCAATATCATGTGTAAATCCAGCACAGATCACTTACCTATTTTCAAGAAACGTAGCTAACTCAATGGTCTCTTGTTCAAATTTTGCTGTAAATATTGGAGGACAGTTGATATCCGTTCATCTAATGTTAGAGTCACTATTAGCTCGTTGCTCCACCAGCTTGAAAAGCGAGATGATTTCTGCCATTTTGTTGAATGTTGTCCAATGTGGAATCCACACATCTCAGACTTGGCACACCAATACACCTTTGAGAGTGCCCACATTAATATCATTTGGTATTATTGGTTACTGGTTTAAATCTAACCCGGTGTTTGATGTGCAGTGAACATATGTGTTCAGTAATCGTTTAAGTGTCTTTACAATAACATTTTTATGTTTAGGATTTGGCAATTTGGAATACAACACAACAGAAAGTGTGTTCAGAGAATGGCGATTATATATCTCTTAAATCAATCCTTTATCAAATGGGGGCGGTTGGGTAGCCTAGTGGTTCAAGCGTTCGCTCGTCACGCCGAGGACCCGGGTTCGATTCCCGACATGGGTACAATGTTTTAAGCCCATTTCTGGTGTCCACCACCGTGATGTTGCTGGAATATTGCTAAAAGCGGCGTAATACCAAACTCACCCTCTCACCTTTATCAAATGACCTGGACAAGGAACACCTGCCTTTGTACGCTTCAGTGCATTTCAGGGGACAGCGATGTGTAAACATTTTGTAATATGAATGCATATCTATTCTATGTACTGTCTGAATGTTTTCAAATATTCCTCCCAAGTGGTTAGGATGTGATATGATCGAATATCCTGAATACTCGCACTAGTGTACATATTTTAAGTGTGCATAAAAGTTGATACAGTCACGACGAGTGACAAAGATTTGAATGACACTTCGTAAAACCATATGATCCTGGCACAACTTAGATCTTCTTTATAGGCCAATTGGTCGGTACAGCCTTATCAACCGGATTAATTTATAGTGATAGGATAGGATAAATAATACATATTATAAACACTCCTTTCGGAAAAGAAAATTTGACATATAAATTAATAACAATTGAGTCGTCTGTGACATTTTTATTGAGCACCCATGGGGGCTTTGATTCACGGAAAGACTTGGACATATAGTAATGCTTACCCGGGGAATTACCAAGCCCTTTTAAATGCGATTGCAGGTCCTTGATAAAGATCTGAACAAGGTGCATTCGGGGAACTGAAAGCCAGATCCTTCTCCAATGCAGGTTGACCTGCACTCGGTACCACCCTTATATCAGGCGATATCATTGCACTGGCATTTGCAGTTTATTGTTGTGTCAGTGTCAGACAACGACGATACACCAGTTACCCTCTGTGTGAAGTGTTCCTCAAACTGCGGGGTTGCTTGGGCTGGATGTCAGTGGCGAGAAGTTCATGTATAAATCCTCTGTCAGTAACTGGTGCTGCCGCAGACTGTCTATCTGCTTGACAAATATCCTGGCGTGGCCTGTACCAGGAAATTTAGGTACCAAGTTCTCTACATATACAATACTAGCAGGCTGTGGTTGAGGTGGCACACTGTTGATCTCGACTGACAGATCACTATCTGTGTTGATACCAGATGTATAATGGTCGTTAGATCATCGAATGGTTCGACAAAGTCGCTGGTGTTGTTGCCTGATCATGTTGTTACGTCGGGTGACTCGTCAGGGTCTTGCTGCTTGTGTTGTAATTAGTGGGTTGGTGTAGGCCGATTTTGGTTCTCCGCCACTTTTGAACCAGAGAGATGGGGAATCAACTCATTAAGTAGAGGTACCACTGTACACGATCAGTTTTTGTCCACTTTTTTATGTTAACAATAGTATAAGCAATAAAGATGTTGACTGCATATCTGTTCTCCGTGTAATAAAAATTACATATACACAGCTGAAACACTCCCATTTACTCAAATAACATAATGACAACACAGCCATTTACCCAATTACACAATAACATAAATAAAAACCCAGCATCAAAATTTAAATGGTTCTTAACATTATTAGCTCATACTTGCATCATACAACATGCCTTTATCTGACGGGCTAACGTCCTATTATCATTGATACTATTCTTAACAATGAAATGATATAATCACGTGTACATAAAGTGTACATCAATTCTGTCTTTCCTTCCCCAACAACACAGCATGCGCC
Source organism: Haliotis cracherodii (assembly GCF_022045235.1). NCBI lineage: Eukaryota > Metazoa > Mollusca > Gastropoda > Lepetellida > Haliotidae > Haliotis > Haliotis cracherodii. Next base: position 53,246,811 of record NW_027266297.1, read on the forward strand.
CACGCCGTTAAATAAGTGAAATACTGTTCAAAGCCGCGTTAAACCTATTCAAATTAGGGTCAGAATGCTATTTATCAAATGCCTGCAATACCCCCATCCCACCTCCTACACACACACACACACACACACACACACACACACACACACACACACACACACACACACACACACACACTCACTCACTCACTCACTCACTCACTCACTCACTCACTCACTCACTCACTCACTCACTCACACACACACACACACACACACACACACACACACACACTCACACACACACACACAGCTGCACTCACAGGCGCGCGTTCAGCTAAAAACGGAAACATGTGCCCTTCGTTGCTTTGATGAATTCCGAAGTACTCCGTGGGGATTCAAGGGTATTGAATGGGGCCCATGTAACCTCTTCTTGTCGTGAGAGGCGATTAAGACAGATCAAGTGGTCAGATTGAGGAAACGTGCATTTATATGTCACACGTTACATAAGCTGTGTATGTACAAACATTAGGCATATAATTGAAAAGTAAATTCCAGGCATTTAATGTTTATGATACACACTTAGACAGTGAAACACATATATACATAAAATATAAGAAGGATACTATTTGTATCCTGTGTAAAACAATATTTCGCATGGTATATTTCAGTCACATCGTGAGGAGAGAAGGTTCTATTTTAAAAGTAAATGCTCTTAGACTGTATAAAATCTTGTCGTCGAAGGACAGTAAAACAACTAGAACATCGCAGATTTTATGTATAACTAGTATGTAACCATAAAAAGATATTACTATACAGAACAATACAGATCGCCAGCAACTGAAGGTAGATCAGCATACTGGGGACCATGCTACGTGCATGGACCCAAACAGGATTTACACCATCCCTTGAATAAAGGCGATTGTACGCAGGCTAACCACAATTAAAATGACAAATATTCTGCGCTCCAAGTAGTAGATAAAAATGCATGGAGAGTGTCTAGACAAATGGGTTTCCAAAATTAAAACGGGGCGTGTTTAAATATTCTTTGAATGACATGGACTTAGGATATCCCATCATGGCGACATTCATTTCAACTACTGCGATTCTGTAACACCGCTTTGAAAAACATTCAGCTCGTTAAATTCTCTTTCATTGTTGATACAGTTTGCTCTACGATTTAGGTGTTTCACCATTGAACCCACCGTGAATGGTATGAAGTAGTTGCCGGTGTCTGAAGACTCTCGTCATTCATTGCGTATTATTACTGCCAGTCACACATGTAATGTGTGTATTTGTGTACACAAAGTCAGAGGAGTCGTCGATACGGTTGTCAGATATGTGTACAGTACGGCACTCTTTTGAGTATTTGTACCTAAAGTGACAGCAACTCGTCAAGTGGATATTTCATTACATTACGGATATCATTAACTACGACTTTGCAAGGTACGTAATTTCACACAAGAAATACGGTTTCCACCTGATCTGAGGGTTGACGAACTGGTAAACACAACCCCTAGAGCTGTGTCTACCTTTACCCGGAACCCGGATGATCTTGTTTCTAGAAATTGTTGATTTGTGTTGTCGTACTTCCACGTTGTTGCTCCAATATCAATGACTGGTTTGTCTGGTCCAGAATCGATTGTTTTCTGATCGCCGCTAGATAGCTAGAACATTGCTGCACGGCGGTGTTAAACAACTCTCATTCATTCAAGTCATATCAAAACAACTATGTTCCAGGTGCATGTCTCGAATGACAAGCCGTCACTATGGCCCAAATTGGACGAATAACTTTAGTAAGTGGATATCTTGTTTTTATATATTTGCTTCAAATGACAGGTCTATAACGGTATATGAATATTAACAACTTACCTTTATAAACTGTACTTCGTTATGTTCATTTTAGCTATAATGGATGCTAAATATGGGATATTCAGGCCCATTTTAGTTATTTCGAAATATTTGCAATAAGCCTTACTTAACGAATGGTCAAATGTGACAATGATGAGTAAATGAATTGTGCTTCATTTTCCCCTTTAGGGTGTTCTAGTGACAGTGGTTGGGATCGTCGTAGATACAGCAGGTGGGTATTCAGTCTGTGTTTCATAATTTCATATTTAGCATGGGCAGTACTTGGATGGGTAATTAATTAACACGTGAAACACCGAACTATGTTAATCTGCCTGATAGCACGGTTCTACCCTGAGCACGTGATCACTAGCTGGTTGGTCTCATGCTTGCTTCATCTTATAACGGGGCAATAGAGTAGCCTAGTGGTTAAAGCGTTAACTCGTCAAGGTTCGAGTACAATGTGAGCAGCTAATTTTTGGTGTCCCCCGCCGTGATGTTGCTGGAATTTACGGACGTTAGACTATTACTCACTCACTTACTGCATCTTCAATTTTTAGGTGCAGCTGATGTGGACATTGGAATGTGCATGAGAGAGTCCAATGGCAACTGTCTTGAGTGTCAGTATGGATGGTATGGGCCTCAGTGTTTGAATAAATGTCGATTTTGCTCGACCACTGGATGTGATCAAACAGGGATCTGTGAACAATGTCAGGCTGGTAGCTCTGGGAAATATTGTAACTCCAGTTGCCCTGATCACTGCAGACCGGCTAGAGATGGAAGTGTGAACTGTGAACGGGATACTGAGAAGTGCCAGGAAGGATGTATGCGTGGCTGGTGGGGGGACACGTGTAACCAAACATGTAGCACACACTGTAGGCAGGGAGCATGTCTCCAGATCAATGGGGACTGTATAGGTGATTGTGAGGATGGTTGGTCTGGAGTCCAGTGTAATACAGCATGTCCACAAGGATGTGTAAATAAAAGATGTTCTTTCCATGGCAAATGCTTCGATGGTTGCAGTGCTGGTCTGTGGGGAGAGGAATGTGATAAGACTTGTAGTAAGGCTACCTCAAAGTGCTTCCAGGGTAATGGCACCCGTACGGGTGAGTGTAAGGACGGATGGTACGGATTGCAATGCGATGCAGTCTGTTCTGTAGGTTGCCTGACGAGGAAATGTGATGCACGATCAGGGAGGTGCGAAGGTGGATGCAAAGTAGGTACCTATGGGGAAACATGTGACCGTGAATGTAGCTCACAGTGTCGGGGTTCACAGTGTGATACTAGTGGAAGGTGTTTGCAAGGTTGTGAAGCAGGATTTCAGGGCAGCTCTTGCACAGCAGCATGTCCCTTCAACTGCCTGACATGTGAACAAGACGCAGATGTCTGCACAGGGTGCAAAATAGGATTGACTGGAACTCGTTGTCAATCAGCTCAGCCTGATATTTCAGGTTTGTATTCCTCTGATTGCTAAGTACAACTGTAACATATCGTTCAGCCATGTGCATATATAATCAAGAAGAGTTATCTATAATGAGCTACGATGTGTGTTAAGCTTTAAGCTATGTTCTAACAGTCGTTACATATATTTGCTTCAAATTGAAGATTCCTATTAACTTCAAGAAAAGGCAATGGTGATAATAAAACTAAGATACATGCATTACTGCATAGTTTGACACAAATGATAATAACATACCTATTCTCTCCATTTCAGGTAGCAGATGCTTCTATATTGATACTATTTTAATTGAAGCCTCAGTGATAATCAGTTTGATCGGTGAGGCCGTACTGAATAGATGCACATCATCAGTTTGACCAAACAGAAAGAGGTATTACATTCAAGGACTGTTTGGCAGTTGGCAGTTGGCAGTTTCACGAGGCTGTCAACATCCACAGTATCAAGGAGAAAACACAATCGCTGCATTGTGTCTATCTATTAAGCTTACCTACAAGGTCATGACTGTTGATCTCGAAAGAGTGATCTGTACATAGTAACTGAACTGAAAATGTCGTCGTAATGTCATTAATGAGCATATCAAATTCATATCAGGTGTTTTGATGAAGTGGTTATTCATTTCAATGATAATGTGTACATTTACTCTTTGTTTTGTCTGTGTATTTATTGTTGTAAGTTGTAGCAGTAATAGTGTCAACAACGATCAGTTCTACATGCCGGAAGTTCCACCCGTCGTGAAAAAGAACTGTTCCATGGGAATAATGCCCCTAGAGAAATATAGTACAAAGGAACGGTTTCACTGAAGGAATAGACAATTCTTTGACAATAGCGCATATTAATTATGTGTATTGCACATAAGCCTAAGCCAAAATTCATATAATGCTTTTCACTGCATCGAAACATCGAAACGTCGCAGCTCGTTTAGTTAAACAGTTGACTGATCTACTGATTCATGGATAAGATATTTACTGGTTATTTGCTCCCTTAAAGGTTTTCTAATCGACGGGCAAATATACAGGAATTGAAAGTCCTCAGTTTGGTTAGGTTTACAGCGGGAACACAGGCGATCTATATTCATTTGACTTGCAACTCGAGTACGAACAAAACAATTTGCAAATTAAACAAAACTGAGTCAGCTGTAAGATATTTGTGTTAAAGTATTAGCTGTTACTATTAACGGTATATATGTATCATATGTACATACTAGACCATTCCTGGAGGAATATATATGTTCCAGTGATGTAGTCAGTGATGTAAAAGTTCTGATCACCATAGCAAAGTGGGTTACATCGAACATCTCTTTTAAAGGGCACATATTGTCTTGTATTTTAGAATAATTGCCTTTATGTGTTCTTTTTTTATGAATAATTTGGTTGTTTATATGTGTATACATCGTAACTGTAGAAGAGAACAATTCAACAGTTTCACCTTTATAACTTATTGAACATTCATAGAATAATCTCTACCCATCTATATGTGCTATGTTATGTGTTAAAGTCTTCTGTGTCTTTAAGATGCGAATCTACCGTTACCAATATGTATCATACTGGAAGATCTAGACGTTGTAAGATTATTGTGTGTATATTTTAGCTATTTTGTTCATATTTGAGTGAATGTATATACAAAATTAAAGGTTTGCTAAATGAGCGTATATATTGCCTGTTATTGTTTCATGAAACAGTTTTTTGGAGTGAGGGGCGATTGAGTAGCTTAGTGTTTAAAGTGTTCGCTCGTCGCGCCGAAGATCCGGGTTCAATTCCCTCCAAAGTCCATTTTGGGTGTTCCCTGCTGTGTAATTGCTGGAATACTGCAAAAAGCGGCGTAAATCAATATTCACTCACTCGTTTGGAGTGTAAACCATGATAAAACTTGGAACGTCACCCGTAACAGCATTCTCCAACCTAACCATTTTGGGGGACCACTGCTGGATCGTTTGTTTCACGCTTAAGACATTATTCCAGCATTATTCCAGCTATCCTTGGGCGCTCTGTAGAATGGAGTCTGGGCAAGGGAATGCAGGGTTTGGCTGCATGAGGAAGCACGATGACGCCTAACAAGTCACACAATGTAGCCACCCGATTGCCATCAGTCGACTCATACGACGCACATTGGAAGCAGGGGACGGGGCACATGTAGTACGTGTCTAATCCTGACGCAGACCTGTGCTAAAACGAGCCACACTGACGATATCATTAATGACTAGTATATTGTTTGCCAAAAGTTGATGCTGCTCTAAAAATACTCGGATTATCTTTATGAGAAATACAAATTCAATCCTTATGGACCTGTTATAAAATGTATATAAAGAAACAAAGCGGGGCTACAATCCGTTTGCAGAAAAATGACGCAGATGAATCATAACTTGCCACGGAAAGTAGAAGTGATATTGGAAAAGTGACATCGCAAAAGTTAATAACTACACTACGCCAACTCACGTCTTCAAAATAATTGTTTGACAAAGAGAGTGAGTCAGTGAGTTTGGTTAACGCCGCTTTAAACAGTATGCTTGTTACATCACAGCACGTGACCTTAATGTGGAAGAAAATCCCGAAGTGATGCAAGTGTGAGTGTGTATGTGTGCGTGCGTGCGTGAGCGTGTGTGTGTGTGTATGTGTGTCTAACGTGTGTCTATACTAGGAGGGATCTCATGTACAGTAACTGAGAGTACAGTGAGGTACAGAAATAGAAGGGCACAATTCAGTATTCTTACTCTCAAATAGATTAGTCTTATGATGTTGAAGCACTGTCAGAATACTGCATTGTGCCTGGCAGTTCACATTGCACCTCCAAACTGCAGTCCACGGCTGACGTAAAAGAGATCTCATACAAAGTGTATGATTCTTTGAAGGCAGAATGTGATAGGTAGGCCATTTCATTCAATGATTTAAGGACGGGCAATGATAAGAACAATGTTTCACCCCCTGGAAATGTCACATTTACGAACGAACATATTTCTTATACGTGTTTCTTTACTTAAATGCAGCAGAATTTCGCCAAAACAAGCAAAACAAGCAGCCATTATATTGTTTAGTTTCAACAAAATCAGTAAATGGTCTAACACAGGATGATGCTGTTACTTGTTTAGAGTCCGCCGTCAACGTCGGATGGCAGAAATACTGCTGAGGCAATAAACAAACATTTACTTTGTATGCAAGTTGTGTGTGCGGCTGGTGCTACCGGTAGAACAGGACATGCTTAACCATTTTGCGAACACCTGGTGTCATCACTGATTTTTGGTGATCCAGTCATATTATCATCACTGCTTTTTCGCCTCTTCCTTCCAACGGAATCTGTTTCAGCGGATGATCGAGACTGATTACTATTCGGCGTTGACTTTTTGTTTTTACAGTTATTCAAACATGTGCTTTGGAAAGAAGAAATACACAAATGTGGCTACAGATACAGAGAGGTCAGTGGGGCAAAACGTAGAGCGCTTTGCGAGCAAGCAGACATTATCCAAATGAGAAAACATTACCTTCACACAATAAATTTAAATATGGATAAGGTTAGGAGCCTGTATATGGAGGAAACATCTCCCAGTGCTACCCATACAGCGAGCAATCAGTATGTACCAAAGGTGGGTTGTGGGAGTCCGGCAGAAAGCTACCTGTAGGAAAGGGTGCGAGGTTGATCATTTGGCATTCAAGGTGTAACGTGAGGGTTTCCTCCCTGGATGTTCTCCCGTTTTCAGGGCAAAGGCAACAGACAATAATGACTTTTACACAGAAAAAAACTGCGCAATGTTCATAGAGATGCCGCAGAAACAGTTTGTCAAAGCCTTTTCCAAAAGGTCCATTGGACAGTTCATCATACCACAGCATGCAGCACCCAGACACAAAGGTGCCAGTCTCAAATAACCGAAAAGGCGAAACAGTGTCATGGCTAGAAAACAACGATATTCCAGTGCTCAACAAAACTAAAACTTGAATGTGTTGTATTGTCAAAGGTAATGCGGGTAGGTATAATACTTTATTTTGATAATTTTTTGTTAAACAATCACTTGGTCTGGTGAGTGTAGCCAACCAACTGTCAGAGATGTGTTGACGGGCCCGTGTTGAGGACGTATCATGTAACGTAGAGCTGGCATACAGGTCGATAGATGATCTCACCATGTCAACGGCTTAGCATTTGGTCAGTTATGTAGAATCAGACAGTAGTGATTCAGAGTATGAATTAGTGACAAATGTTTTGAGATGACCCCTTTTCATCCAAACTGTGCTACCAGTTGATGCGCTCCCCTTTGTGTAAAGACGTTTGACACAACTATGTAAATACAGTGTCTTTAACAGCCATTTCCTACGGACATTTCCAACAATCAAATTTAAGATGTGAGTTGATGTGAGGTATTTATTAACTATTGTGATGTCACTATTCAAATGCCACTTCTACTTTCTGTCTAAAGTTATGAATTCATCCGCGTTCCTTTGCTACAAACGGAGTGAACATGTTTGTCACGTCCTAGAGTAATAGTTTCTCTTACACAAATAATCCATCTCCGAGAACATTTTCAGGGAATTTACAACTGTGGCAGGTTGTTTGACTCAAATTTCTGAAAACCCTCTGTGGCGACTTTCGATTCAGGCTATGAAGGCTCTATGAAGGCCTAACTCTCGAGGAGAAGTAATGTATTACTTACTAGCCTTTTATCAAATCACGTCTATAATTAACATAATTGTCCAAAGCGATACGACACGACGTCATGAAGGAACACGACGTATGGTTTGTTAATGACCAATAAAAAGTCATGGGTCCTTTGCCTTACATATCTTTGCAATAGATCATATGCCGCTGTACGAAGTGTACTGTCCTATAGCTAGTTACTTCAAGAGACCTTACGTCAGACGCTGGTAAACCACAATATATACTTGTATACTGCAGCGGCTCGTGTTTTGAACAAGCAATAAATTTAAATTGAAGACTGGTGGGGTGAGGTGAAATGGGGTTCAACGGCGCGTTCAAGATTGTACATTTAAATACTCTATTGACAATAACTGACGTTGCATGGCCTGCAGTGAGTAAGCATCATGCGCTAGGGTCGAGTCCGTCGAGACCGTCGTCTACACACATCGTTGCTACCGCATTACATTCAGTACACAAAACGTAACTTGATAGCATAGAGATAAGGAGTACGACACATATATATGGATCGATTATCTGGTTTCCTTGTAAATTTCATGTTTTGCTTTGATGACCTAGGGTTAGGAATCATCATGCTATTGAATTAGTTTCACCCTTATCTTGCAAAAAAACAACTGCAACAGCTTGAATATACATCACGCAGACATCTTCTCTACATGAGGAAGAAGATACGCAAAGTGCATGTATATATTCTATTAGCATTGAGGTGAAGTAAGGTGAAATGTACCATACCACAGTTTAACATGAATACCCCACACAGTATACTGACTCCGATCCATCCAGTCCTTGTTTTCGCCCCTTAATGCCGAGCGCCAGTCAGAGTAACAACAAAAACATCTTTTGATGTCTTTTGTTATCACGGAAGCGGTTATTATTATAATTGAGACTTTTGATATTTTGTTAACTGTTATCTATGGTTAATACGTTATACATTGAATTAAATAGTCAATTGGGATCTATTTCTGATCATGTCTTCGTACCTTTGTTCCGATTACAACGATACTGATCTAACGGACGACCAAGTTGACATGTGACACGCGTCGGATAGATATTCAGGCAACGATACATGATTCAATCATGCAGCTATATATCTGTCCTGTCAACCCGGACGTTGTAGTGTAGACAGCTGATTACAGGTGATCCTGTTTCTCGCGGAGCCTACCCCACTTGGTTGTGTCACGTGTCACATCGGAGTATATGCAGTTATTATGCCTTATCTTGCCACCACAGTCGTAAACATTAACATTGAGGGCATCCTGGAAAAACACAAATCGTTCACGGGAATTCCGGAGAAAAAGTTCTAATGCATGGCATTATATGTTTTAAGGTCTTAAAATGCGTTGTTATATGTTTGATCAACGTGTACCTACAGTGGAACTTTTCTGCATTACAAACTGTAGACAATTTTTTCAGTAAATTATGTCCATTATATTGTCTCCTTTGAATTATGATGCTGGTTTTAGTCAGATGACGTGTGGAAGATGTGGATGTGTAGATACCGGCATTTGTACAGCATGGACGTGTGACATTATCAGGTTATAAACCTTTCACAAGGCCATCCATCATATTCAGATTATATCTTGTTACAGTTTCTTTACCTCACTTAAAGCAGATTTGAATACCTTACAGTGCATGCACATTCAAGACTACAACTGTACTCATCGTATTCAAAACACAGTCCCTCTTATTGTACTGTGTACAGTACATCCACGCTGATGGGCAGGATACACAACTAGGACGTAGATAAACGGCAGTGACGTACATAGCTGATGTAATCATCTATATATACCCCATACCGCTGCCTGTGTATACAGTACTGTTTTAGTTGTCAGGAGTCCACCAAGGCTGTCGGTTGTTGTCTGCCCTCTTCATGTGAAGTCAGGTGAGGCCACCCTCGCTGTTCTGCAACCCAAGCTCGCTGCCGTGTTCTCCTGTTCGCTGCTGGCTGCTGCATGACTTGGGTTAAGAAGATTTAACTGCAAGTATATTCTTTCAGTTTTTGCACGAGCGTTGATGGCGACTTGTTTCTTATTAGAGACATTACATATATTGTTATTAGTCTGGCCAACTATGCATCACTTATCATGACTTTAAAGATAACTTTTTCTCTCTGTAAGTCGGGCCAACTCAAAATCAGAGTGACATCCCTTTGCCATCCCAGGATCTGATGGTCGTGAATCAGATGCTTTGTCTGTCAGCATTATGAACTCGGGGGTTTCTTACCTGAGATGAGAGTACAGATGGCCAACTCGCCTTCTTGACGTTTCTGCATCTGCTAGCTTTGGATTTGTAAACCGAAATTTGGTCATTACGTAAAAGTTTGCTCTCATATGTTGTTTTGGCTCGTTTGTCTAAACTGATAGACCTGTCAACAACCTCTCCACCTTTAGTGTGTGAGTGAGTATAGTTTTACGCCGCTTTTAGCAATATTCCAGCAATATCACGGCGGTTGACACCGGAAAATTGGCTTGACACATTGTACCTATGTGAGGAATCGAACCCGTGACGAGCCAACGCTTTTAACCGCTATGTCCTCTCCACCTTTAACGCCGCGTGTACGTACCCGGACTAATGCAGACTTCAAAGTTCTAGTCAACTCAGGGAACAACAAGTACCATCTTTCAATGTCTGTTGGTATGACGCGACGGGATCGAATCACCAACTTTCCGCTTTCCGGGCACACGCTCGATCCACTTGACCACGGAGGCGGCACTTTCAGCTTTTGAGAAGAGGAAACGTGTTGTATTCCGGCGACAGAAAATATTATTAATTTTTTATATCTCTCCAATTTGTAATTAAAATCTCCACAATTAACATTATATATGGAGCGTTGCATATATACAATGATAACCCCTTGATATGTCTTAGTTTTAAGGCATTTATGACGTATCGCTACCCTTCCCTCGATATGATGATATTGTAATTACCCCGTGTTGTTTCAGAATCAAGGATCCTGAGGGTTAAATGAAAGAGACACCACCACCATGACACAGCTTTACCATATGCCACTAAAACATCTAGTAAGTAATAACCACTGTTTTAATGTCATATATGCCAACGATGATTATAAGCCCCAATCCAGAGACCTGAGTGTTGTAGTGTATCTGTAATGCGTCTATGTTACAGTTACAGGTGAATCCTACACAGCTATATGAAATTGGTAAAAGAAATGCCTCAAGTCTTTGTTTCTTCCTAGTGTTTGATGCTGTCCCTGTACGCTGGACCAGCAGCAGTCGCAGGTAATTTTGTGTGATATACTTCTTAGAAAATGACAAAATGAACTACTCTGGAAATGTTTTAGTTTTAGCCTTCATAGAGTGTTATAATACCACGTATATCTCAACAGTACTGATGGGCACGGGTGGCCATGTGGTCTGGGTTGTCGAACTTGTCTGGACATGGCAGCGTCCTAGTCACCATGTGAGGATCCGCTGATTGAGGTTTCGCATCTCTGGTTCTCATTGGTTAGCATCACCATGAGTTTCACCAAAGTGGAACATATCTTTTAAGTTTTGAACGTCCTCCTTCAATTAAGCTAACAAAGTAAACTAACATACACAATTATTTGTGCTGTTTATTTTGCTATCATTTTAACTGGCGCCACATTGCAAAGTTTGAACAATATTATATATCGTTCTGATTTATCCCATTTCATGGATACGGCGGTTATTGAACTACACATGACCCAGTGTGCTCGACGGCAATATGACAACTGTGTGGATGGTTACAAGGTGGGGAGGGATGCTGGGGAGAGACGTGTAACAGAACTGTGAAGTCAGAACATGTTATCAAGGGACCGGTAATTGCATTGGTAACTGTAGGGCGAGATGGCACGGCCAGCGTCGTAGGAAATTTTTTTCAATTGATGTTCCTTAATAAAATTGGTGAAACTATGTAAATTAGCATGGTATTAATATAGTTCAAGATACCAAAAATAATTTGTGAATTGATCTTGATCTTACCATTACAGGTGCTTCCAAGATACACAATCCCCACTGTGCGAGGTGGCATAGTGGTCAATGTGTGGAATGTTACTACGGGTGGTTTGGACCTCAGTGTGAGAGAAAGTGTGACAGGAACTGCTGGACCACTGGGTGTTATAAGGGTACAGGGATCTGTGAACAATGTGTGCCGGGTAGATACGGAAGACATTGTAAAACAAGATGTCCTGACAACTGTAGATCGGGTAGAGACGGGACTGTGAACTGTGATCGGGTCGGCGGGAGATGCCAGGAGGGGTGTAAGGAAGATTGGTGGGGAGACACGTGTAGCAAGCGATGTAATAGTAACTGTAAGAGGGGGGCATGTATCCAGCAATCAGGACATTGTATCGGTGACTGCACACATGGCTGGCACGGATTGCACTGTGACAAACAGTGTTCAGTTGGGTGTCGTGGAAACCGCTGCAGTTGTGTGACAGGGGTATGTACGCATGGGTGTGGGAAAGGCTGGTCAGGTGAAACATGTGAAGAGCAAGAACAGCGAAGAGAATGTAGTGCCACGTGTAAAACGCATGAGTGTGATACGAATGGGAGGTGTTTGAAAGGATGTATACATGGATTCAGAGGCAGCTCCTGTAACGAAACATGTCCGGTGAATTGCCACATTTGTCAACAAGACACAACGTCATGCACGAGATGCGAACACGGATGGCAGGGACCTATCTGTACCAGCAGAACTATCACACATCATCATCATCGTCCGTCCAAAAAGGAACCGATATTCGACTCACTTGATTCCCCAGCTGTACCAAAAGGTATGTATATCACAACCGATAGTGAAGCAGTCAGTCTAATCAAAATGAATGTTTCGGTCCAACTGCTTAACAAATGGATCCATCAAATCATTGTACTTTAATGGACCATCGGACATTGAAGTAGTTTAGCTGAGGAATATATCCTGGTTAGTTGAATTCAATATATTGATGATGTATGTTCCTTTAACATAGAAATGAAAACCAAAGACGAAGAATAATGCCTTTGCTTGTTAATGTTTTGGTATCATTCTCTTCCTTTCAGGTAGGGCGAACAGCAGGAATAATGGCAACGTGTTGCTGGTCCTGGTAGCTGTGATTATCAGTGCAATGGGTCACATTGATCTGTCATGTTATGCCTATGAAACAGTCCGAATACAAGGAACCGTACGATACATCTTACAAAAGTTACGGCTACACGTAAAACGGTTGTGTGTGCAGATTGCATGTCATGAGTGTACACTAGTTCATGCGTTTGTAAATTGGCGGTTCCAAAGGCCGTCAATATCAGATTGTATGTCCAGTGGTACGGTAATATTATCACCGTAGTTTTGTTCTCACGTGATGCTTCAATATAACCTGCATCGAATGCAATCTTTTATGCTAACTGAAAACATGATTCAATTTCTATCGTTAGATTTCTTAACTATTTACAACCCAAACATCGAGTTGGTCTCACATTTAAGAATGTGTCAAGGGAAAGTAACTCCAACATACTTCACCGTCATAGTGACATTTGGTTTCATCATCTTTTACATTCTTCATACCATTACTTCGAGAACGTATCAACTCAAGCTCAAGTGTGTTGAGCATAGAATAGAAACACAGGAACTTATTGGCTATCAAAAGTGGTATTTCTTATGATGACAAATGTGCACCATTAACAAAGTAAAAATATTCATTTGTTTATTGTTTTCCTTAGAACTACGTGTGGGAGAATGAGGATTCGCCTGATTGGTCTCCTGATTTTGGCTACTGTTGTACAAAGAAATAATGTGCTGTCAAACTGTCTGTCTGTTTAATCCTGGACACTGAAAGTCCTGATGTATTTGATTTTAAATAAAAAAGCTATTTTTTAAAGCATGATGAGACCGAGTTTTTATGCTGTCATGGCTTGTACATGTACAGGTTCGATTACATGTGTCTGTCATCGTGTGCAGAGTTGCGCCCCTTAGGTGGGCCAGAAATCTATGTCGTGGGTCTGAATTGCCCTTGTCAGCAACATGTTCGTGTTTGTGGGTTTCACCAACGTGGTAAATACCTAAAGCCTGCACCAAATGGAACTCGCCTGATATAACTGATATACTGTTCAAAGCGGAGTTAAAGTAAGACAACTCACTGACATGAATAACAACCATGAAAGGGAAAAACCAAGACATATGATTTGGAATGGAAGTGAAAACTTTGTGATGTAAATACTTCATTTTTTGTTGAGTATGGTATCTGAATGTGATGGTTTGATACGTCCGGTAGATTTCATTCGTACGAACACATACTGCTTTTCAGTATCTTCCTTAATGTCCAGCTCGTTTAAGTTTCTGTGAACCTGTTACTTGTATACCACTACTATGAACGTATCAGCAATTTCACATTGAAATTCACCCTTTTCATTTAATTCAATCGACTTAATGTTGTAGTCGCTGACTCAGCCAGGCATGGCTTTACACACACACACATATATGTTAGAGGAGGTCCAGACTAACGAGATTCCGCTTTGTTGCATCCAGCTATGAAGTTCTCGAAGTCTGATTCTGATATTGATACTATTGATATTATTTTGGACGAAAGCAGTATAGGATTATACCTCGTGTCACGGAAATAAAATATTACTTAAAACTGAATTCATACAGATATCCATTTAAACTCACCTCAATCGGTCATTGTATTGTATGAAACAAATATTGAACTATGTTGCCTTGTGAATGCATCCCATTGTGATGCTGACATGGTTTATCTGTCTGTGATAGCCAACTATCTACATCTTCGACAATCCTCCTTGGTAGATATGTGACGCGAAGCATTTAGCACTGCATACCTCCGTGTTAGATCTCGATGTTAACAGTGCAACCACGAACTGAATCATTTATCATATACAGTCGAACTTCGTTATATCGAACCTAGCGGGTCCGTGTTGGAACTTTGTGATATCCGAACATTCGAGATAATGAAGCATGAACATTATATAATAAAGTGGCCAGGATTGGAGAATAGGTTTGAGATATCAGTACGTTCGAGATATCTTGGTTCAAGACAACAAGGCTCGACTGTATATGTTGGTTGCTAACATGGGGATCATGGAGGCATATACAAATGTATGTATATGTAACAAAAGAATTTGACTCTATGCCTGTCGGTACATGAACTCTTAAAACAGCGACACCTGATCTTCACCCAAAGTATAGGGGATGTTGGATATCAATACACTTTATCAAGCTTTTAAGGAACTCAGAATAGCTTATAACATTATGTGAAACTACACAGTGTCATTACAAGGCTGTCTGCCATAAATATTAAATAAACAAGAGTTATCATTGCCGTAGTGGGAAATCACTTACCTGCAAAAAAGATAATGCTTGCAATTTGTAGATATGGGCAACACTGGGATTATGTTTGTAATTTGTAGATGTGGTCAACACTGGGATTATGCTTGTAATTTGTAGATGTGGGCAACATTAGGATTATGCAAGTAATTTGTAGATGTGGTCAACATTAGAATTATGCAAGTAATTTGTAGACGTGGTCAACACTAGGATTATGCAAGTAATTTGTAGATGTGGTCAACACTAGGATTATGCAAGTCATTTGTAGATGTGGTCAACACTAGGATTATGCTTGTAATTTGTAGATGTGGTCAACACTAGGATTATGCAAGTCATTTGTAGATTTGGGCAACACTAGGATTATGTTTGTAATTTGTAGATGTGGGCAATACTTGGATTATGCTTGTAATTTGTAGATGTGGTCAATACTGAGATTATGCTTCTAATTTGTAGATATGGGCAATACTTGGATTATGTTTGTAAGTTGTAGATGTGGTCAACACTAGGATTATGCAAGTAATTTGTAGATGTGGTCAACACTGAGATTATGCTTGTAATTTGTCGATGTGGGCAACACTGGGATTATGCAAGTAATTTGTAGATGTGGTCAACACTGGGATTATGCTTGTAATTTGTAAATGTGGGCAGGTAATTTATAGATGTGGTCAACACTGAGATTATGCTTGTAATTTGTAGATGTGGGCAACACTGGGATTATGCAAGTAATTTGTAGATGTGGTCAACACTGGGATTATGCTTGTAATTTGTAAATGTGGGCAGGTAATTTGTAGATGTGGTCAACACTGAGATTATGCTTGTAATTTGTAGATGTGGGCAACACTGGGATTATGTTTGTAATTTGTAGATGTGGTCAACACTGAGATTATGCGAATAATTTGTAGATGTGGTCAACACTAGGATTATGCTCGTAATTTGTAGATGTGGGCAACACTGAGATTATGCTTGTAATTTGTAGATGTGGTCAACACTAGGATTATGCAAGTCATTTGTAGATGTGGGCAACACTAGGATTATGTTTGTAATTTGTAGATGTGGGCAATACTTGGATTATGCTTGTAATTTGTAGATGTGGTCAATACTGAGATTATGCTTCTAATTTGTAGATATGGGCAATACTTGGATTATGTTTGTAAGTTGTAGATGTGGTCAACACTAGGATTATGCAAGTAATTTGTAGATGTGGTCAACACTGAGATTATGCTTGTAATTTGTCGATGTGGGCAACACTGGGATTATGCAAGTAATTTGTAGATGTGGTCAACACTGGGATTATGCTTGTAATTTGTAAATGTCGGCAGGTAATTTGTAGATGTGGTCAACACTGGGATTATGTTTGTAATTTGTAGATGTGGGCAACACTGGGATTATGTTTGTAATTTGTAGATGTGGTCAACACTGGGATTATGTTTGTAATTTGTAGATGTG
The DNA here is from genome assembly GCF_022045235.1 of Haliotis cracherodii. Lineage (NCBI taxonomy): Eukaryota > Metazoa > Mollusca > Gastropoda > Lepetellida > Haliotidae > Haliotis > Haliotis cracherodii. The sequence continues at coordinate 53,263,468 of NW_027266297.1, forward strand.
GTCAACACTGAGATTATGCGAATAATTTGTAGATGTGGTCAACACTAGGATTATGCTTGTAATTTGTAGATGTGGGCAACACTGAGATTATGCTTGTAATTTGTAGATGTGGTCAATACTGGGATTATGCGAATAATTTGTAGATGTGGGCAACACTGAGATTATGTTTGTAATTTGTAGATGTGGGCAACACTGAGATTATGCTTGTAATTTGTAGATGTGGGCAACACTAGGATTATGCTTGTAATTTGTAGATGTGGTCAATACTGGGATTATGCGAATAATTTGTAGATGTGGGCAACACTGAGATTATGTTTGTAATTTGTAGATGTGGGCAACACTGAGATTATGTTTGTAATTTGTAGATGTGGGCAACACTAGGATTATGCTTGTAATTTGTAGATGTGGGCAACACTGAGATTATGTTTGTAATTTGTAGATGTGGTCAACACTGGGATTATGCTTGTAATTTGTAGATGTGGTCAACACTGGGATTATGTTGTTGTTGTTGCATTAGGTGTTTAAGAGGTCGCCTTCTGCCTAGGCAATTTCGGCTGAACTGGGATTATGTTTGTAATTTGTAGATGTGGTCAACACTGAGATCAGTTGCGTTAAACCCAACTCACTCAAACTCTTTAAATTTCTATATTAGATATGTCAACACAAGTAGACAAAGGTTTCTTCAAGCGCATGTCAATATATAGAGTGAGTGAGTGAGTTGGATTTAACGCCACTTTTAACAATATTCCAGTTATATCGCGGCGAGTGAGCTTAATGTTGGAGGAAAGCCCGAACTGATGCAGGTCTCAGACTCCATCGACTCCATCAGCTTAACGAGCCAGACGAGTCAGTCCCTCAACCACCAGGCTACCCCACCGCCCCTATAGTTTGGTTAAAGATGTTGAGTGTATTTATGAGCTTGGAACAACTCTAAAATAAGATCTTAATAATTCCCCCGACTTTTAATAGTAATTAACCATTTATTTCCTTTCTAGAAACATTTTCACGTAACCACTTCCGAAACATATGCATGTTGAAACATGACCCTGGATGGCTCGTCTTATATGTGTCTAAGGATTTATGAAGCATAGTAATTTACCTGACTTACCCGTCTGTTAGCACATGCTTTCATGATTTAAGTCAATCAATACAGTTGTACTTGGTAGTTTGACATAATAGTATAACAATTTCACACAGGGGACGAATCATAAGTACAATGTCCTGTCTTCAAATAGTAATCGTCGAAAGCCGCTTGTTAATATTGATCATGAAACTGGATCCTGACCATACTGAAACTAAAATTCATGCTTTCTAATTGATCTGTTTGCTAGTAATCACCTTCTAATTTCACGTGACGCCATTCTACTTTACGACGAAATGTGAATGCCATGTCCTTGTATGTTTACATCGTTTCGCTCCGTCCTCAAAACATACCTCATATATTTCAAATACTAGTTGTTGAAAATGTCAATACTATTTTAACGTATAAAGATGGATACACCCTAAAAAGTGTGCATTGATCTGTGGGTAACTGATATGCCAAAATATTGAATTAAAATTTGGTTTATGAAGGCAAACCATTTTGCGAAAATCAGTAATTGGATAGTCCCAGGTGCAGACGATTGTGAGTGAGTTAGGTTTAAAGCCGCTTTTAACATTATTCCATATATATCGCAGCGTGTCAGCTTAATGTGTGAGGAAAACCTGATGCAGGTCTCAGACGTTTACCACTTCGGTGAAACTCACGAACACGGGCATGGTGCTGACAAACTTAGAAACATAATTGGGGCGAACCGGGATTCTAACCCATATTCATAGGTTTCTGGTGTGCCCAAGGGACGCAACTCTGCACAGCGAATCTCGGCGCCCTTAGAAGACTGGGCCACCCGTGCCCCAGGGGAAAGACGAAGAAGCACACTTGAGAGGAAACATTTATCAAATCAGTGTAGGTTAGTAGGAAACAGATATAATGAAAAAGATTTCTTCCGCAATATTCCCTTAAAAACTGAGTCACTGCACTTTCTTAATTTCCTTTCTGAGCAGTTTCCCTCAATGAAATCAAACACTTTTCCAGTTGTCAAAGCAAGACGACACACGAGAACGCCTACAGAGGTAGAGTAGCCTTTACTTCTAGACAGATGTATATTGAATCATAAATGTAACTGAATAAATAAAGCCTGAATTGAACCTTGCTAACTCTAATTTCATTAAATGCATATAAAGGCTGGTTATATTTAATTCCACATCAGAAGGAATTTCTATGTAGTATGTATCTTACTAACTATATTACTTAAGGGGCATATGGACACTGACGTGACCCCGACACACTTGGGTAGGCAGCGCATACAACTCGACGAGCTGGTGTCAGAGCATTCACTTTACAACGATTCATAGATGTAGGCTCATGATATACATAATAACTTCCACTAATTGGCAATATCGTATTAATAACTCTGGTTAATTCAATGTATATATACGTCATCATTGTTTTCAGCAGAGGAAATATGGATTTGACTTGGATATTGTTAATCTATTCATCGCTTGATGTCGGAAGTTGGGGTACGTATACATATTACTAATATATATGTTATATATTCATTTGTCTAAATACATATTGTTCCTTTTAAATGCTATGCATTCATATCAATAAATGACTTTCTCACAACCTGTTTACTTGGTACCAATTCACTTCCTGCATATGAAACAACATCATTCCTTGATTAAATCGTTTTTGTTTCAGGGGGCAATGATGTTTGCAAACATATTGAGGTGTGCTGTCTTAATAAAGACAAACAGTGTAAAAGGGAAGCGTCGTCAGATATTTGCAAAGTCGAATGCAGTAAATATCATGATTGTTCCACAAACGACGTTCGGCTTTCGAAAGAAGGGATTGCATGCAAAGCAAATTGTACAAATGACATTGGGGCATGCGATGTCGAATGCATCCCTGGACATTACGGTACCAAATGTCAATTTGGATGTAATGGTAAATGTAGAATGCATAAGTGTTACAGAGATAATGGCTCGTGCGTTGACGGTTGTGAGGCAGGCCACTTTGGAGATAAATGTGAGTCGGCATGTAACAGTAATTGCAAGGACAAAAAATGTGACAGGAGTAACGGAAGCTGCATCAATGGGTGTTCTCCTGGCTATTACGGTGAAGACTGTCTTAGTAAATGTGAAACATCATGCCGTTATCACGTTTGTATTGGGAAGACTGGCAACTGTCTTTTTGGATGCACTGAGGGTTTCTATGGGCTTCTGTGCAAAAAGACTTGCTCTGACGATTGCTTTCTATGCCATCCTGAATTTGGGGAATGCATCTTTGGTAGGTACATATTTGAAACATCTTTTGAAGTAAGAGCGAATTCAGAGCAATACGAGTATTGTGATACATAATCAATCAACATTACCATGTTATTTGGATAACAGATTAAGAATACCTTTGTGGTTCAGACAATAGCTCATGGTAACCCTCTTGATTGTTCCAGATCATAGTCCTGAGCTCGAGCTCGAGGGTACTCCTTGCACCACGAAGATACTCGTTGTCTTTTGGGGGTCAGCTGGAGTGCTCATCCTCCTTGCTGGAGCGGCAGTGTTGATGTGCAGGTAACTCAGATTATTGTTTAATGTTTATGTATATTCAAACGCCAGTGTACATGTTGCTGTACATATGTCAGATAAACATACATGAGGCCAATGGTCCAGATAATCAACCATTGTTTTAAAACTGTTGATAACAGTAATGTTCTATTTTTCAAAACCATTTTTTATCTTCTTTCATTTTCAATAACATGTCAAATATAAGCCCTGCTAACAAAATAAAATATCAAAATTTTAATCCGCTTTAAAATGATATAAAGCATGACTGTGGCATACCTTGTACACATAATTGTAATTATGGTGTGAAATTAGTCAGATCACCTTTTGACTGTTTATGACCTATCAGTGTAGTGATGAGTTGTAACTTGTTTCCTAGTCATGGCTTAGGATCATTCCTTTAGATCAACCATGATCAGCACCTTAGTCTTATATTAGTTAATTACCTTAGTTAATAAATCTAACAAATAGGCTGATAACCTGACGCGTTTATATAAATTTTGAAACTACGCGTTGTCAGTCTGTATTGGTACAGTTAGGATAAAACAGCACAAAAAACGAATAATACATTTCGTGTTTATTCACCACAGGAGCCAAACTTGTAGTTTCATTCACAAGAAAAAGAAGAAAGGATTAGACACGCTGTTCATAGATACTAGAGCTCCAATGGACTTACCCAGCGTGCCCAGTCAAGACACCAGATCAAGCCACTATGAGGAAATCATGTGTGGTGAAAAAGATCGTCACTTTCAGCATATTAGTAAAAGTACGGGTAGTATAAACCTGAGAACCTTAATCAACACCATGAAACATCCAAACCAATGCAACACCGCTAAACGTAAAAGAAACAGGGCAAACGTCGGGAGAAACGCAATGTCACTGGCGTCATCGGTGCACACAATAGACAATTTTCCAACGTGTTGGCTAGGATCGGCGACTGATTTTGATGAAATGTCGGAACATCCTGATAAGAAGGAAGCACCTCTGGTAAGACCCCTTCAAGCTTCCCAGAAGGAAGCCGTGCGTTTTTCAGATGTCCCAAGGGATGAGGATGAAGCAGAAGATATGGATACATCCGTGAAGGAAAGAGAGGGAGAAACTAAGTCACAGGCTGACGATGTGCCAAGGGAAGAAGCTGGCAAGAGATCCTACATCTCCGCTGTTTTTAATGAAACGGATGAAGATACAATGATCGATGATTCATGTAAAGGAATATATCCGGGATTGAAAAAGGAAGACTAAACAGCCTTGTTTAGGTAGTTTATTGTTTCTTTAAAAGGTTCAAAATAGTTTGTGGTAAAGAGTCTGAAGCAAAGTGCATGTATCTGTTGCAAGGGTGACTTCCAACTTCATATCTTACCTCCTCTTCTCGAAAGGTTGATCAAACACGTTGGACTTTCTAGACATTTAGCCTTTTCAGCGTTTCCATTACATCTGGAACGTTCCCTCATTAAATGGTCACATAGAGTTCCACCAGGTGTTGACTGTAACATTGAAGACAGCACAGAGATTTTGCATATGTGGTCGCCCTTCTGTTTCCTGGACATTGTTGGTCGTACAATGTTTTGTGAACCATATATATTTTGACCTTGACTTGATGACATGATGACTTTAAGAGTAATTCTTGATGATTCCATTTTATTTGGTGATATTATATTATTAATTCAAAGGTCTTTTTACTCTAAGCATTATGAGTGCGAAAACGACGTGGGAACTTATTTGTATGATACAAATGCTTGATTTCAATTATAGCTCAGCATTTGTGTCGATATAACATGAATATGAAGTTATTTCTGTTGAACCCAGTATGCGCTACATGCTATTTTATATCAATAAAATTAGTCTATACTAGATTTCTCCTTCTGTACTTTTTATTTGTCATTTTACATGTTGAGAGTTTTCAAATGTGTAAATTGGTACTTGTTGTTTTATATAAAACTATATATCTATTTTTTGCCGAGACTTATTCATACACTTAACGTGAATTCGAAGTATCTCCATGGCTGCATTAATCCCCCAGTCTCACCCATCAGTTGAGGCTCAAAGGAACTATTTTATGTATTGTCACGTTCGAAATGCAATACAGGCAAAAAGATAGATGCAAAGAGAGTTAGTATAAAATGTCACAATGTAAGTATGTAGGACTCTACATAATATACTTTCGTCACCTTGTAAACAAATTTATGTTTATTCATATAGTTTTATATATTATTGTTATTGTACAATAATATCTGCCAAAATAAGACGTCGAAGGAGCTACTTGCAGCTATATTCATTGTTGTCAGATTGGTAGCTTTTGTTACGAGTAAACATCATGCAATATGTATTAGCTTTCCTTCCAATAGCGTTGTGGGTGCTCGCATTATCCCTTACATTGCGTGATTTGTAATTTTGTACGTTTCAGTACACGTCTTCAAGTTATAAATTGATTTTTACTTTCGCTAGTGCCCATGTAGTATCGTAACGAGGAACTAAAAAGTACACAGCAAACAGTACATAAACAAGTTTGATTATATTTATACAACCATGGTGTCACTAACGAAACAGTTAAATTGTTGGTATGGAATAAACACACTCTTCAATGTCAAATCAAAATTGATCTCAAAGAACTCGGTGATTCGACTGATTCCGAATCAGCACAAACTTATTACATCATGTTTGTTTCCTGTATTTATTACTCATGCTGTATATTTGTGAAACATCAACCAAATACCCTTGATCAGTTTATGACTAAGATTCGGTTTATGTTTCCCGTTGATAAGTCTCTGATGTCACACACACATACATACCAGATTATCATACCCGCCCGACCTTCCAGATACCCCACGCCACAAAAAAATTATATGTGGAGTCTTCGTCATGTTCAGTTCTTTCACCAACGAAACTAGGAGCTTGTTTACGACCTTTTAAATATTCATAATAGCAGTAAAGATTTATCGAGTATTATGTGCGGTCAAAACCTACGTCAAGTGAACGAACATAAGCTAACAGACTTGGTCAATGAAACTGTGAAATTTGCGATATAACATCACTAGATATGATGCTTTACCATTTCAATTGTGTTTCCTGTTCAGGTAGGTGTTGTTTCATATGCAGAATTTACGATTACTGTGTGTATTAATCTCTTAAGATAAGCCGGAAATTGCAATCAGCTGTGCACACATTTTCTCCAATACTACCAGTGATTCAGTTTAAAAACATTTACATTCAGTTAACTCCTTTGCTTCGGGAAGATGTACTTTCATACGTTGCCTGATGGCTTTACGCATGGAACAGTTAGAAGCTTGCCGCGGACTTGGATGACGAAAACATATTATAGTCGAACTACGACAAATATGACTTTATTACAAGTCAAAGTATGGCATCTGAGATATTTTTCAGTCTCTATATGTTTGTGCACCCCTCTATACAGCTGTATGTTTGTGCACCCCTCTATACAGCTGTATGTTTGTGCACCCCTCTATACAGCTGTATGCGTGTACACCCCTCTATACAGCTTACGTATGTATGTACGTATGTATGTATGTATGTATGTATGTATGTACGTACGTATGTATGTACGTGTGTGTGTGTGTGTGTGTGTGTGTGTGTGTGTGTGTGTGTGTGTGTGTGTGTGTGTGTGTGTGTGTGTGTGTGTGTGTGTGTGTGTGTGTGTGTGTGTGTGTGTGTGTGTGTGTGTGTGTGTGTGTGTGTGTGTGTGTGTGTGTGTGTATGTATGTATGTATGTATGTACAACAGGTACAAATTAGTTGTCATAAACTTATGATATGTAAATCCCGTCATGCAGAGAACGAATAACCAGAAAACGTACATGTATAAACTTGTATTGGGCCCACAGTGCGTCGTTCTTTATTTCTCAATATTTGACCTCGGACGACTGGAGTCTGCAGTAGAAATCTGCGTAATTAGAACATTCACCTGCTCCCCTGTGTCAGTTCACGTCGACAAAAGAATCGTTTAACGGGAAAGTAATTTTAACAATTGTGATGACTATCTTTATGAAGGATCGTTTGGTGGGTATCTGTTGGAGATCAACACCATCAAGGGAATTTGTCAGTGTCCCCATGTCACTAAAGGTCTTTGTTTTAAAGCCTCATAGCGCGTCCACGACTTAGCATATCACTATTTCCTTACATAACAGAGTGTCACGTATACGCAGCCTCTAGTTTCATAATACATGTATGTCATCACCGTGAACTCCCAACATGCGTGTAGAGGATCCATCAACTGCATTGATCAGCATAGCGGAAATGAAACTTAATGAGTTTCTGAATAAAATAATCAATATACGGCAAATACTGACGACAGTAATGAAAAAAGATAGATTTCCTCGGATTTGGGATACTATAAGTCAAATCCTGTAGGCAAGTTATCGATCGCCTGGGTATGTATCAATTCATTACAGGTTCAGTCAAAGCTCTTAAATGAAATAAAATTCACCTTATACGTTTGAAATTAATCTTATCATATAACTTCTGACATTCCTTTTGAATACCACAAATTGTGGGAGCCTATTATAAACGATAATCATCTTAGTAGATGATACTTAATTAAAGCAGGGGTTATATAAACTGACCCGGAACTATTGTCAATTTATGAAAGCATTCTAAAACGCAATATCATCTACGTATATGATACTTATGCCTACATGATACTTCCATGTACATATAGGATATTATTATCTACACAGAAGAAAGGATGATCAACCATCGAATTATAGACTTCGGTAACAATATTTTCGCGAGTAATTGACTATAGTTCCGGGTCCTTGTTTTAGCCCCTCAATGCCGAGCGCCAGACCGGGTAACAATAAGTACCATCTTTTAACGTCTTTTGGTATGCCGCGCATCGCAATGGAATGTCTATCTTACATTGGATTTTGTTATAGCCATTATATCTACCGTATTAATGGTGTGTGTGTGTGTGTGTGTGTGTGTGTGTGTGTGTGTGTGTGTGTGTGTGTGTGTGTGTGTGTGTGTGTGTGTGTGTGTGTGTGTGTGTGTGTGTGTGTGTGTGAGAGAGATTCCGAGCGCCAGGCAGGATAGTAACAGTACATCTTTGTACGTCTTTTCGCATCTGCCGCTCTCCTGGCACATTCACTAGACCACGGGGGCGGTACTTTAAATCTTTGAATGTTTTGTGAAATTTGAATTTGAACGATGCGAACACTCTAACATCAAGAATCCCGGTGCTTAGAAATCTAGCAATAAAACTTTGTGAACATGATAATAGTTATAAGAAGATCTCGATTTGTGGAAATTTGAATTCTAAATACTTATACTGAGTTGGGTTTAACGCCGCTTTCAACGGTGTTCCATTTATTTACGGCATGTCAGTTTAATGTAGGGGGAACGTCGGAAGTGCACAGCGAATTGCGGCGCATCAGACGACTAGGATAGACGTGCCCGTAAATACGTTTTATTAAAAGTGACTTACATTAAATTCATATGATCATAAACAAAATATTTATTTGGACTAAATGGTGTAAGATTCTCTCGGAACAAGCTAATAAGCCCTTTCCCTGTAAGATCTATAATGAGGAAGTTTGAACTGCCCATAAATAATTCATTTGAAATATTTGATAGGAAAATAGCCCCTATTTTAAAGTATGGAAGCGAGATATAGGGCTTTGTTTACAGAGAAAGTATGGAATGTATCTGTAGGAAAGTCTGTAAATTCCAATTAGGTGTGGGGTATAGCTTTTCGAATGCGGCCACCTATGGGGAGTGTGGGAGACTTTCGTTAAGTTCTAATTATTATTGTTAAACTGCAAATGTTACATTAAAGTCAAAATATCAAATCTTGAAAATGAACAAGAGAATATACGGAAGTAGTTCCCATGCAACGTTCCATACAAAGTTTCAGAGCGAAGGACGTCTTTTGAGAGAGTTTTACAGCATATTCGAGGGTATCAAAGGGAGAAGGTAAGTACATATATATTATCGAAAAATAACATGTGTTGAGCCCCGGCACTACTAACTTCGAACCTTTTGAAAAATGTCATGATCAGGTGTCATTATTGTTTTGAGAAGCAGTGTGAAGTTTGAGCTTCATTGTTCCGGTGGTTTCTGAAGAGAGGATGTTCACAAAACCTGGGATGCTTTTTTAGAGAAATAACAGCATGGTCAAGGTGCAAAGGTTAAATATAGGTCAAACTTAAAGGTCGAAAAAGAAACCCAGATTAGTATGTTGAGTAACACCACCAACTAAACACACAACGGATATCATTACTTTTGAAAAACATGGTAAGGGTTATATAGCTGACGAGGCGAATTTCGAATGTTTTGTAAGCACATTACACAAAACACATGTAGCGACAAGTTGTTTGTCGTTTGCAGTTTTAGGAGAAAGACCCTTCTTTAAAGCTGCATAGTCCGTATCATTTCAGAATTTCACAATCTCCAAAATCTAGTATATTTAAATGTTATTGACTCTCACGTCAGCACAATATATTTGGACGTTTATTATCATATAAACAAAATGCAGGTAGAGACATATCGCGTGACTGCATTTTACTGGAGCATGTAAAATGGAAATGATATTAACATTTGTCACGAACACGGCCCATGCCTTTTTACATTTTTCAATACTAATTCAAAAGAATTCACTTATTCTTTTAAAGGTCCTCTTCATTCATTATACGACTTTTCATACATTATGTAGAAAACAATGGTCGTTATCTTGATCTATTAAAGAAATAGCACCATTGTTCATGAAAATCAATCAAACGATCATAAAATGCACGCATAATATTATTGCCACGTAACTGAAATTCAGGCTGTAAAGTTTACGGATCAAGAAACAGATTACAAATGGAAATACAAACACATCTTGTTATTATATTGCAAAATTTATCCAGTATTTTCCGTAAAATGATACGATCATAAATTTCATGAACTGTTTCCTTTTGAGAACATTCAGTTTCCTTTAACATATGAGTTAATAGCCAATGTTTTTTTATAGCAGGCACAGTTGGAGAAGAAGGAATGTGTCCTATATACATTTATGAATATGAGTTGTGTGGTATATGTATCAGTGAATAGATAGAAGAAAAGAAGCATAACAAGTTTAAACATTGAATGTGTTTATGGATGTAAGATTATTCAACATATTCAGGCAATGTGTCGCCATAGTGGTAGTGTCTGTTTTTGTGTTCATCATTGTGTTCCCATTAATTGGGTTACTATCCTTTTCAACAGGGGAAACATGGACCTAATTTGGATTATGTACGTCTGTCTAACTCTTGTTCTTGCTCAAGGTGACAAAGTGACCGGAATGAAAGGTACGTAAGCATTTAACGCATGTCACTATACTTCAAATACACTTAAAAATATTCATGTCTGCACGATTTCCTTTCAATGCTTTGACGAAGACATACACCAGTCACATTTTAATATTGCTTTGGTGGGTTGGGACGTCCAAGTGCCTTTTAGACAGAGGCGAACTTATTCGGGGTCCTCCCGTCCTCCATGCGGCGGACGTGGCCGAGCCAGCGAAGACGGCGCTAGTGAAAGGCGTTGAAAATATTTTCTTGTCTGGAGAAGAGGGTCCAAAACTCGCTGTCGTACAGCAATTCGCTGACGTCACACATTCTCTTCGTCAATTTTGTGAGGACGGAAGACGCTTTGCCGACCCGCCTGTTGATCTGAGCATCCACGGGCAGATTGTGTGCGACGGGGGAGCCGAGGTAGGTGAACTTATATTCAGTTGTGCCTTGACATAAATGTTCTGGCTTGGTATATTTCAGAACCCGAACCCGAACGTTCTTGCACAGCAGAGATACTCGCTGCTTTTTTGGGGTCAGTTGGAATGTTCATTCTACTTGCAGGAGCTGCAGTGGTCATGTATAGGTAAGTCAGGCCAGTGCACATTAACACTGGATGAAGAGATATACTTAAATGATGTAATTCAATTTTAATATCAATCCCATGACTACCTGCAGTAACGCTCCTTTGCATATCAATTATGATGAAATTAAATGTATGAATATATGACTGTACTTGCATGTGTCGAAGCATGTGTGTGTAGTTGTGTATGTGTGCGCGCGTATACGCTTTACTTATCTTCCAATTATGATAAACATTGTTGTTCCCACAGGAATCGACTACTTACTTCCTTTGGGAAAAGGAGAAAAAAGGGATTAGATACACTGTTCGACGACACTTCCTCTCCTATGCGACCTCCGTCAAGGGCCCATCGCGAATCCATGTTAAATGGCTATGCTGACGTAATGAGCATCGACACTGCCTGTCACTATCGTCGTGTCAGCAGAAGTCTTGGCAGTATCAATTTTAGAACGTTCAGAGCGAGCACCGTGAAGGGTTCTACTCTGTACAATACTAAAAGAAGTAAAATGAGCACAAACGCCGCAGTGGACATTACCATATCAGTGGAGCCCCCACAATTTAAAATATACGATCAGCAATCGTATTGGTTGGGCACGGAGACGGACTTTGAAGACGTGTACAAAAGTTCCCCAAAGAAAAGGGCAACTCTTCGCAGATACTATGCAGGTCTTCGGGAGGAAGCCGCCATGTACCCCGACACCCGTACAGATAAAGATGAAGAGGATACAGCATCGGAGGAACCACGGGGAGCCACTGGGACGCAGACACATTGTGCATCAAGGGATGTACGAAGCAAATTTCTTTACATCTCCCCTGTGTTTAACGAAAAAAAAGCAGAATCAAAGACATGAAAACATTTCATTGATGATATCGGTAAATCAGGACAAAGTGTCGGCAGTCACTGAGTTTGAATATCTACATCTGTAAGTGTCAGAAAATCTTAACTATCAACTTATTGTGCATATACCTGGTGACTGGAAACATACGTTACTGCCAAAATGACGAATTGTACTCTTTACGTCATCAAAGACCAAGACAACATGTGCGATCTGTTTCGATATCAAGTATGGTATGGACTGTAATAATCTATTAGTGATCGTGGCACGCATGTGGTGTGATGTTATTGATTAGCGTAGTGCGTCGCCGTTCTAATATCACAGGCTAGAGAGAAATGACTCTTTTGCTATCTCTTTAATGTCAGTATAGCACCCCCTCGTTAGTCTCCGAGTTATCTCAGAGAAAGTCAACCTTAACCTCTAAGTTTTTCATACATGTTTTCTCATGCGAACTACCAACTGTATGGAGCTATATTCTTAAAATGAGTATTTAGGATTATTGTATTAAATAAACTGTTCGTGTAAATACATATTCAGCTTACATAAAATGTTCTATTATTAATTATGTAACAAAGAACATATTTGTAAATAATTTATTCTATGGATTATACGATGAGCTAACATGTACAAGCCTCAGTGTATACATTAAAGTTTAGTAATTTATAGATATTGCACTTATGTTGCGACGTGCATGTACATGTAATTACATGTATGTACGTGTGTCTGTCTGTGTGTGCGTGTGTGTGTATGTGTGTGCATGCGTGCGTGTGTGCGTGCATACCGGTGTGCGTGCGTTCGTACGCGCATGTGGCATCTTGAGATACCATGCCTCAGTTTAACATGGATACCCAACTCAGACACAGTATTCTGACTCCGCGGTGAGCTCAAGTAATTTAGAGTTGCCCAGTCGTCTAAGGCGCCGCGATTCGCTGTGCAGAGTTGTGTCCCTTGGTTCGAATCCCGGCTCGCCCCGATTATGTTTCTAGGTTTGTCAGCACCATACCCGTGCTTGTGGGCTTCCCCGAAGTGGTAAACGTCTGAGACCTGCATCACTTCGGGCTTTCCTCCCACATTAAGCTGACACGCCGCGATATATATGGAATACTGTTCAAAGCGGCTCTAAACCCAACTCACTCACTCACCCACTCAAGTACTTGGTGTGATCATGACGAAACCAAGGAACTTCCGCGCTCCGGGCAGGCGGTATGGCTACTAAAGCACGAAGGCGGCGCTCTATACAATACATGAGCTAAATGTGTATTCTGTAATTGTCCTGACTTTACTTTGGTGTGTCCTGTTGAAGAGGAATATAGACATCGGTTTGTAAGCCAGGTTTTGATTATCATGGGTTCGAAATTCAAGATACTCTCTGATAATCTAAATCTTGGTTTCTAAGCACCATTCCGTGCTTACGGGTCTCACCAGTAGTGATCAGCGTCTACTCACTGTCATCGCATATTGCATGCAGCTATTCATACATAATCCCTCTCCCTCGCTCTTTCGTAGAAAGCATCCTGCTGCATATATGCTCTTAAAATACCTTTCATCACTGTACTCACTATCAACACTGGAAGGAATTACTTGAACGGGTGGTCAGGCTCAGTGACTTACTTAATTGCGTACCACCGTACCCTGACGGCGATTGTCAGAATGGAGTATTGACAGATAGACGTCAAATAACTGGAATATTGCTGAATGCGGCCTTAAACCATTAGTGGAGACTTAGACTGGTTTAAACCGGTGTTACATCATGTAAATTCGTCTAACAGTATATTTTATAGCTTTATAAGTTTATTATGTTAACATTTTTCTTCATTGGACTCTGACCCGCCGTGATATTGCTGGAATATTGCTAAAAGCGGCGTAAAACCATACTCACTCACTCATTGGACTCTGACCCGTGAAGATCCGGGGTAGAATAGGTCTTCAGCAACCCATGCATGACGTAAAAGACAACTATGCTTGTTGTAAGAGGCGACTAACGGGATCGCGTGGCCAGGCTTGCTGACTTGGTTGATGCATGTCATCGATCCCAATTGCGTGGATCACGCGATGCTCGTGATGTCAATCCCTGGATTGTCGGGTCCAGACTCGGTTATGTACAGACCGCCGTCATATAGCTGAAATATTGCTGAGTGCGGCGTTAAGCCAAAGGAAACAAAACATCAAAGGACTTGACCGCCTCCGCGGTCTAGTCGTAGAGCGTCCGCCCGGAGAGCGGAAGGTCCGGGGTTAGATTCTCGGCCGATACGTACTAAAAAACGTTAAAAGATGGTACTTGCCTGTCCGGCGCTCGGCATTAAGGGGCTAGAACAAGGACTGGTCGACTAGGAGTCGGTCTTCTGTGTCTGAGTATTCATGTTAAACTGCGGCATGGTATAAAAGTAGCATTAGTCCGGACTAATACAAGCAGCCACACAAACATACACACATGTGCATGCACGTCGCGATACAAGTGCAATAATTTTGGACGCGACGATAAACCTCATTTCACCTCTCCTCACTTTCATAGGACTCTGGTTTCAATACGACATGCTTATACGCACATAATACAAGTATGTCCTCCAAAACAGGCAGAATTTATTAAATGATCTAACTTAACGAAACCTATTGTAAAAACGCTACGCTATTTCTTACTGGTAAACATGCCACTTTTTAAGTTCCTTGACGCTGATTTGTTAATAATCGCATAACAGGCGTACAACATTGTAAATCTGAATGTTTTGAAAATACTTTAATGCACTTTTTCACATACGTCCAACTTTTCTATTATTGTTTTCGTAGGTTCTAATTTAAGGTGTCTTTCTGTAGGTCAATTATTCGGGTATATATGCTGAACAACAAAAGTTCCTGTGACATTGAATAAGATTTAATGCAAAGTCATGTGTTTTACCAAATCTGAAACAATTACGGTTTGCAACAGATGAAAGACTCCTGTAAGTGTTCAAATGGTTTAATTTGCCATACTGACTTCAGAAAATGCGTGATTTCATAAAAACATGAATATGCCAAAATATCAATTTACAAATCAATAGCGTGTGTGTCCACCTCATGGAACGGACCAGGCGTCGCACAAAGTCCTGTGGGATATCTGTCCATACTTGCTGGAGCATGTTTCGAAGTTCATGGAGTGTCTGTGGAACACGTGGTTTACGTCGGAGGCGCCGAACAATCTTATCCCACATGTGCTCGACTGGTGAGAGATCGGGGGAGCGAGCCGGCCAGGGGATGACATTCACGTTGTTTTGTTGACGAGAATCCTGAACAAGTCGAGCAATATGAGGCCGGGCGTTGTCATGTTGAAAGGTAATGCCTTGGCCACGACGACGCAAAAGCGGTAAAAACAGGGCCGATGATCTCGTCGCGGTAGCGCTGTCCATTGAGATTTCCCTCTACCACTATCAAACGGGTCCTCTGTCTTGCTGTAATCCCACCCGATACCATAACGCTGCCGCCCCCGAACCGATCTTCTTCAATGACACAATGATTGACGTAACGTTCATGTCGACGTCCATCGCTGTGGCTGAGGTGAAAACGAGACTGGCCAGTGAATGGAACTTGTCCCCACTGCATAGACGTGCTTGACGGGGGTTTCCTGTCAAAATGAGACGTCTGGCGGGTCTTCTGGCGACAATCCCTGCACATCTGAGGCGGCGACGTACGGTTTGTGAAGATATTCGTCGAAAGCCAGGGATACTTCTTGCAGTCACTGTTGCTGGCTGGAATCGATTTCGTAGGTGTGTTGTTCGAATCCAGTTGTCTTGGTTACGCGTGGCCTGCCACTCCGAGGATCGTCTCTGACTGCATTCGTCTGTTGCCAACGTTGCCATAAACACCAAGTGGTGTTTCTGTGGACGTCAAATTGTCTTGCAACATCACGTTGACAAGATCCTGCTTCAAGCATACCAATGGCTCACAGACGCTCATTTACGGATAGGTGTGGCATTTCGTAATGTTGAATAATTGCGTAATATTGTTGTTTTTCTGAGTGGCTGTTTTCAGCACGATGCTAAACAATGCATATTGAATCCCGTAAACGCACATGTTTTTTATACCCATTCTTAGGTTGTGAAATGCATGGGGCTTGCATAAAAATCAACTCTTTTCTGTATCAGTTCCGTTTTTTGTGTCTTGATTCCATACATGTACTACAATAATGAAAACCAAACTTTACTTGTTTGAAAAATGCACTAAAATATTGGTGTCACAGGAACTTTTATTGTTGAGTGTATGTATTCTGTATTTGAACAATGAGGACAATGATTAATGGCAGTGTATGTCCTGTTCCCAACAGCAGGATCAACTTTAGTACAGAATATCCCTGCATGCGCCTCATGCTATTCCAACTCAGGCACCTCCACACATGGAAACACTTCTATACTATGCCGGTGTTGTGCAATACATACCATGAAAAAACAAATATAGAGCCCGGCTTACTCATATCAAACACATGTACAAACACAAGATAATTTCAAAACAGTCAATTAATCAACACCTTAGCAATGATAACAATAACATCAATAATATTACTAAAAAAATAATACACTTCAGGACAAAAGAAAGTATACACTCATGTTTGATGGTGGCTTAAACTAAGACAAATAATAAATGGTTATTCGATGGTGATATTATTGATAAGTTTGCAGTATTTCGGCGACTGTTTTCATCCCAGTAATCTTTGGATGACATTCGTCATGTAATGCCCCGAATCCACCCACCGATTCATGCACTCAGAGCTACCTTATTATTTCCCTGGTAAAACACAGCTGGGGAGAAAACCACACAAGCTGCCTGAGGAGGTGCTAGAAGGTTTAAATCCAGATAACCATCTCATCCTACTGGGTAACCCTTCATTGCTTGGTGGATTGAGTGAACCAAGTCACTTAACTTACTTAGTGTGGGGCGTGACCGAAGCCTCATAAACCATCAGGAGTCCAGCTTGTCGAACACGGCCACCACAACTCTACATCTCCACAACCAACGTTGCCTGATTTGCAACCTGTGCGCTGTCCACAGGACCCCATGCCACGTCCGTATATACGTTGTATATACACACGATTTACCATTTATTACTGTCCTATGACATTCAATGTTTCATGATGTTCACGGGCATTAACTGTTTGGGTAATATATCACCGGTTTCTCCCCTGAAAGATAACATACGTACATGGTCCTTGACATGACAAATTATGCAGGTCATATTCAGGCACTTTTACACGCGTTTTTACCTAAAACAGATTTTCTTAGTGCAGGTTAGTGCAGGTTATGTCAGCCTTTACATTTCAAACGCACAGAGTCACGACAATGAATACTGAGACATGGTGGTAGATATGCATACATGTATATATATAACCTCTGCTCAGAAAACTGATCTAATTTTATACATGACTACATTCAATAGCTAGCAATGGCCGACACCAAGCCGATAACACCTGGACGTTAGACAACACCTCCCGGCCTGTAAGTTTACAGTAGACAACTTGCTTTGTATCACACATTTCATACGGTATTTATTGTATCAACATAATGTATCCCCATAACCATCATCATCATGAAAGTCAGGCTTGACTTGTATGGTGTCTGTATCTCCCCTTTCGGCACATGTCACAACAAGTAACATGCATACTATCGGCAACAAGTAAATGTCCCTGTGTGTTCTTAACGGTTAAGTTATTTTTTTATTTGTATTCCAAAGTACTTATTCTTATTTTCAGATGCCATGAGGGGTCAATGTTGCATTCACGTACTTGGTGTGGTAAGTTAGGTATTTGTTTCTAATCTATACGATAGATATACATGTAAGTTTGTTGTCTGTACGTGTTTTTTTATAATGCTGCACTCGGCAATATTCCAGTTTTGTGACGGCGGTCTAAATAGTCGAATCTGGATCAGACAATCCAGTAAGCATGAATCTACGCAATTAGCTAGGACACGATGATATTCATCAACCATGTCACCGAGTCACCCGATGTTTACTGAGGCAACAATTAAGTGGAGGTCGGATGACAATCGCGCATGTTTGCTGTTGTTTTTTCACTCTCGCAATGTTTTACTCTGCCATTCATCATGCTCTTACGTTTTTACTACTTTTGATGAAACAAATTATAATATACCTGATATGATGGGTTTTGCAGAGTGTAATGGTGGGACTGGGATCTCTGTTGATACAAGGAAGTGAGTATTACATACTTATTATTGTCACTCATTGTATTCATTACGATCATGAATCACTGTAAAGCTTTCATTAACACTCCTATGTGTATCACTGCTATATGATATTCAAAGAGTTCATTAAAGCTCCTAAATAACGACTATTAATGTCATGAAAACTATGTATGTTTCATAAATAAGTAAATGCTGTCGTTACAGGTGAGGTCTGCAACGAGAGATGTTCCTATTGTGTGGGGACGAAGTGTCGGGAATGCCTCTACGGCTGGTATGGACGCGATTGTAATGTAAAATGTAGTGAGTTTTGCTGGCATGGTGGTTGTGAGAGGATAACAGGACGGTGTCACCAGTGTGTTCCTGGGAGACACTCAAGCTACTGCACCAAACTCTGCCCACAACACTGCAGGGAGAATAGCAAGGGTCGGGTCAACTGTGACCTATCAACTGGAAACTGTTTGGAGGACTGCGTAGAAGGAAGATGGGGTCCACGATGCCAGCACAGATGTCACGCAAACTGTAAAGATGAACTTTGCTACAAAGAAGATGGAGGGTGTCTGAAAGGCTGCCTTGATGGACTGTATGGCGTCAAATGTAAAAAGCAATGTTCAGAAGGTTGTTTGAGCAGCACGTGTGAATGGTTGACTGGTAAATGTAACCAAGGATGTAAGGTTGGTTTCCTTGGCTCCACGTGTTCGTACCCCATGACTAGACACTGTCTTAACCAGGCTTACTATGCAGAGCATCATACCATGGCGTGTACCGATGGATGTGAAGATGGTTACACTTCAGCAAGTTGCAACGAAACATGTAATACCAGATGTCTAAAATGTCATCAGTATTCACAGACATGTCAGTTATGTATGTCTGGATTTTATGGAGACAAATGCCAACTCGAATGCCATACGAACTGTCAGGAATTGAACTGTGACATGTCTGGTCGATGTGACAGAGGGTGTAAACGAGGTTTCCGTGGTGGATATTGTAATGAAACCTGCCCCTACAACTGTTTGGCATGTAGTCAGCATTACAAGACTTGTACTGAGTGTAAAGTAGGGTATACTGGAGCTACGTGTACAGAGGTGGAGTCATACAACGAGTTAGACGTCACAGGTAATGATGCTACATATCTATTCTAAAATACATTGGTAACAAACCTTGGTGAATGACGGCAAAGCTAAATTTGATTGATAACAATATTGTTAACTGAAAGAAGCGGAATTAGCGTCGATGTGCACAGATGGTGTTAATACATTTGACGTGATACCGTTGACTACCACAATAAATACGGATTAACGAATCTTTGTCTCAGAGTATATCCTCTGTATACATTTAGATTTCCCCAATAGAAGCGTGTCTGGACAATCGGGGTCCGGCATAATGAGGTTTACTGTGTAATGCTCTTTCTTAACAGTTTAGTATTACTATGTAACCCATTAAATGTTCAAGAGTAGTTACATGTTCTTGATAGTTCTTAGATTATATAAAAATCAAATATAGCTATGCTCAACACTTATAACGTTTGTTTAAGTCAAAGTGTCTTGCCTTGTTTCAGATACGGTGTCACACAGCAAGGCCTGCATCTGGTTAACACTAATAATGTGCACTGTAACGTATCAGTTGTCCTCGTGCATAACGTGAAAGAACATTGGAACACGATCTTAGATGTTATATCAATCTTTGTGGACTCATCATCTTATGTGACGTTGGCAGGTCTTTTTGTTTACCAACTGGATGTCTTGTTTCTCGTTTTTAGTGGCAACGCTTTTCAATTTTCAATGACATCCTCTGTTGAGTGACCACTAAATGGTAAAATGATATAACAGAATGAAATCGGACAACATGCTGCACACGCATTTATTACCACATTCCAATAAAATAGTTTCCACTTAACTGAAGTGTGTTGTTCCTTTGTTTCCTTCACCGCCTACGTACACTCAACTTCACCGCCTCCGTACACTCAACTTCACCGCCTCCGTACACTCAACTTCACCGCCTCCGTACACTCAACTTCACCGCCTCCGTACACTCAACTTCACCGCCTACGTACACTCAACTGCACCGCCTACGTACACTCAACTTCACCGCCTCCGTACACTCAACTTCACCGCCTACGTACACTCAACTTCACCGCCTACGTACACTCAACTTCACCGCCTCCGTACACTCAACTTCACCGCCTACGTACACTCAACTTCACCGCCTACGTACACTCAACTTCACCGCCTACGTACACTCAACTTCACCGCCTCCGTACACTCAACTTCACCGCCTACGTACACTCAACTTCACCGCCTACGTACACTCAACTTCACCGCCTACGTACACTCAACTTCACCGCCTACGTACACTCAACTTCACCGCCTACGTACACTCAACTTCACCGCCTACGTACACTCAACTTCACCGCCTCCGTACACTCAACTTCACCGCCTCCGTACACTCAACTTCACCGCCTACGTACACTCAACTTCACCGCCTCCGTACACTCAACTTCACCGCCTCCGTACACTCAACTTCACCGCCTCCGTACACTCAACTTCACCGCCTACGTACACTCAACTTCACCGCCTCCGTACACTCAACTTCACCGCCTCCGTACACTCAACTTCACCGCCTACGTACACTCAACTTCACCGCCTACGTACACTCAACTGCACCGCCTACGTACACTCAACTTCACCGCCTACGTACACTCAACTTCACCGCCTCCGTACACTCAACTTCACCGCCTCCGTACACTCAACTTCACCGCCTACGTACACTCAACTTCACCGCCTACGTACACTCATCTTCACCGCCTCCGTACACTCAACTTCACCGCCTCCGTACACTCAACTTCACCGCCTCCGTACACTCAACTTCACCGCCTACGTACACTCAACATCACCGCCTCCGTACACTCAACTTCACCGCCTACGTACACTCAACTTCACCGCCTACGTACACTCAACTTCACCGCCTACGTACACTCAACTTCACCGCCTCCGTACACTCAACTTCACCGCCTACGTACACTCAACTTCACCGCCTCCGTACACTCAACTTCACCGCCTACGTACACTCAACTTCACCGCCTCCGTACACTCAACTTCACCGCCTACGTACACTCAACTTCACCGCCTACGTACACTCAACTTCACCGCCTACGTACACTCAACTTCACCGCCTACGTACACTCAGCTTCACCGCCTACGTACACTCAGCTTCACCGCCTACGTACACTCAGCTTCACCGCCTACGTACACTCAACTGCACCGCCTACGTACACTCAACTGCACCGCCTACGTACACTCAACTGCACCGCCTACGTACACTCAACTTCACCGCCTACGTACACTCAACTGCACCGCCTACGTACACTCAACTGCACCGCCTACGTACACTCAACTTCACCGCCTACGTACACTCAACTTCACCGCCTACGTACACTCAACTTCACCGCATTATTTTGCTCCGGCAAGAGTTCTCCATGAAGTAACTTGATGGTGGCGTGACGGACAGGGAGAAACAATGAACCATTTATCACATTCTACTGCCTTCCTTCTATTCTTGATCAGCCATGAAGCAGTTAACATGTCAACGATTTTGAAATGTACATAACACGTTTTAATCTTTTACTTTCATATGAGAGTGAGTGAGTGAGTTGGGGTTAACGCCTCTTTTAACATTATTCCAGTGTCAGGTTAATGTTTGAGGAAAGCCCGAAGTGATGCAGGTCTCAGACGTTTACCACTTCGGTGAAACCCACGACCACGGGTATGGTGCTGACAAACCTAGAAACAAAATCGGCGCGAACCGGGATTCGAACCCAGAATCATAGGTTTCTGGCGTGACAAAGGAAAGCAACTCTGCACAGCGAATCGTGGCGTCTTAGACGACTGGGACACCCGGGGACCCTTCATATCAGAAATTGTACTGAAAATAGAAGTATATAATTACATGTATGCATATTGTGTATGTTTCACTAGTTGAGTTAGGGCTGTATGTGTTGGGCTGAAATAATGCGCATGCAATAACTCCCCGATATCTAAGGGCTGATTGAGTAAACATCGATGATGTATGTCGAACCGCATGGTGCATAAGTGTATCTCATGTTACATTAGATCCAAGGTCCATTTCCATCCATATTCCACATTAATGTCTAAGTTCTCGTCACGATATGGCTGAAATATGGCCGATGTGACGTTAATGTTTTACTCACTCACTCACTCATTAAAAGGTCTAGTTGACAGGTGTTTGATGTGTACAAATCAGGTAGATGAACCATGTCCCTATTGCATTCATGATTACTGCTATCGTTAATGCAGATCAGACATCATATCATTGTTTTATGTGATTAACACATATACATGTTTTCATAACAAAAGTACGCGACAGTTAACAATTATATATATATATATATATATATATATATATAATTGTTAACTGTATTAACTGTTAATATATATCGAAGTGTTTATTCATGACACTCAAAGTAGTGAATACGACAATACAACATGTACAGTTGCGTCCCTTAGATGACGATATGATGATATACTGGACGGGTGAAATGAGCGTCTTTACATGTGCTAGTAGTGTGTAGGGTAGTGCAGGGGTAAAAGCCTTCGCTCTTCGCGATTCATTACATCGATACAAAGTGTGAAGTCCATTTCGGATGGTTGTCGCCTTGAAATTGCTGCAATATTGCTAAAAGCGGCATAAAAAAAACATATTCATTCACTCTGGAATTATGCCCCCAGGAGATAAACAAGAGCGAAGGAAGATGTGAATGCTGCATATGAAAATCGTCGCAAACTGTTAAATCCATAGAGATTGAGTAGGAAAGGTCCATACTCTTATGAAGTCACCGAAAACGAAAGTCTATTCGAATTCTGAATTGTTAAACACAAAACTCACTACTAAGTTCATTTTCTTTGGAAAGCAGATGACGATTCAGAAAGGTAGATCAGGTGCAACGGCTCTTTCATTTACAGGCCGTCGCCATGTAAATAGAATATGGCTGAACAAAAAAAGGCGAAACATGAAACCCCACACTAGTGCAACATGTACCACGCACTCACAAACAAGTAATCTCTTTGCCTTCGATACAGGTCAATGCTGATGACACTTATCATTGAAGTTGTTGGAACGTTTCCAACATGTGCATCAGAGATATATATTGCCCTGAATATGTCAATAACAAGTGGACAAAGTTGATATGTGTGACTCACAAGACTTTAACTGTAGGACACGCTGACTCAGCTACAAGTGTACAATCTAGGTATACGCAAGTACTGTACTGTACGTGTGGTCTATATTTAAACATGACTTCACGACTGTGAACTGTCGCCATTCTTTCAAGGCTGGGAGCAATACATACCCCTGCTTGGTTGACAATGTGATACTTTTGCCACGAATCAAACTTATAGAGTCTTTATTCCATCCATTTCAAGGTCGATGTTGTCCTGGATATATCTGTCTTACGAGCTTATTGTGCTTTTCAGATGCCATGACGCTGCAACCCTGGCTTGTTGTCACAGTGGTAAGATCAACAAGTTATTGCTTTTCCATGAATGTTTCATATCGACAATGACACTCCAGTTAACCAACTCTGTTTACCTAATGCGTGTATGATTCTGATATATAATTCATATGCAAATGTTGAAAAACTAAAATGTGTCTTATGTTTGTAAAATAATATAAATTTATACATTTTACATTTTAGTGTTTCAGTTCAGTGTTCGGATTTTCTTTGGTACATGGAAGTAAGTATATCTTCATTGTAATGTTTAAATAGCTCCAACAAGTTATAGCTGTATATCATAGTAACAACACGTTTCTCTTTCGTAATAATATACTTGTATTAAATATACAATATATTTAATGAAATACAGTTAAATATCCGGAATTTCTGTACTCAAATACTCGTACATAGTATACACACATGGTATCATTACAGGTGAGGTTTGCCACGAGAGATGTTCCTATTGTGTGGAGACGAAGTGTCGGGAATGCCTCTACGGCTGGTATGGACGTGATTGTAATGAAAAATGTAGTGAGTTTTGCTGGCATGGTGGATGTGAGAGGATAACAGGACGGTGTCACCAGTGTGTTCCTGGGAGACACTCAAGCTACTGTACCCAAAACTGCTCACAACACTGCAGGGAGAATAGCAAGGGTCAGGTCAACTGTGACTTATCAACTGGAAACTGTTTGGAGGAATGTGCTAAAGGAAGATGGGGTCCACGATGCCAGCACAGATGTCATGCAAATTGCAAAGAAGGTCTTTGCTACAAAGAAGATGGAGGATGTTTGAAGGGCTGCCTTGATGGATGGCACGGGGTCAAATGTAATAACCGCTGTTCAGTCAGATGTCTCAACATCACGTGTCACTGGTTAACTGGTAAATGCACACATGGATGTATAAAAGGTTTTACTGGCTCAAAATGTTCCCATCTACACACAAGACACTGTGTGGACCCTGAGGCATATCACACAGACGATCAGTCCGTGGTGTGCGAGGGAGGATGTAAGCCTGGGTGGACCTCTGCCCTCTGTGAAAACAAATGTGAGGAGAGGTGTGAGACATGTCACCAGTTTGACAAAACCTGTCAGTTGTGTCAGCCCGGATTTTATGGAGTAGCATGTCAACTTGAATGTGGCATGAACTGTAACCAAACACACTGTGACATGTCGGGTCGGTGTGACAAAGGGTGTATGAGCGGTTTCCATGGTGTGTATTGCAATGAAACCTGTCCATTTAACTGTTTAAGGTGCAGTCAATTTCAAAACACATGTACAGTCTGTAAAGCAGAATACAAGGGCGACCAGTGTCATGAGACCACCACTCCTAAAGTTGGCCACGCTACAGGTACCTCTCGTATTGATTATCTTTCATAACTGAAATGTTTCTTCCTATCAACAGCCAAGTGGCATGCCTCACACATTTCATTTACCATCATTAACGTCATCACACCGATAAGACCAATACCGTTATGTAAACTGTCGATGTAATATGACAACAGTGATATCAGATCACAGTCACAATGTCATATCGGAAAAAGTTATCCATAAGATGTGTAAGAAATATATATAGTTCATAATTCTTGATTATTCTTGAGAATTAAAACTTTTTACCCAAATATTTACACTGTTGCTAACTGTTGGTGTGGGCTGTCTTTTTCAGACGAGGGTGTACACAAACAGGCGAGCATCTTGGCAGTAGTATTTCTTTATTCCGTAGCTCGTATTATTACAACCTGACACATGTCAGCAAGTGTGTGAATTTGGAGTTCAGGATAGTATTTCCGTCAAATTAGTCCCTACGTTTGAAACCCGGGACAGATCAAAGAAGGCTGTAAAAATGCAGCTCTCACCAGGGAACAGTAAGGAAGGCAGTTAACAGTGTGAACCCGAAGTAATGGATATCTAAGATGGTTTAGCACTCTGGTGAAGCACACGAACATGGACATGATCAAGGGCGAGAATGAAGACAGTGCATTGTTGAGTCAGGGGTGATGGACGAAACATTTCAGGATTTGAGGTCAACGTCTCTGGATGAAGGAGGATGTCTATGTGAACATGTCTGTTTCTCTACGTGAAGTCGTGTCAAGCGAGTCTGCTTCTGGTGGTCAGTGCTTCATTAAGATTAAGTGACACTGCAGTGGTTCCAAGCGTTGTAAGTGCTTCAGGGCAAAGTATAGAGTAACTATATTTGCGTCCCTTGGGCACGCCAGAAACCTATGATTTTGGGTTTCACTGAAGTGGTCAACGTCTGATATCTTCCCTCCCATATTAAGCTGACACGCCGTGATATAACTGGAACACTGTTAAAAGCGGCGTTAAACCTAACTAACTCACTATTTTGTGTATGGAGATGTTGATAACAGTTGTTTCGGGCAGAATAAAGAATTTGACTTGCATTTGTTTTCGTTATCCATTATTTGTTTATTCATGGTCATGTAGGGGATGAAGCGCACAAAATGTCTTTGAACATGTGTCATAAGTAATTTCATGAGATCACTGACCGAAACGGGGTTTTATATGAAATTACTGAAATGTTCAGGGATTTCCCAAAATCACTAGTTCTGCTATCTTACTGTAACATATTAATGACTAGGCGACTGTGCCATCCGTGTCTTTCAACCAGAAATGCACGAGAGCTGATATTTAGTTGACGCACAAATGATCGGGATATTATCCAGTCATTTAATGAGATAAAGAACTAAGAATGAGGTCGCCTTATGTCGTTGTTAAATGTGCTCAAATTTAAATATATTGATGTCTCTTAGATATCTTATGCGATCATGTAACACGAATATATATATATATATATATATATATACATGCGAATTAAACATTTCGTCTAAAATGATCGCATAAAATATCTGTTAATATCAATAAAGTGTTCATTTCCGAATTTCCACTAAATTATATTTACTTACGCATCTGCGACATACATGTAAACATAATGTGCAAAAGCGTATTTTATCAAGTTTTGAATTATTTACACGCCTTATTTACACATGTTTCGTTACTTGTTGGATTGACGGACGGGTAAAAACGATTACACCAAACTCAACACGTAATACAGGAAGACAAAAGTCATTAACAATGTTTACAACATCCTCTTCGCCATTTCGCAACCTAGCGACATGGCATGTATCACACATGAAGTAGCTTAGAAATGGGAAAAGCAATGCAACTGCTGAACCCTTCCGGGTCCCGTTGATGGTTGTCACAATGCACGCCATTTACACATCAGACGGTTGGTGGGTTATCCCCGGCCGCTTCATACCAAGAATACGTTAAAATATGGTACTAGTCGTTACCCTGCCCGGCGCTTGATATGAAGGGAATAAAACAAGGACTGTATCGGCCCGAATTCAGTATACTGTATCTGAGTTGGGTAGCCATGTTACACGGCAGCATGGTTTTCAACCGGCATTTGTCCGGACCAGTACAAGCATCCAAACGCACACTCATACACGCAAACGCACACTCACATTCACATTCAAAGCACACACACGCACACGCATAAACACACACAGACGTGGTATATAAGTGCAAGGAACTTCAAGTTCAATTCACCTCACTTCACCTGTTACACATTTGTAATAACAAAAGAGGCTGTATTTACAGTAATTTACATCTTACGGGTTATATATTTGGGGGGGGGGGGGGGGGGGGTAATGTTTCAATTTTCTTTTCAAATATGTAATATTACACGTTATATTCGTGTGAATTAATTAACTCTGCCTTGTAGTCTTGATTACACAATGTCTACATTCATTGACACTACGTGAAACAATCAATCCCCCACAATAATATTTCCGTCTTCCTCACAAAAGGTTCCACTTTGCAGCGCTAAGGCAGCTTTTCGGGTAAGAGCAATAAACGCTATTGTCGTATCGTGAGCGTAGTTAATGCTTTCCCGACAATACATTTTTTTAAAATAACTATAAACGGAAACATGATTTATGAATTTCAATTAGAATTTATCTTTCAGGTCACACCAACTGCTACGACCTTACACCGGAAGAATTTCACCGTTGACTGTGGTCGGAGGTTAAAGTACAGATGTTTTGTTCATTGTCCATATCTGTCATTTACAGTTACATTTTGTAGCTGGAAAGGTCCATCGCACCTTCACGAAAAATGTTTATCAATGCATTTACTTGTTTAACACTCTTCATCTGTGGATTTATCAATGGTAAGTAACAGGGTTGCAACAGTTTTATGATTTTTTTTGTTGAAGTTTATAAATGATCAGAAAGTTAAACTGAAAGTAACTCATATCACGATCACAAAACGCACATTGTTTCTTGAGTATTTACTTGTATGCATATTCATTCCCGGTGACAATCAAAATATACAAATGTGAGTTACTTAGTAACTGAAAGCAATATTGTCTTGAATTTGTATGATTGTACAGGCTGTACAGGGGGCTGCAAAGATGGCTTCTACGGGCCCCAGTGTAGATATCGCTGCAATGGCAATTGTCGGAACAACCGCTGTAATACCTCTGCTTTTGGTGCAGCATCTTGCACAGATGGATGTAAAGACGGCTTCTGGGGTAACAGGTGTATCAGTAGATGTCCCCACTTTTGTAAGCGATGCCATAATGACACTTCGTGCAGTGAATGTGATGGCTTCCATTTCGGACCAAACTGTACTACAAACTGCAGAGGAACATGTTCAGTGTCAGGTTGTAACAGTGACGGGACATGCAGGCAGGACAATCACACGGCTGATCCATGTGGCTCCAACTGCCTCCAGTGTAACGCCTCGACCGGCAGCTGCAACCGCTGTAAAATAACTTACGCAGGAGTGAAATGTGAGGTCTATTGTGGAAACTGTAACGGAACTTGTTCAGTTGATGGCTGTATGGAAGGATGCTCGTCGGGATATCGGGGACCGTATTGTGAAGATGCATGTAGCAAATGGTGTTACGAAAATGTCTGTGATCAAGAGACCGGGAGTTGTTCAAAAGGGTGTCGTGGTGGATATACAGGGGACGTTTGTTCCAAAATATGCCCACATCACTGTCTACGGAACATCTGTCATCAACATTCAGGAAAATGCAAACACGGCTGTCAGAATGGATATTTCGGACCTTTGTGTAAATCTGTTTGTGAAAACTGTTTTGATGACGCCTGCAGCCGCAGCAACGGCCGGTGTGAGTACGGCTGTGTGGACGGCAACTATGGGTTGGACTGTAACCAGGTGTGCAGTGAGCTGTGCAAGTCTGGAAGATGCCAGAGGGAAGATGGTGCGTGTTTAAAGGGAACGAGCGGAAGTAAGTTGTTTAATGTCACATCTATGTATCATGCGAAGTTTAGAAATGTTGGTCGCGGATAGCAAATGGATGGGTGACCATGTTCGACAGCGTTATTCCTGATATTTTCTTAGGCTCCGATACTGCCTACCCTTATGCTAAACACTTTGTTCAAAATATGCCTTTGTTCACCCAGGATTAAATGGGCCAACTGAGAATGAAAACCGAGTGCACACTGGTTTATAGACATGGTTATAAGTGACATAAACATTCACTTGGTGAAACCTGGC
Organism: Haliotis cracherodii; assembly: GCF_022045235.1. NCBI lineage: Eukaryota > Metazoa > Mollusca > Gastropoda > Lepetellida > Haliotidae > Haliotis > Haliotis cracherodii. The sequence goes on from NW_027266297.1 coordinate 53,292,965, forward strand.
GCATTGTATAAGGACTTCTTTTTCCTCTTCCTTTCCTCCATCTTAGTACATACATGTTGTCTTACTCCGTATTAATTATTGTGATACAATAACAGTAACTGTTGTATTATTAGTAAATACAAAAGATGTAATATGGAATTATCCAGGTTCAAGTTTGACATGTAGCTTTAAACAACGAATTTGAATAATTTTTCACAATACGCTTCTTTCGTTTGCAGAATCTACCCCAAAACCATCCTTAGATGCAACAGTCAGTGCAAATGTGTATTTGATCCTTGCGTCAGTGGGAGTATTCTTGCTCTGTGTTGTTGCAGCAGGAATACTGATGATCAGGTACATATGATAATGGTCCCGTGAAGATCTGGATTAGAATTGGTCTTCAGCAACCCATGCTTGTCGTAAGAGGTGATTAACGGGATCGGGTGGTCAGTCTCGCTGACTTGGTCAATGCATGTCATCGTATCCCAACTGCGTAGATCGATGCTCATGATGTCAATCACTGGATTGTCTGGTCCAGACTCGATTATTTACAGACCACTGTCATATGGCTGGAGCAATGCTGAGCGCGCCGTTAAGCAACAAACAAACAAACAAAAGAAAACATATGACAATGAAGACAAATGATAGCAAGTGGAAAACACAAAGAGACTATGGCCCTTATGTAGAATGTCTCTTGATGATGAATTCCACTTTTCTATCACCGAAAACATGCAGTGATTTGCGAAATAATATTAACCATTGATATATATGAAACTTATTCACAATATAAACTTAATTATAACAGTGGCTCTCTCTATTGTAACAATTAATTGTTGTGTCAAGTCAGTGGTGACCTTCACTAAACACCACTGTTATTCCTATTGCCACAGGTTCTGCCGGTCTCCCTGTCTTAACAGCCTGAACAGGAACAATCCTCCACCGTCAGGTCGATCACTACCAGACCCGCCCCCACTACAGACCAGCAAGAACATGTACAGTGTTATATACGAAGACCAAATGGACCCGAGTGCCCAATCTCTAAGAAGCAACACCCTAACTCCACCTTCGAGAACCCCTGGCCTCGATAGGCCAAACAGTTTGCCCCTGTCCAAAGACGATCCAGAAGAGGATGTGTTCTCAACCTCAGGTGAGGTGCTACAAATGCGATCGCTTTGTGATACAACGCCATCAGAAGAACCTGAACTACACAGCCTGTGTGCCTCTCCTGACCCCGACGGTTCAACTTACGAGAGTCTCTCAAGTAGTGCACCGGGACACAAACAGACAACTGTTCCTCGTCCCTACATCACTCCAGTCACTGATGATCAACCCGAACAATCATAATGAGTGAGTGTGTTTGGTTTTACGCCGCTTTTAGCAATATTCCAGCAATAACACGGCGGGGGACACCAGAAATTGGCTTCGCACATTGAACCCATGTCGGGAATCGAACCCGGGTTTTCGGCATGACGAGCTAACGCTGTACCCACTAGGCTACCCAACCGCGCCCTGACCTTTCATAAATATGTTTTGAGTAAATGTTCCAGCTCGATCACGACAGCCTGTAGATATATTGTTTGATAGGCATTTCTTAGAAGCTATCGGTTGACAAAGTAGACAAAAATGCTTTATGGACAACAACTTTATTATACTGTAATTGCGACGTTTCGGTATAGACTGCTTGACAACAGTAAAAGAATCTCTACTGAAACGTCACAATTACTGTGTAATATAGAAGATGTTATCCACAAAACATTGTTGTCTTCTTGGGCCTGTAAATAATCGGTTCCAGATCAAACTAACGAGTGATTTATATTATTAGCAACGACTCTTGCCAACGAGGTGTGAAGTAACATGTTACCTTTGTTGCTGTCTTCTGCTGTCGACAAGGCAGATGTTGAATACAGGATCGAGACAAAATGAGCAAAATATCCTCGATAAATATTTAAATGTAAGATAAGAATATTCTGAATATGCAGCCTTGGTGTAGACATTAAAACTGAATGCCTGGTGATTTTGGTGTCAATGATTTTACACTGTATCTAAAACACAGAGTTGTCAGAAAAAGTAAGTGATATTGCAATTGAAGTCAGAAATAAGTGAGTGAGTGAGGGAGTGAGGGAGGGAGGGAGATAGGGAGGCCCGAAGTGATGCAGGTCTCAAACGTGAACCACTTTGTTTAACTCCACGAGCACGGGTATGGTGCTTACAAACCTAGAATCATAATCGGTGCGAACCGGGATTCAAACCCAAAATCATAAGGTTCTGGTTTGCCCAAGGGACTCAATTCTTCGTCGCCATTGGACGACTGGGCCACTGGTGACTCAAAAATTAGGATGCGGCCTTTTTTGAATACAGTCAGTTCGACAGCTGTAATTGTGGTTAGGGGGTGTCCACTGGAGATGTGTTAGACTAACACTATGAAAATTGTAATTTTGTTTTTCAAACGAACCTTTCCTCCTCTGCTGCAGAATCAAGGAAACTAGCTAGACTTGGATTAGTTTGATCTAGACTTGCACGGGCATTTATATAATTCCACAGTCCACTGTACATGATGTTCGGATAAAGGTACAACAGTTGACGGGTTTGTTACAACATTCTATGGATATACAACTTCTGTACTTTTTATGCGTCGCATTCATTGTAATAAAGAAGTTGTATATCCATAGAATATCTCCCATGTTCATTATACCAACTTCTAAAAGCCACTTGAAGTATAACCTTTGTTTGAAAAATATCTATTCCTTCAAAATCATTCTTTAAATCCTATATTAAAATCGAGATCTATCAATGATAAATCATCAGTAGAAACCCCACCCTCACCGCCACCGCCACCCCCAACCCCAACCCCACCCCCAACCCCGCCCCAAACCCGACAACGAAAACAAATATGTTAAATGTTCAAGTCTCGATCTACACATTAAAGCAACTGTTGACTACCAACAAGTTAAGGACCTGAGAGATCTCACCAAAATGCCTTTACAATTAGTAAAAAGAAGTAATTTGTGAGATTGTTATAGCATTGCTGCCATGGTGTACATATCGTACATGTTGCTACTTGCTATTTAGAATAATTAAGTTTACTTAAGTTGATGTAGGTTTCACGGAAACGGTCCGACTATAGTTCGCGTTGTTTCCCTTTGTTATTATTTACATTGTTTTAGTTTGATAGGAAACCGAAAAAACAATGTTGAGCAGTGGCCATGGATTTGTTTATCAACACATTAAGAGAATCGGTTTCAGCACATGTGTATAAGGAATAAGATCGCTCTAATACTCGAATGAAGGTGAAGGTCGCTCACTGACCCGTGCATGTTCCCGGGGAATGACGAGACACCTTGATCACCTCGAGCTCGGCAGTCATTGAAACTATGTACCCCCTTAGCGCTTATCACGTATGACCTAGTTTTGCACATTGACACGTGATCAACCATTTGTCATGTAATACATGACAGTGTCATTCCGACTGCCGGGTACCTTCACTTGAGTTAGTGCACGTTGTATTTAAAACGCATATGGATTTGTTTAATCTGAGATTTATCGATACCACAAAATACTCCTCAAATGAAAATTAATACATGAATAGTAATCATAATTTTCTTAATTGTTTAGTCAGACGGTGAACCAACTATATCTATGACTTTTCCTTATACCCCACGCCAGTATGTGAGGGTTCCAATTAAATTAGACCTGAATCCCACCGCTTTGTCAGGTTACATGTGTGTCTATTCATGTCACGTGACTACCTGCGTGGTGTAGTGGATAGAGTGAATGAGTGAGTGAGTATGGTTTTACGCCGCGTGGTACACCAGAATTGGACCTAACCATTGTCAAGGTTTCATTACTGGTAATGTGTTAAATTGAAAAAATATATTTATGAAATGTATTTGTTTGTTTTTTTACGCCGCACTCAGCGGCGCACCCAGCTTTATGACGGCGGTCTGTAAACAATCGAATCTGGACCAGACCGTCCGGTGATTGACAGCATGAGCATCGATCCACGCAGTTGGGATACTATGACATGCATCAATAATGTCTGCGAGTCTGATCAACCGATCTCGTTAGTCGCCTTTTTACGACAAGCATGGGTTGCTGAAGACCTATTCACCCCTCATCTTCACGGGTCTGAAATGTATTTAATGGTACGTTTAATAGGATAAAACATGGTACATATTCCACACTGTGTACATTTATGATCATATAGCATGATGTTTTGCAAAGAAATGCGCTTTTTCTTCCGATATAATTAAAAAAAGTTATTATTCAATTCAATTCTCTTACACCGAGCAAATTGCGAGTAAAGGGGAGTAACTCCTAAACTTAAACGTTTCATGGGGTGTGACCAACAAGAGCACCGTCCCCTCTTCAGTGAGTGATTAAGACTGGTTTAACGCCGCTCTATGCAGTATTTCAGTTATAGCATCATATGATGTTATGACATATCAATGAACCATTCAACTGTATGTGTTAACATTCGCTTCAATCATGGCATGCATAATCTGTTCACTGAAATCAAACTGTGCAGTTTACCAACAATTGAGTTTTGATAAATCGACTTGTAAATGATTGGAACCACCTTGAGTATTAGGATACAGATGCGACACTGTTACAGTTCAATCTTAGTTCAGTTTTGGCAAAGATAGTGTCTTCATGGTATTACATGTGTCTTGTTGAAGACACAAGTCACTATCTTTGATTTAAAAAATATATAATTATATCTCATATATTTTTTTCTAACAAACACTACGACGATAGTGATAAAGGGAACTGATAAACTGCTTTATGTATCTAGTAACCCTCACTGGATGAGTCGAACCTTTTTGTTTGTCCTATCAACTCAACTGATCTTTACAGTAGGTGGAAAGATCTGTTAGATAAACAAAACCTTTGTTCCAATGACCTGTCGACGATGGATTGGGTAGATATCTAAACTCACAATGTTAGCATAGTGATAACGAGAGTGTAAGCAAATGCAGTTGATAAGATAGCGTCGTGGACTATGTCGCTTGGTCGAGTGTGAGTATTCCTATGGTAAACGATAGTCGACCATTTCTGAAAATATTGCCACAATGTTTGATATGTAAAAGCGTGGTGGAAGAGAATAGTGTTTTACTGTGGGAACGTTTATGCAAAACGAAGTAATCAATGCTTTGAGGTCTGATGTAACACCTCTTCCAGCCTACCTACGTTACAGAAGACAGAGACTCACCCACCGGCTCTCCTCGACCTCATGACATTATACAACAAACATGTCGTGGTGTTGCGCCGTGTTGGTGGTGTTGGCTGCCGTTGTTGGTAAGTAGTTACATGTTGTTGTATACAGTGAAAAAATATATATCAGTCGATGCTTATCAGAACACGTTATTGTCCAAGACGAATCACAAATTCAAAGTCATGTCTGACTTAATTATTGTATGTGGACTGACTGTGTCTACTCGTTCATTTCAAATGTTATCAGCCCCTGTTTCTCCACTGTTAAGGAAGGAACGTATATTGTATGTAGCAATAGTTTACACGTCGTTTTAGGTTAAGATGATTCAAGAATTTTATGAGGTGATCGATGAGATAGCTCAGTATGCATGTGAACACATGTAACTGGTATCAGAGATATATGGAATACGTCTGTTAATATGATTTTTAAAAGGAATTATCTCTTTTTCAGAGACGTCTCAATACGGCAGTCACTGCTTAAGATCAAGCGAACCCAAGCCGTGTATGTACTGTGTGAGGGGGTGGTTTGGCGAGGACTGTAGCCGAAATTGTCCATCATGTGATAATTCTGGTTGTGACAGAAATACAGGCATATGCGTCAACTGTGCAGATGGGTTATACTCAGAAAGCTGTTCCTTGAAATGCCCAGATCACTGCAAGACGAGAAATGACAGCCAGGTTCGCTGTGAAAGGATTACAGGACATTGTATGGAAGACTGTAAATCTGGATGGTGGGGAGACAAGTGCAACAAGCGTTGTAGTGACAACTGTCTCCGTTCAGACTGTTTCTTCTATGATGGTTCGTGCGCTTGGGGCTGCAAGGATGGTTGGACGGGAAGCATGTGCACTGACAACTGTCCAGAAGAATGCGCCTTGAACAAATGCTCCCAACGTGGAAAATGTACTATTGGGTGTAAGAAAGGTTTCTATGGAGAAACATGTGAAAATAAATGCAGTGACACGTGTAGGAATAACAACTGCTACTTTGACAACATCATCCATTACACGGTATGCCGAGATGGGTGTAGCGATGGATGGAAGGCTGCTTACTGTAATGAATCTTGTTCTACCGGTTGTAGAAAATGTAATCAACATAATGGTGAATGTTCCAAATGCATGGTTGGTCGCTGGGGTGTACAGTGTGAGAAACGCTGTTCAACCTGCAGCAACTCACTCTGTGATGTCACTGGGGAGTGCACAGAAGGCTGTCAGAGTGGTTATCATGGACACATGTGTGACCGAGTATGTCAACCCGACTGCCTTGAGTGTCGCAAAAACGATAGCGAGTGCCTCGTATACAAACCTGGGAAGACGGATGAAAGTATTGACACTATTCTGGAAGATCTGGGTGATGGTGAAAACCCCAACGATAGAGGTATGCAGGTACAGCCACAGAATAGCGATACATTGATCCAATTAACTGACATCTCCCCAATCCAGGACAAGTAAAACATTCCAGATAACATTCTATTAGTTTTGTTTGAATTTTCTTCTGTCAAAGATACGTTATGTCTTTATTTGTGAGTTGAAAAATATAGAACAAATATAGACCTATTATGATATAATACTCGACAAGTATCATTCCCCTCCATCTTACATATATCTATGCCACATAAAATGTATTTATTTGTTTGGTCTCTGGAGCATGCATAATGACAGAACGTGTATAGGCATTTTAACCTGTATATACTTATGTACGTGCATATCTTTCAGGCGACGCTCACGTCCTAAGGATAGCAATACCGGTCTCCGTCGCAGTGGCATTTGTTGTCTTCATTATTGTATTGATTGCCATCTGCAGGTAATACTATAAAGAATTATTTCCATTGTGAACTTTCACCATTCTTGTCAAGGGAAAAGTGTATAGTGTTTCGTACTGACGATCTTTAATGTGTTAATCTGTAGCCAGCGACGAAAGCAGGGTAGATGATGTGTATTAAAGTAAAATCAAATTTAAAGAATCATGTGTGGTTTCGGGGATAATTCATGAATCTATTAAGTGTGGGTGTACATGATGTCTTATGTGCTACAATATGTTGCAGGTGGAGAAAACTACATAAACGTGGACATGTTGAGGAACAGCGTGTTACAGAGACACCCTCGGACTCTGAGACAGAGTCGTTTGTTACCCCCGAGACACAAGTCAAACGAAAGGCAACATCCCTGGAGATGTTGTAGACGTCGGGCGACACCAGCGAATGGCGTCCACTGCTCTAAGTAGCTCTAATACCATTGGTGACGCCATCCCAAGGATTCCATATCCGGTATCTAAAAGCACCAGTTTGTCTCTGAAATGACGGATAATGTGAAGTACCACTTGCATATTGTTTGAAATTCCTAAGAATTGTTAAGCCCACGGAGATTAGAAAGTGTTGTTTGGAAAAATGCAAAATAATTTGCTTAAAATTAATTATGTACATCACATACCTTATTTTAGTTTCATACATTATCTTTTTCAAGAAATATTTTCAGAATTCCATAAGCGGAATTGATTACTCAATCACATCTCAAAGAAGAACTAAAATATAACAAGTAGATTTAATCATTTAAAGCCAGTCTCCAGGGGAGATATATTTGACATCGCCAATCAAAATGCCACTGAATCCTGGTTACACTTACACGTTGGTTATTGCTGTCTGCAAACTGAAAATGTTGGAAGAATGATGTTCGGTGATAATCTTGCTATGAAATATATCAATGCTCGTCGATAAAAAGTATAAACTCCTGGGCAAGCCTCGTGGTTTTAAACTTAAGTTGACTCGTGTTGATATCAAAGACACAGGGGTGCGATTCTCTATACACCTCATCGTAACACCTTGAACATATATATTGTTGTTCGCAGGGCTTATTTGGCACCAGTTCAGGGTTGGGGTTTGTCATTTTGACCCACCTAGATTTAAGATTATCGAATTTCTTAATAAAAACTTCAGTTGTAAGACAATGTTGGTGCATACATAACTTCTTGTAGACGCTACATGAATGTTGGTTTCGTGACTAATGTGCCAATGTGTTGTGTCTATATCACACATCCAATTTCGATGTCTGTCGGTTCAAGGGAGGCAACTCCTTTCGTGATAATAACCAGTAATCACATCCGTTAACGTTCGTCAGATGTTCTTGATCAATGTTATGTGCCATTTGTGAAATACATCTACTGAATACGTGCCCGTACGTGTTGTTTATGTGTAGTTTGTAGCAGATCGACACCTACCGGATCAATATGTTTAGAATGAAAGCCTCACGTATCTGTATGGCTCGAACACATACAAGTGTAGTTGGATTTCAAATTTCTATTTTTGATATCTTTTAATAACAAAACAATATTTCACGAAATTATGCTTTCCTCAACACCAGGAGAACAGTGACAACACTCAATAGAATTATGCATGCTGGCAGTGTTCGTGTATTGAATACCATATGAGTATGTTTGTGTATGACATGGCACTGGTAACATGTACATTGACGCGAAATTTGCTTACCTTCTTTAATACTGCCAATCAGGCTGTCAGTGCATATAATGCATGAAGTATAGACACGTTTTGTATCATCTTATAAACAATAAACATATGTGTCTTGTCTGTTTCAACCAACGTGCGTGTGGAGACTTTTAAATGTTGTTTCTTTTGCAATTCGAGAGCTCATCTGTCCACTTAGAAAGTTTGTCAAACCTACGTGCACAGAGTGGCTAATGTACCTATAATATATATTCCACACACCTACAACATATAGTTTGACCCTAAGCGATGTAATATAACAACACGAACAGATAATAGTATATTTTGGTCATATGTCCTTCATTTGCAATTTGAATGCCTTTATACAATAATCACGTGGCAACACTGACATTGTATTTGTGAATTGTGGAATCCAGGTGGTAATGTGGGTGCATAAAGAATGGTACCGCACCTATCGATAGTCCAATCAGAGAACGTTTCACAAAATCAACATCCCGGGTTCCGAAAATGTGGTCGCTGCTTTGGCCATATTTATCGCCGAGGGAATTTGGGTTGACGTTATTCCAAGAATTAAGCAAAGACAAATATTTTCGAAGCTGTTCAAAGTTTTCAATCAACTCAGCTAGATCTTTTATGTATTTGAGTACATAATTCTGACTGAACGTTTATCGCAGTGACTGAGATGCAGTGCTATATCAAGACGACCCCTGCTGACCCATGTGATGTGCAGCTTTACTTGATACAATGTAGTCTGTATTCCGATATTATTTCAAGAGGGAAATCTAATACGTATATTTACTTGGGTAATCTGTCATTTTGTGTGTCTGTGAGGTATGACATCTCGAATATGCTTTCGTTATCTGATCAACCAAGTCGTCTTTGTGAAGACATTCGAAATGAGAACAGCGATCTGACCGGATATCGCTTTTCATCACAATGGACACAACTCGTATTCTTCTCGGGGTGGCGCCACGATCGAGCCAAGACAAGTAAGGGTAGAAACTAGGCTTTAATATAGGCTAGTGGGTACTCTTTGCTCAGGAAGATAAGTACCAAGTAGGTATGGCCCCTATGGTTTAAGCTTCAGTTCAATTCCATCTCTCAGAATTATGAGTGAGTGAGTATGGTTTTACGCCACTTTTAGCAATATTCCAGCAATATCACGGCGGGGGACACCAGAAATGGGCTTCACGCATTGTACCCATGTCGGGAATCGAACCCGGGTCTTCGGCTTTAACCACTAGGCTACCCGACCGCCCCCTCAGAATTATAAGGTAGATAGCCTCGTTTACACCATTCATTTTAGTTCCACGTTATTGGATCAATCTAAGTAGAGTATCAGGGCCTGCAACACTATTCGGATAACGCGTTTCATAAGCCAAGTGATCTGAGCTCTGTCTTTTCATATAACATATTGCTGTGTTCTGAAATCCCAACTTGACACTGTCAGTGGCTCGTCAGCGCTTCAAAGGTAATTGTATTTTAAAAGCAATCAACCAGATCAAGTATTGCCAGTGACGTGTATTGTGAAATGTAACTGAACCATAACCCAAATAATCAATGAAGTTTAAGCGACAAAACCCTGTCCATATTCATAATAAATCTGTTAAAAGCAGAGTCGATTGTACGATTCCGACTATATGATGAGCATGCCTTTATGAATCACTATCAAATAGTGATAAAACCAGGTGTTCACGAAAAGGTGAGCGTATCCTGGCCCCACAGTGGCATCCGCCTCAAACACATGCAAAGGCCAATCAATTTTTCATCCTTAACACGTATGCGGCAGCACAACTGTTGAGGCAATGCCCCAAAAGAAAAAGAAAATTTTGAATTTTGAATTTGGTCTGTTATGACAGTTACCATACAACATGGAAGATCGTAGTTTTGATAGATTCGAGGGTGTTATTAGAAGTACTCAATGTATTATTTTTGGAAAAGGCATAACCTGTATTATGACCGTGGTGAATAGCGCAAATTAATAGTTTCCTCCTTGTGCTATTGCTAATCACGACGCCTTTCTCATATGTGAGCAGGTTGAATGTGGATGTATGACTGGCGCGCACTGGCGTCATCATTGTAACCATTTCGTGTGGAGGTAAAAAAAAGGTCCAAGACACTGGTTACAGGGTGAGAACGTTTTATTCCCTTCACTTCACTTCACTCTATTCTCCAGAAAACCACGCATGGTGGTATTAGAGTACATTTTACATGTCAATCATTATATACAAGCGGTCAAAATGGCGGCGGACTAAAACAAAATATTGTAGGTAAACAGTGGTAGATATAATAAGCATGTCTATTATCTAAGTTTTGATATTGCAGAGAAGATAACATTTATAAACTTTGCTAAGTTTCTTAAAACAGTGAAATCCGACGATGTAAACAGATGTCTATAAGATGCCATATTTGAAAATTTGGTTAGTTTTGTTGAAATAAATCTTTTTTCTATTTTCATCAAAAGCAGGACAACGACATATATAATGAAACTTGTCTGCAATTGTCGGAGAGTCACACAATTTACAAGTTCTAAATTCCCTTGGATTATTATACCAACGCCCTGTCTCAATAGGTAAACAATGATTGGATGTTCTAAATTTTAATTTATAATATTGTCCCTTAGGGCTTACTTCTATTGCAGTGTCTGATAACACATCCTGAAACAATATATCATTCAATAAATACAGCGTCATACAATATACTTGAGGCTTAAAACAGTCCATTACACAAATTAAGTGAAACATGAATGACGGATTATATGACAATTAACAATAAGGGGCGATAACTCCTTGATTAACTCATACATTCAAATGAAATATGTGTTTCTTCAATAATCTTCAGATGGCATTTGCCTTCATTTTTTACATCTTGTCGGGCATCTTTTAAGATACAGATATAACTATATCTATGGTCACCTCGTTTAGTGACCAATGACCCATGGATCGAAGAATGACGTTTGTCGTGTGGGAAAGTGGTGTACAGGGAGGAAAATTAAATGTTTTGACAAACTCTAACTTGGTTCTTTGTTTAGCTCACAAATGAGCCAAGCAAATACTTTTGAGGTTTTGAGAATTACTAACCTCTTTTCTATCTCCTGTCTCTCTTAATCCCCTTGGCAAGCAAGGGGTCATTTGTAAATAAACATTTACAGTGGGTAATAACACTAATTTATTCATGGCAGGCATTAGATATTGCAACTGACTAAACAATCACCCTAATTAGTTGCGTATCTAGTTTACTGTTTTAAATTCAAACTGAAAACAACTACTGTAACCACAACCAGTGTCTCATCCCCAGGCCTGTATGATCCACCTGCAGGAGAATATTTGTATTGCATTAATGCATTTGTATGTACATGAATATGTTTATGATGATGTGCCGAAGTACAAACACACTGTCTTTTTAAAACAAAAACTGATTCAATTGATGGAAAGCACTACATATATGGCAATGCATGTATCCACTGTTATATTGTGTTACATGACTTTCATGAAAAATGTGAATGAAAACTAACTTCATAGAATGTTTAAAAAATAACCAACGTTGACTTTATTATGCAAAGAGGTTTTAGACTGAATGTGCTAGTTGCTTACTTGTATTTACGTCGTCCTCATCTGGACACTCCCGGGAGTCATGTGTGATGGGCAGACATGTGACGTCGCATTTATCTTTACATCGACATGGCTCATGCGTCTCAAGGCATCCGTCACAAGCAGTGCCACAACGGTTCTCACAGTTGTCTCCATGGTAACCGAGTTGGCAACTCCTGCATCTTCCATCTCTGTCACATGTCTTGTTAAAACACGTGGCACTACATGTTCTAGTGCAGTCACTTCCCCAGTAGCCTTGCTTGCATCTGGAACATTCCCCAGTCTCTTGAGAACATGCCTCACAGTTACCAGGACACTTCAGCTTACAGTCGAGTGACATCCAGCCGTCCACACAGCCCTGTCTGCAGACCGTAGACTTCATACTGTGGTCATAGAAACAATCCTGATCTCTACAGTGTCTGTTACACTGCTTATTGCAGTGATGCCCGTGAACACCGTGTTTACATCCTTGTGTACACTTATGGCTCCCGTACTGTTCGCATGTGTCACCGTGACATCCCCCTGGACACCTGGTGTCACAACTGTCACCGGCCCAACCGTTCCTGCAGCCTCTAGCACACGACCCGTCCCAGAAGTAGCAGGAGTTGTCTTCACATCCACCACTGCACTTGTTTTCACACTTCTTTCCCCACCAACCGCCTTGACAGTTTTCCAGACAGTTTCCTGTCTCCCGGTTACAGTAGGGCTTGTCACCGTGACTGTATCTACAGTTGGGAGGACATGTCTCTGTACAGTTGGTGGCATGGTACCCAGCCCCACACTGTATACACCTCCCTGTGTCACTGTCACAGCCGCCGACGTCGCAGAAGCCGAAACATTTGTAGTTGCAACTGTCACCATGCCAGCCTCTCTTGCAGTCAGTGCAACGACCGTCGTCTGATGGCCAGAGACAGTTGGAATCAGCTGACGATTGATGCATAAAGAATACTGAAACAGATATACTAGTCTTGACTTTGGTTAGACGCATGAATTATATAATTTCAAAGTGGCCTTCGGGTGATCAAAAGATAACATTGGAGGCAATGGAGGCAATCAAATCGGGGTTAATGAACACATGCACGTGTACATTTCAGGTAGCGTTTTGTCAGAAAGGGTTCTGATAAACAACGAAGCAGGGTTCCGTTCCACAAAGCTACCGTAGCGCTAAGGTGATCGTAACTCCCATACATTAACATAGAATTACGACTTTCATTGTGCTACGATCGCTTTGTGGAACGGTTTCTCAAATTTCGATGCATTGTATACTCGTATCATCATTTGGTTGACACATCACGAACACACGTATTGTTTATACACGTGCATAAGTACACACTTATAACCAAATAAATTATTCGTGCTTGTGTTCAGGCAAACCAACTACAGAATAATTTCGTTAAATCGAATATGTTACAATAATTGGAACATAGTATTAGAATTAAATTCCATAGATATACACATGACAAATATCCAAATGTAGTTTTTCAAATAATTTTCATGGCGACTCATTGTAGATATACTGCGCTCAGTGAGTACACTGTAGCCGTTCGTACTTCAAGCCAGGGTCGCCTGACAGTAATCATCCAGACAAGAAAGGCGGACAATGTATCAATCATTTCAAACTTCATGGAAACGTTCTTGTTCTTGTTTTAACCAGTATCCAACCGGACAGTGTCTTGGACTTACACACTAACAACAGCGGGCTTCTAGTCATATCCATCTTGATACAAGCACCAACTGAAACGGAATATATGAAATATGATAAACGACTTACCATCACAAATGGATCAACTACATTACCCACTGGACGTTGTTGGAGAAAATTCAATACCGGTGATGCAAACTATTTTAATATCTACCATCAACCCGTATTACCGTGAAAGAAGCTATAATTGAATGTCGTCGCCAAATTGTTAAACTATTACCGACATGGCTTTAATAATAATATATTAAGTGTAACGCTAATACCACATACTGTGACAAAGCGCTGGCGAATATTACCGGTGCGTATAGAATTTGAATTGTGAGGTGTCTGAGTAGCTGCGTTTCAGGCGATACAATAAGAGGTTCTCCGATCACACTTCCACTTGATCCAAGCGGATATTTAAGTCTCAAAGAAACACCATACGTAAATTACCCGTGTTTCAGTTTGGTGCAGGTCATAAAGCCCTCGTGGAGGTCAGTGGGTCAAGCTTGCAGAATGCTGCCACCTACTACTCTCCGTCGCCACCGTACGTTTAACGTAAGTTTAATTGTATTGTGGCCCTGTACAATGTTATATATAATATTTCGATTCACCCACTCACTGCTAAAGAAACAGCAGTACATGAACCTCTACTGCTGTGTTCTGGAATGTATAGTAACTCTTTCATATACCGATAAAACATGTTACACATACATCATACAATAGCAGTCACATACTGTGCTGATAGCACGTCGTCACGTCTTAACTGCGTGGCTAGACTGAACTGCGCACTCATGATGTCAATTACTTGGTGTCTGGATCAGACTCTAGATTACTTACAGACCGACGTCATACATGTATCTGGAATATCGTTGTGTGTGGTTGTAAACAACAAACAAGCAAACAAATAACCAAACAAACGAACAAACGACTTACGTCTACTTGGAGTATTTAAGCTAGGGGGTGTACAAATACACTAAACATTGTTATCAAGCGTCATTGACACGAACAGTGTTGTTTCAGTGATATCAGCGTTGATCAAAAACAACAAAATCAGACAAGATATATCTGCCCTTGTGGAAATCCATATGTATGGAATCGTTAAAACGTGTTTATATGTTAACGGCCACCATCTAGTCTTTTCGTGTTAAAATGTGATGGCAACGGCAGCAACATTTGAGGTCAATTCCTCGTATGATGTATACACTAGCCTAACTGTTAAAATTATGGGTATTCTGAAATTTTCACACGACGAACACTCACGGACATTTAAATGATAATCTGTGATAAAACAATTACCGCCAAAAGTGGGAGGACTTCATTTACACGTTTTAACGACAGAACGAACATTTAATCACCTCAAAACAGACAAAGACCACTATATGTCCATCTGAATATCGACTTTTTTTCAGAAAGATGATGGTGTCAATTTGTAATGAAATCGAAGTTTCCAATAAAAGAATGCTGGAACGAACTCGGATAAGTTCATTAATTGTCGGGTGTTTCTGGAATAGCGTGAAAATACTTAACGGGCCATGAATATAATCAGTCATTGCACATTTATAGTATAACATATTATCGCTGGAAGCTTTAAGGTGAATTGTTAATATTTACATGTGTAACTCACCGCCTTGGCTTGGGAGGAATTGCAAGCACTTTCATCAGTTCAAATCGTCAACGCCAAAGAATAATCAGGACTACGTCCCGAAACAGATTCCATAGAGCGTAAAAGGCAAAATAGTTAAGGAAAATATGTACATGGATCACTGAAAATCAGTGATTGCACCAGGTGTTAGCGAAAAGGGGTAAGCATGTTCCGCTCTACCGGTAGCAACTACACTCACACAAGTTTCATGCTATACAACTGTAATGCATTGTGTTATGTTGTGTTATGTTTAGGCGAAGTCACCATTCACCTCTGACTGAATCGTGACAGAATGTTAGTCATGGAATATATATATAGGAATTGTAAAGCCGGGTAGGGGTGGGCTGTCTGTTTATGTTATATCCAGTGCATTATGAATGTGATCACTTTTTACTGTTCGGTGTTGGCTGCGTAATATGTATATTAATTGAGATTTGCTCGCGTGATTTTTTTGGAGTCGAAAAATGTATATTGAGACAAACCGATTGCGTTAAGGCGCACTGACAAAGATCAACCAACTGAAGTTTAAAGATTTATTAACACTAGACAAGAACAACGAAGCTAAAGCATTAAGGCTATAGGGGCAAGAAAAGTGAAACACAATAATTTCTTGTGATTTTGTTGCGAATATTAATTTTCCAAGAAACATTTGTCAAATATTCATGATATTCGTAGAAATTATTTACATGTCCAACTGGTTTCATCGGCTGATATGCTTGACGCGTTTAACTATCTTGTTTTTTAAGGCGTTATACATGAGGTACTGTTTTGCTATTTCTGTTAATCCTACAAAAAAAAATAACATTGCATACATTGTTGGAGGTGTGAAGCGAGCTTTGATCCGTGACATTGTGAATAATAAAAATAACAATCGGTTACAAGCGTCTTAATTGTATTTTTTCAACAAGCGCTTTATTACTGAGACCGTGTTTGGGTAGTAAAACACCAGCTGCCCTCGGCCATATTCCACACAATGCGTCCACTGAGTAAACAACTGAAGGCATCGTGTTGTCACCAAGCTGACAAAAGTTGTGGACACGGTGATCAACGGACATAGGTCTGATCGTCGTGATTGTTGAAATTGCGCACCGGAATAAACGCACCCGTTTTAACCCCAGTAAGGGGAATCCCCTCAGTGGCGGGAAATTTACGTTTGGGGGAAATTTTGAATTCGGCTATCGTGTTGTATCGTCTGTTATACGCTATTTCCGTTTTTCAAATTGAATTTTGTTCAAGCATATGTGAGTGAGTGAGTTTAACGCCGCTTTTAAGAGTATTCCAGTTATATCACGGCGTGTCAGCTTAGTGTGGGAGGAAAGCCCGAAGTGGTGCAGGTCTCAGACGTTTACCACTTCGGTGAAACCCACGAGCACGGGTATGGTGCTGACAAACCTAGAAACATAATCGGGGCGAACCGGGATACGAACCCACAATCATAGGTTTCTGGCGTGCCCAAGGGGCGCAACTCTGCCCCCCAAACATTTGTGATTAAGTATGCCCTAGAGTATTAAAATCTGCAAAGTTGCAATGTTAACTTTACTTGTCCTTTAAGGAGCAATTGGAAGTTTGACTCACACAGCTAGCGTGAGTACGTCCAAACAGGCGAATAAACACTACTTAGCAGCACTGATGTTAGCTTGCCAGTTCTGATATCGAGCTGACCCGATCTAAATACACAGAGGGTATTACTAGTCTACACACGTATACGTTGCCACGACGTCCGTCTAAATATACTGAACAACAAAAGTTCCTGTGATATTGAATAAGATTTAATGCAAAGTTATGTTTTTTACCAAATCTGAAACAATTTCGGTTTGCAACAGATAAGAGACTCCTGTAAGTGTTCAAATGGTTTAATTTGTCATACTGACTTCAGAAAATGCGTGATTTCATTAAAAAAACCCATTAACATGCCAAAATGTCAATTTACAAATCAATAGCGTGTGTGTCCACCTCTGGTTGTGATGCAAGCAACACACCCTCGTCCCAGGCGTCGCACAAAGTCCTGTGGGATATCTGTCCATATCTGCTGGAGCATGTTTCAAAGTTCCTGGAGTGTCTGTGGAACGTCGGTTGACGTCGAAGGCGCCTATCCATCTCATCCCACATGTGCTCGATTGGTTAGAGATCAGGCGAGCCACCCGGCCAGGGGATGACATTCACGTTGTTTTGTTGAAGAGAATCCTGAACAAGTCGAGCAATATGAGGCCGGGCGTTGTCATGTTGAAAGGTAATGCCTGGGCCATGAAGACTAAAAAAACGGTAGAACAACAGGGCCGATGATCTCGTCGCGTAGCGCTGTCCATTGAGATTTCCCTCTACCACTATCAAACGGGTCCTCTGTCTTGCTGTAATCCCACCCCATACCATAACGCTGCCGCCCCCGAACCGATCTTTCCCTATGACACAATGATAGACGAAACGTTCGCCTCGACGTCGGTACACTCGAATCCGTCCATCTCTGTGGCTGAGGTGAAAACGAGACTCGTCAGTGAATAGAACTTGTCCCCACTGCATGGCCGTCCAGCGTAGACGCTGTCTGCACCACTGTAGACGTGCTTGGCGGTGGTTTCCTGTCAAAATGGGACGTCTGGTGGGTCTTCTGGCGACAATCCCTGCACATCTGAGGTGACGACATACGGTTTGTGAAGATATTCCTCGAAGGCCAGGGATGCTTCTTGCAGTCACTGTTGCTGGCTGGAATAGATTTCGTAGGTGTGTTGTTCGAATCCAGTTGTCTTGTCGATTATTGGTAACGTGTGGCCTGCCACTCCGAGGATGGTCTCTGACTGCATTCGTCTGTTGCCAACGTTGCCATAAACACCAAATGGTGTTTCCGTGGACGTTAAATTGTCTTGCAACATCACGTTGACTCGATTCTGCTTCAAGCATACCAATGGCTCGTAAACGCTCGTTTTCGCACACGCGTGGCATTTCGTTATAATGTTGTATAATTGCGTAATTTTGTTTTTTTTCTGAGTGGTTGTTGTCAGCACGATGCTAAACAATGCATATGGAATCCCGTTAACGCATATGTTTTATACCCATTCTTGGGTAGTGAAATGCATGGGGCTTGCATAAAAGTCAACTTTTGCATGGAATGCATGCTTTTCTGTAGCAGTTGCGTTTTTGTGACTTGATTCCACACATGTACTATAATAATGAAAACCAAACTTGACTTGTTTGAAAAATACACTAAAATATTGGTGTCACATGAACTTTTGTTGTTGAGTGTAGATTAGTATATATCGGATCAAACGACCTTCTTCTTCTGTTATGTAACCAACTTCTGCATGCACAGCTGAACAGCGACTTCGGTCTTTCAACTTCCATCTTGATACCGACGCGACCGTACAAACTGGTGTCCAGTTCGGGAATTTCTCCCAGCGTATATTTAACATTATCTACCAGAAGGCGAACAACATGCGGACGTCGGAGATGAAAAACTCGGATAGTCTTTCACCCCAAGCGGCTAGCCAAGGCAAAAGAGTGTGTTTTTCATTTGCATTTTAATTTACATTAGTATCAAGAAAATTATGCTAATGTGCAGCGTTTGCACTTTACATAGATGTTTTATATACAATAAAGGTCCAAGTGGTTTATTAGTTACCGCCCACAAGGTCACTAAAACACAGGGGGATTTAACATTTCATATACAGGAAGCAGTAAAAATACTAGGGAACCTCGTCACCCCACCACCCCATCTCCCTCCTCAAAGTGGTATTTCCATTTTTTAGTTTGTCAGGCTGTAACAGCAAGCTCCACCACACAATACCAATCACCGTAGTAAAACAAATGTGTCAGTGTTTATGCCGTGGGTAATACCAGGTCATAGAGATGTTCCATATCAACGGCTTTCTTAACATACGTACCGTCAGAACCTAATACTGTTAAACATTTATCTGCATACATTAGCGTACTTCTAGAATCTGCACAGTAGTCCACGTCCAAACCTAATGTTTGAATTCGTCTTGACAGATGTAAACCAGCACGTGAATCGGATGGCGCATAATCTTCAACTTCAGACAAACTGTTTAACTCAGCAGAACATACATCTTCGTACATCTAGTATTTTCCAAGATTTGTTGCCATTGGTAGCTTATCTGCATCTTCTGAATCAAAGAGTTCTTTGGTCTGTTTACTGGATGAAACCGATAGTCTTCACGTCGCCTCTCCGGAATATCTAGTTTGGGAAGATACTTCGTCCTATTCCATCCTCCCTCCAGGTTTTCATATTGGACAGATGAAATTAAGTGCGGCACTGAGTCAAGGTCAGTATCATGAATATCCCAATATTTATGAGGGGAATCATAATCTGTGGATTTAGTATCCTGCGTTCCATTTCTACCCACCACGTCCAAGGCTGAAGCATTCTGGTTATGAGTTGTTGGATTCGTCTCCGATCTAAATGGAAGGTTAAGATTACTGTACACAGATCTTCATTTCACTGATTTAAACACTTAGATTTGTTTGAGTCACAATCCTATAAAGTAGACGTTTCCACCTTTAATTCATTACAAAGTTGATAATAACGTTACTGGGCTGATATTCTGGCACGATGTTCTTAGAGTTTACGTCCTCTGATGTCTGTATTTGTAGGTGCATATTTTGTAGAAGAACTCCTCCAAGAAGGACAACTCCCAGGGTTGAACAGGTAATCAGGACGGCGTTGGGGTCCAATTTCTGCAAATACTCGTCACCTAAATAAATAATCGAGTAGATATGTTTCACAAACATGTAGTGACGAATGGCATGAGGAAAGTGGTGACCACAAGGTACAATTCAATATTGTGTATATCGATACACGGACCCGTAGTGGTTCAGAACATGTCTTGGTTGCATTCCCGCATCGACGACAGTTACCATCTGCATGTAGGTGCTCACAGTTGTCACAGCATGGAGTCAGGAGCACTGCAAGTTGTAACATTATACCACAGATTGTTGTCTGAATATCATTGTGCCACGTCGGAAAGTTTGCTGGGGAGCTGAGTTTACTATACGTCCCCATGAACAAGTTCAAAGTGAAACATGTCAACATGAATTTTATGCTTCAAATATCTACACGCATTTATACATTCATATAAAACAGATTACATAGTTATACAACATTATTGTTGTTGTTTTTCACACTTTCTTTTAATGGTTATCACCCATCATCCTATTTTATCATCAAAATAGACGTACCTTTTGTAGGTCTGACACAAAGAACAGCACCACCAACATGTACGCCACATCCATTTCTGGGAAGCCGATGTCGCAAATGTAAATAAACGTAAAGTTGTTTCAATATCTGTGAGTGAGTTGGGTGTAACGTGTCGGTGAACAGTATTTCAGTATTTCAGCTTTATCGTGGTGGCACAATGTGGGACGAAACCCCAAAGTGATGCAGGCCTTAGATGGTTGTCCCTTTAGTGATAACTTAGGATCATTATTATTGCGAATCCATGATGAATCCACGATTACTGTATCCTTCCACTACTGGGGGATTTATCAAAACCAACTGTGATGCATTAAACGATTGGGCAACTCGTGCTCCATTTGAGGACGTTGTGTGACCACGCTACAAATGAATTGCGCTGTGTTACCTCCACAAATATGAAGCTCAAGTGATACAGGTCTTAGAAGTTTCGATTGTAATAAGGTTGTTAGTCAGTTGTACATAAGTATCGTTATCACCTCCACCTGAATGACATTGAAATGGACAAATGATTGTACTTACCTCGAGCGTTTGTTTATACCAGTGAGTGAGTGAGTTTGGTTTTACGCCGCTTTTAGCAATATTCCAGCAATATCACGGCGGGGGACACCAGAAATGGGCTTCATACATTGTACCCATGTCGGGATTCGAACCCGGATCTTCGGCGTGACGATCGAACGCTTTAACCACTAGGCTACCCGACCGCCCCTTGTTTATACCACCGATGCTCACACGATGTATGGTAGCAAAAAAAGACGTGATACTTCAAACAACTGAAACCGGGCGGCAAGACATTTCAATTAACATACTAGATTACATTTATTGTAAAAAGGAAGTATTTAGGTGATATTCACAAATTCAATAAGTGACACAGATACATTTGTGTAATTCCATATACCAGTAGTTGCCAGTAAGACCAAGTTGGTTTCTTGTGATGTAGATATAGAATAATTATCCCTCGTGATCAGAAATTTAACTGCATTGTTTCTAAACTGAGGAATTGAGGTATTCATCTGAAATATATTTATATGTACATTTGATGTGTTTTTTTGTCATGTGTATGAACTGCTATGTAGAACATATTCATCCAGTACAAGTTAACGTAACAGTTACCAAAGCTAATGGTGCTGGCATGTTAACACTGTTATAGTACAGGATAATGAATTTAGTTGATGCACTGTTTCGTATCAAGGCATCAGCAACATTTAACACGAACATTTACTTATTGCAAATGCAGTTTCAACTGTAATGTATCGTTGTTCCTACTGGGAGATATTTCCACTCTGTTATGCATTACGTATTACGGCGTGTCGGCTCACATGAATATTCTTAGCGGAAACAAAACCTTTTGATATCAGTTCGTTCCTTCATTTTCGCAAGTCCTAAAACAGTATTTGCTACGAGAACAGAGTTAAATCTGAATAATCAATCAAACACAGCTCCAGTCAGGTTAAACATATCCACATGATCATTTAAGAGACATGACTTCAATGTAACATTAGAGCAGTACGCTCTACAGTAAATTATATCTTACTCCGGACATATATGCATTCACATATGCCACAGTATTATTCAAAACCGATATAGACATGTTTTATGTAATAGCCGTCATTTAGCCACTGGTTAGTCAAGTGACAATATCTTATTATTTCAGAGGACCCGAGCGCGTATGTTGCCTAAGAATTTAATCCACACTGACAGAGCCTGAAGGACAATCTGATATGGTTTTTTTACAATTATGGATGCAAATATGCAGATTTTAAATACGAGTCAACTCACGGTCTACTAGAAATGCAGATGTGATATGGAAATGTATAGTTCATCACACATATCATGTCATGCATCCTAATACACGTTAGTCAGGTCTGGAGTCTTGATATGACTTGGATGAGTCATGGCTCAATATTTATGACGTATCCCGCTTGCAATTACTCGCCGTCAAGCAACACCAATATATAGGATCAACCCAGGTTCACAGCAAAGGTTGCCTCGAGTGACAAGTGAGGATATGTTCAAAGCTCCAGTAAGTCCAAGGGAGGTTACTCATTTTAGGATCCTTCTATACTTGTATATGAGATATGTGTGTATTGTGAGTACACTTTTTATTTTGATGATGTGTCACTTTGTTCTTGATGTAGATTTACTCGCTGAACTTAAAGCACAAGCGTGTAATTCAACACCAATTCAAGGATGAAACACAAAAGGGCATCCCAAGAAACCTCCTCCAAACGTATGTCAGTGACAGTAATCGTTTCAGAGCGTAGGATTGCGGTTCAATACATGTGCATCCAACAACGCAGTACATATATCATATGTTTGTAGATAATATCTGAAGAACCGTGATGTGATGAGTGAAAAGTCAACCGAGAGTCATTTAATGGCAATAACGGACATGTAGAAGCGCTTTCCGTGACAATGTGACATGAACATGCACTTGAAGGGGTTGAATATAAAATGTTGTGTGTATTAGATTACTGTAGATAACACACATCTTGTATCTTTGAGGTGGACATATTCATCGGTTGTCAACTTAAAGTAGGAGGAAAGCCCAAAGTGAACGTATCTGGCACTTTGGCGAAAGCAACAAGGACGTGCTCAAACAAGGAATCATAATAATAGTGAACATCTGAACCATGGATCTCGACCTTGCACGGCGAAGGGACGCAACACGTCACATCTTAGATGGCTTGTACAGCCCGCTCTTTTTTCTGTCTAGTTCAGTCATCTATCTGATTAACTTAATGGTGAAGCATTTGCAGCTACATAAGAGACAGATCAGAAATAATAGCTGAGATATTTTCGGGATTATTTTATATATTGTCTGCACAAGTACTGTCCTATCGGTAAAATGTGTGCAAGTCGTGACCACGTATGAGAACATAGATAGAATTGCTGCCGTGTCGAAGATGAACCAAACAAGTAGCACAAACAAACTCTCTGAATCATTGTTCATGCCGGATGCATTGATGCATGCTATGTGTATGCATTGACCACCTGTGCAAGTGGTACATCAGCACAGTAGCATGCACACTATCTGACACTCTTTTATTGACTTTGGTTTATGGACACGTTCAGTAAAAGATATTGTACGAGTGACAGTACTTTACCCCAAAAGTCCTCTAACTGACTTCGAGGACAGCTATTTAGTCCACGAATAGCACATACGTGTATAAGGGAACGGTTCGCGCAAACCACCACTCACGGCCCACGAAGCCACGGTCCCTGTGTCTGTGTGAATCTCCGTGTAAATGCAGTTTGAGTGAGTATAAAGTGTATTGGTTTGAGTACATCATTAGGGTACTGTTACTGCACGTTACTGCACCAGAGGCTCCTCTAGTTATCCTCTAGTTAAGAGAACAATACGCGGAATGCAGTTGTAGATTTCAGTGAGAGTACTGCACACGTTATCTGTGACGTCACACTATTGGTTGTTATGCTCGTCGCTAAAAATAGTTGACGTGCTCCAGATGTGACCTTAATGTTAAACTGACTCACTCACTTTTCATTTGTTTGTATTACAGCACAACAAACTACGTCAAAACTCTTTATTCAAGACAATAAATAATGTCAATGAAAATAATAATGGCAGTGGCTGTCAATGATACTTGTACATGAAAAACGCATTTATCTGGGAAATGTTTGAGCAGTCTCATATTGTTAATTATATCACTATGTATAGGCAACTTTGCAGGGAATATACACTACATTTAATTTCTTTATGAGATTCAGTAAGGTAACACACCTGATAAAAACAGCAGTCCTTTCCTACACGACAACAACAATAACATATAAGTGTTTACGTGACGATGAATGTTTACATCATATTTTGTCTTATGTCCATCATGGGTTATTCTGGTTACAAATATGAATATCTCAACATGTAAGTTAACAAAACCACTAGGTTCAGGTAGGTCGATAAGTTGGATGTGTACCAGCTCGAGCCATTCCTCGAAGTGATTTCGTGGATGTTGTCACCTGAAAGTATATTTGTCCTACATCAGTACAAGTGTCACACACGATATAATTTACCCCAGGACTCTCTTTGTACGTGGACAGAGAGATGTGGAACACACACGACGTACATCAGAATGCAGGGATAACATCAAATGATGATAACTGAAACGAGAGGGAAACTCAAACATTTTTTCTCAAATGTTGATCAAAGTGAACATAAAATCAATACCATATTCATTTCGCCATGATGTGAATCACATTTCGGGCTAATACAAAACATTTTAGTAATGTATTCTATCGCCGTGACGAGTGAATATGTCTGGCTCTTGAATCCCATTTGACCACGTTTTTCAACTTATTGGACACAAGAAATACGAAAAGGTCCAAATGCCTACCTGTGTGTCTTTTGTTCTCTTTTACATGGAGACATGTCAAGTCGGGTAGCATGTGATGCAGGCAGGACGAAGTGCACGTCTCTCCACATCTATAACCTCCCTTTGCCTCCAGGCATATGATACAGTCAGCATCACAGTATGTCCTACACGTGTCCCCGTGGTAACCGAGTTGACAACTACTGCATCGACCATCTCGATCACATGTCTGGTTAAAACACGTGGCACTACATGGTCTAGTGCAGTCAGTTCCCCAGTAGCCTTGTGTGCATCTGGAACATTCCCCAGTCTCTTGAGAACATGCCTCACAGTTACCAGAACACTTCAGCTTACAGTCGAGGGACATCCAGCCATCTACACAGCCCTGTCTGCAGACTGTAGAGTTCATTCTGTGGTCATAGAAACAATCCTGATCTCTACAGTGTCTATTACACTTCTTATTACAGTGACGCCCGTGAACACCGTGTTTACAACCTCGGGTACACGTATGGCTCCCGTTCTGTTCACATGTGTCACCGTGACATCCCCCTGGACACCTAGTGTCACAACTGTCACCGGCCCAACCGTTCCTGCAGCCTCTAGCACACGACCCGTCATAGAAGTAGCAGGAGTTGTCTTGACATCTGTCACTGCACTTCCTCTCACACCAGTCTCCCCACCAGCCGCCTTTACAGTTTTGCAAGCACACCCCACTTTCACGGTCACAATACACCTTACCATCATCATTCTTTCTGCAGTTGGGAGGACATGTAACGTTACAGTTGTGAGAAAAGTAGCCTGCCCGGCACTGTTTACATATCCCAGTGTCCCTGACACAGACGCCGCTATCACAGAAGGAACAGTTAAAGTTACAGTCACCACCATACCATCCTCTCTCGCAGGCAGGGCAGGGGTCTGATGCAGATGGCCAGAGACAATGACGCGAGTGAGGTGCTCCGATAATACACGAAACTGCAAAAGTGTTCACAACATGTATTAATAAATACTCAGTGTTAGTGAAAAGCAATTTACTCACATAAAGCAGATTAACTTTACTTACCAGAACATAGCAACTGTACTAGTAGAACTGTTCTTGACATATTTGTATCCATGTCGTCCTATAATGATAAAAATGTTTATTATCATCATCCCCGATATTACTTGAATTCTAAATCTAAAATAGAAAGGGTATTATATTTAGGGCAAAGGTTATTTCGAAGTAATAACTGATATAATGTTTCATTAATTTATATAACCTAAACTAATATATTATACCTTAGCATGTAATTTCAAGAATTTGTTATGCCTTTCAATGCCTGTATTCTAACAATATCTTTGCAAATTACCTTCCTTGCCTTCCTTTGCTTCGTCCTAATTGTTCCCTTCATTATATAGGCAGTTAGAAAAGATAAAGGGAAATCACCACTTCGTCCCAACTACCTGTAATGTTAAGATCAACTCCTGTGATTCATATTCTCTGGAAGTCATGGCCTTATCAGCGGAAATCTAGTCTCAATGGCTTACTGTGTCATTAGGTCACTTTATCTAAGCACTTATTGGTTCACAATCTCCTGTCATCAACATAAGCTCCCCCAGTTGTTTCCGAGCAGAAGGGAAATCCCCTGATATGCATGTCCTGTCAAGTTGTCCCGGGGATAGGGCAAAGGGCGTAGAACAAACCTGGGACGTTTCTACACAATAGACAAAACAAATACAATGTTTTTTTAATTGATCACAAGTATCAAGTTACACCATTTCAATGTAACTAATCAACCGACGACGGGATCGTGTTTAAACCCTGACTCATGTCTATTCAACCAATATTTTTAATCATAATATTATCTTCTACAGGATCCCCTCCCATGTTCATGACATGGGAAATAAACAATAACAAAATACCTGTTTAAATGCCCTTTTTAATGAAACAATAATGTGATAATGATTTAATCAGGACTGGCTGATGCTGACGTAATATAATGAACGTATGCGGCAGGGGGTTCACAATCTGTTCTCACCTCGAGTATTTCTAAGAAGACGTTTGGCCTCATTTCGTGTATATGTAAATCTGTTATCTCTTATTCCTCGGTAAGATAATTCAGTTCGCTTCCTTCTCCAGTCATGTTCGGTAAAGATATATAAGTGGGCCTATCTTGATAACTTCCTGTTTACATCGGTGCATTTACACAGAGAAGCCATAACAAATGATAGTGAGCTTCTGTACAAAATCGACGCTTTGTCAGTGACACAAAGACATATTTGCATATTAGTTCATGTAGAAATCAACCTGTATTTCCAACCAGGATGTACACAATGTATGTTGTGAGGTAAATATGCAGACAAAATATATTTGTTTTCCAACCAAACCAAACATCTGGGATGCAAAGGGTGTGATCCTTGTTGATTGCTTAGAGAGTCAAAAGACGATTACTGGTGCCTACTATGCTGATTTGCTGCATCACCTGAGAGATTCTTTCAAAGAAAATGGGTTTTTCAGGGTGGCATCAGAAAAATCCTTCCTGACTGGACATGAAAAACTTGACAAACTACACAATATATTTATTCCAAGACGAATGCAAGTTACAAAAGTATGAATGTTCAGTATTTCAGCCACACAGGTGGTTGCGCGTGGGTTTGTGTCAAGTGCTCAAAAATCAGGGGAAATTAGGGAACGTTGATCACGGAGAGTAGTTGGAGGAGTGGCAGCAAGACTCCTGGTTGTTTCTAGGGCTTCCATCCTGCCCCACTCTGAAGCACATGTAGCAGATGCAGCACATGTAGAGTTTCCTCAGGCAAGTGACATATCCGTCCGAAATATGCCATTGTTCACCCAGCAGTGAATGGGTATCCGGTTAGATAAGATGGTGATGTGACGCTTAACCTTCTTTCCCCTCTCAGGCAGCTTTGGTTGTGTGTAATGTCAGGACAATTTGTGTTTTGCACTGCACTTAATCTTACAGGGAAACGTCCCTTGCTACGAGCGAGAATAAATCTATATAAGACTATATACAAGCATAACGTAATCAGCTATCCGTTCTTGTAAGCCAACAAAAAGCAACATTTCTATTACACAAAAATGTGTCACACTACTTGGAAGCTATATTTGTATGTAAATATTCTGAGGCTTACGGTGTTATTTAGAGCCATTTAGAATGTACAATTAATGGATTTGGCCCATTCATAGTATGCAGGTGAAGTTCGTAACAGTCGTAACATGTAGGTGAAAGTAAGTAACATTCGTAGTATGTAGGTGAAAGTTAGTAACATTCGTAGCATGTAGGTCAACGTTAGTAACATTTGTAGCATGTGGGTGAAAGTTAGTCACATTCGTAGCATGTAGGTGGAAGTTAGTAACATTCGTAGCATGTAGGTGGAAGTAACGTGCATATGGTATGAACTTCCATCGATTTTAGCCTGCGATATTATAATGATTATATATCCTTTAGGTTTATATCGATAATACTTCCGTGAAATCAGCAGAGTCATACTCCTCACTACGTGTGTCTGTACCTGTACAGTATTTGCAATCCTTGTTTCCCAGTAGAGCACAAAAATCTAACCGATTGTCTCTTTATAAATGTCTGAATTGGTATATGGGCAGAACTGTTCTGTTCATACAAGAAAGAGTATCAAATTCACCACACTTTAGCCTCCTTAACATGCTCCAGTTCATAGTTTCAAATTAGCAATTGACTTCCCCAGCCTCCCGATACTGGATCCAGGTCCATGGTTTGAATACCAAGCATTCCAGTTCCCTCGGGGGCAAAACGTTGACTAATTCACGAGGAACATTCACCCCGTGTTTGGTCGATTTCAGGTCTTCTTTGAATGCTACAATAACCCATTAAGTCCCCCCTTTCCACAACGTCGTCTCTCTGCGGTTGGCTGTAATTGGTGGATTCAGGTTCAGACAGCGGGTCAGCGTCAGTTATATCCCAATATCTATGAGCGTTACTGTCAGCCGATTCTGGGGCCGCTCTTGCATGTGCTTCATCCCCGGGCTGGTGTTCCGGATGCCTACGGAAATAAAGATCGTTAGGTACACATAACATGATATTTCCAGATCATATTTCATTTGGAATGATTCAATATGCTTCTTTTATATATGTTTGTCTGAGGACAATACGTTACCGTTGATGAATTGTATACTTGAGCGTCCACAGTTTGTACACAAAAAGCAACACTGCTCCCAGGAACAGAACTGCCACTACTGTGATGATAGCAGGATTAGGGTTCCACCTGTCTGCAAGTGTGTGCGCCTCACCTGTAATTTAAACATTGTCACATATAACTACATTGTATGTGTACAAGATGCAGTCATGCAAACATGTTATAATCAACTGAACTTTTATAACTTTAGATTTAGTGGAAGTTTGACAGGCGGCGCATTGTTTTGTTTTGATTGCTTGAATGGTGATCCTCTAAATGACATCACGAAATTCATATTCTGCAGTAGATGGTGAAAAGGATGACCAATTCCTTTACTTGTACTGTAATGACACATACAGTATCCCTGATAATGCTTTTGGAAATACCAACTTCGGTTACCATATCAAACTGGTCATCGACCAAACGTCCACGTTTGTGCCTTCAAAACCGCCATTGTTTGACCGTGATTATGATGACGATATGTATAATCGTATGTGTTGCATTACCCAATAGGGAAGGCATCCATCTAGACACTTACACTTTCCTCCGCTGTATCCATGCTTGCATTCAGTACAATCACCAGTTTCCTTATTGCACACCACACAGTCATTTGGACACGGAAATACACAATTGCTACCATAGAAACGATTAGCAAGGCATTTAGTACATCTGGTTGCGTAACGATGGCATTCCTCACAGGTTGGGGGACAGGGGACATCACATTTTGCCCCTCTGTACCCCGGTCCGCACGATGTGCAATCCCCAGAGGATCTATCACATCCATCTTCACAATTGCCGGGACAATGAATCTGACATCGTTTTCCATAGTAGCTTGCATCGGAGCATGGTCCTACGCAAATGTTACTGTAACGTTCACATTGCGTGCAGCTAGAAGGGCAGTCCTCTACGCAGTATACCCCCTTCTTACCCGGCACACACCCATCTGTACACACCAGAGTGGCATTCTGCAGCTGACATTGAGAGTTGATGCAGGTGTTTGAACATTTCATCTGACAGTTCTTTCCATAGAAGGTTGCGTCTGAACAAATTGCACCATTTGTCTGTAGAAAGAAACACAGTCAAGACATGTGTTATTCCATGGGAGTAATTATTGTTATATACCAAGGGTCTGGGATTTGAACTGGCTTTCTTATACCGGACTTCACAAACGTTATGTGCGGAATTAAAAACAACAGGAATAAGATATCATGTGTATAAATGCTTTACGGTGTCCCAGTTTGAACAAGGAACTTTAAACTAAAAGCATGTGTTGACATAGTTTCATTTAATTGTATTGACTTGCAGGTTTACAACAGGCTTTTTGTTCCGAAATTTTTAAATGACAAGTCATCAATCAATGTACATTAAATAAATGGTGGAAACATGAAAGTTGAAAAACGATTAATATATTCTGTGTATCATATAAGGTCCCACGTTCTTGTTTATATGATTAAAGGATTAACTCGTTACCTTAGGTCTGTCGACAAGAAATAGTTGTGTTTGTAGCTCAATATATTTATATTTTAGCATGAAGTTATTTACATCGTTTTAGTAAAAGAACATGAATAAAACTATAGTTTAAACACACACAGGGTGTTTAACATATATATTTACAGTAAACCTTATATGTTTCAATGTCGTGTACCTCAGAGAGTGTGTGCTTATAGCCACAATCGAAATTTTGCATCTGTTTGATCAGTTGCTCTCACAGAAGTAAATGGTTACGTAATGTTGATTCATGATTAAAGTACTATCTTTTAATTTATCTAATCATCAAAAATTAAACAGTTGGGAAAGAAAAGAACGAACTATATTTGTTATATTGTGTTATATATTGTGACTCCAGTCGGTAAAATGTGGTATACAAAACATCATAATGATCATGCCAGATATGGTTAACTCGACAGCAAGGTAGATACACGCTTTCCTGTAAGCAAAGTCAACATACATACCAGAGACGTTCTGTTTTGCAACAACACTATCAGTAAATCATTTCTATCTGTAGGAAATAGTGGAATATGTAAATGCACAGACCTGCAGTGGTTCAGAACACGTCTGTGTTGCATTCCTGCATCGACGACAGTTACCATCTGCATGTAGGTGCTCACAGTTGTCACAGCATGGAGTCAGGAGCACTGCAAGAGGTAACATTATACCACAGATTGTTGTCTGAATATCATTGTGCCACAACAGAAATTCTGCTACAAACTGTTTTATTATGACGATGAGCATGTAACAAGTCAATCATGTCAACATGTCTGTTGTTTTATTGACTATCTTTTTTAAAAGAGCTTTAATCACATACATGTAGCTGCTTAAGTTTGGACATGTATATATTGTTGTTTTTTCAGATTCCTCTAGTTATACGACATTATTTGTTTATTTGTGGACTGCTTTTGTCATGAAAACCTATTACGTGTATATAATCAAACCGGACGTACCTCTTCGTAGGCCTGGCGCACAGAACAACGCCACCAACATGTACGTCACTTCCATTCCTTGCTAGCCGATGTCACAGCTATAAATAAATAGAAAATTGTATCATAGTCTGTGAATGAGTTAACGTCTCCGTGAACATTGTTTCAGTTATATCGCTGTGTTTCAGCTCAATGTGGGACGAAACCCCAACACGATGCAGATCTTAGACGGTTACCCATTTGGTGAAGCTCACGATCCATGGGTAAGGTGCCGATAACTCCACATCATAGTCGGTAAGTTGGAATCCACGATTATTGAATCCTACAGGACTGAGGGACATAGCAGAAAGAACTGTGGTTCCTTAAACGATTTGGCAACTCATGCCTCATTCAAAGACATTGTGTGACCATGTTACGAATATACTGGATTATCTCACATACGATTGTGATATGAATGTTTTTTTCAGTTGTACATAGGTATCGTTATCATCTCCACGTGAATGGCATGGAAATGAAAGAAGTTTAGTACTTACCACGGACACCTCCAGACTTTATGTCACCAATGTGTTCACTATGCTTGGTATCAAAATAGCACGTGACAGTAGAAACAACTGTTACCGGGTAGTACGAAGTTCACATTAACACAACAGGTCGATTTGCATTGTGAAAAGGAAGTATTCAATTCAAAAAGTGACTCATTTCACAACAACTTTAACACATATACCTTTGTCTAATTCCAATAGCAGTAGTTGTATTTGTAACTCGACCTTAAGGTCCACTTAGTTTCTCATGATGATGATGATGATGATGATGATGATGATGATGATAGAGTAATGATCTCTCATGACCAGAAACTGGACTGCAGTATTTTTAAAGTGATGTATTGAGGTGATGCCTGTCAAACAAAACATCGTATTTCACTAAAAAATCAGTATATTTAGATTATCTTTTTATGTACATGAACTGCTTTGTAAAATATATTCATTAATTTTCAGTAGTAACTTAACTGCTGAACAAGACCAGCTGCTGCCAATAGATGCACATACAAGTATGATTAAATATATATGTACGCTATCAAAGCTAATGCTTGATAGACACCTAACGCTCTCATAGTACAACATTTACATATTGTAAGTCAGTTTCAACTGTAAGGTATTGTTTTACCTACTGGGCCTTCCGTGGCTTCTAATACGTCTGGATATGTGTAAGTCATTTGCAAGCAATACCATATCAACGTACGTGTCAATAACGCCGCATGTTAAAAGATATTGGTTTCGAGGGATACAACCAGATGTGGGCTGTCACAAGAATAATCTTGGCGGAAACAATTTAAGTTTTGCTACCAGTTTCAATTTGTTCTTTCATTTTCGCAAGTCCTAAACAGTATTTGCTACAAGCTTCAATTTACGAGTGAATTCTGATTATCAATAAAACATTGTATATCTCCAGCGGGGCCCAATCCACATGATCAGGCAAGAGACATGACCTATCTATTTAATCCACACATGACCTATCCATTTAATCCACACATGACCTATCCATTTAATCCACGCATGACCTATCCATTTAATCACAGTGACGGAGCCTGAAGAATATTTTAACTTGTTTTACAAATATGGATGTAAATATGCAAATAAAATAAAACGAGACTGTTCACTGTCTATTAGAATTGTTGATGTGATATGGAAATATATACTTCATCATTTATATTATGTTTCAATTATACACCCCAAAAACTTTAGTCAGGTCCAGAGTCTTGGCTCAATATTTATGACACATCCGGCTGCAATTATTGTTAAGCACCACCGACACACGATCACCCCGTATTCACAAAACACATTGCCTTGAGTTGTTGAAGTGCGGATATGTTGAAAGATCCACTAGGTCCAAGGGAGGCTACGCACTTTAGTATCCTTCTATACTAGTGCATGGCCTGTGTGTAGTGTGAGTATACGTTTTACCTTAACGATGCGTCACTGACTTTGTTCTGGAAGTAGACATGTTAGTGTGCAAGCATGAATCGTCACTTTAAACACGTGTCATATGTTTACTCGCTGAACTTAAAGCACACACGTGTAAAGTAACACCAATCAAAGGATGAAATACAAAATAGCATTCTAAGGAACCTCCTCCAAACCTATACCAGTGATTGTAATTTTGTCAGATAGCGTGTTGTCGCGTCAGTACATTTACATCCAACAACTGCCCCGCCGTACATATACCATGTATCTGTGGATACTAATTGTAGTATAGACCGTGATGTGGTGTTTCGATGAGTGGAAAGTCAACCGAGAGTTATTTAATCGATCATGGCGAACCTGTAGTAGGCTTTCCGCAAAGCTATTGTGACAATATCGTCAGTGAGGCGTGTAAAAAACCTTGAAAATAATCTGCATGCCTGTTCAGAATCCTTGCAGTGAAGACAACCCGTGTATGTGTGTTGGGGCACTTGAAGGACTTCAACATATAATCCTTCAAGACTTGTGTTTATTAGGTTACTGTAGACAACACGCATTTTGTGTTTTGAGGTTAAAGAGTCATGGGGTGTCAACGTCATTTAAGAGAAAGCCCAAAGTGAAATCAACAAGGACGTGCTCAAACAAAAAATCATACAGGTTCTACTACACAAAATCACAATCGGACGTTCGATCAGTAGTTTTGAATCATCTGGCAACTCTGATGGGACGATTTTGTGTAGGATGTTTATGTTTCATATATACATTCGTCCAGTAATTAAAACTGACCATGTTTTCCTACATTTAGTTCTGTCCTGTTAACATGATGACTTATGCTGACTGTGACCACAGATATTTTCAAGCAAGTGACATTTGATGCGGAGCTTGGGGTAGTGTCTTCAGCTTCCTGTACTCGGAAAATGAGGTGGCTAAGCTAGTCAAAGTTTTTGTTGTTATTGCAGCTTTAAGGCCAGACTGTGCACACATGTACGAGTAACAGCTGTTGAATGCTCATTTTTTTTTTTTTTAAATAATGTTACTATAGATGTCTATGGGAAAACATTCGTTGTGTGTAACCTAAAAGGGGTGAACATTTGAAGCACGGATCTCGACCTTTCAGGGCTGAGGGACGCAACTCTGCACATCTTAGACTACTTGAACAACCTGCCCTCCTTCCAGTCAAGTTGGAAGCTCACACCAAAAACTGAGAATAATATTTATTTTCGTGCCGAAATTTGGTGAAATTTTATTGTTTTAGACCTTAAGTTTTTCTCTCTACATCTTTTCCCATTAACTTTATCGTGTGGCACAGGAGATAGACCAGGAATAAAGACTGAAATATTGCCAGGATCATATTATAAGTGTCTGCATAACTACTGTCCTATCGGTACAAAATGAACAAGTGTGAGAAAATAGATAGAAGTGCTGTCGTGTCGAAGAAGAAGCAAACAAGTAGCACTAAACCTCTCGGAATCATTATTCATGCCGGAGGAAGATTCAGTGTTCAGAAACAGATAGAGTACGTGTGTATGTACCAACTACCTGTAACAATGGTGCAGTAGCATACTTGAATAATTAAAATCTGCCACTATCTCATTGGCCTTGGTTCATGGAAACAAATAGAGTACGAATGTCAGTACTTTACCCAGATTTTCCTTTAACTACCTTAGAGGACAGCCATTTAGTCCACGAATAGCACTTACGTGTATAAGGGATCAGTTCGCGGAAACGACACTTTGAACTTCCAGTCACGTGTAAATGTCCAGTTTATTGGTGTATTGGTTTGAGTACATCATTAGGGTACGGGTGATCCACCAGCGCCTCCTCTATGTATCCTCTAGTTAAGAGAACAAAGCGCGGAATGCAGTTGTGGATTTCAGAACGAGTACTGGACGCTGACGTCCCACTGTTGGTTGTTTAACCGTCGCTATATAGTTGAAGTGCTCCAGATGTGACCTTAATGTTAAACTGACTCACTCACTTGTTATTTTTTTAGTATTACAGAACGAAAAACTACGTCAAAACTCTTTGTTCAAGACATTAAATACTGTCAGTGAAAATAATAATGGCAGTGACTGTCAATAATACTTTACATGAAAAGCGACTACATCTGGATATTCATATCTTTAATTACATCACTATCTAACTTGGCTTGGAATTTACACTACATTCAATTACTGTGATAAGATTCAGTAAGGAAACACACCTGATAACACGGTAGTCCTTTCATACAGAACAACAACAACAACAATAACATTTATGTGTTAACATGACAATGAATGTACAGATACTATTTTTGATTATCCAGCACGAGTTACTTCTTATTACAAACATGAATATCTCAACATGTAAGTCAACAAGATCACTAGATTATAGTAGATTGATAAGCTGGGTCACACCGATTTGATCCATTCCTCGAACTGATTTCGTGGATGTTGACACCTGAAAGTATGTTTGTTCTACATCTGTACAAGTATCACACACGATGTAATTTACCCCTGCATTCTCTTTGTACGTGGAACACACACGACGCACTTCAGAATGCTGTGATAAAATCAAATAATGATAACTGTAATGAGGGGGAAACTGAATATGGAGACCTGAAATAGGTTTTCCTGCTATCAAATGTTGATCAAAGTGAATATAACATTAATACCATATTCATTTCTCCATGATGTGAATCACATTTCGGACTAATATAAACAATATGTTTTTAGTAATGTATTCTCCCGCCGTTATGAGACAATATTTCTGGGCTTTGAATCCCATTGACCATATTTTCCAACTTATTGGACACACTCACAAGAGAAATACGTAAATTTATCCCTGCGTCTACAGGCAGATGTGGAACATACATGAAGTCCACCAGAATGCCGTGATGACATCAAATAATGATAACTGAACTGAGAGGAAAACAAAATATGCATGGTGACCTCAAATAGATACAGACAGCATCACAGTATGTCCTACACGTGTCCCCGTGGTAACCGAGTTGAGAACTTCCATCTCCTTAATCTCGATCACATGTCTTGTTAAAACACGTGGCACTACATGGTCTAGTGCAGTCAGTTCCCCAGTAGCCTTGTGTGCATCTGAAACATTCCCCAGTCTCCTGAGAACATGCCTCACAGTTACCAGGACACTTCAGCTTACAGTCGAGTGACATCCAGCCGTCCACACAGCTTCTGCAGACTGTAGACTTCATTCTGTGGTCATAGAAACAGTCCTGATCTCTACAGTGTCTGTCACACTTCCTATTACAGTGATGTCCGTGCACACCGTGTTTACAACCTCTGGTATACTCATGGTTCCCATATTGTTCACCTGCTATTGTGTCACCTTGACATCCCCCTGGACACCTAGTGTCACAACTGTCACCGGCCCAACCGTTCCTGCAGCCTCTAGCACACGATCCGTCATAGTAGCAGGAGTTGTCTTTACATCCATCACTGCACTTCCTCTCACACCAGGCTCACAACCAGCCGTTTTGATAATTACAAGCACACCCCACTTTCACGGTGACAATACACCTTACCATCGTCATTCTTTCTGCAGTTGGGAGGATATGTAACGTTACAGTTGCGGGAAATGTAGCCTGCCCGGCACGAACGGTTAAAGTTACAGTCATCACCATACCATCCTCTCTTGCAGGCAGGGCAGGGGTCTGATGCAGATGGCCAGAGACAATGACGAGAGTCAGGTGCTCCGCTAGTACAATGACCATCGAACGTTCTGTGTTTTTATTATTTATTATTTATTACACTACACACGGGTGTAGAGCAAACTTTATTACTTTTCTAAGATGATGAAGTTAAGACTACTTTATGTTGTATTTGAGCTTGGTTTGAAATCAAATCTGTAATAATCTGTGACGTAAATTGAAAATCCTCGAACAGAGCTAACTGATAGGCCCTTCCACCGAATTGCCTGCACCCTTACGTTAAAAGATATGGCGAGGAAGAGCAATAGCGGCCGCTTTGTTTGATTGCATTATAGTGTTGAATGCTGTGCGCTAAGCAACAGGTGTACATGTAGTTATGAAACATTTCGAGGAGGCACGTAGACAGTGGTTTGGGATATGTCGTGCGGCATGAGAAATGGCCGACACCATCTTGCCATATTTCCACCCACGTAATAATAATCAAATATTTGACAAGTTTAAGAAAACTGTTTCATCGAAAATTGATGTCGATACACCATCTTGCTTGACAGTATTGAAACGATGTAGTTGACTGTATCAAGGTCATCATAGCCAGAGTACAGAAACACTGGCCTTCAGTCTTCAGCATGCAATATATATTGGTTGATTTAAAGTTCCCTTAATTAATTCGAAATACAAAGGAACTATTAACAAATACCACACATAACAATTGTATTTGGCATGCTTGGGTAAGTACTTTAAAACATACTGAGTGAGTAATTAATGGTATTACATGTAATGTCAGTGAGAGAACAGAGTATTTCACATTATCCAAATGTAGGGAATACTTCTTCAGTGAGACGAGCAAACGCTGTAACTATCTTCATAAAACTCATCCAGGAGTCACATATATTTGAAGATTCAATAATACCCAACGGAGAGTACAGTCACAAACTCAGATCCGAAACTATCATCTCGAAACCCTTACATAGATACACCACACATCATATATACAAAATATATAACTCATCGTGTACATTTGTACAACTATCAACAACTAGGGTATATTATTGTTGATACAATATTTTATGATATGAGGATTGAAATGTGTAGCAAATTTCAAAACAACTTCCTCTGGCTGTATATCCTGAATGAAATTTAACAAAAAACACACACACAACCAAACAACCAAACAAACAAACAAATAAGCAAACAAACACACACACGCACACACACACACGCACACACACCATTACATAAACATATTATAATCATATAATAATCATATAATAATCATAATCATTCTCAAACGACATTATTTAACGACAAACGTTAAAGGTAATGAGAAAATTAACAGAACAAACATAGCGGAAATTCAATTCATAGTTCCAAGGCTGGAATGCACCAGTATCAAACTAAAAGAACTGCAGATAACGAAAGAGTCTTTAGCTTCACATCTCACAGATCCGTCAGAGTTGTCTGCAAACGAAGTCATAAATACAATCGTGAGATGTAAGATAAAATGTAGATAGAAAGATTACATAGCAGTGGTGGGTGGATTTGGCTTATGAATGACATATTGACATAAAACCTGAAAATGCTTCCATGACGTCTTAGGCTTTATGCGATGACGATCATGTATGCCATTCCATATCGAGGACTCAATTTATTCTATCGACACCCTATCAACCAATCTAAACAGCACATATTTATCATCAACGATCAACATATTCATTATTCTACATTTATAACTTCTGATATAGTCCTGCACCATGACCATGGAATATATTTATTTTATGAAAAAACATAATCTAGAAATGCATACAAAAGCAAGTCTAGCCAGCTCAGCTCTGAAATCAGCATAGGGAATTTTTAAAATTTTTTTAGTCAAGAAGGATCTTGTGTAATATAAGATTTCAGAGTCTAAATGTTAGTCTACTTCTGATACTGTGATCATAGAAACAGTTCTGATCTCTACAGTGTCTGTTACATTGTTTATCACAGTTCCATAAAGACCGTGTTTACAACCTCGGGTATACTTATGGCTCCCATACTGTTCACGTGTGTCGCCGAATCAACCCAATGGACAATTGGTGTCACCGACCCAACTGTTCCTTCAGCCTCTAGCACACGACCCGTCCCAGAAGTAGCAGGAGTTGTGTCCACATCCATCACTCCTATTGTGTTCAGACTTCTTTACCCACCAGCTGTCTTGACAGTTTTCCAGACAGTTCGTTGTCTCTCGAATACATATGGGCTTGTCAACATGGCTACATCATCAGTTGGGAGGACATGTTTCTGTACAGTGTGTGGCATGATACCCAGTCCGACACTGTATGCATATCCCGGTGTCCCTGTAACAGCCGTCGAAGTCGCAGAAGCCGTAACGTTTGTCGTCAAACATGCCAGCCTGTCTACACGACCGTCGTCTAATGGCAAGAGGCAGTTGGAATCAGCTGACGAAAGATACTTAAAGAACACTGAAACAGATATACTATTCACATTGTTTGGATACCTAGTTTATATGTATTC
Organism: Haliotis cracherodii; assembly: GCF_022045235.1. Classification (NCBI taxonomy): domain Eukaryota; kingdom Metazoa; phylum Mollusca; class Gastropoda; order Lepetellida; family Haliotidae; genus Haliotis; species Haliotis cracherodii. Next base: position 53,332,738 of record NW_027266297.1, read on the forward strand.
AAACTGGACTTTAGTTGGTAACTAGAAAGAATAATATTACATATGAAGGAGTGATTGAGTAAGTATGGTTTTACGCCGCTTTTAGCAATATTCCAGCAACATCACGGCGGGGGACACCACAAATGGGCTTCACACATTGTACCCATGTCGGGAATCGAACCCGGGTCTTCGGCGTGGCGAGCGAACGCTCTAACCACTAGGCTACCCGACCCCTTACATATGAAGGAAATCACATGGAGGGTAATGAACACATACATGTGTTAACTCCAAGTAGTCTGTTATCAGAAAAGTGAACAACGACCCTATCTCAAGAACGACAATTCTCAGTTTGTAATCTCCCTGCCGAATCACTTACAGCCACATCTGCAATGGTGGCTGGTTCCATCGAACGTTTGGGAAAGAGTATTCTTGCGGCCGTTTATCCCGACTTTACATTTCTTCGACAACGCCTCAACCGTGGGTTGGAGAGCTCATTTACCAGTTGCAAGGTTGTAGTCTCTCGAAGAAAGCCCACCTAGAGTTCAAAGCACTGATTCTGGCAGTGTCACATTAGGCGATTTCATCGCCCAATATTAACTTCCTCGACAACCAGATCGCTTATTTACTATCCAACCTTTGACGCCCATCCTGAATCCCGTGGATCGCGAATACCTATCCTTGTGTCCCTTACGTGCGCTTCGGATCTACCTTGATTCGGCGAAACCTCTTTGGCGTTCCCGAAAGAGCATTTTATCACGCTTTCTATGACAACTGTTACGAAAGTTTCTCGTGCCACGATTTCGTTTGGGATTATTTTGGTTTTCCTCCCAGGTTATAACTTTGCTGGTCAACCTGCTCCTGTCGCATCCAACCCTCACGAAACTCGCGTTGCCGCCTCTACTATGGCTCTACATATATACATGTAGTAATTGTACTTTGACAGCAATTATGGATGGATGTTTCTGGAAATCCGATACGGTTTTCGCTTTTCGCATTCGCCTACCTCCGCGACATCTCTGTGATTGACGTCCAAGGTCTGCATCAAATTGAACCGTTGATTCTCACACAACAAGTCTCCGAGACACCTCTGCGCAGATTAAATAAACCTTGGCATGATTGCTTGAGTTTATTTTATTTATTTTTATCTTTTTTATTTAATATTATTTTTATTTCTCCCAGACGAGTATCTGATTGGAAGATGCATACACTTGTCTGAAGGACTTCGGTTTTCATTTGGAAGTCGCCGTTGGGCGCAGCCTGATCTTGATGTCCCGATCCCCTATTCCACTCACCTCTACTTTGGGCATGTGTTATTGTGGAGTGGATCGACGGATGTCGCTCGCCTTAACCTATCTATTCAATCACCGCGATAGGATAAGTTTAAAACTACTTTTCCTATCTCACACGTAAAATGGAATATTAAGCTCTGGAAAGCTGGAGAGACCACGTGTTCAGCGTGTGTGGGTCAACCGGAAGCAAACATGACCAATATTGCTGGGAGTTGACCATGGTGATGCTTTGTGTTTGGGTGAATTGTTTTCTAAGAAGCTGGAAACCTTTGGCTAGGCAGGTTTCCACTTAGGATCGAAAGTAGAATAAGAAATGCATAGCGTGAGATACGATAAGTATTAAAAATATACAATTTATTAGTTACAAGGCTGTGACTAGATACAATGCAGTCCTATGAATTAGTGTTATTCACATATACTTAGAAATCTCGCCATTTCATACCTTAATGTAACTTATAAACCTATCATTGTGTTGTAACCATCTCTCAGACGACCTTTCTTTTGTAGTAAGACCACTCAGCAGGTTTTACAATTGCTCCCCAGGTTTTACAATTGCAATTGTAAAACCTGGGGAGCAATTGTAAAACCTATCGTGAAATCCCGATTGCTGGATGGCATTTGTAGTTTCTCTAAAATGCACTTGAAAAACCTTTCAAATAAAATTGTCAAGAACAAGACGAAAACTTTATTTCGGCATGTTTACATTTAATTGAAGTTGAATGTGAGGGAAATTGATTTCCCTGCAGCGTTAGAAACTGACTGGACCACGTTAACGGGATCTGTACCGAACAAGTTTCCGCTGGACAATCCATCTTCAGGGCTTTAGCCCCAATAATATCGCTGACCTGGGCCTTCTGACATAGATTAATGGATAGCGGTTTATAAGTTGGACAAACCATTCAACCTCAGGAATGATACGCGTACTCGTCTTTTCTGTGCTTACCCGGTTATACAATCATACCATTCCTTCGGTGTCATGGTTTCTCCATTACAGAAAGGAAATTAACTTCACCGTCTTAGTGATACATAATGTATGTGAAATGTGAGACGGATATGAAATGCTTCATGCTTCATGACGAAATAATCCCCTCATATAAATAGACACACCAGTAATTTTGAATTGATATTGTGATCTTGTTTCTTGTAGAGGCAATTTCATTATGATAATAGCTCCGTGATGATTCCGGTTAGAACGGGTTCCTAGCAACCTTTGTTTGTCATACGAGACGTCTTAATGCATTGAGCGGTCGGGCTCGGTGGCTTGTTGGACTGCGTGTCATTGATCTCCGAGGTGTATCGTTGTTCATAGTATCAGTCGCAGGTTTGTCTGGACTTGAGTATTTACATCTTTCAGTGTTTCAAAGTTTAAGCCATCCATTCTTATTTGAGACCATTACAAATTAATCGGGCGGTTTACCAGCGGCAGTAAACCGTATCAGGGAAAACACGTTCAGGTTTATTTTCTGAATTTGCACGAACCGATCATTGATATTTAATGGCCGAATTGTGTTGTCATTTTGCAAATACTCTAATATAAGAAACATTGACACGCAAATAATACTAGAATCCACACTGATACAAACACTATGTGTACAGCCTCCATGACAAGGTTTTCTAACATGTTAATCTACAGGGGCCATAACTCTGTTGCCACCAGTGATGCGTCGCACACGTCTGTGTACTGTACGCTGTCTGACATAAACAAATCTGTCAGTTACAGACACCAAGTAACTATGCCTTAGTTGGAATATACACAACCAGCAGGGTTAACTCATGCAGATTCCTCCCCGTTTTTGTATCTTGAAGGAAGAGGGGCTACAATTAGGTAACAGTATGTAATTGGTACTAAAATTTGTTGTTCTCAGTCACCATTTTGTATGTTGTAGTATAACACATATGTCATGAAATGAAGTGCTTCAATTACAGCGTTGATTACAGCGTCATCCTTCAAGCTGTGTCTGTATAACACAAGGCAAACAGGGGTGACCTGACCACGTTTTACTCGTTGCTCCTATGAATTCAACTTCCTCGTTTTGAAATAGGTCAAAGGGTATCAGCCGGTTAACCCTGTGAGTTTTGTGAGGGTTTGATTGTGGGGAATAAAGTGCGTGGCACACAAGCATCGCCCGTTCACAACGCGAAAACCTACATGGCAAAAACAGTTTCACCCATGCCAACCTTTCTCCAATATAAGCTCATATTACTAATGAGGGGCGGTCGGGTAGTTTAGTGGTTAAAGCGTTTGCTCATCACGCCGAAGACCCAGGCTCGATTCCCGACCTGGATACAATGTGTGAAGCCCATTTCTGGTGTCCCCCGCCGTGACATTGCTGGAATAAAAGCTAAATACGGCGTACAACAAAACTCACTCACTCACTCACTGAAACTACTGATGATCTCACATATTACAACCAACATTGAGAGACTTAATCAATATGTGTGAATCATATTCAATTGTTTGGTGTCAACCGAAAGCTAGTTCACAGGGCTTTCTTACAAAGGTCATACGCAACCACAGCACCAACTCATGTGTGTCATGCTGATTATATCAAAGACTACAGGCTTGAGAGCTATTGATGTCGAACCAGGACCACTGCAGATAATATAAGTAATAAGTCTTCAACTTCACATCTATGCGATCCATTCGTGTCTGCAAGGGAAAATACATATCAATGAATAAATATCTTTGTGCCATGGAAGAGGAAATGTAGATCGAAAGATTACAAAGCAGTAGTGAGTGAGTGAATGACTGAGTTGGGTTAAACGTCGCTTTGAACAGTATTACAGTCATATCAGCTGGATGTGTGGGTGAGTGAGTTAATGTGTGAGTCACAATTATACACCTCATACATACATGCATTGGCATATCTTCATACAGTCTTCATTTTAAATTGATATTTCTTACTTCCATCTCCACCCTGTACGGAATTAAATGTCACGCCTTCTGGTTGGTGCTCCAGACACATCGTGTGGCATTCCTCCCTACATCCACAGGGATGGAGACATCTGTTACAACTACTGTTCCATCATATAGTCAACTTCTGCTCCATCATATAGTCAACTACTGCTCCATCATAGAGTGAACTACTGTTTCATTATATAGTCAACTACTGTTCCATCATACAGTCAACTTCTGCTCCATCATATAGTCAACTACTGCTCCATCGTATAGTCAACTACTACTCCATCATAGTCAACTACTGCACCATCATATAGTCAACTACTGCTCCATCGTATAGTCAACTACTGCTCCATCATAGAGTCAACTACTGTTCCATCATAGAGTCAACTACTGCTCCATTATATAGTCAACTACTGCTCCATTATATAGTCAACTACTTTTTCATTATATAGTCAACTACTGTTTCATTATATAGTCAACTACTGCTCCATCATAGAGTCAACTACTGTTCCATCATATAGTCAACTACTGCTCCATCATATAGTCAACTACTACTCCATCATAGAGTCAACTACGGCTCCATCATAGAGTCAACTACTGTTCCATCATAGAGTCAACTACTACCCCACTGTATAGTCAACTACTCTATCATATAGTCAACTACAGCTTCATCGTATAGTCAGCTACTACTCCATCATAGAGTCAACTACTACTCCATTGTATAGTCAACTACTCTATCATATAGTCAACTACAACTTCATCGTATAGTCAACTACTACTCCATCATAGAGTCAACTACTACCCCATGGTATAGTCAACTACTCTATCATATAGTCAACTACAGCTTCATCGTATAGTCAACTACTGCTCCATGATATAGTCAACTACTCTATCATATAGTCAACTACTGTTCCATCATATAGTCAACTACTACTCCATCATAGAGTCAACTACTACTCCATCATAGAGTCAACTACTGCTCCATCATAGAGTCAACTACTACTCCATCATAGAGTCAACTACTACTCAATCGTATAGTCAACTACTGCTCCATCGTATAGTCAACTACTACTCCATCATAGAGTCAACTACTGCTCCATCATAGAGTCAACTACTGCTCCGTCATATAGTCAACTACTGCTCCATCATAGAGTCAACTACTGCTCCATCATAGAGTCAACTACTACTCCATCATAGAGTCAACTACTGCTCCATCATAGAGTCAACTACTGTTCCATCATATAGTCAACTACTGTTCCATCATATAGTCAACTACTGTTCCATCATATAGTCAACTACTGTTCCATTATATAGTCAACTACTGCTCCATTATATAGTCAACTACTGCTCCATCATATAGTCAACTACTGCTCGTCTTCTGTTTGTAACGGATGTGAAATTGTTACAACCAAACCGTCCATTCAACATACACAAATTGCAGTCTATTAGAAAATCGAGGAATAAATGCCCAGATAAATTGAATCATTTGTCAATAAGTCCCTGTTTCATAATACCATCCACTTTCTCAATACAATGTGGCGATAAACCACATCTTACGTCCAAATCTCCTACAATTAAAAGTTTTCCCATATTTTAGTAAGTATATACGGAAGCGTAGTAGGGCCACGATGGTCTACGTACGACTTAATATCTCCTACGTAGGACTTATTATCTCCTACGTAGGACTTCCTATCTCCTACGTACGAGATACTAAGTCCTACGTAGGCGATACAAAGTCGTACGTAGGAGATAGTGATTCTAGGCCATACTAAGTCCTACGTAAGAGATAGTAAGTCCTACGTAGGAGATACTAGGTCCTACGAAGGAGATACTAAGTTATTCTAGTCCATACTAAGTCCTACGTAGGAGATATTAAGTCCTACGTAGGAGATAGTGATTCTAGGCCATACTAAGTCCTCCGTAGGAGATAGTCAGTCCCATGTAGGAGATAGTATATCACTAATTCCTACGTAGGAGATAGTAAGTTCACGTAGGAGATAATAAGACCTACTTAGGAGATACTTAGTATAAAAAAAACTACCTTGGCCCTTCTACGCTTCCGTAAGTATATAATTGTTCCAGCAACTGTGAGAAGAATAATTCCTGGTCATGTATAAGCTACACACGAGTACAACTTTTCAACTGTCCTTTTACTTGAAATTAACAACAAAAAATACCTTCATGCTCTTTATCCAATATATCGACATCAAAAACTACCCTTAACTAAGACACCCATACATCCAAGGCCCCTCTTTGCCCTTGGGCGGATGAATTGCCACGTTATGCCCGATTATGTGAAATCTGGAACTGGTATAGTTTCACTTTTCTTGAGGAAAGATTCATTCAGACAAAATATATCATAGTTAAAAAAATCAACAGTGTCCGCGGATTTAAACTAACCTGTAGACTACGAAAGTCAGAATGACTCAGTATGGATCTCATCCTATTTATAGGTGTGAGAAATGGTCACATGTCTGTTTTTGACCAATCGAATTTACCACAAATTGCCTCCGGTAACGTCTTTATTCCTTTGAGGGATTTACTTTCACAACGTAAAATGGAGGGAATGGCGAACCATCTCAGGAGGTAATTTGTTTTACAAATGAGTATTTATACCAATAAATTTATTACGTCTAATGGATTCGCTAATCGTCACCAGAGAGGTCAGCTTTTGAGAATGACTGCCAGGGAACGGTTTCGGAACCGAAACCTATGTCCCAACGATTAGAAATCGTCTGCATGCATGTTGTACCACTGTCAGCAAATCGACAGTCTCTGCACGGACGCCAGTTGTGTCGTGTTCTGTGTGGTGTCGAAGGTTTCGTGTAATGTTTTCAGATGAGTCCAGATTCACTCTTGACATTCTAGATAGGCGTTGAAGTATCTGGAGGCGTCCTAACGAAAGTCAGATCCGGGGGTTAGTCTGCAATTGATCTTTCAAGACGACAACGTTTGTGCCCACCGTGCACGTATCGTAACTACCGTGACTACCTCCAACATCACAAGAATCCAATGGCCAACATAGAGTACTGACTTTTCCCTTTTGGAACACATCTGGAACATGATCGGGGGGAGACAAGGACTAGACTCCCTAATATTGTCATTGGGAGATTGATTCTGTCAATGCTATGTCGTATATTGAATTACTGTAACCAGAATTATTGATCAAGTCATTATGACTACACACCCCTGTCGTCTCTCTTGGTTGTTTGCACCCTTACAATACACCGCCAACATGTTCTGTTGACTGTCATGTTTCACCTAGTTGTTCCATTGTTGTTTGCACTCCTATAGTACACCGCCAACATGTTCTGTTGACTGTCATGTTGCACCTAGTTGTTCCTTTGTTGTTTGTGTAACATGTGGTAAATTGCTTTATTTTAATGTTGCATTTAAAAAGGGGGCCCACAAAATCTAATAGTTCGTCACTCAGTTACTGCAGCTTTGGCATTCTTTATCGTGTCAACCGTGGTCAAAGGGGAAACAACTCTATGTAAGCACGTCCTTATATGGTATTTCAGCTGAATGAAAGTCAACTATAATCTTTGTTTTATTCTTCCCCACGGGTAATTACCACGTCAATGTACATACATAAACATTTATTATAAGTCCAAGGTTCTATATATGCAGGTGATAGGTTTGTACAAATTGTGAAAGCGCTGAAATTAGCGAGGCAAGTTCAAGTTCAGACTGCACGGTCTCACGGGTAACGTGACCGGTCAAGTTGATGTAAATTGTGTATATTCTTTAAGCCATCAAATACTATTATTATATATGAATGTTATATATTTTTTTATGTTTCCCAGGAGTATGATTAGTAGTTAATTAGTCAATCAATTCATCTAAGTTCCACGTTCAATGGTTTATATTAGTCGGCATGTTCAGCCAGGATGAGTTATCTTCCTTCCGCTAAGGGCATTCAAGATGGCTGCGCCCATGTGTAAACAATTGCTCCGAGTTTTTTCATCTCTTTTAACTGTTTTTGGCATGTGTAGGAAGGAAGTTGTTCCGTATTTGGAATTATATTTAATTGACAGTAGTACTAAGGAATACGCTTACGATTCATGCATCTAGCGATAATTGCAAGGAATTTCTGGAAATAGTATCTCATCGTCATGATAAACAATAACAGCCTGTGTGAAATGGGTCATCTCCTGTCAGAATCTGTTAATCGTTTTAGTTTTGAAATTTAGTGTTAAGCACGAAAGTGTTGTTTAAATATTACTTTTTATACAAATAAGATAATTATTAATCAAGTTGACATTGGAATATTAAAGTAACTGTATTAGACTGAATCAGTATTGTTACTTTGTATGTAACAACAGCAGTTAAGCATTACAAAGTGTCTTGATGATCATTAATATGCCAGGCATTTCTGGATTATCTTTTTCTGTAATACACAGTGGTTGTTCCAATTGAATTGTAGTTTCTTTGTAGTTCTTTATAGTTGCCATTCGGTAATTGCCATGTGCTCTTAGCGCAGAGTTGCAATGAAAGTATATAGATTGTAGTACACACTACACAATGTTATCAACATGTAACAAATTATTTGTGTAACCGTTGGGTGATACATATGTTGAATGATCTTTGTCTTCATGAGCCTCGCCATTTTGACAGTAAAAGCACTGAGTGAACGTCAACTATAATCGTTGTGTTATTCTACCCCATAGGTGTCTTGGACTGATCTCACCTTGCTTCCCGGCAAGTGTAACATTTGCACTCTTACAATACACCACCAACATGTTCTGTTGACTGTCATGTTGCACCTAGTTGTTTCTTGGTTGTTTGCACAGGTGTGTAAGAAATAGTTGTTATGAACAGTACGTTATTGTTTTGTTGTATTTTAGAAATGTTACTTTTTCTTCCTAGTCACCGTCATTGTTGCAAACCCGATATTGAAGACTAATGACGATGTCGTTGTTTCTGTGTGACTACACGATGTGGTAACTCGAATGTTAGCAGGAGTAGTGTGACCGTCATCTGTGTGACTTCACGATGTGGTAACTCGAATGTTAGCAAGAGTAGTGTGACCGTCATCTGTGTGACTTCACGATGTGGTAACTCGAAAGTTAGCAGGAGTAGTGTGACCGTCATCTGTGTGACTTCACGATGTGGTAACTCGAATGTTAGCAAGAGTAGTGTGACCGTCATCTGTGTGACTTCGCGATGTGCTTACCCGAATGTTAGCAGGAGTAGTGTGACCGTCATCTGTGTGACTTCACGATGTGATAACTTGAATGTTAGCAGGTGTAGTGTGACCCTCATCTGTGTGACTTCATGTGGTAACTCGAATGTTAGCAGGAGCAGTGTGACCGTCATCGGTGACTTCACGATGTGGTAACTCGAATGTCAGCAGGAGCAGTGTGACCCTCATCTGTGTTCCAGATCTGTATCACTTGCTCATATATGAAAATCACTTGCCTCTAATGAATTATTTGATATCACCCTTGTATACAGTGAATACCTTAGTGGTAGATGTGCTGTCGAGTATGTGTCATACACGTTCACGCAATCATTCAATGAGTAACCGTCACCATACCGGCTTTATTCGGGGTAGGCTGACTTATTCTGAATTGCTATGTGAAAGCATAACACGAACTGTCAACTCTTCATGTAGAGCAATCTTGCAGATGGTTATTACCTCATACCATTATCAAATTTATTGAATAATAATGATGTCAATCAATGTGAATTAATACATCGGTAAAACAACCAAAGCAAAACTTCTCACTATAAAAAGGGATAAATCATTACAAAAACTATAATATCAGGAGTAATAATGATAATGTTTTTCAGAAGTGTATTAACATGATATGTATTATCAAAACTATACTCACACGCAAAAGAAACGCAAGTGGTTTTAAGCAAATAGGTAACAAACACGGAACCATAAATTGTACGAGTTTTAGCATGTAGTGAAGCCTGATGGGGTTATCAATATTTTTGGTTGCATTTTGGAAGCCCCGAGTAAAAACGAAAAAAAAAACTAATCGCCAAAACGCACCATTTCAATGAATATGTGGGTATCATGCAACCATTTCTCACGAATTGTAGTGGATATAAAACTGTGGCCGATTCTTGAACCTACTCCTTGGTCAACAATGCCACGCTTAACTCAAATTCAGAGAAACCAGGCTATCGGATGTTTGGAAGCTGGAGAGTCGGTCCAAGATGTTGCCCGTCATTTCAACGATAACATAACCACCCATTTACCGCCTCCTGCATCAATACAATGCTACACAGACCACAGATGACCTTCCTCGGAGCGGTCGTCCTAGGGTCACCACACCTCGACAAGATCGGGACATCACCCGTCAACACCAGCGACATCCGATCCTAACTGCAAGTAAAAGTGCTCGATAGACCATAGGAACACATAATCGACACATTAGCCGGGACACTGTGATCCGACGTCTCCGTTCCAACAACCTTAGATGCCTCCGACCAGCACGTCGTCCTGTTCTCCAACCACGGCAACGACAGGCACGACTTCAGTGAGCACATGGTCATCACAATTGGCGTCATCGTGAGTGGAGGCGTGTCATCTTCTCTGATGAAGTCGCTTTTGTGTCTCCCGTGCAGACAGAAGAGTCAAAATTTGGCGGCGTCGAGGTGCTCGTTTCGCTGACAGAAACGTTGTGGAAAGGGATCCATGGGGTGGACCTAGCGTCATGATATGGGCAGGGATTGGACTTAATGCGAGACTTGGACCCATGTGCTTTCTGAATGTTCGTCAAGGTCATGGACACGGCGTCACTGCTCAGCGGTATATCGACCAAGTGATCAGACCCCACGTTGTTCCATTTACTGCACAACATCAACAACACATTTTCCAGCAAGACAACGCTCGCCCCATGTTGCCAGAGCTACCATGGCCTTTCTGCAACAACACAACATCCGTGTTCTACCGTGGCCAGCGCTCAGCCCTGATCTGAACCCCATCGAACACTTGTGGGATGAGGTTCAAAGGCGTGTGCACAATGTAAGCCCTTAACATTTGAAGAAAAAAACAATTATTTCATCAACCTTTTAATCCATTAAACTGTCTTCAGTCAATTTTTGTCAATCTTGCCGTATTAGTATTTCTTGTTTTTACTGTTGAAAATAAATAAGATGTATACTGCATACTCGACTTGCGTTTCTTTTGCGTGTGAGTATATTTAAAATGTTAAGATTTCTAAAATGTCTAAAAGATTTGACAGCAGACATTTGGCGCTGCACTGATTAGACATGGACAAAATATAAGAGATTTGGTTACATTTGCAACATCTGCACAGGTGTTTCATAGGTAAACACGCGTACCTAAGCACATGTCATATCTGTTCCATCTATTGACTGGGGGTGCACACCATACTTGCCAAAACACAATTTATTTAATTGGATTATGAACAATAATTATTGAAAACATTCTTTATGAGTAAAGTATTCTAAAATGGCAAAATAGCGATGTGATATCACGTTTCAGATACAGGAAATACGTGAAATATCTAATGCATCTACTTTGTCGTAAATCATGTTACCAATTGACAGCATGGAGTGCTGCCATCGATTTTGAATATATGGGATGGAATGGAGTGAAAAGTTTTTGGGAAAATGGTCAAATTGTACATCAAATCATGAAATCTGTTTCATGATTTTACATCCATAAAAACTCTTGACCAGCGATGATAAATGTATCAAAATAACAGTATCAAAACCCTTTAGTATCAACACTTTGGAGACCATAACACGGCTCTGTATACTTTGCTCTCTGGTTTGCTCTCTGTGACAGCGAGTGTGTGTGTGTGTTTTGTTGTTGTTTGTTTGTGTGTGTGTGTGTCTATCTGTCTCTGTGTGTCTGTCTATGAGTGTGCGTGTGTGTGTATATTGGTCTGTCTGTGTTTGTCGCCGCGTGTGTGCGTGTAAATGCGTGTGTGTCTGTGTACATCTGCCTGTGTGTACATGTGTGTATATCTGTGTCTGTGTGTCTGCGTGAGTATGTGTGTAAGTGTGTGCGTGTCTGTATGTGTCTGTCTATGTCTGTGCGTGTGTGTCTATCTGTCGGTCTCTGTCTCTGTGCGTGTGTGTGCGTGTGTGTGCGTGTGTGCGTGTGTGTGTGTGTGTGTGTGTGTGTGTGTGTGTGTGTGTGTGTGTGTGTGTGTGTGTGTGTGTGTGTGTGTGTGTGTGTGTGTGTGTGTGTGTGTGTGTGTGTGTGTGTGTGTGTGTTTCATAAAGTTCATCTGTCGGTTTTTGTCTTAGAGGGATCATAAAATAAACACTGTAGATGATCGTGGTGTTGTTGTGAAGCAATGTATTAATAGGGCCAGATTTACGTCGAACGCCATACCAAGAAATACAGCACTCCCAAGACATCTGTTATTAAAACATAACATCTCGGCCCAATTGGTACATGTGAGGTATACTGCATTTGTCACATATATAAATATTTATAATAAAAGATTATATCTCAATATCACAAAAAGCATGTCTGCAAACTAACACTGATTAACCTTTCAGAAGATAATCATCATTTGTCCCTGGTACAAAATATAGTGACAATATCAAGCATGTATAAATATAGAACATACTTGGGTCATGCAGACTTATATCCTAGTGAGGAATATTTACAGTATCACAACTGTTACACAACTGTAACAGTCACACATCACCCATTCAAGGGTTAAATACCATTGACTATTTACAGTATCAACTACGTGTTACACAACTGTAACAGTCACACATCACCCATGCTAGGTTTACATACCATTGACGAATATTTACAGTATCAAACACGTGTTACACAACTGTAACAGTCACATCACCCATGCTAGGTTTACATACCATTGACGAATATTTACAGTATCAACCACATGTTACTCAACTGTAACATTCACACCTCACCCATGCTAGGTTTACATACCATTGGCGAATATTTACAGTATCAACTATGTGTTACACAACTGTAACAGTCACATCACCCATACAAGGGTTACATACCAGTGACGAATATTTACAGTATCAACCACGTGTCACATCATTCATACTAGGTTTATGTACAAGTGACGAATATTTACAGTTGCAAGCATGCGTTACACAACTGTAACATGCACTTTAATAATGCTTGGTTCCCTAGATTTATATACAAGTGAGAATATTTACAATATCAGTCATGCGTTACACAACTGTAACATGCACTTCAACAATGCTTGGTTCCCTTTATCTATATACAAGTGCGAATATTTACAATATCAAACATGTGTTACACAATTGTAACATGCACTTCAATAATGCTTGGTTCCCTAGATTTATATACAAGTGCGAATATTTACAATATCAAGCATGCATTACACAACTGTAACATACACTTCAATAATGTTTGGTTCCCTAGATTAATATACAAGTGCGAATATTTACAATATCAAGCATGCATTACACAATTGTAACATGCACTTCAATAATGGTAGGTTCCCTAGATTTACATACTAGTGCGAATATTTACAATATCAGTCATGCGTTACACAACTGTAACATGCACTTCAATAATGTTTGGTTCCCTAGATTAATATACAAGTGCGAATATTTACAATATCAAGCATGCATTACACAACTGTAACATACACTTCAATAATGTTTGGTTCCCTAGATTAATATACAAGTGCGAATATTTACAATATCAAGCATGCATTACACAATTGTAACATGCACTTCAATAATGGTAGGTTCCCTAGATTTACATACTAGTGCGAATATTTACAATATCAAGCATGCATTACACAACTGTAACATACACTTCAATAATGTTTGGTTCCCTAGATTAATATACAAGTGCGAATATTTACAATATCAAGCATGCATTACACAATTGTAACATGCACTTCAATAATGGTAGGTTCCCTAGATTTACATACTAGTGCGAATATTTACAATATCAGTCATGCGTTACACAACTGTAACATGCACTTCAACAATGCTTGGTTCCCTTTATCTATATACAAGTGCGAATATTTACAATATCAAACATGTGTTACACAATTGTAACATGCACTTCAATAATGCTTGGTTCCCTAGATTTATATACAAGTGCGAATATTTACAATATCAAGCATGCATTACACAACTGTAACATACACTTCAATAATGTTTGGTTCCCTAGATTAATATACAAGTGCGAATATTTACAATATCAGTCATGCATTACACAACTGTAACATGCATTTCAACAATGTTTGGTACCCTAGATCTATATACAAGTGCGATTATTTACAATATCAGTCATGCATTACACAACTGTATCATGCACTTCAATAATGCTTGGTTCCCTTGATTTACATACAAGTCCGAATATTTACAATATCAAACATGTGTTACACAACTGTAACATGCACTTCAATAATGCTAGGTTTATACACATTGTTCATGTTGGGTTTACTTATATTCTTTCCCGCCGTGATATTGCTGGAATATTTCTAAAAGCGGCGTAAAACTACTCTCACTCACTCACGCACTTATATTCTTTATTCTTGTTGTACTTGTTATATTACATTACCCAATTATTTAAAGAAATATATTATAAAAACAAAACTGTACAAACTCAAAAAATGGAAAACGCACTCAAGCTCTGATATAATCACACATATTTATCACAGGTACAAATACAGTGTAGGTGTATTGCCTTATGTTATCACAGGTACAAATACAGTGTAGGTGTATTTTCTTGTGTTATCACAGGTACAAATACAGTGTAGGTGTATTGTCTTGTGTTATCACAGGTACAAATACAGTGTAGGTGTATTGTCTTGTGTTATCACAGGTACAAATACAGTGTAGGTGTATTGTCTTGTGTTATCACAGGTACAAATACAGTGTAGGTGTATTGTCTTGTGTTATCACAGGACTTCGGCTGGCGGGTCATGCCAATGTCATCACATCGGGTGGTGGTGCAAGGGACGTAACTCGGTATTCTTTGTTGCACATGCTATATATCATGGTATAGGCTGTGACGCCTTCCAAGTAAATGAAATAATAGATATGAATTATCCCACTTTATCCAACGCTTCAGCTGCGAGGTAACCTTATTGTCTGGAGGTTAATCTCCTTTTCTGTGTCTTGTCTTGGGTGACATCTCAGGTGATGCGACGTGTTTCCATACCACCCTTGTTCTCTCCTTGATCTCGTCTTCGTCATAGGTGGAAGTGTGTGCCAGATATTTCTTCTCCACCTCCTCCAGGTAGTCATTGATGGCGTGTACAAACGGGTCATCGGACAAGTCCGTGTTGTTGATCCTAGAAGAAGAAATACCACATACCCATGACAAAGAAGCTATTCCTTTATATTTGTACCTTCCAAGAGCACCTTGCAACTTACTTATGGGTGACTGGCGATGAACTTTGTTATATTTTATTAACAACGTTTTCTTCGTGAGTGTGGCATTATGTAATCAATACACTAATGGCATCTATACTGTGAAGTATTGGAGTAATTACGAAATGCTTGTAGATGAAGCACCGCCTCCGTGGTCTAATGGTAGAGCATCCGCCCGGAGAGCAGAAGGTCCGGGGTTCGATCCCCAGCCGCGTCATACCAAAATACGTTAAAAGATGGTACTTGTTGTTACCCTGTCTGGCGCTCGGCATTAAGAGGCTAAAACAAGGACTGGTCGGCTCGGAGTCAGTATACTGTGTCTGAGTGGGGTATTCATGTTAAACTGCGGCATGGTATCTCAGTGGGCTAGCACTATAACTCGGCATCAGTCCGGACTAGTACAAGCAGCCACACACACACACACACACACACACACACACACACACACACACACACACGTGCAAGTCATATAAGTGCAATAATCTTGGACGCGACGTTAAACCGCATTTCACCTCACCTTGTAGATGAAGCTTCCAATGATTTGAAAATCACATAATGGTTGACGTTCTGTATGTCCATTCCGAAAGAGATAGGGCAGCATAGTGGCTAAAGACGTTCAATTCCCTACATGGACACAATATGTGTATTGTTTGGTGTTCCCCGCCGTGATACTGCTGGTAGAGCTCTAGTATAAGGCTGCGTAAAATCACGAACCCACTCCCTGACCTACCATTCTCTAGCTGTCCTGAGCATCCAGTTCCTTGGAAGGGCCAGACCGAAAGACGTCAGACCCTCGGTCAGTGCCTTGAAAGCCTCGCCCCGAGAACTCTGCTTATCTCGACAAGTTTGTAGAACCTTGGCAAAATAGCAAGACATTACAGCTGAATAAAAATATGAGCAAAAACTTTCACTCTACAGAAGAGTTGTATGTTGTATTTGCCTCAGCAGTAGATTAAGTGTTTGAGTAAAATTAAGAAAAACGAACAACAAATGATTGTCCATTCAAAAACTGACAGTGCGACAAAGGGCTATGTTAAGATTGTTTTTGCGCTGACTCCAAAATGGGAACATACTGAGTATTTGCTTACCTTGATCATCTTGGCCTGGTCAGTGGGAACTAGTGGATCAGCAAGGATAGTGTCTAGCTCCGGTCTAGACACGTCTACATCCCCTGCCAGGTCTAGTTCGACCCCCGTCTCATCCACCAGTGCCTGCAGGAAGGCATCAGACATCGGCTCAAGGAGACCTGAAGCATCCAACCCAGCACAGTTATCTATGTTCTGACATCAGATATTTGTGCTGTTAACATCGAAAAATGCATCCTCATGATCAATGACAATCATTGATTTATTCCTATATTATGTTATAACAGACATTGTCATGTGAGAATGACAAACTAAAGAACACATCGTAGTTTACTTTCACATTTTACAGGCCTGTTTGTAAATGTGGTGTTCATGATAAAATTCACTGTATCTTATTTCGGTATTGCAAAATATATTCACTTTGTTAAATTATAGATCTTTTATAATAATTGAATTAGAAATATGAATAACTCTGGTAATCTGGTCGTTGAACCATAATCAATAATATCAGGCAATCAATTATAAGGCATGGGTACACTACCTTCCGCATATATCATGGTAATGAAGACTAAGTTGTCCACAGATGTGATATATATTTTTGTTAATTTTTATACAGATTAAAATAAATTATGAAGTATGACACAAAGGATTGAAGAACTCGTTTAAGAAAAACGGTAGAGAAAATATTTCATTCAACTATATTTGGGAGAGTTTTACCTGAAGTTTGTGATTCCTTGGCTGTCAATGCATTCTCCAGCCAGGAGTAGAATTTATCCTGTCGCTCCTTCTTCTCATCCAGCCTAAAATTTCACACATCAAGAATAAAGTAAAATACTTATATACCAATACCATAGAAAAACAATAACCTTGTACATGGCAGCACATTCTGCTGTAATGTGCCTTTTATTAAAACAGTGTTGTGAATCATTGTTCCTTCAACACGTCTTTCTGCTGCACCATGTGGGGTTATCATGGGAAAAAGTTACTTACCATTTCTTGAGCTCCGCGATGACAATTGCCACTAGGTCTCTCCTCCCAGATTTCTGTAAGGCTATCAGCAACTCGGGGACGCCATGGTCGGACCGATGAAGACGGAGATCACGCCATCGTGTCAACATCTGAAATTGATAGATAATGAATGTATAGACATGCATATAGTTGCTTGATTACTATTTACAGTGTCTTTGTCAAGCACGTGACAGAGATACGGTCTTTACTTCATTCACAGACTTGACGAAGACTTGGCGAAGACTTGATGGGAATTGATTGATTTGGCAAACAGAAATGCACAAAATGTGAATATTTTGTGGTGCACGATCAAAGTATCCAGCTTGATTCCAATATTGTTATCAATTGTGCAATAAAGTGAAACACGAAGAGATATGAATCATTTGCACTGAATATATGGGCGCAAACAGTTAAAATTCCAGTCTTAAATACATTAGAAGACGCAATGTTCCTTGTCTAATCACAATACATATCGTCACTACTACGAATTGGCACGACATATGTATATAAACTAGACAGCTGATATTTATCATATTCATAAACCACAAATAATCAACCCGGCCGTGAGTGTATCATCACTTACTTTCAGTCGCTTGTCCATGTCCTCTAGGTCTTCCTGAGTCTGCAGCTTGTCGATGGACGCTCCAGTGAAACCCAGGAGTATCCCCAGCCTCATCCATTCTGATCCAAGTCTGCTCGCCAGATCCTGAAGGAGGTGTCTGTCTGTGAAACCTGAAAAACAAATAAATATGTCTAAACCAAAGAACAAGAGTTAAATGAAGATTTAATATTTCAAAATCTGGACTTGTCTGTGAAATTAGGTCAGTTTGGTAATTTTACTACACATTATACCACCTCTTTTCCAGATGCTCTCTGTTATATGTGCGCTAGACACGACTAAATTTTAGCCTTTCTCAAAAAAATTTTTTTTAAAAAGCAAACTCAATGAAAAGAAAAAAATGTTCGACAACAATCCTCTGAAGATTGCTAAATAAGTTAAATATGAAATTAGTACCTGCAAACGCTAAGGCCTCTTCTGTCGTGGTTTCATTCTTTTTTGTATGTGTCTCGCCATTTTTGTTGTTGGCCTTTGTTCTGTCAAAATCAGCCAGGTACACCAGAATCTTGGCCAGAGAGTCATAGGTGGGATTCTGGGCAAACTCTTTCTCAAGCCTCTTCTTTTCCCCTATGTCAACCCAGCCAACTTTATCCTTGGTTTCATCCTTCGCACAGATTGGGAATGTCAAGTAGTTGTCCCTTTTCGGGTGATACTGTAGCTTTGTGATCACGCTGTTGATCTTCTGGCTGTTGCCGCCGATGTCAAAGAGGAACTCCTGTTTAGGGAAGGAGATGAACTCGTTGGTGAAGCTGGGTTTCTGGTCCTTGTAGCCTTCCATCTTCCAGTGCTGGAGCCTGGTGTGAAGCCGTGTGTTCCTGGTGCACTCTACAACAGCTTCACAGTTGGCGTCTTGCATGGGCCGGAGCATGGCCATGAACACAACGCTGCACTCACGGCGCTTTGCTTTCTCAAGAAGCTTAGCATTAGTGCGGATGATGTCTTTTTCCGTGACCTTTGCATCTTCCATTGGTTGTTTGTACTCAATAAGATTAAGACTGCATGACAAGAAAATAATTAAGGTTAAAATATTGAATTCTTAAACCCAGTATCATTACTGACAAGGGCCCTGTTTCAGGAGTAATTGATGAGGTAAGCATGATTAATGTAATTATAAAACGTCAGAGAATAACCGATACTGATTATCCGACGAAACAGATGCCTTTGGGCTTTAAGGCCAAAACATTATATGAATGGATAACTAAAAATCAGTGAAGACACCAGGTTTTCGCGAAAAAGGCTAAACATGTCCTGCTCTACCGGTAGCACCCGCCACTTACACAGTTTGCATGAAAAAGTATGTGTTTGTTGCCTGACCAACACATCGTTCATATAATCTATAGTGCCGCATAACCCTTATCATTATACAAAGCCTGGTTCAAGACAAAGGAGAATTTGGACTCAACATGTGCCTACATGAACAGTAATAATGTCATTTACAATCTGTAACGGTAATGCAGCATTTCTACTCGGCATACTTTAAACATGCTAGGTATCTACACATCTTAAAGATGTTATTGAACTTACTCAGAGAAATGGGGAACTTTAACTGTAATGAGTCCGCCGTTTATTACTGGATTCTTTTCCAGTATCTCCCAACAGTCCTCCTCCTCTTTATGATCCACTTCGTCATGACGAAGCATGACGTACAGATCGCCGTCACCGAAGTAGTCCTGTGGTGTGGGCATGGTGATGAGGACGTCACGCTTGGGTTGTTCCCCCTTGGAATGGTTGACGTCATAGAAGTGGGACAGGGACAACACGGGAGAGAACTCTTCCTCGTCGAAGGCAGGTTTGGGGATGACCTGTGGCGAAATTCGAAATCTAGCATGTCAACGAGTCTTAATCTTTCATAATCATATTGTTTTTTTCAAGAATTTTGTTCATTTATATATTTTATCATGTTTATGTCGTTTACTGAAAATGGAATTCCAAGTTGCACTTGTGTCTTAATAAGCGTCTTTTTTATGCTTCAGCTATTTAAAGAATGTTTACAAAAATAACACATCAGTGTCTCATAGTCCACATAAAGCACTTATTACGACCCTGACTGGAAATAGACACAAAACGAACACACATACTTTAACATAGACTTACAATAGATGTGACGCTGCGATCGATTTGTGCCAGTGGTTTCTGACCATGTATCCTTATATCACGATATCGTGTAAATGATCGCAAGCCAGTGACCGTAAGGTCTTCAGCAACACATGCTTGCTGTAAAAGGCGATTATGCTTGCCGTAAAAGGCGACTATGCTTGCCGTAAAAGGCGACTATGCTTGCCGTAAAAGGCGACTAACGGGATCGGGTGGTGAGGCTCGCTGACTTGGTTGATGCATGCCATAGCATCACAATTGCGTGGATCGATGCTCATGACATTAATCACTGGATTGTCTTGCCCAGACTCGATTATTTACAGACCGCCGTCACATAGCTGGAATATTGCTGAGTGCGGCGTTAAACAACAAAACAAAAACAACAAGCAGGAGCAACGATCCATTCCATCGGGTAAGATGACACGCAGTCAGCCATTTTTGTCTGAGGGATTCCTTCTATAACCTCCAGTGATCAACTGATTTAGAGCAGCATACATGAACTACCATAAACAACACTTGAATGTATAATTATATTATATGTTATTTTAGAGCTTCACAATACCTCTAGAGTGAGTGTTCCCGACTTGACGAAGGTCTCCTTGGGGATCTTGATCTCCACCATGTTGTCCACAGAGGAGGTGAAGACGCCCCCTGCTGGCGTGATCGGGAACTTTTCTACCTTGGGCAGAGTGACGAGGAGAAAAGCGTTGATGTTTGAGATGTTCATCTTCACGTAGCAGAACCACTGTTTCTGTGAAGATGAGCAAACATTTTATAACTCCTTGGTCAACAATGCCACGCTTAACTCAAATTCAGAGAAACCAGGCTATCGGACGTTTGGAGGCTGGAGAGTCTGTCCAAGATGTTGCCCGTCATTTCAACGATAACATAACCACCCATTTACCGCCTCCTGCATCAATACAATGCTACACAGACCACAGATGACCTTCCTCGGAGCGGTCGTCCTAGGGTCACCACACCTCGACAAGATCGGCAGATCATCCTTCAACACCAGCGACATCCGATCCTAACTGCAAGTGACAGTGCTCGATAGACCATAGGAACACATAATCGACACATTAGCCAGGACACTGTGATCCGACGTCTCCGTTCCAACAACCTTAGATGTCTCCGACCAGCACGTCGTCCTGTTCTCCAACCACGGCATCGACAAGCACGACTTCAGTGGGCACATGGTCATCACAATTGGCGTCATCGTGAGTGGAGGCGTGTCATCTTCTCTGATGAAAGTCGCTTTTGTGTCTCCCATACAGACAGAAGAGTCAGAATTTGCGGCGTCGAGGTGATCGTTTCGGAAAGGGATCCACGGGGTGGACCTAGCGTCATGATATGGGCAGGGATTGGACTTAATACGAGACTTGGACCCATGTGCTTTCTGAATGTTCGTCAAGGTCATGGACACGGCGTCACTGCTCAGCGGTATATCGACCAAGTGATCAGACCCCACGTTGTTCCATTCACTGCACAACATCAACAACACATTTTCCAGCAGAACAACGCTCGTCCCCATGTTGCCAGAGCTACCATGGCCTTTCTGCAACACCACAACATCCGTGTTCTACCGTGGCCAGCGCTCAGCCCTGATCTGAACCCCATCGAACACTTGTGGGATGAGGTTCAAAGGCGTGTGCACAATGTGCGCCCAGTGCCTACAACTGCCGATGAGCTACGCACAGCTGCTCTGGATGTGTGCAGGAGGATCCCTAGGGCCTTCACAAATCGTCCGATCCACTCAATGTACAGGAGATGTGTGGCAGTGACCACTGCTAATGGTGGTCACACCAGGTATTGACTGACATTGTGGGTATTGACCCGAAACTGTGTAAGCCCTTAACATCTGCCTTTTAATCCATTAAACTGTCTTCAGTCAAATTTTTGTCAATCTTGCCCTATTAGTATTTCTTGTCTTTACTGTTGAAAATAAATAAGATGTATACTGTATACTCGACTTGCGTTTCTTTTGCGTGTGAGTTTATATATTGTTTTAACATTGAGTTTTCGAAAGCTATTTCCGGGATTCATTAAGATATCTTGTACATACCGTGTCCTCCTCGTACCGTATATCCCTCAATAAACCGCTGTAAACACCACGGTCTGTTTTCATGTACACTTCCTCAAAAAGGTCAGGTTTGGCATATACGGGTATCTTCAGTGTCACATGACCTTCAGGTCGCGTGCCAGACAAGCGGTACTCAAACACGTCACTCATTAGCAGCTCTTTGTCTGCCGGGACCAATGAGCTGCGACTGTACTCGGGTCGGACACGCCTACCGATGAAGTTGACAGATCCGGTGCCTATGGAGAGCGGTGTTTTTATGGTGAGATCCAGCTTCTTAAGATGATAGGTGGAGTCAGCTTCCAGTGTTGTGTGCTCTATAAACACATAACTGAAATATAAAAAAATATGTCGATTGGATAATATTGTAAGGAACTTGACCAGGTCACCTTTACTTGTTAACATCTTGAGGAAGTCGGTGCAGTGTGGTTACAGCGTTTGCTCGTCACGCCGAAAGCCCGGGTTTGATTTGCGACATTGTTGTAGTATAGGCAAAAGCGGAGTAAACACTCACTCACTCACTCACTCACTCACTCACCCGACCACCCACCCACTCACTCACTCACTCACTCACCCGACCACCTATCCACTCACTCACTCACTCACTCACTCACTCACCCACCCACCAACCCCCTCACTCACTCACTCACTGATGTAAATCGTTAATGTGATTTTATACGCGAATGAAATATTATTAAAGTGAAGGAATCCTTCGTAAAATATTTTAAAATAATACTTGCGCTCTGTCGCATTGACAATTTTCAAGAAGTGCAACCAAAGATGTCAAACAGTCCTTAACAATGTGTATATTTAACATAATAATTAAATAAATGTGTATATTTTATAAGTTTTAGCGAACGCTTATGATAGCTCTTGTTCCAAAACGGAAAAAAAAACTATTTCATGACTTACCCGTTCTTGATTCCAAACACTGTCTGCCTCGACTCCTGCATGAGACGCAGCATGTCCTGCCGCTTACACGTGTAGGACGGGGTGTTGCCCATCTGGAAGTCACGTCACATGTACGTTGTATGTTATCTCTGTACATTTGTATTTGTATTGTTGACCTATTATGTTGATCCTTTGTTCATAGTGGTGATAAAACTGGATCATTGCTATTTTTGTTTGATGTTTAACGCACTGTGCCAGCTATATGTCGCCGGTCTGCAAATAATCGAGTCTGGACCAGACAATTCAGTGATTCAGTGAGCATCGATCTACACAATTGGGATATGATACATGCTTTTAGTCTCTATTATATAGCTGAAATACTCTACAGTGGCGGTAAATCCAACTTATTCATACTTTGTTCCCCTAGTTTAAATGGGTTACCTTGTCCTTGATGGTGACATCGGCTCCACAGAAGACCAGGATGTCCACAGCCTCCGTCTGCTTCTTGTTGACAGCGTAATGGAGAGGAGTGCGGCCATTCTAAATCACAGTTACATATTCATCATTTATTCTTGCACAGGAATCGAGGCATTATAGTTTTTTAACAAATAATCTATACTGTCATACGTTCATGTGCCATTGATTAGCTCTTTCTATGCACATAATAAGCATATATATGTATGTGTGCACGGTATATATGAATATGCACATTTACATACTGGTAATACTGAGATTTTGTTTATTTGCTTTGTTTGTTGTTTAACGCCGCACTCAGCAATATTTCAGCCATGTGACGGTGGTTTGTAAATAATCAATTCTGGTCCAGACAATGCAGTGATTGACATTACGAGCATCGATCTACGCAATTGCAATATCATGACATGTATCAACTAACTTAGCCGGCCTCATCGCCCGATTCCGTCAGTCGCATCTTGCGACAGTCATGGGTTGCTAAAGAGCAATTCTAACCCGGAATCTTCTCGGGGTCTGTTTATATTAATCACATGAGGGAATCGATGATCTAGGACAATATATTACACTCGTGGTCATGGAATATAAATTCAACCTGTACACAGGAGCAGTAGACCATAATAAATATCAAAGATTGTTTTAACACACAAAAGAGATCGATTGGCATCGATATACTAAATTGATTTATATATATTACAGCTGATTCAAAAATGTAATCGTGAGCATTGTTTATCAATGCATCGTAAGGACGATTTTCATTTGATGTTTCACCGACTAGATATTGACAAGGAGACGTTAATACTGTACCTTGTCTCTAGCATTGACTTTAATATCATATGTCAGCAACAGCTTTATGCTCTCTACATCTCCGTGAGCTGACTCTATATGCAGCGGTGTGCGTCCACCCTGGAATAAATTTTCTTTCGGCATCCATTCTATGTTGTATTTTGTTTTACATGTTTCAATAGTGTTATAGAAGTCTTAGAAATCAATAATGTTCATGCTATCTTAAAGTACAAAAGGTTTTCAATTTACTTTGTCAATAGGTAATATAAAACGTATACCCCAGAGAATAACCAGTCTCTATTCTGTTGAGCATAAAAGGCGAAATAGATATGCATGGATTACTCATAATCTGGATCTGTTCGTTTGTAAGTCTATATGAGTTTAAGCGAGAGTAAGTTGGGCTTTACACCGACTGTAGCAGTATTCCAGCAATATCACGATGGGTGACACCAAAAATGAGCTTCACACATTGTACTTACGTGGGGAATGGAATCCGGGACTTCGGTGTGACGAGCGGACGCTTTAACCACTTGGCTATCACTACGCCCCATGAATGTGAGCAAAATAGCAAATACACCCTACCTTTCGACTTAATTAGAGCATGGCAAAATGTCTCACCTTGTCAGTTTTCGAGACATCAGCCCCATGAGAGAGCAGTAAATTTTGGACCACATAGTTCCTCAACTCAGCAGCTCGAAGCAAAGGTGTGCAACCATCCTGGAATTGAAATGTGATGACATGTCATTAGTGTTAATTGTGCCAAGGTTTGTATACTGAACCAAATTAAAAACTTCACAATCCTAACATTTTAACATTTTGACCAGTTATCATTGTGGGCCCTTATTGTGTATTTAAACAGTAATGGTCACGTATTGTCTTCAGTTAACACCCGTTTGTGTGCAGGTGAATCGATCAAAATCATGTGCACAGCACTAAAGTGGCAAAAGTATTTTTTCACGTGCAACTGGTCACGTGGCCATAATACCGCACGTGTTTTCAGCCATACTTGTTAGCAGTCATTAACAAAAAAAGAAAAACACAAGAAAACAAAAGTCTTTACGGCCATTTGTCATGACACGCCTTTCAAATGTGAAACGTGAACATGCCATCGGCATGTTACATGTTGATGGTAGGGCGAGGGTGTGGAGGCGCCGTCATGAACGTTACGCCCAGTGCTGTGTACAGGAAGTTGTCAGATTTCGAGGTGGAAGTGTCATGGTGTGGGGTGCTTTCTGTGGCAATGCACGTTCCAGGCTTCCAAGCACGTTCATCGCTGCTGCTTACCGCGACCAGGTACTGGCACCAGAACTTCTGCCTTTTATGGCAGCACATGGACCCGGTTTGATCTTCCGACACGACAATGCCAGACCCCACACAGCAATTTTGACAAGGAATTTCCTTCAGACTGCGGGAGTCAACGTCATGGACTGGCCGTCAAGGTCTCCCGACCTCAATGCCATCGAACACGTCTGGGACGCTCTTGGCAGAAATCTGCGCACTCTCCAGAACCAACCACAGAATTTGCAAGATCTTGGCACCATTTTGCAGCAACAATGGCGTCGTCTTCCCAAACATGTGTTCACAAGCATCACAAGGTCCATGCGGAGGCGTTGTGTGGCAGTTGTCAACGCACATGGTGGCCATACACGCTACTGAACTTGTGTGCCATCATATTCTCGTGCTTGGGACTTCTGATTTAAACTGTTGATGTTATTACCGAATACCGTAGGTGCTTGGAACAAATTATGGTTACCACCGTTAATTAAAATCCTTCTTTGGACATTAATGATTAAAAATTACCTTCTCTGATACATTTGTTCGTTGTATATCATATATGGGATAACTTTTAAAAATGTGAAGTTTTTAATTTGACTCAGTATATATGATGTTGACATTTTGAAAAAATAAATGTGTAATCCCTTTCAATATATACATACCGCGTTTTTCGCATTGATATTAGCTCCAATATCGAGAACATTTTCAATATTTCCTGTGTGTCCAATCTCTACAAAGTCAAACAGCCGGTCTGTAGCTTTCTGGATAGCTAGCCTGCAAAAAGAAGAAAGTTAACGGAATTGGTATGGTTTTACTCACAATACGGATTGCTTTTTTTGCGATTGATAATAAGTAACAGTTACTGTAAATACCTGCTGGTTGCTGTGGGGCGTCGTAGTCTGTCTACTTTGGGCAGTTCCTTCTTCACCTTAGGTGGAGAGCTGATAGTCATCACAGAGTGGTTGTCTGGAAACAGGTCCTCTGTTAAAATCATTGGCAGATAGCTACTCCCATGATTTGACAACCTAGATCGGTCATAGCGGTTCGAGGTACTTCCTTTGAGAGCAGCTAGGAGGTCATCTTCAACCTCAGACTGTGAAGCAATATTGCCATCATCCTTTAACACAGAGAACCTCAGGTTGCCATTCTCAAATGTTGCCACGGATCCATCCCTTGATGACTCCTTTACTTCCAGTGACACCAGTTCAGAGACCAATCGTTGCTTGGCATCTGCATCGGTCTCTGCAACTGTTTTCAAAGCAGCCGAGAAGTTGACCCTTGACTGTACCGCCGCAGAAAGAATAGATTCCTTGTCTTTTCTTCCATGGAACTTAAATACGGTCACGGCATGAGCCAGCATATCCATTCCTAATGTTCTAGAGAGAGCCTCAGATATGAAGAAAGGAGTTTGGAACTCGAATGTACGACACACTGCAGAAATCAAGATATCAGTTATTGTTCTGAGCTCTGAGTCAGTATCAAGAATATTTGGTTTGAAATTTATATACAGATCTCTCTCTGAGAGAAGATGTATGTCCGCAGTTTCAGTGTGTGTAGTGCCTTTCACTGTTTCAATAGAGTCTTCATCTTTCACAGAATGTTTGAATCCGATACGAATGTGTCCAATATCAGCAATTGTTGACAATATGGCGTCCTTGTTTTCGTCATGTCCTTTTGGGAGGTCAGCTATTTCTTCAAGTGTCTTCTGCATTATATAACCCACAACCTGAAGACTTGAGTCACTTTCAAAGTCTCCCGTATCGAACACAACATTTGTTCCGAGTTTGCTTCCAATGTCCCATACATCGTACACAGCAGATATGCTCTTAAAACTGCTCTTCACCATGAATTGTAAGGAGTTCATGTGTAGACACATATTTTGTTTCTCGTAGAAGTAACCTTGTCGGCAAATCACATCTTCACAGGTAATGCCCAGTTCTCCTGCAGCAACAGGATGAAGTTTATCTGTGCCGTCATTTGGTTTGATGTTTACTGTATGAGGGATTTCCAAAAGCAAACGCTTAACAGCAGGTTTATCACAAAGAAACATCAGCTTCTTATTAATGCTTATAAGTTGCACTCTTTGAATCTGCTGATCATCATCTTTCATGAAATGATTGAATGATATGTGTTGCCAGATGCCGCAAACTTCTGCTTTATTCATTTCTTGAATCTCAGATAATTTGCTTATTTTGAACATCTTTGTTTTCTTTGTGTCAGCCTGCTTCAGTCGTACCAACAGCACCTTTGACATCCTGATGTCTTTCAGTTCATTGTGTGTCACCCATGTCCAGGCACCAGCAGGTATGTTGAAATCACCAAGGTATCTACATCCGCGTGCACCCTGTAAGATGCTCAGGAGCATGTGGGTGAAGGCATACCATGTACCAAATGCCAACCAATCATAGTATCTACCAATCAGATGTAGAGGATGAGTCATTTCTCGAATGTCATTTGTGTGTATGATCTTTAGCCAGTCAGAGTCGACAGGAGACACTGTAACAATAATGCCAAGTTGCTCCTGGAGATTCATTGTAGCTTTAGCAAGTTTTTCAGAGCTTGTCAAGGCTTTCACTTGTGCTGACTTGGGCCAAGTAACGTCCTTAATGTTGTGAGGATATTCAAACTTGAAGGGTAAAACATGGTCAAGAATCTGTTTTTCTTCCAATGAATAGAAGAACTTGGAATAGTCCATGTCTTCAGTCATCCACATTCCCGTGTCAGTCTTTGTAACCCTCAAGCTAACCACAAGAGTTTTCTTCTTGAACCAAATTCCAGACCTGTCCTTCATTCGTGTTACCCTTAAGCATACATCATCAATATCAAAATGAAGCCACATCATGAAAGCATAGAGTTGAGCTATCTTCTGAAGTTCCTGAACAGCATATCCCCTGATGAATCCAAGGATTCTCCCAACCATGCCAATGCTTTCAAACGATTCCCATTCTATTGTTGCATCAACCTTTGGCTTCTTACGTTTTTGGCTAATCTGCATAGTAGGATTAGAGTAATCTGGTTTGCTGGTCAGTATCCTGAATCCATGCAAGAGACAGTTGTAACCTGCTCTGCAAGTAGTCAGTAGTTTTAATAAAATGAAATGATCCGAATTGTATCGAAGGGAGCCATCTTTCACTGAAAAGTACCACAGCATTGATGATTCATTGGATGTAATAGACTCTGCTTTCAAAATAGGTAGATTTGTCACATACTTGACTGTAATTTCTTTCAAATTAGAGTAAAGTTGTACTGTAGAACTGACAGCTTTTCTACCACAAAGGGATTTTATATCTCTCAACAATGAACCACAACGAAGTATAACACTTTGAAGTCCACCAAGTTTGTTGCAGGCAGCATCTCCTGATAACATTCCCATGACAAGTGAATGAATCCCCATACCCCTGGACACCATGACTGAATCCCAGTCAACACTGACCGTCACAGCAAGACCACTCAGTTCTCGTTTCACCTGAAAGAATACACATAATATAAATGCGACAAAAGATAACCATGATACATAAGTTCAAATTGTGATGAATTATTTTTTACATTCACTTCAATGAGTAATATTCACATATCGTCCATTAGCGCAGTAACTGTGCAATATGTTATTTCTATTCACCACACATGAAAGAAAAATATGTTTTCCTCCTTTTATACAATCTATGAATCAATACTTAAAAGCTTAACCTAGGGCTAAAATATAAATTGTCAATGGAAGATAATGACCAGTTTAGAATATCCACCGAGTACATACGTACATGTCCTTGATCTATGGACAGTGCTTCAGCTAAATGTAAGATTAATAAAAGATTATGTTGACTTACTAGATTCTCCATTTCTTTTGTGACTGTCTCATCAATTTGCTCACAGGTAACAGCTTCCTTTGTGATTTCAGTTGGCATCTCTCCCGTAAAAACATACACTTCAGCATCCTCAACAGAAATTTGGATTTTATCTTGAAGATGAGATCCAGAAAGTAATACTTGAGCACTGCCATCGGAACCCTTCTGGATACATGATACACTGATTCTTGATACTGCTTTCCAAGCATGACTATTTGTATCTATGTAAGTTGAGTACCTTCCAAGAACAAGCTTTGACATGGCTAGACCACGTGTTTGCACTTTTGAATAACCTGGAAGAATCTTTTCAAAGCTCATCAAATCTACATGTAGTTCTTTCCCAAAGAAGTGTGTTGGTATCATTGCTTCAGGATCAGCCTGCTTTTCAATAATCATTTTGTTGTC
This sequence comes from Haliotis cracherodii, assembly GCF_022045235.1. Taxonomy (NCBI): domain Eukaryota; kingdom Metazoa; phylum Mollusca; class Gastropoda; order Lepetellida; family Haliotidae; genus Haliotis; species Haliotis cracherodii. Next base: position 53,362,801 of record NW_027266297.1, read on the forward strand.
TTGATCTTTGGATTTGGTCAGCAATACGTCAGCAAATGACATGCGGGAATTGGAATTGTCCATGTCAGATTGCCATCCATAATCACCTGGATGTGAAAACCCAATTCTCCATTGTATGGACACAGGTAATGCTCCTTGGATAGTTTGTAGCACTGGGTACATCTCTGTAGCCCCACTGTTCTTGATAGTAGATACTATTTCTGTATTCCCGTATGCCAAAGCAACTTCCAATGGTGAAGCCATATCCCCTGTGACTAAGTCAGTAAATGACCTTTTCTCCAAAACGGTCTTGAAGAATTTGTTTTTCTTTGTTTGTGCAGCATAGCAGCAGAGTTCAGCAATGTTTTCTTGTCCATGTGATGTGTTTTGGAAGTAGAAACACGCCGCCTCTTCTAAATTTGATTTTAGCGCCCATTGGAGAACATCTTTTTCTTTATTCAACAAAAACAATTGTGTGTTTATAATATCAGCTCCATATCCCATTGTTGCCAGTGCACTGAACATAGCACCATTAGAATGGGTTATTCTAGACCATGTGTAAAGTGTGTCGAGGGGATGTGTGAATCGCTTCTTTCCAAACTTCAGATGAACATCCAGACAGAAACCTACTCTCGATGGCTTTCTATCAAGAATGTTTCTCTTTGGAACCATTGGTGTTTTCATGTATCCATTCTGGTACATCTTAGACCAACCAATTGCTGAATCCATCAGACAGAGCACACAAGCATAATCTGCCACTTGGTGAGATGCATGAGAACTTTCTTCAAATGTTATACCCTTGCAAAGATATTGCAACAGGTGATGATTGCCATAGGCAACAGCCGTGGCAACAGGAATCAAGTTCGATTTGTCCCTGGCAGTAAACGCTACCTCAGGGGCTCTGACTGTGACCGTTTCAGTGATTGAAGGAATACCAATACGGGCAGCTAAATGAAGAACATTTTCTTGCAAAGGAGATTTCCAATTGTACAAGTTGGTCTCTTCCATTAAAAGTTCAACACATGAAACATGCTTTTTTTCCATGGCCAAAACCAAAGGTGGTGTCTCTACATCATGTAACCACTCCACTAGTCTATCTGGATCATGTGCTTTTGTGAGGGCGAGAAGGAATTTTAGAGAGTACTTACAACCATAAAGTGCACAGAGATGAAACAGTGTAGGTGCTTGCTTTGAATCTATCATCTCCTGAATAAGTCTTTCTTGTAAAGTCTCCATGATTGCTAATGCACCATGATCATCACCATGCCGAACAAGGGATTGCACATTGGATTCAAGCCTCTTTTGTTGCGTGTAAGGTGGCATGAGGTCACCTGATACTGAAGGGGATGATTCATTCTTCATCATGAGATGTTTCAACCAGCCTGTTTGTCCTGTATCAAACGTTGACAATGCCTTGTAATTGTTCACAAGGTGGTTAGCCAATGTTATGTTTCCCATGCATCTTGCGAGATCCAATGGGGTGTGATCAAAATTATTTCTTGAATTGAGCTCATCTTTAGATGTGTTGAGAATAACTTCAATAAGCGCCTTCATATTCCAAACACATGCATAATGCAACACTGAATTGTCATGCCGATCAGTCCTCCTTACATCAAGGTATCTGCTGTTCAGGAGATCAACGCAAGCCTTTTCTTGACCTCTTGCAGCTGCCTTCAATAGCACCTTCTCTGAAAAATCCTTTGTAAGCACTGATGTGACCATTCTGGACTGAACAAGTGTAACAATGACGGCATTATTTGCATGATCAGAAGCCAGTTCCATACTCTCTCTGATTCTAACACTATCGATTGTACCACTTGCATCAAGTGCATCTAGCACTTTTTGCACAATATCACTGCTTCCACTAAGGACAGCAAAATCTAAGACCCATTTGCCGCTGTCAAGGGCTGTAATGTTCTTTGCTTCCTGTTGTAGCTTCAAATGCTGGGCTAGGAAATAATCAACTGTTGCTGATCTTTTGTGGAAGCATGCCAAACACAATGATCTATATAATACCATTGATTTGTCAGACACCACACGTGTGTGTAGTTTTTGACAGATTTCTGTTACAATATCAAGATGTCCTTTCTTTGAGGAATCATATAGCACTTCTATCCATGTATCAACCGTTTCAAAGGCTCTGTCTTTTGCTGAGTAGTCCCTAACGACTTCATGCAGCATGGCATACAAACCCGTCTTCGTCGCAAATCCTATTGTACCAGTGCTTAGCGTTAGATCTATTTCATTTGCTAAATATCGCAGAACGCCTACCCTGTCTCTAACGTCACCATCCTTAGCATGCTTTGTAAACATGAACAAAAGGTCAGTGAACAACAAGTCACCAGATATCTTTCTTGCAAAAAGAGCTTTGAATTCTTCATACCCAGTCTGCCGCAAGAGCTCTATAGGCTGAACCTTCCCGAGATATGCAAGAACTGATATAAGGGAATTTGGCACATTGGATTTGCATATCTTTAATGCTGATTTCACCAAGAGAGTAATTTCTGATAGTGTAAGTCTGGTCCCAAGTGAAAGATAATTCTTGAGTTTCTGGAAGATCTTGAATGCATCCTGTTTTCCTTGAAGCTCAGACAGAAGATCTTTGCCCATCCTTTCTTTTGGAGATTTAATTTTCCTCTTCTGTACAAACAAGTCGAATTCTGTTGTCTCTAAGGTAGCAAGTGTCAGAATATCATATAAATGTTCAGGTTCATCGGTGACCTTCTTGAGCACTGTTTCAAATGATTGGTACTGATGATTTGCCACAGCAAAGACCAATGGTGATGGACAAGTGGTTAGCTGTAGCATGTGTTGAGACATTGTCAGATTTAACATCTCTTGGAGAAGTTTAGTGTCACCAGTGGCTGCAGCTCCGTGTAACATGCTGGAAGAATTGGATTGACAATAGTTTGAGAGGTCTAGTAAATATTGGACCTTTTGTTTAAGTGTGTCAAATGGAACTACTTTGGGCACGTGGTGATCCAACACGGACGTATACTTGTGAGGAGCCCTTTGGGATTTTGTGTATACTTCTTTAAATACCATAGTCCTTGGAGACACTATTTCTGCTACCCTGGTTGAATCATTTCTCATTATTTGTGCATCACGATGCCTTGACCATTCTTCATGACTGTGTTCATGGCCATGGCTGTGTTCATGAGTGAAAACCCTCTTTGGCCACATATCAGGGACGGATCTGTTCAGGCTTAGGATGCCACCATGCATCAAAACTACTTCAGATATATTGAAATGCCTGTTTGCGAGAGCGTACCATAAGGGTGTCACTTTTGAGTGGTCCTTCACATTAACAACGCTTTGAACAGGAATGTATCCATGTGTGCCCAGCAAATTCAGTGCATATTTCACAAAATCAATATTTCCATTTTGGCACACGTTGTGGAAGGTCGTCATTCCATGGCTATTTTCCCATGTAAGTAGCTTAACAATGGAATCTGAAAGACCAGGCTGATTTGTATATCTTGAAGTAAGAAGTTTGAAGAGCATCAATGCAGTTTGTTCAGAACCTCTAACACTGGCAGTAAACAAGGCCTCCTGTGCTACATCAAAAGATCCAGTCATGAGATTTTGTCCGTGGTTTTCTAACAGATGGCTGCAGGTTTTCCAGGGACCTCTTCCTAACAGAGGTAGGATAACCAGTCTGAAAATATATTTATATGTAATAATCTAGTTACATCAAAATTAGATCATATTATTTGTCTTTTTTTCTTCAGAACAATTGACATATTTGTTGTCTGTGGTTATTCCTACTCAATGAATCATTGCATTATTATGTATGTCTCAGTCAAGTGGTTTACCAGTTGTACAAACAAAATGGAGGTCATTTGTAATATGTACTTGAAATCACATTCATTATTTAGGCTTTGAATAGAATGCTTTATAGCTTATGCATTCTAATAACGATACCTACCTATCACTGAGGATGTCAGTAGAAATGTTTGTTCCATTTTCAAGGATGAATTGAACCAACTGCCAATGTTTGTCTTCTACAGCTACTCTCAGCAAGTTTCCAAACACTGGATGATGATAGCTAACATCAATCTGCAAACTAGTTGATAAACATATACTGATAAAAAGTCTTGACACGATCCCATGAACATCAAGATTGGAATATAAACATAGATAAACTGTAATACACAATAATACTATATGATTTCAATAACAATAGAATGACTTCTTTCAATGACACTGAATGGAAACAACAATAAATTTAGGGCAATGAATAAAGAGAAACCTCGTTACATTACTTACACTGAACTCAGTGTCCTCAGGTCCCTTGTTTGCCTTTCCTCTTCAGGGACTCTCAAGGATTTGGTGTACTTCCACTGCATAAAAGCTGATTTGAAGGATATAAAATAAAATATATACTGAATAAGTAATATAATTTCATGAATGTAAGATATTCTTACAAATGTGAATTTTACAGATTCATTGAACACATATTTCTTTGACACCTATATGTGCATAAATTCGCTATTGGTCATGAGGGGATCAGGTGGTTCGTATGAACTGTAGATCCCCTTGTTCGACCCTCAGATGCCATGAACCTCTGTTCATCATGTCTGAATCATGTTGGAATCCCATATTATATTTACCATAATTGTGTTGAGTATTTATAGGTAATCATCATGTGTGTCACATTGGGCTTTACTCAGATAAAACACTATGATATGACCGAAATACTGACAAAGTGGTGTTACACCCAATTCACTCACTGATAGGAGTTAACCAGGGAATGCAGAAATGATAACTACTCACGCAAAAATCTTGTGCCAACACACACAGCAAGCAGAGTCTGCTGTGAAACATTTGCACCATTCTTCAACAGAAACTCTACTGTTTTCTCATTGCCCATGGCTACAGCATAGTCAAGACATGTAGCTCCAAGTGCATCCTCAAAGTTGATAGACAGAGGATCAACACAATCAATAACTGCTTTCATTAGCTCCACATCATCTAGAACGCTAACTGTGTGCAAAAGAGATGCTCCACTGTTTATGACTTTATCCAGTGTTGACAGTCCCATGGTGGATAAAGAAAATAACAGTTTTCTGTCTTGTGTCATATTCCTGAGAAGTTTAATTGTGTGCCAGCCCTTTGTGTGCATGACATACATTTGAGTAAACTCATCTCTTGGCATGACAGTCATCCATTCATTAAGATTCTGAAAGTTCCTAGCTTTGTCTAGAACTTGAGGAAGGAGATTTGGAAAGAGGATCAAAAGTTTTGCAATTGTGAAGCTAGACCTTCTTGATAAATCCAGACCCTCAATGTGATGGGATGCAATCTGAGTAAGGATATTTTCACTAAACATTCTCTCTTTGTGGTCTGATTCTTTCAACAGAGGAGACAATTTCTTCACAAGATGTTTAAAGTCAAGCGTATTTACAACATTGAGTCCTTGTTGAAAGAAAAGCTTCAATGTTGACAATGGAGCGTACCCAAACAGCTTGTTCCACGTCTGAAAGAGCACAGGATAAGACTTTGTGTCTTCTTTTTCCATATTGTAAACGTGTCTGTGACAAGAATGGTTTTTGGTCAGGAGGCACTGCCACAAAGTACTCCCCCCAACTCTGAGAACTTCATCAGCTACTGCCCAGCATCTTTTGTTGATAACTGTCATAAACATATCACATGAAATGTGTATTGTGCTTTTCTTTGAAACACGCACTTCATCCAGATAAAGACCTTTTTTCAGTAGTTCCATAACCACATATTCAATTTCTGGTTTCTTGCCTAACCTGTTTGCAAGCCATGTATGTGGTAGTGATGAGATGTCGTTGTTTCTTTCAGAGAATTTGAACAGGAAGCATTTAAGAAGGGAGTAGTTGGATGATATATCAATGTCTGGGCGAATTTCAGAAACCATGTTTCTTGTCAGAAGTTTCTTACTTTGGAGAGATTCTGGAATTGCCTGTACTACAGAATGGATGTGTTTCAAGCTTATTTCTCTTGCACTACACAAGGCCTGTAGTATACCCATTCCCAGAGAACATACACGCCACAGTTCATCAACATTGTCTATTGTTCCAATGATGGATTCACCTTCCTCTTTCCTTTCTCTGAGTAAGTAATCAGACATTTTAACATCCCCATTCAGAGCTGCTAGATGAACAGCAAAACATATTGAACTTGATGCTCCATTTCTCACCAGCACTTCCACCAATGATGTATTTTGATTTATAACACCTAGTTCTAGAGGACTGTAATATAGCACACGTTTTTCATAAGATGTCAAAGCTATCATGCTGTATAGATCATTCTTCTTTGGTATAAGATTTGGATGTGCTCCTAAATCTATGAGATAGTTAACAACATTGATCTGTCGTTCTTCCTGAACAGAGTCTGATGGTTTCTGCAAGCAGGCTAGATGCAAGAGTGCTGTAAGAACTTCTTGAGATGCCTCCAAAAAGATCATCAGGATTTTCAAACTATCTCTGTGCCAATTACAAGCTGCAAATAAAGCAGCATGTTTTGCACAGTTCTGTAGGAGTTCAGGGCAAATATTTGCAATAAGTACTAAGATATCGTTCCTGTTCATTAGAATTAGTATTTGAGGTAAGGACTGGACTTCTTCTGTGCTGGATTTAAATGTTTTGAATGGCCCATGAATTGCTTCTATCTCCTCACAATATTCCTTCTTACTATATACTGGTGGCACTTTCGTCTTTTTTGGCGAATCTATCTTGCCTGCGTGACTTTGTGAGTCCAGTGATTCCTCCAAGGCCTCGTCAGATTTGCATTTGTGTAACCATCTGGAACAATAATATGGTGGTACAAAATATTGCATTTTCATGGTGGTTTGCATTGGAATTACTATTCATGATTTCTTCGAGTCATCCCATTAACTTATGTTCATCAGGGATAAGGAACGAACATTTCAAATAGTGGTCACAAACAATGATACCCACAAGGATACTTCCTGCTGAATTTTCACAAACGCAACGTATTCGCGAAACATTGCACGTAAAGGCATGCCATTATATTTTCGTCACCAATGTATCGCCGTGAAATGTAAGGGAATAAAGTACATGTGTCACAATACATGGTGAAACATTCAGACAAGACAGAAGCAGTAAATGATAGATTCAGATCATCAACAAGCGAAGCTTATGGTCAACACACACCAGCAAGTAAGCAAACAACCTGTGCAGTCGTTTGAAAGCAGCAGGAGAAAAATCTTGTCCAGTGATTGCCATCCCTATGGCTGGAAATCAGAGAAAGTGCCTTCAGTGGTATCATAGCATCAGACCATCACTGTACCAAATCTGAGCACCACTGATATGATAAATTGTGTGAGCCTTTAGCACACACCTCGTTCATCTTAATGATTAAATGAGTATGGTTTTACGCTGATTTTAGAATTATTCCAGCAATATCACCACGGGGAACAACAAGAATGGGCTTCAGACATTGGCATTGAACCCATGTCCCCGGCATGATGAGTATATGCTTTAATCACTTGCCTAACCCCATCTTAAAATTGACTTACAGGGTTCGTTATTATGAGGTTTTGAGACAGTTGTTCATTTGCAGGAATGCATTCAAACCCAAACCACAGTTGTCCAGGTTCAGGGAGGGTACAGCCCTTTTAACATGTCACATCCAACACCGTTGTCAAACAAGGCATGCCCACTGAGTTTTTCATTCAATGCAACTGACACCTTAGTTTTCTAGAAGTATATTTAGGAATTGACTGTAGTTGTATAATGACTGTGAAATGGGCAACCATAAACAACGCTCAATGCACTCAGCTGGAACTAAGTCTCTAACTAAGCCCAGCGATGGGCATACAATGCAAGTTAAATCTGCAACTTGCAGTAGGGTAGTACTGAACATTCTTCCTTGTAACAGACGGGGCCAAGCCTCGCGGCCACACTGTAAGAAGACTGTGATACATTAGTTGGGGTATAATTAGAATCCCACATGGCTTATCCCATGTGTCGTTAGTGTGAGGGGTGGTGCCTTATACATACAGTATTAACATACAGCATTACAATGCAGAAAGCAAACGTTTAACTAAGGTGTATGTCAAGAGGGACAGTATTCTCTTCAACATATACTGAAATTTTAAAGTTATGTTTCCATTAATGTTGAGGATAATACTGTCCTTGACATACACAAATTTCATGTTGTAATGTTGATGATTAATGTCCCGAAGGCGTGCATCATAAAAGGAACCAGTCGAAGAATGTTTGTATAAATCAATTCATTTTTATTCTCATGCATTGAAAACACAATTTTTAAGGAAACTCCAGTATTCATTTGCTATAACTATTGCACATGAATATGAGGGTAGTGGGGGAAAGTGTAATCTAGACACAATTAAATGCCTTCTCATTTACCATTCATGCCAGAGAAATAAGCCAACACATTTCTTGCCTGTTGATTGGTAATCTATTTGCTACTGACAAGCAGATGATTAAAAAACTGATATTGGTTAGGAGAATCCTTGTTTAGGTCGTGAACTGTATACATTATCCCAGGAAATGACAGTGACCATAATCATTGTACCAGTAAGACATGGGATGCTTAGACATATGAATCAAAAAGTCAATGTCCACATCATTCTTGAGATTTACAATCTACCCGTGTGGCTTCATTCTGTGGAGTATTTTGACAAGGAAAAGATGGACACAAAAAACGTGTTAATCTTCGTCTAACTTAAGAGGAAGCAATAAAGGAATTCCCCGAGCAATTTAACTGGTATCTTGATATTCTGCACGGAAAATATGAAAGGGACAACAATACACAAAATACACAAGATGAAATGAGGATATTATCAATAAGATGACAGTGTTTCAGAACTTGAGGTTGTTGATGCAGATGTTGGTAGTAGCATTGACAGCACTGATAACACTGATAAGATTGAACCACATCCTAATGTTGGCCAATGTCCTCATTGCTACTCTAAAGCATCGGTTACCGAAAATAGGTGGTTGAGCAAAGGACAGTCCCCGACTAATGGCCCTTTGAGGAAGTCAATGTACTAGAAGTTTTGAAAAATGCTGAATGACAGATACTTTGCAAGTAAATCATTATGAGATATAGAAAGCTCACATTCTCTGCCAGGCAGACACAAGCGATGAAGTAGTGTGGGAGGGGGAACTGGAGACAGGAAAATAATGCCCAACTGTGTTTTTCATAATGTTCGTGGTTTATACCCAAACCCATCTGGTATGGGACACAAATGGCAGTAATAATTAGCTCATTCCAGATCGATTGCATACTCTGGTGTTTTCCCATTACTTCTTAGCTTGGAATATATGCTTGAAATGCAAAACTATTAAGTAGAGAGAAAGAGAAGAGAGAGAAACTGGACAGGGCTATCAGGACAGATTCGCACTATTTTCATCAGGGGGAAAGCCCCAATCTGTACCCTGACACATGAACTCTGACCCTGTCATTCAAATGCTCAACAATTGTTAACATTCAAAGAGAACATTTGAAATATTTATCAACGCTACAAAACTGTGTTTGCTTTCAACAAAACATTCCATGTTTTTTCATACTGTCACCCATGTGTGACAAATCAGAATCCAGATTAGTTTGTTAAACGAGCTAGAAGCTTTCCCATGTCTCAAGTGGAGAGGTGACTGGTTTGAAATTGCCACTCCGTATTTGTGAGGTCTCGTAAAATCTCGCTCTATTTATAGTTTACGTTTGCCAACTAAAAACAAATAACAGCTGGAAGAAAAAGGATATATGTTACTGAAACCTACCTGATGCGATCTCCAAGAACAGTCCAAATCTTCCCACACTTCTTGCATCTCATTCTTGAAGATTTGACTTCCCGTCTGCTTAGTTTTCTACCCTTTTCTTTCAAATCAAGCGTTTGATCTCTCCACATCTCACATATTGGCACAAATGAGGACAATTCCTTCACTTCAGGTGTAGCATCCTCAATGATTGGTATATCCTTCATCAGGGTAAGCATTGTCTCTGCTGTCTCAACGTCCATTAAATACAGGTAGTGAAGGATGGATCTTCTTTTCAAATCCAGAGCATGTGGATCTAGCTGTCTGAGGTAGGTGTTAACAAGAGTCTTCAGCAGTACAACTTTCTTACTGTGTGCTGCAACGAGCAATGGGGTCCTACCAGAAACATCCTTCACATTTGGCACAGTTCGTTCATTTTCAAGAAGTACCTTCACAGAGTTGACTTGTCCTGACATGCATGCATAATGAAGAGCAGTTGAACCTCTCCAATCAACATCGTTTGGATTAGCACTGCTAGCTAAAAGGAAATGTATACATTCAGTATGTCCCATCTGTGCTGCCTCATGTAAAGGGGTTCTTCCCATTATGTCTGGATGCTTCAAATTAGTACCCTGTTCCGCTAGCCATTTTAAAGCTCCAATGTCTCCAACACGAGTAGCCTGAGATACAAACCTGACAAGTACCTTTGCCTCTATTTTCAAACATGGCATAAGCGCTACCGAAAGTTCAGGGTGAACAGAGAAGTTTTGTTCAATTTCACATATGATCATTTGCTTGGTCCTGGCATCAAGAAAGAAGAGGTCCCTGGCTTGAACAATTGTCTGAAGAACAGATGTTCGTTTCCACTGGACTGCTAGTCGGATTCCTTTTACAAAATCGTCATCAGACATTTCATCATAATATAACAGAGAAAGTACAGATGCATTACCATGCTGGCAGGCATAGTGAAATGGGAGATGTCCATCTTTGTCTTTTTCTTTTGGATCATGTCCCTGTGTTGTGTTCTCGTTCACGACGTCTTGGTCGTACTGGTTTCTGACATCAGACTCTGTGGTATCATCCCCATCTCCCTTGCGAAGCAACAACTCAACTAGGTCCTTCTCTCCAACTTCAGCAGCCAGGTGTAAGGGTGGAAGGTAAAACACTGAGTCGAAAACCTTCACAAGCTTGCAGAGATCACGCGCAAATTCCAGTTTCCTGTACTGAAGGGAATAACAAGTCAGATGAAGGATCAACTTGTCATCCAAGAGACTTAGATCTGTCCTCCTAATGACTTCATCTAGTGACCTATTTCCGAGAGTGAAAAGTATCCAGTAACAGCTGAGTCCTTGAATATCCTGACACTGTAAATCAGGTCCAAGTTGGAGAAGGTAGCAAACCACATCAAATTTGGCATCAAGACGCCCATCTTCATTACTTTGTCTCTTCTCAAACCCCGATTCTTCAAACTTTCCAAACGTCAATGCACAATGAAGGGGTGTTCTCTTGTTGATGTCTTTCATGTACAGTATTTCCCTTCCGAAACGACCAATCAGAAGCTCACACACGGCCACGTGGCCATTCTGTGCTGCATAGTGTAGAGGATTCGCAGCTCTACTGTCTCTGAAATGTTGTAGTTCGGTTTCTGGTGGGATCGTCTCCAGAAGCTCTGCAAGCTCTCTTTCCTTGCCCAGCGCAGCATACTCGTTCAGTGCATAGACTGACACATCTACAACAAAACAAAACACTGACGTCAAAGAACAGTTTATGAAATGTATTTTTTATATTATATGAATACTTTGATAATAGGTAACTAGGTAACTAGGTGCAGCCGTCCATTAAACGAAGCCATCCTTTTTTAAATATTTGTTCAATGTTCATGGGTTTTAACTTCTTTCAACTCCTCATCCAACAAAATGTCTTGTGATAAACAAATTCATAATCGGTGAACAGTCTGCATAAGGTCAACAAATCCCCACATACCTCCCTCAGGCTGTCATTGCTAACGATTCAGTTAAAACATGATAATTTTCACATCCCAAAATGTAATCAATGGTTCACATACTGTCGGTCATATTGACTTACGGCACAACTATGCTTACCATCACTTTCTGCCCTGGCTGATGTGATGCTCCAAGGTACATAATCGAAGCCGGAGATGGTGGGAGCGCTGAGAGCGTCCTGGAGGGTGTCAGGGATCCAGTGACTTAGTCCGCTGTCCTCGTACAGGAACACCATCCCACAGCACATGGATGTATAGCGACGTCCGTCCTTCTCGAAAGTCAACTGTAATGTATCACAAGCTATGCAGTCAGCAATATTACAACTAAATCTCAAGTAAATAATCGATTATTGATCGGAATAACCAGTGGTTGATAATATGAGCAAAGGTTCGTACCTTCAAAGTGCAGTGATACACAATCATACAAAACACTACAACCACTCAATCCTTTCCTAATACTGTAGGTTCCAGGCACGTATGTCGTCACAAAATCTCAATCATGGGATAATATCTGTAATATTGACAGTTTTGGAAAACTAATTGTTGCTGCAATTCAATTATGAATATGAGATATTTATGTCATATTGTCGAAATGTGAAAAAGATACCGATAAGGCACATTTACCATATTTTATCATATTATTAAACGATATTCAGAAGATAGATATGTGAATCTAGCCATAACTCAAAATGTTAAACATGTAACAGAGAGATGGTTCATAGGTACATTTCTTGATTAGTGTCACCTTTTTGTACTGTACGTTCTGATATCGAAAGGCAGGGTTTTGAACTTTAGAGGGTGGCCTTGGTAGGATGTCAAACAAACGTAGAATTCTCTCCCTGGATCGCACCACCTCTTTGTTCTTCCGCAGGAAAATAAATCCCTTTTCGTAGCACGGTGCAAAGGTCCTGTATATGAGCTTGCGGATCTCGAGCAAACTGGACTTGGAACTTAGATAAAGGGAACAGCTTCGCAGGCATGGATGTTCTCTACTGACCGCCTGGAACTTGACCAGGATGTCCGGGGCCTTCTCCCTCGGTACACTTGGGGCAGAGGAAAACACATATTGGTCCCCGCTTCTCTCTGTAGCCCTGGAAACAGAAGGGAACATGTAACTGCACATTTCTACCATTTTAAAGATCAACCGATCGTCGTTGTCCCTTTGCTGAAGTTGCATCTTTATTGACACACTTCGTAACTGTTACTGTGTTCGTGTCATAGCATCTGAATCAATTATTCTTGTATAAAGAAAGGCTGCACACATTGTACCCATCTGAGGAATCGAACTCAGATCTTCGACACAATGAGCAAACCTCCAGGTTACCCTGCCACATTTGCTTCTTTGAAATAACTGTTGGAACTAATGCATATTTGTGTTGAAGACATGTAACATGGCAACAGTTACGTTAAGTCTCATTGATATTTGATAAGGGGCTCAGACGTTCCTACTGCCACAGCTCTATATAAGCAGCTACAGTTGCTCACAAAACCTAATCCGCTTATCTATAGTGACCCTACAACCAATATGGTCAATAGAGTATTATAGGTGTTTAAGTGGCAACATGTAGGTACCTCCTTGAATGCTATAATGGGCTTAGTTATAAATATATATTCAATAACTATTTACTCACGCCCACAAGGTCACATTCAAACCATGGAATATTATCACATAGTGAGCTTTTGCAGCACGTCAGCTGAAACTGATATCACTTCATGGTATTGGCAGATTATTGTATACCACAAGATGTTTATTATCAATCCTTTAATTGATACAGCTGATTTGGGGGAAATTGTTTAATAAGGCCACGAAAACTTACTTGGTTTGTATATACAGTGAATCATTTAAGGAGAGGAAAGACGACTAGACGTGAATGAATATGTTTATATTCCTATGTAGATTCAGCCAATATATTAAAACCGATATCATATATTATTGAATCGTACTTATGTTTTACAATATAGAATTACATTACAACAGATACTATTAAAGCATATGTTATAATTCTATCACATTTTACGACAATTAGAAGTAATATTATAACACACTATTTTGGTATAATATATTATGCCACTATCAAAGGTGAGGTGAAATGGGGTTTAACGTCGCGTCCAAGATTATTGCACTCATATAGCGACGTGCATGCACGTGCGTGTGTCGCAGTTTAACACGATTACCCCACTCAGACACAGTGTACTGACTCCGAGCCGACCAATCCTTGTTTTACCCCCTTAATGTCGAGCGCCAGACAGGGTTACAACAAGTAGAATCTTTTAACGTCTTTTGGTAGTACGCGGCCGGGGATCGAACCAAGGACCTTTCCTTCTTCGGGCGAACGCTGTACCACCAGGCCACGGAGGCTGTCTCCACTATTATAGACGATACCACACACTATTAATACGTCTGTAACATTATATACTGTTTATAATTTGTTATATATCTTTTAATACTGTTTTTGCACGCTTAAAGCATATAGTTTTGACTATCAGAATGTAATTATACACTATTAATGCATCTCTGTTATGCGAGATATCATTTTCCTCTTGAAACTGATATGGCACATTATATCGGTATGTTTTGAACACTATTAGAACTGATTTTATACAGCATCTGCTGTGGGACTATCAAAACTACTATCAAGTAAATACAAAAACCGCTATTACTAGTATTATTATAAGGTTATCGATTCCGATTCTAGTTCTTATGACCTTTGAACAATTCTTCAATGAGCATATCTCATCGCAAATATTTTCTTTGTAACTCATCATGTAAAATCCATATAACGACTGACAAGTGACTAAAACTACCCTCTTCTTTCATACGCACATGAGAAACTCAGACGTGACATGCAGAGCGGAAAGTGACACCGGCGGAAGCGAGAAACAAAGTGTCGGTTATCGACCGTATCTGTGTCAGTAGAGCCCCCATTCCGGAATAGTGACAAATCTGTACACACACTGTGCATTACTTCAATGTCAGATAGTTCACGCATTCACAAGAATTATGTAACCGACTTTGGATAAATTCATAAATACGGAAACAAACAATCACTAGGTGTTGTTGTCCACTGATGTTGATTGAGGACATTTGTGAGTTTACAAACTCGTTTTAAACAGAGCGACGACCTATTGCGCGCCGTAAATATAAGACATGAATGTATGTTTTGGTGTTTAGCCTGAATCCATGGAGAAGCTATGCAGCTGCTATCGTCAGCAAATAGCAACCACTGAAATATTTTTATTAGGGAATCCGATTTTCAACAACCGCCTGAAGCCACTGAAAACGTCTTTGTGACTGACGACGGCCCCAACACATTGTGTTGTAATCTCCAAGGTCTTGTGTACAAGCGTCAACGCCCTAGCAGTACAGCAGATAGATTTTATACATATTCAGAGGACAATGACGTACACTCAACAAATATTAACAAAGAGGTTACATGTTTGTTGAGAGTCAGTGAAATGTGTCTGCAATGAGACAGCGTTTTATCCACCCCGAGATGAGACTGGTGAGATGAGAGCTGAAAATAGCACTGACTCATCAACATACGTTCTTGTTTACATGTCCCTGCTCATGTTGACGTGTGTGTGGCGTCACATTGCGGATCGCCATGGATCGGAAAATGGAATATGACTTGAACATGTAATTATATGTTCTTTGAATGTGTTGTCAAAGCCAAGGAGGTATTTGAATAAAAAAAAAATAGAATACATAAAACATACTTCATAGGGATAACATGAAATTCAGTATACTCCTAGTAGGTGTACCTTATACCTATTGATACAAGCACTCAGTCATGCATTATCTGTGAAAAAAATGGGGTAATTTAGTGAGTGAGGGAGGGAGTGAGTGAGTGAGGGAGGGAGGGAGGGAGCGAGCGAGGGAGGGAGCGAGCGAGGGAGGGAGCGATCGAGTGCTCGCGAGTGGGTGTGTCTTTTTCCACCGATTGACTACACAGCTCAGGTATTCAAAAGAGATATTTAATCTATACATTGTTTAAGATATACAAATAAACACTCACATTAATCTTACATGTTTTCGATAGCACTTAAAATCGTTTTCCGTGAAAAATGTAATGTCATGAACCAACACCTAACATTCGACATGAATAAAAAGCTGTGCTTATTATATGGCCTGTGATTCAACCTTTTACAATGTCATTCCTGCTCTTTGAAGGTGCACATCGCTCACTGAGATTTGTTTGCTTTGTTCTACAGGGATGAAATGACTTCCGCCCAAGGCTAGCATCAACACATGTCCCTCGCCGATACATTACCATGCAGCTAGGACAACATTTACTCCGCACTTCCCCAGCTAGGACAACATTTACTCCGCATCTCCCCGGCTAGAACAACATTTACGCCGCATATCCCCGGCTAGAACAACATTTACTCCACATTTCCCCAGCTGGGACAACATTTACTCCACATTTCCCCGGCTAGGACAACATTTACTCCACATCTCCCCAGCTAGGACAACATTTACTCCACATCTCCCCAGCTAGGACAACATTTACTCCACATCTCCCCAGCTAGGACAACATTTACTCCAAATTTTCCCGGCTAGGACAACATTTACTCCACATCTCCCCAGCTAGGACAACATTTACTCCACATTTCCCCAGCTAGGACAACATTTACTCCGCATCTCCCCGGCTAGGACAGCATTTACTCCGCACTTCCCCAGCTAGGACAACATTTACTCCGCATTTCCCCGGCTAGGACAACATTTACTCCACATTTCCCCAGCTAGGACAACATTTACTCCGCACTTCCCCAGCTAGGACAACATTTACTCCGCATTTCCCCAGTTAGGACAACATTTACTCCGCACTTCCCCAGCTAGGACAACATTTACTCCACATTTCCCCAGCTAGAACAACATTTACTCCACATTTCCCCAGCTAGAACAACATTTACTCCGTAAATATCCGCGTATGTTTGCCGTGAAAGTGGTGTGAGATTCCTTCAAAGAGACACGAGCGTGCTATAATCGGATTATTCAGACACCGTTACCACGAATGGAATAACTGACTTTCTGCATAGCCGGCATACAGTAGCGTACATTATGCTGTATGGGTTTCTCGAGGTTAGGGAACAGACACCAATCATTATCATGTTGAGTTCATTAAGAACTGACTTTTCCTTTGTGCGAGATCTTTAAGCATGAACCTTCAATGAGTGAGGGCCGAACTGTATGAACGTCGGAGCTTGCGATAAACTGAAGGCCGATTCGTATCCTATATTATTCGTATATATATTACTATTTTATACATTGAAGGATGTATACACAATTTATTGTAGTACGTGTGACTTTATGTTTATACTGACAGCCATTAACAACCCGGTTGTATCGTGGAATACAATTATAGTTCCTCAAATGGACATGAGCGTATGTATGCTCAAATTGCTCTACAATAACATCTTTTGTATTTCGGTTACAACACATAGATTTAAATAATATCATCATTCACATTTAAATGAGAAAAGTCTGTTTAGAGCTACCTCAGTAAGTCGGTCACAGAGGCAGTGCGTCAAAATACATTTACATCAAGTGCAGGCCGTCACAACAGCCGACACGATCAACGTGACGGGAGATATTTCAGAAGTTGTTGCGGTTACATGTGTTTGTCATCATTGATCAATTGGCCGATCATTGAAAGGTGATTGTAAAGATGTGTTAAATAAATACTAAGGTAAATTCATAGATTGCTGTTGACTGTCACTGTCAGTGTAAACACGGATCGAGTCGACAGTTGTGTGAGCGTGTATTTCTTCGTTTTGTTCACTAGGATAAGTCGTAGCGAGGACATCGGGCACGGGCATGCATCAAACTCTCTGACTATTCCCAATGTATGCTAAAACGCTGAGTTCAAGATTAAAGTGTCCAAATAATCAAAAACAGAAACGGAAAACAGACGTTGTCCGTCAGTGTTTACGTCATTTCAAGAAAAACATCTTGTAAAAAAACTATTGACGTCAAAATGTGTCGTTCATTCGCTTATGGACGTCACAGTCGCGGTCATGAGGTCTCTCGTCTGACTTTTCCCAATGTATGCTAAAACGCTGAATTCAAGATTAAAGTGTCTAAATGATCAAACACAGAAACGGAAAACCGAAAAGGTGGGTCAATGTTAACGTCATATCAAGAACACAATCTCGTAAAAAAAGTATTAACGTCAACACGTGTCGTCCATTCGCTTATGAACGTCATTTTAAACTGCTGTCATGTGGTCGGCCTCTCACCTCACTTTTCCCAATGAATGCTAAATCGCTGAGGTCAAGATTAAATTGTCTAAATGATCAGAAACAGAAGCGGTTAAACCGAAATATTGGGTCACATTTAAAAAAATTGTTTTGATAATTTTAAATCGTAAAACAGTCACATAGACACTTGAGCCCGGGTCAAAGTGCATATTCCGTGTGTAGTACCAATACCTCTACAGAGAGAGGGCGATCGTTGATGTGTCTTTGTCTGTTAGGATAACATTCCCAAATCTTCCATAAAAATACCTCCCCGGTGGTTATGCAACTACCCATTGGGGATATCGAGTAGACGTGGTCCCCAGTCACCTCCTTCGTGACCAACTCGTGTTATTCCGGGACAGACGGAAAAGGACGAGGGGTGACGAATGCAGTAACCTGTGCTTGTCGTGCGAGTCGTACAATGGATCGGGTGATCAGAGTCTATGGACTGGTTAGATGTTAGTATGTTCCGATAGTGTGGAACGTTGATCAAGGTGTCCGTCACTGGTGTGTCTGGTCCGGGCTAGATTATTTACTGGTCGCCATGGTACAGCTGGAATGTTACCGAGTGGCGTTAAACAACATTCACACACTCATCTACTGTCGCAAAATTTCTTCAGTATATATTTATTTTATATCAGCGAGCTTCTTGAAGAGTACGTGCCTGGGAGATCTCTCAGATCAAACTGCCAGTCCCTACTCTCTGTGCCTAGTGTTAGAACGGCGACTTTTGGAGGTCGGAGTTTCGCCAAAGTTGCCCCTGAGCTATGGAATAGGCTGCCATTGGATATCAGGAACATTGACAGTCCTACTTTGTTCCGATCAAGACTCAAAACCTATCTTTTCACCAAATCTTTCTTGGACCATGAGGCTTTGTGTTTTCCTAGCTGTGTAATGTCTCTTTTTTTTGGTAGACTCAAATGAAGCGCTTTTGAGCAGTTCTTCGAACTGGATACCAGCGCTTTATAAATCTGTAGTTATTATTATTTTAAAGTCTTGTCGCCATGTTGTCTTCAGTGTAATCTATCCCTCCTTTTTATTCCTACTTTTGTTTCTGCTCACACACAGCAACAAAAACTACCAAGTGAGCATCTAACAATAGGTTATTCAAACCCATCCAAGTCATCATAACGTTGCCAACGGCAATCAATGTCGCCATTCATAGCTCTCGTGTTGTCATTCACAAAACGAGAGGCTGAATGAAAGAAATTGAACTTAAAATATACAGCAACGATTGAAATTGACATTTGGAAAATAATTGTTATTTGATTTGCAAATTCAGGGTGCGGTAATCAATAGACACGGAAGAAATGTATAGTTGACAGTTTTCAATTCAGTCGGAAGACCTCGGGCTTTTCCGCAAGCCACAAGCCATGTTGCATAAATAATTACCGTTGACCAGTAACTACCGGGTTAAGATACAATCAATCATAAGCAGGCTAACCTTGACCCAGATATGTATGTTAATGATACTCCTAACAACGTTATTATGTAAATCCAATATGACGTCATAATTATTTGAACAGCTCTGTTGTTTTATTTTCTAAAAACGACACTGTTTAAAGTTTAGATGGAATTCGTTCGTTATGGCTTCAAATTTCTATTAACATTTTCAAACATGATAAATAATGTGTCTGTAGAAACATTATCGGTCGGGAAATTGAAAGCTTTAAGATTTAAGAAAAACTTTATATGGGGTATACGGTAATCACTCAATGGCACAATGCCAGATAAGATCGACATTCCGAGCATTTAACGTGTCCTAATTACACTGATAGATCCATCCATTTATATATATTATTACTTTTTAATATATACAATTGTGAGTTGGATTATATGGTATTTCTTCGATATGGTATTTACATTATGTCTATTCCCGCGTTTCTATACACGTGCAGTAATAATATATCCATTACGGTATTGTAAGTGAATGACAACCATTCGAAGCATTCAACTTAAGCTGACGCTGACAGGTTACAATTATGTTTGTTAATAACCTTTGAAGTGCGTACTCCCTGAGCCCTGCATTTCACTGATGTGTTCATAACAGTCTTCCATTACCCGATCTGATACATACTGCTGTCTCATGACCCGTCAAACAAACTTGCAACAAATGGAACTTAAGCCATGGTTAGATTTAATAGCAATGCCCCATAACGTGCTATCATCTCCATTGAAGCTGAACCTTTATAGTCGTGCATACATGTATGAGATTTGCTGGCCGACGGGAATATGACAGGGCCTCGTTACATCTTAGTGCCCGTGTCTTGGTGTGTTGGCCTCGGGGGTTAGTGGAGTCAGGTTATAGGGGAAGTTTATTTCAATGTAATGTTGTAGAGTAGAGTAGAGTAGAGTAATTGAGTCTTCTGTTATGCCGCCGTCAGCAATACTACAGCTGGGTCACAATCTATAAGGGTTAATTCCAGATCTGACGAAACAATGGTTGCTAACAACAGGCACACGTTGCCACGGTACAGTGATCACGGTGAGCCTGGGAGAGGATAGTGTTTATTACAGTCTCACCCTACACACATATAGCGTAGACACATATTTGAACAATAACATGTACAGGCCACCAATGGATTATGAGAGACTTAACCAACACACAAATCTAAATAAATAAATAAACTTTAAAATAATACATATAGACAACCATTTTCCTACAAAATAACACCAATAAACAGTTATATCTACATTCATCCACAGCATACTTGACAGTCACATTGTGGACACGGCTGTGGTCGCCGCGTGGGTACAATGTGTGAAGCCAGTTCTTGGTGCCGTCGCTCCAATACTACTACAAGCGGCGTAACACAACACCCACTCAAACATTATATTGTTTAAACCCAAACAGGTATAATTTGATATCTGGTGATCAATCATATCAATATCCCCATTCGTATCGAGATATGAATGTGGCTGGCACCATGTCAACGATGTTCATAAGGTTCATGTGGGATGTCCCAGGACGCACTTCAAAACAGATTCAGCTTTTTTCCGCATGTAAAGAATAAAAGGGGAAAGGGGTTTACGAGGTGCGCCATACACAGCCAGCCAGTGTATAGCAGATTAAGTATCCTGAGTCAAACACTGTATAATGTCCTACCCCCACACAGCGCATTCCACAACAATTATTTCAATTAACAGGATCAGTGTACGGACTGAAACTCAAAACGTCATCCTTGTTGGAAGTCATTTACGTTTAAAGTGTTTTAACGTGATGACCGAACACACAGTGATGACATCGGTGATGAAAACATGTTTTAACTTTCACTTTGATCTTGTAGATAACAACGACCTGTGGATCATCGTGGCCTATTTATTCTGGTATAAGGAGACATTAGTTGACAAAGTTGACATAGCTGCGATTGGCCATATTTCCTGCACACAATGAGCTAAACACTGCAACCCATCTTTGTACATTTCAAATGAAGGTTATTCGGTGCTAATCGATAACGATTTTAGCTATTAGGCTTTTGTCGTTTAACGAGGTCAGTGATTCTGTGCTAACTGGGGTTAGTGTATCATAGAAGGGAGACTACAGTTGGTATAACACGACACTAACCACACTGCTATTTTTGTATGGATTGTTAATGTAAATGTTGACATGATATTGACACAATCACTATACATATTACACTTGTCGGTTTCATATGTAGACGGAAGCAGTCAAATTGGTCGGTAAAAGCTTCGCTACTCAGATTTAATAACTCGGCGTATAAAGGACAGTGATAACGTTATTATCTGCTACATACCAAATTGCTTGATTGGCATGTGGTCAAAACATGGTGCTATATATCACGTATAAGCTGCCATTTCCGACTGACTGACAGGTCATGGTGATATTGACAGTACTGTCATGTTATCAATTCAAAATCCATCAGCTACGGATGAATTGCCAATTCCAACTTGCGGTTTTTATCTAATTTGCTGGTTACATAGTGTGCATTTAATGAGCGGCAGAATTGACAAATACGCATTAATACATCAGTGGTGTTCAATCACTGAATACAATTGCAGTCAATCGAAGTACAGGTTATTATGTCGTGGCACTGTCGTTATAAATCATGTAAGACGTCATTGTAACGTCGTAACGTCTTCAGTGAGGCATCAGTAACGCTAGGTGCATGTCAGATGTAGCTGTATGTGTGGTGATGATGGTTGTGGTGGCTGTAGTGCACACAATTACGAGGGTACAACTTAGTTTTGAGGGTAACTAGGGAAATACCGGGTGTTTATGATATATGGTTAATATTATTTATGGGTATGTGTGAGTATGGTTTTACGCCGCTTTTAGTAATATCCCACCAATATCACCAGAAATGGGCTTCACACATTGTAACCATGTCGGGATTCCAACCCGGGTCTTCGACGTGACGAGCGAACGCTTTGACCACTAAGCTACCCACCGCCTCCTATTATTTTTGGAATAAACCAATCCGATAAATTTCGTGTCACAAGACGATAAATATGCAAATAAAGTCACCTAGCAGGAACTATTTTTAAGTTCAATACATCGATGCAATGCCTTCTTTCTAATGAAACTATTGACCAACGCGGCTGTATGTCAGTTCACCAAAACACTGTATTCATACACGATTTCTAAAGCAATGGGTGAAATTACATCTGAAATATCGATTATTGTAAGAAGGAGATTATATGATAAAGATATTATCACCCTCGTGTGTTTCCGTATCGTAAAACTAATGTATAAGGAATAAGAAACTATGTTTAATGCTCGACTATGGCTGAAATAATACACTTTTTTTCCTATTAAATATTGATAATTACGACACGGAAACACACTCGGCTACTAATCCCTATTGCTCTATTGCTATAAAACAGGAAACATTACTCGATTACAACTTGTGTCAGTGGAAGAACTACGAGGTACATATGAGCAAACCAAAGTGGATGAAGTAGTAGTTTAGTCCAGACATGGATGTCAACATCGGCACAGCCTCCAGGCCGGGACACCTACTTTATGATAGCGACAAATGTGTGTATCTGAACCATACTGACGTCATCTCGTCAAGTTTGTAGATCAACTTGATAAGACATAAAAACAACTGGTCAAATAACATTGCTGAATCTTTTAAATAAAATACTTAAACTTGGTTGTTATGACAACGTCCATGTTTCCGCAACATATATCTGCAATTACTATATTGTGTTGGTATACTATATGAATAATTAGTGACTAGAACTCACGACAAACAGAATCGCTTCCCTATCGAATAAAGCCCCTTTCAACATGCCACTGTATAAAGCAGTTTATTGAGAGCCTTTTGTCGACATTAATGGTATTTTAACATAACACGGTTATATGCTGGTGTAAAGAAACAGGTTTACAGGCGTTTGTTGTCAAGTGTGACAAGCTTTTTCAGCAGGAAGACTGAGGGGTTATTCAACTTACAACTGTAAAATTTACATTTTATTTGAGCGTGTTGTTTACACCATTAAAACATACAGAGTGTGGTTATATTGGGAGCTTATGATTGCAACATCCGTTTTCTCATCGACAACATCTTTGTTAACATGTTTAAAGGATTAAGACACCTGCTTCAACACAGTGTTTGAGTATTTCAGTTTCATCTAGAGAATCAGATAGAGTAGACACACCAATACCCATACAGTATGTCTGTAAACAAAGTGTATGCTATGACATCCCATTGAGAAGTTGTACTTCCTCGTTGCAAACCACTTCCATACACAACGACATTCACTTACCCCATGATGTTACAATCGTCTGTGTCACATGAGATAACTCCCGGAGAACGACAGTCTGTCCATCAGCGATAGCGAGTCACTTTCACATGAGCAAAGGTATACCTATGTCCGATTGCATTACAGGTGCGTGAATCACCTGTCGTGAATCACATGACGCACGGACGCCTGTCCATCCACTCTTTACATCAATACACGAGCTAACTTCCTCCAAGTTTGACACCAGGCGTCGGAGCGTAACTACAGTAAACTGTCGTCTGCTACAGCTGGCTGTCGTCTGGTCTGTGAAGCAGACGACACTTCAGTTGCTGGTGTTTAGTCGTATCCAAGGCCGGCACGCAAGATTTAACACGCTGGAAACAAGATCAGTGTTTTGTTCTCCGTATATCACACGGGATATGAGTTCCCGAGGCATGTGTTGATGCTTTTTTGTGTGTGTCTTGTCATCTGTTGTCTTTCGCCATGACAATATGTCAATAATCACTACTCTCCTGAGAAAACACACCCTAGTAACACAACAAGCATTTGTTTGTGTCGCATCTGATTTATAATCTATTGCAAAAAACACAATGTGTCTCTTTGAAACGTTTAAACATATGCATAGATTCTTAGGAATTGGCATGATTTATGTCTTTAGCGGTGTGTGTCAATATGCATACTTGTATGCCAAGACCCGTGAAGATCCGGGGTAGAATAGGTCTTCAGCAGCCCATGCTTACCGTAAAAGGAGACTATGCTTGTAGTAGAAGGCGACTAACGGGATCGGGTAGTCAGGCTCTCTGACATCGTTGATGCATGTCATCCTTAGTTTTCAAATCTTGAATGAGTGAGTGAGTTGGGTTTAACGCCACTTTGAACAGCATTCCAGTTATATCACGGCGTTAAAGTCTAGAGGTTTATACCATTTAGCAGGTCTTTGATTGGTATGGTAAAACCATGGTGAGAATCGAACTCGGACCTATCCTCAGCCTTATTACCAGCAGTCGTAGACGAGGGAAGAAGGAAATTCAAGACCTAATGTTGAGAAAATAACTGTCTGCGTCTGTTTCTCTCCCAACCACGTCATTTTCCTATCCTGACAAGATACTGTCGTCGCGAAGATTTATCTAAACATAAACATATACAAACATAATATACCTAACGTGTGTGGGTCAATGTTGTTTAGTGCCGCACACACCAATTTTCCAGCGTATTATGGCGGCAAGTTAAGAATAGAGTCTAGACCAGGAAAACCAATGACTGAAAACACGAGCAACGATACACGCCATTGAGGCCGATCAGTTTCAATGTTCTCCTCGTGGCCAGGCTTCGGTCTGTTCAGATTACTATCCCGTCGACAACACCCCCCACCCCCCCCCACCCCCCCACCCCCCCCACCCACCCACCCACACACACACACACACACACACACACACACACACACACACACACACCCTCCCCTCCCTTTTTGTACTATAGTGTTTTAAGGAAAGATGCTACATCGCTTTTATGAAATATACTATATTGGTTTTAGGAAATATACTATATCGCTTTTAAGAACTATACTGTATTCAATTTGCATTTATAGCGACGGTGCACATATTGCCTTTCCCCAGCTAATTTGTTTGCATAATCAGCGTGATACTAAAATACTCTCATGCAGAGGACAACAGTTCATAAGGTCGGTTTCTAAATCGTAGGCTCAATATAATCTAGTTAACAATCTTATTACGAACAATGGGTCCGCCTCCTTGTTCTCATACAGTGTACAGAGATTTGGTATTAAGAACCCACATATATTTTACCCGCCTAAAAGCTGGATAACTTCCTCATAACGTTGATATTACATTTCCAGTCAAAGCAGCGGTTGTTGTTACCGTCTTATCTCCAAAATCTACAAAACCAATTTAACTTGCGTGTTATTTACACAATCTATATATCCTCATATATCCTTCCAACACGCTGTTGTGTTATGTTGGTATCAAAGTAACTAAATGAATAGTTTATATTTCATCATCACCATGTTTTGTAATGCATCATATTAATTCACATAGGTAATTACCATACATGAAGTAATATTATATATATATATAGGTAATTACTTCATATATGGTATATATATATATATATATATTGTGGTTATTGTATATTATTTGTCAGGTAAGGCTCTTTAGCATTTATTACATTGATATCTTTCTCTACAGATATGTTTTTTTCGGGAAACATTTTATTTTCACTTGTAAAAATAGTCTTATAGATAACTTGCTGAAAACCAAACAAATTGTCTATGAGAAGAGTTTTACAACAACAAAAAAAGGATGTGCAGAAATAAATATATGTTTGGAACGCATTTTCTCCTGTAAACAAATGGTCATCTTATTATAAAATCTTTATTTGAAAATGATGACCGGTTGACCTATTAGTCAACCCAATACGTCAGACATGTTTGGCGTTTTTCATCCTTAAATTTAAGAGGACGGCGTGATTTGCTCCTTCTCGCACTGTCCGGCCTTTGGTTGTCAATATAGATATACATATGATAAAGATGCCTTCAGGGCTCAGCAATGTCTGGTCACTGAGACATACCGATCTTTGAAATGAATCGGTTGTCAAATATTCCAAAGCAAAGTAGCATTGATACCAATGCCGTAAATTATTCATTGTGGCATTATTTCTTTATCAAACAATTAATAACGTGGAAGGAAACGGCATATTGAATAAATGCATTATTTTTTATTGAATAGTCACTAATGTGTATTGACAAAGGGCGAAACACCATGTGTGCTATCTTCCATACTACTGCAATCATTGCTGGTGGGTTTTGGTAGACAAGTATGTATTTGCGGAACGAGTTCTGTCAACAATGCGGTAAATCAAACAACCATTTGCCACATGGTAAAGAGAGTCGGAAATTAGATACGAGGTTAATTATCCCAACTAACGCTAACTATAGTAAATTATCTTGATTGCATCAGATCAGTCTCTGGAAACAACTATTCTCTTTTGTCATCTGTGGGCGTCAACGGAAATTCCCCTATTCGATTACACACAACACTTATAGTGTTATCTTGAGGAAATGGTTGCTGAGAATAATCATAAATCTCTAACAATATCAGTAAACGATATTGCAATAATACATGTATGCCTAATCATATCAATTACATCAATTTTAAGGTTTGAAAGGTTACAGAGGATCACGTGTTATAGGGTGGAGTAACCGGTTCACAGAGTTCTGTCCCTTAGCCGAGACAGGATTCCCTGATCGTGGGTTCAAATTGGTCATGTCTTATCACACGCATTCGCGGGGTGCTGTGCTGTGGTAAACGTATACTTTGTATGATGGGCGTCTTTCCTCCATAAGGTGGGGTGATGTGAAATTCGGTTTAACGTCGTGTTCAAGATTATTGCACTTATGTAGCGACGTGCGTGCACGTGTGGATGTGTGTGGCTGCTTGTACTAGTTCGGAATAATGCCGAGTTTATAGTACTAGCCCACTGGGATACCACGCCGCAGTTTAACATGAATACTCCACTCAGACACAATATACTAACCCCGAGTGAGTGAGTGAGTATGGATTTACGCCGCTTTTAGCAATATTCCAGCAATATCACGGCGGGGGACACCACAAATGGGCTTCACACATTGTACCCATGTCGGGAATCGAACCCGGGTCTTCGGCGTGACGAGCGAACGCTTTAACCACTAGGCTATCCGACCGCCCCATACTGACCCCGAGCTGACGAGTCCTTGTTTTAGCCCCTTAACGCGGAGCGCCAGACAGGGTAACAACAAGTACCATCTTTTAACGTCTTTTGGTATGACGCGGTCGGGTATCGAACCTACGACCTTCCCCTCTCCGGGGAGACGATCTATCCACCAGACCACAGAATCGGTCCTGTACTAAAGAGACAGGGCTGATATAACATAAATACTGTTCAACCAGGCGTAAACCCATCTAACCAAAGCTGAAAGGGGTGTGTAATATTATTCATGACGTCTTGGGTATTTAGGGGCGATTGCATTCGAGAAAAATCTCATAGTTCATGCTTGGATTGTTCAGTGCAATATGGAATCATCTTCCCGAGGCAAGGGAGTTAACTGACTACAAAAGTCCAGTTTCCACCCTAGCCGAACTAGGCTGGAATTATTGAGTTATATTTTGGCTGGACTAACGAGTCTATGAATAGTCCAATCAAATTCGCGTAACGAAATCAACATCCGGTTCGTAAACTGCCGTGCAGGTTTTGGTCGATTTGAGGATTTGCAAGGCATGTATACCGAGAACTTATCAACAGATACTTTACAAATCGTTTCATGTTTTTAATCAGTGTGCTAACGTAATTTCATGCAATTTTCGAAGTAAGATCCGCGTTGTTACAAAATAGATCTTGACTATCGATCCTATCGTCTTCGCAGGGCGCTGCCTTTTTATGCAAATGCATGTGATATCAGAGGTGGAATCTGATTGGTTTATTTGTTGTTTAGCGCCCCACTCAGCAATATTCCAGCTACATGACGGCGGTCTGTAAATAATTGAGTCTGGGCCAGACAATCCAGTGATTGACATCATGAGCATCGATCCACGCAATCGAGATGAATCAAATTGTTCAATAGGAGGGACATAGAAGAAGTATGATCCTTTTGTCTTAACGACAGACTCCACTCATCTGGACACTTCTTGACAAGTCTAGACTCCAAGTGAAAAATGAGCAATTTACGAGTTAACTGCTTGGAAATAGACTGCAAATGTATGTACATCAGAATATCTCTGCGCCCGATCATAAGGCATGGAAATGGACGCTATTATAATATCTGCATACAAGCAATGATGCATGGAGTATATAAATGAGGTCATCTCCCGCTGGAGAATACAATTAGGTTGCACGGAATTTACTCTGTCCCAGCTCCCCACTGGAACTACGTCACAGAACAAGCACTTGTCCGTATATCAGCACAGGGCTGGTTCACGAACCTGACTAGGGCAATTACATATTAGTAAGATATGTTGGGTTGAGGGCGTCTTTAGTAGTATTTCAGTTAAGTCATGGTAGAAAACCAAGAGAGACTCGAGTCGTAGACACTTTGGGGACTATTTGAGCACATATATGGTGCTGGCAGACCGAGAAGGATCCTTAACGTCACGAATCAGGGATTCGAGTAAACGAGCTCTGGATCCTGGCACGAGTAAGGGGAATAACCCCTACCGTATTACAGGTAATGCTATGCCTGCCATTTCTTAATGTGTAACAAACAAGCTGTGGTGTTTTAACATCACACTGTACCCATCATGTATAAGTTAACACATACTTCCCCAAACTGTACACATGGCTCACTGATCTGACGGGCAGAGGTCAGTATATACCCATGTTTGTTGGTGCCTAACATGAAACAAACAAGACACGGTTATTCGATGGTGATGTATTTAATATTGGTACCATAGTTTTGGACCTTAAGTTTGCAGTGTTTCGGCGACTATTTTCAGCATAGTAACGCTTTGAAAACGTTTGTATTTGTTTGGTCAAATCCAATTTTCAGGTTCGACCGGCTGCTTAGTACAGTTTTAACATGTAGCTTGGGTCTATCGCCCCAGGAGGTGTATCGGATGTGCATTAACATCGGCTTTTGAAAGCTCTCTTGACTTCAATGTACAATAAATAAGTAATGCGCTGACTGAATCGAGAAGCCAAGGATCACGCTTCCAGAGAGTGTTAATCAAATCATACTCAACCGACTTGTCATTGTGTGTTTTGGCTCGAGTGTCATTGCATACGCCAGTTTGATGAATGGACATCATATAGATCTGCAGGGTATTATCAGTTCCAGACATGTCATTGAAGATCTCCTGGCAAAGGGAAATTCTGTAAGTCGCTATTGGTTACGCGTCCATACAGTCATCAAAGGAGGAATTAACATGTAACTAAATATTGATAATTATAGTAATGAAATAGCATTTATCATTTGTGTATTAAGATGTGTGTGTGCGAGATTTCAGGGAAGTGCATCAGGCTCCGCGTACCGAGGCTCCAGTGTGGCTGAAGGTATTCCATCCGGGACAACTAGGTATGAACGGAGCCAGTCATGGATCCGCGCACGTGACACGACCGGTTGGCAATCAATTGAAAGAATATTGTGTGACTGGACGAGCTGTCTGTGTGACACTTGGCATAACTTCAAAACGATTGTGTATGTCACGTAGTTCAAAAGTTAAAATAGCACAAGTACATTGGCATACGGCGTTGTGTCCTGTCTTCCTCACAAAAGGAGGAATGGCTCAGTATCATTTTGAAAAGTGGATAAGTATGATTCAGTTAGCAGCAGAAATTGAATCGTAACTTTCGAATCGTGTGTCGAACTGTCGAGGTTGGGTGAGGTAAATGGGGTTTAACGTCGCGTCCAAGATTATTCACTTATATAGCGACTTGCATGCACGTGTGTGCGTGTGGCTGCTTGTACTAGTCCGGACTAATGTCGATTTTATAGTGCTAGTCCATTGAGATACCACAGTTTAACATGGCACCGCTCAGACACAGAAAACCGGCTCCGAGCCAACCAGTCCTTGTTTTAGCCCCTTAATGCCGAGCGCCAGACAGGGTAACAACAAGTACCATCTTTTAACGTCTTTTGGTATGATCGAGCCCCGGACCTTCCGCTCTCCCGTCGGACGCTCTACCACTAGATCAAGAACGCAGTCTTTAACATGTTTTACACGAATAGTGAGACTTGAAAGGAAGAGAAATCTCATTGGTTCTATGACATATATAGACTTGTTTCCAGGGTATCCATTCGAACTTTTCTGTGTTCTACAGCTACGTCTACAGTGTCTGTTGGATGATTATTTATACAGACATACGTTTCGAGGGTGGGCTGAATAAATGTGGACAACACCATAATTTATAAGGTAGGGTCAAGTTATACAGGCGAGTACCTCTCCACGTATAGTCTCTTCCCTTTATCTACTCAGTCACTGAGTTTGTCTACAGATTTATATCTGATGTTTGCCTGGAGCCTGTCCGGTTATAATATAAACATGAACGTGATATAGATATAAATAGGAGCAGTACATCATCAATCCCGTCTTATTTAGGGAGCCTTTACCAATCCCCTTAGGGACAAACAGGTAAGCTATTTCGGAAAAAAGCGTTGGTGTAATATATGTCCCCGGTGACGCGTCCTACCATTAGTGGGCAACTGATATAGTCACGGTAGAAGAAACAGCCTATGTTCTCTTCAAGCGAAGGAGGAATTTACTCGTATTCCTGTCTGATATAATCGTCACGCTTGCTTACTAAATTCTAAGTATATACAATTTGCTTACTGATATGTAAGTATATCAAAATTGCTTACTAATATTTAAGTATATCTAAATTGCTTACTAATATCTAAGTATATCCATATTGTTTACTAATGTTTACTAATGTCTAAGTATATCCAAATCACAGACACAAATACAAATAGAAGAAGCCATAGTAAAAATGTTATCAGGAATTCTCAAGAAAATATATGCGGGTGTTTTTTACATATGTTCACTGTAGAATGAGAACAATAAGTGAACATTTTTTTGTTTCACACCTTTTCTTGACCAGACAAACATCTATAATATGTGCAATTGACCTGGGAACATCAAAACCAAATACTCCCAAGGTGTTATACAGCTTAATCACTAATTACGTTTAAAGCCAATTTATCAACAGGTACGAGGGTTCACACACCTGTCGTAGTGTGATCAAGAGGCCTCCACACCCAATAGAGTAACCTTGTAGATATTTTACCTCCTTGAGAAACAGCCATGGCATTATTTGGCCAGTCACTCATATATAAATACATGTAATTTAAGTCCACGGTGTTGGCATTGCTGAATGTACAGGTCCCCTGTGGGGTGGTTGGAATGTATCGCTTCACTGAGTTCAAGCTGGGCCTTCTGAACAATAGACGCAATCAGTGGCACTTTAAGTCCTATAAATCGTATTTTTGTGTCGGTGTTAGTTGTGATAGTGCTGATGATGGTATTGACATGTTGTGGTATTCATAGTCAGGTGTGTTAGTTGTGATAGTGCTGATGCTGGTATTGACAGGTTGTGGTATTCATAGTCAGGTGTACACGTTATGACGGTGTTAGTTGTGATAGTGCTGATGCTGGTATTGACATGTTGTGGTATTCATAGTCAGGTGTACACGTTATGACGGTGTTAGTTGTGATAGTGCTGATGCTGGTATTGACAGGTTGTGGTATTCATAGTCAGATATACACGTTATGACGGTGTTAGTTGTGATAGTGCTGATGCTGGTATTGACAGGTTGTGGTATTCATAGTCAGGTATACACGTTATGACAGTGTTAGTTGTGATAGTGCTGATGCTGGTATTGACAGGTTGTGGTATTCATAGTCAGGTATACACGTTATGACGGTGTTAGTTGTGATAGTGCTGATGCTGGTATTGACAGGTTGTGGTATTCATAGTCAGGTATACACGTTATGACGGTGTTAGTTGTGATAGTGCTGATGCTGGTATTGACAGGTTGTGGTATTCATAGTCAGGTATACACGTTATGACGGTGTTAGTTGTGATAGTGCTGATGCTGGTATTGACAGGTTGTGGTAATCATAGTCAGGTATACACGTTTGTTTTATGTATTCAAACATTGATAGGGGTCAAAGGGTATCGCAGAGTCTATAAGGTGCAGCATGTCAGTGTGATAGTTGCGCTCCTTAGTCATGCCAGGATCTGCTGAACGTCGGTTTGAAACGCAGATTAGACCCGAGTATGAGGCTTGGATCGTCAGCACCGTGCCCATCATCATGGGTTTAATAGAGGTCATAAACAAATTTACTAGGACCTGCATCACTTTCCTTCCACATGAAGCTGCCACGCCGTGATATAACTGAAATAATGCTCAAAGCGGCGTTAAACCAAACCCATTCGCGACCGCCCCCGTGGTCTAATGGATAGAGCGTCCGTCAGGAGAGCGGAAGGTTCGATCCCCGGCCGCGTCCTACCAAAAGACGTTTAAAAATGGTACTTGTTGTTACCCTGCCAGGAGCTCTGCATTAAGGGGCGAAAACAAGGACTGGTCGGCTCGAAGTCGGTATACTTTGTCTGAGTGGGGTATTCATGTTAAACTGTGGCATGGTATCTCAGTGAGCTAGCACTATAAAATCGGCATCAGTCCAGACTAGTACAAGCAGATACAAGCACACGTGCATGCACGTTGCTATACAAGTGCAATTATCTTTAACACGACGTTAAACCCTATTTCACCTCACCCCACCCAAACCCAGCCGCTCACTATAACCTGATAAATTAACACAGTTCCCTTGTGTATGATTACGATAACAAAATTCTTGCTGTTGTCAGTAAATTGCAACGGTATTTGTTTGAAGTGTGAATAAGTCGGAATTAACATTTCAATATTCATGCATACGAGGAATGGAAGACGCATATATGGGAGCAAACTTGAGTTTTCATCATGACAGGCGAACCCTTTAACCACTAAACTACCCCGCC
The DNA here is from genome assembly GCF_022045235.1 of Haliotis cracherodii. Lineage (NCBI taxonomy): Eukaryota > Metazoa > Mollusca > Gastropoda > Lepetellida > Haliotidae > Haliotis > Haliotis cracherodii. Next base: position 53,395,948 of record NW_027266297.1, read on the forward strand.
CCTGAGAAGCCACGTATGTCACCGTATCTGTCTCGTGTTACGGGTCGTGTTTGCAGTGGCAGATGCCTTGTCCAGGTAATATAAATCCACGGTTTATAGTCTGTCTGTACTGTTTGCGTGACACACGGCAGTGACAGAACAATCCGTGTTGATGGAAGGCCTACTGCCCGTCAGTTCGCTTGTCATGTAGATAGCTCGCCGTTATCACACCGCGCACCTGTCAGCCGCATGCTCACGGAAGATATTAAAACGCTTGCAGAATGCAGATAGCTGTCAGTCAATACCAAAACCCCTCGTTCTCAGCACGGGGAGTTATGGCAATCAATAAATGTGTGACAGCATCATCACTAATTTACCTTCTGTAGACAAAGGGGTGCCTGTAGTGTGACGTATAGTTAAGTACCTGTGTGGGTTGTGACAGACTGAAACCCAGGGTGTAGTCGTGTCTTAGACGAATACACAAAATACGTGTCTGCTCCTAGTCATAGTTTCTTTCCCAGGGAGGAGAAGACAAGCAGTCTTTTCACACCACATTTCCTGTCAGGACATCCGACTTCTCCAACAAACAATATTTTTTTCTGGTAAAACCTGAGGCAATCTTATTTTTTCTTTATTTCTGGAACAATTTTTTTTTTCAAAAGTGTGTGAGTGAATGGCATCTTCCGTTGTATTTAGCAATAATCCAACCATATCGCGATGATCGATATGTAACTATCAAGACTGGGCTTGAATAAGCTGCCGGAGACTGGTGATTAACGATCCGCAATGACAATCAAGCAGACTACACATTGTACGTTCCCAGTCCTCCATGAGTCGGCTCTTGCAATAAATATATGCAGGTATTTGGGTCCTTTTCCGACCAAGACATCATCATTTATTTCTCAAAAAAGAACCCTCCACGGTGGTACAGGAGAAAAAGGTTTCTTAACATGATAATAATTCATATCAAACAAGATGTCGGTTATACTGTACAAATATTTGGCGATAAACATTTTGCTTGAACATTTGTACGAACATTTAAACAGAAACACTTACATAAACAAACACACATATACACTCAAAGGTACTTATCTATTATATATATGAACTTTTCCTTTTGATTTCTTTTATATGTCTGGTACTCAACATTTTTTTGCATTTTATCATATTCGGAAATTGCGTATATTTATTCGAGATAAGTTTAGATCTAGATTCACGGAACGCTTCACATTTATAGCTGGAATTCATTGGCTATAGCAGGCGACATTCTCTATCTATACCAAGCCAACGGCCAACTTCGACAGGTAGATTATGGTTACAGGTTCTATGTTTTAGAATAGGATAATACAAATTTGTAGATAGGAGAAGAAAGTTTTCAAATGACGGGATATCTTTTAAATATTTATAATTATACCCTTTTGAATTAATTGATTAATTATCATCTGGGATTATAACCGCCACTCTGAAAAAATAACAGTTGATGAAAGTCTGATAGCAAAGCTTCTGAACGCTTCCATAGCAGCTCGGTTCCAGTATCAGTATTTTGTGTGACTTCCCCAGGCATCCAGATAGGCCTGGACACGACTTGTGACCTCCTCAGGCATCTAGACAGGCCTGGACACGACGTGTGACCTCCTCAGGCATCAAGACAGGCCTGGACACGATGTGTGACCTCCTCAGGCATCTAGACAGGCCTGGACACGATGTGTGACCTCCTCAGCCATCTAGACAGGCCTGGACACGATGTGTGACCTCCTAAGGCATCAAGACAGGCCTTGACACGATGTGTGACCTCCTCAGGCATCAAGACAGGCCTGGACACGACGTGTGACCTCCTCAGCCATCTAGACAGGCCTGGACACGATGTGTGACCTCCTCAGGCATCTAGACAGGCCTGGACACGATGGGTGACCTCCTCGGGCATCTAGACAGGCCTGTACACGATGTGTGACCTCCTCAGGCATCTAGACAGGCCTGGACACGATGTGTGACCTCCTCGGGCATCTAGACAGGCCTGGACACGATGTGTGACCTCCTCAGCCATCTAGACAGGCCTGGACACGACGCCTCATGGATGACATAACCGTTTTGATGACGTCATTTGGGTAAGGAGTCCCACTTCTCCAATAACGCACGTTCCGGCTGCTGTACGTTGTTTGGCAGGTTTGGACGTGGTCTTATCTGTTGCCCAAGATGATCCCAGGGCAACCGGGGTATGTTATGAGAAAGGTAAGGACAACTGGCTGCCGAATGACAACCATGTAACGTTGGGTTTTCAAATGATCCACGCATGAGAACAAGACGTGGCTTTCTTTCACCACAAATCCCGCCCCACACCATGACTCCGGACCCGTGAAGATCCGGGGTAGAATAGGTCTTCAGCAACCCATGCTTGCCTTAAAAGGCGACTATGCTTGTCGTAAGAGGCGATCGTAACGGGATCGGGTGGTCAGGCTCTCTGACTTGGTTGATGCATGTCATCCTATCCTAATTGCGTAAATTGATGCTCATGATGTCAATCACTGGATTGTCTGGTCCAGACTCCATTATTTACAGACCGCCGTCATATAGCTGGAATATTGCTGAGTGCGGCGTTAAACAACAAACCAACCATCCATGGCACCGCAGTCTTAAGTTGAACCAGCTCTCGCCCCTGAACAGTACCCTTGATCAATCACGTCGCTGCCAACATCGTGTAATTGCAGCATGGAGTTGTCTTGTGTGACTGCTGAGGCGGCGTCCCAGCTTCGTCAACGCCTATGACGCCACCGTCATCATCAGATTGTGGTCCCACTGAGGGTCCCCCCCTGTGGGGTTCCAGTTCGAGGTCACATGTGCCTTGTCTGGTGGTATCGCTGAAGTTGTCTGGCAATGGCCAGTCGGCTGCACCTCAGCGTTCTTACAATATGTACCCAATAGCCTCTCCGTGCATGTTCATCTTGTGCTATCCTCCTAAATCAATACAATTCAAACATTATTATTTTTCTCAAAATGAACGGACTTCTGACAGTCAGATGCTGCTGCATGTGTTTGGGCAATCGTTTTTAACCTGAATTCATTTTCCTATGGCCAAGATATTAAAACCTATACACTTACAATATAACAATGTTTACATTCTTTTTATCGAAAGTACATAAACTGTTGAGTCAGAATATTTACAAGCAAACTACAGTCTACCACGAGCCCGCCTTCCGTAACAAAGACGTATGTACAAAAATACACCTGATATGTATTTCCGAAAAAGTCCATTAGTTACATGGCTTTGATAGGGTGAGTGAGGTAATTACATGTTTCTTGGTTTAGGGAACATGAAGCTAATCTTCTGTTCTTATTATACGTAGATATTTGATAATTGTTGCTTTTGTTTTAATGACAAGGGTTTGGGATATATAGTTTACTAAGGAGGTAGATTGTTATCATGAACTTGTAATTAATTTTCTTGTCTTTGTCATTAATGTAACGGACGTGGCCTATGAAATAAGTATTCCCATCATATTAATGAATATTCCCATCCTCGATTATACAGTGTATTGTATTTGTATCCCGAGACCCCATTCGCCACCGCGGCTTGTTTACGGGAGTGATCTCAGTGTCTGTTATCGCCAACTTAACACAGCGTTTCTCGAGCGAGGTAATTTATCGTGACAGAATGGATGTATGATACACTGGATAATCGAAGTCATTTTACCTTAACTACATTTCAAGATCGAAACCCGTTGGCACCCGGTACAGAATCGGTCCCCAGTGACCAAATTGAATCAAATAGTCAGGCTTACTGACACGGCGGATTGCCCGGACGGCGTAAGACGTTGCTCATAATATCGACCCCTTTTTTGTCAACTCCAGACTCTATTATTTCCAGGACGCAGCTGGAATATATTAAAGACTACGGCTTTTAACATCATTCCTTCACTACATTGGAAACCCAACACAGATGGTTGTTATGGATAGCGTCACGGGCCATTGCAGACGGGTTCTTTCCAGACCCGTACTGACAGCTGCTCATGTGAAAACATACATTTGACCGAAGTCCATAGCACTGTCGACAGACAGTAACGGCGTGCGTGTTTATGGAATTTCCTCGGCCATGCTCTGTTGTTAAATGCTGTCCCTGCTCGATTGTCTTCTTGACGGTATAAAGACATGTATAAAATGGTGGGTAATCATTTGTGTGACTTGTCGCATGAACTTGTCACGTCAGTATACCAGTATATTTGACAAGTCTACAAACACAGACAGCCACGACAGCAATAGTATGCGCGGACCTTTCTCAGAACGGTCATTAGGCAATAAGAGTTATGTCCCCTGGGCATGGTATCTCCATCACACACCCCGTAAATGTGAAACGCCCATAAAAGCATCTTAAGATCGTTTCCATTGACACTCACAGACTTTTTAGGGATTCGTGTCTAATGTTTACTGAGATTAAAAACACACTGTTTCGATGTTGACACACTTGTTTCTGTGTTTCAGGGATTCTAGGTCCGAAAATCCCATGTCCTAAGAACCGTATCATACGGATACGGTGTGTGAAGAAGTTTATCAACACCTTTCGTGCCCCTTGGACCGTTGCTCATCGTATCAACCACTGGGCTGGCTCTTCAAGATTGAATTATTTACAGGCAATCATGGAACTGTTGACTGCGGCGTAAAACAACATACACTCACTCGCCCCTTCGGATAACTTACCTGGCTGTCATCTACACTAATAACGTTGCGTCTTTTGAAAGAAAAGAATCTGATGATATAGGTTGGACACATAACGAATGCATTCTTAGCAGTGGTCGACTGAATGTATTCTTAGCAGTGGTCGACTGAATGTATTCTTAGCAGTGGTCGACTGAATGTATTCTTAGCAGTGGTCGACTGAATGCATTCTTAGTAGTGGTCGACTGAATGCATTCTTAGCAGTGGTCGACTGAATGTATTCTTAGCAGTGGTCGACTGAATGCATTTTTAGCAGTGGTCGACTGAATGCAATCTTAGCAGTGGTCGACTGAATGCATTCTTAGCAGTGGTCGACTGAATGCATTCTTAGCAGTGGTCGACTGAATGTATTGACATGGCATAACTGGAGAAAGTAATGGAGTTTCAAACACTTCGCCATGCAGAGTGGCGTCCCTTTGCTCGCACTTCTTGATTTGGAATCCACTGTGCTTATCGTCTCATTCTGAAGTACGAAACGAACCAGTTCTTAAGTAGAAAAGAGCTACTCCTACAAAATTTCTCTGGGTAGAGTGGGATGAAATAATAACCCGAGAAAAAACAATAGTTTGTTTTGATCCACTTTCTTATAGACAGAATACAAAGACAGAAGTAAGACCAGTCTGTTAATGCAAATATAAGCCATATCCAGCCACTCCTTGTCGGTAAAAGTGATTGTCGAAAAATTGTCGGAAAAAGATATAACTGTCTGAAAAGAAAATACTAGCGTCCGGGTCCCTTTCTCCTAGTACTCTCGTGACTGACCAAGCGTCAACACGCAAGTACAATTGCTCCTCCAGGACGCAGGGGATCCAGGTGTGGAGGGTTCACGTGTGACTGCTGCTCTTACTTGCCACTACGCTTTCGGGAGAGATTACACTGAAGTGGGAGAAATAAGATCAAGTCAAACAATTTCAACCTTCGGCATACCGCGAGGATTACCAACTACACCTGCACGGATGCATGAGCTCAGTTCTTGGAACCTGTGTCAGGAGGGACTCGGTGGTATAACAGGACCTATGACTTAATCATGTAATAGTTTTCAGAACAAATATTGAAGTTGGGAGGGTGGAGGGGTGCCTATGCTCCATTTCTAGTTTAATTCTCAGATTCTTTATTTCTCTTTTAACCACCATCGGTGGTACATGAACAATGAGAGAATACATACTATATGAAGTGTCAACACTGAATCAGTGAATCAAGATGACAGGGGGTATACATTTATATATAACTATGGATACACACAATTAGTTAATGCGACTTCAGATTGCATTCTGTATATATGGCTACTAACTTAATTCTGTATTAATAGTTCTTAGGACCCTACCATGTTGCTTTAAATGTTTACATTTAGGAGTACATAAAAGACATTTTACATTTGCTATCGATTTATGTTATTCTTTGTTTTCTAAAAGCCTGACAACGAAATAAGTAGTGAAATTCTTCTGCAATGTCTGGTGAGTTTCATCATTTACATAAGCGATCTTTTCTAGGAGTATTGCTCCTTCTTCCGGTCTCAATGGGAAGGTGGTGGTTTGTTGTTCGAAATTTTAGTAGTGGGTATGATACTGATTTAGGGAGCCAAAGGCAATTTCCAAAATTAGGTATACTTATGCTTAAAATATTTTTAGTAAAATCTTTTAAAGTTTGTTGCAATTGTACAACGCCAAAATTAATCAAGTTGATCTTTCATTGTTCGCTCAACAGCTGCTACGACCCAGTCTGTTAAAATGTTGGGGTGAATGAAATACGGCAGTCCACAAGAGTTCAGTATATTTTCAACGAAGCTAAGCCACTGGTCTTTCTGTGGATTTATATAGCTATCAGCTTGTTCAAGATTCAATATAACTGTGATGACTTAGGGGGCTCAGTTAGATTATTTGATAGATTCCAGATGCTGATAAAACTTTTACAAATGTGTATACCGAGTGGGATTGGGCTTGATGTATTCAGACTAGTAGCAATTTAAAAACAATTAAATTGATTTTTCAACAACTGCTGCTTTTTCAAATCCCCAGACTTCGGATCCATACAGGAGTATGGGAGTTACCATAACGTCGACTGCTTACATAAACATTGCTTTGGATACTTTGGATACTTTGGATGTCTCTATCAACGTTAAATAGCGGACGTAAACAGCCTATTTCTGTGAAACTTTATTCCTATGTTAGCAACTAGCAACTATTTCCAACTTTTTGTCTGTAACTGTACCTCCACCAAAAATAGCAACTTTGGTTTTTTGTAATATTGCCATCATGTTTCCATTTGCCGCAATGACAGTAGAATGCACCATATGTGGTTTGCAAAGATAATGGATCATTCCCAAATACTACTGTGTCATCTGCATATAGAAGGAACAGAAATTGAAGGCATAACGTTGCAGTGAATTCGTCAGTACTTTCTATTGTAACACCAATGCATTCTTTTGATACCAGATAAGATTCCAAATCGTTCAGAAATATGGAAAAGAGCAGGGGTGATACATTATCTCCCCGACAGACACCTGAATGACTGACGAGGAAGTCTGATACTTTATTGTTAAACTTTACATATGGCTGTGAGAAATCTTCCCTCTGTTCCCAGATCTGCCATTTTAAACCAAAGCTCGACTCTCAAAACATTGTCAAATGCTTTTGAAAACTCTATGAAAGCACAGTATAAATTTCTTTAAGAATTTTTCAAAATGTTCAATAATAGAAATATTGTCAGTCGTCGAAAACCCTTTGCGAAATCCTGTTTGATGTGGTGATATAAGCTGCTTTATATCCAGGAATTGTGTTAATCTTATGCAAAGTATACTAATAAACAACTTTCCACGACAGCTTAAAATTGTAATCGGCCTATAAGGGTTGGGGTCTTGTAAATCACCCTGTTTCTTATATGTTGGTTTAATAATGCCTGTAGGGGCGGTTGGGTAGCTTAGTGGTTAAAGCGTTCGCTCGTTCGCTCGTTCGCTCGTCACAATATGTGAAGCCGATTTCTGGTGTCCCAAGCCGTGATATTGCTGGAATATTGCTAAAGCGGCGTAAAACCATACTCACTTACTAATATACCTGTTAACCATGTTTCGGTTGCTTTTCCAGTAGAAAATACAAGATTGAACAAGTCAGCATATAGTAGTCCTATCAAAGGAATCTATGATAATCGTGTGCTGTGAGATCAGTGTATTGTATTCAACAACTGCTTCATGATTTCTGTGCCATTAGTATTCTCATTAACTGCTGGATTGATATAATAAAATGTAAGTTTGCAGAGGGAGTTTTGACTTGCTGAGTCTGAGCAATCAGCTATCTTACCGCCACAACTGTAGTAAGGCAATGTTAACGCATGGTTCCGATTTATTATCGTCATAACGCTAAGATCGCTTTGTGCAACGGGCCCATAATCCTAGTCCCCCCCCCCCCCCTTGAATTCATTATTCGTTAATGGAATGTATTACGTCCTTGACAATGCTGTACACTAAAACCGGTATAGTGTCGCTACATAAAGACGATACCTGTCACCCATGTAGGCTGATTTACTTTAACGATTTAACCTCCTGGTGACTGAGTCACTTTCCCATTTATTCCGGGTGTGACACTATCCATTTAGTCGTGTTGCTAATCTGTTCCACGCAACGTTAAACAGTTGACAGGGACTGCAAACCAATCATGTTAAATGTGCGATCAGTAAGACTCAGTTGTATCTGGCCCACTGATCTTCATTGAAGTCTGTATGTTTAAAAAAATACTGCAAATTGTTCTCGATACACTTTGTGAATTATTAATATATCAAATTCCAGAGGCCGCATCAAGAACACGTTATTTTTCCATGTACATATATATATATATATATATATATATATATATATATATATATATATATATATATATATATATATATATATATATATATATACCATATCCTGATGTCAGCTACATACCAGATTCTTTAAAGTAAACTCGCAGTGGTATTGTCTTTAGATGACATAAATACACTGACATGAACATGAAAAGTGACAAATATAATGATTACCACCTTCCCCTTCTGAACCACAGTTGATTACGACCATGAGCCGTCTACGCCACGTCCTTTTTAGGTTGTTCAGAAGGAACGTCTTTGTCATCAACAGGGGACTCAAGTGTATGTGTATATTTTCGAGCCTACACACGTATTGCGGGATTAATTTAACAGAGATCACTGTATTTTACAAGCATATGTCCAACTTGAGACATTTGGTGGAGCGAGACCCATATCGTTAACTGCTTTGAGTTTGTCATTTATCTGATGTTAGAGGCGGGCTCTGCTGATGTTAGATACGAGCTCTGCTGATGTTAGATACGTGCTCTGCTGATGTTTGAGGCGGGTTCTGCTGATGTTAGTTGCGGCCTCTGGAGATGCTGGAGGCGGGCTCTGCTGATGTTAGATACGAGCTCTGCTGATGTTAGATACGTGCTCTGCTGATGTTTGAGGCGGGTTCTGCTGATGTTATAGACGGGTTCTGCTGCCAATATTGGAAAGATGCAGTTCCGCTGTAAGCTGACTGTAAAAATCTGTAAATACCTACATTCCATGAAAATGATAACACATACTAAAGAATTACAATCTACTATTCTTGATCTTATATTACACAGTTTTATCCACCCCACCACCATGCATGTATAAAACGAATCTGTTGTGAATGACGATAGTGTTATTTGTTTATTTGGATCATACACAAATGCAACACATGGTAAAGTGCGGTTAGCGATCTGTGTCAAGATGTGTCACCAGCGTTAAAAGGATAAGGTCGAAACTATTAAGTACCTTAAGCTCTATGGCACATGCGTTTTCAGTCAATGTTAATTTAGACGAGTGAGTTATCCCATGGAATTCAATAAGAGGGTCGCAGGAGTTCCAACAGTCAGTAATATTCTGCCTTTACACACAGTGCCATGTACGTAATCTGGACGAGTCAAACCAGTGGTTAATGGTCTGATCAACTTACAGCACTATTCCCATCTCCGTCCATCAGCGTCTATGTAACTTACAGCACTATTCCCGTCTCCGTCCATCAGGATCTATGTAACTTACAGCACTATTCCCGTCTCCGTCCATCAGGGTCTATGTAACTTGCAGCACTATTCCCGTCTCCATCCATCAGGATCTATGTAACTTACAGCACTATTCCCGTCTCCGTCCATCAGGATCTATGTAACTTACAGCACTATTCCCGTCTCCGTCCATCAGGATTTATGTAACTTACAGCACTATTCCCGTCTCCGTCCATCTGGGTCTATGTAACTTACAGCATTATTTCCGTCTCCGTCCATCAGGGTCTATATAACTTACAGCACTATTTCCGTCTCCGTCCATCAGGATCTATGTAACTTACAGCACTATTCCCGTCTCCGTCCATCAGGATCTATGTAACTTACAGCATTATTTCCGTCTCCGTCCATCAGGTGTGTGTGTGTGTGTGTGTGTGTGTGTGTGTGTGTGTGTGTGTGTGTGTGTGTGTGTGTGTGTGTGTGTGTGTGTGTGTGTGTGTGTGTGTGTGTGTGTCTCTGTGTGTGTGTGTGTCTGTCTATACATATATACATGACACATTTTGAATCACAGAAACACCAGTTAAACAACTACGGTGATAGAATGGGTGGGATCAGCTTTATTTAGTTATTATACAATGAAGAAGACGTGCACTTTTCGAAGACGTGCAGACGCACTGTTGACGACGTACACATGCACCAAGGAACCATAAGACATTACGAATTGAAAAATCAACGTAAAGGAAGTATAAGAAAAATACCGATCTATCACACAAATGCTTTTTATACACCATGCAATGCCGTGTTAAATCATGCAACGATCATCAAGGCAATGTTGTTCCTGTTGCTGCTCTCTGAGATTAGTCAAAATACAGATGAATACTATTGTGTCACCTCGTTTATCCGGACGGTAACGTTCCCAGATACACTGTCCAGAATAACACATATCTGGATAAACGAATCATTGTTACCGAGATGTGTTCTACGCTTTCGCCTCGTGGCTATACTCAGTCTATGACATCACAGCTGACTATACAAACAAGAGAACTGGAACATCTAGTACGTTGTGTGAAGATGTAGAGCAACTAACAGCTTGGGCTTTGCGGATACCCAATATCAGCTCTTCACTAAACTCTGCTGAATTGTGTTTTATTAAGGGCAGCTATGGCAAGCTGATTCAAGCACGACTAGGAGAGTGGTCCATCACATCGAACACATGCTATTCCTTCATATTCGGCAATTCAAATCAACAGTCTATCTCTGCCTCGAGAGCACGCAGGTTTTGAAGCTGTACACAGCTGACAACTGGCCCCGGCAGCTGCAGCCTTGACAGATCTTTCAACCTTCCTGGTCCCAGCGCTGACCTAACGACAACAACACACAACGTCCGCAGTGTCGCTGGCGTAGCTGGAAGAGAACTGTATAGATGTAGCAAAGGTGAATTATCTACTATTTTGTTTCATGCTAACACGAAAATCATCAGTCTACGATATAAATTAGGACAATGTGAACAAATGTCTTCAATGTGAACATTTCTCTCGAATCTGTTATCAGCTCTAAATCATGGCAACACAGTTCGCTTCTATCACGAAAAGGGCATACCTACCCACATTGTTCATACAGGACATATTGTTAAATAATATATGAGCCTAACAACTAAAATAATATCACAACTAATTGTTTTCAATCTTCTCCCAAAACTAATATCCCTGGCTAAGCTTATTTTGTGATCAACACGACGAAAATATCAAACAGACGCATTCCTCAAAGGCATTAGGTCTCACGAAGGTATATGATATTACACATGTATCACATATTAATATCATATACCATGTGAGATCGGCCATGGAAACGAACATCCATATACACTTACCTGCTAATAAAATCCCAAAGAATGAGAATATATGAAAAATCATTACAATTGATTTTTTTATGGTAAAAGTCACCACTATTGATATAATATTGATACATACACCTTACTCGTGAATATATTTTGGGCTGTTCTACACTTCCAGATAAGTTAAAGCAGCTGAGCCCCAGGAAAACGTGAATAAATATTTCAAATATCATTATGCAGCAGTAGGTCACAGACTTCAAATATATTTCAGCTTTCAAAAAGATCATACAACACGGGGCAGTTCGCTGTTACGTTCATACATTCTTCATATGGATAAAGTTAGACAGAGGGCAAATACTGATTGTCTATTTGTAACTAATTTGTCCAACAAAAGCCGGTCAATCTTGTACGATGTTTCGTCTATGTGTTCCCTCCAGTATTTCCATCATCAGTTCACGTTCTATATTCCTCATGTATTTGCTCAGTAATGACAGACAAGCACTTGATCTGATTGCAATTAGTAATATCTCATCTGAGCAAACATTATCCCGGCCGTGTCCTGCATTCATACGAAACCTTTCACTCCTTCAAACCATTGAGCCTTTAGAGGAAATAGGAAATACTAAATTCACTATAGTTTCGCTTACAGCCGTGAAACCCGTGGCGGGCGACATATATCTATGTAAGGCACAATTTCCGCGTGGTATGCGTGTTTTACAAGGCATGGGTCAGGATGACCTATCGACACTTAAAGTAAACGTCCATTCAGTTGTGCAGACATGAATTACATGTGCTTGACATGGTGGTGCATTAGTGATAACAACAGTTACATTGAAAGGAGCCGAAACATGCCCTGCTCATTGAACGCTATAGTGGTCACACGAGACAATGGCGAATAATGCATGAACATTTCAGTATTGTAGTGGTGAGTCAAATTAGTTGTTTTTCTAAAATACTGGTATAAGAAATAAAAGGTGTATAGGTATATATTTTTTCAATTACAGTACTTGATATTCATTGACACGTACATTTAATTGCTTATCGCTATATTTATGTTTTATCAGATGTTCATTTTTTTACTATTATTTATATGATTCGTTTGTTTTTGTTTTTTGTTTTTCCTTTCTATCAACACTACACGTTGCAACTTACACCGCCTCCGCTCCACCCACTGTCGACATCCGGGGTCCTCCTTACTGTCGAGGTAGTCAAGGGGCGTGCGCTTCAAATCGTTTGTCACGTTCGTCGCCATCCCACACAATAAGTATTGCACAAGTTTAAAATGGCCGCTTTTGGCAGCAACATGAGCAGGGGTGTTTCCTCGCTTGTCCCTCAGAGATATGTCAGCACCATGTCGTAACAAGCACTGGAGAGTTGGCAACGACCCACTTTCGGCAACGTCGTGGCAAATTGTACGGTAAGTACTCGTGCCGCCAATATGGCGGTGGCTGATGTCCTTGACATTAGGATCTGCGCCTGCGCAGAGCAGCTCATCTGCCAGATCGACATAAGTGTGCGTCATCACCTGTTGAATATAGAAGACATGAAAAACTCGCATCCCCATCAGTCATTATTAACAATGACATCATGGTAATAAGTGAAAGCAACCATTTTATACATCGGCATGTATTATATTCGTGTTCGTGTTTCACATGGAAAGATTTAGGCATGTTTGGGCGGTTTATCTCACTTTTGAAAAGGCTCATTTCAAGAAAACCAATAATTAAACGTAGAAAGTGTCGGCATTACAAAGGCGAATTATTTCCTGTTTGAATAATTGTCGTCTAAGTTATAATTTACTACCTTCAACGGTTCAGCTTAAGACCCTTGGAAATCACCAGCACCTATGCCTACTCGGTTTCGCCGAAGTGGTAAATGTCTACGAAATGCATCAATTAAGGCTTCCCTCCAAAATAAAGCTCACACGCCGCGAGATAAATGAAACACTGTTCAAATTCACTCACTCACCCAGTGGTCTAAAGCGCCGCAACGTCGAAGATCTCCGTCAGTTCCGGGTTTATAACTCTGTGATTTCACTTAAATATTGAATATAGCAGCGGGAAAACCAAACTCAACAGCTTGCATCTTACACAATAAGGTATGTGTTTTATTGTGCATACAAAGACACAGAAAACTAAAACACATATATGCATATTAGTATACCATACATAACTTGGCCAGTATTCAGTGCATATTAACAGGCCTTTTGGAGGAAAGTTTGGGAGAACTTCTGTATGTTTAAGAAAGTGCACTACAAATATCAACTTGAATCGTTGGAGTTTAATCTTTAAATGATTTTCAAAATACTATACCAAATCTATAGCTGAATCCAATGTTCGATGTGTGTATCTCCCACACAAATTACCCTTGAAACATTTCATAACACCAACTAATTTTTATTTATCATGCTAAGGTCATATAGATAGATTATTAAATTTACATTTATATTTTCGTATGTAAAAGTGAGTTATCAGAAGGAAGGACGGACACATGGAAGAATGAAAAAGACCCATTCCGACCTTGACGAGGTTTAAGACAAGCAGTGGAGGAGTTTGATTAATCTCAATGCCTTATGACACTACCCTGCATACCCTACACCGGCACAACTAGTCCCATGTGTCCGCGACTGCTTCTGGTTGGCTAGACACGGCAGATGGTTGATGCACGGCAAATATGTAGCATATCTGACATACCGCGTTCATATTACCTATTTTGATCAATATGAGTCCAAAATTATTCAAATCTTAAACGATATGCTTATTAATAGATTCATTATTTCTGATAAAATTAGTATTTCCCTCTATGTCGGTGTACGCTTTAATTTTGGTATTTGGTCATCATTTCTTCTGTGTTATGAATCGACACAAGACATGTAATGGTGTCCGGCGTTTGCTGTTGTGACAATGTTCGAAAGATAAATTAAAATAAGTTAAGATCATGAAGCCATGTTCACTCCGAATCACACGACCAGATTAAACAGGTGAATTATGCTACAAGTGAATTATGAACATTATCTTCGCTACACCGAATTAAAACAAAGTCCCTTGTAGATGTTGGCTATGTGAACGGTAACTGCTGAAAAAAGTATGCTACTGTGTCTTTGAAGGGCACATTCCGACACAGTTGTGTCATCTAACTCCCATGTAATACTGGTAACGTTTCGGTAGTTCTTTGTCTATATTTTAGGATATTTTGTTTTATGTTGATGTTACTATTATAAGCAATTAAAGATTGGAAAAAATATTTCGTTTTAGAATCACTATTAGTATTCCTTATTAGTGAATGCGGTATTGATTAACATCACATCAGTATCTTTGTGACCCCTTATCACTTATGAATGCGTAATAACAAAACACATAACCGATCCCACAGGTGCCTTTACTAGTTGTATTAACACATACAAAACACAGAATATAATTACCAAAACATGATTCTTATATTGAAACACGTGTACGAATGCATCTAACAGCGGAGAATGATCTCGAACTCTGTGACATGGTATGGTGTTGTGTATAAAAATGTGCGACAGGAAATTGTGGATTGAAAAACGTTTAGGGAATGTAAAATATCTGTAGGAGTGGCCTTCAACGGTGATGGCGGTCCCGGCAATGCATTTGAGAATGGCGCTCGCTTTCAAAGTTAGCGAGATTAGTAGTGCATGGGACACCATCCAGTGCGATAAGCAACACACTGTCACAACGTCGTCAGAAACAACAATTTGAACAACATATTGCAATCTTCTAGATATAAATAAAATAGCAATATCAAACATAAAATATCAGAAATACACTTCGCATACATTTGATTAAAGATCTTTTGTATCGTCCACCGTCCTTCAATTACTATATACTAATTGAGAGCTATTTTGTGTTGATGTTGATATATTTTCCTTGTTCATTTTGTACACAGACATGGTTAATGTATATCTAAATTGGTTTGCTAGGATGTGATTGACCCCATCTAAACTGTGAATATTTTCGTTTTCAAATATCAATTTTTAGTAACCATTATTTGAAGTATTTTTACATACACAAATAAACTGAACGGTAAAAAAGTATTGAAATAAATTGCATTATCTATGTTATTGCAAGAGAGCAACACGGCAATTATTTACTAAATCCTACCATTAATACACTGATGCATGGTCGAGGAAACATTTATATCGTGCAGATTGGGCGATATAATTGTCCATAGCTGAGTTAGTTAGACGTGCTGGTACAGCCCACGGAAATAGATGCCCACAATCGTATATTGTTTTAACATCTGATTTACCATCGGAATTGACGGACTGAAGTGCTTCTGTTCAACGTGTGACGTTATAAATTATATCTACTTCATTGTTATTATCAACTATGTATTTTCTAGCCATGTATACATAGTGTACATGGAACTCGCTTATCTGCAGAGAAATTTACTCAGTCTTATTAAATGGCCTGAAATATGTCATGCTGACAAAACTATTTTTATCTAAAAATAAATAACTCGCGTTTGTATACAATGAACCTATTCATTTTAACAGCCTCTATTGCAAACTGTCTGACTCAGCAATGCCTCGTTGTCAGGAATAACTGGGGAAAAAATCATTGAGGATGTGCTTCTCATTTCACAAACGGATGCATGTTGATAGCATTTCCCTTCCTTAAACCTGACCTATGAGACACATGCATTTTAGTTTCCATGGTGACCGACCCACGATCATGGACCTCTTTCAAATACAAACATGTATTCCTTATATTTTAACAAACCTAGAATGGTATGTCGACGGTGAGTACATGTAAGCCTAGCTTTTCTATTTACACTGTATGACCATATAGACGAGTGTTGTACATATCCCAACACTAAGACACATACATTGTTTTAATCAGACACCGACAAGTATTTGACTTTCCATACATTTAGAAATGTATGATGTTTCAATTTTATATTTACATTCCTATTTAGACGAGCATATTTAACTGCCACTAAAAGTGTTTTTTAATTATTTTGAGAAGTCTGTGTTCTTAGCTATAATATCCGAATTCTGCATAAGGTATGTTTGGCTATATCTGTGTGTTTATATTACTTGTCACAACATAAATCACAAAGAGAAACACGTCATTTCAGTTTAACTGACTTTGTGATGGCATATGTAATTGACACGAGAGAGGCAGCGTGACACTATCAATATATATAAGTCGTGCTTCATGACAATAGCCCTATTTCAGCTTAGTGGGGTTTTCCAATTTATCTTCTGATATTTATCAACCAATCAGAAGATGGACGTACTTCCGTTTAGGATGTTGACTTCGCTATGTAAATAACTGTCTCTTATTTGAAATGTCAATGCTTTTTCATTATATGTGATCAGTGATGTTTGGGCTTTTTTGCAGGTGACCATTAGTGATATGTGAGTTGATACTTATCTAAATAGTTATTGAATATTGAAGGTAAAATTCTGAAGAAAATAAATATGGATTTAATTTTGATGTGTACTAGAAGGTAAGAGAATTTAACAGTTATTTGCGTTGAACATCGGTACATGATCCTGTCGGGTCTTACTTTCTCAATGCCATTACAACTATGAACAACTGAGATATCTAAATCATTACTCTTACCATATATTTACCCTGGGTGACTTATGATTAACCTATTAACCTAAGCTATAAATTTCGACCATTGGAATTTATCAATTGAAGTACCTGCAAACTTAAGAAGAAAGCATATATACATAGTAAATATATGTACTTACTGGGTATGACTGACCCAACATATATATCCAAACAAATGGCCATTATAAATAATTTGTCATGGTTTATTATTTCATTACTTGGACAAATAATATTATTTTCATGAATATTGATTATTCCTCATGATATTTTATATATTGTTTAAATCACATGCCTGTTGTTGATTTGCATTATATTTTAAAGTAATATTGTTTTTTATTCAGTAATAGTGTGTATTTAAATCAACGTCGTTTATGATTTCATTACTTGGAAAAAAAATGTTTTGTTAATACTGATTACTCCTCGTTATATGTTATGGCAGATCGAATCACATACATGTTGTCAGTGTTCATTATTTCTTAAAATAATACTATTTTTTATTCAGTAAAAGTGTGTGTCCTATATTATTTAAAACAACGTCGTTTATGATTTCATGACTTGGAAAAAAAATATTATTTTGTGAATACTGAATATTCTTCATCATACACTTTGACAGATCGTATCACATGCCTGTTGTCGGTGTATCTTTTCTTTAACAAATATTAATTTTTATTTCAGTAATAGTGTATGTATTACATGATTTAAAGCAAGGTCGCTTATGATTTCATTACATGAAAATAATTATTAATTTTGTTAATACTGATTACTCCTCGTTATATGTTATGGCAGATCGAATCACATGCTTGTTGTCAGTGTTCATTATTTCTTAAAATAATATTATTATATGATTTAAAGCAACGTCGCTTGTGATTTCATGACTTGGAAATAACATATTATATTTGCGAATGCTGAATGTTTTTCATTATACACTTACAGATCGTATCACACACCTGTTGTCGGTGTACTTTTTTCTAGAGCTAATTGTACTTCTTATTCAGTGTGCGTATTACATGATTTAAAGCAGCGTTGCTCATGATTTCATTACATCGAAAAAATATTATTTTTGTTAATACTGATTATTCCTCATTATACTCCTCGTTATATGATATGGCAGATCGTACCACATACCTGTTGTCGGTGTTCATTATTTCTTAAAATATTATTATGTTTTACTCAGTAGTAGTGTGTGTCATCTATGATTTAAAGCAACGTCGCTTGTGATTTCATTACATGGAAAAATATTATTTTTGTGAATACTGAATATTCTTCATCACATTTACTGACAGATCGAATCACATGCCTGTTGTCGTAGTTCATTATTTATCAAAATAATGAAAACAATTACTCACTAATAGTGTGTGTCTTTTATGATTTATGGATTTTTTTGTGAATGCTGATTATTCCTCATTATATGTTATGGCAGATAGAACCATATGCCTGTTGTCAGTATTCATTATTTCTTGATATAAAATTATTTCCTATTCATGTGTGTATTACATGATTTGTTGCAACGTTGGCAACGTTGGCTTAAATAATTCTACAGCAAATGCCTGTAAATTAAAAAAAAAAAGTACAGTACCTTTAACACAAACTATACACATATGATTCCAGGAGAAACGCAGCCCGTAAAATACATTAGTTATAAACACAGATCATCCCTTCGACGAAGAAGAATTTGTTAACAGACGCTTGGGTATATTTGTACACATAAATAACTGCTTTAAAACATATCTTTTGATACCAAAAAAACGCATCAATGTAGAATAAAACAAGTCTGAATATAGAAATATCATTTTGAGTGGGTTTGCATGACGATGTAACAACATGCATGAAATGCATGTATAAAACCGGACTGTTTTACTCGTCCAATACCGTCCAAGATTAACAATATCAAAGCAACCATTTGTTTTAAAGAAATGGGTGCCAAATGTTAAGATTATTTACTGATGTTGTTCACTGCCTCCTTGTATTATCTGACGCCCTTTACTCCCACATACATGTACATGTAGGTTTGAAAAATGACATGATAATAATGTTTGCACTGGGACAAATCACATGCCGTACTTACTCAACACATGCAATCAATTCACACGAATTTCAGCAGCAGTATCCCGAGTGTTGTACGCGTGTGTGGCTGTAGTGAACAAGCTTATTGAAACTGAATGACTCACAAACTTAAATACAATACAGAGGTTTAATGTCTAACTGCTAATGGTTCGCTACATATTAATGAAACACTCGTGAATGTGTTAAAATAACGGCTCTTCATCGTAGTGTTATATCTGTGGTAAATATCACCCTTTGTTCTGTACAAAGTAAAAGTGTGTGTTGCTCAATGGTTAAACATGGCGGAGGAGTAACCGCACAGGATCATTAGTGTTTTGTTGCTGTTTAACGCCGCCCTCGGCAATATTCCAACTATAAGACGGTGGCAATCGTATCTTGAGTAGACAAACCAGACATCAACAAGGCACCGAGCCTAACCAACTGATCCACATAGTGGCCTCGTACGACGGTCATAAGTAGCTGGGGATATATCCTAACCCGGGACCTCCCCAGGGGGCAACCATCAGTGAACAGTGAACTACAGATGAAAACATGTTGTGTAAGTATGAATGGAAAAAAATCTTATCATTATATTATATATGATTGACTATTCACATATTAATATATTCAATAATATGATAATTCAACATATTTGATTACACTTTACATATACATGCATTTTTACAAAGCCGCACTATCAAATTCGTGAGTGTATATATATGTCATACATATACCATGTCAGCGAAGCAAAATTTCTGTTGTTGAATTTCAACAGTTTGACAAATGTAAATATGGACTGAAATGAGGAATTCATCTCAAATTAATTGTTGATAGTATAACGCTGCTGCAATGGAACCTACCAGTCGAAGCCATATTGAGTTGTAAAGAACGTGTGAGGAAGCAAAGTAAAAGAACACCCAAAAACTTTGGTTGTAAAACGATAAGAAAAAACAGTTAATTAACATAGAACTGGTCACCTATTTCGAACCACTAGACAGTATAGTATGCCCAAACATAAGGATACATATTAATCATTTGTCGAAAAAAAGATAACATGAAGTGAATATGAATACACATTAATATGTGTAACAATTGTTTTTAATTAGTGGAATCAAATATTAATTCATAGTTCCACATATCAATATATTTTATTATATTAACTGATGTTTTAATTACAGTACATTCACGGTTGCTGTTGACTATTTATCGTAAAAGTGATGTGCCATGTACATAAGAAATAATAGAAATCAGAAGTAGATTTAGCATGAGCTACATTCACAACGCGAGACTCTTGGCATTTCTTTCGCTAAATGTAAGACATTGTTCGTAGTTTAAGATTTTCGTGGTCAAGGAAGTTATTTCAGTTGCACTGACGTGTTTGTACCCAACAATTCGATATCTATAGTTCGTCCAGATTAGTTGTCAGCATGTATTTATTCATTCCCACTATATTATTATAAAACCAAACAAACATTAAAAAATGACACTTACACATTTCGTTAAAAGTGAAAAAGATGGCCAGACCGGTACACTGGATATATGCTTGTATGATAATGTTAAACGAACACGATGGTTAAACCAGCGCATTGGATATATGCTTGTATGATAATGTTAAACGAACACGATGGTCAAACCAGCGCATTGGATATATGCTTTTATGATAATGTTAAATGAACACGATGGTTAAACCAGCCCATTGGATATATGCTTGTATGATAATGTTAAACGAACACGATGGTTAAACCAGCGCATTGGATATATGCTTGTATGATAATGTTAAATGAACACGATGGTTAAACCAGCGCATTGGATATATGCTTGTATGATAATGTTAAATGAACACGATGGTTAAACCAGCGCATTGGATATATGCTTGTACGATAATGTTAAATGAACACGATGGTTAAACCAGCGGATTGGATATATGCTTGTATGATAATGTTAAACGAACACGATGGTTAAACCAGCGCATTGGATATATGCTTGTATGATAATGTTAAATGAACACGATGGTTAAACCAGCGCGTTGGATATATGCTTGTATTATAATGTTAAATGAGAATGAACGATAAACCAGCGCGTTGGATATATGCTAGTATTATAATGTTAAATGAACACTATGGTTAAACCAGCGCATTGGATATATGCTTGTATGATAATGTTAAATGAGAATGAACGATAAACCAGCACACTGGATATATGCTTGTATGATAATAATAAATGAACACGATGGATAAACCAGCGCGTTGGATATATGCTTGTATGATAATAATAAATGAACATGATGGATAAACCAGCACACTGGATGTATGCTTGTATGATAATAATAAATGAACATGATGGATAAACCAGCACACTGGATATATGCTTGTATGATAATAATAAATGAACATGATGGATAAACCAGCACACTGGATATATGCTTGTATTATAATGTTAAATGAGAATGAACGATAAACCAGCGCGTTGGATATATGCTAGTATTATAATGTTAAATGAACACTATGGTTAAACCAGCGCATTGGATATATGCTTGTATGATAATGTTAAATGAGAATGAACGATAAACCAGCACACTGGATATATGCTTGTATGATAATAATAAATGAACACGATGGATAAACCAGCGCGTTGGATATATGCTTGTATGATAATAATAAATGAACATGATGGATAAACCAGCACACTGGATGTATGCTTGTATGATAATAATAAATGAACATGATGGATAAACCAGCACACTGGATATATGCTTGTATGATAATAATAAATGAACATGATGGATAAACCAGCACACTGGATATATGCTTGTATGATAATAATAAATGAACATGATGGATAAACCAGCACACTGGATGTATGCTTGTATGATAATAATAAATGAACATGATGGATAAACCAGCACACTGGATGTATGCTTGTATGATAATAATAAATGAACATGATGGATAAATCAGCACACTGGATGTATGCTTGTATGATAATAATAAATGAACACGATGGATAAACAGCGCGTTGGATATATGCTTGTATGATAATAATAAATGAACACGATGGTTAAACCAGCACATTGGATATATGCTTGTATGATAACGTTAAATGAGAATGATCGATAAACCAGCATACTGGATATATGCTTGTAAGATAACGTAAAATGAACACGATACTTAAACTAATACACTGGACTAATTCTTCTATGATAATGTTGATATCTTACAAGAGCGTCCATGTTTTATTCATATGTATCCACTGTGGTGGGCGGTATGCACTTGTCAATGCCTCAGTTTATCACAGCACGCTAGGCTAATTGAACTGGCACAGTTGGCGTAATGACGGGTAAACTATTACGAGACGGGTTATTTTCAGTTACTTGACTATAGATCAGCCGATTCAAAACTTGTATTTAAAACGTCATAATGATAAAACAAATCAAAGTGTGTCGGTCTATGAAACAATGTAACATTTGGCTTTTACACATATTTATTTTATTGCAATCCATCGAATGTTTTTTTTTTTATGAGATCACTTAAAAACGTCTTTATATGTTTATTCAGAGAGTTATTTGTGTTCTTTTCATATGTCTGAAAGAGGTATGAAATGTATAGATTAATTATATTTTTTTACGAATACAACGTTCATCTCATCAAAGCATGAAATTTTCTCATTAACTCTAGAAATAAAAATGTTATTTAACAAGCTGTTATGAATATATACATTTACACCGGATATAGGTTTCAACACCTATTTCATGTACATATCATTAATATGCGCGAGGTGGTTCTGCGTTAGAACGGTTCCGAGTAATGTAAATGGATGGGTGGTCAAGCTCGGGGACTTTGTTGATCGTACTCCCGGCTGCGTGGATCGTTACTAATAATATCAATCACGTTTTTATTTGTTCCAAACCCGATTATTTACAGGTCACCGCCATACAGCTGGAATGCTGCGTTAAACAGCAAGATTCACAACAAAGAAACAAATTTTAACAGGTACATGTCTTATTTGAGATCTATGAAGGGATGAGAATAATTGTGACAGTCATTCGAAAACTAATATAGATCTATATGTTAAAAAATAAACAAACTGGAATAATGCTCTCTGATGGTACACGATAACCCAGAATATATATAATGAAAATCGAGTCAATTTCACTGCTGGTTTGAACATTCACAATGCACTCTAAATAGCATGATAATATCGTTTTTCACATAGTGGGTAGGTTTCTCGGCAGGGTAAAGCCAACGAATACAAGCTGTATCCGCTGGGATTATTTACTTATAAATATGCAAACATAAAATGTCATGTAGGTACTACTTTCAGTGTTTACAAACAAATAAAGCGTCAACCGTGTCTATCAGCAATCGAGTCAGAATTGACGATCGGGGAACCTGGACAAATTGTCAAACATTCAAAATCTAAGATAACGAAAATCGGTATCTAAAAGTGACGTAGTTGAGGCCATTCACAAGTGTAGGCAACATTGGAGATAGAAATTTGTGAAGAAATTTAACGATGACGGTTAAAAATGACAATTAAAAACAGTTGGACTATGTCACACACATTACCTTGTTTTATTTTTGTCGCCGTGTTGGATATATGACTGCATTTCGTAATCACGTCACGAAAAGTTATGACAGGTCATGCAGACTAAACAAAAGTGATCATGACTTCTCATTGACTAGAGTAACTTCCCTGGCCAAAGGGCAGTTACTCTAGCGGGCGGACTGATGCAAAAGGCAATCACTGACATTGACAAATTATGTGAAGGCAATTGTCTTTTGTAATCTGCAACACGATTTCAAGTTGGACTATATTGACTATTGTCACTGTCCGATTGACTGATCACTGACCTTGCGACGTAATAAATTAATGCACACATTCCAGAAAAAAAAACTTGCAATGTTTAGATATTGTTTGTAAGAGACGAGGATACTTTTTTTCGAAGATATAATGACATTACATGATAAAGAGGTGACGTCGCTTGTATGTTTTGGATGGTAAATATCCTATATTAGGAATAAACACTATGTATTTAACTCGACAGGGCTTGCTAATTACAATGTTTACTCCTAATATTGGATAGTAACCATCCTGATCACACTGGCGTGATAACCCATTGATCCTTTTTCTTTAACCTAATTACACGTGTGTAACCAGTGAAATATTCATTTTGAGAACAACATGTGCATTAAATATTTATTAAACGCATTTTAAATTAGTTCTAGAAATTATTAAAAACTGAAGATGCCTATGTAGGAAAGATGGACAACACATGGGCTTACTTTGATGCAGTAGTAGTGTTTTCGACATTTTAAGATTGTATTATAATTAGTTCCAGTATCAACTTTATGTTGTAGCCACTTTGAATATTTGTTCATGATTTCTGGTTGATGACCATTTTTAATTAAATGACATTGCTTATTACGATTCTCTGAGTTTTCTTTCCTTTTTTCATTGAGAATATTTGATAGATTAAAACATTCAACTGTGCTAAAGAAAACAGACGGAAACATCTCCACAATAATGTGGACGGTTTGTGGTCAGTCAGGCGAACCTTCGTATTCACTATCATTGTGACAAAGGTCTGCTTAAAGCTATCATTAACTATGAATTCTTGGATTTGCAGTTTATTTCTAGGTCTTACATACCCACCATTGTTTATTTCCCTCCCCTGTTCTGTCCCACCTAAATCTCGCCCTGTTCTACATACCTAGCGTTGTTGATGAAATGTCTCTGTGATAAGATGGTCATCCCAGCCCTGTGGCCCCGACTGTCGACATCATCATCTATCACATCAAAGACATGGACAATTTGGAGAAACTCCTCCCTTACTGACCTCCCTAATTGGACACACACCAGATACATCAGTGTGGACAGACCCTAGGCTGGAAGTCCGCTTTACATCACTGTGATGGAGTGTAATGAGATTTAATTAGTAAGCGTGTGTCGTGTGATCTTAAACGCTGAGTAGCAACACACCACTACATACACTACTACATGTATATTAGAACACAGATACAGCAATATGTCTAGAGCATGGCTCTACATGAATAAATATCATTTTGTGACATGGGACATCTACAGAATATACCAAGACATCACATGCAGTGATACATGTTTTGTGTAATAGATATTTCAATAGTTACAGATTGTGTCGTAAACAGTGCCATCGATCTACAAGCAATATGAGTTTGCTGGCGTTAGCATTTTTGTGGTATTAATTAACAATATATATATATTTATTTTTTTTTGCTGTTCAGTTATAGGTTGTTATCATTTCGACTACTGTTTTTTTCGTAAATTGAACATGTGCACATTACAAGGTTGATTTTAAGACAGGGGACATTATACAGACGAAGTCTGGAATTGTATATGCTAGATGTACGTCCAAACTATTGCTAAATAGGATTGTGTTATGTTTCCCTTTGAAACTATGCTTAACTGGGTTTTGGCCCGAGAGACGTCTGAAATGAACCACTTCAGGCTTATTGTGGTATCTGACAATGAGACGGTCATGTACTCAGTGATAACGCATAGTATTTGTCATTGCCAAAGCATTTTGAAATATTGACACATACATGCAACTATGGCGCCAAACATACATTTGTGATGATTACATATGTATTTTACTATTACAGGTGTCTATTTATTTGTTGAATTTCCATTTTAATATGAAAGCTTTCAAGATTGTTATTGAATATAGCATTGGCGACATTCACATTTCGACAAATGTTCATATATGTGGACTATCTGGTGTTGGGTTCATCGCCGCCATTTTGATATGAATTCCGCAATCGCACGGAAAAGCATATTTCCATTCCATTCAGTTTTCTTCTTGTGCATTGAACTTAACTGTATATCAAGTAATTATTTTACGCCTCATCAAGCCTTGTTAAGATGTGTTCTGTCGTTTTCTTAATGTAATAAGGTGTTTGGCAGTGTAAGGAAAGTGTACATTAATACATTTAGCATACAAACGTTGCATTATGTCCTCTATATACTAGTAAGTCAGTATACATAACTCACAGACCATTTAAACGTATGAACATGGTTTCAGAGATTTCTCTAATTTGAATACCTGTACTCTCATCATGTGCAACACATCACACACGGATGTCACGCTCAAAACTGACGTGCCATAACAGTAAAACAATCGTAATTGATTGTATTTTGGATCATGATTTTTCCGAAATTGACACATTTAAAAAGTGAGTGAGTGAGTATGGTTTTACGCCGCTTTTAGCAATATTCCAGCAATATCACGGCGGGGTACACCAGAAATAGGCTTCACCCATTGTACCCATGTCGGGAATCGAACCCGGGTCTTCGGCGTGACGAGCGAACGCTTTAACCATTAGGCTACCCGACCGCCCCATTTAAAAAGTAAGCATGCATTTATTGAAAGCATGAAAAATTGCGAAGTAATTTGAGAGCGATGTACCCTACCTGAACGGCAGTCCTTCCAAAGCTATTTCTCCCATTGACATCCACTCCTGTTTGGAGGATGTCTCGCACCTTGGCCAGATCGCCATTCGCCGCCGCTGTGGTCAGGTCGTCCACGGTGAATTCGCCACACCTTATTTCACCTTCTCTCGCCATGAGCGATGCCTAACGTCTGATCTGTCCAGCCTCGATGACAACAAAGCATATTTGTAAGCCTGCAAGTTAGTCTTCAACTATTGGCTAAACAGGAGAGCTTCGTCCAATAAGAGTTGAAGTTTCTGAAAAGAGAAGGTGGGGCTTACATTGTAATTATATAAAGAAGTGAAAATTTGCAGGGTGAGCAATCTCACTGTCAAAATAACTCCATAATAAAAAATATGTTATCAATGATAATTCAAGTCTTATCCATAAACTATATATATGTTTCACCAGAAAGCTTTGAATGATTTATAGCCACTGAATACGAAATACTTCCACACAAACAATGATATTTTGAAATAAAATAACGTACATAATATATAAGATCCAGACGCTCTTCAATAAGCACGAGGCATCGCAGACTGACACATGAGGTAGTTGATCAAAAGGTTCCCTGTACGTACAACGCGTACATAGTAGGCTAGATACACCCCACAGATGTTTATGTGGTTACATATATATGTTATAATAAATACATTCTTTCCAACCATATCATTCCACTGGAAATTAATCTTTTGCAATAGGATCATATGTAAATATAATCTCAAATACTATGCTGGTTCCAATTCCAAATGAAACATCGCATAATTTCAATTATAGGAAAGGGATATGTGTGGATATACATGCTTGCTTTATCTATTCGTCGCTGATTTGGAAATGAGGCCTATGTATCAAAGAAGACATCTTGTACTACTAGCATGTGTATTGCGAAATCAACGTCATATCGTATGTTTATATTGTTGGCTTTTGGCGCATTCCTTGTGTCAGATAATCCTTTAAATAAAGCTTTAATAGTCGTGGCGTGTAAACTGTTTCAATAATATATGTTCACAGGGTGGCTGCAAAACCGGGACAAGGGAACTGTCTATTTTACCACATTTTGTTTGTTGAGAAACATTTATGTCAGTCAGTCCAGCCGTGAATACTTTGACGTCCACACTGTGTGTCAGTACAGATAGGAAACTCGCCACAGCATTGCAAAAGAGTTGGACGTGAAATAGAACTTGATATCATATCTATATTTCAATTATACGTAAACAGATATTTCCTCTCCGTGCAATTTTAAGAACAACGATCTAATAATAATTACTTTAGAAACGCGCGGAATCGAAATGCTATTCCAAGAACACTTACAAAGATAGTTAACGGTTGTTGTTTTTTTCCATTTCACTACAAAACTTGTCAAACCACACTGTGCAGCAAAACAGCTGTAGCATGCACCTTGTAGCAGTTCTATTTCATGAAAACTATAGTGAGATGCGAATGCAATAAAAATACATGCAAACTCAAGATTAACTGAAAAACGCAAAAGCAATACATTTCCATTTATGAGATATCATAAAAGTTAAAATGGCTATGATTTGAAAATGTAATTACTTTATGTGCATTCTATCAGTCAGTTTAAGTAATGTGTCATATATTTATAAACCTAAAATATTACAACACAACTGTGTGCATTATATTTATATATCCGAACTTGTACCACGATATAACTGTGTCTTAATTTAAAAACCTGAATTATTACAACATACCTGTGTCTTATATTTATATACCCGAAATATTACCCAAACATGACTTTGTCGTATATTCATAAACACGAACTCTTAAGACCAAACAACGCTGTATTTTGTGTATATACTTGAATTATTACCACAAATGTCAAACAAACAAACACAATATAACAGCTTGCCTTATATTCATTAACCTTAAATATTACCACACCATAACTGTGTCTCTTATATTTATTATACCCAAACTATTTCCAAACCATTATATATTGTCTTATATATTGATCGATCCAAAATAGGACCTGTGTCCCTTATATCTATCAATCCGAAATATCACCACAACATAACTGTGTCTTATATTAATATACCTGAAATATCACAATAACTGTTTGCCTGAATTCATAAATCTGAAATATTACCACCTGAAATATTAGAACATAACTCTGTGTATCATATTGATAACCTAAAATATTACCACAACATATAACCGCGTGTCTTATATTTATTAATCCGAATTATTACAACATACCTGTGTGTCTTACATTTATAATCCTGAAATATTACATTAAACCTGTGTGTCTTACATTTATAAACCTGAAATATTACAACATACCTGTGTGTCTTACATTTATAAACCTGAAATATTGCCACAACGTAACTATGTGTCTTATATTTATATAACCGAAATATTACCCAAACATGACTTTGTCGTATATTCATAAACACGAACTCTTAAGACCAAACAACGCTGTATTTTGTGTATATACTTGAATTATTACCACAAATATCAAACAAACAAACACAATATAACTGCTTGCCTTATATTCATTAACCTTAAATATTACCACACCATAACTGTGTCTCTTATATTTATTATACCCAAACTATTTCCAAACCATTATATATTGTCTTATATATTGATCGATCCAAAATAGGACCTGTGTCCCTTATATCTATCAATCCGAAATATCACCACAACATAACTGTGTCTTATATTAATATACCTGAAATATCACAATAACTGTTTGCCTGAATTCATAAATCTGAAATATTACCACCTGAAATATTAGAACATAACTCTGTGTATCATATTGATAACCTAAAATATTACCACAACATATAACCGCGTGTCTTATATTTATTAATCCGAATTATTACAACATACCTGTGTGTCTTACATTTATAATCCTGAAATATTACATTAAACCTGTGTGTCTTACATTTATAAACCTGAAAAATTACAACATACCTGTGTGTCTTACATTTATAAACCTGAAATATTGCCACAACGTAACTATGTGTCTTATATTTATATAACCGAAATATTACCCAAACATGACTTTGTCGTACATTCATAAACACGAACTCTTAAGACCAAACAACGCTGTATTTTGTGTATATACTTGAATTATTACCACAAATATCAAACAAACAAACACAATATAACTGCTTGCCTTATATTCATTAACCTTAAATATTACCACACCATAACTGTGTGTCTTTTATTTATTATACCCAATCTATTTTCAACCTATTATATATTGTCTTATATTTATCGATCCAAAATAGGACCTGTGTGTCTTATATCTATCAATCCGAAATATCACCACAACATAACTGTGTCTTATATTAATATACCTGAAATATCACAATATAACTGTTTGCCTGAATTCATAAATCTGAAATATTACCACCTGAAATATTAGAACATAACTCTGTGTATTATATTGCTAAACCTAAAATATTACCACAACATATAACCGCGTGTCTTATATTTATTAATTCGAATTGTTACAATATAACTGTGTATCTTATATTTATAATCCCGAACTATTAACACAACGTAATTGTGTGTCATATATATATACCCGAAATATTACCACAACATATATATGTGTCTTATATTTATAAACCTGAACTGTTACTACAACATAATTCTGTGTCTTACATTTATAAGCATGAACTGTCACCACAACATATATATGTGTCTTATATTAATAAACCCGAAAACATAGCGCAACAAAACTGTGTGTCTTATATTTTTAAACCCGAACCAGTAACACAACACAAATGTGTGTCTTATATTTATAAGCCTGAAAGATCGCTCGTGACTATGTCTATATATTATGCGCTATGCAGATATAAATAAAACAGACCACAAATGTGTGTATTACCATTCAAATCGTCTCACTTCGTGGTGATATCCAATAAACATAAAATTCAATGGGCGTATTTAATTTCACGTTTCATGTGCTCACAATTGAATAAGTAGTCAACTTTCATATTTTTGCAAAGTGAATTAGCCATAAATATTCAACTCGAATTTTGCCTTCAGTTTCAAACCTATCAAATTTGTTGTAGATCAAATGCACAGTATTTTATCATAGTACAATAACAAGATACCGATAAATAATAAAGTGCAAACTAGTACATTGACGTTACTGTTATTGCGCCAACGGTTCAAATAATTTATAAATAACTTGCTATTCTTATTCATGGCACATTCTGTGTGTGGCTTACCCAGTTTCAATTATAATGGGAAGTATCCATTCTAATGGCTGTGAAGATAATGGACATCCTTTTCACCGAATAACTTTTCTATAGGCATTACATGGGATACGGAGACACTTAAGATATATAACCATACATACATTCACTAATTTGACAGACATATTGAATCCAGTCCGTCATTAGTCTGTGTCTCGTAGTTTCCAAGAAGCATACCAAATGCCATATTTCAAACATAATATTTCAATTAACAAGCATCATTAATGCCATGAGCTTTTATGGTGTTTATGAAGATACCACGAAGAGCACATTTCTGTGAATGTGACACGCATCACATGTCCATGCACATTCCGTTATATTTCGTTATCTATCTATATATGCATGTGTTGTGTCATATATATATATATATATATATATATATACAAAAATGAGGTAAATGTTCACTCGGTGTACATGTAATATATAATAAAATAATAAAGTCCACGTTAGTCCAACATCTTCTTTATATCATGCTAACGCTAACAAACTCATATTGCTAGTAGATCGATGACACAGTCAACGAAACAATGTGTAACTACACAAAACATGTATCACTGCATGTGATGTCTTGGTATATTCTGTAGATGTCCCATGTCACAAAATGATATTTATTCATGTAGAGCCATGCTCTAGAAATATTGCTGTATCTGTGTTCTAATATACATGTAGTAGTGTATGTAGTGGTGTGTTGCTACTCAGCGTTGAAGATAGATAGATTAATGAAAATATACAATTGACACAACTACCAGTAGATATTGTGTACAAGCAATCGTATTTAATCATTCATTTCAGTGTATAAACATCACGTTTGCCTCTTACATTCGATATTTATTGATTCAGTATTACACAAATTTAATCATATACATGTAGATCTAAACTGCACAAGAAATTTAATTATTGTGTTTTCTGTTCAAACCTCTTTACCTAATTGTGAAATACTTACAAATTTAAACACCGAACGGCATTTAGCCCATATACTTGGTGCCATATTATTAATTACTTGCAAAATTGTTCGGGTGTCTGCAGAATTAATATCTTAATCAATCAATGCATGTGACAACGGAAAGAAGGACCATTTTCAACATATATATGTGTCTTATATTTATAAACCTGAACTGTTACTACAACATAATTCTGTGTCTTACATTTATAAGCATGAACTGTCACCACAACATATATATGTGTCTTATATTAATAAACCCGAAAACATAGCGCAACAAAACTGTGTGTCTTATATTTTTAAACCCGAACCAGTAACACAACACAAATGTGTGTCTTATATCTATAAGCCTGAAAGATCGCTCGTGACTATGTCTATATATTATGCGCTATGCAGATATAAATAAAACAGACCACAAATGTGTGTATTACCATTCAAATCGTCTCACTTCGTGGTGATATCCAATAAACATAAAATTCAATGGGCGTATTTAATTTCACGTTTCATGTGCTCACAATTGAATAAGTAGTCAACTTTCATATTTTTGCAAAGTGAATTAGCCATAAATATTCAACTCGAATTTTGCCTTCAGTTTCAAACCTATCAAATTTGTTGTAGATCAAATGCACAGTATTTTATCATAGTACAATAACAAGATACCGATAAATAATAAAGTGCAAACTTGTACATTGACGTTACTGTTATTGCGCCAACGGTTCAAATAATTTATAAATAACTTGCTATTCTTATTCATGGCACATTCTGTGTGTGGCTTACCCAGTTTCAATTATAATGGGAAGTATCCATTCTAATGGCTGTGAAGATAATGGACATCCTTTTCACCGAATAACTTTTCTATAGGCATTACATGGGATACGGAGACACTTAAGATATATAACCATACATACATTCACTAATTTGACAGACATATTGAATCCAGTCCGTCATTAGTCTGTGTCTCGTAGTTTCCAAGAAGCATACCAAATGCCATATTTCAAACATAATATTTCAATTAACAAGCATCATTAATGCCATGAGCTTTTATGGTGTTTATGAAGATACCACGAAGAGCACATTTCTGTGAATGTGACACGCATCACATGTCCATGCACATTCCGTTATATTTCGTTATCTATCTATATATGCATGTGTTGTGTCATATATATATATATATATATATATATATATACAAAAATGAGGTAAATGTTCACTCGGTGTACATGTAATATATAATAAAATAATAAAGTCCACGTTAGTCCAACATCTTCTTTATATCATGCTAACGCTAACAAACTCATATTGCTAGTAGATCGATGACACAGTCAACGAAACAATGTGTAACTACACAAAACATGTATCACTGCATGTGATGTCTTGGTATATTCTGTAGATGTCCCATGTCACAAAATGATATTTATTCATGTAGAGCCATGCTCTAGAAATATTGCTGTATCTGTGTTCTAATATACATGTAGTAGTGTATGTAGTGGTGTGTTGCTACTCAGCGTTGAAGATAGATAGATTAATGAAAATATACAATTGACACAACTACCAGTAGATATTGTGTACAAGCAATCGTATTTAATCATTCATTTCAGTGTATAAACAACACGTTTGCCTCTTACATTCGATATTTATTGATTCAGTATTACACAAATTTAATCATATACATGTAGATCTAAACTGCACAAGAAATTTAATTATTGTGTTTTCTGTTCAAACCTCTTTACCTAATTGTGAAGTACTTACAAATTTAAACACCGAACGGCATTAAGCCCATATACTTGGTGCCATATTATTAATTACTTGCAAAATTGTTCGGGTGTCTGCAGAATTAATATCTTAATCAATCAATGCATGTGACAACGGAAAGAAGGACCATTTTCAAATTTTCACTGTCTTCGCTTGTTTCTCTAATCAAAAATATAAATAAAAACATCACGACAAATGGCTAAGGCAGGATCTCATGTTGCGTGATCGCTTCTGTGAATATTTCAGCCTCAACATCCAGGAGCGATCATTGTTATTTGTGTCTTCACAAAAATTTTACATTAATGTCAGTGTTGGGACATTCATTGTAAAGGTAACCTTGCTGTATGCTATCAGATGAGCTACAAGACGAAATGCCCGCGCAGGGCAACCGGTGCATGGAGTTCGACGGAGGTGCAGAATACTAATATAATCAGTGTCATACTCATATTCACAAAAATAAACATAAATTGTTCAAGTAAGTAGAATGAAGCATCGTCAGTTATTAAAGTATGAATCATGGGATGGAATGTAATACCTTCTTCAAGTTGCCCTTAGATGAAAACCAAAATTAAAACAGATAACAAATAATTGATACCCTGTTATGGCGACACATGTAGAAGTTTGTGTGTTTATATTTGAACCTACTTAACCGATGAACAGCGTGTGTGTAAGAAAGTGTACATTTACGTACTATATATCTAAATGTAACAATTTCTACGTAAACGCTCTTCATTGGTTAATGGGGGAAATATAAAGACATTGCGGGAATTTGAAAAATGACAAAGTGATCGTACCTATAAGTGAAAGTTAATTTCAATGTTAAAAATTCAAAAGTCACTTCATAAACTAAAATACCGAAAGGTTATGTATGTTGTTGCTGTATATTTCTATATATTTTCACCCACAATGACAGGTATAAACTGTTCATGTAGGATTCGTTTTCATACAATCAATCACCAGGCGGAAATTAGGACACGTCTCACCCTCCCCTTTTCCTAGTTGCTGTGTACACACGTAAGTTTACAATTTTAGGACCAGGAACGCGACATGTATTTGCAATTTTGAGTGGTGGATTACTATTTATTTTATGTCATATATGGCGGCATGTTATTAGCATTAATAATACAATAACCTAAAACAGTGTCTTGTGCGAGTATTAAAAGTTCCAAAATTTCCGCTGAATCTCTCAAACACATATTATGTAAATAACTTGGTGTCCGAACATATGCCTTACTTACAATTGTGAATACGATATGATGTTTTCTAATTAAACTTGAAATATAAGTACAACTGCAAATAAATTTCTTTTTATTGTAGACTATTACTTAATAATGATTGACATGCAACACTTAAATAATATAATATTTAGAAGCCTCTGACATAAATAGTGTGAGAGTTTCCAGAATTATATCATGAAGAAAGATACATAGGTATATAGCTGCAAATAACGTAGATATTTTACATGCTAGCACTGTATATTTCAAATCAATTAAAAAATATGTATTTAACGTGGACACATATAAAGGCGCCAAAACACTGGAGAACTAAACAATAATGCTTGACAAATAATAACGGCATTTTAATTTGTAGCGGTAAATACGAAATAGTGTTTACATATTTCTTCCTCAAATACCCAATGAAATGTGTCAGCATGAAAACTGTGCATTCATAGGTAAAACATTACTTGTGTTAGAATATCAGAAATCGTCAAAATTAAATACACATTTTAGAAAGATTTGTAAGAACAACACAAGCCATCTAGAACTGAAGGGATAAATTTCCTAGATATGCTGTAGTGTTCTTGCTGTGTACCCTTTGTCATTAGACCCAACTAAAAGCGATATTTCAAAACAGAACAGACTTTTCAAACCAAATCAGAGCACATATCTTCCTGACTGTAGATATAATATAAGTAACGGGCAGCTCGACAATTTACATCATGACAGCACTCTTACACTCATCAACAACACACAGTCTAATACACTAGTTCACCTACCTCTGTGTGTTATTGAAGGCAACCGGGTATTCCTTTCAAATGGGATATACATTTTGTCTGGAAATCACAACGGCCAGACAAGCAGACGACAATCGTAACATATCCCAGAAACCAGTTCGTACCGGTATACGTGCACGTGCGGGTGCTGACGATGTGGCGGCACTAAACACACAGACAAGGAAGACCCCAAACAACTAAACAGCAGCGGTAATTCTTTCAGAAGGACTGTTGGGCTGCAGTGGTGGTTTGGTTGATATTTTACACATATAAACAGGATGTTGGTTTTCCATGAACAATTCTCTGTGTGTTTCCTGTGTAGAATGGTGTCATGAAATGGCTACAATTTATGGATGCTCATCACGTATATCAACGTACATAAGACAAGGAATAAGTGCGAATGATATTCACTTTGAATCAAGTATCATATCAATCAAAAGGAGGACTGTTATTTACAACACTTGAATATGTTCGTCGGTATAAAGATAGTATGTCATTATTTATAGAAACTAACAATATACTAGTATATACCTGCATATATAGTGTCTACTAGTACAATAACAAATAAATACAACTGTAATTGTACACCGTGCACACGTTAAGAACACCTCTCCTAGGATATTATCATGATCATATAGTGACTCTTATCACCATGTGTTTAACAGGCTTGGTGTGTGATTTCGCTTTAAATATTGCTACATTAAAGTTCGTATGTTGTATACGGGCCTATGACATTCCATTATTACAAACAATATGAAATCAATAACAATAAACATATAAACATGGCAAGGAAATGAGCATAGATTGTCAGATCAACTACTACATCATCTGATATTTTGATTACAAAATAATACTTTTATTACCATATTATTACCCACGGATGGTTCATATGGGGGGTGCTAGTTAAATAGCTGTTTAATTTGTGAACACAATCTGCAGCAGCTTTTTTATTTACTTATTAATGAGAATATTAGGTGAGGTAGTAATGAAGGGTGTCTGGAATTCATATTTTTAAGAATTGTGGAACATCTTTCTGATGTACATTTCACCTGGTATTATGTATATTTTCATTTTCCTATTTTTTCTTATTGTTATTCTATTTTTCATATCTGCAAACAATTCACGCTGATATACATGGTGCGATACATCTATATTTACCAGAAGTTTACTTTTATGGTAGATGTGACTGGCCTCCTTGTCAAACACTGGAGGTAGTAGTCGTGATGCAGTAGAAGTCGTA
This sequence comes from Haliotis cracherodii, assembly GCF_022045235.1. NCBI lineage: Eukaryota > Metazoa > Mollusca > Gastropoda > Lepetellida > Haliotidae > Haliotis > Haliotis cracherodii. Next base: position 53,432,726 of record NW_027266297.1, read on the forward strand.
GCCACGGCTGTACGCTAGTATTTGCACTTTATCTGATTGTAGCTGTACTATTAGTAGATGGTAAAAGATGGAGTTGGTGGTAAAATGGCAATGTTGTTTTGAAGAAGAGTTATGTCCCCTGCGGTGATTGTGTCTATAAATACATTCCCTTAAAACTATAAATCATTTGAATATCCTGCAAAATGCATTTTCGAAAATATTTTAAAACCTCTACACGGCTAATATTTTAAAACACCACAAATCCCCGAGAGCTATATATTTAGTCGTATAAAAAAATACTGGCTACCCTCCATGAACCCCCTCACTTAAATATAGGTCATCATGTTGTTATCACTATGTTAGTCCATTCTACCGATGTAAATCTTGTTGCATGATGTCAGTCTCATATTTAGAATCATATTAAATTTTAAATGCAGGATTTCAATATGAAGAACCAAACGTACGAAAACAATAGATAAAGCATGAATACATTGTGGCAAGATTAAATCTAACATCAGTCCAAGGGGTTACTCTTAGGAAGTGAAATATCAGTTATCCCTGATGGTCACAGCAGTATACGATATGATGTTGAATTTCTCTGTAATATGGACAATCACAATAAAGATTTTTAAGGCGTCCTTGCATGTCTGCAGTAAGTTTTGGACTTGAGTTGCTAAACAATCTCGGACATTATGTATTCACAGATTATTTCATAAAATCTTTTATCAAAATCAGATTAAGTTTTTCATGAACTCATTAGTACATTCTTCATGAAATTGTGCTTAAATCCTTCATGAAGGTATGACTAAATGCAATCGATGCACTACTTGATACTTGTTCGTTCAAACAAAATGGCAGGGGGTACATCTTATTATAATTATGATGTTCTGCTTGTATTTCATGTGATCATGATATGTATGTTAATAACATTATAATCCCATTAACATAGAATGTCATCCTATGTATCGTATGATAAGAAAAGCAGAACTATCTGCTCAACAATACTGACACGACTAGAGCTCTACAAAACAAAACATTTCTAGTCTAGTGAGACCAGCATATTTGAGCCTGCCATGTCCCAGTCCTCGTGCCAACATGTGTACAATATACACTCTTAATAATCCCGTAAGCGAATGTTGTTTAACGCCACAGCCAGAAATAATCCAGCAATATCATTTGTTTGTTTGCTTGTTGTTTAACGCCGCACTCCACAATATTCAAGCTATATGACGGCGGTCTGTAAATAATCGTGTCTGGACCAGACGATGCAGTGATTGACATCATGAGCATCGATCCACGCAATTGAGATACGATGACATGCATCAACTAAGTCAGCGAGCCTGACCACCCGATCCCTTTAGTCGCCTCTCACGACAAGCATATTCGCCTTTAACGACACACATGGGTTGCTGAAGACCTCTTCTACCCCGGATCTCCACTGGTCGCAGCTATATCTTGGCTGCATGTAAGTAATAGTGCTTGGCCCTGTAAATAAGTGATTGATAGCAACACCAACGTTCCACACGACGAGGACAAAAGGAATTACAACCAGCCAGGTGACACATTGCGACCATCCAGTACTCACTGGTCACTTGTCACGACTAGCATGGGAACCTGGGTACCAGTCCTGACCCGGAAGCCGATAACACAGTCACATCATCGAAACAATTTGGTCTGCGCCGATTGACCGGTATAACCAATTATAAAAAGTGTCCACTTCACACATATATATCTTTAGTCTACTTGCATGTATGTTGTTTACATGAAACCGTGTTTGTCCATCACACTGGGAAATACAATATTTAAGCAGTTATTATAACACAAATATGCTTTAATGTTGTTTAAAATATCATAGACAAACAGTTATTTCATACAGCGTAGCATTTGTTTGAGTTTAATGCCACAACCAGCAATACTCGAGCTATATTATGATGGCCGAACAAACAAACCGGTGATTGATATCATGAACAACGTTCCCCAGCCACGAGACTAAGTCACCGACACTGACCACACGATCCATTTGCATAGTGTATCCATCGGTATATATACACCATCAGAAACCACTTGCATATAGTATTATAATATAGTGTGCATTGTGCACTCACAAAAATGACTTACATATAGTAGTATAATATTGTGTGCAACGTGCATGTGTATATATGTTACAGGAAACAAGCATAATCACTGATTAAGTCTAATAACTGGAAATTTCAGTGATTATGTCTAATAACTGATTCACTCGGTGGTTATGTTTAATTACTGAAATCTTCAGTAATTAGACATAATCACTGAAATGAACCAAGGGATTTTATACTTGTTTACTGAAAGCATATCCCTGCCTTTTTATAATAACTTGTGAGAAGGCTGTCCTGTCCTAAGCCAATCTCCTGTAAACAAACGAAAGCCTCGACATCTCCAAAGCCAAGGTTCTGTAGAGAGGGCGAACTGTGACATTAAAGACATTCTAGTTGCGTGGCTTGGAGACAATGACACCAGCGATTGGACTGTAGGACTTAAGTTGGTCCAGTTTCAATACCGATTTCAATACCGATCGAACACAAAAAGATTTCAGTAATTAGACATAACCACCGAGTGAATCAGTTATTAGACATAATTACTGAAATTTTCAGTCATTAGACTTAATCACTGATTATACTGTTTCCTGTAACATATATACTGAACCATCATGGATAGATATATGAGAAACCTTATTTGTCCTAACACTATAAACATATTTTGACACATATTAAAAAGATGAAACTTGGCAAAACTGATCGTCAAGGTTGAAATTAAAGTGTCAAATGTTCTAAAAGTGAAACACAACACTAGTCTCTGAGAAAATGGCATCACAAGTCAGTATCTCGTGTGTCCGTCATGTGCATTGATGACTCCCGTGCAACGTCGATACTTGGAATGGATGAGGCGGTTGGAGAAGGCCATAGGCACTTGAGCCCATACTCTGAGGAACACCTGACTCAATTCAGCTGCAGTTGTCGGCCTTGGTCAGACGAGCTGCAGTTGTCGACCTTGGTCGGACGTCATTCAGCCGTCTATGAATCTCGTCCCACAGGTGTTCAATGGGATTTAAATCGGGACTGAGGGCAGGCCACTGGGTGGTTCTGATGCCATTCTGCTGGGGAAAATCTCTTGTTGCTCTCGCAGTGTGGGCACGGGCGTTATCATATTGAAACTCGTAGTTGCGGCGACGTGCCAAATGAGGTATGGCGTGTGGTCTCAAGACTTGATCAATGTACCGAGCTGCTGTGCCACCATTGCCTCTCCCTTGAAGACCACAGGGCCGACCCTCTGTGCAAGACCAATTCCACCCCACACCATGATGCTCGGACCACCCCACGAGTCTCTCTCAACAACACAAGCATCCGAATAACGTTCCCCACGTCGTCGCCTGTATACGGTCCTTACGTGGATTTGAAATGCATTGGCTACTTGCCGGGCGGTTTGTCCAGCTTGCAATCGTCCAAGGGCTTGGTGTCGCTGATTTCTTGTCAATCTTGGAATGTGGTAGCAATTCAATAACGAATGAATGTTATCCGATCTGGGTTGATTTTTATAGGGCAAGAAATGGAGGAACACATGTGCATTTTAATTTGCACGGAACGCATGTGCATCGGGTTACCATGGCCGTTGCCGTGATGCGTTTGCACGATCGGTTTTATTGTCATCTGCTTTGGGGTTTTTATCATCAAATTTCATTTTTCCGGACAAGGTAATGTTAAATTTTAGTAACTTTGACAAAAAGTAACCAGATATTTTCTTTCATGCAATGTTACTTGGGGTGACGTTTCTTTTGCGGTTCAGTATATAATCACAGAAACCACTTACGTTACGTACACTGTGGTTTTATAGTATAATGAGTGAGTGAGTGAGTGAGTGAGTGAGTGAGCTAGGTTTAACGCCGCTTTTAACAGTATTCCAGTTATATCACGCCGTGTCAGCTAAATGTGGGAGGAAAGCCCGAAGTGATGCAGGTCTCAGACGTTTACCACTTCCGTGAAACCCACGAGCACGGGTATGGCGCTGACAAACCTAGAAACATAATCGGGGCGAACTGGGATTCGAACCCACAATCATAGGTTTCTGAGATGCAACTCTGCACAGCGAATCGCGGCGCCGTAGACGACTGGGCCCTCCGTGCCCCCTAGTATATTGTGTAAGGTGCCTCTGTATATGCAATAATGAATAGTACTTACATAATTTTTGGCATTATAGTATAGTGTCTAATGTCCATCTGTATAGGCAATCACATGTAGAGATTATTATACCAGCATCTGTGCCAAACATCTGTGTGATTTTTCGAAACGAGTGTCAGAATTCTTGTATTTCCCGAGCGAGAGCGAGTTTCGTAAAATCAGTACGACACATGCGAGTGTAATAATGTCTTTATTACCCTTTTTTTCTTAATACTTTTGAGCTCCCCTTTAGAAAAATGCACTGATCACGACCGTCGTCTCAAAAAACCACAACTGTCGAATGACGTCAACAATCTTTAGCTATGACGTCGTTTCTAGTGTGACGTTATGGTCCGGACTAGTGGGCATGGTCCGGACTAGTACAAGCACACACGTGCATGCACGTCACTATATATACGTGCAATAACTTTGACCGCGACGTTAAACCCAATTTCCCTTCACCTCACCTATTATAGTGTGTTTGTTTTTGTTGGTTTGTTGTTTAACGCCGCACTCAGCATATATTCCATCGATCCACGCAATTGGGATCGATTACATGCTTCAACCAAGTCAGCGAGCCTGACCACCCGATCCCGTTAGTCGCCTTTTACGACAAGCATAGTCTTCTTTTACGACAAGCATAGTCGCCTTTTACGACAAGCATAGTCACCTTTTACGACAAGCATAGTCGCCTTTTACGACAAGCATAGTCGCCTTTTACGACAAGCATAGTCGCCTTTTACGACAAGCATAGTCGCCTTTTACGGGTATGGGTTGCTGAAGACCTATTCTACCCCGGAATCTTCACGGGTCTATTATAGTGTGAAATGTGAATATGTTTAAATACAATCACAGAAACCTCTTACATCTATTGACTTTACTGCTGTCGTCCTGTCTTTGTTCTAGCATGTATTTTGTGTTGTTATGGCATTTCTAAAAATTGCATCAAAGATTATAACACACATGCCAGCTGTTGTTAAGATCTGCTGAACAAGTCCAGTGTTCCTTGGATTCTATTGAGTAGTATACTATAGCGTCTATCAGTATACACAGTCACAAAAAATCATAACATATACCATAGCGTCTATCAGTACACACAGTCACAAAAATTCATAACATATACTATAACGTCTATCAGTACACACAGTCACAAAAAATCATAACATATACTATAGCGTCTATCAGTACATACAGTCACAAAAAATCATAACATATACTATAGCGTCTATCAGTACATACAGTCACAAAAAATCATAACATTTACTATATCGTCCATCAGTACACACAATTACAGAAAATCATAACATATACTATAGCGTCTATCAGTACACACGGTCACAAAAAAACATTACATATACTATAGCGTCTATCAGTGCACACAATTACAGAAAAAATAACCTAAATTATAGCTTCTATCAGTGCACTCAATTACAGAAAACCATAACATATACTATAGCGTCTATCATTTCACAGAATCACAGAAAATCATTACATATACTATAGCGTCTATCAGTTCACACAGTCACGGAAAAGCATTACATATACTATAGCGTGTATCAGTGTACACAATCACGGAAATTCATTAAATACACTATAGCGTGTACGGATGTACGGCAGATAAACCAGCACGATATTAAAGCAGTCAGAGCATGTAGTTAGTCGATCGGTTGTGTCACTTTAACCAAAGCTATGCCTGCATCCGGGTATGTTATTTCCAACGACATGCATACACATATATGATAGGAGTGTTTAACACCATCTGAGTTTCCTCACCTATTATTAGCTATATTACATATATAGAGAAGCTTACCCTCATGTCTTTTGATATCAAATATATCAAACACGAGTCGATAAAAGTTTTTATTACAAAAATCGTATGTGCATTGTTTCTGTCATCAGGGCGGCATTATTTACGTCATTCGAATCTCATTGTGACGTAAGGACGGGATGACGTCATAATAGAAACGCTGTCATAGCTGAAGACTGTTGACGTCATTCGACAAATTATGGTTTTCTGGGACAACGCTGGTGATCAGTGCAAAGGGATTAAGAAATAATGGGTAATAAAGAATTATTACACTCAAGTGTGTCATGCTGATTTTACGAAACCTGTGTAAGAATACAGGTAATTAGATACAAGATACAAGAATTCTCACACTCATTTCGTAAAATCAGTATGACACACGAGCTCGTATAATAATCTCTTTAACCGCCCGAGGCTTTACGAGTGTTTGTTATAGTTGATATCAAAAGGCACTAGGGTGAGATTCCATTTATCATCCAAAATCTTTCTTTCAAACTTTTCAACTTTGAAAGAAGTACAGCTTACCAGCTTCAGTGGCAGAGAGATTAGTGATGTCATTTGATCGTGACGTCACGGTAACCGATGATGTCACAATGGTCTGCAAAGCATTGTAATCTAATTTCATTGTAGCGATATCTCCTAGGTAATATCACATAATCTCATCAATCGATATCTCCTTTCGCAGTTGTTTTGGGATGATAAGTCCATGTCCGCTTTCTCAATAAACGATAAAAATCCCCAACTTTGAATGTAATTAATTCTTGTGTGTTGTACGGAATGTGGGCAGCGCGCAGGGAGAGGAGTGACTTTTTTTGTTGCCCAACGGAGAAAGTAAAACATTGTGAATAATATAAATACATTGTCATGAACGAAAATATAGAAAGGTGAATGAAGGCACATTTCCCATACGGGAATGCATAGACCCTGCATGGTAAGTATTTGTATATTTAATACTGCGAGCTTATTTGGTCAGCCCCGAGTCACCTGGTAATTGGTCAATCATGCGACTGGTTAAATCATCTGAACAGTTTCATGTGTACAGGTGAGGAGAGGCATACGTATCCTGTCTACCTGTCACTCAGTCGTCTGTCTCCTCTCCTCTGTATACAAAAAAACCGCTCTCAACAATTAATTGTTTATCCGCCATCGATCACACTCGTGTGCCTTGGCTATCGTTCGGCTTCGTTGCCTTATCAAAACGTCCACACGTCAGCCAGCCTGGCAGTGTCAACGGGTTCTCGTGAACTACTCTGGGCTGTAATCGTACCCATGCATACAACATATACTGAGGTAGGCATGCATTAGGTGCGTGTGCACTAATTACATGCAAATATGTCTGGGGAATAATGCTACATAGACTGTTTTCTGACAGCGTGAAAAAAGATCCCATTCGAGATGTAATTACTACTTTCATTGAAAATGCGACTCTTTTTAATGGTTTGATGATTTGACAAAACGTTTTATCATGATAGTTATGTTGTTTCTCAGGTCAGTGTATCTTGTTTGTTTGTTGGTAAACGCCGCACTCAGCTATATGACGGCGGTCTGTAAATAATCGAGTCTGGACCAGACAATCCAGTGATTAATATCATGAGCATCGATCTACGCAATTGGGATACGAGGACATGCATTAACCAAGTCAGCGAGCCTGACCACCCGATCCCGGTAGTCGCATTACGACAAGCATAGACCAATCCTAACCCGGATCTTAACGGGTAAATAGAATTGTTAGATGATAGATGCAGTTCGCGACGATAACACCCAAGGCAAGCATCGTACCGCAAAGACGTAATTTGATCTAAGAGTTATCAGTGAGTTTGCGTTTTAAGTCTCTTTCAACACCATTTCTGCATAATCACGGCAGAGACACCAGAAATGGGCTTCACACATTGTACATAGGGAATGGACGATTGAAGGCTTTAACCACTAGTCTAGCCCACCGCCCCTATTGTCGGTTAAGTATACTGTTAGGGTGGTCAAAGATAGTTATTGCATGTAAGGCCTCCGGCCCATATACAAAGTAGTGACAAATAAGTAGTTTTACATATTCGGATATGTACTCATGTTTAACAATTCGTTTCTGAGAGAAATTGCATTTTTAGCATATTTTGCCAGTTTTGAAACGACAGCATTATCTTTTGAAGAGAGAAGAGAAATATTAGTATAAACTTGTTCTTTCGTCACTATAATGACATACAAAAGTCAAATAAATTTCATTTTCTATAGCTGAATGAGATAATGGGCACAACCACTTCGATTTTTCAGTGGACTTTTTCTTCCTTCATTTATCATGAGTTGTAACAATCCAAGCCTAAATGAAATGAATGGTCGAAGGGTTCTTGATGTTAATATAGATAAGTATTTTTCTGGCTGAATATGACTCTTAAAAGATATATACAAATCATACCTTGAATTGTTTTCTAGAGTTGACTGTCATTCTTGGTAAAAGATATTTATAGATTTTTTTACGAAATTGTTTCAAAACGATTTTAACATTACCAACTGTTTGGTTTAACCAAACAAAGCCGTAGCCATGAGAAAATATAAGGTTTCTAATACGTGGTACCCATGTTACTTTGCCAATGTCATCTATATGCACAAGCAAACATATTATAAGCGTGTTTGGGGATTCGGCGTGCATGCACCCCAAGAATATGAAACCAGTATTTCAAGCATCTAATTTGGGAGTTGATGTATAACGGAGTGTGGAGTACTGTGTATCACGACAATATACAAGCTATATCGTGCCGGCCTGTAAATGATACAGTTCGGACCAGGCAAACCATGCAGTGACAGAACGCTTGAGAGACGATCCACACCAGTTTGGCACGATAACACACAACCATCTCCGTGGAGAGTTTGGGTTAGAGTTGGTCCCCAGCAAAATAAGCTGGTAGTAAGAGGTGGCGTGATGTATCAGCTGGTCTGTCCAGCTGTCTTGGTTGATTGTGTCATCCTACTCTCGTCGGCGTGGATCGTTGCTCGTAATATCAATCACGGGTTCGTCTGGTCCAGACTCGATTATCTACAGGTCGGCGTCTATTGCTGAGTGTGGCATTAAACATTGACCAACAACAGACAACAACAGCTAAATCACAGAGCCTGATCACCCGATCTATATTTCTAGTCGACTCTTACGACCAGAGTAAGTGAGTTTGGTTTTACGCCGCTTTTAGCAATATTCTAGTAATATCACAGTGGGGGGCACCAGAAATGGGCTTCACACATTGTATCCATGTCGGGAATCGAACCCGGGTCTTCAGCGTGACGAGCGAACGCTGTAACCACTAGGCCACCCGACCGCCCCCTTATGACCAGAGACACGTAAAGTTCCGGATCAAAATTGGTCTTCAACAACCCATGCTTGTCGTAAGAGGCGACTAACGGGATCGGGTGGTCAGGCTTGGTTGATGCATGGCATCGTATCCCAGTTGCGTAGATCTATGCTCATGGTATCAATCACTGGATTGTCTGGTCCAGACTCAATAATTTACAGACCGCCGTCATATAGCTGGAATATTGCTGAGTACGGCGTTACACAACAAACCAACCTACGAAAAAAAAATCTAACCTTTTTACGTAATTCATAACAATACACCAACTGGTCGGTTTTATTTTTACAAATGTCCATTAGTAGTGTAAATCAATGTGTAGTAAATAATAGATTATAATCATATCATTCCTTTTACATACAACCTTCCAATATACCCAGACAAGGAATTACATTTAATTCTGACAAGGAGACAGTTACATCGGAGATGAATGTTAGATTAAGACAAGCTATATTTCGTTAACATAAATTATCTAAACAAACATCTGTAGTACGATAAAATTACATACTGACAGCCGTACAACAATAGTGAGGATATATCTAACGAGGATGAAACTCAAGTGTGGGGAATTCAAACCTGAAAACAAGTCGATGACCAGTGTAGGCCTAATACAAATATATATACCTGTGCACTGTGTGACATACACCCGTATGCTGATACACAAACACTTACGTGACAATAACGGTTTGTTTACTTACCTTGTATACAACACAACCTCTCACAATAGATGAATGGGCAGAATCAGTTGATTTTCACCCTCGGACCCAAGCGAGCCCTCCGAAAAACAGCGGTCATACAAGCGACCTGACCATATTGATAACCGTTCATGACTAGTCTGGTCGAGTAAAGATAAAAGGCGGGATGGCTATCACAGCGTAATATCCCGACACTTGTCAATAAATCCTCGTCCGAGCATCGGGGGGCCCATTCGGTAAAATCTCACCTGTCACGAACATGTGACATCGTGTGCTGACATTTTAAGCCGTCCTTAAAAGTGTACATGAATTTATTTGCTTGCGCAGCGCAATCATTTCAAGTCAGAGGCATGTTTGAATCGCGGCGCGTAATTATGAACTGTTCGATATAATCAAGGCGATGTAAAATATTAGTCTGTGATGTCAACGGTCTATTAATAGGCAACAGCATGGGACGAAAATAATCAATAAACAGTGTTTGTCTTCTGTGTGAATTTGATGCTCCTTGGTTAAAGAGTTCGTAGCGACTGTGTGCACTAAGTTAATTTTCATATGCTTTAAATTTGAATGCGTTATGGCGATTAAAAACGTTCGATTGCCCATACGTTTATGAATACAGTCAACACAGCCTCAATGTTTTGATCGGGATTGCTTGGAGATTGTATGTCACGTGACATACTGCACATGCGGTTTGTTACTATTTATAGCCAGACCAAAATAAACAAAATACTTGCTCACTGACATTTCGTTAAATGTTCCCTGGCAACTCTTGTGCATTCCCATATTTCAAAAATGAAATTGTTGAATATTTTGTGCATTGAAATTAAATAATATGCTAAGATTATTCAGATTTTGCGTTTTGTCAAGTTATTGCCATAGCCCTGCGCAGAAACGGTATCTAATGTTACCCGCAGTACCACTTATATATGTAGTTGTTTAACAACTATATTCTTTACAAAAATACCAATTGGTAACATTATTTAATGGAAAAAAACACTTGGAATGGTGATTATAATTTTTTTATAATTTTAGGTTACTAGAAATTCAAATATTAACTATATCGAGACAAGAATGTTGTGAAAACAGTGATGTTTTTACAAGATACTAGCATTTCAGACCAATAAGAAGCAACAATGGCGGACGGCATACGAGACTCGACTCTTGTTGATTTTCAGGTCTGTCCCAATGGTTATCGGGATATCTAAGTTTCATTTATTTGTATCGAATAATTGTTGATAGTTATGACTTTAATTTCGTGTCTTTCTTTTAAGTTTAACATGCCGTAGAAGGAAAGTCTCGCTCTATGACACATCATTAACAAACGCTTTGCCAGTCATTGAATCAGCTGTTCATGTTTGGTATTTATGACGCACAATCCTTCGGAATCATCTCGATCGTGCATTTCACCGTATATCTGCGTGCTTCAAGCTTTAGAGACGTTTCGGCTAAAACAGACAACATGGCTAATTAGATGCATACTAATAATACAGTGCATTAGGATAGTACACCCAGTGGCTGCTTTTCCTGACACACTACATAGATTTTGATGGGAAATTTCCACACTCATTTTTTTGGCATCCCATAACAAAATTATTAATTATGAGTAAATAATAAGCGGGTTATAACTGACAAGCAGCCATAGTATAATTTGGTAGATCTGTTCTAAGAATCAATACAATTAATTCTAATTGATGATTGATCAGTTACTCTGACCCGATACAATGATCAAGTATAATCAAACGTGGAGAAAGATTAGTTCTTACTGTAAAACTTCTGGGATAAGATATAATGGATGTTGACAGAATGATATTGTAATTGAAATTAACTTGTGCTAGTGAATCCCCCACCATTGACGATGTTGACAATCTCATTAAAATAGTCTTTTCTTAGTGCTAGCTACCGCTACACATAGATCTGGGAACATCCCATTACAGGTCACATCAGAACGACCTTTCATCTGACCAATCAGATCATCGCTTACTAGATCGCGAAAGTGAAAGTCTGAATGTGTTTACTCGTCATGCAACCTCAAAAAGGTGAACACAGGGCATTCCGAACAACAGTTACAGGTGTAAGGACTGATTGTGTCAAAAGTATCGCCTATCTCTTGCTTCAGTGGGACACGCATTTGAAAATTAAATAAGTAAACCTAAAAATACATGAAAATCCTATCCAACCTTACGCTTTGTGTCTACTTAAACAATCAAAGGGTAGCCATTTTTGCTATAGATCTTTAATTAATAAATACACTGTTAGTAATCAACACTACAGAAAATTGCAACATATACTTGAAAACAATTAGAATTACATATATTGAATCTTTATTTCTTTAACAGAGACCAAGAAGAATTTGTTGCCTGGAAAAGTTCATTCTAAATTCGATTTTATCTTGAAGCCAACTTTGAAGTTCTTGCCAGATAGGCATTACCATGCTACAGTCTGGAAATAGATGTGAAGCACTTTCTTTAGAAGCTAAACAATAACTTCAAGTGTCGTAATCCACGTGTCCCATTTTAAAAGTCTACTGTTCGTTGGTAGAATATGGTGTAGGATTTTATTTTGAAACCATTGAAGGTTTAGTGTCTCTTGAACATTGAAATGGTATGTGGTTATATAGTTACCATATTTGTATTCGAATATCATTTTCAAGTATATGTTGCCATAACAGTGTATTTATTAATTAAAGATTTATAGTAATACTGGCTACCCTTTGATTGTTTAATTAGGCACTTCAAAGTGTAAGGTTGGACTGGATTTTTAGGTTTTCTTATTTTAGTATTATTTGTGGAACACAATTTTTTTTATTGTGCTTATTATCCCTCTATATTCTAAATAATTTGCTTTTGCGTTGAACTTACTTATAAATATATTGTATGGTAAAAATTGTCCTGGTGCCTTGAGCATTCACATAACGTACCCCCTTCTCATTCCAGTTTGGGTAGTAATACTAGTATGTTACTTTTCTGTCAGTTAGAATGTTTTAATATACCAGATATGTTGCGAAGTTATATTAATATTTTCACTGTTGTCCTTCACAAATCTAGAAGTAAAGTCCCACCAGGCAGAAAGAAAAACAATTGAACTTGCTGCAAACTAGTGGGATGATGACACCTTTTAGCTTTTCACAGTTATAATCGAATATATTCGAAGATCCCAGATTTTGTAGATAGTTGGAAAATAGTTCATGTCCTTTCGATGACTTTGTATTGAGTCTTCTTGTCATTGAAACTTTTTGTGCTTGTATTTTTTCCTTTATCTTTGGTATGACTAAACCTCCATCTTTGATGCTACATATCTGTTGATCTCTTTTCACTCTGTCTGGTTTATTTCCCCACATGAATCTAATACATTTACGTTGGAATTCTTCTACAAATGCATCTGTGAGTGGGTTTGGAGGAGAGGAAAAAAGATGATTTAGTTTTGTAATGATATGTGATTATAATATGCAGTTTTTTCCCAAAGGCGAGAGGTTGCGAGCTAACTGGATGGATATAAGCATCTCACATTTTCTAAGTGTATCTTTATAATTTAGTTCAGTCATGTCAAGATGAAGGTTAGATTTTATCCCAAGTAATTCAAATGTGTTCTGATACCAGTTTAGTCTCCATTTCTGACACAACTTCATTAGTGAATGTTTTTTCGAGCCTATCCAAATATTTCTAGTTTTATCAATATTTACTTTCAATCCCGAGAAACAGGCAAAGAATGTTAACACTTGTAGCACTGTTTGTAGTCAGTGTTTCAAACCATCTAGAGAACAAGTAGTATTGTCAGATATTTCCTACATATTTCCCTTTATTTTGGCATTATTACTTATCATTATAACTAAAATTTCCATGCACAAAATAAATAAATACGATGAGAGTGGGAAAACAAATGTGTCTCACATGAGGAGAGTGCTAAAGTGTATGCTAAGTGCTAAATATGTCATAATCAAATGAGTTATGTGAAAAAATCATATTCAAGTTTAAAACAACTTAATTTAAAGTGTTAGGTTTTGCTAATTTTTGTGTGATATTGTATGCAGAATGTATTTGATATTTGTGAAAATATGAACTGTCAAAACATATCCAATTTGATCCTAGGTCTATCAGCACCTTGCCTGTGTTTGTTCATTTCACTACACCATTTATGTCCATAACCTGCATCACTGAGAGCTTTCCTCCCATATTAACCTCATGGATATAGCTTCCATGAATAGATGGTATTTATATCGCTGTGCAGAGTTGTGTCCCTTACGCACGCCAGAAACCTATGATTGTGGGTTTGAATCCCTGGCTCACCCTGATTATGTTTCCAGGTTTGTCAGCACCGTACCCGTGCTTGTGGATTTCACCAATGCGGTAAACGTCTGAGACCTGCATCACTTCAGGCTTTCCTCCCACATTAAGCTGACACACAGTGATATAACTGTAATAATGTTAAAAGCCATGTTAAACCCAACTCACTCACTCACTGATGTTATTTATATGCTGCATCAAACACGCATTACAAATTCAGACGTTTATTTGGCTCTATTTCTCTAGTCTCTATTGCATTTCTTTCAAGTCACAACCATCTAATAATGTTTTAGCATTATGGCAATGCTTCAAGGTCTTTGTGCACTATGTTCCTCCATCACCAGCCAATGTAAAGGGTTCCTTTGCAGTGTAATCACTATTGTTAACCAACAAATCGAATGAGAGGAAAGCCATCGTGTGCTCAGACCAGCGAGTGGCCAGATTACATTGCACAAAAGTTGATGTGTGTCACTTGTACCACAGCCTTGCAAGCCCCCCTGCTCTACACATCACTTCCATGCATGCAATGCAAGCCTGGGTTCAGACAATGATCATGCATGGAGTAGGGCTCTTTTGAAGTCCATCATTAATAAACAGACCACGTAAAACAGACATGTATCATTACTACACTGCATAGTGTCTATATGTATTCAAGAGTGGTGGAGGAATGGCATGTATACAGATCTTTGAGTCAAAGTACACAATGGCATAATGATGAACGTAGCTTCGCTAACCGTATCTCTGGGCTGCTCCCTATGAACGATTTTCATATTGTCTTGTCACCACCCAGAGCTACGTTCTGTCCCATATTGTTTTCCTAAAAGGTTCCCGATTCGGGAACATACCTCACTAACAACCCTGTCATAGTGTACATGAATTGTAAAACCACGAAAATTGCAACACAATTCTCTTCCTAAATTACTTGGCTTCAAATATGTGTCCCATAGCAGGGCTCGATTTAACCATATAAAACATGCACCTGTGCAACCTATTATTGAGAAATGCAACCTACTTGTGGCTGACTTACTCTTAGTTGTTCACATAACATTGATCTTTGAAGACGATACCTCTTAGCTCTTTACCATACTATATCACTAATCCAGCTGTTAGTGTTATGTGTAATTTGCCATGCTTTCATGGGCCGGATGTCATGGAACTGTGGACACTTTAAGATTGTGTCCACATGTGCCTATAACATTTACAGCAATACGTCATTACTGTCACTGGCTGCAGGCCTATGTTTCAACTTCAATAAATTTATGGGAGCATGGTGCAACCTGTTTTTGTCTGGTACAACTAGGTTTTCATGTCAGCATGCACCTGGTGCAAGTTAAGTCCAGTTCCTTGAATCAAGCCCTGCATAGTGTTTTCCTAATAGAGACCTGATTCAAATCTTCAGCAAATTGCATGCGTTGTGATTTTACTCTTTCCTTCAAATATCAGTACTTGTATTTTAGATCTTTACAGGCAAAGATATATTTTTTTCACCATTGCACTTAGTGATGGTGGCAAAAGATCTGTACCCTCTCAGTTATTCAACCCCGATAAGTACGTAAAAAATTTCCATGATAGAACGTATCAGGATACATATTTAAAGGCAAGTGTTTTAGGAAGCGAATCGTGTTGCAGTTTTCGTTGGATTATGATTCATGTACATTATGGAGGGTTCTTACTGCGGCAGGTTACGAATCAGGACTTTTAGGCATTGGTTTTGCCCATGTCTTTAGAAGTTAACTAGCCTAGTAAATGAGTAACCAGCCTGAGATGAATCAGGATTCCCTGACCTGAGAGATAACATAGCTATTATGGTAGAAGGATTTGTCAGACACAGTGTGATATTTGACTATCAGGTGCTCTTTGAACTGAGAATTAATAATAAGTCCATTTATATTATAATGCACCAGATTCCATTCACCAAGTTAATGCTCATGGCGCTACATATGATGAAGCAGGTTATGCTACAGCAAGGAAAAAGTCGTGGCCTGGGTCAAGGCGTTTTGAATTTAGACTGAATAGTTCTGCTTGAAAAGGTAGGTCTTTAGAAGTGCCTTGAATGATGAGAGTGGTATTTTCCCGTGGCAAGGGATTTAACTGACGATAGAAGTCCAGTTTCCACCCTTGCGAACTAGGCAGGAATTATGGAGTTACATTTGACTGGACTAACAAGTCTATTCATTGTCCAATCAAAATCACATAATGAAATTAACAACCGCTTTATAAACAACAAAGTGACTGCCATGGCGATTTGAGTCGATTGCAGGATTTGCAGACCATGTGTGCTGTCAGCTGGGCATCGACAGATATGTTCGAAATATTTTCATGTTTTTAATCAAGGTGCTCAAGTGATTTGATGCACTTCGCAGGATAAAACCAGTTTTCTTATGATAAAGATCTTGATTATCAGTCAGATTACCTCAACTTAAGTTGGTAGAATTTCAAACATGAAGTCCAAATTGAAGCTGTGTGTATATATATTCACACTTGTATTCATGTATATTTGACCAGTTTGAACACGTCCAGACTTCTGTAGGTCAGCTCTTACATACCAGTATTTGCTGTTTAAAAAACAGGACAAAGAAAGAAGAAGAAAAAACAAGAAAAACTTGTTAAGGACTGACTGGGCTCAATGAACTGGGTCAATCTAGGTGTAGACTTCGTAGTTGTGCCTTGTGTATAACTAGGACCATTATTCCTGTCAATATCACCTTGTAAGGATAACCAGTTAGTCTAAATGGATCTAAATCATAAAATTTGAGTTAGTAGGGAGGTCAGTAAAGTGTTAATTAGTTCAAGTTTGCTACAACTGTAAATTGTTGAAAACATCTATTGGCAATGTATGTGTTAAAACAGTTTGGGCTTACTCATTTCGTCATTTTTGCTGAGACTGGAGTTTTATTGCACAGACTGCATCCTGCGGGTGGGGATCTAAGTCGTCGCCTCTTACGACAAGCACAGTTGCTTCCTCACTCTAGAATGGAGGATGGAGTAGAATAGTTGGTGTTTAGGCTCATTTTCGTGGTTAATTGTGAGTCATCGTACCCCATCTTCCCAATGCAAGGGAGTTAACTGACTGTCAAAGTCCAGTTTCATCCCTTGCCAAACTATCCTGGAATTATGGAGTTATATTTTGGCTGAACTAGTGAGTGAGTATGGTTTTGAGCCACTTTTATCAATATTCCAGCAATATCACAGCGGTGAACACCAGAAATGAGCTTTACCCATTGTGCCCATGTCGGGAATCGAACCAGGTCTTCGGCGTCACAAGCAAACGCTTTAACCACTAGGCTACCCGACCGCCCCTTGGCTGGACTAAAGACTCTATGAATAATCCTATCAAAATCACATTACGAATTTGACATCTGGTTATTAAACTGGCATGCAAATGTCTGTTGATTGCAGGATTTGCAAAACATGTGTACCGACAACTTAACGTCAACAGATATTTTCCAAATCTTTTCCTGTTTTCAATCAAGTTGCTCACATGATTTTATCCACTTTGTGAAATATGACCAGTTTTATTACAAAATAGATCTTGATTATCAATCAGATTGCCTTCCCTTGGCGATGCCATTTTATTTGAAACAAATACAAGTGATATGAGAGGTAGAATCTGATTGGTCAATAGGAGGGACATAAGTCATAATAGCCACTGTTGGCGCTATGATCGAACCTAGAAATTTCAGCCTAGTTCGGCAAGGGTGGAAACTGATCTTATCCAGTCAGTTAACTCCCTTGCCTCGGGAAGATGTCGTACCCCAAAAGCATGAGACTCACATCAACTACTGTATCCCTGGTCCAGTGATTTGCAGTCTGTCATAATATAGCTGCAACAAAAAAAACAAGTGAATATGCCGAACTAAGCAATCTCTGCTTCACCTGTAACACAATAATTAGGGAGTCTTCACAGCTTTGTGTGAGATATGTAGATCAGGTGAATGGGTCCAGATGTTAGCGGCATCTATTCATAGACTGAGACAATGAATATACACATCAGTCTATGACTAGTGAACAAACTGATGCCAGCCTTAAGTGTACATGAATAATTGATACTGTACCAGCAGGCTTGTACCAGCTAGTGCTAACTGACTGTTCAGGTTGATGGGTGTACTTGCTTGAACTGACCCCAACACAACAGCTTTTATTTCAGTATTGGTTTGTATTTATTTGTATGTGTTATGGTTTGAATATATTTGTATTAAATCCTTTGACTATCAAACAAAAAGGAGAGTACAAGATGGCTGATGTGCACACAGAGAATTTATGATGTTTTCATATGGATTAACTTTTTTTAATTTGTTTAAAATATTTTATGAAATTGAATATTAATTATATATTTTTCAAAATATGCCTCAATGGTACTTTCTTTTTTTGGACTGTTAAGTTAAATAACAAACACTTTAGAGAAACCTATTTTTAGTGTCTGCGGACATCCTTAATTTGACATGGCTCATATCTACATTGGCACGAAAACGTGCTCGCCATGTTTATGGAAAATGGATAAGTTGTGAAAGATTTCGCCACAGCATTAGTACTTTCTCCATTAAATAGCCACTGGGGGTGTGTTGTGGTATTCAATAAGTCATGTTAATGTAACTACAAAAACACTCCTATATATAGTATTAGTGTTGACCCTATTTTAACCTTATATGTCAATGGACCATTCAGTTTACTGTTAGTTATGGTATTGTAATCCTGTCCCTAGGGTCTTTCTGGTACTGTAGATCAATATATTGATATGTCATGATACTTCTCACTGTGTTCACTCAATATATTGATATTGTGTTTTCATCAATGAAAGCACAGCCTTTCCTTTCATAAGCTGAATCCAAGTGTTAGAATTATAACAGGTAATGTCTGCTTCAAATATTAGATTGCTCTATTAGTATTCATACATCTTGCCTGCGTTTCTGTCAGTATGCTAAAGAAAATAAAAAATATTGAAATCTGATCAAACTTTTATTATTATATATCGAAACAAAGTCAGGCATGACAGTCAAGGTGTTGTATCATATATACACTCATGTTAATAGTGGAAGGTATTGGGTGTCCCTATGTTCATATTGAGTACAGCAATCCTTTAGAGCCCCAGGACCACACTAATTACTAATATAACAATGATTACATGAGACTCATATCAACTGCTGTATCCGTGGTCCAGTGATTTACAGTTTGTCATAATAAAGTTGCAGCCAAAAAACCACAAGCGAATATGCTGTACCAAGCAATCTCTCCCTCTCCTGTAAAACAGTAATTAGGGAGTCTTCACAGCTTTGTGTGAGATATGCAGGTCAGTTGAATGGGTTCAGATTAGGGCTGGGACGAGTCCAAATTTACTACCCAGGTACCCACCCCCCTATTTCCTGACCCTACCCGGGTACCTGCTGTAGGTCTCAAGAGATAGGTACAAAATGTCCGATTGGGAAAAGTATTTAGATACAGGTATAAAATGATCAGGTCATGCATACACTGAAGTTGACTGAAGCTTTATCTTTAAGCAAACATATAACGTCAAAAGGAATGTGTGCATAGTCGGAAAGAAATGTGAACATTTGTCACTTATAGTGTAACCATAGAGATCCAGATAATTTTTGCCATTAAACAATATAATCATGTGACTAACCACGGGTGTGTGTAGTCCTGTGAGTACCCGGGTCCTACTCAGTACCCACACTACCCGAGTTACCAAGGCCTAGTTCAGATGTCAGCGGCAACTATTCATAGACTGAGACAATGAATATACACATATGTTTATGGCTAGAGAACAAGCTGATGCCAGCCTTGAAGTGTACATTATTAATTGCTACAGGACCACACTAATTTCTAATATAACAATGATTACAGATCCTTCTACAGATATCTGGCACATGTCACTGGGGCATGCAGGCAAGTGGTCTAGAGCCCCAGACCAGCAAGTGCTGGTGCCTGGTGCTGAGATCGTATCCTGCTAGTGACCAGGCTGTTATTCAGCCTATGGACCAACAATGTTTACAGGTCTTTGCAGTGTTGTCACTACCCCTAGTGTACAGTACATTCACCCTGTGCACCCTGAACCCGCTTGTCCACTGGTAGATGACCAGATGATGGAAACTTGAATACATTCATACACTCAAAACAGATGTGTCAAAACGTGTTGCCCTGGGCAAGTGACTTAGTTTAAATGTGCCTCTGTTCACCCAGCAGGGAATGGGTACCTGAAAAGATAGGTGGATGTAAAAACACTCTAGCACCCGTAGGCAGTTTGGATTGGATACTTCCAAGGGAGTTAAAAATGATGACTGGAATGCATACTGATCCACTGGTAGGGGAACAAATATACTGCATTTGAGCAGACACTAGAATCTGGATAAATGGGGTATATAAATGTCTTTTATCATCCAATACTGGCTCCCACTGGAGATATGGCTTGGGTGAGATCAAGCGATATCTACATTGCAGATATCGCTGTAATGAAATTGCATCACAATGCTTTGCGAACCATTGTGACATCATTGGTTACCATGACGACACTATCAAATGACATCACTCATGGCTCTGCTACTGAAGCTGTTAGCAGTACTTTTTACGCTTAGGACACTGCTTATTAAAGTCTACAAACTGTAAAAGTTGGAAGAATGATGTTGGATGATTAACCTCAACCTTGTGTCTTTTGATATCAAATGTATCAACACGTGTTGATATATTTTACATCAAAAGACACTGAGGTGAGATTCTCTATATATATTAGAAGTGGGACAGATGAATTAACTGAACTTGGAGAATTCGGTTGTGTTATGTATGTTAATTTGCTTTCTATGTTTTAGGCATTCACTGGAATTGATGACATCGAGACATGTGTGGCAATACTTGAACAGCATGATTGGAGTCTAGAGGTGAGTTGTAAACAGACCCCATGTAGACCCAGGTTAAGGCCCCGGTGTATGTTTAAGATCAAATGTCTATCACATCTGTGAACTGGTATGTGTAGACTGGTGAAAGTTGAGTGGAAAATTTGGAGAGGCAGAAACTGGCGATTCAATTAGTGACAGCCCAAAATGAAAATTGAGAAAGATCTACATTCATAATGGTGTGGGTTATGAGATAACTGATCTCTGTGGTTCTGATCTGTTTATCTCTAGTGTGACATCTGACACATACATTCTGAGGAAAGTTGTGTCCGGGTCAGATCAAAAATACCCACTCCATATTTTTTATGCAGTGGGGTCATCCGCACTCTCTCAGTATATGCTCACTCATGAATGTTTTCATGTTCCGCTACACAACAATCCAAAACTTGGATCCCAGTGACCATGAGCAATGCTAGCAGTAGATCGTGAAGTCAATGGTCGATTTATATGTGCCCGACCAATCAATCTCATTAAAATCAGATCTTAGTTCTCGCTATCGCTAAACAAAGATCTGAGGACATCCCATTACGGGACACGTCAGAAAGACCTTTCATCCAACCAATCAAAGCGTCGCTTACCAGATCATGAAAGTGACAGTCGGAATGGGTTTTCTAATCATGCAACCTCGAAAATTTAACACGAGGTAATTCAAACTACGGGTACGGGCTATAAACTGATTCCGTCAAAATTATCGTCTATCTCTCGCTTCTGTGAGATAAACATTTGAATTGAGGAGGCATTGCACAGTACGTAAGAAGCACTGCAATACAATCGCAACCACATATTAGACATTCCGGAATGTTCATTTGTTCAGTTTTCAAAAAAAAATTTCAAGAACGGTGTCAACATATTTTTTGCCAGGTTGAAACGAGTGCCGATAAGCTTGAGAAAGCTGCTTTCTAATTGGCTGATGTCAACTTTTTGTTAGTTGTTTCAGTGGTCAGTCAAAGTTCGCGAAAGGTCATTCTGACGTGACCCGTAATGGGATGTCCTCAGATCTTTATTTAGCGGCAGTGTGAACTTAGATCTGATTTTAATGAGATTGCGGACCAATAGTCTGACAGTTTTCCTTTTTAATCTGACAATGACTTTCATGAATTGTCACAAAGAGAAAAGGATTGTAACCTTTATCAAGTCCTTACCATGATAACAATGACTAACAGTTAGTCACAATGGATCTGTCATTTCGTGGGATTATATTACTTCGCCCTGTAATCATGGTAATTATTGCAAAATTACACACACGAACACCTGCGTGAAGATCTGGGATAGAACTGGCCTTCAGTAACCCATGTTTGTCATAAGAAGCAACAAACGGGATCGGGTGGTCAGGCTTGCTGACTTGCATAGATCAATGCTCATTATGTTAATCACTGGATTGTCTGGTCCAGATTTGATTATTTACAGGCCATCATCATATTGCTAGAATATTTCTGAGTGTGGTGTTAAACAACAAACAAAAATCAACCAAGAACACAAAGAAATATATTTGTTACCATGGTTATACTCACTCACTCACTCACTTTTGTAAGACAGTTGACAGGAAACTAGCAACCCAAGATAGTCATCGAAGTGTACTAATACGCCACAATAGTATTCCATTTGTGAAAACAGTTTCTGTACAACTTTTTCATAAAAACATATCTCGAAGAACAAAGAATTCATTAGGTAAATATGTATAGAAAGCTGTGTGTTTTTACATAAGCCCTACATCCATGAAATTTACGATAACTACCTATACAGCCCATCATCATCATAATATATTGCATATATTTCCACAACAAAAAGCACTGTTATTTCCCCAGTCACTGGATCAGTGTGCACTCAAGAATCATTCTCAGCTCCCTGGGGAGTATACTACCCAAGCTTCCTGTTAGGCACTAGAAGGTTAACAATCACATTGCCAACTCATCCTACCGGGTACCCATCCACTGCTGGGTGAACAGAGACACATTTCGAACAAACTCACTTGCCCAAGGAGACGTTACTTGTGTTACATGTGCTTCAGTGTGGGGCAGGACTGAAGCCCTAGAAACTCTCAGGAGCCAAGCTGCCGAACACAGTCACCATCTCCGCAACAGATGTTGCTTAACTTCGTAAACTGTGCGCTGTGCACAGACCATGTGCCATCATCAACATTCATGATGCAATCAAGCTGAATCCATTACTAAAATGTTACTGCAATATCAAGAACATGTGGCGTAAAACAACAAATAAACAAAATGCAATCCAGTCACCTTGAAGTCTTCTATGGTATTTAAATCGAGGCACCCCCAATACATATATGCTGAATCTTTAACAGTTTACATTAGAGTTGTGACAAGGACCCCTCGACTTTATTGCTTCATTTAAATACTGGTATGTTTAGAGCATAACATGGTTAGAAATACTTTTTCTTATTATGCATGTTTGTTCAGTAAGAACTTCAGACTAGGGAGGCAAGTGGTCTAACTCTAAGACACCACAGTTCTCTGGGCACAGGTACATGGTACTTGTCAGCTACCAGTATCACTTTGAGCATTCCTACCCATGAATCCGACGATGCTGTAATGTCACTGACATATCATTCAAGGCAGTGTTTCTGTTAATCCCAGCACATCATTTACTTCCTTGATCAGGTGATGACATACAGATGTACCCGTCACCTCCTAGCAGACGATTTTCTGCACTCAATAGCCAGTATACTCTCAAGGATCGATTTATGGAATTTGATTTTAATTGCACCATGTGCATCTTGACTTTAAAACCTAGTTGCACCAGATTAAACCAGGTTGCACATGGTCTCATGAATTAAGTTAAAACATGCACATTATCTTGAAGTTCCCACATTTTGATGTCATGCCCCCCAAAGCAAAGCAAATTACAGATTACAAAGCGATTAATGATGTATACTACTCCAAATTTGCTAAGGATCACCACTTTAAAAAGTGATTTGTCAAATTGTGTTCATATTTTGAAATAGCCAAAGACAATATTGGGTGAAAACATGTTTAATGAACAAAACCACCCTGTGGCACAATCATCATGACCTGCATGTTGCTGGGTAGCTGACCCAAACATCTGAAATTGAGTTACCCAATAATTGTGTACCGAGATATTTCAGTCTTTATTTGGAGGATGATTTTTTTATATCTTCAAAACTTGATCTGTAGCAAACTTTGAGTAGTATGGTATGTAAATAAGCTTAGAGGTATTGAATGTGTTCAAAGATTTATGTTGTGTCAACATGTAAGGGTTAAGACACAAATGTAAAAAGATTTTGACATGTACATGGTGCATGTAGACATGAATATTAGGTTGCATTTTTCAATAATCGGTTGCACTGGTGCATGTTTTATATAGTTAAATCAAGTCCTGACTCTGTGATAATGGGACAGTTGCCAAGTCTCTCACAGGTCATCCCCTTGGGGAATCAGGAGTAAAATTTGTCCCCAGTAGCATGTTGAATGAGTCTACAAGCTGAATCGGGTGGCCAGACTTGGTGATTTGGCTGATTGTGTGCCATCAAAGCATGATTGTGTATAATATTGCTCAAACTTTGAGTCACTGGTTTGCTTAAACCAGACTTGATTTTTTACAGACCCCGTCATATTGCTTGACTGTTGTTCACTCACTCAATCCAACAGGTCAATAACATTATACTACACCATGGTACGCCTTACAGTTGGCATGGTTGGCAAGTGTTCAATTTCAATGTTGAAACCTCACCAGAAAATGCTGTCAGAAAGAGTTGACTGCAAGTAGAAAAATAGCACATGATCAGAAAAGGCTACTCAGATTGAAACAATTCAGTCCATGATTTATTACATTATGTTTCATTTGACAAAATGGTACATTAATATAAAATATTGTTTTCAATTATGTAGATGCATAATTGGTGTACAAACTAAGTATTGTTTTATGATATGTGTCGTATTGAATGGATTGCAATTACTTGTATCAGGGCTTAAACAGTTAACAGTCGAGGCCTGGTAGACAGGTGTGGGCTGAATTTCAACAGTGAAACAAATCAACTCATGCTTTTTGTTGTCAGACTGCAGTGAACAGCATCCTCCAGGATGGAGCTTCTGCAACCATCAATCCTGTTCCCCCTAGCAATGCCACAGCCGGGGAGACGACAGAGATGGCAGACTGTATCATGGATCCAGACTACCACAATAAGGGCTTTGTGTCTGATGACCCGGCACTGGTCGTAGAGGGTGCTTCAGCTGCTGGTCCCTCCACAAGTTTTGCAGGACGCAGTATGACACGAATGTTGCACTTCCAGGTGGAATATCGGGACAAGAATATACCACTTATCTTGCCAGACACAGAAACCATTGGTAGGTGGCTTGTTTGGTAAAGTATTTCAAAGAGGTGAAATGGGGTTCAAGATTATTGCACTTTTATCATAGCGTGTGTATGGCACCAGGCAGGGTAGCAAGAAGTACCATCTGCTTGTACTAGTCCAGACTTATGCTAGATTTATAGTACTAGCCCTTTGAGATATGATGTTGCAGTTTAACATGGATACCTTATTCAGTATACTGACTCTCATATCCCATAATATCCCATAATGCAAAGCACCAGGGAGGGTAACACAAGTAGCATCCTTTAAAATGTTTTGGTGTGATGCGGTTGGGGATCAAACCACCGACATTCTGCTCTCAGGCCAGATGCTCTGTCTGCTAGACCACAGGAGCAGTATATTTCAAAATATGGTCTCTTCATGAATGCATTGATCAGTCGTTCTGAAATATGCCATTGTGTTACCTGTCTCTTCACATATGATCAAGTAGTGTATTCCTTTCAGGCAAGATCAAAGAAACACTGAGTGTTGAACTTGGCATACCAGTTGACCAGCAAGAGTTGAAAGGATTAGTCAAAAGAAAAGTTGAAGATAGGGTAGGTACTCTTTATATTTGTAGACACACTCTTGAGACAAAGCATGTCACCTCTGTGACATCAGTGCTCTCCATTTAGTTCTTTTCACTACTCCTTGCTCTATGGCTACATGTTAATCAGTCAGTTCTGTTTAAAGCCATAATATATAATTATTAGAAATTCTGTCAGCCTCACTTTCAAATACCTGCCAAGCATTGTCGTACCAAAGTACCTTCAGACAAAGGAAATCACTGTGTACGATTCTTTCTTTTACTTTCCTCAATCATTAATGAAATATGCCACATATAATCTGTCATCGATTGGTAATATTGCGGCAGGGTGCACAGATGCTTGAAGAAAATTTGAAATGAGAACATGAAATGCTTTACAGTATTTCTTAAATTGGAAAGAACAGCTATAAAAAATTGTATCCTTTAACCGTTTAATAACATAAATGTAAACGTGAATTTTTAAACTTATCCTATCTCACACTATGCATTTCTTCCTTCATCTTTCGATCCTCCTGTGGACAAAGTTTCCAGCTTCTAGAAACAATTCACCTTAACAAGTCCCATGGTCACCACCCAAACAAATGGGTCATGCGCTGTAATCCCGTGCATAGCGACCTAAACGACATGATCACATGACTGCCCCTGCCACACCATTCTCTTTCTCATTGCCACACTGTTGAGACGTGTATTGAGTTCTTTGAGAATACATTTTGAGTTCTTACAGAATGCATTTTCTTTTTTATTTGCGGATTTCCCTTCATCATAATATTTCGTATTAACTTAACGTTTGTAACCTGAGGGATCGTGGGTACCGAACATGCAAATACCACGGCATGTCTCGAGTGCAGACAAGCCTTATCCATTTCGGATCCTCGCGATCTCTCTTGTAATTTTCACGGCAATTGTAGAGACAATAGATATTTCCATTGTTCCTATCTCACGGATAAATCCTTTCCCATCTACCTATGCAAATTACACAAGTGGGACGTTGTCTGGCGGTCAAAGTCCAAAAGACATAGAACATGTGTCGTCCTCTGCTAAGCAGCCTAAGAGGGTCACCAAACTGGCTGTCCACTCCTCTGTTTCTGTCGTCAAACCTTCTCCAGTGTCTACTTTACCTACACTGTCCGTGGTTTGGATGACATCTTCGATAGCTTTCTCACAGACGATGTTGCTGCTGTACCGGTTCAACAGTGTGTCTGTCCCCAGTGTGTCCATGTCCACGCCTCGGACTGGCTCAGACGTCCGGATGGTTCTCTTTGCAGACGACTTGTCCAAGCCAGATTGACAGCACCACATGTTGACCCTTCTAGCGATCCACGATCATCAGCTACCAGTCAATGGTCATCCCCCGCTCTTTCACATGATGTTTCTGGATGTTAGGCACCCATCTCCAGATTTCAGTGGACCTCCTCCAATTTCAAAAGCAGCATCTGGAGGAGCATCAGAAGAGGGAACGACGTCAACCTCAATTTGTTCCTTCAATACCTCCATGAAGTTCTAGGAGTGAAGACTATTTCATTTCGTGGCCTCCCTCCCATTATGGCCATCAAGGACAGCAGTCCTATCTCCAAGTTCTCTGGGCTCTGTGTCATTCACCGCTTCCAGGGATGTCGGCGAGTCTGCCAATCAACTCATCCTCCAAGTGAACTTCCGCCTCCAGTCGTACGCATTGTAGAGACTCCCCATGACCGGTCTTTTTGTCACACTCCTCCTGCAGAAGGATTATAGGCTGCCGCTGATCATAACTCGGTCAACAATGCCAACACCCCTTCCTGTGCTAAAAGAAACTATCGGTACATTGCTTTTAAAACATGCTATAGAATATCTAGGTCCAGACCCTAGTACCCAAGGGTTTTACTACCTGATCTTTCTGGTCCTGAAGAAAGACATCATGAATCTCAGGATAATATTCAATATGAAGACATTCGAAGTGTTATATCTGGAAGACCCTCCGCATTTTCGCGTGACATCAATCCACTTCGACCGGTCATCTGATTCAGTGACCAAATGGTCAGTATTGACCTCCAGGAGACATATCTACACATACCCATCCATGGGGAGCATCCCCATTTCCTTCGGTTCATTTTCTAAGGCTGCCACTACCAATGGAAGGTGCTCCCGTTTGGAATTTATTTGGCCCCATGCTTTTTTACCCGCATTACCAAGCCCATCACAAAGTTCATCCAAATTTGAGGGTTCACCTTCGAGTCATACATCGACGATTGGTTTCAGGCCCATACAGATCCAGACATCCTCATGTACCATGTCGAGTTTACACAACAGCATCTTCATCAGGTAGGGTGGCTCATCAACGTTGGCAAGTCTGAGATGACTCCGACTCAATGGCTCTAGTTCACCAGGGCTCTATTCAACTCCAGACTGGGCATTATGTTTGTCCCTCAGGACAGGTGGTCGAGGATACGTCTCATGACATTGGTACTCAGACAGCCCCTACCTCTACTCCAATGGCAACAGCTGCTCGATATTTGGACTTCAGCGGAATCCCCTACTCAAAAAGGTCAACTTCAACTTTGACCAATCCAGAAGTCGCTTGTCGCCAATGGCTATTCGAAGAGAGTAGCCAAGACCATTACTGAGGCTCAGCACACCTCTACTAAGACCCTATATGACCACAAATGGAAAGCTTTCAAAGCCTACTGTCTATCTCATGACATCACCAAGCTGACCACTGCTTCTCCTCATCAGGTCGCCGAATAGCTCCAACATTTATGATCTACTCAGAAGCTGTCCACTGGTCCACTTTCCTATCTTGCTGCGATCAACTCCATCATTGCTACTATAACTGGATGGAAGATCTTTACGGTTGCTGAGCTGCAGTCCCTCATTCGGTCCTACAAGTTGGCTGATCAGTTGTCTTACTTCCGGACGTCCACTTGGGATCTTACAGTCTTTCTCCACCATTGGACTTCAGTAGAGGTGGTGTACAAGGACTTCGAGTTGATCGCCTTAAAGACGCTGGAGTGAGCGAGGTCCATGCTTTGGATTCAACAGGGTTCAGTTTGAGCAATTAAAGAATGGGAAGGTCTTAATGGGCGTTTGCTGGGACTTCATCGTGAAGAATCAGCTTCTGGGACGGCCAGATCATTCATCTCATATAAGAAATAAACGTCTCATGGTCGTTATTTGTCGTACAATTAACAAGTCCCACTCGTCGTTTATTTCTTAAATATGCTTACTTATCTCACATGCTATATGCCCTCCCGACCATCCGGACCATCCCAAACATACCCACATCCCCACATCTAGAATGATGTGGCAAGGGTAGTCATGTGATCATGTCCTGTATGTCGCTATGCACAGGATCACAGTGCATGACCCATTTGTTTGGTTGGTGACCATGGTGATTCTGGGATGTGTCGGGTGAATTGTTTGGAAACTTTGTTTAAGCATGTTTCCTTGAAAGAAAGATCGATAGAAGGAAGAAGGAAGAAATGCATAATTTGAGTGTATAAATATACAATTTTCTGTAAAAATTACATTTATGAAAGCAAAATCTTTGCAGAAAATGTCAGAGTATGTCTATTTTGGATGTGTTGTATGAGCAGACATGTAAGGCTGTATGGTAAGTGTTTTCCAGACATACACTGTTTTTTGCAGACTGTGTTACGAGACCTGCACCTGCCCAAGCAGAACAAGCTCTATCTGCTGACACCACAGATCAACAACCCAACGCTCACAAAACCCAATGCTCCAGTCAGGGAGGAGTAAGATCACTTTCTGTTAAGCAAGGATGTAATTTTTAGCATTAGTTGCATCTCTTAGCCATGCCAGGATCCGCTAGTTCACCTGATTTCTGGTATGACCCTTGGTATGTCATCATACCCTGAAGGTGTGGGATTATTAATCTTAGTTCTAGCTACCACTAAACATTACGGGTAACATCAGAATGACCTTTCGTTCGTCCTATCAGAGAGTCGCTTACCAGATCATGAAAGTGACAGTTGGAATGTGTTTTCTAATCATGCAACCACAAAACAAATTTAACATTAGGTATTTGGAACGACAGTTATGGGCTTTATTGCTGAATCCATACAATCAAGGCTATCTTTTAGCCATTCCAGAATCTTTTTTTGTTTAGTTTTCAAATTTTTTATCGAGAATTAGTCAAAATATCTTTCAAAGTGTAGTCACCAGTTTGAAACTAGTGCCATAAAGCTTGAGAAAGCTGCCTTCTGATTGGCTAATGTAGACTTCTTATCAGTCATTTCATTAGTCAGTCAAAGTTCGCAAAATGTGGGTCTGACGTGACCTGTAATGGGATGTCCTCAGATCTTTGTTTAGCATTAGGGAGAACTAAGATCTGATTTTTTATGAGATTGGGGATGCTGCTCATGTCAGGTACTTATTAGCCTGGTCCAGAGAGGATTCTGTACAGGCTGACATCATATAGCTGGAATATTGTTGACTGCTGTGTAAAAGTTGACACACTGAGATAATAATCTTAAGAGCAATAAGGAATTAGGGAATATTTGTCCGAAGTGAATTAATTTGAAAGCTCCGGGCCTCGGCACAGAACTTTCAATATGATTTCAAGAAGGACAGATAATCCGTAATTCCACATTGCTTGTAGGTTCTTCTTTATATTACTTGTAGTCTGGTGATGAGAAAAAGTGAAAAATGTGGGTTTCCTGATCTCAAATGGAGACCTCAGCTCAGTGGCTCTATCAGTGGAACGTCACATAAGGCCATCATGAACAGTGGATGTCATCGTCTTCAGTTATATGTGACAATACGTTCATATGATATCACGTTGCTGTGGGCTTCACCACAAACAATAACACAATGGGACAGTCTTATTATGCTTAGTGACAATTACTGACAAGAATTTTACCTATGTCTGTGCCCTTATGGGTAATATCGTGATGTAACAGCACTTCTGTTCAAGATGACATTAAGCATAGCTCAGTCACTGTTCATTCAGTGTTATGTTCTTGTGTTTATGTTGAGTGATTCTCATCATTCTGTGTTTCAGTCCATGTGAAATGTTCGACCGGGAGTACACCCTGAACATCAAGTTCATCGACGGCAGCAAGTACCAGTACTACCCACTCAAGTTTCAAGGGAGTAAATCTGTCCGAGAGGTTAGTTAAAGCAACTACTTTAAAGTTTTTCTAAATACAAATTTATCATATTCACTGTAATAAGTACCCTGTGTGCCTAGAAAATTGACAAAGGGGCGCTTATTTAAACCATACACAAGTTAAAACTGTCATTGGTTCAACTATCAGTGAAACACAAAACTTTTCCATAATAGTTATTTGGCAGTTATATGCTTGTACACTGCCATTATACACTGTAATATACAAAAGTAAGTATAGGCTGTCATGTAAATTTTTTTGGCTTAGTACGGTGGTGTTTATGAAGAGTACTTGCAGATTGAAGTTGATAGAAGTTGGTCTGGGGTGCTTAGTACGGCAAATACGGTAGTCTAAACTGTTCTTTGTCTTGATGACAGCAGATGTTTTCAATGGACCCACAGGGTTTAAAGTAAGTAAGGTTAGATACCCACAGATGATAACTGTGTAAGTGATTGGGTATGGTTTTACGCCACTTTCAGCAATAATACGTCCGGGGACACCAGAAATTAGCTTTACACATTGTACCCATATGTGGAATTGAACCCAGCCTTTGGTATGATAAGCAAACACTTTAACCACTAAACTACCCTACCAGCCCCAGGGGATAACTAGACATACATTTGATAGTTCCCAGGCATTCCATTTTGCAAGATATCACTGAACATAGTATATCAGTTACAGAGTGATCTCTCTACTGTTACTGAGTCTAGTCTTTGAAACAGGTTAATATTTGTGTTTGGTAAATAATGCAATACCTCTTTTATTTGTGACACTGAGTGTTAGCTGGTAACATGTTCTGTGTGTAGATCAAGCAGGCGGTGTTTGTGCTGACTGACGTAGCCTCCAGGTTCCAGGTGTGGTCCGGCTGGCCAGATGGCATCAAGGATGAGGTGGGTTCAGTAGGCACTCACTTATCTAGCCACAAAATATTCTCCCTGGTGATACCGGACCAGGATGCTGATCGAGTGGTGACAGATGTGTGACCTGGATTACTGTGTCATCGTGCCCTTAAAACAAATATCATTGCTCATGCTGTCGACCACTGGTTTGCCAGGGTTGAACTTACAGGCCGGTGTGATATAGCAGTAATCAGCTGATCACTGTAAACTTGCAGATGCAAATTCAGAAAGCAACACACAATGAACAAACTGAATGGACCCTAGCCACTGATAGTGTCTGTATAAGTGCAGTAATCTTGAACACAACGTTAAGCCCCATTTCACCACACCTCAAGACTAATAGGTTTAAGAGGGATTATTAAGGCATGTAACAGTGCCCATACGCGATGAACATGATGAAATTACAAGCAAATGAATTTTTGGGGAGCAGGATCAAGTTGAATAATAAAAAATCCTCAGGGTATGATTTGCCTCCTCCCATCTCTCCTCCAGCCCCCACCCCAACCCTCCTCCCATCTCTCCTCCAGCCCCCACCCCCACCCTCCACCCCAACCCTCCTCCCATCTCTCCTCCAGCCCCCACCCCCACCCTCCTCCCATCTCTCCTCCAGCCCCCACCCCCATCCTCCTCCCATCTCTCCTCCAGCCCCCACCCCAACCCTCCTCCCATCTCTCCTCCAGCCCCCACCCCCACCCTCCACCCCCACCCTCCTCCCATCTCTCCTCCAGCCCCCACCTCAACCCTCCTCCCATCTCTCCTCCAGCCCCCACCCCAACCCTCCTCCCATCTCTCCTCCAGCCCCCACCCCAACCCTCCTCCCATCTCTCCTCCAGCCCCCACCCCCACCCTCCTCCCATCCCTCCTCCAGCCCCCACCCCCACCCTCCTCCCATCTCTCCTCCAGCCCCCACCCCAACCCTCCTCCCATCTCTCCTCCAGCCCCCACCCCAACCCTCCTCCCATCTCTCCTCCATCCCCCACCCCCACCTTACTGAGCTTCTTCCAGGATGTATTGTTTTATGTCATTCAATCTCCTTATGCCAAGTTTGATAAATGTTTTTACTTCAGGATCTCTTGGGCAGGACAGGTGTATCTTATCCAAAACATGAATTCGAGATGCACAAGGCCTCATCTTCTCAGAACAAATCAAAAATGACAACTGAGGTAATTTTTTTGTTTCAGCTGAAGCTGGACACTGGATCAGCAAGTAATTTGCTAACTTTTATGTTTGTACTAGTACTAAAAAATGATCAGTACTACTACAACATGCTACAACTAATACTACTTCTACTAATGATAGTAGCCATATCAATTCTGTGCTTTCAGAGAAAGATATGACGGAAAGTAAACTTAATGCAACAGAATGAGACTTATTTAATAGGAGATTTCATTATAAAAAAAATGGAAGATCTTTTGCTGTGAATTATTTTCCTTTTATAACTTTTTAAACATTTGACAAATGTGATTGTTTATTAGTTTATTTATTAGTCACCGCATTCAGCAATATTCCAGTTATATGAATGTGGCCGACAAATATGAAAAAAGCTACTTGAGTCATTGAGATCCTGACTAGAATGTTTCCAGTGATGTCCTTGATGTGGGAGTAGTAGATAAGTGTCATGTCTGACTGGTATCCAACTAACATCGTTGCAGGAAGCCGTGATGGAGATAGATAGCAGTGATGAAGACACGGCCATGGAGCCCTATACGCTGGAAGATGACATCTTCGCCCCTGAGTCGGAACTTCCCCAAAGCAGGAAACACGAACCACTAAGTAGGTTAAACTGACAATAACAGGAAACTAAAATGCTACCAAGTCTAGAAAAACAGGAAACACATCTGTGTTTTTTTATAGAAATTATGAAATTTGCTTTAACCCTGTGAAATACAATGGATATGATATGCTATGTGTAAGACTTGTATCGTTGGTATCTGGGGCAGAAAATAATCAACTCTCATCTATGTGAGTAATAGGATGCTCATCTGTTCTATTACACACAGCTTCATCTCAATAATGTGACCACTTACCATTGTAGTCGCCTTTTACATGGAAGGTGAAGGGTTAATCTGGCCTGCCCTTGAAAGATACAAGGGAATAACATACATGTAACCAAATAATCAAATGAACAGAGATAATTATGCAGACACAATCATGACCATGGCAACTATTTTAGAAAATAACAACAAGTTTTGAGTGTGTGTCTCTGGCTTTTGGCCATTTCCATGATTTTATCAACCTTCCTCTCTATCGTTACGGAATATGAAAAAATAATCAATAGGACATTTTTGATGACTATCAGTCAGTATACTAGACAATGAACCAGTCTGACACCCTGATGGACTTGAGAGACAGATTGAGTGTAGATAATTTGCTGTTTGTGCTTTTATTTAACCTTCCGAGATAACAAGTTTAGGTAAACTTTGTGTACAGTCATTCGACATGACCCGTAATGGGATGTCCTCAGATCTTTGTTTAGTGATGGCGAGAACTAAGATCTGATTTTAATGAGATTGTACAGTATAATTATTTTATGTTGAACAAAGAGCAGACAAAATGTACATCGGGATTCAGTCCACTAGTAGTGTGCAGGTATTGAGTACAGCACCTGTCCTTATCCTGCAGTTTCAAATATGAGAGTGTGGTCATTTGTCAGTGACCACTAGAACATATGCCCTGGCCGGATGTTGGAAGTTGATGATTTGTAATTGATTATGCATTTGAGGCTATTTCAGGATAGTTTTCGCTACCTGGACTCACTTTGTGGGGTAGTAGTATCATGGATTATAAACATGCTAATGCCACCATTGCTTATATTCATACTTAATGTAGACTTTGTTAGATTATTTAGTATCAGGTTTTTATTGATTATAGCTCATGAGATGTAGATAGACTCTATGAAGTTTTAGAAAAATGTTTTCACTAATATTTGTTTTTGACAGTGCCTGAATCAGTAAATGATGAAACAGAGGCCTTGGAACATTTTACCAAAGAATTCAAGGAAAGGTACGAGCTGTGTTAAGTGTAGTTATGTCGAGGTAGTTGAGATGTCACAAGATCAAGTGCATCGTCAAGCAGCTCATCTATGAGGTCACTATGAATACATGGGTTGGCAGTTACTGAACAGTTCTCTCCCTTTATCAACAACTTCATGTCCTCTCTCTCAACTCTCAAACCACCTCCCTCCACCCTTCATCTCTCCATGGCCACATAGGTGGACTAGTGGATAGTGTCCCCTCGGAGAGTGGAAGGATGGTGGCTCGAGTCACGGCCATGTCATACTGAAAGATATTAAAAGATGGTACTTGGCATGAAGAGGATAAAAACAAAGGACTGGTTGGCTGAGAGTCAGTATACTGGGGTATCCCTGTTATACTGCGGCATGGTATCTCAGTCGGCTAGCACTTATAAATTGGCACTACTCTGGATTAGTGCAAGCACCCATACTCCAAAAACCCTCCCTCCCTTACCAACGCTCTCAAAAAACTCAGAAAACTCCCTTCATCCTCTCCCCATTACTCCTCCCCCTCCCTTCGCTCCGTCACTCCTCTCTCCCTCCTCTCCCCCTCCTCTCCGTCCCTTCCTTATCTCTACCTCCCTTACTCCCTTACCATCCCTCTAAAAAAACTCAGAAACACCCTTCATCTTCTCCCCATTACTCCTCCTCCTCCCTTCGCTCCCTCACTCCTCTCTCCCTCCTCTCTCCCTCCTCTCCGTCCCTTCCTTATCTCTACCTCCCTTACTCCCTTACCATCCCTCTAAAAAAACTCAGAAACACCCTTCATCTTCTCCCCATTACTCCTCCCCCTCCCTTCGCTCCCTCACTCCTCTCTCCCTCCTCTCCCCCTCCTCTCCGTCCCTTCCTTATCTCTACCTCTCTTACTCCCTTACCATCCCTCTAAAAAAACTCAGAAACACCCTTCATCTTCTCCCCATTACTCCTCCCCCTCCCTTCGCTCCCTCACTCCTCTCTCCCTCCTCTCCGTCCCTTCCTTATCTCTACCTCCCTTACTCCCTTACCATCCCTCTCAAAAAACTCAGAAACTCCCTTCATCTTCTCCCCATTACTCCTCCCCCTCCCTTCGCTCCCTCACTCCTCTCTCCCTCCTCTCCGCCCCCCCCTTATCTCTAAGGGCGAAATGATACACCAATATTCGCATGCATCGTGATATTTAACCCACGATACGAACATGATACACCTGGGCCTGTTTATCGATACACCATATACAGAACGGGAATCTTAAGTACAGTGTTCCCTCGCTATTTGGCCCATCAATATAGCGCTAAGTCAGTTTTAGCACACGATAAAGCATGGCTCCCAAAATTTGCTTACATTTCTCAAGTTTTACACTGGCACAATGTTTTTTCCAACTCAGACATTAACAGCTGATCACTAAGAGCATGTAACACTGGAAATATCAGTCAACAGATCCGATGTGAAGTATGCAATTTTATTATTATACTATCTGGTTATAAAAATGTGCTCATTGTATATCGGGACTTATGCTTGTAATATATTTTATTAGTTTTATTCAAAATTTCATTAAAATATTGTTTACATTACGGTGACAAGTAAAATTGTTCCATACGTAAAAATATCCTGCAATAGCAAGCACATGTACCAAAGTGCTACGGTTATGGTTCTTATAATTTTTAAAATATTTTGTAAAACCTGCAACAAAAGTAACATGATATTGGAATTATTATATCATCTCTCCCTCCTTTCCCTCCTCTCCCTCCCCCTTCACCTCTCCCCTCACTCCTCACTCTCCCTCCTCTCCCTCCCCCCTCACCTCTCCCCTCACTCCTCTCTCTCTCCCTCCTTTCCCTCCCCCCTCACCTCTCCCCTCACTCCTCACTCTCTCCCTCCTTTCCCTCCCCCCTCACCTCTCCCCTCACTCCTCACTCTCTCCCTCCTTTCCCTCCCCCCTCACCTCTCCCCTCACTCCTCACTCTCTCCCTCCTCTCCCTCCCCCCTCACCTCTTCCCTCACTCCTCTCTCTCTCCCTCCTTTCCCTCCCCCCTCACCTCTCCCCTCACTCCTCACTCTCTCCCTCCTTTCCCTCCCCCCTCACCTCTCCCCTCACTCCTCACTCTCTCCCTCCTCTCCCTCCCCCCTCACCTCTTCCCTCACTCCTCTCTCTCTCCCTCCTTTCCCTCCCCCCTCACCTCTCCCCTCACTCCTCACTCTCTCCCTCCTCTCCCTCCCCCCTCACCTCTCCCCTCACTCCTCTCTCTCTCCCTCCTTTCCCTCCCCCCTCACCTCTCCCCTCACTCCTCACTCTCTCCCTCCTCTCCCTCCCCCCTCACCTCTCCCCTCACTCCTCTCTCTCTCCCTCCTTTCCCTCCTCTCCCTCCCTCCCTCCTTTCCCTCCCTCCCTCCCTCCCTCACCTCCCTCCCTCCTTCACCATCCTCACCTCCCTCACCTCCCTCCCTCTCCCTCTCCCTCTCACCCTCCCTCCCTCACCTCCCTCCCTCCTTCACCACCCTCACCTTCCTTCTCTCCTTCCCCTCTCTCCTTCACTACTTATCTCCTTATAAGGCTTCTTTATTAATGAAGTGATTGAGTGTTAAATCATCAGATGTGTTCCACATAGTCATATGTCTTTATACCCCCAACTAAACAGCTCCTACATTCCAGGTATGGAGACTGCCATCCTGTGTTCTACATAGGTTCATTAGACGATGCTATCCGTGATGCCTTACAAGTCAAAGCTAAAGATGTGAGTCAGTCAGGGTGATGTGTTCTGTATTGTACAAGCATTGATTCTCACCGCAGTGATTCACCAAGTAACAATGTGGAGACTCTGTCAGAAAGTCTTGTGTCTATACAAACAAAACAAGCATTAAGATGATCCCATGATATAAAGAGGGATATACACTGAAGTCACAAATACAATATGATAAATCAAAATATAACCATGATCACAGCACACTATCTTGGGCTAGCATCAAGTGAATAACACTTAGTTTGATTGAAAACAGGAAAACAGCACATTTTCCCAGATTTCTTTTGTATGTCAAATGTTCATGTTACTTCAGGCAATACATAGTCTGGTAACAATGTATTCAATATGATCACGTCAAAATGGCAATCATTAACAGTTTGTACACCCTATTATGTTCAGATGATAAAAAACAGTATATTGAAACTAGATGACGTAATTATAAAGAAATAAATACTATGAGTGAAATCCTCCATTCAGACTGGAGGTTTAACTAACATAGATTTCTGGAAAAACAAGGGACTAACAGGCTAGGTGTTTCTAGAAGATGAAAACAGGTTCAAGGTTAAATTCCACTCTAGGATTGATTGAGACGAGAGAAATGCAAAGTGTG
Organism: Haliotis cracherodii; assembly: GCF_022045235.1. Taxonomy (NCBI): domain Eukaryota; kingdom Metazoa; phylum Mollusca; class Gastropoda; order Lepetellida; family Haliotidae; genus Haliotis; species Haliotis cracherodii. The sequence continues at coordinate 53,471,102 of NW_027266297.1, forward strand.
AAATAGGATAAGTAGTATAGATATATAATTTATTGTAAAACTTACAAGAAATTTCGTTTCTATATGACAATCTTGTTTTGTGCTGCAGAGAAAGTTATTTGCCATCTACCTCCACCATGAGGGAAGCATCTTCTCCAACGTCTTCTGCTCCCAGCTGCTGTGTTCAGAAGGCATTGTCAATTACCTCAGTAGCAACTGTTTAACCTGGGCATGGGATATGACTTTCGAAGCCAATCGGGCAAAGTAGGTTGTCTTCAGAATACTCTCTCATGAACTACAATCACGCCACCTGCCATGTCCCATTCACTCAATCAGGCAAGATTTCAATGGAATTCTAAATGGTCTTAGGTGCCATGAAAAATTGTGTCCCTAAGCTGTGATAAGATCTGTTGATTGGAATCAGAATTTTCTCCTGATATAGGTCCTTGATCTATCAGCACCATGTCTGTTCTGAGGATTTCCCCAAAGTGGTAAATACCAAAGCCCTGCATCACTCTGGCTTTCCTCCCTCATAGTGAGTTGGGTTTAATGCCTCTTTTAACACAATTCCAGTTATATCACAGCGTGTCAACTTAAATGTGTGAGGAAAGCAAGAAGTTATTCAGGTCTCAGACGTTTACCTCTTTGCTGAAACAACTAGCACGGGTATGGTGCTGACAAACCTAGAAACATAATCGGAGCAAACCAGGATTTCAACCCACAATCATAGGTTTCTGGGACGCAACTCTGTAAAGCGAATTGTGCCGAGCTGACATGGTGTGATATGGCTACAAAACATAATCTTTATTGATTCTTGACTCCACATCAGTGATGTCAGTGTGTGTATATGTCAGATGTTGTTACTTCCAGGTTAATCACAGTAGCAACCCGTCACTTCGGTAGTGTAGCAGCCAGTCAGATTAGGAACTATAAAACAGACCAGCTTCCAGCATTGTTATTAATCACAAGATCTCGGGCTACCAACGAAGTGGTTGATGTTATTCAAGGTGAGCTAGCAGATCTCTTACGTCAGTCTGTGCTTGGTTCATGCACGTTTGATACACGTTTGATACATAACATCTCTTATTGACAGAACAGATCCCTGGCTCCTAATGCTTGTTCCCCTGTGAGGATTCCAGGACAGAATAGGCACCTTATATCCCATGCTTGTTTACCCCTGGGGAATGGTGGGAGGGATTAGTGAATTGGTTCTCAGTATCCCACGCTTGTTTACCCCTGAGGAATGGTGGGAGGGATGGGTGAATTGGTTTTCAGTATCCCACGCTTGTGTACTTGTTTACCCATGGGGAATAGTGGGAGGGATGGTGGGGGTATCCCACGTTTGTCTCCCCTGAGGGATGGTGGGGGTAGTTCCCAGTATCCCACGTTTGTCTCCCCTGAGGGAGGTAGTTCTCAGTATCCCATGTAGTCTCCCCTGAGGGATGGTGGGGTAGGGGTAGTTCCCAGTATCCCATGTTTGTTTATGCCAGGGGAATGGTGGGGGTAGTTCCCAGTATCCCATGCTTGTCTCCCCTGAGGGAGGTAGTTACCAGTATCCCATGTTTGTCTCCCCTGAGGGATGGTGGGGTAGGGGTAGTTCCCAGTTTCCCTTGTTTGACTCCTCTGAGGAATGGTGGGAGGAATGGTGGGGGTAGTTCCCAGTATCCCATGCTTGTTTACGCCAGGGGAATGGTGGGAGGGATGGTGGGGGTAGTTCCCAGTATCCCATGTTTGTCTCCCCTGAGGGATGGTGGGGTGGGGGTAGTTCCCAGTATCCCATGTTTGTCTCCCCTGAGGAATGGTGGGGTGGGGGTAGTTCCCAGTATACCATGTTTGTCTCCCCTGAGGGATGGTGGGGTGGGGGTAGTTCCCAGTATCCCATGCTTGTCTCCCCTGAGGAATGGTGGGGTGGGGGTAGTTCCCAATATCCCATGTTTGTCTCCCCTGAGGAATGGTGGGGTGGGGGTAGTTCTCAGTATCCCATGTTTGTCTCCCCTGAGGAATGGTGGGGTGGGGGTAGTTCCCAGTATCCCATGTTTGTCTCCCCTAAGGAATGGTGGGAGGGATGGTGGGGGTAGTTCCCAATATCCCATGTTTGTCTCCCCTGAGGAATGGTTGGAGGAATGGTGGGGGTAGTTCCCAGTATCCCATCTTTGTCTCCCCTGAGGGAAGGTGTGGTGGGGGTAGTTACCAGTATCCCATGCTTGTTTACACCAGGGGAATGGTGGGAGGGAGGGTGGGGGTAGTTCCCAGTATTCCATGTTTGTCTCCCCGTCAGGATTCTGGGAAAGAATGGGACCCCAGTGACTCCTGCATTGTGTAAGAGCTGTTTCATGAGGTTTGGATGGTTACAATATGTGGCTGGGATGTTTGCGTATCATCAAATAGTAAAACAACATTCACCCTCTAATATCTGTGTATTTTGTATTTTTTTTGGTAAAATGAATTCTGAACCTATGAAATTAAGATGAAATTCAATTCCATACAGTATGTCAGCATATTTAGCCACTAGTCTGAAGCCCAAGTCTAGTAAAATTGTTTGGTCTAGTAAGCTAAACTGGTATTAGTCCAGACATGACATTATGATCTACAGTAGAGAGATTTTGGCACAGGTTAATATATGAAATATCTTTGTGCCATGACATCCTGTCCACTGACAGTAAATGGTATCTTGTTGTTTTCCTTCCCAGGCCATGTAACACTAGATGAACTTATGACAAGGTTAATACATTCAGTAGAAGTGTTCACAGAACAGCAACAAGCTGACATGTTAGAAGAGGTAAGTGTTTTATATCTATTACAATAAAACTTCACTAAATCCTAGTAACCCTTGGCTACGTGATGAGTTCACCTTCGTTACCTAGACAAGCAGAGTGCTGATGGAGATAGTGGACCATAGAGTAGATATGGTTAGTTCACCCTCGTTACCTAGACAAGCAGAGTACTGATGGAGATAGTGGACCATAGAGTAGATATGGTTAGTTCACCCTCGTTACCCAGACAAGCAGTGCTGATGGAGATCATGTACCATAGAGTAGATATGGTTAGTTCACCTTCGTTACCTAGACAAGCAGAGTGCTGATGGAGATAGTGGACCATAGAGTAGATATGGTTAGTTCACCCTCGTTACCTAGACAAGCAGAGTGCTGATGGAGATAGTGGACCATAGAGTAGATATGGTTAGTTCACCCTCGTTACCTAGACAAGCAGAGTACTGATGGAGATAGTGGACCATAGAGTAGATATGGTTAGTTCACCCTCATTACCCAGACAAGCAGAGTGGTGATGGAGATCATGTACCATAGAGTAGATATGGTTAGTTCACCCTCGTTACCTAGACAAGCAGAGTGCTGATGGAGATAGTGGACCATAGAGTAGATATGGTTAGTTCACCCTCGTTACCTAGACAAGCAGAGTGCTGATGGAGATAGTGGACCATAGAGTAGATATGGTTAGTTCACCCTCGTTACCTAGACAAGCAGAGTACTGATGGAGATAGTTGACCATAGAGTAGATATGGTGGCAGGTGGGGGTTCTTGGATCTTATGGAAAAAAAATAAATTGTGCCCAAAAAGCCTGGAAAATAATATTTATGCTTCAGAGTGTTGTAAAACAAATAAATTGCTTGCCACAAAAGTTTCATTGTTGCAATGTTTTTTTGTCTTTACAAAATATTCAGGTTCATTGTGTAAAGTGAAAAAATATCTTGTTTTGTTGCTGCAGCTGTAAAATTCCAGGCCTCCCTCAGAATATCAAATGGTCGGTCCCTAGGTCAAGTAATGATAATCTATTGGATAAGATTTCAATGTAAGGTCTGTCTTGCTAGATAACAAGAGAAGAACCAACGATTAGATTTGGTCATATAGAATACAAAATACAAATAATTACTCTTGACGAGGTCAATATGCATAAACAAGGACCCCAGGACCCGACTCCTTTGGCAGTCTGACCACCTTGAGGTTGGGTTCAAGGGTCCATGTTTTCGCATATTGACCTCGTCAAGTCCCCAAGACCCCTTCGGCAGTCTGACCGGACATCAGCCTGCAGACTCAGCTTGGTCAGAAAATCTTTGGGTTGGGTCCGAGGGTTCTAGTTTTCTCATATTTACCTTCTCAAGAGTAATCATTCATTTTGTTATACTGTAATTCACTTTAAAGTTTATGAAATGTTTTAGCCGTCCTCTGTTTCATTACAGTAACTTAGCTGCAAACCATGAAATGTTCGTACCAGACGCAATCTTGTTTCCTTGCAGACAAGGCAATATTCATCACATTACAGGTCAATACTTATCATGTGACGAGTCAATATTTGAGGTCAGTGTCAGTCCCTTGATTTCAGGGTCTACCTTGAAATGTATTGTTTCGTCACTTGCTACAGATTAACCACTGGAATTGCAAGATTCTTAATAGAGGTATAACAATGCTGTTTGTTTCAGCGTGAGAGAGAGGCAAGAGAACAAATCAAACTAGAGCAGGATGAGGCGTATCAAGAGTCATTAGCTGCTGACAGGGCCAAGGTGAGAAGCAGTACAGGTCTCCACAACACTAATACCAGTATGATTAGGCTTGAACACATTGAAAACATCCCAAATATCTACACTTGTGCTTTATTTGTCACCATTTGGCATATTTTGAACGTGCAAGAAGTCTTGTCCCATCCATCAGTACTTGGAGAGCCTGTGCAGCTACAAGTACTTCAGCTGAATAACCACCACCCCCATTGTTCAAAGCATTACAATTGTCCGATATGTGATGTGCACTAACTTACATGGTTCAAAGTGTATTTATCATGTTTTATCTTTTTAACAGAGAAAAAGCGACCAGTCGACTTTATTTGATAATGACAGTTGAATGGGCCACCAGTTGTTTGAGAAGAGCATCCCTATGTATTGCCCAGCATTTGTATACATTTCCTAATACGCCTGCAAGAGTTGCTTCCCCTGTGTTGCCAAGTTCATTCAATTGAGCAGGTGCTCTAGGCCAAAGTGCACAGACAGGCAAATATTGTACTATTGATATCCATGTATTTTGTGTACATGCACAAAAACATTTTGTCAGCTGCCGAGATACTCTCAATTAGAAGAGTGTTAGATACACATTGTCCATTTAGCTGACTGACTGACTGCTGTGTTACCTGTGTCCATGTTACCTAACTGACTGACTGACTGACTGACTGCTGTGTTACCTGTGTCCATGTTACCTAACTGACTGACTGACTGCTGTGTTACCTGTGTCCATGTTACCTAACTGACTGACTGCTGTGTTACCTGTGTCCATGTTACCTAATTGACTGACTGACTGACTGCTGTGTTACCTGTGTCTATGTTACCTAACTGACTGACTGCTGTGTTATCCATGTTACCTGACTGACAGACTGCTGTGTTACCTGTGTCCATGTTACCTGACTGACTGGTTGACTGTTGTGTTACCAGTGTCCATGTTACCTGACTGACTGACCGCTGTGTTACCATTGTCCATGTTACCTACCTGACTGACTGCTGTGTTACCTGTGCTCGTTACCTGACTGACCAATTACTGTGGTAATTGTGTCCATGTTACCTGATTAACTGTCTGACTTGTGTTACCAGTGTCCATGTTACCTGACTGACTGCCGTGTTACCAGTGTTCATGTTACCTAACTTGCTGACTGCTGTGTTACATGTGTCCAAGTTACCTGACTGACTGCTGTGTTATGTATGTTACCTGACTGACTGCTGTGTTACCCATGTTACCTGACTGACTGACTGACTGCTGTGTTACCTGTGTCCATGTTACCTGACTGACTGGCTGCTGTGTTACATGTGTCCATGTTACCTAACTGACTGCTGTGTTACCTGTGTCCATGTTACCTGACTGACTGGCTGCTGTGTTACCTGTGTCCATGTTACCTAACTGACTGCTGTGTTACCTGTGTCCATGTTACCTGACTGACTGACTGCTGTGTTACCTGTGTCCATGTTACCTGACTGACTGGCTGCTGTGTCACATGTGTCCATGTTTCCTAACTGACTGCTGTGTTACCATTGTCCATGTTACCTGACTGCCCAGCTGCTGTTACAGGCGGAGGCCCAGAAGGTGGAGAAGGAGCGTCTGATGGCGGAGCAGGAGAAGGAGATGCAGGCACAGATGGTGGAGGAGCAGAAGAAGCAGGAGGAGCTAGCTGTGAAAGAGGTACACATAGTCCATGTGGACCACACTCATACTGTTTCCAGCCAAACACATTCTTCTCTTGATTCTATTACTGACACTGACAGGTTGGTTGGTGTAAGGACACCTATTTAACTGCCAGGGTTCCAATTCCTCATGAAAGTCCCCAGTGTACTGTGGTTTCTTGTGTCTACCAAAGAATAAATCTCCAGGACTTCATACTTGTCTTCAGAGCCAACTAAAATGGATACAACATGTTTCTAGGCTGACCATGAACCCCATCATGTCTATTGTTGTATCTGGCTCAGGCTCCATTCAAAGGCTTTAGGCTGGGTCGGAAGAATCTGGAAAAGACTCTTCAATTCAGTGTGTAGATATGAGTCATATCTCACTGGTTCATATCTCGGTGTCATACAATAGTTAACCCTTGTGATCAGCATGTCTGCCCTCTGCCATTTATTTCGTTGCCAGTGCAAAACTCCTAAACTATTGTATACTTCTTGTTGAAACTTCCTCTATAGATAAGTGTTGTGGTAAACTCTTGCCTTTTAATGATTTGGGATTATTATTTTTTCATTTTTTTATTTTCATGTTTAAAAATTGAACTTTACTGAAAATGAGGGCAGTGTCCGTTTCCAGAGCAAAACTCCAAAACCATTGAATATTTCTGGAAGACCTTGCTATGCAGATCAGTCTAGTGGTGAACTGGTGCCTTTTGATGATTTGGGTTATTGGAAAATACTGAACAACATTATGTTTTCCTCACTGAAGGTATCCAATGGCAATGAATCAAAAGTGGGGTATGAGTAGCCAAACTCCAAGCTCCAGACTGGGGGCAAATGTCATCTATGTGGCATCCTATGACTCTTGTTTAAACAGTGTTTAATAACATCACATGCAGCAGGATTATAATTTGCAACATTTCGTCATTCGAATGAGAGTGTCATTAGCACTGTGCAACTGTACTGTGCAATGTCTACTGTACTCCACGACAGATAATCTGCTCCTGATCGACACCACTGTGTCACAGAACACATAAGGTGCATGTAGGCACACTCGACAGGCTTCTCAAAACTGTCTTATTGATATATTTAACTTGAATATATCAAGTCTTTTAGTGTTTGTAGTTGTAGGACTTGCGAACAAATGCATTTGAAATAGAGAGTGTATACAGACTTTCACTTTTATTTTTATCCCCCCGGCATATAATGCGGGGGGATATAGCGATCAGCCAGTCTGTCTGTCGTCCATCTTTCCGTCCGTAATCATTTCCTTTTCTGGGGCAGAATTCCAAAACCATTCAGTGTATTTGATTGAAACTTGGCAAATCTATCAGGCACATACTGAAGTGGTGCCTTTTGATATTTTTATTTTTTTAAATTTTTATGGAATGAAGTTGGACATAGATTCAATTGGGGATGGGGTTCATTTCCGGGGCAGAATTCAAAAACCAGTCAGTGTATCTGATCGAAACTTGGCAAAGCTATCAGGCACATACTGAAGTGGTGCCTTTTGATATTTATTTTTTTTACGAATTTTTATTTTTTACAATTTTTATGGAAAGAAGTTGGACCTCGACTCCATTGGGGAGCGGGTTCGTTTCCGGGCCAGAATTCGAAAACCATTCAGTGGGTAAACATTGTATGCTTCCTAAAGAACATTCAACTGTTGACTCATTACATAGAGAATTAAACATTTACTAGTGGTTACTTTACAGACAGCTGCCGGGGGGATATGTCATCTTTCTAATGACTCTTGTTTAGTTGTGCAAGCATTGTGGTATTATTAAAATTCAGAGCATCACATACAACAAAACATTGTCAAGGGATCATCACAATATTCATTGCTGCGTCTACTTATGACCTTGAATTTCAGGTTGTAAATGAGAGTAATGCCCCCTTGGACCAAGTGGACAGATCTTCATCATTTCAACTGTTGCAATCTTGTGTCGTGAATCTTTCATGCCCCTAAACTGAACAGGTGTAGCTTGGCTATAGTTGCAACCAATATCATAACACATAAACCAGCTGCTCACTCGTATGAAATTACATAGTCAATATGACATGACTCGATGAATCAATCGACCCGTGAAGATCCGGGGTAGAATAGGTCTTCAGCAACCCATGCTTGCCGTAAAAGGCGACTATACTTGTTGTAAGAGGCGACTAACGGGATCGGTTGGACAGGCTCGCTGACTTGGTTGATGCATGTCATCGATCCCAATTGTGTGGATCGATGCTCATGATATTAATCACTGGATTGTCTGGTCAGGACTCGATTATTTACAGACCGCCGTTATATAGCTGGAATATTGCTGAGTGCAGCGTTAAACAACAAACAAACAAACCAACAGCGATGAGTCAATCATCTTGTGGGCTCCCCTCACCTAAACTAAAACGAGGTTAAAGCTAGATTTTCAGTTGAATGCAGATGTTTCAGATGCTATTATCAATGTGATTTTTTTAATTGGCATCTTATCGTATCTTATAATCAATCAGCTACAAATTTCATATTATATTCATGCTCCATCCTTGTATTAAAAATGTCATTTTTTCAGACATTGTATTTTGATAAAGTGCAAAGTTTTTGAGTAATATTTAAATAAATATAATTTGTCCCTGTTAGATACTGTTTTTCTTACAACTTGTATTTTTCAAACTTACCTGACGAGTGTAAGCAGGGACTTGTTCAGTAATATATATAGGTGTAATATTGCTGACTGAGATGCAGGACAACATACACCATTCACTTGCTCTAGCCCATAATAGGTGTACTAGTTAGTGGAAGGACATTGAATTAAACACATCACAATATTAGGGGTTGGATACAATCACTTTGTACATCTACCTATCACAGTTCTTTTACAACATTGTAGGCAATCCAGGCTTCCTTATTAAAGTCATTACCAGATGAACCTCCCACAAGCTGTAAGGATCCTGTCAGTCGGATACGTTTCCGTCTCCCGACTGGTGAGGTGACAACTCGACGCTTTCTGGCAACCGAGACAGTGCAGACACTTCTACATTATCTGACAACCAAAGGGTTCCACACAGAGGAGTACAAGGTGCTATCTACTTTCCCTAGGAGAGATGTGAGTATACATGCTGTATAGGGTATATAACTTACCGTATTCGATGTAATAAGCACCCAGGACGCTCTCTAAATTAGAATTAGGGCTCTTATTGGAATATTATTTTTGTGAAGAAAAGAGTTGAAAGATAAATATTGTGGTTTATGCTGACAGCCTGAAATGTTTATACACGACAGATATATTTTTCCAGAATTTAATTGCCCATAGTTAAGTGTGCACATAATACACGAGTGTGTATTGTACATGAATAAATACGTCTTGTGTACATTGATCAATCGGAAAGGGTGCTAATTGGGATTGTTCACTGGCCAAGATATTAGTAAATATCACCGTGGGCACTTATTAGAGCGGGCGCTTATTACGTCGAATACGGTAACTACACGATAAATCACAAAGAACAATGAAGAACGAAGTGTTGTTTATTTCACTATAAAACATTGTTCTATCATGACGTCATTTCTGGAATTTTGAACATGTGCTCACAACTTGATGACATCATAAATTGGACAAAGTTATTTTTTTAGAGGGAAGTGTTTAATGAGGTTCCCTGTAGATGTAGCTGGCCAGATAATTGCAAATGCTGAACGAAAGTTTGAGAGATATGACAATCGGTATTGGGAGAAAAGGTATAGACAATTGACATGCAAATTGTGAGAATATGCAGGAGAGACCAAAATTTCATAAAATGGACTTGTCTGGCATTGCCATGGTTTGATTCTATTCAGAGATTCATCATTATTTAAATATGGGTAAATTTCTTTGAAGCTTGTATGTTACCCGACTCATGATCGTTATTAATCGTTCAACAAAACACTGGAGGAAGAATAAACCACTCAGGGCTGCACCCCTCATGGTTTATTCTTTATTCTTAATTGTATGATAAACAACTCTTTGTATATTTTTTAAATAGCAGATCTACACTGTAATCGGTTTAAATTGTTGCATTGGTCCAAGAGGTGAGAGCTTCACTGTTTGAAATGACAAGCTAGATATTCCATTTTGATATAAAGATGTTGCTCAAATAGGTATGTATTTATGATGGAAGTTATTGCATTGCTATAAATCCTCCCCAGTCCTTGTCACCCTAAGGGTAGTGGTTTGCTTCAGGCTCCTTGTAGGAGCTGACCCCAATAGGGATTCCAGACAGAATAGGTCCTCTGTACCCCATGCTTGCCCTAAGAGTAAGACCCTACCACCGCTGGGCTCAAAATAGGTCCTTCGTACCCCCATGCTTGTGCTAAGAGTAAGACCCTACCACCGCTGGGCTCAAAATAGGTCCTTTGTACCCCCATGCTTGTGCTAAGAGTAAGACCCTACCACTGCTGGGCTCAAAATAGGTTCTCTGTACCCCATGGTTGTCATGAGACCTTACCTCTATGTGGCTCAAATAGGTCCTCTGTACAACATGCTTGTCCTAAGACCTTACCTCTGTGTTGCTCAAATAGGTCCTCTGTACCCCATGATTGTCCTAAGACCTTACCTCTGTGTGGCTCAAATAGGTCCTCTGTACCCCATGATTGTCATAAGGCCTTACCTCTGTGTGGCCCAAATAGGTCCTCTGTTCCCCATGATGGTCCTAAGGCCTTACCTCTGTGTGGCTCAAATAGGTCCTCTGTACCCCATGCTTGTCCTAAGACCTTACCTCTGTGTGGCTCAAATAGGTCCTCTGTACCCCATGCTTGTCCTAAGACCTTACCTCTGTGTGGCTCAAGTAGGTCCTGTTCCCCATGCTTGTCCTAAGACCTTACCTCTATGAGAGTCAGAATATGTCCCCTGTACATAAGACAATATATTCATTCACACATACTTTATTTGTCAAATGCCAAATTTCTTTTTGTAAGAGAGAATAATTATTTTGTTATTGACAGATTACCCAGCTAGATCTTAACATGTCATTACAAGAAGCCAAACTGTTTCCACAAGAAACTCTTATTCTGGAGGAGAAGTCGTAACGCTCTGTCATTGATGGGTTGCCGGGGAAGTGCAAGGATGTTTTCATTGGACTGAGTGAGAGCTCTGATGTTGCTGATGTTGCTGATGTTAATATGACCCAGACTCTCACACATGGAAGACAGTTTTTTCAGAAGCAAAAATTATAATGAAAAACTTGATGTTTTGTTCTGTTCTTGGATGGCAACATTTCATGTTGGTGATGAAATAAGACGGATGTGAAATTTGAATTTACAAACAAAGAAAATTTAACGCCAAATTCAACTGTTTGGTATTGAATTGATAGTAAGATTGTATAACAAAAATTATTGTGCTGAAAATAGGACATGAATGTCCTAGGACATTTGTTGTTGTGTCCTGAACTTTGAAGAATTCATTAGCTGGCTGCCATTGTAAATGTTCCATGTTGTTGCAAGTCTGGTCAACTTGGTATGCTTGTCTACACACAGATTGATTGACGCCTGTCAGTTACATATGGATGTATTTCAAACTTGACACTGACATTCACAAACTGCAAAATCTTGATTACATGAAATGACTGAAATTATTTTCGTTGGCATAGTGAAATATGATAATCCATGAAGTCTTTGCATGGCTTTAGGAAGGATAAGCAGAGTAAGGGAACTTCCTTTTGCCTTAATCTCTCAGTGATGAGTGCAGAGTACATCCACCATGGATCAGGTTTAGTATGGGCTAAAATCCCAATAGACATGGAAGCATTCTTGTTGGTAAGTCATTGGCATTGAGTCTCAGTACCTCTCTGTACCTCTCTGTATGCAGATCTGACCAGCCCTGTACTGGACACATCAGGTGAAGCATTCAAAGCAGCATGTTTGATTTTTATATCTCAAAAATGATTGTTGGCAATTCTGAGTAGAGAATATGGTATAAAAGGGCACCATGCATTTAAGATGCGCTATCAACTGAACATTTTTTTTATTTTATTTTATTTTTTTTATTTGGTTGTTTCATTTCCTACAGGCCAAAATTTCAGAGTCCTGGGCAAATGCATTTGACAAAGGAAGGTGATGACGAAAAAGAATAGTTAGAGAACTGACATCTGATTTGGATCACATATCTTGCACATCCTTCATTGGGAGGTCAAGGCTTGCTGAGTGTTCACATGATGTGATATGGAGGATTTGTCAAATCTTCACACAGAGATGTATTGATGGCTATCATACTGAACATTGTCTTTACTGAAAAATGTATCGGTTCTGTGATTCCAGTAATCAGTCCTAGAAATGTCTCCGAACATAGCTGCAGGCCTGTGTGCTGCTGTCACCGGAGTTCATCAGTGAAAACTTCAGCTGTAAAACTTCCAACATGTTATCTCCTGATGTGCTGCTACTTTAACCAGGAGGATGTAGCTTTGTTGGCCCATCATCCCATTGCTGTTGTATATTTTATACTAAGTGGTTTGATGAATTATCTGTTTTTGTTGAAATATCTATATTTAATTTGGGGCATGTATCATGTTAAGTGGGACTCCAGGAGGGCTATAGTGTATACTATGCTTAAACAAGAGGTACCATATTTGATGTACTAGGATCCCTGCACTTCACAATTGATAAACTTTGTGTTAAGGGTTACATCGTGTCCAGTGGAACCTGATAAATCCAGACAGGTCGTTTTGGATCAAGATTGTCCACATTAGCAGGTATGTTGGTTACCTGAAGAATGACTGTGTAGAGGTTCCATCCCAGCTGTGTCCCAAAGTGAAGAGTTCCAGATAACAGAGGTTCTGTTTTAAACAGATGGAACCTGAACTGCTGCCTATACCTAGATGACAATCTCAGACATGTGTCAGTAAGAGAGGAAGTGACTTAACATTTGGTAGGCGAAGTGGAGAATCTGTACAATACAGATACGACACTTTTCCTACACCATAACACCCAGATTTCCTTAATATATATTTATCTAATCCCAGTACACTGAAGACAACCGTGTCATTATTGACCCTATGCCATGGTGAGAGGCTGGTGCATGACTGTCAAATGTGTGATTCTGAAGACTCTATGAATGTTTTGTTTTGGCCAACCTCATTCAAATCTGGATCCTGTTTCACAAAAACTAGGGCTATGACTATCATAACTCTTCTGCTTTAACATACAATTACAACAGTCGCATCACTACGATCGCTTTGGGAAACAAGGACCAGATCTTTTCCTCCGCTACGAAACCTCTCTGTGTGAAGATCTGAGGAGACTTCTCTAAATGGTTGTATCAGGTGAACGTTCTATTAATCTGCCAAATGGTGTCGAGGCTTCTAACTTCTCGGTGTGAGTGAGCAAAGATTCATACAAGCATATCGTTTTTTCTGTATTACGAAAAATGAATATAATCGTGGAACTCTGATTACAAATTAGTCATGTTATATATTGTTATGGATATGTTGTACACCCTGTTGTTACAGAGTGTCATGAGTGCATCGGAGAGAATCTACACCCAAAAGGGTGTAATGTTGAGGGGACATTTGTGTTTTGTGTTGGTTTCGAAATGGAGATGCTAAAGAAATGAAGCTGAAATATTTGATAAGCTGACATCTGATTGGCTCCAGGACCCATGCACCCTTTGTTGTGACTGGATCAGTCAATGTTCTCAAAGGGTTCTGAAGCAACCTTCATTGGTGGTGTCCTCAAATCTTCACACAGATAGGTATCATATCAGAGTGAAACATCTGATTTTAGTGAAATTATTTGCCTTAAAAACTGCTTCCCAAACAATACCATGTCTTGAACATATTCCCAGTGGATACTTTATCCCATTTGAAGGAAACAATAAACCAACACATGTTTCAGGCTTTGATATTCCTTTATTACTGTGCCAATTGAAGTTTAAAATTCTAATGGCATGGTAAAATAAGTCCTTGGTGCCTAAAGGGTACACTTAAAAATTATTTTTTTTAAATCATAGAAACATGTTTATTATATGAAGCCAGTGATAATGTACTTTCATGAACGTCAACTGGATAATCACAAGGAAAATAATCAGCTGAACATATTTATTCGGCAGATTCATATAATAATTGATGGGATTCAGAAACCGAAAAGGTTTCAGTTGCAGTGAAAGGATGAGGGCATCCAATGATTCACCGAGGTCAAACTTGGATCCAAAGTAGTGTTCTTGTTGTGACGCTTCTATTCCAGAGCACACATGTTAGGAGTGCCTTGTGGCAAAGAAAATACATTTCTAACCCTACATTTAATGGCCATGGACAGACCACTAATTAGAGTTGAGAGTTGCCATTTGTGTGTTGAGCATGTTGAGATAGCATGGTATTATTCAAACACAGGAACACCAATAAGGGTTTGACAACAAAGCTGAGGGTATGCATGAGTGAGTGAGGGACATATTTGCATTTATTTATAAAAAAGAATCTGGACAGAAAAGAACTGCACATTTTGTTGTCGTTTGTATGTTGAGTATTTTCTGTGTTCATGAGGTAATGATATACATAGCTTGAAACTTACAGTCCTGTTATGCTGTAGAAGTGTAGAGAGGTTTGTGTTCGTACATTCAGTCTCTACATTTAATGGCCATGGACAGACCACTAATTAGAGTTGAGAGTTGCCATTTGTGTGTTGAACATGTTGAGAAAGCATGGTATTATTCAAACACAGGAACACCAATAAGGGTTTGACAACAAAGCTGAGGGTATGCATGAGTGAGTGAGGAACATATTTGCATTTATTTATAAAAAAGAATCTGGACAGAAAAGAACTGCACATTTTGTTGTCGTTTGTATGTTGAGTATTTTCTGTGTTCATGAGGTAATGATATACATAGCTTGAAACTTACAGTCCTGTTATGCTGTAGAAGTGTAGAGAGGTTTGTGTTCGTACATTCAGTTTCTGGTTAAGTTATCTCCCTTTGACCTGGAAGGCTCCCATGTAATGTGAAGACTCTTGAAATGCCTATGCTTCTGTAGACCTACAATAGTCTTAGCACTGAGAGAGCTGTGTGCTTGTGGGCTGGGACAAGTCTAAATTTACTACCCGGGTATCCACCCCTCTTTTACTCTATCCCACCCCAATACCCAGTGTAGGCCTCAAGAGATAGGTACAAAATGTCTGATTGGAAATTAGTTTGACTGTAGCCTTGACAAAAAGTGTTAAGATACATGTATATTGTAATCTGGTCATGCATACACTGAAGTTGACTGAAGTTTTATCTTTATTCAAACCTATAAAAGTCAGAAGGAAATGTGAACAATAGTGACTTGTAGTGTAACCATAGAGTTCTAGATATTTTTTCTTATCAAACATCATACATGACTAACCACGGGTCCGGGTAGTCCTGTGGGTACACGGGTTCTTAGGACCCACCTGACCCAAGTATCTGAGTTACCTGTCCTAGTAGAAATTAACACAGCTGTAACAGAGCTGACTGTATGGGACATTGTTTTGTTGCTCAGTTCATTTCAACTATAGGTAGTTATATTTTCTGGCCTGGTCAAAAGTTGTAAAGAAATTCTTCAAATCACAAGGTAAGGAAGTACACAGTATTTCGTAATGGTCCTAGACATAGCAATATTGTTCATAGCAGTTCATGGGTATTGTTGTTTGAAAGTGTTTGGGCTGTTGGAAGGACAGGCAACGAATGTGAAAGAATGCAATGTGTCCTTGTTTATATATTTTCAGAAGCCATTTTGATTGTGGAATTAATGATTGTTTCTCAGAGGGAGATGTTGGTACTTATTTCAGTTTTCTGCTAATGATTCTTTGCCATCACCATTTCCATCCCACCCAGCCGAGTTATTTGGAACTAAATGAAACCAGGGAGGGTTCAATATGTCATATCCACTGGGTCTCAGAATAGTATTTTTCTCTGTATTCAACTTTGATTTGATGTTGACAGTCATTTAGTCCAAACCTCAGTCAAGAGTAACATTTTTACAACACTTGAAGTAAAGTACCGAACGCTGAGTTTTTTGGATGACTTTGTTTTTTGGTGAAGTTGCAATTGTTTGTGTGACTCTATAGAATATGGTGGATGTGAGGATATTTTTAGGGGAAGGTTTTTTTGTGTAAATGGTGTAAATGTCAAAATGTTTCAGTGTTTTCAAAATCTCAGTTACATGTATATTAGGAAACATATTTCTGTAAGTATATACATGTACTTCATAAATGTTTTTCAAATTTCATACACAATCAATATAATACAATTCTGAAAGAATAGTTTCCCGTTTTGTGTAACATTTGTACGTGAAATGAGTGGATTACTATTTCTGCAGTATCAGCTGTGGAGGGTATTGGGACTAGAATGTGATGTGGAGTGGCATGCTGATCATTCAGCAAAGTCAAGTCAAGTGTCACACATGGGCATTAATCCAGTAACATGACTGCCATTAATTCTGGGTGTATTTTGTCAGTGTGAATGAATGTTGTTTGTCATGAACTAAAGGCTCTGGGTGAGACCACACAAGTTTTCTATTTATGTAAACAAGATGAGAAATCTTTTTGATGAGTATCTCATAGTAATATGAAAACAAAATGTGAACAAATATGTTTTAATGAACGTACGAGTTCAGACCAGAACAGCTGTAATTTCAGTGACAATACTGGTAACACTTCTCACAAATAACTCTTGTCTCATCAGATTACAGGATATTAATGAGGGTCAAATTTGTCATGTGGGCTTTTGTATAGGGTCGGGACTTTCTCCATAATCCAAGTCCTTTTCCAATCTAGGTTTACACGTAATTAGTGCCATGTAATAAACCGAAACATTGTCTTGTATGAATAGGCCACATTTAAAGTGTAACGTAGTGACTCCACAACATGATACAGGCACTTGTTGACAGTGTTTGATGCTATGCCTCAGTAAATGTATCCATATACAGCATTTGAAATGGAGCATGGAAGTCGAGGGGCCCTTGTCAAAACCCAAACTGAAAGTTGAAAATTTAGTGGTCCTTAAATTTGAATACTATAGCAGCAAATCTAAAGGATTCCCTTTAATTTCTAACAATGTATGTGGATTCAATTGCATTCTCAACTTCCTGGGGAGGATAAAGTTAGCTGCTGTAATTTGGATAGGAATCAGAACCCCAACATTGATCTTTTATTATGAACCTTAAGAGGCAATACTTTGAGAAAGAAAATCATCATCAAGTAAATATCTGTTGATTATGAGTTAGGTGACTTGCACAACATCATCAGTCGTAGTTAATGTGATTTCCATAAAATACGTACCTCTTACTCTATTAGGGAAAACACAGCTGAATGCAAGACTTGTTTCGACCCATCCCCAAGTCGTTTTTGCCTGCAGGTTTGTTTGGTCAGAGGTACCATGTTGATATTTTGTATATACGCCCCTATTGGGAGAGTAACCATCTTCCCGAGGCAAGGGAGTTAACTGACTATCAAAGTCAAGTGTCCAACTTTGCCGAACTAGGCTGGAATTCCGGAGTTACATACTTGCTGGACTAACGAGTCTATGCATAGTCCAATCAAAGTCGCGTAATGAACTAGACATGCAGTTTCTAATCAAGGTGCTCAAGTGATTTGATGCACTTCACGGGGTAGACCCATTATATAACAATATAGATCTTGATTATCGATCAGATCGTCTTGACTGGGTGCCGCCATTTTGTTTGAATAAAATGCAAGTGATATGAGAGATGGAATCTGATTGGTCAATAGGAGGGACATAAAAGGACAACTCGTGATAGCTACTGGTGGCGCTATCATCAAGTCTGGAATTTCCAGCCTTGTTCGGCAAGGGTGGAAACTGGACTTTTTAAGCCAGTTAACGCCCTTGCCTCGGGAAGATGGAGAGTAATAAACGACTGTGTATTGTTCTTGTGGGAACCACTCATCATTTGCTTGTACAGTTGTGTATTTAAGTGCATTGTGAAAACACCATATTGTAGAATATTGAAGTGATGATGACATGTTACTATGGAGACCTATGCTGGCACACATTAAAAACTGTTTTTTAAAACTGCTGCATTTCATGTCTTTCTTTCATTGCCAAGCAAGATGCCATGGTACTGCGGGGACAGGCATCTGTGTCAGTCAGCTTGTTCTTTCAATTTGTGCATCACTTTTATCTATTAAACCCTGAATTTATATATATATATATATATATATATATATATATAATGGGGTTTAATGTCGCGTTCAAGAGCACTTATATAAGGATGTGTGTGTGGCTGCTTGTATTAGTCAGCACTAATGCCGATTTTTATGTTGCTAGCCCACTGATATATCATGCCGCACTCAGACACAGTATACGGACTCCGAGCCTACCAGTCCTTATTTTAGACCCTTAATGATGAGGGCCAGACAGAGTAACAATAGGTACCATCTTTTAACATCTTTAGGGATGATGCAACTGGGGATATTACCCCTGGCCTCCTGCTCTCCAGGTGGATGCTCTCTCCACTAGACCATGAAGAAGGTCAAGTGAGGTGAGGTGAAATGGGGTTTAACGTCCCGGCCCAGACATGCATGCACGTGTCGATTTATAGTGCTAGCGCACTGAGATACCATGCCGCAGTTTAACATGAATACCCCACTCAGACACAGTATACTGACTCCGAGCCAACCAGTCCTTGTTGCCCCTTAATGCCGAGCGCCAGACAGGGTAACAAGAAGTACCATCTATAAACGTCAATTGGTATGACGCGGCCGGGGATCAAACCCTGGACCTTCCGTTTTCCAGGTGGAGGCTCTACCACTAGACCACGGATGCAGTCACGGACAAGACACAAAGAATAATTCAGTAGTTATTATTTGTTTATTATAGGCAGTACATAGTCAGATATGGATTATTTTAACATTATATCTGTACAATAAATAAGGTAGTAAAATATAGTCAATGGACGGACTCATCACTCCGTGGACTGTATGCAAGTGAATGTGATAAAATATACAAAAATAAACACCTACATATCGTGGATGGAGCGACATGGCATCTGTCACAGTGAGTTGATGCGGTCTCCAATTGATGCAAGCTGAACCAGATTGAATAGTTAAACCTCATTAATCAGGACAAAGGGGCATTGTCCAGTTTAACTAATGTCCTACTTTTGCTTTGTGTGTACTTCTGCATAAAGAATGTCCAGACAGCTTGTCAACAAACTGCTGAGTTTGTGTGATGACTCTTCCTCCATCGTGTAGCTCTCCAAATGCCAAGATGTAGCCTCTGTCAGCAGGATCCCCTCGGGATGTACGTACAGCTGTTTCAGCTTCTAACCTGAGTCATGGCCATGTACCAGGCAACTCAAATGCTACGTCCCGAAGATCTTACTGTCCCTCAGCTATGGGTTTGTGTTTCTCTGCATGTTTAAGCATACAATGGGAGACAACTCTGACAGGACTTGCTTATCATTTAGCCGTCCCATGAATATGTAATGCTTGTATGTACAGGTCTACATCTGAACTGGTTTCCCTACTGATCCAGGTGCTCTACTGTGGGTCTCCTGTTGCTAGGAAGGCAAGTATCCATGTACAGTCGCTGGGCCTGTCACATGTTCATTTCTCTTGATACCATTTTCAGCGCTTTCTTGAAGGTAAGCCTAGGTTTGCGGTGTTTCCGAATATACTGAAAAGTCAACACTACACTTATACCAACCACATTGACTGCTATTGAAAATCAGGTAAAGACACACAGTACATTTCATTGCTTGTGAAGTGGAAGGTGAGATATCAATATTAAAACAAGGAAGAGGCTTACACACTGTATGTTCTGTAGGGCCACTGTGTGTACAAGCAAACTATCAGTACTAAAGATCAGGTGGTCACATGGATGTTTGCTCATGATGCCACACAGTTTCTTTACCCAGACTTGGACATGAATATTGCTGACTGCTGCGTAAAAGAGCATTCACTCCCCGCACTCACCTCCTGGGTGTCCTCTAGCGTGGTGTACTTATAGCTGTCCTCCAGCATGGAGGTGGAGGACTCGTACATGCGTCTCTGGGTCTCCAGGAAGTTCTGTGTCAGGGCAAGCTGCTGCTTCATCAGGTCATGCAGCGCCAGCATACAGGGGCTGTAGGATGTCATGGCTACAGGGAACATACAGACATATTATACAGGGGCTGTAGGATGTCATGGCTACAGGGGACATATTATACAGGGGCTGTAGGATGTCATGGCTACAGGGGATATATAGATATGTTTGCATAAAAAAACAGTCCTAGTGATGCTTATGTCTGAATGTTTAATTCAGACCCAACATACAACACACTTGGTACTATTGCTTGGTAACGTTTAGCCTCTGTATATGAATCAGACCAATATACAGTCAGACACAGTTGTGTCAAAGTTGAAGGGACCTACGTAACATCAAGACAACCGTACGTTTGTCACATTAAAGTTCAACACAACAGTGTTTGACTGTATGTAACAATCTCTCATCTTTCCAAGGCAAGGGAGTTAACTGACTACAAAAGTCCAGTTTCCACCCTTGCCGAACTAGGCTGGTATTATGGAGTTACATTTTGGCTGGACTAACGAGTCTATGCATAGTCCAATCAAAATCACGCACCGAAATCGAAATCCGGTTCGTACACTGTCGTGCAGATTTCGGTCGATTGCAGGATTTGCAAAGCATGTGCACCGCAAACTCGTCAACAGATATTTTCCAAATCTTTTCATGTTTTTAATCAAGGTGCTCACGCATTGCGCGATGTAAGACCTGTTTTATCACAACATAGACCTTGATTATCGATCAGATCGTCTTGAGTGGGCGCCACTGTTTTGTTTCAAGCAAATGCAAGTGATACGAGAGGTGGAATAGAGCCCAGGAATTCCAGCCTAGATCGGCAAGGGTGGAAACTGAACTTTTTAAGTCTGTTAACTCTCTTGCCTCAGGAAGATGCAATTTCTGTGATCCTACTGACTATCTGCTGTGTGTGTCACCCACCTTCTAGAGAGTCTGCACTGACAACATGGGAGGCTATAGGTGTGGGGTCCACGAAGCCAAGTCCCAGGCCGGGGCCTGATATAGCCAGGCCACTCGACATAAGGTTCCAGCGATAATTCAGACCAGGATCACTCGGGGTTTGAATCTCCACATTCTTTGTCTCCTTCCTGGATTCTCGGGGAGGCTGGTCTTGTCTAGATTTTGTGTAGCTGAAATAATGGATGCATGTATGCCTGAGTGAATGAGTGAGTGAACTTAGTGAAGGGGACTGCACTGTAGATATCAACATTTCACAGCAGCTTGCAATGTGTCCCTGTCTGCTGCAACGTGTCCCTGTCTGCTGCAATGTGACCCTGTCTGCTGCAATGTGGCTGTGTCTGCTGCAATGTGGCCCTGTCTGCTGCAATGTGTCCCTGTCTGCTGCAATGTCCCTGTCTGCTGCAATGTGGCCCTGTCTGCTGCAATGTGGCCCTGTCTGCTGCAATGTGGCCCTGTCTGCTGCAATGTCCCTGTCTGCTGCAATGTGGCCCTGTCTGCTGCAATGTGGCCCTGTCTGCTGCAATGTGGCCCTGTCTGCTGCAATGTCCCTGTCTGCTGCAATGTGTCCCTGTCTGCTGCAATGTGCACTGTCAGCCATACTGGCCACACACAGTGTCAGCTCTCTACCATACAGGCCACACACACTGTCAGCTCTCTACCATACTGGCCACACACACTGTCAGCTCTCTACCATACAGGCCACACACACTGTCAGCTCTCTACCATACTGGCCACACACACACTGTCAGCTCTCTACCATACTGGCCACACACACTGTCAGCTCACAATGATACAGGCCACACACACTGTCAGCTCACAATGATACTGGCCACACACACTGTCAGCCCTCTACCATACAGGCCACACACACTGTCAGCTCTCTACCATACAGGCCACACACACTGTCAGCTCTCTACCATACTGGCCACACACACTGTCAGCTCTCTACCATACAGGCCACATACACTGTCAGCTCTCTACCATACTGGCCACACACACTGTCAGCTCTCTACCATACTGGCCACACACACTGTCAGCTCTCTACCATACTGGCCACACACACTGTCAGCTCACAATGATACTGGCCACACACACTGTCAGCTCACAATGATACTGGCCACACACAGTGTCAGCTCACAATGATACTGGCCACACACACTGTCAGCTCTCTACCGTACTGGCCACACACACTGTCAGCTCACAATGATACTGGCCACACACACTGTCAGCTCACAATGATACAGGCCACACACACTGTCAGCTCTCTACCATACTGGCCACACACACTGTCAGCTCACAATGATACAGGCCACACACACTGTCAGCTCTCTACCATACAGGCCACACACACTGTCAGCCCTCTACCATACAGGCCACACACACTGTCAGCTCTCTACCATACTGGCCACACACACTGTCAGCTCACAATGATACTGGCCACACACACTGTCAGTTCTCTACCATACAGGACACATACACTGTCAGCTCTCTACCATACTGGCCACACACACTGTCAGCTCACAATGATACAGGCCACACACACTGTCAGCCCTCTACCATACAGGCCACACACACTGTCAGTCCGCTACCATACAGGCCCCACACACTGTCAGCCCTCTACCATACAGGCCACACACACTGTCAGCCCTCTACCATACAGGCCACACACATTGTAAGCTCTCTACCATACAGGCCACACACACTGTCAGCTCTCTACCATACAGGCCACACACACTGTCAGCTCTCTACCATACTGGCCACACACACTGTCAGCCCTCTACCATACAGGCCACACACACTGTCAGCTCACAATGATACAGGCCACACACACTGTCAGCTCTCTACCATACAGGCCACACACACTGTCAGCCCTCTACCACACAGGCCACACACACTGTCAGCTCTCTACCATACAGGCCACACACACTGTCAGCTCTCTACCATACTGGCCACACACACTGTCAGCTCTCTACCATACTGGCCACACACACTGTCAGCTCTCTACCATACAGGCCACACACACTGTCAGCCCTCTACCACAGTCCCAGATTGCTGTATGCCAGGTCACCCAGATCTCCTACCTCTGTGTGTATGTCTCTGTGTCCGACGTGTAGCCCTCACTGTCACTCTCATATGTTCGGTCAGAGTAGCTCCTCGCTCTGGAGTCAGTCTCAAAGTCGTCGTCGTAGTCTGCCTGGGTATTCTCATCACTGTACTCTGTCTTCACCTCAGACGCTGTGGACCATCGGACCTGCTTCCCACCCTGGAGACTCCCCTGTCCAATTCTCTCAGAAATACTGTCCTCGTCAAAGTCCTCAGAATACACCTGATGCTGGGGAGTGTCCACACCGATCTCTGTTGCAATTGAAGACACAGAATCTTTTCTCTTCCGTGCAGCAAAAATATCTGACTTTTCTGTTACTATTTCTGAAGCTTCAGACACTATACTCTCATCCTTAGCTTCAGACGCACCTAACAGTTCATCAACTGTATGAAGTCCTAGATTGTTAAACACAGAGTCAGTTTTATGGGGCTCTCTTGCTTTTTTTGAAGAACTTTTTGCCTTGAATATGCCTTCTTTCCCTGATGCTTTGAAAACACTTGAAGACTCTTTGGATTTTTGTTTTGGTTTGGATTTAGATTCTTTTTGTTCCGATTTTTTTTTCAAGGATTTCTTCTTCTTTTTTTCTGAAGGTTCAGGAGACAGGGCAAGAGGCTCTAAAGAGTCCAAATCCATCAAATTGACAGCTGAAACAAAAAGAAATGAAATAAATTATTTATCATTTAACCTATTAGTCATTTACTTTTGAGTGGTTTTCACTTATTATAAAATCAACCCATGTAACAACATGAACAAGTCTATTGATAAATTAAAGCTAAAATTATTTTTTTCTGGATAAATATAACATTTAAATAATTCAAATATATTTATTGTAACCAGCAGAATTGCTACATTATTCCTTTATTTTTGTTTCAATGTAATATTTCACGGATATCAGACAGTGACTGATTTGCACTGCTTTAAGCTGTGATGACACTGAGATCCAGTCCTTACTGTTGAATATGTTGCCAGAGCTCTCCGTCTCCTGGGTGTCGGCCACTTCACTGAGGATGGAGTCCACGTTGTCAGAGTCCTGGGAGGGTGACCTGGACAGCCGGCGCCCATAGATCGGAGACGGACCCCGGCGAGGAGTCTGTGTTGGAGGGGACGGCGTTCTCATGAGGGAGAGGTCGGGCGATGTGAGGTCACGACCTCTGGACTTCTGTACATGGACATGAACACTACACTACAAGTCAGACATGTCAATCTTCATCAAGCATGTAAAAAAACATGACTCTATCTACCCCTCTGTAATGAACAAATTGTCTTTACTTAGTGTTGATGTAAGGATCGAAGGGTCACAAAGATGGCACACAGGGTTTGACTATGTCAGTCAAGGAGGAACTCTTACTATCAGAATGCCCTCTAATGTAAGACGTTAAACCCAACTCACTCACTCACTCTGATGTAAGACTGCAGTAGTACCCACCTGTCGTTTCTTTGTTTTCTTCTTCTTGGCGTCGTCAGCGGAGGACAGCCGGTTGATGAAGTCTGCCATGCTCTCCTCCTCGGAGGTGAGGTGGATGTTGCCCATGTACTTTACCTGCCCCTTGTTGGCATACTCCGGAACTGAAGGCACAAGATGACGTGGTTACCATGGTTACTTATATATTACCTATTTATAATTTCCACTGAAAAAGGGAAAATATAACACAATAAATGATCTGTCATTTTGTTTGATGAAGAACCCTAATTCACACCTGACCTGAAAGTTTTTCCATCGTCAACTTGTCAACAAAGTTAACGGTTTTCAAATTAAGACCCACATACCTCTACCCCTCTGATCCTTATCACAAGGTTAAAACTTACACTGTCACACACAAAATGTTTAAAACATGTTACACTTATCCTCCTTAAGCAAGACATTCCACAGACCCATTACGATTCAATAAATACTTAATGTCGCTTAATGCTGCTACAGTGTTGGAATCGAGAGACACCTAAATTAGCGACTTTTAACATTTAGTGTCATGACAAGAGCGCATTTGTTTTCAGGCCTAACTTTAAACACTGTGACACTTGATACCCTCTTCCTTTCCTAGATCCAGTACACAATATCCCAGTCCACCACGCATTCAGGCTTCACACCCAGCAACAGCCTGACCACCCAATCCCATTAGTCACCTCTCATTGCAAGCCTAGTTGCCTGTTACGGCAAGCATGGGTTGCTGAAGACCTATTCTAACACGGATCTTCATGGGGATGGGAATCCCCATGAGGTATATTGACATTAGTAAAGTAAGCAATGTTAATGTCAAAAGAACTACATCATCAAAAGAAGCATGGATTGAGGAAGCTAGTCATTCAAGTTTGAAAAGAATGCAGAACAAGTTTGATAAGTAATGTAAAATGTAGCTTGACTACCTACACACACACCACACAAGCAGATATACAGTCAAACACTGTTGTGTCAAAGTTGAAGGGACAAAACCGAAAATGATGAATAAAGAAGGGATACGCAGAGACCAAGCTTTTACTTCAAGACAACAATAAGTCTGACACATCAAAGTTCAATACAAGAGTGTTTGACTGTACATGGTAGAGGATACTGATGGGGGTTACAGTGTTTGACTGTACATGGTAGAGGATCCTGATGGGGGTTACAGTGTTTGACTGTACATGGTAGAGGATCCTGATGGGGGTTACAGTGTTTGACTGTACATGGTAGAGGATACTGATGGAGTTTACAGTGTTTGACTGTACATGGTAGAGGATACTGATGGGGTTTACAGTGTTTGACTGTACATGGTAGATGATACTGATGGGGTTTACAGTGTTTGACTGTACATGGTAGAGGATACTGATTGGGGTTACAGTGTTTGACTGTACCTGGTAGAGGATACTGATGGGGTTTACAGTGTTTGACTGTACATGGTAGAGGATACTGATGGGGGTTACAGTGTTTGACTGTACATGGTAGAGGATACTGATGGGGTTTACAGTGTTTGACTGTACATGGTAGAGGATACTGATGGGGTTTACAGTGTTTGACTGTACATGGTAGAGGATCCTGATGGGGGTTACAGTGTTTGACTGTGCATGGTAGAGGATCCTGTTGGGGGTTCAGCAGGCAGACAGATGGAGGACCAACTGTCATAGATATTTAATGTCAGAAAAAACTGACGCCAATCATGTAAATGGGGTTAAATATCTTATTTAGTTGATAAAAGTTTATTCTTAATTCTGCTTTTGTTTTTTATGGAATTTGTTTGACGAAACAACCTGACCACAGTCTTCAAGTCATATCAATTAAACAAGGTCACTTTTTCGGTTGCTTGTGGTTTTTTTCTTCTTATGATAAGCAGTATTATTTTATGGTAAGCAGTATTTGTTCATAATTTTCCATTAAATTTTACGCTAAATTTAGACCAATCATATACTTTGAGTTTTGGAGTTGTTTGTGCCAGTCAGTCAGCCCATCAAGAACCTCATATGAACAGAGTAATGTTCACAGATGTATCGAAGAACTGACGGAAATTTGATCCCCATATACTTTCTCAATATGAAATCTGTTCAGGCAATGAGTTGAAGGCAAAGGGTTCCCCGTCTCACATCAGAGGTCAACGTGTCCAACATGTCATAGTGAATGAGGGTATCGTGGCTTATGCCAGTCAGCAAGATAATTTTGACAATCCCCACATAGGCTAGCCTGCCTAAAATTGACCAAATGATGGTTCTGCATGTGGATGTGGGCTAGACTACTTATGACCCACAGTTTCGACCCATCTGATTACACTGAAGTGTAATGTGGCTGTACACATGAAACTTGGAAAACAATCCGTCTCTGCAGATCTTGTTGGATATCAATGACACAATCTAGCTCCCATGAACAGACATCTCCACTCAACATGCTCAGCTGTCGGTTCTCATTACAATCAGATAGTTTTCTCTGATATATGAGAACCTCTCCATACTTGGCCAAATTTTAAAAAATAATATAAACAGCACATACTCGGAGGAGTGAGTGAGAGAGTTAGGTTTAACACCACTTTGAACAGTATTCAAGTTATATCAGCTTCGTGAGGGAAGAATGCCCAAGGTGATGCAGGTCTCAGACGATTTCCACTTTGGTGAAACCCACGAGCACGGGTATGACGCTGACACATACAGTGACAAGCCGAGAAACGTAACTGTGGTAAACCTGGATTTGAACCCACAATCTCAGGTCTCTGGCATGCCCAAGGGTACCAAAACTGCAGAGCAAATTGTGGTGCCTAGACAACTGGGCCACCCCTGCCCCCTACAACTACAAGGGGTGAACAATTCACAGTCAAATGTAAATTTTAGAAGATCACTTAGACATGTTAGAAGCTACATAAAGGTTAATAATATATCCTCACAACAATAGCGCCCCAAGACCATGAATCACAGAGATCTATCTGGTATATTATATTAAAGGTCGTACAAAGATAAAGAAGGATAACCAAAGGTCTCTAAAAAAACAGGCATCATAAAAAATTCCACATTGATATATAAATGGTTATGCAGAGCGCCAGAGTTACAAGTTTACCATAACTACCATGGCACTGGTGGCAGGCCTAACATAGAAGAAGATGTGACAAATATCACGCTATAGCAACACATCCTTTATTGTTAGTCATACCACATATTTTCTGTATATCAAACTTCATAATGATTCATTCAGAAATAACAGAGTAAACGGGCAAAATATTATTTTTGGTCAGCCATGATTACAGTTGGATGAGAGTTCTTTGAACACACTGATAACACTGCTGCGGTTTTAAAGGATGTCATAGTTTACATAGTCATTGATGTGGGGACCATGCTAAAAGTAGCATCAATTTATGACCAGTGAAATTACAGAGTGCATTTGCTCCGAGACGTTTGTTAGGAACTTCCGGTACAATAAATGGGAGCTGGAGAAAATGTCCGCCTGCTAAAACATTTTCGATTTTTATTATTTATGGTGAACATGGACAAGTCAACTAGAGCAAATGTCGGCCACGAAAATAGCCGCTGGTCAATTAAAGAGAACGTCTGTCGCGTTAGAGACTAGAAAACAGGGTCACAAGAATATATCCAAGGTCAAAGGTCCAAGCAAGGTTGAAAAAATCCTGTCTTATTTGCAGACCACCTACACATGACATATGATTCATAATGATCAATCTACCAGGTCGTGAGTATCATTACTTTACGAAGACATCCCATTTTGACACAAGTCACTTATTACAACATCTAGACCTAGGACCATGAAGCATAGTCTTCCATTAATTGTGCACAGTATGTTATATACTACTAAAAAAAGTGACTCATATGACTATACAGTAGCTAATACAGTGGCAGCTCCGGAGGGAGGGTTCTGGGGGTGGCCAGTACAACTGGGACTGGTAACTTGGGCACTCTGGTCGGGTGGGTCCTGAGCTGGATCCGGGTACCCACAGGACTACCCGGACCCGTGGTTAGTCACAGGATATATTGTTTAATGACAAAGTAATTAAGTGAATACACTACAGGTCACGAATGTTCACATTTCTTTCTGACTATGCCTATGTCCTTCTGACTTACATATTTTTGAAGAAAGACAAAGTTTCAGTCAAGTTCAGTTATGCATGATCAGATCATTTTACAGTGTACCTGAATATCTTTTTGCCAGGGCGCTGATCAAACAATTCCCTATCGGACATTTTGTACCAATCTCTTGAGACCAACAGCAGGTACCCGGGTTGGGTTGGGTAATAGGGAGTTGGATACCCGGGTAGTAAATTTGGACTCGTCCCAGCCCCCCTTTGTTACATCTGATGACATTATGTACGCGGATTGTAAAGTAAAATTAAGAATGTTTTACATATAGGGTATGCTGAAGCAACAAATGGCAGACGTCAAATCCCCAAATCCTGGTCCTACCCCTGTAATATGTCTTGTCAAAAATGAATATACATACTATCCAAAACAAGTTGAAGAACACGCAATTTTTTAAATGACTGTACTTAATCCGTACTTCCGTAATCTAGTGTATATATTTATCATGCAATGGTGTGTGATAGAGCACAGAGAAAATACAACAGGAACTAATGCACTACAAGCAGCAAGAAGAGATATCCACACAATACAGCACTAGATAAGCAGCTACAGATAAAGGAGCATGCCATGAAGCCATAAAAGGTTCAAGATATTCAAGTCAGAGACACATTCAAAGCAAGACATATGAATACACTTTGCCTATACAGTGAGGGGCTGTATCAAATGTCGAGGTGTCATTTCCATGCACTGACCAGAAACTGAAGCACAACTCATGAGGCTCTGCAAGGCTGTGTTTTCTTTATAAGATCAAGGGATGATCTGACAATTACATGAAGAATTAGCAAATAAGATGGTTACATCAAAATTTTGTTGCAGTTTGGAAATGTCTGTTAAACATTTGACATTGTCCCCTGTTATTAACAAGCTGTGACATGATTGACATCTCGAACAGATAACATATATCAACAGGGATCACTGTTATGGACAGCGAGAAAAACATAGAATGGATTTTCAGGAATCAAAGAAGCTAATATTGAATGTGAGACCATTCCATTGAGAAAAGACTGTCTTCTAATTGTATGTTAATGTCATGAAATGAGCAAGGTTGTCCATTTCAGTGTCAATCATCCCCACTTACCAGCTGCTGCATTTGGAGGTTTGGAGGTATCTAGAACAAGTGATTCATAAAGTCAATAAAACCAACTGGGATCTGCAAATGATTC
This sequence comes from Haliotis cracherodii, assembly GCF_022045235.1. Classification (NCBI taxonomy): domain Eukaryota; kingdom Metazoa; phylum Mollusca; class Gastropoda; order Lepetellida; family Haliotidae; genus Haliotis; species Haliotis cracherodii. Next base: position 53,500,988 of record NW_027266297.1, read on the forward strand.
ATATCAATAAACTTTCACACCTGTGTACATAAATAACATGAATAAGTATCACAAAATATCATAATTAATATGTGTACATATTACCTTTTTGTCTTAATTTGTTATGCCTACCATGTATAATATCATCTATAGCAATGTGCCATTGTGTGAAATAGGATCAACACCCTGTGCAGAGAAGAACCTCATTAATACAAACCTCATTAATCCACCAACCCCCCTCTTGGGACAATCAGTTTTGTGAAAATCAACAATATCAAACAAACATATTCACACATATATACTGAAATACATAGAGGTTGTTTCACTTTCTTGTCACATAACATGTTCATTTCATCACTCCTAACTCTATGTAAACGGACTCTGTGTTGCATCGCCCACTCGCCACGCCACGCCACGTGGCAAGATACAATACCTGATACACAAAGTTTGGCTTGATTCACATTTAACCCCATATCGATTGTCCTTGTTGATCATGCATTGATATCAATCAGCAAGTACAAACTATTTGTTCAATTCCTCATACCTTTCGGGGTCGTCTTTCGGATATGAAACAGTCCCCATAACAAGACTGACCAGCTTTTCTTTGCTGCCTGCCAGTACGTAAACTTGTGTGTTTCTTATTATTTTCTCATAGAGAATAGTTTACAAATTTGTAACTATATACAATATCAGAGACAATCTATGTTTGTTTCCTGCTGCAGAAACTATTTCACCACACACGTTATTGTTGTCATGCCCGTCTGTCTAATGCCTATGGAAGGCTGCTTGTCAGTCTTCAAAGACCAAGTTACCTGTCTATAATGGGCAGATATTAATTGAAACTTCAAAACTGTTAACCTATTTTATACACGTCATATGATAATCATACTAATGATTACTGGTGTATATGCACATATATATGTACACATATGCTATTTTGTCATGTCTCAAGAAAACTAACATCAATACACACCTCTATCTGCATACGGTCGGCGTTGTCCCTTAGCTGGGGACGATGGCCTTGGTGCTTCAATTTTTCCAATGTATCCATTTTCACCTTCTTCAAGAGGCTTCTCTGCTTTCGTTTTCTTCAAAAATCGATTTCCATCTCTCCCGATGCTCTTTTCTGACGCCGATTTCAGTTGATCAGCTGACGCATATTGCATGTAGTTAGCAAGACTCACACTGTCATCCGTGTCAGTTTCAAAATAGGTTCCTCGTTTATTGCCATCAACAGCCCTGTCGTTGATCTTGTTAGTCAGTGCCTTAGCCTTGTCAAGGGGCGTAGATTTCTTCTTAGTGGGAGTAGATTTCTGAGGTGATACATTTGGAACTGACGTCGCTGGGCGATATGAACGTCTTGGACCCCGAGGGGACATATTAGGTGTCGTGACATTTGAATGGTCAATTTCCTCTGGATCTGGTTTCTTCTTCTTCAGGAATCGACTGGCAGCTCCTCTGAGTGGCGGGGTTTCAATACGAGCTCGAGGCGTCTTTTGTAAGTTACTTTCACTGGAAATTGAAATATTTTCCCCCATGTCCTCAAAATTCACTGACTTTCTGGCCTGGCCTGTTTTCTGTGCCAAGTTGCTCAGGTAGTTCTGGAAGGAAAGTGGACATGTTGAGTCGTGACTAAAAAAGGCTATGGTAATTTGTGCGAGTGAGGGAACATTACTGGGAACGTTGATGCTGCAGTCATCAGTGTTCCACCATTATCACAGTGGCCTGAGAATAATGAAACAATGATTCACATTAGCGGGACAAGAGGAACATACAATCAGGTACCACATGGTCATGACCTTCACTGTTCGGCTCTTACCAAAAACGCCAGGGGTAATTGGTTATATACAAAAATCTTCATTTTGATAAGCAGAAACTTCTTTCATCATCAAAATCAGAACAAAAATATGTCTGGTTTACAGATTTTATTAACCAGGGCCTCGTTCCACAAAGCGATCTTAGCGCTAAGTTGATCGTAATTACCATCTTGTAGCATATCCTTACGATAGTTGTAGTGCTAAGATGGCTTTGTGGAACACATCCCAGTTACCTTCTGTCAGTAGAAATAAAACAAATGGTCAATTTGTGTCACTCAATTTGTGTCACACAATTTATAAATTTGATCTAGTTGCTTGGGATGGGGTTTTAGTGAGAAGAGTGAGTGAGTGTGTTTTTAGGCCGCTTTAAGCAATATTCCAGCAACATCACGGTGGGGGACATCAGAAATGGGCCTCACACATTGTACCCATGTCGGGAATTGAACCCGGGTCTTCGGCATGACAAGCGAACACTTTAACCACCAGGGTACCTGACCGACCTTTAGTGAAAAGAAATAACTGATGATTGTGTATAAATATGCAGGATCATAACAGTAGGATGCGTAAAGTAACATTCTATATGCATCTCTTCTGAGAAGACTTTGTCCCATCACTATGTCCAGTGTAGGTGCTGTTTCTGAGCTGTTGTATCAGAGTGTAGTGGGTGAATGCAGTATTCACTGAAGCTATATCTAACTGCTGTCATTATAGTGACTAAGGTCAGTTCATCTTTCCCGTTGTTTGTCGTGGAAGACAATATACCAGTGACTATCTGTTGACAATAAAATTTGTATTGTGTCGTGACAGACCAGAACTATATCTTGCCGTGACAGACAAGAACTATATCTTGTCGTGATAGACGAGAACCATGTCTTGACGTTGGACAATCCCCTTCCATGTCTGTGTAGGCATCTATCAGTGTAATATTGTCATGTGAAATAACATGTGATATACATGAACCATTCGATTGCCTTGTGTGTGTCTGCTGTGGTAGAGCACAATGATGGCTGTGTTGAACTAATAGTTGTATGTGTAAATCAGTAGTGTGTAATTAGTAGTATTAGCATGATTAGAATAATAAATAGTATTAGTATTTAGTGTTAGTAGTGAAGTGTAGGTAATTACTCAGAAGTTAGTAAGAATTATATATATATATATTTATCTCTCTTCGTAATAATATTGTTTTTAATTTCTTTTGGGGTTCTATCTTTTCAACTTCCTCTAAACCATTTCATGTGATGATGATGATGATGATGATGATGTGACAATTAAATCCTTCCATTGTTAAATTATCCCAGCTTGTCATCAACTAACCCTGCAGTTATTAAAAATGTATGTTTACATCTGAAAAGAAACCTACCTAGATAAGCACCTTTTTAATATGCACATTTAGAAACAGCACACTGTTTGCATTTTTGTATATGTAGCACCATGGGCCATGTGGCCACAAATGCAAAATACATTTGTCACTTGTCAAACTTGTCACTAGTCTTATTAACTGCTGAATTGAAATTCATGAAAAGAACTGAGTGTTGCAGACAAACCAGTGTTTGAATGACTTGAATCAATCATGCTCGGACATATAGCTCAAAGCCTAGTCTCTCTTTAAATGTTTCACAGAATATTGTCACAAAAAAATCTAAATTCACACAAGTGTATTTTCATGTAAATATATTTGATAAAATTTGACACCATTGTGAAACAAGACATTTGGGACAATATCTGCATTGTGAGTCGGTAACCAATGGAACTTTGACCCAGATGTCCAGGATAACACCGACAAGTGTATCAGAATGTTGGGCATAGTTCCTTTGTCCTGGTTACACAGAATGTACAGCTGTTTGTGTATGCTCTTGCTATGCAATGTTAGATTCAAACAATCAAAAAACAATTTCCAGGGTTTTCTTGTTACATAATTGACATAGCAATCTGCAGCACCTGTTATGATATTGACAGGTGTTAATTTCACAATTGCAAACAGAATCAAAGTGAGTCACTTGCAGCAGTATCAAACACCATACTTTTGAAAAAATGTTTATGAATGTTTATGAACAAACAAAGCTTTGATATGGCCCATCAGAGACTTCTACCGGTATATGATTCTACAACCAGGCACATGCACATTTATGAACAGGTTGGGACTGAATGTAAAAGGCGACTGAATGTAAGAGGCGACTGAATGTAAAAGGCGACTGAAAGTAAGGGACAACTGAATGTAAGGGACGACTGATTGGAAGGGCCGACTGAATGTAAGAGGCGACTGAATGTAAGAGGCGACTGAATGTAAAAGGCGACTGAATGTAAGAGGCGACTGAATGTAAGGGGCAACTGAATATAAGGGACGACTGATTGGAAGGGCCGACTGAATGTAAAAGGCGACTGAATGTAAGAGGCGACTGAATGTAAAAGATGACTGAATGTAAGAGGCGACTGAATATAAGGGGCAACTGAATGTAAGGGACGACTGATTGGAAGGGCCGACTGAATGTAAAAGGCGACTGAATGTAAGAGGCGACTGAATGTAAAAGGCGACTGAATGTAAGAGGCAACTGAATGTAAGGGGCAACTGAATGTAAGGGACGACTGGAAGGGCCGACTGAATGTAAGAGGCGACTGAATGTAAGAGGCGACTGAATGTAAGAGGCGACTGAATGGGCCAGAGGGCATCACAGTGATGAAATAGCATTGCGATAGCTTTAAGAGAAGATGTACACCATCCTACAATGGAGGTATACTTGGATTACTCAACATGATGGCAAAGCCCAGTATCGGCAGATTGCTTGCGGCAGTTTTTGAAAAAATAAAAAATTATTACCAGGCTGCCATCAGGACTCACAGACTTTAGACCCTGATTAAATTCTCAGGCCAAACAACCAGGAAATGTAAATGATAAATAGATTTCTTTTCTTTTATTACATCTATTTTTTGTTTTGGATGCCAACCAAGTTAGTTTCTTATGCGTAGGTCATCAGTCCATCTACATATATACATGTTAATTCCTAGAACAATAATGAAACCTTATTAGTGTATACAGAAGTATAAACATATAGACATGAATATATACAAAACATGAGAGAGAAACAAATTCAAATTTAAAAATGATGAGCCACAATATTTTTTTCCAAGGAACACTTTACAACAAAGTAATTTTGGTTACACGTTCTACATAACCTGTGTAGACTGTCTCCATCTGTCGATACTATCGATAGTTCAGAGAAGCTGTGATGTCACTGATTGCTACTTTCACCAGTTATTGATCTTCACCAGTCGGACCAAGGACAACTGTGATGCACGGATGGTTTGACAGTCACTCTCCTACATTCCACACTGACATGACCAGACTATTCAGAAATGTTGGTGTCAAATAAACGCTAACAATACACATTGGGCTGATTGTGAAAGCAGAGGCTGTAAATCTAAGTGGCGAATAAAAGTGAATCAGTGATATGTTTGTTTCTAATGGCCTATTCAACAGGTTAGCACAGATGCCGTAAATCAATAAACTTCATACTGGCAGTGAAAACAAACATTGGCCTAGAGCTCCCTGCTGAAAGAGATGGGAAGATAATGCAACATGCTGTTGTCAATATAACCTCCAGCTGTCTTTCTGCTATCAACCAATACCTGCAGGGCATGTATATTGCACTACTGACACATGGGTACAATGATATCAGGTCTACTTTTGTTTCACATAACTAGGATTAAAGAGGATTATTAAGTAACTTTATTTCATGAAACAATTGCATGCATTATCTGTGTAGATAACGACTGTCTGTATTGAGATGCCTGCACCATGGATAGATGAAAAGAAATTGACGATGTTGATTTCACTAAGGCTAAAATGCAGACCATGTGGCAATGAATACCAGCAGTCCTGATGATGTGCATGTTTCCCAACTGTCCATAAATGACAATGTTTGCAGTCAGTTACCTAATTCATCCCTGTATTAAATACAACTAACAATGTCCACCTGACTGTATGTGTGTCAGAATGAAATAACAACCATCAACCAGATGTGTGGATGTGCCACAATTTGATTGGTTCAAACATGAGACATGGGATTCAAAGCTAGGAAAGCTTGGACCTTTTAGAATTTATCAACATCTTTCTTGAAGAAATATAATATTTTCTCAGTCCCAAATTTGAAAATATGGCAAAATAATCTGTATGATGACATGACTATCATATCACAATATTAATTTAATAATCATGTGATAATAATTGACTGCATCACTTGGGCTTACCCAGTGGTTCTCTCTGTTCTGTCAACATGGTATTTCTACTGAACAAATATTTAACCACAATACACACTGAAACCCAACAAAAGAAAGGATTAACCACATAAAAGAAATGCTTCTGTTTACACATTTATGGAAACATACTGAAACAATGTCACGCAAGTGCTCAATATATCTGTATTTCTACTTCACTGAAGGTAACCAAAAGACTGAAGTAGAACTGCCCACAACTACAATCATATACCAGTGTCTCACACAACTTGAATCACTTGTATCATTGTATGTAATTTACAGTATCCTCCAGTTACATCCTCAGCACGTCCTGTATGTGCCAGGACTCGCATCAGCAGCAACAGCTGACGCAACTGACACTACCAAACAAGAGTCTAATGGCAAACATACATGATAACTATTGACTTGTAAAAACTGAACCATGAGAATATTGTTTCGAACTATGAAACCAGTGCCAGTTTATAATACCGAACACACATGTCCTAGGATATCAGGGATTTGTCTAGACCTACTCACTAGATGATATTTGGCCCAAGATTTGCAGCAAATGTCAATAAAATTCCCATATTGGAATTAAAACTTTCCCAAATCTTGGTAAAATATATAACTAATAACTCATTGTGAGGCTTTGTAGAGGTATCTTGTATTTCACTGTCAACAGGACCACTAAAGAGGGGGAAACTTCAATGGTTAATTTTATAGCATTTCACTCTCAATATACAATGTTGAAATACATCTAAATTTAAGTGAATAAATACTATATAAAATCCCATTTTGTACAAAATAGTGAAGCTTTTCCCCATTTTCCTTGCCAGGGGACACATAGTTTAGTCCATTCCATGGACCACTGCAAGAACATGCTGTTTTACTAATGTCATGGTCAAGTGATGTTTAGCTTACCAATGAGCTTGGGTAAAAATATAAATAATTTTTGTTTAGCTCAATATTCTCAACTTATTTGTCATAACAGGTGTTTGAGTCGGTCATGCTAATTCTATTCAAAGTGCTGCCTGCTTAATATTTCCACAGTACCATGTATCTGTATTAAACTGTCAGGGAGGATTTTCATTGCTATATGGCTTAAATATTGCTTATGAGGCAATACATTTTAACTTAGTGTAGCCAGAGACATACAGAGTGCATTTGATCAATCATCATTCAAACATTAACAGATAGTTCATAGTGATAGTATCTTTCTATTTGTCTGATCCATCAGGGAAGCGAGCACATAGAAACACACTTCAGCTACCTTTTCTTTCATTGTATAATTGTGGCTGTTGAAGAGAATTACAAAGATTTACAAAGGAAAGATATGACATGAAAATTTGATGCAAACATTAATGTAGAAACAGACTTACCGAGAGCTCATCCTCCTCCTTAGACTTTAGCGGTACTCTCTCCCCTCTCAGCTGAGAGTTGACCCGCTGCAGGATGGACGAAGCACGACTCATCCTCGTCACTGACAAAACTTCTCACAGCCTGTGTCAGTGTCGCTTGTACACCATATTGGAAGATGACATCTAGTGTTAGTCAGTGCGACAAGTCCCTACACTGGGTTGAAACCTGTAATAAATATCACATTTCACATGATAAAAACCATTCCACTATTCAATTTCAAATTTGAGAAATATCTATTCAAATGTTTTTTCCATAATTAACTTTATCATAAACATTTCAAAAAAATTAAAATTAAAAAGAAACATTGTGTTCTGTAAAAAGGACTGGATAGGGTTATTTAACAACTTTCCTTGTTTATATAAGCTAGCTTTTAAACCTTTGTTACAAAAGATTTTTAAAATAAATAAAACCAGTAGTCTTGTTATGAACAGGCAATTTAAAAAAAATATACCAGGTCATAATTTATAAAAATCACACTCATTTTCTTTGTACCAAACCTCTTTTCACACATAATCTGGTCTAACTGGTAATTCTATTCATATATCATCACATATCAATTGTTTATAATATGAGACCATAAAAGACATACATGATATAAACATGCATATTTGATCATTTCTAAAAATCATAATCATTTAAAGATACATGTAAAATTGTAACAGATTGTAAGTGATTGTCAAGTAAGGACTACAGTAATAGTATAGATTGGACTCATTTAGTTCCAATGAAAATATTATGTTATTAACATATCAATATTCTCCTGCTGCAGCTTGCATGACAGCCGTGTCACACATTCACTAAATGATGTGGTGAACATCTTGCAGATTTCTAGGAGTCTGTCGCTTTATTTGCTTCATCCAGTTTAATTAAGACAGACAGGGGTCCTTTTAATTGTATTACTACATGTAATTACCATGCAATAAGGGAGTAGCTTGACATTCAGCTTTGGCACACGCAACAGATGCTTTTTTATTTTTTTTTATTTGTTGTTTATGCCACACTCAGCAATATTCCACATATATGTCAGTGGCCCGTAAATAATCGAGTCTGGACCAGACAATCCAGTGATTGCCATTATGAGCATCAATCTACGCAATTGGGATACGATGACATGCATCAACCAAGTCCCCAAGATTGACCACCCGATCCCATTAGTCGCCTCTTACGACAAGCATAGTCGACTCTTATGGGCATGCATGGGTTGCTGAATTCAAACTAACTGACTGATAAGTACAATAATTCTGGCTTTTCCCCATATCACAGAGCTTAAGATAAATTGTGCATATGCATAAACCATGCAAATAAATCACCATGACCCAATTAAGTTTCAGTTGCTTGCATACAAATTTGCATGTAAATCTAAAAAACAGCAATTAGTAAAACAATACTGTGATTAATCACAAAACATAACCTTTTCAACTTGCATACCCAAATATCTTTACACTTCTTTTTTCTATTTAGCACCTACACTTAAACTCTACTGCAGTGAATAACGCACAAAAGTGCTACATCTTGCTTATTGTAACTGAGACATGTGTTGCTGGTGTGAGTTTATGTGGCGTATGACATACTTTGGGCACCACATGAACCGAAGAAAATTAGAAATTACCTGCCACAACATAAGTAGAATTATTTTCAAAAACGTCAATAAACAGACAATAGACTTGATCCAACATGTCCAAGGGAGTAGAAATATATTGAACATTGTTGTGAACACTCAAAGAAAACCCATCAAATACCCAATGTGAATTATATCAATCATGCAAGAAAATACTCAGTGACTCTGGAGCCCTGTGTGAGTTGTGAATGGAACATAGTGTTGCCATTGTATCCAATAATCTGAATTTATTATTGAATAAAGACATACCACCATACAAATAATTGTGAACAGATCTGATTTAGAATGTGTGTGAAAATCAACAAACATTATTCTTATATCAAATGGATATTAATCAGCCAATATATTTCAAAGTCCACCTCTGTATAAACTGTACATATGGATTACTTCTGCTAAATAGTATTATGTGGGTGTAAGTTTGGTGTGTTTTTAACAATACATGTCAAATTTGGATGTTATCAAATTCCTGGCAAGAATCATGCAAGTAATAATCTTCACTAACAACCAAACTATCATAATTGCAAAATAGTGTTAAATTATTGTAACTCTGGTATGTTCATTAATCTGTTCCTTGTATCGACGAGTGTATTTCGTATTTATTTTTCGCCACAGTCATTGCTATCATTGCTCTCCACGTAGGTATGGCTTCAGCCAATCCGTGGTTCACATTTGTGAAGTTACACACTTCCCACGACGATATTTATCAATGAAGTAACATATGGCACTTTAATCCGGAACTCGCAGTGCCCACTAATTATATGCATAGTGACATGACCTTACTATGAAATTGATCAAATGTAAAGATAGAATACGCAGATTTCACGTTCAGACATGTAGATATAACTAATATTGAAGTATACATGCAAATTAATTTAATGCATGAATTTGGTGTCACCGAAGAGACAAAAACATTATTTCTCACAAGCAGGGACATATATGCATAAATGACCTTACAATGCTACCGAAACTTACAATAAAATGAAACATTTTCAAGAAGTCTCTCTCTTCTAACTTCCGTTGCAAACAACAACAAAGGTTAGAGTTACTTCCCTTCCTTGACAATCGGGAAAGACCGCTATCCAACGACAGTTTCCGACGTGTTACGATGAAGGGAGATTCCTCGCTCTGCGCGTGGTGAGCGCTGATTGGTCAGAAGAAACCAATCGCGTGCGTACAGCTGTCGAGATCACGTGGAGAACCGGCATTAACTATCTCGGGGTAGAAGTTTCGGCAGGTCCTTTCCTAAGCCTGACCAAAGATGAGGGCGGTTGCGATTTTTGTGGCACTCCTCGGTGCAGTTTTCTGTGATCCCACTGTTTACTTTGAGGAGAAATTTGATGGTAAGTCAAGTTGTGATTGTGCATAAGTAGTATTTAATATTTTGAGGGTGCTCGTTTGTCCACAGACTTTTCCGATTTCCCATGCTTTGACATTTGACTAGTGAATATGTCAATATTCCTTTACAAAATTGCTCGTTAACAGATGTATATTCAAGACCACAGTGAATGTTTTATAAACCAAGCATATGATGATATTACTTGTGCAGATATTAATGGTATATTCCCGATGCAGATGATTTAAGAAAAAAATAATTTTATACCGTGGAAAATACTACAAATCGACGACTCGCAAGCTAAAGTTCAATATATTACATTAATTAAAGTTTGGATTGAATAGTAGCAGTGACCACTGATTTATAAACGTTTTTCATAATGTGACAGTATAGCTGTTCAATCATTCTAAGCCTAAGTTGAAATAAGTGGAAGTGCCACTTAATATGTACATACATAAGTGTAAATATAGTATTTCTTTCTTAAACGGTTTCTTTGTTTTAATTGGAAAATATTAATGTGGCCACAACATTCCAGTGTATGCATGTTCATTTTATTTCCAGATGGCTGGAGGGATCGTTGGGTTGATTCAACCGCAAAGGCTGCAGAGCAGGGAAAATTTGAACTGTCTGCTGGAAAATTTTATGGTGATGCAGAAAAAGATAAAGGTGAGTATTTAACCTATAAGATTGTTCAGTTTTCTAGACAGTACAATCACATGTACAAACATTTGCACTGCTACTTGAAATTCCTTAATCTGAGCAGATATATGTAGAATTGTTTTTCAAAGTTGGTGCTGTTCTTTCTTTTCAGGTTTAAAAACAACCCAGGATGCCAGATTTTATGGTGTCTCGGGCAAGTTTGATAAATTCAGCAATGAAGGTAAAACTCTAGTCATCCAGTTTACAGTGAAACATGAACAGAACATTGACTGCGGCGGTGGTTATGCCAAGGTCTTTGCCAGTGACCTCGACCAAGCAGGCATGCACGGAGACAGCCCATATCTCATTATGTTCGGTAAGAATGATTTTCATCAGTCTAGACATACTAGGTAAAATCTGTCTTGTCATTGTAAGCCATTAAAGAATGTTCATCTTCAGACTTTCAGTTCTTTATTTGGGTTTGTGGCCAGGTAGTGAAAATTGAATTTATGGGTAATATGATTGTGTGAAACTCATTTCTGGTGTCCCTCGTAGTAATATGGCATGAATAGTGACTAACTAGTGAGGTTAGTCTTAGAATCATGATACTTTTCATATTTTATTAATTGGTTTCTTTCAGGACCTGACATCTGTGGTCCTGGAACAAAGAAGGTTCACGTGATTTTCAACTACAAGGGAAAGAACCTTTTGACCAAGAAAGATATCCGATGCAAGGTTTGTAGAATATTGTTCACTCGAAAGTTCATAATAACAGATTTGTGAAATGGGTATCAAAGAAGAATGGAGAAGAGAACTAACATTTCCCAGAGTCTTAAATACAATCCGATAGCTCTTGTTCTTATTCCATGTGTGTTGAGTAAATGCTTATGGTGTACTTGTTTCCCTGTAGGATGATGTTTTCACACACTTGTATACCCTCATTGTGAAATCTGACAACACATACGAGGTAAAGATTGATAACGAGAAGGTGGAGAGCGGCGAGCTTGAGGCGGATTGGGATTTCCTTCCAGCCAAGAAAATCAAGGTAAATCTTTTTACATAGTACAGTACAGGTATTGGTGTTGTCATATGCTTGCATGTAACCCTGTATTTGCCCAAGAGACCAGAAACTGAGTGGTTATTAGATCCACAGGACTAGTAGAAATACTTAATGTTTATTCAAAGTTGCCTATTTGCCTCAGAAGGTGTAACTGAAGTTTTTACCGCTGTATAAGCAACCAAGGTACACCTCAATCTGCTATTGCAGCACAATGAATTAATATGCCTATCAACAATGATTAAGTACCCTGAATATGACAGTATATTAATGTTGAGTTCATGTGTTTTCAGGATCCCGAGGCCAAGAAACCCGATGACTGGGATGAGCGTGAGAAGATCGATGACCCTGATGACACCAAGCCCGAGGATTGGGACAAGCCAGAACATATCCCCGACCCAGATGCCAAGAAGCCTGATGACTGGGACGATGAGATGGATGGAGAATGGGAGCCCCCAATGGTTGATAACCCAGATTACAAGGGAGAGTGGAAACCCAAGCAGATCGACAACCCAGACTACAAGGGCAAATGGGTTCACCCTGAGATCGACAACCCTGACTACTCCCCCGATGACAATCTCTACAGATACACCGATATTGGTGCTATTGGTTTTGATTTGTGGCAGGTGCGAGGAATCCCAATATTTATCTAGAATTTATTGCAACTTTGTTGAGTAAAGTCTAAGATTTCTAAGTCCATATGGCAGGCAGATTGGTTTGGAAAAGCATTATTTTGCACCATAGATTTTCCCACTGTCATAGCTGGAATATTGCGACGTTTAACAACATTCAAAGATTTTCAGTTATTTTCTTGTATTTAATGATATCTGAGAATGCTTAGATAAATGTTCACCATCACTTTTTTCAAGACCTGTTCCTTCATTTCAGGTTAAATCTGGAACTATCTTTGATAATGTCCTCATAACTGATGATGAAAAATTCGCAGAGGAATTCGGAAAAGATACATGGGGCAAAACAAAGGTAAGGAAATGTGACTTGTCATCTGTTGCTTCTCAGCATTAAATCTGCAGTTTTAAAGTTGAAAATAAATCCCAAATGACAATACATTCCGACTGCCTTCACTAGATCTTTATAATACTCATGGGGTGGATATGGTTTCTCATGAATGGTTGTATGTTTCAGGACCCTGAAAAGAAGATGAAGGATGCTCAGGATGAGGAGGAGAGGAAACAGAGGGAGGAGGAAGAGAAGAAGAGGAAAGAAGAGGAAGGTGAGAAGTGATTCAGAGATGGCAGACTATGTAGAAGGATTGAGACATCTGTCTTAGCAAGTCTCAGGTTGCTAATGAAAAATGTTCAATACTTGTGATTTGACACATTCACCATCTATGAATTGTTGAGAGTATTCGTGAATTATTAAGTGCCATTGTCTGTTCTCAGATGCCAAGAAGGAAGATGGGGATGAGGCAGAGGAGGAGGAGGAAGAGGATGACTCAGATAAAAAAGAAGAACCTGTAAGTTGACTACACCCAGTTGCTGTGAGATTGTCTTTGTCAAAGTAGTTATGAAATTATTCCAAATTATTTTCTTCACAGTAATGTACTTGTGTATGCTAAAATGATTTTTAGTTAGTTGTATTGACATTTATGAATGTTTTTTTTTCCATTTCAGGATCATGACGAGTTGTAGAGATCTTCCAGAGATTAGCCAATCATCTTCATCCGTCATTCGTCACCGTTCATTTCATGCCATTCACATGACGTATAATATGGGAAGTCTTTTAGCCGGGGTCAACAGCTTTCATCAAAGCTCTTAAAAGGAAATTTGTTAAGTTTTTGTTTTTTATTTTGTATTCATCGGCCATTGTGTGTGAGATGTTTTAAAGAAAAGTCAAACAGCGTTTCACTCTAATATGCCACCATGGACTAAATACAAAGTGTGTGTGTGAAGATATGCATGGAACAGTTCACTGTTCTTGGTAATGGCATTGCTGTCAACATTATTAGGTTGTCTGTCACATTAGATGATTTCACTCTTTGTTTTGTATTTAAATATTTAATGTACAATTCAAGTGATGTATAAAGAACTATTGTAAATTTCATGCTATTGATGTAAATTGCTCTGTAAAACACAACTAATGTAGGGGTGTTTATGCCAAAGTGAGGTAATAAATACTTCTTTTTACAAGTCAGTGTTGTTGATTTGAAACCATAGAAAAGAAAGTCAGTTTTTATACTGCAGTCGGCAATATTGCAGCTGTCTTGGCAGACTCAATGCAAATGATTGATTGCACAAGCATTCAGTCATGTCGTGGTGACAACCCAGCCAGACCTGTGTCTAGTTGCCTCACACCACGAGGTTGGGGTGCAACATGGTGTGAGTTGTTCCCCCTTAGCTGATATGTCATTGGACAATGGCTCTGTCTACGGCATACTCACGCTTATGCAACAGCCTCCTTAGAAGGAATGCTGTCCGGAGAGCGGAAGCCATGCCATGCCAAAAGGCGTTAAAAGATGGTACTTAAAGAGGACAAAACAAGGACTGATCAACTCCTAGTCACATACTGTCTGAGTGGAGGACAAAACAAGGACTGATCAACTCCTAGTCACATACTGTCTGAGTGGGTTATGCATGTTAAACTGCGGCGTTATCTCCTTGACATTAGTTACAACTACAGTCTGGAAGGTAATTTAATGTACCGACGTTTACTACAATATCTGAAAAACTATTTGACCTACTCCAGTCAAAGTTGGAATGAGATTATTAAACAGTCATACATAACTGGACATTACATTAAAAGACAATCGGTGCATGAATAAAAAATCTGTCTATTAAGCTATCACTATATTTAATCAACAACCAGACCTGTTCGTCACGGGAGGAACGAGCATTCATAGAAACAGCCATCTGCATAATGCTACCCCTTCTTCACAGGGCCATATGACACAGTTGAATCAATCAACTCAACTCAAAAGGTTGCATGGGAATCACGCACATTGAGACGCCCAACGCGAACACCGTATTCGTGTGTGCGTGATTCCCGTGCACCCTTTCGAGTTGAGTTGATTGGTTTAACTGTGCAGTGATGATGCAGTTTATATATTATTAAAATACTGTTCAAAGTATTGTGGATCGACCAGTGCTTTCATGTTTATCATATAACATTTTGTGCAGAATTGATACTTTTTGAAGATAAAGAGAACATAAAAACAATGTGTTTGATTTACTTTTACTAATTGCAAAATACTATAATTATAGATGCAAATTCCAAAATACAAAACCCTTTTTTTCATGTTTATAAAAAGGAAGCTTTTTCACGATACAACATTGGAAAAGATATCGCTTTCAAGACAGGTAATCAACAGAAATTCTATGGTGCTTGGATGCTGTATCATCAACTTTTCGAAAATGAGGAGCAGCTTTCAATTTAATTTTAGTTTTGTACTTAATATTTTAATGTTTGAGACCATGTGCTTTCCTAAACTGCAATATGATATATAAACAAGAGTGAATGTGTGAGTGAGAAGTATGTTATTTTCTGTAAAAAAAACAAAGTAAGTAGTACTGATAAGTTGTGCTTTATGTCATGGGCTTTCTGCTACCCTGGGCGGAAGCCCATTTATGTAACAGGTGCGTCTTTCTAAAAACAAGAAAATGAAAAAAAAAGAAAAAATACTGTTCAAAGTGTTTTCACGACCATCTTAGCAAAAGCAAGAATTGGGGATTTGTTCTGCCCCTAATTCCTTTATTTTTATCCCCCGCCCCAATGAAGTTAACTCGGAAACTGTTACGAAACTTGTATGTCTATCAGGATCATGCTGAACTGGTGCCATTTTGCCATTTAGGAATTTTAGAATTTTTTATTTTTTACGTTTCCATGGTAACAAGTTGGATTTAAGTTTTAAGATAGGGTGGGTTCACTTACGGAGTATGACATATAAACTGTTAAACATTTCCTTGCCAAACATTGCATGTCTATATATAAAGCACATACTGAACTGGTGCCATTTGATATTAAGGAGTTTTAGAAATGTTTATTTTAGAATTTCCATTGCAGCTCTTTTGACATGGGCTAAGAGAAATGTTGGGTCAGTTACCTGGTTTGGGACCATAACATGTTAAAATGGGCGGGGGATATAGATGACTTCCTCGACAATATGCTTGTTAACAGATAGGATTCCATACCATCTGCTGTACAAAATTGGGATTTTGTTTAGTCTGTATTTTCTTAAATTCGGGGATATTTTAATATGCATGTAAAAATCAAAGCCTCTTCTTTATAGATCTGTAATCTGTGGAATCCAAGCCATCTCCACATAATTATTATAATCATCATGATAATAACATGACTTGGCAAAGTTTTTATTCCAATTTGGGAAGTTTTACAGACATTTGCTTCAGACGTGGGCCTAATATCAGCTTCTGAGAAGGTGAGACTATGTCTCCATTAGGGCTGGGACGAGTTCAAATTTATTACCTGACCCAACCCGGGTACCCACTGTAGGTCTCGGGAGATGTCTCAAAATGTCTGATTGGGAAATTTTTTAGCACAGCCCTGGCAAAACACATTTAGATGCATGTATTAAACAATCTAGTCATGCATACACTGAAGCTGATCACGTGACTAACCAGGTGTCCGGGTAGTCCTGTGGGTACCCGGGTTATCCATCCCAGCCCTAGTCTCCATGCCCCCTTTCAAGTGTCAACTAAAATGAGGACTTAATGCTCTCTACTTGTATGTCATCATACCAGGTGGTATGGACTGGTCCTCACACTATCATCCTCTTGTTCGTCTGTCTCAGAATATTTACAGGCCACTGAGATACACCTGGAAAACACAAGATTCATTCACTCACTCATACAATGTTCACGGAAACATCACAACAAACTTTATTTCATGTATATATTTTATTCTGAATTCCGGCTGCAAAGTTATGAGGAAGACATGCATCTAAATCACTTCTGCATAGATCATCATATTTCATTCATCAAATACTGTTTGATACACCCATGGAAGACATTCTAGAAGAGGAAAATATATAGTTCATGAAAAGTCTATACAGGTTTTGTCAAAATACTGCACTTAATACTGAGCAAATTATACAATTATGATAAAGCAGGTAATAATTGAAAGAACCGTTCTCAACACCAGTTGTAAATAATCAACTGTTCTACAAACTTTAATTAAATGTAAAAAGACTGATATCAGCTGAAAATATAAAATAGGGCTGAGTAAAACTTGCAGTTCTGTGATGAATGTTTGCAGCTTGTACCCTTAAAACAAACAATCCTAGGTTACCATGGTAACCTAGGAATGTTTTACTATTGCAGTTCAAGAAATAATGCAGCGTATAACATGCTTTGTATGAAACAATATTCAAATGAAATCGTCTTTTTCCACATGAACTAAAACATGAAAGGTGCTCATATAGATTCATGGTATTGTGCAAAGGTTATTCACAATGTGTTAAAACATAGGGACAAGGTAGGATTATGCTATTGTGAGAACAGACTTCTGAAGACACAGAATCTTGTGGTCTGATTTTACGGTAAGTCTGGAATATGCATAATCACAAAGTTAGCCTAAATCTAGGTCTGTCACTATGTGAGCAAAAATTGCAAATCAAAAGTTCACATCCCATTTCAACAATTCATTGGCACATAACAGATTGGCTGTAAAGCGATAATTTGTATATTTTACAATAAAATTGTCAAATTCAACAAGAATAATTTCTCTCTCATAATTAAACTTAACAAAGGGAAATTTACACACCAACAAATGGCAACAATAGAGTGAACTACAGAAAGATTACAGGTCCTTCAAGGGAAGGGTAATGGCAGGTATGACTGATCTACTGAAACCTGACAAGTTCAACTCTTCATTAACGATGGACCATTCAGATGAAGACAGTCGCTAGTTGTTTGTGTGTTCATCATTCGACCTAAATGACCTTCCTGCCCAATAATTCGAGAAGTGTTTTTTCATATACCTATTCACCTGCTGGAATATATCCTCCTGTTGGGGCAATGAATCACACATTTCCACTAATCCGGACCATTAAGAAATCTGTGGGTTTTTTTTGTTGCAAGGCTATCTGTAGAATGAAAATGATTATACCTGTAGGTTTATTTTTTGTAATCTTTGACCATTATATTGCAGGAATATTGCCACAAAAATAAAAAATCACTATAACTCCATGGTTATACTACAAGTCACTAATGTTCGCATTTCTTTCTTACTTCAACTTCAGTCAACTTCAGTGTGTGTATGTCCAGATCGTTTGATAGTGTACCTAAATAGGGCTATGGTCAAACTATTCCCAATCAGACATTTTATATCGGTATCTCCTGAGACCTACAGCGGGTACCCAGGTAGGGTCGGGTAATAGGGGTGTGGGTACCCAGGTAGGGTCGGGTAATAGGGGTGTGGGTACCCAGGTAGGGTCGGGTAATAGGGGTGTGGGTACCCAGGTAGTAAATCTGGACTCGCCCCAGCCCTATGGGCAACACAGAAAATATTACTAATGGCCAAACCCAGTTAACACAAGAATCTTCCGTATTACGACCAAAAGGAACTTTTCAAAAATATGGAAAGATGGTTAAAACATGGAAAGAGAGTTTTAGTTTTCATGAAGATCCATCGTCCATCTTATTTGTCAGGCTTTAGAAATTAGACATAACATGCAAGAGGAATGTTTCACAGAACGGACAAATAGAGAATCATAAAAATATACAGCAGCAAGTGCAGAAACGTTCTGATAATGAACATGAATATTCTGCATGAAATAAACACGAATATATTTCAGTAATGCTTAGACAGGTTTAAGTTACAACTAGGTTTACTAATCAAGGCTGTAGTTAACTTTTTTTGACAGGGGGAGAAAATATTTGTACAAGTATCACTTGTCCCCCCAACTTGTATTCTTATGATTCAAATAAAACTGTTTTCTATAAAAAAAAATCCCCCCGGCTGGCTACGGCACTGCTAATGGATCATTATGGCATTTTGAAGGATAAAAAAATGTGACAATTGACAATTTTACAGGGAGAACTACTCCCAAAATAACCATGTGGATAAAAAGCGTGGCATACCATCTAAGGTGGTGCATGATGTGCCCCTGGAGTGTGCAAGGACTCCACATTATGCTTAAAAGGGAACCAAATCTGTGCTACTTGCATTTATCAATAAATCATTCATATCAAATTAAACTGTATAGCCTAATACATACCTATCATGTGCATGTATAATAAAATACAGGAAATCATGGCTATTTGTAGACACTGAAGTTGTGGGCCATTAAAGGCACATGTATAAATAATCCAGGACATGAACACAGTGCACACACTGGCGACACACACACCACACAACTTGATTTGTTTAAGCTATGGATTATTGCATAGAGATATACAAGAGAATAAATGATTAAGTAAAAAATATCACATTTGATCATATTGAAGCTGATAACAGTGATGGTGACACAAACATCTTTAATAATATTTCAGCATTAACATCATCCTTGTTAGCCATGACAGACAGTTGACTGGTAATGTTAACATCGGTGATGACAGTCACATGTAATGTCAATATCAGTGATGAGTCACATGTAATGTTAACATCAGTGACTAGTCACAAGTAATGTTAACATCAGTGATGACAGTCACATGTAATGTTAACATCAGTGATGACAGTCACATGTAATGTTAACATCAGTGACGAGACACATGTAATGTTCACATTGGTGATGACAGTCACATGTAATGTTAACATCAGTGATGACAGTCACATGTAATGTTAACATCAGTGATGACAGTCACATGTTATGTTAACAGTAGTGAGGACAGTCACATGTAACGTTAACATCAGTTATTGCAGTCACCAACAGTGGTGTTAATGTAAGCAATAACCTCCACAGGCACTAATGTTATTGTCAGTCACAGACACCGATGTTAATGTCAGTCACAGACACCAATGTTAATGTCAGTCACAGACACCAATGTTAATGTCAGTCACAGACACCGATGTTAATGTCAGTCACAGACACCAATGTTAATGTCAGTCACAGACACTGATGTTAATGTCAGTCACAGACACCAATGTTAATGTCAGACACAGACACAGACACAGATATTAATGTCAGTTACAGACACCAATGTTAATGTCAGTCACAGACACTGATGTTAATGTCAGACACAGACACCAATGTTAATGTCCGTCATGGACACCAATGTTAATGTCAGACACAGACACTGATGTTAATGTCAGACACAGACACTGATGTTAATGTCAGACACAGACACCAATGTTAATGTCCGTCATAGACACCAATGTTAATGTCCGTCATAGACACTGATGTTAATGTCAGACACAGACACCAATGTTAATGTCCGTCACAGACACAGATGTTAATGTCAGTCACAGACACAGATGTTAATGTCCGTCATAGACACTGATGTGAATGATACAAAAGTACAAGCCACAAACTTAACAAGGCCTCGCAGACAACTAGCCATGTATAAACAGCCTACTAAAGAGTGAATGTGGTGTACTATGGGGACAACAGTAATTACTCTTAACAGTTCATGAAGGCATTACCTATTCCTAGGAAGATTTTCTTTCTTCAAAATTTATCGAATTTATACCCGAAAAGAAACAAACCAAGGCATTCTTCAATTTTGAAGAAACAAAGCAAGTTGTCGTGGGATCATTCCTTGCAAACATTATTGAAAATCTGTTGACAGAAATGACAAGAAGACATCTGACATATCTTTGTTTGCAAGGTCATGCAATATTTGGTGATTATGTAAGTATATTGGGTGAAATCCATGTAATGTGAACAATAAAAGGGAAACAGATACCAATCCTTAAATATCCAACAGATATCCTAAGAGATGATGTAAACACAATCCTCAGTAGAATCTCTTGTATCACAGAACTTTATTATAAATGTTATTCACACTGTATTAAACAAAGTAAACTCTTTCAGACTGTTTCAACCAGCATATTTCAACATCTTGCTTCTACCTGAAGTATATAAAACTACAACTACCAGGTATATATACCAGCTGATCAAGAAGTCAGGTCTAAGGTAAAATCTATTTCTTCTCTGACACATATCCAATGACACATATCCTCGTGTACTATTCCCACTTAATAAGGCTTTTGTTTTTGCTTACAAATTCATATGTCCCTTCAAAAAACATATAAACACAATTCTGTTTTCTCCTGGAGCATGATTTTGACCAGGAATAACATTATTTTGCAAGGGTTGAAAGAATTGGTTCTCACACAAATCAAAACTGTTGCGGTGAAGGTTATTGCCGTGAATCACCCATTAGTTAATTCAGGCCTGAATCTCATTTTTGAGGTTTTCAAAGAGACAAATGCTGTGTTTATGGGTTCGGAAGGTTTGACCTCAAGTACATTGGAGCTCGGGCCTCAGTTTTCCAGTTTTAACATATCAGTGGTGCCAATCACAAACTGAGACAACTAGGAATATCTGACACCATTAGGGTCTAAATTGAGTATTTGGTTTAACACCCAAAATCTGAAGCCTTCAAGCTAAAACAAATGATGAATAAATGTTAATCGGTTGTTTATGAGACTTGACTTTCATGCCTAATTTACAGTGGCTCGGGGCGGAGAACTGAGACAAACATTAGCCTGTTGAGAAATACATGATAAAAATGGTTCATACACTGACCTCACATTCATATAGGCACTGGTCTAAAATTATTACATCCGTATGACCCATTTAAGTACAACACATATTCTGTTTTCGTGAAGTACATATGATAACACCAGTAACAATCACAATCATGAATTTACAAGATGCAATATGACCCACAGTTCAACTTGTGTTCCTCCCCATTGAGATATTTATCTCCCCTTACAATTATCTCCCTTTATACAGCTGGGTTGTTTGATCATCAACATGTTATCCTGTATAATCACTTTTCTCTACGGAAACATACATAAAATGTTGGTAAATCATGTAATTATAATATTACATTTTGTATAAACCTGGTGGTTTGGATGTAAATAAATTTATATCAAAATTTGAAATTTGTTTTACACTGGTCTTTTTACACACAATGAGATATTTGTGATAAATACTTTATTATTATATCTTCCTTGGTTTAACTGCACTGATACTATTGCCTGTTCCTGTGAGTATTTGTCAGTTTGTTGATTCCATTGCTCAAACAACTGCCATTTTTGTATGAACCTATTTCTGTTCCAAGTCCATTATAGAAGTCTTCTTTAAATCAGAGAATCGTCAGCTGGAGGTGGACTTTTGTTGACTGCAGCGTACATTGGATCCTGAAATTTCAAACAAAAATATGTAAAATATCTGCTCTGGGATCCAATATCTTTCATTTTCTAAAACCACAATTACATCGTGAAACACTGTTCCATTCAGAGTGTACTTGATGCATTCAATCCTGACTTTTATGATGATAATTATTCTGTATGGATATCATAACCACATATTAGCCTCTGTCATTAAGATTTGGTACTAGTCTAAAGGCATCTAAATGAAGGTTGACAAAAAATGAAAGTCATAATCATGATAATAATAAAACGTAAAAAAAATAAAAAGCTAAAAGTGAAACATTGATAAAAATATTAGTTAAAAATGGTATGAAGAAAAACTACCGGTAATAGACTTAAGTCTATAGGATTTGTCTGACAGCCCGTGCAGATGTAGAGTAGATAAAGCTAGAAAGATGGTATCTAAAAATCCTCGCAGGCAAAACAATAATGATTTACAATAACAACGTTGGGTGACAAGCTGGAGAGTGGTTGATGTGGAGACACATCTTCTCCACTCGGTACATCGTCTCCGCACATAGGTAACATGGGCAACATTAGTAATAACATAAATACTGTGTTGTAAATCATGAAATTAATGTGACCATGAAAATAATGAAAGAGTACCCCCTCCTCACATAAATAAAGCGACACATCATTATGTATAAATGTTTATCAAGCAGTTATGACAGTCTGTGTGTGCTCTTGGCCAGGCTGATAATGATAATGTTGTAATGCCTAATGAAAACACAACACTGCCTATTTATATTTAGAAACTGTACTTGTGTATCAACACTCATTTTAAAGTCTCATTAATCATTTTTTGCTGCTGATTTCATGGAAATTTGATCACATTTTGAGAGAAAAGAGAGAAAAGAAAACTCTAGTATTCACCAGATCAGCTAATTAGCTCTCAGTAAATCATGGTATTCTAAGTCTAAATTCTTGGTGTTTGTCTCCTGCTTAATGAAACAGAGTTCTTCACTTTCAAAGTATGGGCTTCTCACATTAATGGTTGGAGGTGGCCCACTCATCAATATGACACAATACTTCCATGATTTACATGTGAGTAACCAACATATGAGTAGTCAGGATCTGTGGTGTTAAGGTCATGCATCAGGCAGGCTGTTCAAGGCAAGTTACATCAGCCGAAAAACTCCAACTCAGACCTAGGGCTGCAGATTCAACTTAAAGGCCATGATCATACATTCAGCTCCTTCCCCCTACCCTAGAGTCAAACCCCTGGAGCTCAGGCCCTTCCCCCTACCCTAGAGTCAAACCCCTGGAGCTCAGCTCCTTCACCCTACCCTAGAGTCAAACCCCTGGAGCTCAGCTCCTTCACCCTACCCTAGACAAACCCCTGGAGCTCAGCTCCTTCACCCTACCCTAGAGTCAAACCCCTGGAGCTCAGCTCCTTCCCCCTACCCTAGTCAAACCCCTGGAGCTCAGCTCCTTCCCCCTACCCTAGAGTCAAACCCCTGGAGCTCAGCTCCTTCACCCTACCCTAGAGTCAAACCCCTGGAGCTCAGACCCTTCACCCTACCCTAGAGTCAATGATATGGTTTCCGTTCACTCCAAATGCTTATACATTTTCATACACTCACTTCACATGCCAAGACATACGCTCACTTACAATGCTAAGACATACGCTCACTTCAAATGCAAAGACATACGCTCACTTACAATGCTAAGACACACTCACTTGAAATGCTAAGACATACGCTCACTTGAAATGCTAAGACATACGCTCACTTACAATGCTAAGACATGCGCTCACTTACAATGCTAAGACATACGCTCACTTGAAATGCTAAGACGTACACTCACTTGAAATACTATGACATACGCTCACTTGAAATGCTAAGACATACACTCACATACAATGCTAAGATATACGCTCACTTACAATGCTAAGACATACGCTCACTTCAAATGCTAATACATACACTCACTTCAAATGCGAAGACATACGCTGTCAATAAATGCAAAGAAATACACTCACATGAAATGCTAAGACATACTCTCCCTTCAAATGCTAAGACATCCACCCATTCAAATGCTAAGACATACTCTGACAATAAATGCAAAGAAATACACTCACATGAAATGCTAAGACATACTCTCCCTTCAAATGCTAAGACATCCACCCATTCAAATGTTAAGACATACTCTGACAATAAATGCTAAGACATACACTCACGTCAAATGCTAAGACACACGCTCACTTCAAATGCAAGTTGCATATCATAATCTCAAACACTACTGAAGTACACACAGTACTACATTGATTTATCAGCCCTTCAATTTAAACATTTCTGACAAAAACGCTGAAAATGATGTAAACGAAAGAAGCTAGCACTGCTGCTGCCTGCTGTGACCTGCTGTGTTAGCAAGATGTGTATTAGTACCATCTACAAGCTATGCTGGGCTTCAAGCTGTGTGTTAGATAGCTACACATTGTACTCGCACCATACTCTGAGCGAGAAGGCTGCTTGTCAAAGCCTCACAGGCCTGTGTCAACAGGCAAAAACACTAAGGGTGAGTGAACGTTGCTTACTGCTGCAGTAGTGAGTGCGTGAGTCAGTATGGTTTTTAGCAATATTCCAGCAATATCACGGCGGGGGACACCAGAAATAGGCTTCACACATTGATTCCATGTCAGGAACCGAACCCGGATCTTCAGCGTGTCGAGCGAACGCTTAAACCACTAGGCTACCCGACGCCCCTTAATGCTGCAGTAAGCCACATTGCAGCTTGAGTACAGTCGCCTGTAAATAACCAGGTCCGGACCAGGCAAACCAGTGTCTGAAAACATGAGCAAGAATCCATTCCATCTCCCGGAGCCTGACACACTCAGGAATCCGTACAGGGAGCCAAACATTATGATGGTACATGTATTTTACCTACAAACAGCAATTTGAAAAAGGTTGTTTGACTATACTCGGAATGTGTTTGAGGTAAACTTTACCTTAATGCACAGAAAGGCAGACACAGGAGACTACAGATAAGTTTGATAACAATACTGAGCTAGGCTACTAAGCAAGTCGGGCATTGATAAAGCTAGCAACAGGCTAGGCATACAGCTATTTCATATATGGGCTCAAAGCATTGAATCACATATGATAAAGTTTATCGTAAAATAATTTGTATACATATTAATTCAAAAGTTATATATGGGCAGGTCTTTTTTCAGATAATTTGTAAGCCACAAAGAGTTACTTCCCTTCTTCTTTGTGACACATCTGGTGAAGTGTGTGTCTGACAACACATTCAGCTAGGTTCTTGCACAGACGGAAACAATTCACACACACGACACACGTCAATCATTTTGATTTCATTTTTACTAGAGGTGAAAAGAAAATATTATTTGTGATTCCACATGTCGGCGACTTAAAAGTGCCGAATGCTTTGAGCCAAGATACCTTGGGAACTAGACATGGTCTTTGCACACTTTTCTACCATACGACATACAGTCATACAGTACGTCATGTGGAAAGACCAGATCTGGGACCATTTGATACAGGAAAAAAGCAAAGTAAAGACCATTACCGGAGGAAATCGTTGCATGCTATGTAACTGGAAAAATAATACATGATGTCAAACACATGCAGAACTTACCACACAATACCACAGATTTATTTGTGCTGTAATATACAGAGAAAAATGTTAAGGTTTGTGTCTAAGAACAGTTACATCCTTCCAAACTCTGTATCTAAGAACTCTATGATCATCAAATTGAATGTATGTTAATGCACATGGTTGTGTGTTGTTAGACATATTGTAGTGAATATGGAGCCCATATCCTCTAGAAATGTGCTGAAACAACCATAGTTTGGAAGTGAATATGGTATACAGATCTGTGGATCCATAAACTGAAATTCAGGTCTATTGAGGCAACATCTTAACAGTACATATTGTCACAGGCCCACCAAATAAGACAATCATGTATTTTTAGATTTCACCATATATACCTGGAAGATCTTTTTCTAATGCCTACTAATGTCTAACATGAAGTCGAGAAAGTATTTATTTTTTAACAAAATATCCACCAAATAAAGCCATGAAATATTTTATGGATAGCAATGTCTTTATTTTTTGTTACAATGTTTCAGGGGTACTTCAGGTGAATGATGAAAGGGACAGAAGTAGCCATGAAACATTTTCACAAACAATATAGAACTTGTTATCCACAACATATTTCACGTCTTAATGTTCTTGTAACTATATGCCCATCAAAGATGTGCTCCATCCACTCGTAAATGGTAGAGATGAAACTTGGTATGTGATTAGTGCAGCAGTGCAATAGGAGTAGTGCAGGGTGCAATATAACAAAAATCAACATTGAACTATGAGGACTACACACGTTACATGTAGCTATACTACTGTTTACACACATTTGAAAAGATAAACTCAGAAACATATTTTGCATCACTGCAGAATGATGTGCTGAAAGAAATCGCAAAAACTTCCAAGGCTTAAGACAGGACATGTTGCTAACAGTGGCAACCTATGTCAGCT
This sequence comes from Haliotis cracherodii, assembly GCF_022045235.1. NCBI lineage: Eukaryota > Metazoa > Mollusca > Gastropoda > Lepetellida > Haliotidae > Haliotis > Haliotis cracherodii. Next base: position 53,527,870 of record NW_027266297.1, read on the forward strand.
ATGTCCTGATACTGTGATGCACCAAGGGCCTTTGGTTTCCTAGCCTAAAAAGAAGGGACACAAGAAAATCGGAGAGTCCTCGGTTATCAATCTTTCGTTGAAAGTTCTTATTTAGGCTTTGAATGTTCTTAAAATGTGTTGTATTCTTCCCTTGAGGATGAGACGGTTATTTTTTAAATGAATGTTGATGTTCAATATTTATACTAACTGAAATCTAAAATATTTATGCAATATATTTTGGGTAATGGTAGAATTATACCATATACCCATAAAGAGGCCATATGTTGTTGCCATGGGAACATTGCTGAGAAACATATTCCTCAGCCTTGGTGTGTCACAGTTTGTTAGGCCATCCATATTTTTTATGTTTCTTATCCCCAACCTCAGCCAGCAGGAGAGCAGGTAGGTGACAAAAAAATAAATATAAATATAAAAAAACAACAACTGTTTTTCACTAATTGTGTCACTTATTTTATGAAATCTTAAAATTTAGAACACTTTGTAATAGTATCTAAATTAATATATGATGTAGACGAATAGCTTTTCTTCAGAAACAAATTCGTAATCAATATAGCTGAAGAAAGCTGGGTTTTTTATGAGTGTGCAATGGTAAGAATACTTTTTTCATTACATTGGGGCACAAATTTCCACAGCGTGGGGGAAAATTGAGATAAGAAAACATTTTTATCATTGCACATTGGAATAAAAATTGGGGGCGGGCGGGCAGGAAATGGGAAACACAGAAGAAAATATGGACAGCCTTTTGTCAAGAAAAGATGATTCTCATACATATGGCCATATGTATGTGTAGGCAGATTTCAATGGTTCGAAATGGCTGTTTTGCGGTAGGAGTGGCCATATTGCAAGGTGGACATATTTTAGTCCATTGGAATCCGCCGACAAACACAGACACACAAAAAACTCATGTCACCTATAAGTCAGTCAACAAACAACCAATAAACAAACACAGACATCAACACATCTCACCTCTCCATTCATAGCAAAAGGGTCTCCTGAAGATGATTCACCCTGAATTACAAAAACATTCCCACCTTTCAACTGAATCATAACTTCAAGGGAACTTCCTAGTGATGATACTGTTACTATAGTTACATCTCACAGTCACTATGGTGTACCGATAATCATTGCCTTAACTTCTTCTATCAATCTATCTATCTAGTTTCAAGGACAAAAAGTCTCCTAAACTTCATCATATCCATGGAATTGTGTAGTGTTTAACGTGTGATTGTCACCAATCACCAAACACATTACGCAGAAGACAGGAAGACATTCTGCCCTTAATATAGTTCTTCAGCATTATTTAAGTTTTACAGACTATTGTTTCCCATGTTTGTTCTCAAAATGCATTAGAGCTAAGTAACCAGTTACAATTCACCAGTCATTCCTTATATTCCATATATACTTATTAAAGGCTCCGCAGGTTTTAACAGATTAGTTGAGTTATGAAAATATAAAATATGATCATTTTGTTCACACTCCCACACACTTACTCACACATGCATGCACACACACTCACAAATGCACACTCACACATGCAAACACAACATGCGTGTGCGTGCGCACACACACATACACACACACACACATATATATATAAAACAATACAAAGCCACACTACTATACCACTCAACAGAATACATTTGAAAGAAAGGAATGTTAATAGGTACACAAAAGCCTGAAAAATTGTTTCTTTCCATACAGAAGCAACAAATGTCAATGTTATCTACAACAGAAATATCTAGTTAGTTGTGACAGAGAAATCAAAGTACTGAGGAGAGAATCTGAAGTAGGACCCATGCAGAGGAAGCAGGCATTAAGACTTCCACAGAGTAACATGACATCTTGATGGGGAGCTTCACACTCTTTATTTGTTCACTTTAAACATATTATTAGGACTGGTCAAGAAACTTTGGCGAAACCGCATTATCAGTGGTTCATATTGGGAAAGGGAGGTCACTCTAATTTCAAACGGGAGCTATCTCAGTTGTTTTCGTATTTGTGAGCAATGGCATCAACCATGCTGTACGTTGTTGGTCCAGCTATTAAATGCCCAGCTTATCCCTAAGGTAAAACATATTCTTAATTAAATGTTTGAATGCATCAAATATTTGTTTCCATCTGTACATCTTCTAAGATTGGTTTAGTGCTGATAACCATTTTCTAAAATGTGGGCCCACATCTTTCCCGTCATCTATGGTGATCCAAACAAGTGGGCCCACATTTGTATATCGCCTTGTGGGTAGACGTTTTTCTGTCATTGTGATTGCAACAGGAGGGACCACATTAAAAAATCGCTAAGCTTCATTAGCTTGGCTTTCTTATAACCATTTTCTAAAATGTGGGCCCACATTGTTCCCGTCTTAGAGTGATCGAAACAGGTGGGCCCACATTTGTAAATCGCTGGGTTTCATTGGGTTGACGAAGTCATTTAGGCTAGTGGGCTCACATTACTTTGCATGGCTATGTGACATTATATATTATTCATATTTTGTAATATTGATGGGAAATATGTTTATAAATCATTTTATGTGACGTTAATTCCACGAAAGGCACAAAAGTCTTTGTAGTCTTTGTAGAATAACGTCATCATTGCTGACCACACTAGTTTTACAAAAAGAGCTGCAAAGCAAGAAACTTAAATCTACTTCCAATTAAATTTACAGAGGCAATACCACTCATTCTACTTGTTCCAGTATAACACATCAATCTAATCGTAAGTGTTGGTGGCAATATAAGCCTGAAAATATGTCTACACTTGAATTGATCTCGGACATGATACAAGCCTCAAATGTTTCCGAGAACTTGTTCCATAAAAGGAATAACTCATGAATATTAATGACCCCACGACCTAGTTTGGCAATGTTCGTAAGTGAGTTCTGCTGTATTGCCATCGCATTTGTACATTTTAATCCAATTATAAGTCATAATATTTATTTTAAATAGACAAAATAGCAGTTTGTAATGCGGGTTTGTTTACGTACGTAGTACATATTCTCAACAACAAGTGCATTTAGTTTCGAATGTGGCCCCACCTCGAACTTTCGATAAGGCAATTGGAGTTAGCTCCCTTCTGGAACCACCTATAATGCGGTTTCAACCGAAACTTTAATGATATTTAGTGAGTGTGTTTTATGCCATTATCAAAACTATTCCAGCAATATAAAGGCAGGGGACACCAGAAATGAGGTTCACATTTTACCCGTGTTGGAAACCAACCACTAGGCTACTGCACTCCACCTGATGGTACTTGAACCAGAAAATATTTTTGCAAACTTGAATTGGGAAACTATTTCCCATCATCGCCCTACTGGAAAAGGGTGGACCAGGAGTTTTTCTCCCTTCATGGTGAGATGGACCATGAATTATCTCCCATCTTAGGGACGGGACCAAAAGTTAGTTGTGAGGAAGACCAAGAAACATGGTCAGATCTCAATGACATATCTGATCTTGCTGAGTTATACCAGGATACATTGTGAGGTTGACTTTAAAGCTATGAAGATATTAGTGAGGTTCACCACAATAAGGTAGGAGTTTATATTCCTGCTAGTATTACTGAGAAGGGCACTATCCACTGTCTGCATCTTATGAAACATGATCGTAAAATATGATCATTGTTACTGTGTGTACAATATTGTCTCCTTCAAGATGCTGATGTGTCTCTGTGGAAGAAGCATCTCTGCTTAACCAGTTACACATGGCGAGACAGACAGCAATCCACACCACATCCTGTGAGAGAGTCACATGTCCACACCTGGAGGATGCCATGCCTGTTACTCACCTGTTCTGATACTGATGCAGGTCCATTCTTTTCAGTACTGGAATCAAATACTGTGAAGCAATTGTTCTTAAAAATATCACTACTGAAATCACTAAACGGGTCCCAATTGCCAAATGGCTTGCTGTCAAAACTTGGCTGACTAGACAAAAATGGGTCTGTAGATTTGTGGGTGGGTAGAGTACTTGGTGCAGAGGGGAAGGAGTCACTGAACGGGTCTGTGTTGGAGCTGGGTGAAAAGGGGTCTGTAGCTGATGAAGGTGATGGGGAAGAGCTTGTGGATGTATTTTTACGAGGCTTCGGCACTGGCCTTGGACGAACAGAAGCAGAGTTTGTGTCAACTTTAGGTCTTGGGGGTGGTGGAGGCGGTGCCCCACCAGGTATAGAAAGCTTCACTTCAGCTGGCAGAGGTGGTGGTGGTTCTTCAGGTGATGGGAGGTTAAAGTCATCAGAGAACACAGGAATGTTCCCATTTGTTAACCTCTTTGGACTCTTTTTAGGCAAGTGTTCGTGTTTTGAAACATCTGCTTGTGTCTGCTTCTTGGGCGTATTATCACATGACAGTCTGCTGCTAAGGGTCATCGCTGGCAAGAAGGGGTCGACGTCTGGGGGAGTGGAGGAGGAGGGTTGCGATGTGGGTTGAGGAATGTGCACATGTGAAGTGTCAAAGGGATCCTCAGAAGAATCGGCTAACCCACGTAACCGATCTGCTTCCTTGCCTAAAGGACCAAAAGGATCACTTGCCTGCTGCTGGATACCAGGGGAAATGACCCCAGGGGACATGACTCCAGGGGAAGGAATCCCCGGGGATGGGGTCCGGGGTGGGACGACATCAACCTTCAGCTCATTCAGAGACTTCTTGGGAGGAGCACTCATAGCCTCAAATATGGCTTTGGGGGACTTCTTGGGATCACTTCCACCGATGTTGACAAGATCAGCAAAAGCATCCTTCTTTTTAGGTTCAGTTGTTATTTCTTCAACTTCAGGTTCATTTAAAACAGTTGGTGTCAAGATATTAGGGTCTGGCTCTGTGTCGGGGAAAAGGTTTTGTTGAGGCTGACCCATGGCAGGCTGAGCAGCTCCAAATGCTCCAAAGCCTCCAGGGAAGGCAGCTGGTTGACCAAAGCCTCCTGCTGTGGGCTGTCGTAAGGCTCCACCAAAAGCCTGCTGACCAAATCCTGCAGGGGCAGGTTGTCCGAAGCCTCCTGCAGCTGGCTGGCCGAACCCTGGACGCACCTGCACCTGAAATGAGAAGCTGATTTTACTATCGATCGTACAGAGTTGGAGTGAAAAAGGAACAAGACTGATTACTCCAGCCTTATGGTGGTGAGGGCTGCCTAGAATGGGTTTCACACATACATTGTTCCCATGTAGGGAACTGATACCAGGCTTTGGATGTGATAAGCCATCAATTTTACCACCAGCTTAGCCACTCTTTTCCTACTAATAATCAGCAATCACACTTTGCAAGAGAAAATGTTTTAGTAACATAAGAAATTCTGTCCATTTTATTTCTTTAAATCAGTGCCAACATCAACCTAAATAAAGTTAGATAGTGACTGAGGTGAATTGGGTTGAACCCTGCTTTGGATAGTATTCCAGTCATATCTCAGTGTGTCAGCTTCACTCTGTCAACACCAGCCAGCCAGAAGCATCTACTGCTGTGACACCAGAGACTCTTGTGTGAAACATAAAGCCAACATTTAGCAAAGAAAATATCTGCTTGTAAAACGTCTTTACTACTATATGTTTTACCCCATTTTAAAGGTCTCATCCTATTGTTTATAAATATGAAAGTTATGTTTAACACATTTTTTAAATAATGCATTTACAATTTAATTAAGTTTGTTGTTAATAAGGTGAATCTAACACATTGACCACGTCCAGATAAAGGACCAAGGAAGCGAAACTTTGACGAATTTCAGCAAATATATGATTCCATAAAATCCACTTACCTACTTCTTTTTTATTTCCATTGTTTATGTAATTGGAAATGCATTTCAAAAGAATCATAAATAGTAAAGTGGCTGTCCACTCAGCAACATGAATAAATACCCCTGTTTTCGAGACTTTGTATGAATAACACGTTTGTCAAAGACTGGCATATGACACATTGCTAGAAAGCTTATTCTTTCATCTACACACTCATAACATTGCCCGGAGTCTTTTTGTAGTTATAACAAGCGATATCATTGGATAAAAATTGGTCTCTATTGACGCTATCTTGCCGAAATCTGCTACAGGGTTCGTGATTGGTCAAATTTGAGCATGTGACCTATGGCAGCCAATCAAATTACAGCTATGGTACCGTGCTCATGTATGATGACTTTCACATTTTGACGAGAGATTTTTGTTAAAGCGTGCTATTCTGAACGTTTTAAGCAGGAAATCGCGATTTATGTTAAAAATATGGAGCTTCGTGGATGTATCGGGCTAGGTTACCAGTTATGACAAAGATTATTCATGCATATATTTTGGCATTAAACATCGTGTCCGAGCCGAGAATTCGAGGTGACGAAAACCAAGATGTCATTTAATTTACATTACATGTGATTGCATGAAAAGATGGAAATAATAACTTAGATGTAAGTTTGACAACTTTTAGAAATATTTTTGTTGATTTAATTTCTTACTTTGTATACTATATTTAAAGATTTGCTTGAAACGTCTTTATTTTTCTGTTTGTCATGTTCAATGTGGACCTATTGTTGAAGTGTGTGTCAGAGAATTTTATTTTCAGTGACAGCAGGAAATAGTGAATAATATTTTAATCTAAAAAAATTGATAAATTGAAATGGAATACACATTTCAGACATTGTGAAATGTGATAGATTTAATAAATGAGTGATATGAGAGGTAGGTTTATAAAATTATATACCATTTTGACGTGACTATAGCTTGGCCGGTTAATCGGCCTACGGTGTCTGGGGACTCGATGCTTCTTGGCCGGTCTACCGGCCTACGGTGTTGAAAGAGCTAATGTGAGAGGACAGCCAAAAGTGATGCTGGTCTTGGATGTCTTGCACAGCAAACAAAACAATTGGACCACCCCCAGTTAGTAATGAAATTCTTCAAGCATAAAAGTTAGACAAGAAATTCACCTGTGCTCCAGGCATGGGTGTTCCTGGCATGCCGAAGGCAGCACCAGGGGGCAGGGCTCCAGGTCCAGGACCAAATGGCTGTGAAGTTGCTGGCTGACCAAATGGCTGTGAAGTTGCTGGCTGACCAAATGGCTGTGAAGTTGCTGGCTGACCAAATGGCTGTGAAGTTGCTGGCTGACCGAACGGCTGTGACGTGGCTGGCTGACCAAACGGCTGTGACGTTGCTGGCTGACCAAATGGCTGAGATGTTGCTTGACCAAAAGGCTGACCACCAAATGGTTGCCTGGTAGGAGCGGAAAAGGGATTGGCTGTGTTGGCCCCAAACCCTTGGCTTGTCGGTGGGAAAGCATTTTGAGCGCCAAACCCACTCTGCAGCCCTGCAAGATCATCCAGATTAGACCCAGAAGCATTTCGCTTGATGTCTGCCTGGGAGGTACTGGTACCCCAGGGGTCAGTTGTTGACTTGGAGGCGTCTGGGGTGTTGGTGTCAAACATGTCAAAAGAACTCATCTGCTGAATTCCCTACAATGAGAAAGAAGTTGTTGTCATCTCTGAAACAAGCCAATGTTAGAAAATATGTCCTTACTAAGCCTCTGTCATATGAAGAATGCAGGATTTTACAGATTATTCAGAGGGAGTTGACAGCAAGAGATCTTATCCATTTTGCATTCTGGTGTAAGGTTAAAGACCATGATTCAGAACAGACAAGGATGATATATAACCAAGAGCAGCCATAGTAATACAATTGAAGCCAAAGGTTAAATATTCAATTCCAGAAATTCTTGAAACAACTGTTAATACAAGTGATGAAATGATGTGATGATGATGCGATGATGATGTGATGGAGCCTATACAACCCCAGTCAACATGCAATCCACACCACTAGGGAGAATGACAGCCTGTCATGAACATCACATCTGGAGGTCAAGATGCGTTATCAACAACTCCGCACTGGGCATGCTAAGTGCTCTCCATAGTTTCCTTGTCTTGAGTATATTTTCTAAAAAATGTTCAAAATGCAAATAAAGCCAGAGGATATTGTTTGTTTTAGAATTTAGAATTGTAATGAAGAAACTATCTTGTTTTCTTGAAGTTAATTCCACAAAAACTATTAAGCGTAAGAGGAACATAGTTTTCGTGCCTTGTTTCAAACTTCAAATTACTCTTTGTAATTCTCACACTGCAGCCACATCAATTCAAATCCTTTACCTTAATTCATTTCTGAAATTCAATATAACATTTCTTTAATCCAAAATCCAAACTTAAGACAGAGCAAATACTTAGCTCCCAATACATTCCCAATTTAATCGTCATGTCTTCCAATTGGAAGTAATTTCTTGTTAGCATGAGCTTAGAAAGCACTTATTAAGTGCTGAGCAGCACTAGGTCCTAGGTAAGCAAGCACCCTAAGCACACCCACTAGTTCTATGTTTTCCAGCTGATCCTCCAGGTCAAGCAGATTAGAACCACTCTTCTTCTCCTCTCCGGCCACAGGGGCGTTGTTCTGGGGCACCTACAGAAACAAACCACTTCCTGATGCAGGTTAACCATATATAGGGCACTGTAACCATGGACATAGTGTTTGGTAACCATGGCAACAGAATGAGGTAACTGTAACATGACACGAATTTAGTTTTCAGAAATGGATGGAATTTCTTATAGTATTGGATCCAAGGCAGTCATGGACACATAAAACACAAATCATAACTGATCGGATTGTTTGTATTCTGATGCATTCTGCAGTTTTTCTCCAAAATGCATGAATTTGAAGCAAAGGTTTGATCTTGTCATGTTTAAATGTCACAATGCCCCCAAGACACAAACACATGCATGTGTAGAGGAATACAGAAACACATGTTCACAACGGAAAGACACAATGAAACTACAAGGTCCAGTGTAGAACATCAGTTGTCATGCTCATCTTCAAATCTGAATGCCAAAGACCTCATCAATTATGGTGTATCAATGGAATTCATCTGCACACAAGCAGATATATTGTGTTTTACTTTTCATATAATGTAGATTCTTCCTGTCTTTCAATTTAAAATCAAATACAGCGATGTGATACAAAACAATTATTCTTATTATGGTAATTTCTTGTGTTTACTGTATATAGGATTACAATAGATACCTACACTAGACCTTGGTAAACAAGAAATACAGACCGATCAGAAGATCAAAGAGCATGCAGCAAGAAACAGAGATTATTATATATAACCACAACAACAACAACAACAACAACAACAACAACAACAACACAATCACTGTAGGTAAGCATGTCCCACTGACTCTGTGATCATTGCTTCTCTAATGTCTCTTAATAATGAGGGATATGCAATGTATAAATATAAGTGGTCAACCAATCTGGAGGGGTATATGGAGTGATGCACCCACTGTGTGAGCCTATGTACCCAGAGCCATCCGACGCGAGGTACACAGTCTCACAGATCACTCTATATGCCCCGATCACTCACAGATCACACTATACGCCCCGATCCCTCACAGATCACACTATATGTCCCATCCCTCACAGATCACACTATATGTCCCATCCCTCACAGATCACACTATATGCCCCATCCCTCACAGATCACACTATATTCCCCGATCCCTCACAGACCACACTATATGCCCCGATCCCTCACAGATCACACACTATGCCCTGATCCCTCACAGATCACACTATATGCCCCGAACCCTCACAGATCACACACTATGCCCTGATCCCTCACAGATCACACTATATGCCCCGATCCATCACAGATCACACTATATACCCCGATCCCTCACAGATCACACTATATGCCCCGATCCCTCACAGATCACACTATATGCCCCGATCCATCACAGATCACACTATATGCTCCGAGGGATCGGCGGACAAGTAATTTATCTCACCAACATTTATACATACAGGTCTGGAATATATGTCTGAAGTTTCACAGAGTTAGCAAAAGTCGTAGCAGTTGACGCAAACAAGCTGAGTTACTTCCTTTACCCAATACATTCGGATAAACATCGGTTCATTTCAACGATACTTATGCAAGATATGCCAGTTACCTATGATGTGTACCGACTGACTCCACACTGGGCTACATGAGTGAGCTACATAGAAAATAAGTGCCAACTCCTTACCAATCAGAAGCTAGTATTTTAATGAAAAGTGAGATAATACACCTTGTAGTTTCTGAAGGTTGCTATGAAGAGAATATTTGTGTGGTAATCTTTTGTTAAGATCAGTATTTCTATATCGAAGTGGTAAAGAAACCGTTTTTGGAGACACATTTGATTGGTTGAAGAACCTTGCATCATTTAGATTTGGCAGTCAAAGTATATTCAGGGTTGACCTGACATGGAGGATTGTAGGATCTCCATGAAGAGAGGTATTGACTCGGAGCAGCAGGTCTTATCATTGTGAGATTAATTTAGTCTAAAATTTGAAAAAAAACCATTTTGATTAAATCATAATTTATTCATTTCACTGAACTAGACTTGTGACTGTACAGTATTATGTTAAGCACTTCCAAACATGCACAGGTGATGAACAAAATAACAACACCCACGTCACAGAGCTAAGCAAACCGTCACCACATGCTCTTTAACCAAAACATGAGCTCAGCATGAGGTGATGTGAAACTAAACCCACTAAACATCCATACTGAGGGCACAAGCAGCAGAAACAGGGGCCCTCACCAAGAATACCACAGGGGCAACAGGTAAGTTACAGTGAAATGCTACTTGATTATTGTGTAGCAGAAGCAACTGAGAACTGCTAGGCATGTAGCATTAGTGTCTAGCCACAAATGTCTTACTGAATAGATATGTTCAGGGCTGTCAGGTGACACATCATTGTTTGGAACCTGTAGTCAAACAAGGGACAGCTGCACCATGTGTCTTCTACAGATATGTATTTCGTTCAAAATTTAAATATATTTGCACACAATGAAATTATTCTCATTTCAAGTAAAAAAGAACGTCTTTTGCAATATATCATATAGAAGTTTTTTTGTCCTGTACTGGACCCTCTAGCATTGACATTAACATGGTATGGAAAAATTTAGTTTGAGCTTGAAGTTGGTGGTCACAGGCCGAAACTGTGCCAAATCTGCAAGGCCTGGGACACGATTGATACTCCTCAGCTCTAACCCTCTCCTGCTGCGTGTCACTTCTCACCTGGTACACTGCTTCTTGTGATTCTGGTGCGGCCTCCGCTGGTTTCTGTTCCCCTTCAGCGACTGGTGTTTCTGGCGGCAGCTGCTGCTGCTGCTGCTGTTGGTCTTCCTCCTGCTTCTTCTTGGCATCCTCCACTTCCTGTTTCTTCATGTCATACACGGCTTGGAACAAGTCTCGTAACGTCAGCACCAGCTGCTCTGCCTGGGACAGCACAGAAACATAACAGCAATTTAAAATGTTATTTTCTTCTTGGAAACAATATTTTCATGGCTATACAGGGAACAAGTCTTACTGAGTCAATTCCCCAGAAAGACGAGGCAGGTTAGGGTCTCTTTTTGGCCCACTTGCAGGAAACTTGGCATAAAAATATTGGCATAAAAATTATAAGACATGTTCTGATAACTAAACTTTCATCTTTCTTAGACTTGCAAGGTTTAGACTTCTGATATGATGTAATAACTATTAGACCCATTAAGATCTGGGGTAGGATTGTCTGATTATTTACAGACTGCTGTCATATAGCTGGAATATTGTTGAGTGTGGTGTTAAACAACAAACAAACATAATTATTGCCCAAATGAGTCTTATAGACCCATTTGTTCTAACTTCAGGAGAACATCTAAGTATGAGCAAGCCTGTGACCCAAGATGGACTTTTTACCATATGTTTGATTGAAACATATTTTATTCACAAGAAAAGGAATGGGCCCAAGTTTTCACAACTTAAATAGCCCTCTCCCAAAATATATAGAGGATATATAATATTACAATGTAAATATGAAGTATATATGTTTGTACTACCTCTAAGATTGGGTCTATCCTAGCCAATCAGTCAGCTTGGGTCTATCCCAGTCAATCAGCTTGGGTCTATCCCAGTCAATCAATCAGCTTGGGTCTGTACCAGTCAATCAGCTTGGGTCTATCCCAGTCAATCAAAAAGCTTGCATCTTACCCAGTCAATCAATCATTCTTGGGTCTATCCCAATCAATCAATCAGCTTGGGTCTATCCCAGTCAATAAATCAGCTGGGTCTGTCCCAGTCAATCAATCAGCTATCCCAGCCAATCAGCTTGGGTCTATCCCAGTCAATCAATCAGCTGGGTCTGTCCCAGTCAATCAATCAGCTCTCCCAGTCAATCAATCAGTTTGGGTCTATCGCAGTCAATCAATCAGCTATCCCAGTCAATCAATCATTTAGGATCTATCCCAGTCAATCAATCAGCTTGGATCTATCCCAGTCAATCAATCAGCTTGGATCTATCCCAGTCAATCAGCTTGGATCTATCCCAGTCAATCAATCAGCTTGGATCTATCCCAGTCAATCAATCAGCCTGGATCTATCCCAGTCCAGTCATTTACCTGTTTTTCTGTCTTGATTGCAAAGAACTTGTGTGTTCCATCTCCCACACCAAATATATAGCCGAAGGCCCGAGAGTCGGACACATCCCTAGCTATGAAGGAGATCCTGTGAACTGCATGTGTGTACTGGATAGCCTGAAACAACACCTGAAGATAACTCTCAATGTCACATCATCTTAATCATAATCATACGACCCATGCAGATCCGGGGTAGAATAGTCTTCAGCAAACCCCTGCTTAGGACAAGAGGTGACTATGCTTGTCATAAGAGGCGACTAATGGGATCAGACGGTCAGACTCACTGACTTGGTTCATGCATGTCTTCGCATCCTAATTGTGTCAATCAATGCTCATGATATCAATCATATGAATTGTCTGGTCCAGACTTGATTATTTACTGATCACCGATGATGATGATGCATCATAACACAATTAAACTTCATGGAACATTATCTATCATCATCATCATCATCATCATCATCATCATCATCATCACCACCATAAGATCTACATGATTATCATCCTTGCCACCTACCATAGAGACTCCATCTATGATCTTGAGCCCCTCCAGTGAGACATTGACAACAATTCTCTGTTTGTGTTCCCCGGCTGACTTGACGGAGGCCTTCAGCTTCTGCATGGACATCTGGCACATCTTGTCTCCACGTGCCTCAGCAACATCGTCAACACCAATCAATTTGGCACGGAAATTTAACCCTTCACCCTCAAACTTGTTGGGATCAATTTTGCCTGGAACACACAGTAACTAACATGACAGCCATCTTACTTCTTGGACAGCTAGACTGACATATAAATGTACAACGTTGGCTGATTTCCAAAATACAAATGCATATACTAATCAGAGAATTTCTTTATATATATACATATATACTCACCTGTTAACCCAAGTGTGAGACACCCACCTGTTAACCCAAGCGTGAGACACCCACCTGTTTTAGCGGTTTACCCAAGTGTGAGACACCCACCTGTTTTAGCTGTCATGGTTGCCTTCAGTCAACACTCAGCTGCTGTATCATCAACTCCTGCAACATCAACACAAGTTGCTTCAAGATGCCTTATCGGGAAGGTGGACCGTTATTTTAAGTATATCCGTAATCGGGTAGGTAGGTCATTATTTGCAGTATATTCGTAATCGGGTAGGTAGTTACTTATTCACAGTGTATCTGTAATCGGGTAGGTAGGTCAATATTCACAGAATATCCGTAATCTGGTAGGTGGTCACTATTCACAGCATATCCGTAATCGGGTAGGTAGGTAGTTATTTGCAGTATATCCGTAATTGGGTAGGTAGGTCACTTTTTGCAGTATATCCATAGTCGGGTAGGTAGGTCAATTTTTTGCAGTATATCCATAATCAGGTAGGTAGGTCATTATTCGCTTGTATATCCATAATCGGGTACATAGGTCATTATTTGCAGAATATCCGTAATCAGGTAGGTAGGTCACTATTTGCAGTATACCCTAATTGGGTAAGTAGGTCATTAGGTAGTTCGTTATTTGCAGTTTATCAGTACAATCCTACTTTCAAATAAGTGTCACCATATTAAAGATAATGACTGTTTTATCTTTAGTGAAGCACAACAAATTTGCAAAAGAATACAGATAAAGTAAGGTTCAAACTCAAGAAAAACAAGCATATAGTCGACGAAGTCATCTATATCCCCGCCCACTTTAACACGTTATGGTCCCAAACCAGGTAACTGACCCAACATTTAAACCAGTTCAGTATGTGCCTCGTAGACATACAAAGTTTTGTAAGAAAGTATTTAACGGATTTTGAGAACCTAAGTCCAACTTGTTGCCATGGAAACATAATTTAAAAATTTCTAAAATTCCTAAATAGCAAAAGGCACCAGTTCAGTATGAGTCTTGATAGACATGCAAAGTTTCATAGAGAAATATTTAACGGTTTCTGAGTTATGCTCCGGAAACATTTTCGAGATGCACACACACACTCACACCTACGCACAGATGGACGGATGGATGGAGCCCATTTCTGTATCCCCAACCAACTTCGTTGGGGTGGGGGATAACAAGGGTCAGTCATGAACATGAATAACATGAATATAAATGCAACATATGGTTCCACATGTTAACTGTCTGCCAATACATCAGTGAAGTTGAACTGTATTACTTCATCAGATAATAAGAAGAGATTTATTATGCAAGGATATGGATCATAACTCACCACTAGTCACACACAATTAGACCACTTATAATGTGTGATTATACATCCATCTTGACAACTCCAACACTGATATGCCACATACCTGCCCCAAACATCGGTCTGTCCTATCAAAGTTCACGATAGTGTAAGATATGAACAATGAATGTGATATCAGAGGACAGTATCAGGAGTACCAAGTCATTCAAGTTCAAACGTGTCCGCCTTCATCGCTTTCCCTGTATAAGCTCTCCATAAAATGATATGTAGACAACACCTACCAGACACACTGACAGAGCAATGCCCAGCTGAATCCTGCTAGTTGTCCAACTGTACTATGGTATCCTCGCAATCATATCTGGTCCATATGTATTGATGTTTGGGGAAACGTTCATTGCCTAACTTCTATAAGAAACTTTATGAATCAATGTCATAGTTACTCTATTCATATTCAGTGGTTCATACAACATGGAAAATGTTCAAATTAAGGTCGATGTTTATTTTTTTAAATATTTTCATATTTTCCCTCAAACTAACATAACATATTAAAAAATATGTTTCCCATAGTGAATGTCATAGCATTACAGGTACTGATTTCACGTTTCGACATGTACATTAATAAAAGGTTACATAATGACTGCACTAAAATGTATATATAATTCATGAGACAGATTCTCTTTCCTATCATTGTTCCATCAGCGTCCATATCTAACAGGAAGATGTATTCCTGAATACCTCCCTGTGGGTACAAATCTTAAAATCCAACCAAATCCTTGTCGATTTCTTCTACGTCAACTGTGCTGGAATGTCAAGTAGCTCCAGTGGATGTGGAAGACCTTATCTCTATGAATCCGTATGTTGTAAGATATATATCAGTCCAAGCTACAATTACACAGTCAAGCCCTGTAGCTCAGAACACCCAATGCAGCACAATGCTGTGTCTTAACAATTGTGCACAATCCCCTCAAACATGGATCAATTGTACAACAGTGATAGAAACCAAAAGTCTAACACTATTCCTTAACAGATACCAAAACCCTTAAACATGGCAAATTTCTACTCGTCCTTATGATACCTCAACTATTGGGCATTTTGGCAAGGACAATAGGACTAGTGTCAATTTCTATCACTGCATTTGAGATGAATCCCAAAAGTAGAAATATGAGGTCCACACCAATCTATCTAATTTTCAATATTTCAACCTAGTGGATCACTGATGATGTAACTTTGTGGTTAAAATTGTGGAATCCTTATTGGCACTATATTGTGGAATATCTCAAAAAGACAGACACATCGATATATTATAAACCCAAGGACAAGCTTTCATTCACATTCTTTCCCATCCTCTGCACAAATCAGCTCAAAGAGAATCCTACTTACACCAGCTGACAGGGAAACAAGCGTGCCAACCCAAGGTGAACACTCCCACTGCCTTCTTTGTCTCGTCTGTGACGGACACCACTGGAATGGACACATGAAATGTACACCTAATTAATGCCTGGTCACTATCAACTACAAATGTCTATATCACAATGACCTGTGGATCTCGGTGGTCTCCTGTGGGGTCTTCTCTCTGTCGTCACCCCAGGCTTCAGATCATCCTGGGGGTATCACACCAGCTCTCTGGGGCAGGCTGGAATAAAGTGTGGTCAAGTCACTAGTTGTAGGGCTTACAAACAAGCATGACATAATGTGAATGTTTTTTTAATAAATTCTGTATGTTCTTTTATTAAATGAAATGTTTCGTCATCATGTCTCTAAAAATCCATTTCCCTAACATTCTATGACTTCAAGTTCATTCTGACAGATATTTTACATACTTGGAGGGTTAGAAATTCATATTTGTTTCCTAAGTACACAATATATCCTGCTAGAGTTTTAATCTCTGTACAAGTGATGGTTAGTTCACAAGGAAATGACACCCTTTCCTGAATTTTAAAAGTCTTAGACTAGCAGACTTAATTTCCAACCCTGCATAGTATGGAAAGTAATTCCTTTGCGGTGATGGCACAGTTAAAATGAGTTCCCACTGCTAGAAGGGTGTACTTAGAAATCTTTATATTTGAACAACAATACAACAATGTTTATTACAGGAAGCCACAAATAAACATCACAAATAAAGATCACAAACATGTGGAAAATGATGAATAGTGAACACATAATGTTCCGTATGATTCACCAAATAAATTTGGGTATTCAGAAATAACAAAGCAGGGCTCGATTGAACATCATATAAACATGCATGCACCAGCGCAATCTATTGTTGAAAGATGCAACCTAATATGTCTTCATGCACCAAGTGTTTTTCAAAAACTTAACCAGCGTTTGAAATTGGCACTAGTTCTGTAGTCCTTGCCAAACTGCCCAATAGTTAAGGTATTTTAAGGTTTTGCTATATGTCATCCTATTACAAGGGCTAGTAGACTAAAAATGTTAGTTTCTACTGCTGTTAATAGGTGTCTTACTAACCCTTAGCTGTTCACATAACATCGGTTCAGGAAGACAATAGCTCTAAGCTCTATTTGCCAGACAATATCACTAATCCCTGTGTTATGAGTAATTTGCCATGCTTTCTTGGGCTTGATGTCATCACCCTGTGGGTACTATAAGGTTATGTGTATCTGTACCTATAACGATAATTTCCGTGACACTGGCAGCCGACTGGCCCATGTTTCAGTTATGGACCAGGGCAACCTGGTATTGTCTTCTGCAACCTGGTTTTCATGTCAACATGCACCTGTTGCAAGTTAAATCCTGTTCCTTAAATCGAGCCCTGGAAAGGGTATTATCAATCTCAATGAACAGGTAACTGCTAATTATTTAGCCTTGGGACTTTCACTGAGTTTGAAAGTGGATCAAAATAAATCTTCTAGTTGGCACACTATTAATCCAGAGGGAACACCCAAACATCTTGATGAATGCATTTTACAGCACTTTCTATCCCTGCATAGATCACATGTTTCAAACATAAAGTTGATAATTTGATAAAAGACATGACATTATCCCAGTTAATAACATATTTTCAAAAATATACCTGCAGGGTTTGAAATGCCAGTCAAAATCACAATGGTACGGTTAAAACAAACTCCAAGTGTCCTTACTGCAGTCTACAATTTGAAGAACATATACCACATATATCACATCTATTTTTCAAACGCTAAGTTAATATTTAATTGACTACAATCACGTGAAGATTATAAACTAACATCAAGGATATGGTTTTACTCTCCACAGTAAAAGTGAAGCACGCTTGAAAACAGTTGCACTTCGATCCCTGACCTGAAGTCACCGAATCAGCCCTACCCACAGGACACAGACGTCACCATAACACATTTCTTTTATGTTTTAGGAAGTGAAATATATCACTTCATCCCTATTTTTCCTAAAAACACTTCCTGACTGATGACTGATACCAAACAGTGCTGATCAGCTGACAACAATACATAGACAATATGCAGCTTCCTTTGTCACTAGTCAGTAAGTGTGACGTCCCTCCTCCTGCCCCACACCACAATTACCAAAGTTCACAGGTCAACTGTGGAGGTCCTGGCCTGTAAGTAAAGTAACCCGAGTACCATATACGTCTGAAAACTATTGTATATTGCACTAGGTTAATGACAAGTTAAGTAGCTTACAGGCTAACAGAGCGAGGTATTGGTGTGACATGAAGCAGTAAGATCTATGGGACGTGTAACCGATATGACAGGTATCACTGAGTATGACATATTACACTGCTAGTGGTACACATGTCAGTCATCAATATCAGCTGATATGCAAGGACTGACATGTAACATTTTACAACAGTCAGCAAAATAATTGCTTTTTGATTATCCAATTTCATATCCAAACCAGAAACTTATGTCTTTAACCAAGAAAGTCATTTATGTTTACATCAACATCAGCATGATCAGTTACAGTTTAGCATAGATTTTTTTAGGTTGCAATTTTTGGTTGGTAAGAAAATTCTAATTCACAAACACAAGAAAACAGTCTTAATAACTTAGAAATATCCTCATGTTATGTTTTTTTTTCGGATGCTAAAAAAACATGATCGTTTTCTCGTTAATCACAAGAACAACTGTAAAACATCTCACTCACTTACAAAAGACACCTTTATCTTATAAACAAGCCATCCTCCCAGTATTTACAATGTCTGTGTGGTGGCGCCATACTCTTCCATATAGCGTGAGTTATCATGATAAACATGGTCATCCAGAAACATATGATGTCCGAAACAATCCAAAGTATTATTTGACCATTTCTGATCTAAATTATATATTATGCAGCAACACATCCTCTAGAGCATCAGTAAACAACATAAAACACGGCACATGCTACAGCATGTTTGATTGCAATGACAGGCTTGACTTACACTTGATGCAGCAACATCCACTAGCAGTACCTTGCCTCAATCCAGGATTAAAATAGATTATCATTTGCAACAAAATAGTATTATACTCTCAGTATCAACATCAAATTATTCTCTATCAATGGATACTTTGAATTATCATAATAACGTCAAACTAAGTTTAACATTATGACGGAATAGCTAATAAACATGATTACTATATGTAGAAGTTGCAGGTTTTGAAAATATCCCTTTTCTATAACAGATTTAGTTTAATTTACATTTTTTCTCTATCAGAATAATTAATACAGATAATAAGACAAACAAATTAGTCGGCACTTTTTAAAAAATTGACTTTACAAATTCTGCAGATCCCTAAAATAACTAATAGTGGCATGAAGCACAATAATTTGTCACAAGACAATATTGCATAGGAAGCAACACACTCAGGTCATTGTGAAAAATGTAAATTAATCTGAAATGTCTTTTAGTTTATTTTTTTCCACCTACCAACCAGGATACTGACACCAATATTAACATGTCAAGACATCCTGTTTTTAATTGGCATGAGACAAATCTACTTGTAAAATTCACAGATTAATATTAATATATAACAGCTTTATTCTAACTTATGTTTTTGGGCCGTTCGACTGACAAAACTGTTCGACTGACTAAACTCTTTACAAAACCTACAGTAGTGCTTGTATCATATAACTAGAAATGGATGTATCATGTCACAACACATCTTCCAAAGGCAAGCGTGTCCACTAGCCTATAATAAGCTTAGTTTCCATCCTTGCCACATCAAGCGCACTTTTCTTGGGTCAATCGGGGCGCCACCTTGTGGAGATCACAGTTGTGCCCCTTGCAATGAAAACGAGATATCCAATCAGAATGCTGTTTTTAACTTCACAGTAGGGCTACACAAAGATGGCGACTTCTCATCATTGTAATACTTACAAACACAGTACTGGGGCGAATTAATTTGAAACTTGGAACGACTTAGAAAATACTTCTCTTTGCTTAATTGTTGAATGAACTTCAGCGAAATGCGACGAGCTATATGGCACCGGCCTAGTTTTCGGAACCCAGATGATGATTGTATAAAACGTTCTCTGATTGGCTTATCGATATGTGCTATAGTCCAATCATATTTAGCAGAGGAAAGTGGGCTTGATGTGGCATCCTTCATGATGAATTGCCTGACTACTTGTTGACAAAATATTTTGACACTGCTCGACAAAACATATGCTGTTAACGAATGTTGACCTTAGAGATGAATCTCTCTCTCCCTGTATCAGCCATACACTTCCCCCAACTCAGGCAAGGCTGCCCTTATGGTTCAAGGTGTAGATACAGCAGCAGCAAACTTGGGGAAGATGTTTTCCTTAATTCAATCTACTTGTGTGCTTCTTCACTGCAGCTTTTGACAAGAGGAATGGTCTGTTTTGTCAAGAAGATCAGTTCAGCTGTCAAGTATCTTTAGCTTAGTCTAAGATATGCTGGGTCCTTGAGATTTTGTTGACTGCAGCAATATTCAAGCAATATAACAACTGTCTGCAGATCATCGAGTCCGGACGGGGTAAACAAGTGGTTGGTCGCATGATCAAGCTTTGATCTATCTCCAATGCAATCAGGGTACGATGACACACAATCAGTCACAAAGCCTGAATTAACCAATCAGTCTATTGTTACGAGATGCATTAAGTGCTGTTACAAGATGCATTAAGTGCTGGGTATCTTAACTCTGACAGGGAAGCCCCACAGGGAAGAGTCTATGGTAAGAATGGTGTGATGCTTTCTGGGTCTAGTGTCAGGAATACCAAAGTCTGAAGTATGCTGGGTCTAGTGTGAAGTATACTAGGTCTAGTGTGAAGTATGCTATGTCTAGTGTGAAGTATGCTGGGTTTAGTGTGAAGCATGCGGGGTTAGATTTAAAGTGAAGCATGCTGGGTCTAGTGTGAAGTATTCTGGATCAAGTGTGAAGTATGCTGGGTCTAGTGTGAAGCATGCTGGCTCTAGTGTGAAGCATACCGCGCCCAGTGTGAAGTATGCTGGGTCTGGTGTGAAGTATGCTAGGTCTAGTGTGAAGCATGCTAGGTCTAGTGTGAAGTATGCTAGGTCTAGTGTGAAGTATGCTGGGTCTAGTGTGAAGTATGCTAGGTCTAGTGTGAAGTATGCTGGGTCTAGTGTGAAGCATGCTAGGTCTAGTGTGAAGTTTGCCAGGTCTAGTGTGAAGTATGCTAGGTCTAGTGTGAAGTATGCTGGGTCTAGTGTGAAGTATGCTGGGTCTAGTGTGAAGCATGCCAGGTCTAGTTTGAAGTTTGCTGGGTCTAGTGTGAAGCATGCTGGGACTAGTGTGAAGCATGCTGGGTCTAGTGTGAAGCATGCTGGGTCTAGTGTGAAGCATGCTAGGTCTAGTGTGAAGTTTGCTTGGTCTAGTGTGAAGTATGCTAGTGCTAGTGTGAAGCATGCTGGGTCTAGTGTGAAGCATGCTGGGTCTAGTGTGAAGCATGCTGGGTCTAGTGTGAAGTATGCTAGGTCTAGTGTGAAGTTTGCTAGTGTGAAGCATGCTGGGTCTAGTGTGAAGCATGCTGTGTCTAGTGTGAAGTATTCTGGCCCTAGTGTGAAGCATGCTGGATCTAGTGTGAAGCATACTGGGTCTAGTGTGAAGTTAACTGGGCCCAGTGTGAAGTTTGCTGGGTCTAGTGTGAAGCATGCTGTGTCCAGTGTAAAGCATGCTGGGTCTAGTGTGAAGTATTCTGGGCCTACTGTGAAGTATTCTGGGTCTAGTGTCAGGAATACCAAAGTCTGAAGTTTGTTGGGCCTACTGTGAAGCATGCTGGGTGTAGTGTGAAGTATTCTTGGTCTAGTTCGAAGTTTGCTGGGTCTAGTGTGAAGCATGCTGGGTCTAGTGTGAAGTATTCTGGGTCTAGTGTGAAGTATACTGGGCCCAGTGTGAAGTTTGCTGGGTCTAGTGTGAAGCATGCTGTGTCCAGTGTAAAGCATGCTGGGTCTAGTGTGAAGTATTCTGGGTCTAGTGAAGTATGCTGGGTCTTGTGTGAAGTATGCACTGTCCAGTGTGGCATATGCTGGGTCTGTATTGTAGGACACAATGTGAGCTCGTTCAAGTATAAACAAACTGGCTTGATGAAGCTTACAAATATATTTCCCAGAAGACAAGCCACTAAGAAGCTTGTTGTTCTGCTACACAATGCCTACACTATGACCAATTAATTTAACCAACCATCCAATACTGACCAGATGACCATACATGGGTACAAGATTATTGTGGCACACAGGATTCAGATTTGTCATGAATTAAGATAAGTCTCTCATATTGCTCAAATAACTAAACTTAGTTATAACAAGTAAAGTATTTTTATCTACATTATCTTGGAAAAGCAGCAATATCTCTGTAAGGAACCGGTAATTTATTATGGGGGTTGGGGCTTGGAGAGGAGTGATAAGATTAGGGGGTGAAAAGAAAAATTACACAGTTAAAGAGGGAGGGGGGGGGACACCAAGATTCATCACAACTGGGGGGTTGGTGAGTGGGACTGAAAAATGAATAAGTATTATCTTTTCAAACAATTTTGTGTTAATAAACTTGAACATTATTTAGGGACAGGTCATTTAAAAAATGTTAAGTCCTGAGACCAATCCCAAAGTTCGTCCAGTATAACAAGGTCTTACTGTTCTCATTTTCCCAATCATCCACTGGTACATTGTGAATTATTTAGAACAGATGAATATTCCATATGACAGCAAGGTGCTGGGAGAGTTGGGAAGCATCAAATACTCCCACAAGAGTAACATGAAACCAGGATATTGAATTACTTAGCAATAAATACAAATGTTGCGCTAGTGTATACTACAAGCACATGTACAAGGGTAATTCATACCTAATTAAGTCAGGGGGTGTACTCAGGTGTATATTTCAGACCAACAAGTCTACATTTGATTGACACTTGAGGTGTTGAATCATGTCATGAGTTGAGCCAAGGCCAGCATGAAGGTCAACATTTGTAAGAATCAGTTTCATAAAGTATTAAATTAGCAACTCAAACGTCAAAGTCAGATGTAAAGATGATCGATTTTACCAGTTTCAGGTTTCTCAATTTAGATTTTTAATAACTTCAATCTGACAAAAACACATTTTACATACAAGTAAGGTTCTGTTGAAACATATTTCAAATCTCAATTATTTAAAAACTAATTTATTAGACTTTTCCATATTTCAAGCTTCTTATACTCCATGCTGAGTGTAGCACAATTGATGTAAAACAATGTCTGAGAATAAGGAGAATTTTTTTTCTTTTTTCTTAAAATAACAAAACAACTGACAATTAGATCATAATGGTTGGAACAAATCATGGTATCATCACTTCATTTAAAGATGAAACAGTAATGGAAATCAAGATATTATTTTCAATGTGACATTCACAAATACCATCTTAAAAGTAATGTATCGGACATCTTGATCTAATTTAGGTGTTCTCCATGGTGGGGAGAAGCATGACAAGCTTCTATTTCATTGGTGCATTGGCGAACTAAAAGAATTCATTGCCGTTTTCTCCAGTTAAAGAGTAATAACTTCATCATCAAAGAAACTTGTAATTAATTCAAATCAAATGGCATTTGATTTATTTTGCCCCCTTCTTTATTTGTGAAAACTTGTGAGAAAAAAAGTGCCCTGCCTACAAGTATTCAAACCATATTGTATCGCTATCATATATTGTCAAATAAACCATGACTGCATATTCTCTTGTGATAATAGTTTTAAAAGTACTATCACAACAGAGACATTTCATGAACAGCCGAGTCCAAACTACAGAAAACAACACGCTAATTTCCTAACAATCCAAAATACAGAGGAATTACATGTTGATAAGTGCAGTGATTTTGGACAAATGGCAATAGGTCATTAGCACAATTTTATCACTTTTTGATAGGACATTCTTTGACATCATTACAAAATTTTAAAAATACCTTCAGGACATGTTGGATAACAATCAATCTGTGTCCTAGAAAATGAACCAATCTGAAACCCTGCAATTGTTTACAAAACGTTTGTAAAAATATGAATATAATGGCAGTACTTTCAAACAAACAATTCGCCAAAAACTGCTTGCTTTATGTCTAGTGGTCAATATGACCCAGCTAGTTGAAACTAGGCAACTTGTTTTGTCGAAGATATTATTTTACAAATAAGCAATCAGAAACATAACAATACAACAACACAAAATGTTTACTTTATCAAAAGCTATTTGTCGAGCTGTATGAATAAATTAAACACCTACAGCTCATAAGAACTACAAATTATCCATTTTGCCAAGCGGTCAAGGGGGCGTCAACACACGATACACCCATCGACTTGAAATACACATGACAAACATTAACGGGGATTGAGTGGTCTACACCTGTCTGCTGCTTCCCTTAAATACAAACAAGGGCGGAATCTGCATGTAATTTAAACGTGACATGGAATTGGAGGCTTTGGTTGGGCAATTAATTCCAAGAACATCGTACGATTCCTGACATTGACAGATCCAAAATAAGGTAAGGGTCGATTTCACGCTACTCACGGTTCTATGGCTCCACAAACTTATCAGACCAAAACTGTCGCTTTGTCCGTCTTGGCTAGATCACAACAGACACAACTGCTCTCCACAAAAGTCAAATTAGATCACGGTGATGCTGAAATCAACAAATATCTTCCATCTACACCCCCACTGTACACGACACCCAGTTCCGGATGTCAGATGATGACCTGTAACCTCTCAACCACATACTACAAGTCTAACGGTATACAATGTATACATGATATGTTGCAATCGTAAATTAAATCACGAAACTGTAACGTAACTTACTCACCCGTGTATTATATTAAACAATGCATTCTGTATTTTTTATATTCCTTGATAGTATTTTTTTTACATGCATCGGTATCAACAATAGTCCCATTTGCTCAGTAACATTAGTTGTTTGGAAAGTAAGAGATGAAGTTGAAGCACGTGCTACTGCTAAGAAACGAGAGGCGGGTTATTTAAACAGGTGTACGCTTGTAACTATACCGTGTACACACATGCTCATATCACAATAATTAGGTATTGGAGCTAAATGCCAGCGCCGTTGTGACAGTATGACGCAGTAGTATTTTTTCAATTAATTATTTTTATAAATTTGCACATTATTTAGGGACTGTTAATTTTGTATTGGGGGTATGGAAATGTTATATTGATTATATATCAACCCCCATATATATAATTTTGTATAGGGAGTATGGACAAATGTTATATATGGGGGTTATAAAAAATGATATAGCCATAAGGCCAATCTTACCGCCACCTACCCCCTTCCCCTGTGATAAGTAAATGACAAGTCCCCCTTAGACATTCTACTAATTCATTTAATAATATTGTTAATACATTTCGTATAGACTAACGATAAAAAAAATAAAAAAGGACAAAGATAAGAATAGTACTAAGTCTTTGAAAGGCATTTAGAAGTGATACACATAAGGATGAAAATTTATGGATGTCAACTCCTTTATTATGAGGAACAACGTTTCTTAGTAAATATGCTTACTCCTTTATCAGGTGTATGATTGCTATGAGGCAGAGAGCATCTATATTTGTACGTTAGAACAACAAAAGTAATAAGATAACAAAAAGTGGAAACTTAACGAGGGAAGCCCATGGGCGGATACAGAGGGGGGTGCGCACACACACACACACACACACACACACACCTTTTATTACGAAAAAAATCTTTATTTCTGTATACATTACCACCAAAGACAATAAATAGATCTTAATCCCATTTCACTTCACCATTCAAACGATGTAATGAGATAACGTCATTATTGAACCGCGCGTTACTGAAAGATGCGCACTTACAATGTTGCTTTTGGACTCCGGTAGCTCGAAGCGTCAATGTCAAACAGAACCAAGGCCTTAAGCTTCTCGCAGCTCTTGGGTGAAGTTTAATTTCATCGCTGATTTGATAAAATAATCTTTAATTTATGTCAGCGTTGCGTACCAGAAAGATAATTACTGAATGGGTGTCGTCGAAGATGTTGGGAAGTATGATGCAATGAGTCCCGACCAGACAAACACTTAGTCAATGAAAACATGTCTTTATAATAATTTTTATTTTTTCGAAAGAACCTTTCCTCTTCTGCTGTATTAATCAAGCAAACTAGACTTGGTTAGTTTGATCTAGTCTTGTCTGTTCTTTTGCTAAAAAATGCCTAAAAAACAAAAATTCCAGTCATGGTGCAGGACTAAGTCCCGATCTATCAAATCAAATATTTAATCGTACGAAAGGCCTTCGGCCAAAATGTAATTTAGTACAATGTTTCCACGTTAACATTTGTATATGAACACACTATGCTATTTATAAAGTGGTACCTTCTTAGTAAAGTACAGATTCTCGTATTTTGGGGGGTTGAGTCCCATCCGAGGTTAGAACCCACGCTGCCAGAGAGAAGGACCTAATCGCCAGTACACAAAGTCAGCGATCTAACCCGCTCTGCCACCGAGGCTTCCACAAACATAAAAAGTCCGACAATTGGTAGCCTAGATCACGTTTTGTGTACCATTGTATCATCTTTGGATGTTAAAAGGTTCACATGTGTCTGTTTTAGGGCTGGGACGAGTCCAAATTTACTACCCGGGTACCCGCCCCCTATCACCCGAACCTACCCGGGTACCCACTCTAGGTCTCAGGAGATGTCTCAAAATGTCCGATTGTGAATATTTTTAGCATAGCCCTGGCAAAACGTATTTAGATACATGTATCAAACAATCTGGTCATGCATACACTGAAGTTGACTTAAGTTATATCTTTTTTCAACCACATGAAAAATCAGAAGGAATGGGTGCAGAGTCAGAACGAAAAGCTAACATTAGTGACGTGTAGTGTCACCATAGATTTCCAGATAATTTTAGTCATTAAACAATATATCACGTTACGAACCACGAGTCCGGGTAGTCCGGTGGGTACCCCGGTCCTACTCTGTACCCACCCGACCCGGGTACCCGAGTTACCCGTCCCAGCCCTAGTCTGTTTATTAAGTAATTATCTGGTAAAAACCGTAATCATAGATCTCTGTATTGAGGCAATCTCATTAAAATCAGATCTAAGTTCTCGCTTTGTTTAGCGATAACGAGAACTAAGATCTGATTTTAATGAGCTTGGTATTGAGGCAGAAAACAAGCAAGAAATAACGCTTTACCTTGATACCAGATTTACACACATAATAATTATAGCAAGTTCTTTCGAAGGACTTTTTTCTTCTTTTATTTACCGTTAACTCGCAATAACTCTTGTTAAAGCATAGTATTGGGGAAGTTTCTTTGAGTTTATTTGACAGATGTCTCACTGATTATAACATGGTTTTGAAAGTTCTATCATATCTGGAGCTTGTGCACATGTGCGGTGTTGATGCTGTCTATCTATTGCAGTATAAGTGTTTTTTTACCGTGAAAATATCGGATGTATTACCACCTCGTCCAACATCAGAATGTGGGGACCTATCTACAGGGAAACGTTTGGACGCAATGCAACCAGTGGCGAGGTTCACCCCACATGACAAACGTATAGACTTGTTTAATAGTTATTAGTAAATTATGTCTTTAAATGTCCGACTGAATGTATTTTGTATGCAAGATACACAATGACCAAAACCAGAGACCATATACCGGTAAAGTTCTTGTCGCCTCTACCCTAACCGTGGATATATTATGTTACACCACATAGCGCGTGGTATATCCATTTAACACTGAGGTGTTTTGTATTGTTGAACAAACTATCACATGTCTACTTTTCCCTTAAGTGTTAGTTGTAGTTCGCGCTGATGACTTCATAAACAAAAGATTCAGAAAACAGCAGGTGTCACGTGACGTAGTCTGACCCGAAAGTTTGTCCCAGACTGCCGGTAAACAATCTATAGTGATTGATATCATGAGCATCGATCCACGTAAATGGGATACGATGACATGCATCAACCTAGTCAACAGATCTGACCACCCAGCCCCGTTAGTCGCCTCTTACGACGAGCATGGGTTGCTGAAGACATGCATACATTCAGCGTACACTGGTGATAACTAACTTCAATATTCAGTCTGAACCAAATCTTGGAAAAGTCTAATTTGTCACAATAGATTATTGTAGGGGAGGGCGGTTTTCATGAGTGCTACACATAAGCGGAATTATAGGTTTTATAAGGGCATAAGAAATAATGACAGCCATTTAGTTTGAGAAATATACAAGTTATCAAAGAAACGCAATTAAACAAAACACAATAAGTGCAAATTGGTGATGGATTAATCCTATCAAATTATCGAATTGTGTATATAATTATGCTTATCATCACGGACGTGAATAATGCAATACATGTACGTGATAATATCTACAACGAACGCCATCTAGTAAAACAATCAAAACATACAATGTTAACTAAATACAGATCTATATACTGAGGAAAACGTTCTCGTCTTGGTGTTGTGACATTCACGTGATCAGTCATGTGATTTGGTTCGGGACAAAATGGCGGCAGAAAATCACCACGGAATTATTTACATCTTTCTTGTGAGTTTAACGTATTCGTTGACATCGGGATGCGGTACGACTACACACATCGAAATCAGTAAGTTTGGATTGATCTACATCAAAGATATGTATTTGCTGACCTTCAGAAATTCTAATCCCATATGATGTATTGAATGTTTACATGTTCCTTGTTATTATAGTAGGCTGACCGACCACTGTGTTGGGGTCCAGTTGTTAAGACATGACCCTACCTGATGCAGGTCAATCGGCCCTAAACTTAACTTAATAACTATTACCCATAAATATTTGTAACCTTTGCTTTTCCACATTATATTTATGTATAACATAAATGATTTTTAATACTTATCGCAAGTAGTTAAGATCTTTATTTTTAAATGAGGAAGGGTGTTACCAGCTTGTTACGGACGTTAGTTTTTACCCATTATATTTCCCTATTGGCGATTGCTCTGCTTTCATGTTATGGACTGGTCACAGATTTCAAGAAATACAATTTTTCAGGTTGCTGATGGGCCTTGTGTGACAGAAAAGTAATGGGTCAGCTAGACAAATACAAAATATTAGTTTTTTACAGTTTGAAATAGATCTTGTTTCATGCAGTTGTTTTTACTTCTTAGAGCTCGTCCATTTCTTTTACCTTATTAGGACTTGTGATATCTGTGGTCAGTTCACTGTTTTGTTCCTCATTAACTTAATGTTACTTCCTGGAGTTTCATGATGACCCAGCCTGTAAGAAAAATGTTGAATCAAAATGTGTATGAAAAGGTTTTTGTTTAGTATTCTCATGAATGATATGCAATGTTAAAGGGGCACTGATCTAACGCAATTCCCCGGGACTGGTTGTTGCCTTTGTTATTGTTTTTTCCCAGTGAGTACCCGGATGTAGAGCAGAAATCTAGACTAGCTCGCGACCTCTGTTGCGCCATTCGTAAGCGCATTAGTCACTTTTATGGATACCGGTAGTAATAAGAGCGTATGGTCACATTGATCAACAAAATGAAATACAGTTTCCGAGATAATAAGGAAATGTAGGCATCTTTGTGGGTAGCATCGGTAATGGTGACGAAGTTTTGATAAGTCACTTGCTTGGTAATTTTGCGATTTTCGTTTACACTATTTTGACTTGCAACACAAAGTAAATATTTCACCTGAGCATTGCTTTTTTTATAGTGTGTATATTTTTTTCAAATGAAGGAAAACAAAATGCAAATACCATAATTACAACTTACCAAATTTATGTGTATAAAAAGGCAGCTTCCTTATTCGAGGAATGTATCCGTGAATATCCACACAAAGGAATAATATCCCACTCGTCTGCAGCTATACAAAATAACTTATTCGATGTCACGTGTCTCTGTAACTATCAAATATTCTAAAAGATATATATCGTTTCGGGTGTCAAGTCTCAAGGGTCGGCTGAGAAAGGCCACGTGACAACTATTTTCATTACGTCGACGGTTCCTAAAAAATCCATTGAGTTTGATAACAATGAGCAACCAATCAACGTATTATCAGTTAACCCTTTGAACAAATTGTATGTTGTTTTTACATCGGCACTTCACGCCATGATATGAGTGTATTCCCTTTGTTTTAGTAAACCTAGACATGTAAACACTCACTTTTGACATATCCACTGTGCAAGATAACAGTGATTAATCAATCAACGTATTTTCTGTTAATCCTTTGATGACTAGGAACGATCCGTTGATTTACAAAAAAAAAGTAAATCAACTGATCATTCATCTCTTGCTGGGCTGCCACGTGCATATTACATAACCTCACTTCAAACCTGGATTTAGATTGAATAATTACCCCAGACACAATAAATGCCAAATGAGAACCTTTGTCAGGTAATCTAAGTGGTGCTACCACTAATTGTACCTGTAATAAATTCATTAACTGAGCATCAAGTGAATGACGACAAATACACAAGTGTAGGGTTATACGAGAAAACGTGTATGACAACAAGGGAGTAGTAATCGTATTACACAATCCGAAATCCGAAAATGCTTTCACTGCATGGATACTTTTTTTAGTATTAAACTATAACCATCTGGGGTATTTCCAAATGACGACTTCCGATGAGCTCCGCTGTTCTTTTTGTCTGTTTGTTTAGGCTGAAGAAATTATTTAACATGCGCCCTTTGTCGAATCTTTATAGATCACAGTTAACCAATCAGTGTTTATGCAAAAATGCGTAAAACAAATATTGCCTCCAAGTTTATTTAGCTGTCCTTGCAGACGGTAGCCCAGTCTCTGGTCACGCTCAGTTGCGTTGCGTATCATCCGGGTACTCACGGGGGAAAAAACAATAACAAAGGCAACAACCAGTCCGGGGAATGGCGTTAGATCAGTGCCCCTTTAATTGTTCTTCAACAGATGTTCATTGTAATAAGTCACCCCCATATCATCTTCTAGATAAATGTGTAATTAATATTTATAAGTGCTCCATACTAAGTCTGAAAATTGATGTGACAGTCCGTATTTTCATGTGTATTACAGACTGTTTTACACATAAAAACACAGTGGTGCAGAATGGGGATATTAGTTCCTGGTATTTTATTATCAAAAATGTTTGAGTTTCATCAATATTTGAACTAAGTTTATTTTCTACCACTCGTTTTCCAACAACAATTGAACTTGTGTTGATAAGTACCTCCCTTTGTGCATGGCTAATACCATGAATACAGTAGTTTTAATTATTGCTGTGACATTTCATTCTGGCAGCATAGATGATAGAGCAATATGTTTCAATAGTTTGTATAGGTGGTAATTAAATAAAATAATATATAGTTTTCATATGAATGCAAATATGGCAACTGGTTCAGTACATGTGGTGTGTTATTGACAGCAGTCGTCGCAAACATTCAATTTACTTGTATTACAAGGCCACAATAAATTAATGATTAGATATGTGAAGCAGCAGTCTTTTCATTTATGTTGTTATACTTAAATATTCCAACTGGTTACCATATTCAAGACAAATGTGTACATAAACTGTCGTCAATGTGATTCACATCTCGTCACGTCTAGTTCTAACATAGACGTGATAGAGATTAGGTGTAGCAAGTATTGATCAGCAGTTGGTGCAGAATGTTCAATGTCACAAGTCCCAAATTTGTTATGGTCACCAGCTGAATTGTTGATTTTTGTCACATGGTGAAATATTGGTTAAAACACAACCATTCTTAACCAAGTAAAGGAACAAGGAACCAGGAAGGACATTTTCTTCATCTGTCTGTACTTGGGGATGATGATATGATTCAAGGCAGAATGTTTAGTTGTGAGGTGAGGTGTTAGATGGTGAGGTGAGGTGTTAGATGGTGAGGTGAGGTGTTAGATGGTGAGGTCTGTACTTGGGGATGATGATATGATTCAAGGTAGAGTGTTTAGTTGTGAGGTGAGGTGTTTGATGGTGAGGTCTGTACTTGGGGATGATGATATGATTCAGGGCAGAGTGTTTAGTTGTGAGGTGAGGTGTTAGATGGTGAGGTGAGGTGTTAGATGGTGAGGTCTGTACTTGGGGACGATGATATGATTTAAGGTAGAGTGTTTAGTTGTGAGTTGAGGTGTTTGATGGTAAGATGAGGTGTTTTGTTGTGAGGAAGGCAGTTATGGAAATATAAAAACTGATTTACAACGACCTAAAAAAGACTCTTTCTGATGATTTTCTGTAACTACAATATTGTCAGAATTATTTGATGATGGCCAGTATTTCGGTGACATACTAAACATTTCATGATTTTTATAAAGAGTTCCTATATTCCTTATAGAAGTTCCTCCACAATGATGATTGTGTTACACTTGTCATGATTTATTATGGATTATTTCGTCTCATGATATTAATCACTGGATTGTCTGTTCCAGACTCGATTATTTTCAGGATGCCGTCATATAGCTGGAATATTGCTGAGTGCGTCGTTTAACAAAAACCAACCAAAACCAAACAATTATTTTGTTAACAGAAAAAAAATACTTAAAATCTTTGTTTACAGTTCTACACACTCTGTTTTTGATGACTTAGAAAATGAAAAATGGAAAAAATGCAATCAAGAGCCACTGTTTATTCCTTGAAACAGTACAGTGACGGATGAATAACTATCGCTATGAGGGACAAACAAACAGAAGTAAACAGAGCTCCAGATAAGCTGGTTATTTGCATAAATACTTAAAATAAATCACCATGGCTCAATTAATTTCTTAGTTGCTTGCATACAAATACAATTTCAAAAACCCACTAACACAAACAACACTGTCACTGTGCATAGTTACTAGGGCTGGGACGAGTCCAAATTTACTACCCGGGTACCCACCTCCCTATTACCCGACCCCACCCGGGTACCCACTGTAGCTCTCAAGAGATATCTCAAAATGTCCGATTTGGAACATCTTTAGCATAGCCCTGGCAAAACATTTTTAGATACATGTATTAAACAATCTGGTCATTCATACACTGAAGTTGAATTAAGTTATATCTTTATTCAACCATATGAAAAATCGGAAGGAATGCGAATATTAGTTACTTGTAGTGTTACCATAGAGTTCTAGATAATTTTTGTCATTAAACAATATATCACGTGACTAACCATGGGTCCGGGTAGTCCTGTACCCGGGTCCTACTCAGTACCAACCCGACCCGGGTACTCGAGTTACCCATCCCAGCCCTAATAGTTACCCAATGCTGCATTTTCAACTTTCAGCCCAAGTACCTTCACACATCGTTATTTACTGATCAAACGCAGGCATCACCTATTCATACACTGTACTGCATTGAATAATGCACAAGTGGGCTACATGTCGCTTATACTGTAACTGATGTCGCTTATACGGTAACTGATGTCGCTTATACTGTAACTGATGTCGCTTATATGGTAACTAATGTCGCTTATACGGTAACTGATGTCGCTTATACTTTAACTGATGTGGCTTATACTTTAACTGATGTCGCTTATACTGTAACTGATGTCGCTTATACGGTAACTGATGTGGCTTACACAGTAACTGATGTCACTTATACGATAACTGATGTCGCTTATACGGTAACTGATGTCGCTTATACTTTAACTGATGTCGCTTATACTGTAACTGATGTGGCTTACACGGTAACTGATGTCACTTATACGATAACTGATGTCGCTTATACGGTAACTGGTGTCGCTTATACTGTAACTGATGTCGCTTATACGGTAACTGATGTCGCTTATACTGTAACTGATGTCGCTTATACTGTAACTGATGTCGCTTATACGGTAACTGATGTCGCTTATACTTTAACTGATGTTCTTATACAGTAACTGATGTCGCTTATATTGTAACTGATGTCGCTTATACGGTAACTGATGTTGCTTATACGGTAACTGATGTCGCTTATATGGTAACTGATGTCGCTTATACTGTAACTGATGTCGCTTATACTGTAACTGATGTTACTTATGTCGCTTATATTGTAACTGATGTCGCTTATACGGTAACTGATGTTGCTTATACGGTAACTGATGTCGCTTATACGGTAACTGATGTCGCTTATACAGTAACTGATGTCGCTTATACGGTAACTGATGTCGCTTATACTGTAACTGATGTCGCTTATACAGTAACTGATGTCGCTTATACAGTAACTGATGTCGCTTATACAGTAACTGATGTTGCTTATACAGTAACTGATGTCGCTTATACGGTAACTGATGTCGCTTATACGGTAACTGATGCTGCTTATACTGTAAATGATGTCGCTTATACTGTAACTGATGTTGCTTATACGGTAACTGATGTTACTGATGTCGCTTATACTGTAACTGATGTTGCTTATACGGTAACTGATGTCGCTTATACTGTAACTGATGTTGCTTATACGGTAACTGATGTTGCTTATACGGTAACTGATGTCGCTTATATGGTAACTGATGTCGCTTATACTTTAACTGATGTCGCTTATACTGTAACTGATGTTACTTATGTCGCTTATATTGTAACTGATGTTGCTTATACGGTAACTGATGTTGCTTATACTGTAACTGATGTCGCTTATACAGTAACTGATGTCGCTTATACGGTAACTGATGTCGCTTATACGGTAACTGATGTCGCTTATACTGTAACTGATGTCGCTTATACAGTAACTGATGTCGCTTATGCGGTAACTGATGTCGCTTATACAGTAACTGATGTTGCTTATACAGTAACTGATGTCGCTTATACGGTAACTGATGTCGCTTATACGGTAACTGATGCTGCTTATACTGTAAATGATGTCGCTTATACTGTAACTGATGTTGCTTATACGGTAACTGATGTTACTGATGTCGCTTATACTGTAACTGATGTTGCTTATACGGTAACTGATGTCGCTTATACGGTAAATGATGTCGCTTATACAGTAACTGATGTCGCTTATACGGTAACTGTGTTATCCAGACTTCCACTTGTCAATGTTACCAGGGAGCAGAAAGAATCACCAGATGAGGTGGAGATGTTTTACAACCGACAGTTTGAGCAACTACCAGTTACTACTGCTGACTTTAGAAACGAAACATGACGTGATCCTCTACTGTCTCAAGTGTACAGCGGTGATGAATGGATGGACAAGAGAGCATGGGGAAGATTTCATGATGAGAGCATATCACAGTCGAAGGTTTGAACTCACTGTACATATGGGCTGTGTGATGTGTGAATGAGAGTAGTAATTCCCTCTAAACTGAGACAGACTGTGTTGCAAGAATTACACACGGAACATTTTGGAGTTGTGAAAATGAAATCTGTAGCAAGAAGTTACATTTGGTGGCCTGGGATGGACGGTGAAATAGAGAGAATTACCAAGACATGTTCAACATGCCAGAACACTCACAACAATCCACAGTTAGCCCCTGTACACCCATGTCCGTCACGTCCATGGACCCGCATTCATCTTGACTTTGCAGGGCCATTTAGGGGTCACATGTTTCTGTTAACTGTAGATGCATTTTCAAAATGGACTGAAATTGTAGCAATGAATTCTACAACATCTAGTGCTGCAGTGAAGGAAGTACGAAAGCTGTGTGCACAGTTTTATGTGCCACATCAAGTGGTTACAGATAATGGACCACAATTTGTGTCAGAAGAGTTCGAAGCATTTTTGAAATGCAATGGTGTCAAACATATTTTGTCAGCTCCATATCCTCCGGCTACTAATGGACAAGCTGAGAGGGCAGTCCTGTCATTCAAACAGGCCATGAAGGCAGCTGAGGAAGACGATGGATCTGTATTGACAAAGGTTGATCAGTTTCTGCTGGCTGACAGGTCGACTCCTCATTGCACTACCCGTGAAACTCCAGCAAAGTTGTTTCTGGGTCGAGAATTAAGGACAAAGTTAGACTTGCTGAAACCAGACATCCAGTCTGCTATGTCATCTAAGTTGGCAGGTCAAATGAGTGATCCAGCTGAGACTAGACAACTGCAAGTAAGCCAGGAGATGTGGGTGCTGATTATCGTGCACATGACAAATGGATACCCGGGCAAGTTTTGACAAAATATGGAGAGAGACATTATGAAGTTGATGTTGGTGACAGGAGTTGTCGACGCCATATTGATCAACTTCGAGGTAGAATTGCTACAGACAGTGTAGAAGGTGACAAACTTTCGACCAAGAGTGGGATGGTGTCAGACTCATGAGACTAAGATGTCAGATGCAATAATTGTACCATCTGGCAAGACCGACACTAATGCATGTGGTGATGATTCGGGTAGAACATTGAATGTGGGGAGGCAGGTGTGTGTGTCGCCTCCAGCAGTTACCATGGTTACTAAACAAGCTGTCAGGCGATCAACTAGGACAGTAACAGCTCCTGACAGACTTAATCTGTAATGCCATAGATCATAAACTAAAAGTGTGGTTAAGTTATTTACTGTGTTAAACAAGGGATTCGTTTTGTGTAACTTAGTGGGTCAGTGTCAAAAGTTGTTATTTTGTAATTGTTCTTTTTCTTAGTACATCAGATGGGTGTTAGATTTTTGTTTCAAGGGGGAAAAATGTTGTGTTAGGTTTGTTGACATATTGTGAGCGCCAATGTGCACGCACTACTACGTCATACGTCACATGCCCCAGCATCGTGAGTGACGTCATGACTATGTACCTGTGGTCAGTTCCGAATAAATCACCGTTCAGTTCAGACGTCTTGTTGCTTGATGTTCCTCCCAGTCTAGGTGTGGGTCGTGATGTACAGTCTTACAAATACACTACAGTGGCAACTCACACAGTAGAGATACAGACTACATTTTTTAAAGTATTTTCCACTTTAATGTTTTGTCAAAGTCTAAAAGTAATAGTGCTGGGATGATAAACCAACTGTGCAATCCAGTATGTCTCACGATACATTGCTCACGATCCAATACGTATCACGATACTTGCATGTGTTCTTTTCTGTGGTGTGAAAGCCATCCTTTCCATAGACAGGATGGACAAATACCTGGCACAATGGATAAAAATATTTATTACCCACGTGGTGAAGATACAGGTGGTAAGATACTAAATCTGTACGTCACGTGTGTGTCGTACAAGGTTGACCTCGTTTTAGTCATTTTGATGGATAACCGTGACCTCTGTTACACCTGAATTACTTTTTTCATTCATAAAAAGGTGCGAGACGTCATTCTATTTGCAGCTATGCAGAACTGAAGCAATCTCATGAAAGCGAGAGACATTTACACACACTTTATTATACCAAACAAGATAGTCACACGCATCAACTTTGCTTTGCATTCTGTATTAGTTATGCACAGAGATACTACAGACATTATATAATCAAGCTATATCCATTTGCAATGTACTATTACCGATCGACAGATCGAGGGTCCCTATGAGCGTGACGCACCCAACCACTTTCTTGACTTTCAATTTGATTTAACATAAAAGGATAAGCGTGGTGAAATGAAGTCAGTTTTAACTATCTGGATATATATCTGGACTATCTGGATGCTCCGGTTGTGCCATCACTGTCCCCTTTGAAGCGTTTTTTTTTCGGCACTGTTTCGGGAGATGTTTGTTCATCAATAAACATACACGACTGCACGACCAGATCACTCAAAGTGAACAGTTCCGATGAAAATCGTTTAAAAACTCTGTGGAAGTGTGCCTGATTTCTGATTTTTTGGCTCAGAACATCCCAAATGCGAACAATAACATTCCCTAGCGGAAAACGCTGTGAGTAAATCCAGTTGTCTTTTCTTATTTGGATGGTGACCTTGCCCTTTGTTCGAAGCTGTCACTGACATGCAAGCAAACTTAAGTTTGTTGATTTTAACGTCTTCAGCATCAGGCCGTACAGTTAACATGAATGTCTTTGGCAAGCACTCTGATTTCCCTTTTCCAAAATGGTACGGACAGGATATAAATTCCACAGATAGATCAAGGAAACCGCAAAATTTTGATTGCACAGCCAGGAACTAACAACAATGGGCTTGAATTTCCATAAGTTGAATATATTCTTTAAAAAGATCTTGAGGGTTGATGCTGTCATGTTTGCACACACAACAGCAGGAACATGTTGTTAATGAGTATGCATAGAAATGTCGACAATTCCCATATTTGGGAATATATCAATATTCATGCACAACCAGATTTGCAACCGGTTTCAGTTTCATCTGTCAATGAAAGAAAGTTTTTATGTATTTACACTTAAATACATATTTTGACATAGGTAATAAATAAGATACTACACTCACTCTCGTTTGATGCCTATTTTTATGAAACTGATCTTGCTTTTGCTTGTTCAGATACTATAGAAAGTCCACTCATTTCGTAAAAATGGTATCTAACGAGAATGAGTGTAGTATTCTCTATTTATGTTTTTACTACTAATTAGTGTTTGATGTAATATTCTTTATTAACTTGTATTGAGAAGTAGGAGATCCACTAATGCATCGGTGTATCGTCCCACTGCTGACAAGTAGGGATGTGTTTAAGGTTGGACAAAGTTCAAGTGTCTTTGGTGCAAGTCTACATTACATGGAGGGGAATATCCGAGTAACTCTCCATTCCTTGAAAATACAGGAGCAGAGGACCCACAGAGGAATGGAGAGCTACGAGGATATTCCCCTACTTAAAACTCATCATCTTTTTTACACTTTGACAAAATATTCTTTTGTGGAAAATATTTTCAAAATAAATCAGAACTCTTTGTGGACTGTATTTATACTGGGTGAATGTCCCTTGCATGATGCGCGAGAAATACCTTCTCTGCCGCTGTTGCACATGCACCAAGCTCTGTCGCGAGCTGACAGTTACAATGCATGGTACACATAATTTCGTTGGGTCCTAAACCAGTATTTATCAATCGCTTGCACATTGTCAATACATGCTGATGGGAATAATAGGAAATATACAGCCCCGAACAAGGATATATATCTTACCTGATTTGTTTTTTCTTGTCAATGGTTTATCAAATTGCTATAAATATGAACATTGTTGTAGGTAGCCTGCTCTAACACAAAATATATACATATTATTTTGAGCTTTTAAGCATTATGCAAAATTATGAAAATATTTAATAGTTAATTTTACACCATACATTCATGTACCGCCGTAGCTGAATTGACAATAACACATTCTCAAATCAAACCCTGTGTCTTCGAACGGTTCAACCCCGCTGGCGACACATGTTTTTCGGGGAAAAAATGAAATTATTCACTTGTCAATAAATGTAAAAAATAATTCTGTCTTCCAAGTTGAAATTAATTCAAATATTGGTTCAAGATATTAATGTATAGTTGAAAAACAGCTCTCCATTCCTGAAAAAATAATGGAGTGTTCAAAGGTTACAGAAGTGTTTTATTTTTCCAGAATGAACAGATACTCTGACTTTCTCCTATAATAAAGTGTTATATTAAGAAGGTGTTGCTTTAGCTTACAGATTGTCAAAGGAACGTTAAACAAGACTTTAGTTCGTTGCTTTTAAAGCAAACCAAGTCTCATTATAAACAGATCTTTTACTCCCCTAAAATACCCCTCTGCATGCTTGAAGATCTGTGAACACCTCTATAGCAGGTTTGTTTGTTTACTGGTAATGTCGCACTGAGCAATATGCAAGCTATTTGATGGCGGTCTGTAAATAATGGAGTCCAGACCAGTCTATCCAGTGATTGATGTCATGAGCATCGATCTCACACTATTGGGATACAATGACATGCATCAACCAAGTCAGAGAGCCTAACCACCCAATCTTGTAATTTGTGTCAGGTGTCCCCTGAGTGACTTTTGACTGCCCAATCTAAGGGAAGACTGAGTGGATTCTTGTGTTTTCTAAAATGATTTAACTTCATATTTGTCCCACATCAATTTGGAAATTTCGATTTGTGAAAACCAACACAGAACAGAAATATTCCTGCAATGGTACTCCTTTTTCATGATTTTGGTGTAGATGCCATGGTGCCCAGAAACGACATAATGTGTACTTTCTACTTTTGGATCTTGCCGTGTTAGGGTTTTTTTAAGATTCAGAAATCAGATATGCTGGTTTGAAGTGATATTTTAATGGTATGTTAAAATAAGTTTTGGGTTGTTATCTCCCTTGTCGTTCTTCAGTTGTGAATAAGGTTTGCTATGTTGTCAATTCATAAAATGATTCAGAAAGATTCAGAAATCAGATGTGCTGGTTTTAATGGCTTGCTCACACAAATCGAGAATTTAGAAGCCTCAATAGAAACATCACCTGATGTGACCTGTTATTGAGGTGTCCTCAGATCTCCATACAGGGAAGGGTCTGACTTTAATGTGATTGAATTCAGCTGAATTGTCTCCATACCTTTATGGCATTAAGCATGTTTGACATGGTTAGCTGTGAATTATGACTTAGATTTGGCTTCAACTTTGATCCACTGAATCGCATGGTATTAAATTCATGCAATACTTCTATGTATGATTATGTAGTGATATATTCCTTTTATAGGTCACAGATCCATTGAACATTTTGCTGATGAGAAAGGACAGTTTACCTACCAAGAGGTGGGTGTTACATATGAATTATTATTATCTGACATAGGACTTTTGGACTGCTTCCTAACAGCATCAAATTTTTAAAAGTCATTCCCTGAGAACCAAAATATTTATGGCAATCTTCAGTGTTTTTTATGAGTGGCTTTATCCTTTTCTTCTGTCAATACAGTCAACATGAGACATAACAAAATCACAGTACAGTCAACATCAGACATAACAAAATCACAGTAGTCAACATCAGACATAACAAAATCACAGTAGTCAACATCAGACATAACAAAATCACAGTAGTCAACATCAGACATAAAAAAATCACAATAGAGTCAACTTCAGATTGCTCAATATGCACATGATACATGATGTATTTGACAATAAGCTGTATTCTTCCAGCTGTTCCGGAAGCACCAAGATGCCTTCCAGGCTGGGAGCCCCTACCCTGATGCCTACTACTCCAATATCTGTGCTGACGGTGAGTCTCTCAGAAAGCCTTCCTTGCATCAGGAGGATTCTCAATAGTCAACAAATCACATTTCATATAGATATGTTTGTCAAATAATGGACCTGCAACAGTGTTTCTTTCGTGTTACCAAAATTGGATTTTATCGAAAAAGAACATTGTCTGCGAAAATGATTTTTTTTAAAATAATTATGCTTCATATTGTTGAGAAAATTTTTATTTATCTGCCACAAAAATTACATTGTGTTTATATAGAAAAAAAATATTCTGGCTCATAGTGTTAATATTTGGTTTTGCAGCAGATAAAAATGTCCTAAGTACGTCGTTCATTTAGTTCAAATTATTATTTGGATCAACCACTGTGTTTTTTTCATGCACACTAATCACAACATGAGATGTACAAGTTTACCCTAAATGCACATTTTAAGTTGTCTACAAACCAATTCATTTTAGAATCATGTGGTTTGTGGTAACTTGATCATGCAACTGATACTAAAGCACATTAACTGCATAATAGGTAAATACCACGACATATCTGAAGACAGCCATTGGTCGGGGTTCCTTAATGCCACCCTGAACTACATCCGGAGGAAGTACCCCCCACCCTGGGACCAGGTGAGTACAGTCCCGGACACAACACATCACAGCCCCGGTCCACAGGCACTTTTCAGCTAAAACTTCACATCCAATAATAGATCATCAATTCAACAACGAATCAAATGCTGTGACTATCATAAATCTATGTTAAATGAACAAAGCCCTGCATGGTCATTGCTAAGGTACCTTCTTAGTCCTAGGAATCTAAGAAAGTTATGTTTCCATTAATTGTTTTCTTTGAAACCACCATGCCATCAGTGATGACGCTGTTTCTGTCTGGCAGGCTACAGAGAAGTTGGTGGTCTTCATGTTCGGCTTCATGTCCCATCAGGTGGCAGATGTGCTGTGGCACAACTTGGGGATCTCTCAGGGCTTCCTCCAGACCATGGCCAACGTAGGTATCTGACTGTGTGTAGGGGCACCATGTAGGTGTCTGACTGTGTGTAGGGGCACCATGTAGGTGTCTGACTGTGTGTAGGGGCAACATGTAGGTATCTGACTGTGTGTAGGGGCACCATGTAGGTATCTGCCAGTGTGTAGGGGCACCATGTAGGTATCTGACTGTGTGTAGGGGCACCATGTAGGTGTCTGACTGTGTGTAGGGGCCCCATGTAGGTATCTGACAGTGTGTAGGGGCAACATGTAGGTATCTGACTGTGTGTAGGGGCACCATGTAGGTATCTGACTGTGTGTAGGGGCAACATGTAGGTATCTGACTGTGTGTAGGGGCACCATGTAGGTATCTGACTGTGTGTAGGGGCACCATGTAGGTATCTGACAGTGTGTAGGGGCACCATGTAGGTATCTGACTGTGTGTAGGGGCACCATGTAGGTATCTTACTGTGTGTAGGGGCACCATGTAGGTATCTGACTGTGTGTAGGGGCACCATGTAGGTATCTGACTGTGTGTAGGGGCAACATGTAGGTATCTGACTGTGTGTAGGGGCACCATGTAGGTATCTGACTGTGTGTAGGAGCACCATGTAGGTATCTGACAGTGTGTAGGAGCACCATGTAGGTATCTGACAGTGTGTAGGGGCAACATGTAGGTATCTGACTGTGTGTAGGGGCACCATGTAGGTATCTGACTGTGTGTAGGGGCAACATGTAGGTATCTGACTGTGTGTAGGGGCACCATGTAGGTGTCTACAGTGTGTAGGGGCACCATGTAGGTATCTGACTGTGTGTAGGGGCACCATGTAGGTATCTGACAGTGTATAGGGGCACCATGTAGGTGTCTGACTGCGTGTAGGGGCACCATGACCTATGTAGGTGTCTACAGTGTGTAGGGGCACCGTGTAAATATCTGACTGTGTGTAGGGGCAACATGTAGGTATCTGACTGTGTGTAGGGGCACCATGTAGGTGTCTACAGTGTGTAGGGGCACCATGTAGGTATCTGACTGTGTGTAGGGGCACCATATAGGTGTCTGACTGTGTGTAGGGGCACCATGTAGGTATCTGACTGTGTGTAGGGGCACCATGTAGGTATCTGACATGGCCAATGTAGGTATCTAAAAGTGTGTAGGGACAACTGTTATTGACAATGAAATGAAAATAAAATTAGTAAATGTGTATTTTTTCATTTTTAGATAAATTTCCATGGCGTATTTGGGCTAGCCCATGATACAGGAGATATTGGTAGGTACTTCTAAACAATGACATTGTGATGTCTTGCGTGTGCGTCAGTTTGAAGGTGAGACGAGAGCAGTACATGTAATATTTGCTCCTTGCCTCAAAGATGCTATATTAATCAATACTATAGTAAACTCTGTTAACAGCGAACACACTTACAACAAACTGACAGATATAGTGTTCTTGTCTTTTGGCCGCGGCCATTTGCTGTATTTTTGCTCAACTGTATACATACCTGTTACGAACTACGATTATAACGAACAAAAATTAGATGTCCTTTTGAGTTTGTTACGACCGTAGTTTACTCTATATGGATTGTGGATTCAAACTTTCAAAGCAGCTATTTGAAAGTAGGACAGGAGGAATAACCTTGATGGCTTTCTCTTCAGGGGGAGATGTACTGGCAGTGTTTGAGATGAATCTAGATTACATGGACAATCTCTCTGACTGGTAAGTGTCTTTCTGCTTACTCTGCATATATCCTCTGTCAGATGAAGTGTTGATCTCAACTTTACCAGTGTACCATTGCCTTCTGAATGAGTGATTGAGATCCCACGTGGACTGCAATGTTTCCTGGACACTTGTTCACGATTATGTTTTTGTTCAGAAATACATCATGATGATTTTTGTGTGAAATTTATTCAAATGTTAATTTTTATGAGGTTGAACCTACAGGTAACCTATGTCTACATTGAAAACACAGCATGTTTATCTCCATTCTACCTTGACAA
Organism: Haliotis cracherodii; assembly: GCF_022045235.1. Classification (NCBI taxonomy): domain Eukaryota; kingdom Metazoa; phylum Mollusca; class Gastropoda; order Lepetellida; family Haliotidae; genus Haliotis; species Haliotis cracherodii. The sequence goes on from NW_027266297.1 coordinate 53,571,791, forward strand.
AATAAAAGGCAAATTCTTTATTATTGACGATATTGTTTGAAGCGCCATTTTGTCACCTAATATTGTCCATATCATTATGTCAAACTTCAGCCATCAAATTATCTGTTTGAGTCAGAGGTGGTTATTATGATTTGAAACCTCTGATTAGCTGATTTGAAAGTTAATGCTTCCATATCTCAGTATTTCAATGTTTTTGTTATGATAACTCCATATTTTGAGACTTAAACACAGGTACCATGTCATTTACATTATAAGACATTGCTGACTCAAAACAAGGGAACATATGTAGAATTGTATACCTTGATTAAGAAACAATACATTTCAATGGAGACCCTGACTTACACTGACCCCGTCAAATATTGACACGTCTGCTAGAAAACAAGATGGCATCTGGTACGAATATTTCATGGTTCGCCTGAAAGTTTATGTAATGAAATAGAGAATGGTTAAAGACTTCATAAACTTTAAAGTGAATTTCGGTATAACAAAACGAATGATTACTCTTGACAAGGTAAATATGTGAAAACAAGGACCTTTCGCGTATTGACCTCATCTAAAGCCAAGAGTAATCATTTGTATAATGTTGAATGCATATTACCATACGCCTATCCATCAATGTGTAGGTATGTCCCTGAATGCATATTACCATACGCCTATCCATCAATGTGTAGGTATGTCCCTGAATGCATATTACCATACGCCTATCCATCAATGTGTAGATATGTCCCTGAATGCATATTACCATACGCCTATCCATCAATGTGTAGGTATGTCCCTGAATGCATATTACCATACACCTATCCATCAATGTGTAGGTATGTCCCTGAATGCTTATTACCATACGCCTATCCACCAATATGTAGATATGTCCCTGAATGCATATTACCATACGCCTATCCACCAATGTGTAGATATGTCCCTGAATGCATATTACCATACGCCTATCCATCAATGTAGGTGTGTCCCTGAATGCATATTACCATACGCCTATCCATCAATGTGTAGATATGTCCCTGAATGCTTATTACCATACGCCTATCCACCAATGTGTAGATATGTCCCTGAATGCATATTACCATACGCCTATCCATCAATTTGTAGATATGTCCCTGAATGCATATTACCATACACCTATCCATCAATGTGTAGATCTGTCCCTGAATGCATATTACCATACGCCTATCCATCAATTTGTAGATATGTCCCTGAATGCATATTACCATACACCTATCCATCAATGTGTAGATCTGTCCCTGAATGCATATTACCATACACCTATCCATCAATGTGTAGATATGTCCCTGAATGCATATTACCATACGCCTATCCATCAATGTAGGTATGTCCCTGAATGCATATTACCATACGCCTATCCATCAATGTGTAGGTATGTCCCTGAATATGTATTACCATACACCTATCCATCAATGTAGGTATGTCCCGATTGATGACCTGTACTACATCTACCGGGACTTGTATGGTCGGGACAGGATGCCCAAGGTCATCATGGAGGCTTGTACGGCCACATTGTTCCTGGAAAGGTAGGGACTGTCTTTTCTATGCCAGGCCACAGTTTAATAGTTTTCAGTCCATGAATTTGACCATGTCTGTAGTTGAAATTTAGACATATTTGACTGCCCCCTCCATCTTGATGTATCTATAAATAATTAATATACAACCACCATAATCGTACCAAGTAAAAGTAACAAATACCTTTTTATATAATAATGTCTGAAATACACTGTATATAATCTCTTGCCACTGTTGTCTTGTTATAAAGGTGAACTAAGTCATGTGCAAAATCAAAACTTTTACTCTGGTGCGCAGCCTTAACCTTTAGCCTGCTGAATTGTTTTCACTCTTCATACCCCTGCCTGCTGGATTAATTTTAACATACGGCGCTCTAAAGAGGGTGGGTGATTTCAACATTTGAGGCTTCATTGAACATGGGACGAATGAATCAATAATTCATACAAGTACTATATCCCTGACCAAAAAAAGGCGGGTATATATACATGTAGTTATGCCAAGGAATTCCATCAGTCTGTACTTCCAGGGACATTTTTTGTGCGACCTATACTTTGAAAAATACTGCAAACTTAGTGAAGACTTTCTATACCAGTAGGAGCCGTGCCGTGTCCATTTTATTTCAATATTTGGACTTTTTACATGTTTTGAAATTTTGTTTACTTCAACATTTGTACCTATAAATTGTAAACTATTTCATGGATTCTGTTCAATCTGGAGGAACAGCTTCTATAGCAATAGGAAAGATACAGTGCAAAGTTTGATTTTGATAAGTGGATTTTCAGAGAAATTATTGCTTTTTTCGTTGTACGTTGTAGTCAAGGTCGGGGGTATTAGTGAGCCCTGCTCACTCTTTGCCTTGTTCCTGATAGAAATACACACATTATTATAAGAAATAAAGCCTGACATGTTTAAACATACAGAGGTTAAGACCAAAGGGAATTTGTGCACTGAGCATCTGATCCATGTCCCACACCACCTCAGGGCATGGTTTATTCTGGTTTCTGTTTGATCAGGGAATACTGATGTATGGCTGTATGGGAAATATCAGTTTATGTTTGTCTGGTCAGTTACTGTCAAGATTTCATCCCCAAACTGAGAAACCGCCAACTCTTTGTAGTCTGATTCAGTTGTGGTTGATAACATATGCCCAACTTCTCTGAAATTGCAGACTTGGAGAACAACTTGCAATAGGGAAGGTAGGTTTTCACAGCTCTTTGTCATTCAATGTGTTCAACTTGATCTAAGTGGATCCCAACATAGGTGGAAAGGTGTGAAGCTGTCTGTCCCCCTCGTGATGATATCGCCGGGATAACCCTACAACCTGCTTAAATCAATCAATCAATCAATCAATCAATCAATCCAGTCACTTGTACAAGTTTATCATTAATTATTATTCATGTGTGAATAATGGCAATTAAGAGACTGTTATTTCTGAAGATTCATGCATTTCATCAGTGTGTGATGGGTCCAGAATAGCCTGGTTGGATGAAAAGTTACATGGGTACATTTCTGGTGTCTCCTTGCTTCATGTGGCTGGAATATTGCTGAAAGAGGTTTGGACCCTACACACTCACTCACTGCATTTGAGATATATGTGCCTTTTTCTGTGTTATCAGCTTTACACCACCTTTGCAAAGAAGAGCCCATTTCTTGTAGACCAGTTTTCTGACTACTTTGTGGGTGGCATAGATGACATGTCAGCCTGGACACAGATCATCTGGAAACATGTGGTGTATATGCTGGAACACGGTCAGAGGTAGGTCATCTGGACACATGTGGTGTATATGCTGGAACACAGTCAGAGGTAGGTCATCTGGACACATGTGGTGTATATGCTGGAACACGGTCAGAGGTAGGTCATCTGGACACATGTGGTGTATATGCTGGAACACGGTCAGAGGTAGGTCGTCTGCTGGAACACGGTCAGAGGTAGGTCGTCTGCTGGAACACGGTCAGAGGTAGGTCATCTGGACACATGTGGTGTATATGCTGGAACACGGTCAGAGGTAGGTCATCTGGACACATGTGGTGTGTATGCTGAAACACGGTCAGAAGTAGGTCATCTGGACACATGTGGTGTATATGCTGAAACACGGTCAGAGGTAGGTCATCTGGACACATGTGGTGTATATGCTGGAACATGGTCAGAGGTAGGCAAAATCTGAGGAAGGCTTATTTGAATTGAAATTGTACAATATCCCCTTGTTTACTTGCTGTGTTTGAATGACAAGGAAGATATCCATGTTGGTTTCAGTGACTGTAATGTCACCCACAACCCGTTGTACATCACATGTGGCCAGCCTCCACAGAACCCACAGGTGAACAACAGGAAGTCAGCAAGGGAGTCTGGGATACCCCTGAGACTCACAGACCATGGTCTGTCCCAGGAAGACATCATTGTTGAGAAAGCATATCGAGGGATACGATTCAGAGCAACTGACAAACTCAAGGTCAGTCATTTAGAGACTGTTGTTGTTTTTGGATAACGATGTTGGCGATTACAAGAAGCAGACACAAAGAAACCTTTTTCTCCTTTATTTGTATATGTGTCTTGTGCATCAGGAGTCAGTTAACAATGTTTCTGACAGATTTGATACTACTTGTTTCAGTGTAATAACTGCCTCCTATTTTCAATCTATTGGTAGGAATTCATACGGCAGAAAAGACTTAAGAAGCAAAGCATTGCCAAGTTGCGCCAGAGGGAGAGTCTGAATGATAAACAGCCTGATGCCGTTTATACAGTTCCAGAAAAATATGCCAAGTTGGGCTGGTGGGTATACAGTGAATCAGTGACTGGAATGGTTTGTCAGACTTTAAGAATACAGCAGCAGATTTCATACATGGCCTCTGTCAGTTTTAGCTATGACAGGTATGTGATTAGGTTCATGCTGATCAGGATCCAATATCCTTGACACTAACCTCACAGTGTTTATAACCTCACAGTGTTTATAACCTCACAGTGTTTATAACCTCAGTGTTTATAATCTCACCGTGTTTATAACCTCACCGTGTTTATAACCTCAGTGTTTATAACCTCACCGTGTTTATAACCTCACAGTGTTTACCTCAGTGTTTATACCCTCACAGTGTTTATAACCTCACAGTGTTTATAACCTCAGTGTTTATAACCTCACAATGTTTATAACCTCACAGTGTTTATACCCTCAGTGTTTATAGCGTCACAGTGTTTATACCCTCACAGTGTTTATACCCTCACAGTGTTTATAACCTCACAGTGTTTACAACCTCACAGTGTTTATACCCTCACAGTGTTAATAATCTCACAGTGTTTTGTGCAGGTCACTGGCTGTTGGCGACCTGAATGACGATGGTCAAGATGACCTGGCTGTTGGTGCCCCAGGGCACGGCAGTGAGTTCTCCCCACAAGACGGCAAAGTCTTCATCATCTATGGTAGGTGGGGAAACTGGTCGCTCATTGTTATTAAGCCTTGACATGGTAGTTGATCCTAGCAGTTGGTAAAAGTCAAAATTCCTTGGAAAATTGAGAATGAGCATTTACTGACTAAGTAAGATTTCTGCTAGATTGACTCAGTAACACTGACTATAGCACGCCCATCGAGACCTTCTAGGATATGTTATATCTTATGTTATGTTCTACAGGAACAGACCATGGTCTGCCGCTTAAAACGATGGAAAATCTGAATGTTCAAGCAAACCAAGTTCTGAACGGCCCATTTAAGGTAAGCATCAAAACCGGATGCTTACCTCTGTTTCCATCAGTGAAGTCTTGTGGAGCCTGTTGAATTGTTTGCTTCTTGAAATTAACCATAATGAGGTAAACAGAGCAGAAACATATGTTTGACTCAACATGATTTCAAAACAAATGAAACAACATGCATTGCAGTAATATCCGGCTCCGTGTACTTATATTGTGGTGTCATGCATATCTCCCAGGCCCAGGCCAGGTTCGGCACGTCTCTTGCGATCGTCGATATCAACATGGATGGCATCAATGACCTAGCTGTCGGCGCCCCCAACATGGCATCAGAGTCCACCCCCCTCAAGTACCAGGTAACATAAGCCTTTCCAGGACTAGTGTCTGTAGGTAGGATATGACCCGGCATTGTAGGGTATGCCTGATAATGAGAAACTATCGCACGTGGGATATCAGAAAAAATATGATTCAGCTTCACACTGTTTGACTGGTTCATGCCTGTTGTGTGATTGTTCACAAGTTAATTCCTTCCATGTCACATCCTTTCACTGCCTGTTGTGTGATTGTTCACAAGTTGACTCGATGTCACATCCTTTCACTGCCTGTTGTGTGATTGTTCACAAGTTAACTCCTTCCATGTCACATCCTTTCACTGCCTTATCCCAGAATACTGATAATGATGTCGAGTTTTCATTTCTCACCTTACATCTCTCACTTCTACTTTCCTTGTTGGCAGTTTTCTATAAGTCATTCTCCGATGAGAAGGAATGATAGGTTGCAAGTGTTGTTACACCAGCATTGACAGTGGCAATGAGCTCCAATGTGTTCAGATGTAAATGTGTCACGATATTATTGTGAGCAGGAGATACAGTTTTCACATTTATTACAACCCCGACCTAAAAGGGAGGGGGTATATAGTTATACCAAGGAATTCTGTACGTCCTTCTTTCCATTCCTCCTTCCATCCATCCATCCTTCCAAGGAAAATCTTTTGTACGGCCTATCACTTTTATTCTTTTCAAACTTACTGAAAACTTTTTATACCTCAAAAGAATTCTGATTAAAAAACCACTATTTTCCAATTTTTTTTACCTTTTTGTGCAACCTATAACAAGAAAACTACTGCATGGATTTTTTTCAAATGTAGGGAAAAGAAGTCGGGGTTAATTTCATGATTCACAGTATCAGCTGCCTGAGCAGAAGTGTCCATTATCTGATGCAGGCTGTGGTGTACGTGTACTTATGTCTGTTTCAGGCTGTGGTGTACGTGTACTTATGTCTGTTTCAGGCTGTGGTGTACGTGTACTTATGTCTGTTTCAGGCTGTGGTGTAAGTGTACTAATGTCTGTTTCAGGCTGTGATGTACGTGTACTTATGTCTGTTTCAGGCTGTGGTGTACGTGTACTTATGTCTGTTTCAGGCTGTGGTGTACGTGTACTTATGTCTGTTTCAGGCTGTGGTGTACGTGTACTTATGTCTGTTTCAGGCTGTGGTGTACGTGTACTTATGTCTGTTTCAGGCTGTGGTGTACGTGTACTTATGTCTGTTTCTGGCTGTGGCATACGTGTACTTATGTCTGTTTCAGGCTGTGATGTACGTGTACTAATGTCTGTTTCAGGCTGTGGTGTACGTGTACTAATGTCTGTTTCAGGCTGTGGTGTACGTGTACTTATGTCTGTTTCAGGCTGTGGTGTACGTGTACTTATGTCTGTTTCAGGCTGTGGTGTACGTGTACTTATGTCTGTTTCAGGCTGTGGTGTACGTGTACTTATGTCTGTTTCAGGCTGTGATGTACGTGTACTTGTGTCTGTTTCAGGCCGTGGTGTACGTGTACTTATGTCTGTTTCAGGCTGTGATGTACGTGTACTTATGTCTGTTTCAGGCTGTGGTGTACGTGTACTTATGTCTGTTTCAGGCTGTGGTGTAAGTGTACTAATGTCTGTTTCAGGCTGTGATGTACGTGTACTTGTGTCTGTTTCAGGCTGTGGTGTACGTGTACTTATGTCTGTTTCAGGCTGTGGTGTAAGTGTACTTATGTCTGTTTCAGGCTGTGGTGTACGTGTACTTATGTCTGTTTCAGGCTGTGGTGTACGTGTACTTATGTCTGTTTCAGGCTGTGGTGTAAGTGTACTAATGTCTGTTTCAGGCTGTGATGTACGTGTACTTGTGTCTGTTTCAGGCTGTGGTGTACGTGTACTTATGTCTGTTTCAGGCTGTGGTGTAAGTGTACTTATGTCTGTTTCAGGCTGTGGTGTACGTGTACTTATGTCTGTTTCAGGCTGTGATGTACGTGTACTAATGTCTGTTTCAGGCTGTGGTGTAAGTGTACTAATGTCTGTTTCAGGCTGTGGTGTACATGTACTTGTGTCTGTTTCAGGCTGTGGTGTAAGTGTACTTATGTCTGTTTCAGGCTGTGGTGTACGTGTACTTATGTCTGTTTCAGGCTGTGGTGTAAGTGTACTAATGTCTGTTTCAGGCTGTGGTGTACATGTACTTGTGTCTGTTTCAGGCTGTGGTGTAAGTGTACTTATGTCTGTTTCAGGCTGTGGTGTACGTGTACTAATGTCTGTTTCAGGCTGTGGTGTAAGTGTACTAATGTCTGTTTCAGGCTGTGGTGTACATGTACTTGTGTCTGTTTCAGGCTGTGGTGTAAGTGTACTTATGTCTGTTTCAGGCTGTGGTGTACGTGTACTTATGTCTGTTTCAGGCTGTGATGTACGTGTACTTGTGTCTGTTTCAGGCTGTGGTGTACGTGTACTTATGTCTGTTTCAGGCTGTGGTGTACGTGTACTTATGTCTGTTTCAGGCTGTGGTGTACGTGTACTTATGTCTGTTTCAGGCTGTGATGTACGTGTACTTATGTCTGTTTCAGGCTGTGATGTACGTGTACTTATGTCTGTTTCAGGCTGTGATGTACGTGTACTTATGTCTGTTTCAGGCTGTGATGTACGTGTACTTATGTCTGTTTCAGGCTGTGGTGTACGTGTACTAATGTCTGTTTCAGGCTGTGATGTACGTGTACTTATGTCTGTTTCAGGCTGTGGTGTACGTGTACTAATGTCTGTTTCAGGCTGTGGTGTACGTGTACTTATGTCTGTTTCAGGCTGTGGTGTACGTGTACTAATGTCTGTTTCAGGCTGTGGTGTACGTGTACTTATGTCTGTTTCAGGCTGTGGTGTATGTGTACTTGTGTCTGTTTCAGGCTGTGGTGTTAGTGAACTTTTGTCTGTTTCAGGGTATGGTGTATGTGTACTATGGAAGCAGGTACGACATGTTCAGATTCTCACAGGTCAACATGACTATCAGCTGCAAGGTAATCACATTGGTGACAATACCAAACATTTTCAGAAAAATTGTTCTTTTGAAAAAAAAAATATCATATAATCAAGATAGTGATATGTGCATATTTTTTATAAATATTATATGATTTGTAGCCAAACAGAAATATGTATCAGTGTTGATTGACAAGTTCTGAGCCTCACATAGATGGAATGGCATAATAGTGAATTCTCTGTTGTGGACATAACTTGCCATAGAGGTATACCCACAAGCACTTGAGTCGCTGAGCAGATTGTCTTGCTGTGACATAACTTGCCATAGACGTATACCCACAAGCACTTGAGTTGCTGAGGAGATTGTCTTGCTGTGACATAACTTGCCATAGAGGTATATCCACAAGCACTTGAGTCGCTGAGGAGATTGTCTTGCTGTGACATAACTTGCCATAGAGGTATATCCACAAGCACTTGAGTCGCTGAGCAGATTGTCTTGCTGTGACATAACTTGCCATAGAGGTATACCCACAAGCACTTGAGTCGCTGAGCAGATTGTCTTGCTGTGACATAACTTGCCATAGAGGTATATCCACAAGCACTTGAGTCGCTGAGGAGATTGTCTTGCTGTGACATAACTTGCCATAGAGGTATATCCACAAGCACTTGAGTCGCTGAGGAGATTGTCTTGCTGTGACATAACTTGCCATAGAGGTATATCCACAAGCACTTGAGTCGCTGAGCAGATTGTCTTGCTGTGACATAACTTGCCATAGAGGTATACCCACAAGCACTTGAGTCGCTGAGCAGATTGTCTTGCTGTGACATAACTTGCCATAGAGGTATATCCACAAGCACTTGAGTCGCTGAGGAGATTGTCTTGCTGTGACATAACTTGCCATAGAGGTATATCCACAAGCACTTGAGTCGCTGAGCAGATTGTCTTGCTGTGACATAACTTGCCATAGAGGTATATCCACAAGCACTTGAGTCGCTGAGGAGATTGTCTTGCTGTGACATAACTTGCCATAGAGGTATATCCACAAGCACTTGAGTCGCTGAGGAGATTGTCTTGCTGTGACATAACTTGCCATAGAGGTATATCCACAAGCACTTGAGTTGCTGAGCAGATTGTCCTGCTGTGACATAACTTGCCATAGAGGTATATCCACAAGCACTTGAGTCGCTGAGCAGACTGTCTTGCTGTGACACGGCAGTAAAATAAACAGGAGTCTGTGACCTTTGGAAAATGAACTTGAGTAACGTGTAGTGATCAATTACTTGCAGAAAAAGGAATTTGAGCTGAATAGCCTTTTTCTGACCAGTACTTAAATATAGAATATTTGGCACAGAGGCAACTGGGGGCAGGCAGGTCAGTATTGTAACAAGTGTTACACAGAGTGAAACATTATGTTGAGTTAAAGTTATAAGTTTGTGACAAATGGAGTGCTGCAATTGATTTAATCACAGTGCCATAACTGTGAATTGAACCCCTCTTGTATAATATTCCCAGTTACTGGAGATGATGAGATTCTACCTAAAATGGAAAATTCCACATGGTGAAAGAGCTGTGATACTGGAAGGCACAGTTTCTATATTCTACAGGATACATTCTGCAACAATGGATGGTCCCTGTCTGCTGGCGACCTCAGTGGAGACGGACATCCTGATCTCATTCTTGGCTCCCCGTTTGCTCCAGCCGGTGGCCAACAGCGAGGCTTTATAGGAACTGTGTATGCCAGCAAAAAGTACACAGATGGTAACACTGAATATCTCTGAACATTTCAAGTATTTCAGTCTAAATAGAATCTAATAGAAGCGGATACTGATTCCTCAGCATGGGCAGAATTAATTCTCAAGTGTTCATTTTTAGGCGATATTTTGATTTGTTTTGGTTTTACTCAATCGACTGTACAAAAAGCCTTAATCAGAAAATAAATCAAACATAGTTAATATCTATGTGATGTATTTGAAAAATACTTCCACAAAAGTCTTAACACCCAGTAACTGTTTTTTTTCTGCGGCCACTGCAAACATCATAAAAACTTAAAAAAGCTGTCTGTTGACAATCTAACTGGTGAGGAGCATCTACACTGAGTTGCTGCTATGTTGAACGATGAACTGTGTTCTGTGTTATCCTGGTCATCTGCATGCATCCTCATCCATCTGTAGGTATGACCGCCCTGACCGTGGACGCCCTGGACTGGACGAACAGTGGACAGCAGGTGAGGGGCATGCTGCAGACATCTCTGTCGGCTGTATCTGTTTCAGCAGTAGGTAGGCTGAAAGCATTGTTCACTCTACATGTTTGTATTCTCATGGTAGGCCTTCATGTGCTGTCCATTTTTTGTGTTCTCTCACCCTGTGGTGATTCAGGTCACATGTCACATGTCATTGCAGGACTATGGCTGGCTGGGACAAGACCTAGCAGTCAGGCAACACCCCAGCGGTCAGCAGCTGCTGATGGTCAGTCAGCCCACCTTCAGGAACTGTAGGCTGTGAGTACTGACGTCTTGCTGACTCTCCATCCCGTCACCTGTAATATCCACATGTTAGTCTGCAAGGACCATCTACTGGGGAGTTGCATGTTAGTCTGCAAAAACCACCTACTAGGCAGTCACATGTTCGTCTGTGAGAACCATGTATTGGGGAGTCACATGTTAGTCTGCAGGAACCACCTATTAGGGGAGTCACATGTTAGTCTGCAGGAACCACCTAATGGGGAGACAAATGTTAGACTGCAGCAACCACCTACTGGAGAGTCACATGTTAGTCTGCAGAAATATTATATGATTTGTAGCCAAACAGAAATATGTATCAGTGTTGATTGACAAGTTCTGAGCCTCACATAGATGGAATGGCATAATAGTGAATTCTCTGTTGTGGACATAACTTGCCATAACTTGTATTGGGGAGTCACATGTTAGTCTGCAGGAACCACCTTATGGGGAGACAAATGTTAGACTGCAGGAACCACGAACTGGGGAGTCACATGTTAGTCTGCAGAAACCATGTATTGGGGAGTCACATGTTAGTCTGCAGGAACCACCTACTGGGGAGTCACATGTTAGTCTGCAGGAACCACCTACTGGAGAGTCACATGTTAGTCTGCAGGAACAACCTACTGGGGAGTCACATGTTAGTCTGCAGGAACCACCTACTGGGGAGTCACATGTCAGACTGCAGGAACCACCAACTAGGGGGTCACATGTTAGTCTGCAGAAACCACCAACTAGGGTAGTCACATGTTAGTCTGCAGAAACCATGTATTTGGGAGTCACGTGTTAGTCTGCAGGAACCACCAACTAGGGTAGTCACATGTTAGTCTGCAGAAACCATGTATTGGGGAGTCACATGTTAGTCTGCAGGAACCACCTACTGGGGAGTCACATGTTAGTCTGCAGGAACCACCAACTAAGGGGTCACATGTTAGTCTGCAGGAACCACCTACTGGGGAGTCACATGTTAGACTGCAGGAACCACCAACTAGGGGGTCACATGTTAGTCTGCAGAAACCACCAACTAGGGTAGTCACATGTTAGTCTGCAGAAACCATGTATGGGGAGTCACATGTTAGTCTGCAGGAACCACCTACTGGGGAGTCACATGTTAGACTGCAGGAACCACCAACTAGGGGGTCACATGTTAGTCTGCAGGAACCACCAACTAGGGTAGTCACATGTTAGTCTGCAGAAACCATGTATTGGGGAGTCACATGTTAGTCTGCAGGAACCACCTACTGGGGAGTCACATGTTAGACTGCAGGAACCATGTATTGGGGAGTCACATGTTAGACTGCAGGAACCACCTACTGGGGAGTCACATGTTAGACTGCAGGAACCACCAACTAGGGGGTCACATGTTAGTCTGCAGAAACCATGTATTGGGGAGTCACATGTTAGACTGAAGGGACCATGTATTGGGGAGTCACATGTTAGACTGTAGGAACCACCAACTAGGGTAGTCACATGTTAGTCTGCAGGAACTACCTACTGGGGAGTCACATGTTAGTCTGCAGGAACCATGTATTGGGGAGTCACATGTTAGACTGCAGGAACCACCAACCGGGAAGTCACATGTTAGTCTGCAGAAACCACCTAATGGCGAAACAAATGTTAGACTGCAGGAACCGCCAACTAGGGGGTCACATGTTAGTCTTCAGGAACCATGTATTGGGGAGTCACATGTTAGTCTGCAGGAACTACCTACTGGGGAGTCACATGTTAGTCTGCAGGAACTACCTACTGGGGAGTCACATGTTAGTCTTCAGGAACCATGTATTGGGGAGTCACATGTTAGTCTGCAGGAACTACCTACTGGGGAGTCACATGTTAGTCTGCAGGAACTACCTACTGGGGAGTCACATGTTAGTCTGCAGGACACTAGGGAGACACACGTCTTGAAGTATCTGGTGTGGAGACACATGTTAGTCTTGAAGCAAATATTGGGGAAAACCACACCACACACATTTATGCCATTATATATCATATCCTGTCAAAATTATCAAAATGTGTTCCTCTTTCGAAGTGACAAGGCAAGCTTTAGACAAGCATCCCATATCTTCCTCATCATACCATGGTATTCATATGTGAAACTGTATCAACATAATTATGTCCTTCCATGTTGTCCTGATCTGAAGATTTGATGTGAGTACTATACAACTGACTCTGTCTTACAGATACAATTGTTCCTATGATGACAACGACACCCAGAGTTTGGGACAGTTCCACATGTTCTACGCCCCAGTGACAGGGGCCACTTTATCAACAACAAAATCAGGCAGTAGGCAGTTCCAGAAGTTTGGCTCCAGCTTCGATATAGGCCAGCCCCTACCAGGGGGAGACACAATACTGGCCGTGTCAGCAGTGGGGGAAGGTGAGCTACATTGTCTGTGAGTGTGGTTATCACAGCGTTGTCATGGCAATAGTTAATAATTCTTGTTAATACTCTACCTCTAGTACATCATTGCCATAATCCTGTATTTTGGGTGAAATCACACTTGAACTAACCCCTTCAGATTTTCAACAGAGGTCTTCGGCACTGTCAACTATACACAACTAGTCTTACCCATAATAGCACGAAACTACTTACAGCTCTTTGCCATGTGCAAGGTGGGAAAAAACTCAGTCCTTTCCTGTGTGTGGTTAGGACAGTTTATTTGCCCAGATAGCTAGTGAATCTTTTAGAGGGACAAATCATTTTTATACTACCTACCTTAATGGCCAGTAAATTGTTATATTTTAAACATTCCCTTGTCATATATTGTTTTAAAGTGAGGATCAGGTGGTCCATGTTTCTCATAATGTCTGGGCCAGACATGAATTTTGACTGCTGTTTGTTGTTGACATCAAACCTTGGAGGACATAATAGCAGTGTCTTGCTGCATTGTTGACAACAAACCTTGGAGGACATAATAGCAGTGTCTTGCTGCATTGTTGACAACACACCTTGGAAGACCTACAACCAGTGTCTTGCTGCATTGTTGACAACAAACCTTGGAAGACCTACAACCAGTGTCTTGCTGTATTGTTGACAACAAACCTTGGAAGACCTACAACCAGGGTCTTGCTGTATTGTTGACAACAAACCTTGGACCAGTGTCTTGCCATGAAGTTGTGGTACCTGGGCAGCCGGATCAGTGCTCTCTGCATCACCCCTTGGTGTGACAGTTCCAGGTTAAAGTGCAAGCACATATGCCATTATGTTGGCCCTGAAATGATGTGGATGCAGTTTTAAAATATTTTCACTAATTACAATGACTATGATAGTAATGAGACCACTGCCTGGACAGTATGACTGACCTGCTACTACTGTTACCCCACAGATGTGGAGGGCAAAGTGACGCTACTGGATGCCGAGTTCACGCAGGCTGGGGTGGTGCATCTCCTCAACATCACCAACATCACCTCACTGTCTCAACAGGTGGCGCTGTATGCAGGGGACAGACGGTATAGTAGGTTCGGGGCAAAGGTCAAGGTGAGTTGGTCTTAGAAACCAATAAACGGCCACGCAATTAAGTAATAATCTGTGCCAGTCACTTCAAGGAAACAGGTCTTCATATCTGATACAGATGTTTGGAAATTATAAGATATTAACATTTGCTTATTCAAGCAATAAAACAATGATAATAATAATAACCTAAAGTGATGCACATCTTGCCCTGAAGCAGTACAAACTGTAGAAAATACTCCCTACCTTTATTTTCACCTCTGTTAGTTTGCTGATCTGAACACTGACGGCTACGACGACCTTATTGTCACCGCCCCGCTCCGTACAGATGATGTGACAGAAGAGTTATATGGAGGTGGGTAAGGATGTGGAGATGGGCTGCATGTTCTCATTTCAGTACCGACAAGATGAGATTGCCCTTGAATTTGATTGATAATGTTACAACTATGAAGACATTTGGGAGAGCTACAAAACTCACAGCTGTACCAGCAGAAAAACCCAGATGTTGGAGCTCACAGAAGCTGCCTCATTGGTTGATTAGCTTACAGTGTTACCCGCATTCACTGACTAAACACTAGGGCTGGGACAAGTCCAGGAACTTGGGTACAAAATGTCCGATTGGGAATTGTTTTATCGCAGCCCTGGCAAAAAGTATTTTGATACACATATAATACGACCTTGTCATGCACACACAGAAGTTGACCGAATGATTATAATCTTTACTTGAACATATAAAAGTCAGAAGAAATGTGTGCATAGTCAGAAAGAATGTGATCATTAGTGACTTGTAGTGTAACCATGGAGTTATAATGAACTTTTATCATGAAACAGTATATCCTGTGGGTACCCGGGTCCTACTCAGTACCCACCCAGCCGCAGTACCCGAGTTATTCGTCCCAGCCCTACTAGACTTCATGTTGTATTACAGCTGAGGCGGGTCGGGTGTTCATATACAGTGGTGGCAAGGGCTTCCCTGTGGGAGACAGGGCCTTGTATGACTGCCAGACTCTCTCCTTCATAGAGCCTTGTCCAGGACAAAAGGTGGGTAACTCAAACATAGATATTAGTAATTCTCCATATCAGGGTTCTGCTTGTGTGTAAATATTGTCACAATCCTGAGTGGGAGAGGTATCTTCATAGCTTTTATCACCATGTCACCTACAAGTAGTGTGCCAGAAGGCGGGCACAGATGGTGTAGACTGACATCTTGTCTCTGAAATGAAAATAGTTTTTACAAAAAAAAAGTTGTAGGAACCCAGAAGAAGCTGAGGTAATCTAGACATGCCAACTATTATAGACTTGCATGGGCTACAAGGGCTATATTTGTTTGGGGGTCTGTATGACAGCCAACTCATTTCGACCATTGAGAGTCAGTTTGTTGAGTTGATGGCTATTCTATGTCACATCACAAGGTGTAGAAAGTGACAAAAACAAGTTGGAAACACCCTTGTCAGATTTGTGGCCAGATAAGTAGATACTATTGGCTCTGTTTCTGGATTTGTCAAGGGAGTCGACTGCATGTTTCTGAAAGCTCTGATTCTGGTCAGCCTGTATGATCATCTCTCACTGTGTGCCATGGAATTAAGCTTCAAACAGGCATCATTCTGTCAAAACATGCTTGTTGCTAGGATATTTAGAAGTCGAAAAAAGTTATTTTGTGGCTAATGGAAGTATTAATGGTAACAAGCAGTGTTGACACCAAACCATCTTCCCAAGTCAAGGGCATTCACTGACGATAAAGTTCAGTTTCCACCCTTGCCGAACTAGGCTGGAATTTCCAGGTTCGATCGTAGCGCCACCAGTGGCTATTACAAGTTATGTCCCTTCTATGTTCCTCCTATTGACCAACCAGATTCCATCTCTCATCTTGCATTTGCTTCAAACAAAACGACAGCGCCCAGTCAAGATGATCTGCTCAATAGTCAAGATCTGTAGTGTAATAAAACGGGTCTTACCCCACGAAGTGCAGCAAATCACGTGAGCACCTTGATTAAAAACATGAAAGAAATCCATGTTGTTTACAAACCGGATGTCTCGTTCATTACTCGATTTTGATTGGACTATGCATAGACTCGTTAGTCCAGCCAAAATGTAACTCCTTAACTGCAGCCTAGTTCAGCAAGGGTGGAAATGGACTTTTACAGTCAGTTAACTCCCTTTTCTTGGGAAGATGACACGAAAGAGTCTGAATCATGAACACAGTATGTCTAGATAGCAGCATAAAACATGGGGGACATCAAAATATTGATGTCAAAAGAATTGATAAGGTGAACAAATATGAAATAGATTTTAGTGAACAAACGTGAAATAAGGATTACAGAAAATGTTATTATGTTCCTTTGGTAGTATTCCAGTTGTAATTTCAGGCATCTTACGAGCTGAACCTTGGGGAAGACGGAGCTCAGTTTGGGACAAATGTCGCTGTTGTCAAGTCTAAACATACAGTATGTTTGCTTAATCATGTATAATATTGATATTACAGTGAGGATTGACGTTTTTGTTTGGATTTCGGGGTAGAAATTGTCCCCACTAGCTGATGCTGTCATTTAATGAGATTCTTCCAGTGTGGAACCTGGATGGTTGTGTGTCATGGGAACCTGATGCCATGGCTTATTGCCATCCACCACTGGTATTCCTGGCCCAGGAAATGGACGTAAATATCACTTGATGGCCTACATGTACTTGAAAAAGAGATTCTTAAAAGTATTGTGGTTATTCACGCCTAGTGGTTCGCTACAAATAAGATGGTTGCAAGTTCAGTCCACTGACATAAAGAACACATTTGTCATTTGATTTCTACATCATTCAGCAAATGTTCTCATGCTGATTGTGTTCAAATGCATTCACATACATTTGGAGGGGGGAAAATCCTGTAGAATGTTACCGAGACAGAGGAACTTTCGATAGAATATCCCTGGGCCGTAGCTACTTTCCACAGAATATAGGGGGAATGGGTGGCCTAGACGTCGAAGGTGCCACGATTCTCTGTGCTGAGTTGCAATCCTTGGGCATGCCAGAAATCTTTGATTGTGGGTTCAAATCCTGATTCGCCCCGGTAATGTTTCTAGGTTTGTCAGCACCATACCCGTGGTCATGGGTTTCACCAAAGTGGTAAACGTCCCCCCACATCAAGCTGACACACCATGATATAAGTGGAATAATAATAAAGGCGGCATTAAACCCAACTCACTCACTCACTCCACAGAACATACCCACAACAGAGGGATATTCTGGAGAAGGTCCCTGTTGAGAGGTTATCCTACTATATGAAGGCCCCGTGTAAACAAATACACTACTACAGGTGTATGATATGTACAGGCAAGCAGTATATAGCTGGAATATTGCTGACATGGCCACAGAAAGAAACGCCTAGTTTTACACCTTCTTTGCAGACGAAATGATGCCTGCCTTTTGTTAACTTTCATCATTATGACTTCAGGTGAATCTGGTAGTGACGGCCCTGCACAGCAGTAGGGGGGACAGACTGTCTGGAGCTGTGGTCGTGTACTCCTTTCCCAAGTCCTGACTCCAGACAACCATCTCTCCATGTTTCAGCATTCCAACCTGTCAACATTCTGACAGAGACCAGATACCAATATACGGTGTCTGATTCTGATGACCTTGGGAGAGCCTTACTTCACTCAAGATTTTTGTCTGATCAGAATATTTTTAGACTGCAGGAAATGTATGTCAGGGTATTTTTAACCATGGATATATCTAATAGCAATTTCTCCAGTCGCGAGTCTTTTCATTTGTGTCTGTGTTACTGACATATTTGAATATTTATTTGAATTATACAGCAACAGTATGTAAAATGTATGTAACAGTATGTTTTTAATGAGATACGTGTTTCTTCTTGCTTGTAATTTGTTGTAAATTGTCAGTTGTTGCCATGTTGGTGAAACTCCCATGCACAGGTTCTGACAGACCATGAATCATGATCAGGTGAATCGGTGCTCGATCAGTGGATCCTGGCCTAGTTAAGGGGTGCAACTTTCAGTGGATTATTGTGCCTTTGACTTTTGGGTCTGGACCCTCTCCTACCAAGATCATGTTTCAGCTGTTTTCAGCTAAGGGTGCACCTTTGCAAAGTGAATTATAGTGCCCTTCATTGCTACCAAAGATCTTTTTTCTTTGTTAATATGAAGTGTTGGTGTAAATATATAATAACATATTACATTTGCTCAGGTTACATAATTTATTTTGTATTCAATTTTTACAAATTTGGAGACATATTTTTGATACAGATTAGGGGTGAAACGATACAGCAAGGTCACGATACGATTCGTATCACAATGCATAGGTCACAATACGATACACATCACAATACATATGTATCGTATTGTCTAATGAAAAGTTATGATGCTCTGGTGTAGGGAAGTATCGTTTCACCCCTAATACAGATGGGACAGTCACTGTTGATATATTTCTATGAGTTTGATGCCTATTTCATCCAAGTATCACAAGTGGTCTATATGTAAATGATTAATGTTCCCAGCTTCAAAGAGTTTCCGAAGGAAAGATTATTCATATGGGAAAATATTCCAGTGTTAGTAAGATACTGGCTGTGGACATAATATCCTAGCATATTACTTTCTCCTGGAAAGGATCTCCAGGGGGAATAAATATTCTATTACATATTCAGGAATTCTGATATTCCTGAAATCTAAATTATATGCTTCGCACCTTGTTGCTGATGCACTAGTGTCTGAAAAAAACACATTATTGTTTAGGCCTAAATGGATGTGAGAAGTATGAAAGATCATGAGAGATCAGCTCACTAGATGCGAGAGAGGACGATTGACAAGACTGATTCAGACTGATGTTTGTGGTGGACAGGGTATCTGCAGTAGAAGTCATATCTCCCTTTGTCATGTCAGGATCTGCTGATGGTAGGTTGGAACATTAGCTTTCTCTGACTATGGTTGTTATTCTGTCAGCACCATACCCATAGGTATGATCATAGGTCGTGACAAACGTTCACGCCCTTTAGAAGAAATCATCTTCCTGAGGCAAGGGAGTTAACTGACCGTAAAAGACCCGTTTCCACCCTTGCTGAACTAGGCTGGAATATCGTGGCCCAATCATAGCACTACCATTGGTGATTACAAGTTATGTCCTTTCCATGTCCCTCATACTGACCAATCAGATTCCACCTGTATCACTTGCATTTGCTTCAAACAAAATAGCAGCACCCAGTCAAGATGATCTGATCGATAATAAAGATCTTGATCATCATGAAATGGGGCTTACCTTGCGAATTGCCTCTAATCATTTGAGCACCTTGATTAAATATGTGGAAAGTTTTGGAAAATATCTGTTGATGCCCAGTTGATGGCACATATGCCTTGCAAACCCTGCAATCAACAGAAATCTATATGGTAGTCGCAATGTTGTTTATGAACCAAATGACTTTGATTGGACTATGCATAGATTCGTTAGTCCAGCCAAAATAGAACTCCAGAAATCCAGCCTAGTTCAGCAAGGGTGGACTTTGGACTTTTATGGTCAGTTGACAGTGCTGGTGCTGACAACAACAACCATAGTCAGAGGAAGCTAATATTCCAACCAACAATCAGCAGATCCTGACACAATAAAAGGACACAACAATGAACTCCAGTGCCTTAGACCACGGAGCCATCTGTGCAACCAAAATGAAATTAATCCAAATTCGATAATTTGATAATCCGGTACAACCACTGACATCCTCATCCACTGAGGAGAAATTATCCTCTATCAGATAGAATGTAAAACCTTTTTACTAGCTGCTTATACATTTGTCAAGTATTTTCTAACTTTGGGAAACAATTCAGAGGTGTGTTTTCCATATTCTCCAGCATGACATAATTATATCAAACTTCATCAAGTGCGTTAAATGCTGCTAAAAGGGCCTTCTTAAAGTCTTCTCAATAAGACTTGAGATCATTATGAATAAAACTTTATTTCTTTAGATGTTGTGGTTTTAATTATTACAAGGAAAAACACATTACATTATTTCTATGTAGAATGTTTCCTTTGTAAGATCAAATAGTCACAGTGGTCGGCAACTCTCCTGAATCAACATTTAATCACATGAACTTTCACGAATTCATGAAACCATTATTTGGGTCATCTAGGAGAAGTCAATAAAATTATAATAAATGGCAAACATTCTAAGTTGAAATGTCATCTTCCCGAGGCAAGGGAGTTAACTGACTATAAAAGTCCAGTTTCCACCCTTACCAAACTAGGTTGGAATTCCTGGGCTCGACCGTAGTGCCACCAGTGGTTATTACGAGTTATGTTCCTTCTAAGCCTCTCCTATGGACCAATCAGATTCCACCTGTTGTATCACTTGCATTTGTTTCAAACAAAATGGTGACGCCAAGTCAAAACGATCTGATTGATAATCAGGATCTATATTGTGATAAAACGAGTCTTACATCGCGAAGTACATCAAATCGCGTGAGTACCTTGATTAAAAACATGAAAAGTCTTGGAAAATATCTGTTGACAACGAGTTGGTGGTGCACATGCTTTGCAAATCCTGCAGTCGACAGAAATCTGCACGACATTTTACAAACCGGATTTCGATTTCGGTGCGCGATTTTGATTGGACTATGCATAGACTCGTTAACCCAGCCAAAATGTAACTCCATAATACCAGCCTAGATCGGCAAGGGTGGAAACTGGACTTTTATATTCCCTTGCCTCGGGAAGATGTTGAAATGTATGCCAACACACATATTGTTATCACACACTCCAAGCTTCCTAAATGCAGTGAGAAGTCACAGGCATGCACAATGTTCAGTATGGCTGCTACAGTAACCATTAGTCCAAACCAATATCAGGAAAAAGTTTGGATGTACATATCCAATACCTTTTACAACAACCCAGTGGAGGATTTCATTCTTAAGCCCTATGCCCAGTGGAGATTCTGGGTTCTGGATCTACCTACCCAATTCCTTCTACAACTCAGTGGAGGATTTCATTCTTAAGCCCTACAACCCTTGGAGATTCTGGGTTCAGATTGGTCCCCAATCTATGTTTGTCGTAAGAGGTGGCTAAATGGATCAGGTGATCAGGTTCGTCGACTTGGTTGATTGCACATCATCATATTGTAATTGTGTGGATCGATGCTCATGATGTCGACTTAATTGTCATGTTCAAATTGGAACTATTTACAGACCTGTCATAGTAATAGAAAATTCCTGAGTGTGCTGTAACTCAACAAACAAATACTGGGTTTATGATATCACTGCATCAAAGCTCTTCTCAAGCCATCACACAGGTAATCCTTGGTTTAACCTATGCTGATGGTAAGAGGCCACTGACACAGATCGGGTGGCCACTCTGAATGGCCGACAACCAAACCTGATGGCAAGGGATGTTCTTCATGGCTTCAATCACTGGCTTGTCTGGCCCACACTAGTTTATTTACTGACCACCATTATATAGCAGGTCAGGAAAGGTGTGTGCATTACATGCAAAAACAGAAGCAACCCTCTCCCCACCTTCTGAACACCCCAAAAACTTCACATCAGAAATGTGTCGTGAACTTTTCTGAACTGACCAATTTCTGGCGACCAATGACTCCAATAAGTTCCTGTATCCATCGGTCCTACCTAATGTTGTCTTGCGACCAATGACTCCAATAAGTTCCTGTATCCATCGGTCCTACCTAATGTTGTCTGGCGACCAATGACTCCAATAAGTTCCTGTATCCATCGGTCCTACCTAATGTTGTCTGGCGACCAATGACTCCAATAAGTTCCTGTATCCATCGGTCCTACCTAATGTTGTTTGGCGACCAATGACTCCAATAAGTTCCTGTATCCATCGGTCCTACCTAATGTTGTCTGGCGACCAATGACTCCAATAAGTTCCTGTACATTACATTAAGAAGTACATTAAACAGTTCAATCAGATGGTCCATGTAGCTATTGCATATTCCTAGATATGAGTGAGTGAGTTGGGCTTAACACCACTTTTAACAGTATTCCAGTTATATCGCGGCATGTCATCTTCATGTGGGAGGAAAGCCCGAAGTGATGCAGGTCTCAGACATTTACCACTTCGGTGAAACCCTCAAGCATGGGTATGGTGACAAACCTAGAAACATAATCGGGGCGAAGCGGGATTCAAACCCACCATCAATTGGGAACCTGAGTTTGAAGGTCCGTCTGCAGGACGTATTTCGAAAGTGCTGGATAACACACCTTTTCTCTGCGGAGCCTCATCAACTTGCACTCGATTATATATCTGATTTAACTAAGAAAACATAACCTTCTGGGGTGGGAAGATTCTATAGTCTAATAATGGCATTTTGCTTGTCTCGAATGTGATAGATTTTTTTTTATTCCAAGAACTTGGGGGTAAAATGTATCAGTGTATTCAAAATAGTATTCACATATTGCTATATTCATGTGCACAGAACACCTTATCATTCTGATAGCATCTCAAACCTTAAGCTAAAGGCATACTGTTATTATCACTACGGGCAAGTACCCCAGGTACGTTTCTGTTCACAGATATGTACCCAGCCAAAATCAGAATACAGAAATATACACAAGCCAAAATCAGAATAAAGGTACTCCGAGACTAAAACAGGTTCAGTTGTCGAAGACACGGACTATCTCGTGGGATTTGATGCCCTGGGATCGTGGACCCGGACTATCCCAGCTATGTGCCCTGTACTACTTGGGGGATACTTAGTTCCTCTGTGGGTGTGGCTTGTCTAGTGACCCCCAGTCGTCCACTGTTTGAATAAGGCCTTGTCACGCTCATTGTCAAACTGGGGAACAAAGTCAATTTTAAGAATTTCTGAAAATCCTTCATCTTTTGTTGGTGCCTGGAAGTTTTTCTTGAAAACTGCATATCCTACACCCGGAATCCTTCTCACTTTCCCATTGGTCTGATTCTGTCTCACGAAGTTCAGGTGATTGTACAACTCAGGAGACGTCTGCATCCAACAGCACCTACATGGGATTCCTGCAAAGACTTGACAATGTTAGTGCACGAATAGTGAGATCGAATTGGATCTACTGGTACAATGCCAGCGCACTGGTTTGGGAGACTTTGGTACAGTTTGCTTCATAACTTTGTTGAGAAGCCCTGCCTCCGTACACTTCAATTGGGGGACATTTTGATTGAATACAAAGGACTGATTGCAAACTGCACTGATTTCCTGAAAACAGCTTCAACTTTTTACAGCTTCTTTATTATTTGATCTTTGTTTAGTGATTTTGGCATAATTATATAAGTGATGACTAGATAATCAGAAATGTACACAATACTGTGAACATCTGTAATGTCATATAGTGTGAAGTGTATCCTGTATTGTAACATCCCCCTTCGCCACAGAACAACCACAGAAGCCCTGACTATAACACTTGATGATGCAGTGGTGTTAGTTACTCAAATCCATTAAAGTTGATGGTGTAATCAGACGCAGTACTCTCAACTTATCACAGCAATCAATACTTAAGTAATAGGATCAGTACATCTCCATATTCACCTTCATCTTCTGCCAGGGCAATAAACCTGGATCTGGCATCTACTGCAGGGTTGGTGTTGTCCACGACGACGCTTTTCCCAGAACTCAGAGCCTCCTTCGCAGCCTGTAGGGACAAGGACCGTTAAAACACACACAACACAATGCTAGCTGCCTCTAGGGACATGGACCATTAAAACACACACAACACAATGCTAGCAGCCTCTAGGGACATGGACTGTTAAAACACACACAACACAATGCTAGCAGCCTCTAGGGACATGGACCGTTAAAACACACACAACACAATGCTAGCAGCCTGTAGGACATGGACCGTTAAGACACACACAACACAATGCTAGCTGCCTGTAGGACATGGACCGTTAAGACACACACAACACAATGCTAGCAGCCTGTAGGACATGGACCGTTAAAACACACACAACACAATGCTAGCTGCCTGTAGGGACATGGACCGTTAAAACACACACAACACAATGCTAGCAGCCTGTAGGACATGGACCGTTAAAACACACACAACACAATTCTAGCAGCCTGTAGGGACATGGACCATTAAAACACACACAACACAATGCTAACAGCCTGTAGGACATGGACCGTTAAGACACACACAACACAATGCTAGCTGCCTGTAGGACATGGACCGTTAAGACACACACAACACAATGCTAGCAGCCTCTAGGGACATGGACCGTTAAAACACACACAACACAATGCTAGCTGCCTGTAGGGACATGGACCGTTAAAACACACACAACACAATGCTAGCAGCCTGTAGGACATGGACCGTTAAAACACACACAACACAATTCTAGCAGCCTGTAGGGACATGGACCATTAAAACACTAACAACACAATGCTAGCAGCCTGTAGGGACAAGGACCATTAAAACACACACAACACAATGCTAGCAGCCTGTAGGACATGGACCGTTAAGACATACACAACACAATGCTAGCTGCCTGTAGGACATGGACCGTTAAGACACACACAACACAATGCTAGCTGCCTGTAGGACATGGACCGTTAAGACACACACAACATAATGCTAGCAGCCTGTGGGGACATGGACCGTTAAGACACACACAACATAATGCTAGAAGCCTGTAGGACATGGACCGTTAAAACACACACAACACAATGCTAGCAGTCTGTAGGGATATGGACCGTTACAACACACACAACACAATGCTAGCAGTCTGTAGGGACAAGGACCGTTAAAACACACACAACACAATGCTAGCAGCCTGTAGGGACATGGACCATTAAAACCAACACAACACAATGCTAGCTGCCTGTAGGGACATGGACCATTAAAACCAACACAACACAATGCTAGCTGCCTGTAGGGACAAGGACCATTAAAACACACACAACACAATGCTAGCAGCCTGTAGGGACAAGGACCATTAAAACCAACACAACACAATGCTAGCTGCCTGTAGGGACAAGGACCATTAAAACACACACAACACAATGCTAGCTGCCTGTAGGGACAAGGACCGTTAAAACACACACAACACAATGCTAGCTGCCTGTAGGGACATGGACCATTAAAACCAACACAACACAATGCTAGCTGCCTGTAGGGACATGGACCATTAAAACCAACACAACACAATGCTAGCTGCCTGTAGGGACATGGACCATTAAAACCAACACAACACAATGCTAGCTGCCTGTAGGGACATGGACCATTAAAACCAACACAACACAATGCTAGCTGCCTGTAGGGACATGGACCATTAAAACCAACACAACACAATGCTAGCTGCCTGTAGGGACAAGGACCATTAAAACACACACAACACAATGCTAGCTGCCTGTAGGGACATGGACCGATAAAACAAACACAACACAATGCTAGCAGCCTGTAGGACATGGACCAATAAAACACACACAACACAATTCTAGCAAGTCAGGGCTCTATAAGAACTTAAAAGCAACTTAGAAGAGTGTTGTTGGATAACTATTCCACCTACAACATTACCAAGCACAGGCCAATGATCCAGCTGTATGTGTCAGTGTTATACATTAGGGGGACACACAAGGTGGACACTTGGTGTGTCCAGGAGTTGATGTTCTAAAATGAGTCGCACTTAAAAAACAATTACTGGTCGTTGAAAACATTTGGTGCAGAAACATGAGTTAATATGCTTTGGAGTTCATCGCTTAATCCAACAGGTCAGCACCTTTTGCAAGGATCTCACTTTTGAAAATGAACCCCACGTTCTGACTGGTCAACTTCCGGAAGCCCAACTTCCCCCAGGTGGAGTGGACACTGGATGTACCAGGCACTACACTTCAGCATTGACAGCAAGTGCTGCCTCCTCACCTTGATACACTTCTCACACTTCAGCATTGACAGCAAGTGCTGTCTCCTCAACTTGATACACCTCTCACACTTCAGCATTGACAGCAAGTGCTGCCTCCTCACCTTGATACACTTCTCACACTTCAGCATTGACAGCAAGTGCTGCCTCCTCAACTTGATACACCTCTCACACTTCAGCATTGACAGCAAGTGCTGCCTCCTCACCTTGATACACTTCTCACACTTCAGCATTGACAGCAAGTGCTGCCTCCTCAACTTGATACACCTCTCACACATAGCATTGACAGCAAATGCTGCCTCCTCACCTCGATACACTTCTCACACTTCAGCATTGACAGCAAGTGCTGTCTCCTCAACTTGATACACCTCTCACACTTCAGCATTGACAGCAAGTGCTGCCTCCTCACCTTGATACACTTCTCACACTTCAGCATTGACAGCAAGTGCTGCCTCCTGACCTTAACACACTTCTCACACTTCAGCATTGACAGCAAGTGCTGCCTCCTCACCTTGATACACTTCTCACACTTCAGCATTGACAGCAAGTGCTGCCTCCTCACCTTGATACACTTCTCACACTTCAGCATTGACAGCAAGTGCTGTCTCCTCACCTTGATACACTTCTCCACAGTGCCCATGGTGTCCCTGTTGACTGCAGTGTAGCCATGTTTCTCCAGGTAGCGTTTCCTGAAGCTACTCTTTCCACAAGCTGGGGGACCCACCATTATCACCACCTCCTGTGACTGAACACAAAACATCATCCTTGAATGTAGGGCAAGTTTGTATGATGAGGAACACTTCCTGATACATCTCAGTAAACTTGTTTTCCCCCGCCCAACTAAGTTAGCGGGGGATATAGAAACGGGCTCCGTCCGTCCATATGTCCGTCCGTCCGTACGTCACGTTTCGTTTCCAGAACATAACTCAGACACCATTCAATATTTTTTCATAAAACTTTGCCAGGTTTGTCAGGTACATGCTGAACTGATGCCTTTTGCTATTTAGAATTTTTTATTTTTTACATTTCCATGGCAACAAGATGGACTCTTCTTTTTTTTACAATTTCCTTGACAAGTTCCACCTCCGTTAAAAAAGGTTAGGGTTTGTTTAGATTTAATAATGTCATAAATTCTGCAACAGGGGCGGAGGAGATAGCCACGCTAGTGGCAAACTCTTGTTTTAGTTGTGATTTGTCATGAAAAATGCAGCATGACTAGTTTATCTGTCAACTGAAATTACATCCAACAGTCAGTGAAAGAGAGATAACAAGGTTTGAAGCGATGGGGTGCAGCTGAAGTTACTCACATCACTGTGATAGTTCTTCTTCCCAGCTTTTGGGGCGCTTTCCAGATACTCAACAGGGTTGAGGGACCCCCATTCAAACTTGGCAGGCTTCTCCTTCAAGAAGAACTCCTCCGGGGTTTTGAAGTCTGAAATACCAAAGTACTGTCTTTCTCATCTAAACAACAAGAATGGAAACACATTAGTTACTCACAATCTTTATTGGTAGTGTAGTGTCATGCATAAAAATGCTTTCATGACCTTGCAGGTCAAAAGATTGTTCAGATAGAGATGTCTTTGAGAAAGTTTCTACAGAACATATTTCCAGCAAATGAAAAACTCTTTTTAGTTATAAAAGAATCAAAGAGTGTTGATTATAGCAGTGAGAGGCATCAGCCAGAATCAGCTGTCATCCTGTCCAGTGTCACTTACCTATCCCAATATTGGCTGCAAACATGCGGTCACTACAAGAGAAGTCCCTGGGTTTACCTGGTGCCCAGTTCTTGGCTCTGCCAGCAGCGTCTCCAACGTAGACACTCTCCTCCAGGTCCACCTGAAGACACAACACAAAACCTGTACATACACACTCTCCTCCAGGTCCACCTGAAGACACAACACAACACCTGTACATACACACCCTCCTCCAGGTCCACCTGAAGACACAACACAACACCTGTACATACACATTCTCCTCCAGGTCCACCTGAAGACACAACACAACACAACACCTGTACATACACACTCTCCTCCAGGTCCACCTGAAGACACAA
The DNA here is from genome assembly GCF_022045235.1 of Haliotis cracherodii. NCBI lineage: Eukaryota > Metazoa > Mollusca > Gastropoda > Lepetellida > Haliotidae > Haliotis > Haliotis cracherodii. The sequence continues at coordinate 53,600,097 of NW_027266297.1, forward strand.
CACAACACCTGTACATGCACACTCTCCTCCAGGTCCACCTGAAGACACGACACAACACCTGTACATACACACTCTCCTCCAGGTCCACCTGAAGACACAACACAACACAACACCTGTACATACACACTCTCCTCCAGGTCCACCTGAAGACACAACACAACACAACACCTGTACATACACACTCTCCTCCAGGTCCACCTGAAGACACAACACAACACCTGTACATACACACTCTCCTCCAGGTCCACCTGAAGACACAACACAACACAACACCTGTACATACACTCTCCTCCAGGTCAACCTGAAGACACAACACAACACCTGTACATACACACTCTCCTCCAGGTCCACCTGAAGACACAACACAACACCTGTACATACACACTCTCCTCCAGGTCCACTTGAAGACACAACACAACACCTGTACATACACACTCTCCTCCAGGTCCACCTGAAGACATAACACAACACCTGTACATACACACTCTCCTCCAGGTCCACCTGAAGACACAACACAACACCTGTACATACACACTCTCCTCCGGGTCCACCTGAAGACACAACACAACACCTGTACATACACACACTCCTCCAGGTCCACCTGAAGACACAACACAACACAACACCTGTACATACACACTCTCCTCCAGGTCCACCTGAAGACACAACACAACACAACACCTGTACATACACACTCTCCTCCAGGTCCACCTGAAGACACAACACAACACAACACCTGTACATACACACTCTCCTCCAGGTCCACCTGAAGACACAACACAACACCTGTACATACACACTCTCCTCCAGGTCCACCTGAAGACACAACACAACACCTGTACATACACACTCTCCTCCGGGTCCACCTGAAGACACAACACAACACAACACCTGTACATACACTCTCCTCCAGGTCAACCTGAAGACACAACACAACACCTGTACATACACACTCTCCTCCAGGTCCACCTGAAGACACAACACAACACCTGTACATACACACTCTCTTCCAGGTCCACTTGAAGACACAACACAACACCTGTACATACACACTCTCCTCCAGGTCCACCTGAAGACACAACACAACACCTGTACATACACACTCTCCTCCAGGTCCACCTGAAGACACAACACAACACAACACCTGTACATACACACTCTCCTCCAGGTCCACCTGAAGACACAACACAACACCTGTACATACACACTCTCCTCCGGGTCCACCTGAAGACACAACACAACACAACACCTGTACATACACACTCTCCTCCAGGTCCACCTGAAGACACAACACAACACCTGTACATACACACTCTCCTCCAGGTCCACCTGAAGACAAAACACAACATCTGTACATACACACTCTCCTCCAGGTCCACCTGAAGACACAACACAACACCTGTACATACACACTCTCCTCCAGGTCCACCTGAAGACACAACACAACACAACACCTGTACATACACACTCTCCTCCAGGTCCACCTGAAGACACAACACAGCACAACACCTGTACATACACACTCCAAGACATCTGCCTGGGGATATTTCAAACACTGGGTGAGAGGGTAGAATTCAAGATTGATTAGTTCTAGACTTAAACTAGCAGTGAACTAGTGAGACAGTCCCTTAGCTAGTAAAATCCACCAACCTCCACCCCGCCATTGCAGTTCTTCACAAAGAAGTCCCACATCTCGGTACTGGGTTTCCGGAAGTGGTTGTTTCCCGTGCAAACAAACGCCTGAAACATACAGGTTACCCTCATCACAGTTGACTGGAACCAGATTCTCTATCAAGTCAACATTCAACTTTCAATGAATGTTCATATAATATATATATCATATTCATATATAATGCTTATGAATTGCGCATGTCTATAAACACTAGAAACATTATATTAATTTATACTTAGACAGTATATATACAGCAGTGCCAACATGAAATGTGAAGTGTGGTTATCACCTGATTATTTATTCAACAATAAATTCCTCCAAGTTAACCTTTCAAAATGTCTAGAGTTAATTCTGAGTTATTCTGATGAATACACATTGTAGTGATGGTGGGACCTGGCTGATGAATACACATAGTCGTGATGGTGGGACGTGGCTGATGAATACACATTGTAGTGATGGTGGGACGTGGCTGATGAATACACATTGTAGTGATGGTGGGACGGGGCTGATGAATACACATTGTAATGATGGTGGGACCTGGCTGATGAATACACATTGTAGTGATGGTGGGACGTGGCTGATGAATACACATAGTCGTGATGGTGGGACGTGGCTGATGAATACACATTGTAGTGATGGTGGGACGTGGCTGATGAATACACATTGTAGTGATGGTGGGACGTGGCTGATGAATACACATAGTCGTGATGGTGGGACGTGGCTGATGAATACACATTGTCGTGATGGTGGGACGTGGCTGATGAATACACATTGTAGAGATGGTGGGACGTGGCTGATGAATACACATAGTCGTAATGGTGGGACGTGGCTGATGAATACACATTGTAGTGATGGTGGGACGGGGCTGATGAATACACATTGTAGTGATGGTGGGACGTGGCTGATGAATACACATTGTAGTGATGGTGGGACGGGGCTGATGAATACACATTGTAGTGATGGTGGGACGGGGCTGATGAATACACATTGTAGTGATGGTGGGACAGGGCTGATGAATACACATTGTAGTGATGGTGGGACCTGGCTGATGAATACACATTGTAGTGATGGTGGGACGTGGCTGATGAATACACATTGTAGTGATGGTGGGACCTGGCTGATGAATACACATTGTAGTGATGGTGGGACGGGGCTGATGAATACACATTGTAGTGATGGTGGAACCTGGCTGATGAATACACATTGTCATGATGGTGGGACGGGGCTGAACATGTGTCATTGTGGGTCTCTCGCCATTTATTGCTGGTCATGCTGTCCAGCACTTGTTTGACTGGTCCACACTCAACAATTATTTACAGGCCACTGCGACATCACTTGAATATTGTTGACTGCAGTTTAGAAATAATGTTTATTCACTACATTTTGAATCAATTAACGTTTACTCACTACATTTTGAATCAATTAACGTTTACTCACTACATTTTGAATCAATTAACGTTTACTCACTACATTTTGAATCAATTAACGTTTCCTCACTACATTTTGAATCAATTAACGTTTCCTCACTACATTTTGAATCAATTAACGTTTACTCACTACATTTTGAATCAATTAACGTTTGCTCACTACATTTTCAATCAATTAACGTTTGCTCACTACATTTTGAATCAATTAACGTTTACTCACTACATTTTGAATCAATTAACGTTTACTCACTACATTTTCAATCAATTAACGTTTACTCACTACATTTTCAATCAATTAACGTTTGCTCACTACATTTGGAATCATCCATGAACAGAGAAAGGAACCTCAAACCACACTGTCTGCATCTTCCTGAGGAACAGGCACGACCAGAACTCACCAACACAGGGATGTCCAGGGCTGTGATAATGGCTTCAATCTTATCCTTGATTTCAGCTGGCTTCACCTTCATTTTCTCAATCCCAGCCTGGTTTGTGAAGAAGACAACTCGGAACCCATCTTCATCTAGTTCCTTCATCATTGCCTGCACCCTGTTGTCCCAGAACTCCCAGTCCTTGGCGGCTGTAGGAGACAGAGTGAGTGAGTGAATCTCACCAATATCCCTGGCAGCTGAAAAGTGTACTCAGGCATATGATGTAATGCCCCATGACAACAGGTTCCAGCATCCTCAGCTTTTCTTAAAAACTGTCATATATCATAAATTTGACTTGGCACTTTTTGGAAAAAACACTCCAAGGTTAAACTGTCGGCATCCACGAACCAGGTGAACATGGCATCCAACTTATGCACTTAGGCATCTGGAACACCACTTAAAAGGGTTCAGCATCCGATGTACCAAATGGGGGTTGCCTCTCTCCATAAATTCAAGACAACATCTGTACACATCATTACTGTTACACAATGTTAAGTAATGTTTCTCAGCTCCTTGCTCTGACTGACCCTTGAAAATGTTCTGGTGGTCGGCAACTAGGCCTATTGACATCTTGACCATTATACAAGTTCGCTAAATTAATAGAGACAAACATAAAATTTAGTGAAACTGAAACTGCTACAACCTTCAAGCAAGAATTACATTTCTAACTTCACAGCAAATAATATTCCTGGACATAATAGTCCAGTCCTTATTCAACCATAGTATCTTGAAAAAGCAATGCCATTAAGAAAGTGGTCAAATGTAACGATGTCATAATTGGGATAACACTTTCTTAGTAAAGTACAAATTCTAGTACTCATTTGGGTTGAGTCTCCTTTGGGATTCGAACCCACACTCTCAGAGTGAGGCACCAAATCACAAGCACAAAAAGTGTCATCGAGTCACTTGTCAGAGGGGTACACAAAGTATGTGATCTAGACTACTAGTTGTCTGACTTTCATTTTTTGGGGAAGCCTCAGTGGCTGAGATGCCACACTCTGTGGGTGTGGATTTGAATCCTGAATGGGACACAAACCAAACCAGTACTAGAATTTATACTGTACTAAGAAAGTGTTATCCCAAATATAACATTTGTTACATAGTATCTTGAACAATATGGAAACATTGGTTCACACCATGTTTAACATGTTGCTCAACCTTACAGTCACACATTTATCACATGTTGATAAATAAAATCATTGTAAGCATATGTTCTTAATTGTTCATACATAAAGCTATGGCTTCTAGTTTGTTATGAAGTTATCTGATAAGTAATATACATGTATGTCATTCCAAAACTGCATAATGCGTTATTTTTTTCCAATGTGATCAATTAATAAACTATCATAAAAAGATTAATAAATATCATAAACCAAAATTACTATGTAAGTATTCATTTGAATTTAATAAATAATAATCTACAATTATCAAGAAGTCGCACATGCAAGAATTGTTTTCCATCCAAAGCTAACCAGTCACATGACATCATTATAAAGGCGGGAGAACTCCGGTCACTCATCTGCTTAGGTCATGAATCTCATTTGCATATTGATTGACGGCTTGTTCTCGTTAACAGCCAGCGCTGGGTGCGTGAACTGGCTCGTACAATCACACGTAGGGTGAAATAGGGCTACATAATAAGCCGTAACGTGTCGTACCCGTTGCAAATTTCCTCCCGCTTGCCGTTCGTATGACGGTGAAATCGATGTCAAATCCAGCAACCTTCTCCCTCCCCTCTAGAGTATCCGAGCTGAGCAGGATCAACGGACACACCCCTTTCAGCTCTTTTCCTGCTTGGGTCCATTTCATATTATTCGGCAAATCAGTCTCCCCTTTCGCCTTTTTAGCCTTTGCTTTCGTGTCTGCAACTGCTTTTCGTTTAAGGGTTGCCCTGCGAGTTCTCATTTTCAGTGTCTTACACAATGCGACCGACCGACTGATATGATAACTGACTACCCGGTAAAGCCGCACACCTATCATTTATATTGGCCAACCCGGGCATGCGGGGACACGATTTGTGACGTCACAAGTAAACAAGGATATACGTGCTCGCACTTGTTCCAAAGGGAGATAACTCTAGTATACCGTGTCTGCTGACAAGGCAGATTTGATATTTTTAACGAATTGAGTCATATTATATTCTCATTGTAGTTTTCAGCCAGCTGGAAGAGTGGTGAATTAGTCGTATGTTTGTTATTTTGCAAATAAATACATACTTTTTCATTATGTCTTTTGTTTTTTGTATATCCTACCAGAGACCGTAATCTGTTTCTTCATAAATGGTGGATGTGTGAGATCTGTGCTTTAATGGAATATTTGTGACGGAAAACTTCGAGAGTATGCACAGTTTTCGAAGACATCGACCCGCTTGGTGCGTTGCTATACACGTGTCATTTAGGGGGAAAGGGTGGTCCTACAAACTGCTTGTTCTGAGGACGAATATTGCGTCTATTTTACATATTGCATACTTGCTTACTCACTGGCATGTGTCGACTTCATGCATGGCCTATTCCCTTCATTGACATGCGAACTAAAAATAATTTTCATAAAGAAATAATTAACTAAAGGCCATAGCATATCACTCTATATATATTTCCACATAGCATAGTTTTAAACCTGTATGAAAATAACCCAATACGATTTCCATTAGCTCGATAAGGACTGGAAGAGTGCACTGTGGTGAAGTAGGCGTATATATAGTAAAACAGTACTTGTCCTTTCAAAATGTTATGTCTTGTTCGTTATCCCTTTATAATTATTTTATATTTTCATTATGCATATGCACAAACTTGAAATGGCTAATGATTATCATAGTTTACGCAAAAATACATCTATCTATATCTATAATAAATGTATAACCTGGTTTATTTCATACTTTAATGTCTTCGCTGATTTGCAATAGCTGTATGTGATAATTGCTCAGAATTACCACACTGAGACAGTTCTGTGATGGTGCGTCGTGTTTTGGGTATACACGGAGCCGATCGATCACCATCAATATACACAGACTCTGCAGTGGATGTTGGTGCTAATTTGCTTCGACTGAAAACTTTGGAGGATCCAGAGGGGGGAGACCAAATGTATAAAATGCTGTAGGCAGAAAAATCATCTACGAGAGAATTTTGATATTTTGGATCCCTCCCTTTTAAAAATTTTGGATCGGCCCTTGGAAAATATTGTATTAATTAATAGCACGTTAACCAAATTCGGCACTGCTAAATATCCGAGCGGTCGCACTCACCACTGTTCTAGAGCTTTGTGTTTTAACTATTGACAAATAATTAAGTGTTCATACGTAATGCAGCTTGGTATGGGTTACCGTTATAAATTTATTTCTAGTTTTGAATAGATCTCGACTAAATCTGAACAATTCTTCTGCTGAGAATTTCTAAATTGCATATACTTTGTAAAATAAAGCATCAAATTAAAAATGGTCTGACACATCGTCTTTTGCAGACTGGCCACATATTGTCTTCGTACGGTCACATGATTGTATAAACTATATATATATATATTTATTCTTCATTAATAGTTGATCGCGTGTATTGTGCACGTTTTAATTTTACATGACACCATAACTATGACTGGTGACGGGCCTGACAGAATCTCAGGCGCGAAGTGATACGGGCCCGACCCGGCTGGCTGGAAGGTTCCGCTGGCTCGCTGGGCACCGCCGCACTTGTCTCTCGGCTGACCCATCTAGCAGACTCATGTTGCAAATCCCAAGGCTTCTACAATATTACGGAATCTTCTTTTGCTTTCCGATTTGTTTCTTGGCGTTAACATTAATCATAAATAAACATATGGCTGAAGTAATTATGTGTAAAAGTAGTGGATTAACGGTAACTTTTTATTTGTTCAGAATGTTTACAGATCTTGAACTTGTCGAGCGTTCCCGCTCTGCACGCCATCTTCGGCTAGTTTCTCTCCCAGAATTCCGCAGCCAATTGCGCATGCGTTTTGATACCAATGCAAATGGCGGCACTTGTTATTGTTCCATGGCATTCGTGATAGAGGGACATTTCTAGGACAGATTTGACACCTTTGCAGGTAAAGATGATCCCAACGACAAACAAGCAAAGTCAATTAAACCTTGATTTGCAACCCTGACACCAATTCAGTGCTCCAAGATACGATTTATACACCGAACTTTAATCGTTTCCGAGGGGTTTTGCAGACCCGATTTTCGATTTGCCAGCGAGGAGGAGAGGAAAATCGCCTCTATATACCTATCAAATTGTCAAATTTCTTCATATTTTCTAACTGCAACAAATTCTATAAGCTTAAATCGCCTTTATTTCAAAATTGCCTTCTGTTTTTAAACGCATCTCCGGTCGATCCATGCCGGCGAAATTCCCCGCATGGTGAATTCGGTAACCAGTGTAAATTGAGCACGTCCCCACCTCAAAATATCGAAGCGAAGGAAAGCCGAATGCTTGTCACCCCCTTTAGAATTCACTGGCGTTGAACTTAATTGGGGTTTCTTGTTAACAGAACCGTTTACACTAGGGTATTGTTATCGTTTATTACATTGTAAACTTTGTGTTCTCATTTTCTACCTGCAAAGATTGTTTACATTGGATATTTCATGTCAAGAAAAATGGCCTCTTATCCAGGTCATGGGTCTGAATTTTGACGTTTCATCAGAGCTTTCGGAGAATTAACCTGCAAGTATATTTCAGAACCATTTTTTAAAAAGTGATGATCGAGATAAATGGAGGGGAATTAAATGTATGTGTCTTAAGCTTTGACAAGTGAAAGTGTAGCCCACTGTGTCGCTGGAGTAGAGGTCATGATGGTAATCCTCAAAATGTTTTTCATTTTAGTTTCAGTTGTTAAATAACATCAAACCTATATGATTTAATGGGACACACTTTCGTATAATGAATATGAACAAGTAACTCAATAGTGGGGATCATCAAAAACAGAACTGTCTGACAGGAAGTTTGTTACTTGGGGGTCCATATTTCTACATTTATATGCATACTGGTGGCAATGGTGGAATGTTCATTTTAACTAAATTTCTGAATCATACTGGAGTAAATTTTAAGTATTTTAAGATTTGTAAGTTTCTGTATGTCCACGATATGTTGGCATTATATTTTAGGTAACCTTTGCTGCATGCACTTACATTATTTTTTACCAAAGTTTGTCATTGAAATATGTGTAGGCTACTGCTGCAAAGAATATGGTTTGTTGTTGGATAAGTCCTGATATTTTGATTGCTTCTGACCCAGTTATCGCATGACGATGGTTCGATAGTAGTCATATGAAAACTGATATATAGGTCAATCCTGTGTCATTTTCGTAATGACAATATTTTGTCATCAATCCAACTGACTTTTCATTGTTTCAGGCTTGAAATACAATTTACACTTATGTTTTGGGGGTTATGAAATTAAACAAAATTCTGCTTGTCCAATACTTGCCAAAAGAATTCAGGAAGGACTGGTGACAGTTCCTTATTCTACCACTTTTGCCATCAGGTAGATGGCAACTCTGCAGCAGGTTATTTTTGCAGGCTAGTGAAAACAAAAATTAATTCTAACCCTAGTCACGCAGGAATGTTTTGAATTCTTACTTTTAATGTAGGACTTCCATACGTCATACTCTTGAGAATACAAAATGAGTGAATGAGTTAGGGTTTATGGCGCTTTTAGCAATATTCCAGCAATGTCACAGTGGGGACACCAGAAATGGGCTTAACACATTGTACCCATGTGGGGAATTGAATCCAGGCCTTCGGCTTGACGAGCAAACACTTTAACCACTAGGCTATCCAACCGCCCCAAGATGAGATATGTGTTGTGTTGACCATGACAATGTGTATGTGGTGTCAAACCAAGTAATACAAATTGAATAATATGCTTTTGTCTTTAGCCTTAGGAAATAGATCTTTTCCATATTTTTTTCCTTAATCATATGCAAAGTTTTGAAAAACTCCTTTATTTGGCATATTGCCAAACAAAACTTATTCCTGTCTCACTGTATATTTTAATACAAATAACATTGAGCATGCTGAGTATCCTTAGTGTAGACATTGCTTCTGATAACAAACAAGCCAATTTAGTGAATATGATGTGTTTTCTCTCTGATTCAATATTAGATCTTTCATTTGTCTTTTTTTCCCCCTTTTTTGAATAAGAAATTTAATACCTTAATATACTATTGGCAGTATTTTCTTTAGTGAAGTTTACGATTGATTACAAAGTTAGAATTAATATGGAATTGTATCTAATTTAACATAAAAATCTGGTCTTTCACATATGCATGGCATAGTACTGTATTTATCAATTGTTTATTATGTTCTGTTTTGATCCTGTTTGGAAAATTCCAGCGAAGATGCTATTGATAGTGAACCCTTCAGATTGTTGTGATCATGTTTGTAGTTAAGTTATCTTCTCTTTAATTACATATAAGACTAGAGTGACTCCATCTGTGATTAATAATATCATCAATTTATTGATATATGAGCAGTACAAAGTGCTCGGTAAATACCTAATAAGTGTTATATAATCCAATTTCATTCTTGTGCAAACAACATTTATGATGTGCTAAGTCTTGTAGGAATTTCATGCCGAGATAGATCCCATTATCACACGCAGCTTCCAAATGTGTCATTGTGTCACAAGTTTGATGTGAACAATTAGAAACATCAGTGATGAATGGAGGTTATCAGCAATTGTGTTTTTGGATGGTAAATATCCTGTATTAGGAATATTAAACATTGTGTTTATTTCTAATACAGCATTTGTACCATCCCAAAACACACAAGCATGATAACCACTTCATTATATAATTGTCATTCTAAAATTCTGTTGTTAGAAAACATGTTCTGACCTCTAACAAGTTTTTCTGAATGTGCACATTAATATATTAATTCGGAAGGTCAGTAATTAGTCAGTCAAACTGAGACAAAAGTAAATTTTTATAAACATTGGAGTTAGACAATGCCAAGTTGCCTACACATTACTTTTCTGTTTCCCTTGTCTGCTAGACAAATTGCCCTTTATCAAAGGAAAGCTACTCTAGTCTATGATAGGTCACCTTTGTTTAGAGACTGCTTGTCCTGTCGTAGCGTTACGAAATGCTGTCAGATGTCCATACAGCGACAAAATGAAACAAGGTAACATTGTGAAAATTTCAACCAAATCCAACTACAGTTATAAAAAACTCAAATGGACCACTAATTTTGGTTTGTTTTTACCGTAGTTCGTTATTAGTATTTCTACTGAATTTCTTCACTCTAGCTGTCACATTTTAAAGACAGAATATGTCCACTACAAAAGCTATAGCATAATAACTGTTTTACTATTGTTAATTGAGGGTTTAAATTGAGGACAAGGTGTCTGTACTTAACCCAGTTAATCACTTGCCTTCAATTGTTTATTGCCGCATTGAAAAGTCTCTTGTGGTTGTGGATGTTTTGATTGGTGACTTGTGAGCAGTGCAGAGGTTAATAGTTTGCTCTGAACATAAACACTGCTGTAGATAGGCAACACACTGGACCACAAAGTGTGTTAGCTATATCCATTATTTTGTTATATGCATGTTCATTATATCAATCAATTTTATACAATAAAATATATAGTGAATGGCCAGGACCAAAAAAACATGCACTAATATGGAAACTGATCCCGCTAGTGTCCTTGCTAAATTGTTTAGTAATATATTTCTCCTAAGTTGCACAAACTTGTACAATGCTTGAGCTACGTCCCTGTTCGACACTGATTTTTGGTGTCTTAGACTATTGTTTTGATATTGATAACAATTATCCCCCAAATTTGTCCAGATTCCAGATGTTTAATTTGACTCCATCACCGTTAGACATGGTCATCACCATGTTTGTTTGTAAATACTGAAAATAGTTCCTACCTGACCTTTTATTTTTGCATATATACTGTATGTGAGACGAGTGTTAGAAATTGACACCAGTCCCGAGTCCTTGACAAACTGCTCAGTTGTTAATGTATCATAAAGACTAGTAGAAATTTGCCATTTTTAATTTTTTTAACATATTTTGAATTGTTTAATTGTTAATTCTACCATGAATTTTGAATTAACTTGATTCTGATTGGTCAATCAGAGGCTATTAAATCACAATAAACCCCCCTGATTGAAACAGCTAGTTTGACTGCCGCATCACCGCGGAATCTAATACTCATAGAATAGTACTATTTTCAGTCATTGTCAGTAGGCATATTTAAATAATTATATCTACAATTACAGGTTACAAAATGCACAGATGCAGTTACTACAATATTCAAAGGATGTGTGGCAATACATTTTGTGCAAAAAACACGATAACAATCTACTAAGGGAATGTATTTACGTTTTGGAGAAGACAGAGAGCTTGGAATATTTACGCTTTTCTATGTACGACTGTCACGTCATATATTTTGCGTAACAGTGAGCGATATGACGTCATAATGGTGACCTGCGATGTAGAGCAAAAGCCTTGCAAAGCTTGCTTTGTTTTCTTTAGGGATTCCCACATCATGTTAGCTTACCAAGTTGCCATGCTTGTATGTTTTAAATGCCTGTCATATGTTCGAGTGAAGTATTACGGTGTAAACAAACTGCTTGAGTATATACAACGCCATATTTTGTTCGGTAATTCCGTAATTCAGATCCATAACCCACTCAAAACACTGGACTCAACCCATGCCGCTTCACTCAGTATATTTGCTAACACCAAAGAGTTCGCGTTTAATTCGTCATGGTAGAATTGAGATAAACATACTGTGTTTTCAATGTAGAGCTAGGTTACCGCGCTAAATTTAACATTTGAAACCTCATGCTGCGCGTTCTGTTCCAAATTCAATTTAGCGGGGTTAAATCTACAGGGAACCTAGCTCTACAATGAAAACACAGTATGTTTATCTCCTAATTGAAACCAAGTTTGAATGATGATAACCAATCACTATATGGTTCGTTTATTGAACAACGTAGATTTAAAAAGATTTTAATATTTTCACTGGGTGCCATTTTACACAACTAACTGCAATTTGAGCCAAATATGTAGTGACATTCTTCCTGTCTGGTAAGAACCATCAAGCTTCCAAAAGCCTTTGATTCTGTCAGTCTGCAAGGTCATGCCAAAAAAGCTCAAATAGAAAAAAAATATTTTTTTGCCAGGCTTGATATAGAAATATTCAGGGTATTGACACTTTATGCATAGGCCTTGTCTTGTTCTTTTGTCTGCGATTAAGCCACAAGTCTTGTGTCTAGTTAAAGAGAATTCAGTCAAGTAAGCTCCGTAAATGATAAACATGTATATTTAACAACCCTAAAATCTTCTGAAATGGATGTCAAAGGTCATATCGGGCTAATAGACTGAAAAGCTTTTGTCATTGGCTCATGTAGACTAATGAATTCTTGTGCATACACATGTTGTTTTTGGTTTAATGCAGCACTCAGCAATATTCCAGCTATATGACGGCGATCTGTAAATAATTGAGTCCCGACCAGACAATTGGTTATAGTTTCCGGGACTGAGTTGAGATACCAGTCAACTTTTGATCTTAGCAAATAATGTGTCCCATGCTACTTTGGATTTTTACCATTCCTTAATTTCAACTTTATTTTGTGTTTATGACTTTTAAAATGTTCTTTCCTTAACCTGTCCTTGTGAAAACTTCTATCCTTTCTTAAAAGTGTTTCCATTCACCATACATAATAAATTACTCATATTATTTGGATGCCTTAAAGAATAAGCTATTAATTTAAATCATTTATGCACTATTGGACAGCCATATTGGATTGAAGGTATTTTGTTCATAAGTGCTTTGTTAATGACTCAGGTTGAGGCATGACTTTTGATATCCAATCATTTCTGAAACTGAAAATGGTTGACAACATCAGACAGGAAGTGCCTAGAACCTTGTCACGAAGTCAGCGAGCTCGAACCATGGAGTGCTGTTTTCATGTTCTGATGCAATAGGCATTTCTGACTGTTGTTTCTTGTACTAGATTTGTCCTTCTTTAAATTTAACCATGTCCGATGAAATGTGATTCATTTTGCCATTTTGCCATCAAAGTGCAGGAATGTTGTTGACAGTTCTTGAAACGTGCTAGAATGTAAATAAGAGCGGTCCAGCTGTCACAAAGTCACTACTGAATATTATTATCGATCAAGTTTAATACGTTCTTTACTTCCTGTCTCTTACATCATGAATTGAACAACTGTCTTCTGTCTGAGGATCCATTAACCAGTCAAATTGTGTTTAAATCATGGGGAAATGTTTCTAATCTCACATGTGTTTCAAAGTACCAGTGGGTGCATAAAACAAAAGACAGAAACAAGGCATGATGTTACTGCTGCAGGAAGGAAATTGATATTGGTGTGATAGGGGAAACTGCGAAAGTCACACAGACAAAGCAGTCGTCACCAGGAAAAGTCTTGGGATTAAATTTGCATTTGGGCATTGTTTTAATCGAGAAAGAGAGTCCCTTGTTAAACAAGTGTTTATCCTGGAAAAATGCTTGAATGTAGAGTCCAAAGATCTGTATGAACCCTGGATAAGTAATATGTATCGAGTTCAAGTTTGATTTGAGACCATTACCATTTTTTAGGTTTATCTACTTAAGATCAATATTTTGCACCAGGTCCCAATGTCAGTTAAAAAAGTCTCAAATTGGAATTTGAAATGTCCAAAATTCAGATTATGATAATATTGCTTTTCAAAAGTAATCTTTTTTTAACTGGCGACAGAAAAAAATAAAGAGAAGACAACTTCAAATCTAATTCAACATTATTACATTGAATGCAGTGTTGATAAATCCCAAGCTACCTGCTACAGTCACTTGGTTGACTATTCTTGTCGTAAGAGGCGATTAACAGAATCAGATGGTCAGGCTCTCTGACTTGGTTGATGGCAACTTGATGCATGTCATTGTATCCTAATTGTGTGGTTTGCTGCTCATGATGTCAATCACTGGATTGTCTGGTCCAGGCTCGATTATTTACAGACTGCCATCATATAGCTGGAATATTTCTAAGTGTGGCATAAAAACAACAAACACATGGTGGTCAATCCTACATACATCCAGGTTATCAAAGCAGGTCTCAAAGTTTAAATTTTTACCAAGTAGCCATATGGCTACAAGTAATTTCTTTCCAGGTAGCCAATAGTGTAGGTAGCCAAAAGCATTTGAAATAACTATTGTATGTACAAGTCATAGCACCTGTCTTGGAATTGTATATTAGTGGAAACTGTACTTCAGTTTTGTTATTTGTGACTAGAACAATGATGCAATTTATGTTACTAGATAATATAGGTACATCCTTGCTTATCCAATAAACTATTAACTAAAATTAAATACTAATTACATTACTGCGAATTATTTGTGAGTGCAGTTGGTAGCAGACATGTTTATTTTTGTGTCTACATATGTGTAGCAATCAAATTTAGTTGCCACAAGATATTTTTCAAGGTAGTCATTTGGCTACCTCTGAATTTTAGATTGTAGATAAAGTGAAATTTAGGTGCCAGTGGCGACCATTTTAGTCTCAACTTTGAGGCCTGCAATGTATTGTGAAAATAGTGGGAAACAGTAACAGTTTCAGAAATGTAGGGATAGTCTTTTATTTCTCAGAATGGTTGGTCAAGTTTGTTTTTTTAGTTCTTCTAGGGTAAAATCAAAAGGGCAATCTAAGGCACATTTGGCAATCCAGCAATCTTTAAGTTGCTTCTTGTGGTTCAATTTCCCCTGATTTTCCTTTCTAGGATTGCTGTATGAATATGTGAACATGTTTCTCTGGTTGTAATGAGAGATGTGGCAATGTTGCAGGTGGGTGTTCAATGGATGTTGGAGATGGGTCCGCAGGAGGACTACATCGAGACAGTGCTGACCTGTGAAGGGGACTTTGATGATCCACAGCTTCACAGTCGCCTGGAGAAGTTCAGGCGGAGCTTGAAAGATCTCCTGCTGACGGGTAAGATCAATTTTGTTGTTGATAATTTTACATTCTATGTTAAGTCCAAATCCATACTTTTTGACCATCAAGGACTGAGGTTATCATTATCAGATGATTGTAAGTAAACTTGAAAGATTGTCAATACATTTAACATGATTAACATATTTCCTGTTCCTAGTCGAGGTCCAATATCTTGTTTCTATTGTTTTGTCAGAACTGTCAGTTGATCATCTTATTACTTTGTTTTCAGATATGCACAAGCTTATCCTTAAGAAGGTTGAACCATGGAATAGTGTACGAGTGACTTTCAACATACCAAAAGAGGCAGCTTTAAGACTCAAGCAGCTAGCACAGCAAGGCAATGCAGCACTGCGTGAGCTTGGTGTCTTGGCTGTTCAGATTCAGGGCGATCAAGTTGTTTCTCTTACTATCGCGGGACGTAATAATGAGAGAACAGAGCTTATTCTACGCACAGCTGAGGTGAGGCCAGGGCAGTCTGCTGTGTCAGTGTTTGATACTGGACTTCAAAGTTCTGATGAGTTGAACTCACCTGGACCGAGCAATGTTGAAGTGACTAGAAAGAATATTGCTGATTACTTGAGGCAAGGGACCTCTTTGTTTGATACAATCATAAACCAGTCACAGCCTGGACCAGGTAATGGTGTGTTCAAATCTCCAAATGTTGTTGCAACATCAAGTGAGCCGATCCCATTCCGGGCAAACAATGTTATTAGCACATCGCCTGGTAACACGGCAACGGTCACCAGCCAAACACCAGTGTATATGAGTAACTTCCCACCAGGGAGGAGCCCTACAGGATATCCAGCATCACCAAGTGCAAATTATCCAACATCTCCTAGCGCGAGCAGGAGCCCAGTCCACCAGCCTGGCCTAAAGTACCCTTCTCCCCCAGGCCTTCCACCTGGAATACCGACTGCCCAACCTAGTATGGGCAGCATGAATCATGTTAGACTCCCACCTCCACCCCCATACCCAGGTGGAAACACTGTGAATAACATCCCCAGGCCAGGCAAAGCTGTGAGTGTTTCAAGCCCTTTGCTGGTAAATTTGTTGCAGACTGAACCCTTGGTGGCTGGATTCAACAACCTGAATGGCAGCAAAATGCTGCCACCACAGGAAGGTGGTCCTCCAGCCAAGAAGAGGAGACGTAGGAAGCCTAAGGAAGCAACCAAGCCTTCAGCTGTACCATCTGATGGAGAAGTACCTATACAGAGTGTTCTGAATCCAGCTCTGGATGCAGCAACAATGCTCTCCAATGACCGTGTTGAGAGCTCAATGGACTCTACCAATGCAGGTCATCCTGCTGACCCCAATGTCTCATTGAATCCCAATCAGAGGCTTACTCCAACCTCTGTAGCTCCAATGTTGGAGAGCTCCTCTCATTTAAACATCTCACCACTAAACATTGAAAGTAGACTAAATCCTAATGAAAGTGTGGGGTCTAGTACCCAACCGCCATCCGAGAGTTTAACTCTCGGTGTGGACTCTTTATCTGAGCCATCTATACCAAATTTAATAGAGGAGAAAGGTTTTGTTCACGAACAGCCAGATCCATTTCCACCCGAAATTACTGCAGGTAAAATCATTAACCCATACACAGGGCAGTTAGAACCCATGGACAGGAGCCCTGTGAAAAGTGCAAAATTGGGTGGTGGTGGTGTTACACAAGTGAAAAACAAAGCTCAACGCATGAAATCTGCTTCGAAACCCAATAGGGAGAATGTGCATGATGTATTTCTGAACAGGGGTAAGAAGCATGTAAACAAGAAAAGTGCTACAGTTACAAGTGAGGATGTTCAGGCCTTGGCTATCATGACTGGTCAGATGCCTGTTGCAGGAAGTAGTGATGTGTTTGGTGTTTCTAAAAGGACAGTTGAAAGGGAGCATTGCCCACCATCTGAGAGGTCACCAGACAGTGCAGAGGTTGCTGCTGCTAGTGCAGCAGCAGCAGCAGCAACAACAACAGCAACAGCAACAGCACAAAGTGCTAATGTACCACAACAGATCTATGCAGAAGCCCAACAGTCTAGTCAGTGTGCATCATCAACAGCTGTCAGTGTGTCCACATCTTTGTCCAGTACAGCAATGCCAAGCCCAACTGAGTCTCTAGCTAATGTTACAATTGGTATGGGAATAATGAACTCTGCAGGGCCTTCAGTAGCCAGTCTGGCATCTGCCAAGGCCTCCTCTCCACCATACCCTAGTGGACCTCTTGGGTACCCTTTGTTGGAGACTTCAGGGAAGCGACAGACCCAACCAGCACAAAGTGTGTCTCATTCAGCAGAGCTGCATAATAGTGACAGCAAGTCCCCACTAGCCATGGACAGTGTGTTGCAGTGTACTCCTGCAGCTAGTGAGGCTGTTCTCAGTGTGGCCCAAAGTGCAAAGGCTAGTGCTAAAGTTGACTCTGTTTCATTGCTCAATTCCCCTTCCACCAGAACCACAGATTCCAATTGTATGTCTGCGAGTCCAGAAAACAAGATGCCCTCTGAAGGAGATGACAATTCAAACCACAGTGGCATAATAGGTGATATTACAGCTGATAACCCTACCTCGGCTGGCTCCTTCTTGGATTCGGGGTCTGGCAAAGTGTATAACCATGACTCGGGGGTTGGGAGCTCGTCAGAGCGATCTGATGACACCCCCTCTGAGCCTGGGGACAGCGAGTTTCGATCGACTCACCCAGTCGACTCAGACGAATTGTCCAAATCACAGAAACTATTAGACTGTAAACCAGAGTCAAAGCAGATGACTGTTGGGTATGTGATGGACAATGACCATATGCCGCAGCAGCATAAGGACAAAAGTGACTTGGCACATATGCCATTTACAACCGAAAAAGTGGCTTCTTTAGGGCAAATCAAGAATCATACGAACCTTATGTATGGTCAAACTCCTAGTGATCTCCACCCAAACAATCAAGTTACAGTGCTGCAATGGTCAACCAAAGACTCAAAACCACTTGCTGGCCATAAACATATACCTAATTATGAACTGCTAATGAATTCCCAGAGTGGTAAGTTAAAAAATGGTCCCTTGTTGCCAGACGGGTCAGTTCACAAAAATTTGGATAGGCATTCTTCGTCACCTTCCAAGTCAAAGACTGTTGCAGACATTGAGAGTCCACATAACTCAAACAAACTCTCCTACTCAAAAGGTGTGTATGATTTGTGTGCTTTGACATTTTTGTAGGCATGAATGTTTTCTTTGCAGAAAAAGATGAATAGACCATTTAGACAGGCCAATAGTTGACCTTTTTTTTTTTCAAGGAAACATTTTGCTCCCATATATATTTTCCAGGGAGCAAATTTAAGAAAAGGGGAGCCAGAGAAATACGTCTCTTGTTTCCATTCATATTTCAATGACAGAAATGCTTTCACTAGTAACTATGTGCTTGACCAGTCATACCACTGAAAGGAAGGCCATGTCCGAAATGGGGAGAAATGTGTTTGAACATGTTGAAATGTTTTCTTTTATGTGTTGAAAAAAGTCAAAAGAATTGCTTTGTCATGTCAAAACATGCACCAGTACGACTATAATTGCACATGTTAATCATGCTTAAACTCTTGTCAGGTTGTGTAAATTTTACTAGATTTAGACAACTGTTTTGTATTGGTATATCTGTATCTTTGCCATTTGTGTGTGGATTGGCAAACCTTAGCCTCAGCCTAAATATCTCAAAGATTTGAATATTTATTGCACAAACGTAATTTTGTTTTAACCTAACTGATTTCAAAGTTAGTTTTATTTTCACAAATTGTGTCTGCTTGAATAGCGACGGGGAAGAAAATTTATTTACTCATTTTTTAAATCTATGCATATTCATTGCAAGCATGTTGAAAAGCAGTTTGTGGCAAATAGTAGTGGTTGTAAGGTTGTAGGCTGTAGTGTATCTTGATAGTAAGGTTGTGATACCAGCTGGATATGCGTAACATGAAACTCAACATTTTTATCTCAAGGAAATATTTCCACCATCAAAGGAAATTGATAGCCTAGCTAAAAAGCACATAGTACTCCACTTAGAGGTAGATTTGAGTTATTTAATAAAACAGTGTCTTGAGACATGGTATAGATTGTTAGATACAAGCAGAAGAAAACTATTTATTATTTATGTATGTTGATATTCTTCATGTCACAGAGTGCAGTCAGACTGAACAAATATTTGGTTCAGGGTGTTTCATGTGAATTTAGGTTTATTTTGGTTTTCTGGATTTGATTCATAGATACACCAGAGGAGAGATAGATCATGTTTAATAGGTAGCCAAATAGGTCATTATCGAAAAGGTCAGGCTGGTTTCCGGATGATAACTTTAACAAATGTGATGCACCTGATGTCCCTAAGTGCCCACAGATGAAGACAATCATAAGATATATCCCAACCTTTCATTACTCGGTGAAATTAGGAGATAAACATACTGTCTTTTCAATGTAGAGCAAGGTTACCTGTAGGTTTACCTACACTAAATGAATTTGGAAGCCAATGTGCAGCGTGAAGTTTCAAATCTAAAATTTAGCGCTGTTAAATTTGCAGGTAATCTTTCTCAACATTGAAAACAATGCTCAAGCAGTTTGTTTGCACCATAATACTTCACACAAACTTATGACAGGCACTGAAAGGGCACCTTTAAGAAAACTAAGCAAGCCTTACAAAGGTTTCATTCTACACTGCACGTCACAATCACGTCTGATTGAAATGTATTGCCGCACATCAAATAAATATATTGTAGTAACCACAACTTGGCATATTGTAACCTATGATGTCATTATTTTAATATGCCTCCCAACAATGACTGAAAATGAAGTACTATTCTAATATTAGCTTCTTTGGTGATGCAGCAGTCAGTTGTCCGTTTCAATTAGAAGGGGTTTAATGTGATTTCATACCTCTGTTTGACCAATCAAAATGGAATATTTTCCAAATTCATGGGACCCGTGAATTTCGGGGTAGAATAGGTCTTCAGCAACCCATGCTTGCGGTAAAAGGCGACTATGCTTGTTGTAAGAGGCGACTACCGGGATCGGGTGGTCAGGCTCGCTGACTTGGTTGATGCATGTCATTGATCCCTATTGCCTGGATCGATGTTCATGATATAAATCACTAGATTGTCTGGTCCAGACTTGATTATTTACAGACCGCTGTTATATAGCTGGAATATTGCTAACTGCGGCGTTAAACAACAAACCGACCAACCAACCAAGTTCATGGTACAATATACCATTTACCTAGTCCTACCAACATTCATGCTTAATGAATCACATCGGCCAACAGCCCGTGAAGATCCAGGTAAGAATTGATCTTCAATAACCCATGCTTGTCATAAGAGGCGACTATGCTTGCTGACTTGGTTGATGCATTTCATTGCTTCCCAAATGCGTGGATCGATGCTCATGATGTCAATCACTGGATCAAATAAAATAAATATCAGATACACAGATAGTTTCATCTTAATGATAAAGTTACTCTTAAAGATTGCAAAGCAGGTTAGATTTAACATGGAGAAGAAACATCTCTATACCATGTATACCTCTGACTATTTGTATGTATACTGGTTGTTGTAGTTTTTTAGTTGTCGCTTTTAACATTTAATGTGTGAAGAGATGGATGTATTTTCCACAGGTATGAGTAGCTAAATATTGTCAATCAGCAGTCTACAGTCCTTGCCACTTGATATAAGATCACAGAATGTAGTGATTATTAATTATCGAAGATAGTTGCTTGTTTGCTAATAATATATCATACAGTCTGGGTAGGGATAGGCAGTCAGGTGACCACGCGCCGTTATATGTAGCAGTGTGTTTGTCTCGTACTAGGTAAAAAATGCTGACAATTTTTTCGAACTGAAGGAAAAGAAATGTGCAGATGTATTTAAAGGTCTATGGGTCTTGTTCATGAGGCATGCGCAGCTAAATGTAACTTGCTCGCAGTCACCTGGCTGCCATTCCTAAACCGAATTGAAACCATGTGATTAAAACTCTAATGAAGATGTTTATCCCTAGCGAAATGGATATTTCTTGGAAAGCGCACTTTGCAATTTTTGTCATTACTGTAATATTTAGATTCTAAGAACCGGAATAGCTTGTTTTCACTTAATAAAGTATAAGCACACATGTAACTATCTTCGTTAATTAATAATTGTGTGATTGTAATTATAATTAATTTCGTAATTCTATTACAAGTAGCGAGGAATATAACATAAATTGAATGTGGCAGTTATTTCACTTCTGGATACTTTTGTCTGTCTACCATGATGCAACAATGTGCAACAATAAGACTTACTGACACCTTTGTGTTGTCAGTGATATCAAGAGAGCTTGTGACAACAATAACATGTAGGTTTCTCCTAGAATCTGGGTTGAAATAAGTCCCCAGCTTGAAATGCAACTTTTATAACCAGAGCTCAGGCTCTGTGACTGTTGTGTCTCATCATCCCCCCGATGACGTGGATCATTGCTTACTTACAGGCAACTGTCATGTAGCTTTAATAATGCTGAGTGCCACATTTAACAACGAACAAACATAGATTCTTGTACAATGGTTGGGATAATGACTTTTTGTATCCTTCAATCAAATGTCAAGGTTACCAAATGTCATGGTCTCAATACTAAGCAGTGTTAAGCATTGAAAAGACCAAGGGCCGCTTCGGAAAAAGTTGCGGTTAATCTTCTTCTTTTTCAACAATAAGAATGACTCACTTATGACCTCAGAAAATCATGTCGATGGTTACATATGTTAAAGTCATAAATTATTCATAAAAGGGTGTTACATGTAATTTCGTGAAATAAATCAATAGATGTATGACTGGTACCAAAGACTAACTAATTAATTTCTGAAAATGAAACATTTCGAAAGCCAGATGTATTTCAATGCTATAATTATTTCTCTTTAGTGTGAGAATATTTGTTGTGTAAATGTCATCTGCTTTAGATAAAAGTCTCTATCAGCATCACCGACTCGTACATGGATTTTAATCCCCCACAACATGTTTTGTGTGTGATATTAAACTGAACATCGTCCGTGCAAGATGTTGTTTATGAAAAAAAGTACAATATTTCTTCAGCAAAATTGGCAACTAGATTAGTCTTATGAAGAACTAGTGCCTTTTGATAGTTTGGGACCTTTTTTAACTTATTTTTTGTGTGAAAATTGCTGTAGTGCTCATAAGTGGAGCTTGAAAATAAACCATACATTGTATCTTCACCAAACTTGGCACATAGATAGGTCTAATGGTGAACTGGTGCCTTTTGATATTTTGAAAGGGTTTCTATATTTATCCACGACAAGTAATTGCCATTGCGTGTGATATCGATGACTTTGTCCTCTAGTTAACCATCAATATGAACTGATAACGTCTGTCAACCAAGTACAGGTAGTTTTGAAGTTTTGTGTGAAAACTTAATGACAGTGTATGTATGTGAATTTCATCTGATCTTTACTTGAGGGTTAAAGCTATGTGAGAATATTTAACAAATGCTTTTTGTTTTCTTTAGGGCCGTCATCGGCTGATGGTGAATTGCAAACCTCCAGTCCTCCCACATCCCAGCCAGATGGAGACCAAGGCAATGAGCACCCACCTTTTAGTGCTGACACTCTTAAGACTCAAACGCCCCCAAATTCCCTCTCCACAGGAGACATCACAGATAGAACGTCCAATTTTCAGTGCAATACTAATAGCCCTGAGTGGTTGAACCTTCCTGGGCTAGCCTCCCAGCCTGTAAGCAGTGTATGTGATACAGATACAAGTGATCTGCATGAGCTAAGTCAAAGTTATGCTCAGAGCGGGAGGCTAGAACCTCACTCCCCTGGCGGGCTAGGGCAGTGTATAGCAAACAGTGATGGCAGGTGTCAGGCTTCATCACCAAAAAGTGCAGCAGAGAAATTTTTTCCTGGTATTGCTGACATTGATGGCATGCAAACAAGTGCTAGAGGTATGCCATTCAAAGGTGGTCAAAATCCAGATGGACTGAAAGGATCCAATATTACCAGCAAGTACTCAAAAAGATCCTCTCCTGTGAATGTGAACATGCTTAACCACATATATGCACCAGGATTGCCGCTCCCAAGACGATTGACTGAATCTATTCAGAGATTAGTTAAACCTTTGGGAGATCTACCTCAAATGCGAGCGTGCAAGTCTCCTGGTGCAAGTGGCTCAAAGCAAGGACCAAATGGGGAAAAGTCACCACGGGGTGTTCATGGTGCACGCTCGCCTGGAGCGAGTGTCCCACGAAGTAGTCCCAATGGTGGTATTCCTACAAGTCAGGCAGCATTAGCATCAAGTATGCCATCCAACTTGCCCAACCTACAGCAGAACACTTTGAGTGGAGGTGCTGTCTCAGTGAACTGTACTACTGGCATGTCAGTATCAGCATCTGTGTCACAAACTTTTATGTCCCTTGAAGGGCAATCAGGATCTCAAATGGCTGGCTCTGTTAACCTACAATCATCATTAGCAGACAGGAACTTCTACTCCAGCCCACAACAGCATTCCACACCTTACAGCACATATTCACCCCCGTCAGAAAACCAGCTGTTTGATAGTAACGCAGTAGCAGCTTCTCAAGCAAATGTTGTTGATGGCATCCCTCCTAGTCAGCATCCAGACCTGACAGACTCTGCAGTGATGTCTGATAACCAACAGACCAACATGGCTGATCAGTTAGTGCCTTTGTCAATGTCCCACAAGTGCAATACTCATAGTGGACCCTTGTCACAAGCTAATCCCTCATATGCAAAACCTGTGTCTGCTTCTGCAGATGTGTCTGACTTGAGTGCTGTGAACAAAACACACTCTCATTCTGATCTCAATGACAGTGCTGCTAGCCATAATAGTACAACTACAGAACCAATCAGTACAAGTAATGGGGACAGCTGTTCTGCCCCACTTCCTGTGAACTGTGTCCAGTCTGAAGCAGCACCAACTGCAGGAGAATCTCGGCATCAGGGTGACAGTGTGTCCCTGGCTGATGGGCAGCATCTCTCTCAGCATTCCACAGTGCAAAGTGCGGGTAGTAGTGATGCTGTAGATGTAGCTAGCAATGCTCAAAGGCAGCTTCATGCGCCCATCATCGACACACAGCCAAATCCAAGTGATAGTTCAGATGTGCCAAAATTGTCATCTGTTGATGGGGCAGATGTTGATTCTGTTGATCAACATCCACAAAGTGTTGGGGAGGCTGAGACAAATGAAGGGATACACATCAGCAAAGATGTCAAAGAGGAGGTTGACACAGCCTTAAGTCAAGATGCCACAATTGCAGATTGCTCTGCCAAGGATACCAAACATGAAACTCAAGATCTATGCAGTTCAGAGGCAGCTAACATCTCTGACACTCCTCCAATAATTGAACCAATTGTCCCTCTGCAAACGGAAACCTCAGACATACCCATTACAGAGTACAAGGATGAAAACAATGCATCATCAATTGACTCGCCAGTGGGAATTCCTTCCAGTGATCCTGTAGAAGGACCACAGGATGGAAATGACCAAGAGGAACCAAAACCCATCAAAAAGGTGGCAGAGTTACTTATACAACCAACAGCAAACTTAAATCCATCAGTAGAATCAATGAGGACTGATTCAGCAGGAAGAGAAGAAGATCGGCAATCAGAAAACAAAATCAGTAAGATTGCGGATGAAGTGGAGGATGTTGAGACTGAATCCAAGGGTCAATTCAATACTGTTCAGCCTCCAGTCCTGCAACCAGAGCCAGAGTCCATGCCCACCAGGAGGATCACAAGGAAAAGGAAGTCAACTCACAGTGAAAGTGATGGCAAAGAAAATGACACAGATGCTGCTCCCAAGATGGAAGTTCCTGAGATAACTGCAAAATCAATAATTGCCTTTCCAAACTCTGATGCTGCATCATCAGCAAAGACAGACTCTGCTGCTGTGTCTGGCCCCAGGACAAGAGAAACTAGGAGGCATCCTCACGGTGAAGAGAAGGTGAAGAACCCAGAGGACATGAATGATAAGCCTGCATCAGACAAACAGATGGAGAAATTGGGCCATCTGGACAAACAGCAGCTGTCCCCAAAGGATGGGACTCAGGAGAGGAAAGTTGATGGGATAGGTACACCTAAGGAAGATGACTTATCTGCGAAGAGGGGCAACGCCAATAGACGGAACAAAAGTCTGCCTGTTGCCGGCACTGAAAAGCCACAACCCTACTGTAAGTATCAACTTGATTTCTCTTTCAGAATACAGCCAGGTCTCGTTAATCCGACAATCGGCTTTATCCGACACTAATGACGGGAACCAATTAAATCAGTACTATTTAGACCTGTTAATCCGACAGTCTCGCACTCCGACCCTGACCCCGACACACCTAATTTGCAACAAATTACCAAAATCACTCATTAATCAGTCTCGTTAGTCCGACACGTTCTCTGCCTGCGAGTACACAGCCTGCGTTTTGATGGGAGACGAGTCAGCTGGTAGCTGCATATTACAATGGCTGCAGAGATAAACTTGCCTAACAATAAACAATTCATGCTTTAAATAAAGACAAAGGATTAATCACATCCTTAGATTACCTCAATCTCATTAACATCAGATACAAGTTCTCGCTATTGCCGAGGACATCCCATTACAGGTCATGTCAGAATAACCTTTCGCGAACTATGACCTATCAATGAAATGACAGGAAGTCAACGTTAGCCACTAAGAAAGCAGCTTTCTTTTTTCATTACGTGTTTGTATCGTTATCTATCGTGTAGTTGTCCATTTTTCGATCACGAATGTTGATACTACTTATGTTTGCTTATCCGACATACTCGTTAATCTGATATAATCATATGCAACCAAGCATGTCGGATTAACAGGACTTTACTGCATATGAATTAGACACCAAGAATGTATGACGTGGTTTGTTTCTGAATGTGTTACTATGGTTTCTGAGATGAAGATTAGATGTTTTATGATATATATCTTTTAGTTATTTTTAGACCATTGTTATATACGATTAATGATGATAACTGTTCCAAATTTGCGTATTATATTTACAAATCGTGTGTTCTTCTTGCTCCAGCTTTTTTTGACATTTCAATCATCCGTGGACGAACCCGGAGCCAATCAGCACCAATGACTGAAAATAAAGACCAGAAAATTGAGAAGGAGAAAGAGGAATCTCCTGACTCACAGAAAAGATCAACTAGATCCTCACGACAAAAAGGTACAGATTTCTGCTTGTAAAGGTACTGCTAACCACACGTTTACAGATGTATGCTTCCAGTTGAGTCAGCTTGTGGGCTATTTATTCAACCTGTACTGTGAAAGGATATTGGTGGGGGACATAGATTTACATTAGCTGTGTTACTTTTAAGGGAAAATAATTTCTGAATGTATGCTGTTTTATCTGTGTATGATTCTCTCCAATGCTATTGTTATTGTGGATGCAAGTAACATTAAGCTATAGATAGCGATATCAATATTTTATTACAGGTGACTGATGTCATAAAGTGAATATGTCAGAAACTGATTGATTCCATTGAATACTGTATTTCGTGGTATGAAAAAATCTCCGTGCTGACAAAAGAACTGCATTTTAAGACAACTGATAACTTTTTTATTCAATTGCAGCCACTGACAAAATTTCCAAAAAATATACTCAGCATCATTATTGAAGGGCCACCTAGGTGTGTAGGGTGTCAAACATGAACATATGCCAACAAGTATCAATAGATCTGAGTATGATTACAGAGTGATTAACAGTTGAACATGTTGTTTATGTGCATCTCACACTGATTGGATGCTTTTTTTAAACTGGAAAAATGGATTACTATTACTGAATTGTGGAAGATTGAAGGCAATTGGAAAAGCTAGCCAAACACACACACCTGAATACAACCAGTCGTTAAGCCATGCACATGCAATGCGGGACAAGTAACAGTCATCTCTCTCTCTCTCTCTCTCTCTCTCTCTCATTCTCACACACACACACACACACACACACACACACACACACACACACACACACACGGAAGTTGAAAATGCAATAGTATTTTAGTTTTCTTTGTATTGTCTTAAATAATCAAGTCTGCATGAGTAATCTCAATTTTGTGCTCAGTTGTAGTTGTTGCATTGCAGATTTGATGCTATTGGACGCTCCAAGTGATGACCCTTTGCTTCTCCTTACAGATCACCCTGAACAACCAGTTGCCAAGCGACGCCGATCACGTGATCACAGATAGAAGTCTCACTGTAGACCTAGAAGAACTACTGAATACTTCACTTACATAGTCCATTGTAAATAGGCCAGTCACAGATGACCGTGTAGAACACTTCATGCGACTTTGTTTCGTTGAGAGAGTGCTCATAATAAGGATGCCAGTTTCCCTGAAATTCCATAAATCAATGTGGTAATTATCAGCATGTTGTACATAGCCAGAATGTATATATCTAATGCCGACTATTTAAGTTTGCTGGAACTCTGTACAGACTTAAATCCTGACTGTTTCAAGTGATATTGCCCCCAGACCCTTTTTGAGAATTTAGAGAATATATTATGACTAATTATTGGTTTCACTTGGTTATCACTATTGATAATTCATAGGGGATTTATCTAGTACATGTAGATTATGTACAATTTTCCAAAACTATTTGTTATTTAAAGATATTTTTTTTAAGAATCAAAACCCATTATTGATGATGTTTTGCTTTTGACCACACTTCATGCCAAATGTTTACATGCATAGTGTATGGGTTTGACACCCTGTTCGTGTTTTTGTGTGAGCGTGAAAAAAATGTGATAGTTTTTGACAAACTGCCATGTGAATGCATAATTTGACATTTGTAATACTTTTGAGAGATACACACCTCTCAAACTGGTTACCATTAACTGTGTGAAGACTGTTTTCTAGCATCTTTTCTCGTGTGTGTATATAACGCCTTTCCATAGTGATGTAACATACATACTCTCACACAGCTTTTTGCAGTTACTAAATCTTGTTAATATCATGAAATAAACGTGTGGTACTAGAGTGATTTTCTTCGAGAGACTTATTGAAGGCTTACATTTACAACTGTTTTGCTAGTCTTTGTTGTACAGTTTTCATTATTAATATTTTTTTCAAAGATTACAAATCATAGAGATACATTGACTGACTGTATATATCATTCTACATAATACATACATAAATGAGGATCCTTTAGAATCACTTATGTTGTCTTGTTGTTTCTGTTTTAGTGTGATTTGAACTGCAGTGGCCACCTAGTGTTGAGCTACCTGACTCTCACTGGCAGAGCTAGCTTGCCTGCTCATTTGCTGACTTTCTGTTCTTTGTTAGGCTGGTTGTCAGATTGGGCTTAGATGCTTTCCTCTGCAGTCTCATCACTGAAAGGCTGTATATTTTTTATTTTTATATACAGTATTTGTGAATAAAGTATAGATCTTATTTCATAACAAAGTACCTATATCTTTGTGATACTTTGATAAAGAGGATATAAGGGCTGAAGAACAGTAAGGTTAGATCAGGGTTAGGCACCATCTGGTAAATATTACCAGTCCACAGCTCAGTTGTGACTAGTTGTTTCTTGAAAGTAAATTTTGGGCGAAAACGTTTTCTACCAGATTTTCACTTGTCTCAGGATTAGTGGGCATGTCTGATAGTGTGTGTGAAATTAGGGATGAGATGACATGTAAACTAAGATTGAGTGTACTCAGTAATTATGACTCTTTAATGAGCATCCCAACAGAAACTCATGACTACAGAGAAGGCATGCATTTCTGAATTAGAACACTTACAGCATTTTAATAGTCCTTAGATGCTGTGAGTTCAACTACATAACACACTTAAGGAGATGGATCTGTATTATTGCAATTGGTATTATGTGGAAGATACATTATGTGGGCCCTTTGTCAATCTCATTAAAGCAGATCTTTTACTCCCGATATGACACTCACACCCACACCACCTTTTTTTCATTAAGATGTGTCAAATTCTCCATAGAGAGGTCATGTGTGAATTTTCTAATCCAGAATTTAGAGGTATCTAAATACTTAGTAGACACGAGCGAAGCATTAAGAGCAGCATTATATGATTTCTGTATTTTGAAAATGAACATGAATGGTCAGTTCCGTATGAAAAAGAATAAAGACCAGGCTATTACATTGTTGTGGATATTTTATATGTCTTCTTGTTTATGAGTGTCATGGCATCTACACTCAAAAGGGTGTACTATTGGGGGAATATTTGTGTTTGAAGAGTGAAATCATGGAGGGATGGTGAGATCTTAAGCACAAAGGTATTGTATCGAAGTAAAAGATCTGATTTAAATGATATTGTGATGTGAGTATTAACACCGTGGAAAAGGTCATACATGTTTCTTGCACACACATCAAGAGACAAAGAATAATATGGAGACAAGGTATCCCTTGCTCTGAGGTCTTGGAAAGCACCTAACACTAAATAAACAAATCTTCTCTTTTCACCCCTACCTCTGATGGTGCATTTTCCACTGTCAATTGATCCTCGATGGAAAGAACAAACAGGATAATCCTCTGGACAAAGATGATGTAAATGTACATTGACATCCCTGCAAAATCACATTTAAGCTGTCTGATGGAGCTTCAGCTCTTAGATTGTGTTGATTTGTCCTGTGACATGTTCATTTGTTGAACCAGGTGGTGTTGAAATATAATAGAACACATCCATTAGGCCATAATACTTGAATCATCCATGCTTGTCTTTTAAACCCAGCACCAACAAGAAGAGGGTTTCGCTTTGTGTGACCTTTCTTTTCTTGATAGATTACACAACAGACATTCATGCTTCATTTAGCCACATTGTTTGACAGATGTCAATAAAAAAATGATATGCCTCCTGCCTTACATTGAACATTTTGGATGAAAAATAATAATTACTTTATTATGTCTGAAAGTTTGAAATATAGGATTCATACAGCCCTGACTGAAATATTTCTGGGTTATGATCATGTTAAATGTTATTAATAATAACAAAATATTTTGCCCACAAAGATATTTATCGTGAGGTATATCACCTTCATAGCCCTGGGACATATTAATATTGGAGGGCCATCCATTTAGTTGAGGCCGATAAAGTTGAATGTCTATTCAAATCTAGAAATTATAATAAGCAAAACCCCATATGTAAAAAAACCCCACATTTCTCGGATTGTTTGTGGTTCTGTTAATGAAAACGTTTTGAATCATCGTAATTAATGCAGACCAAGTAAACACTGACCAAATTTTCACAAATTCAATCATGGGGTCCATGGTCATGAAACTATCCCCCGAACACAACCAGTTGGCAGTAGCAGCACGTGCAGGGAATGGACACATGGTTTTAAAAAACATAAACATTAGCTAATGACGGGAAGCAATGCGTCAATTTTTGAGAGTTGAAAATCGAGGCAGATAATTTGTTCCAAACGTGCAATAGTCAGTCATGTGGTTGCACATTTAAACGCCAGTTATTATTGGCTTAGGCTGTGGTACCAAGCCCCAGGGTCACGACAGAGGCAGGATAGGCAGGAACCATTCCCTACGTGACCAATTTCTGGCGTCACGTCACAGAACTGATGAACACTTTACGCCAATGTCAGCATTAGTCAGACCTCCGTAAGAAGCAGATGACGTCCTGCTGGTCTCCGTTCTCGACGTCCTGCAGTTAGTCCACCACTTCACAGACAAGCACGCTTGCAGTGGTGCCGACGTCTTCAGCGTTGGAATCAACGTCAGTGATCATCAGTGCTTCTACTGATGAAAGCAGATTCACTCTGTCCTTCCATGATGGTCGTAGGCGAGTTTATAGACGGCAACATGAACGTTGTGATGAAGCTACTGTAGTAGTGTCTTTTAATTCATTTGAGGGTGGTTCAATAATGGTATGGGTAATGGTACAGCAACATCAGCACGTCAGCACGCTAAGATCGAGACCTGCTCCATTTGGTTAGGGGACAACACTTTGCCACAAGCATTTGCCAGGAGAACTGGATGCTTAACAGACAATTGTCATTACAGGGATTGAGAAATCGGCTCAGCACAGCAGATTTGAGGTCAAGGAGGGTGATCAGGTGTCCTATGCTGTGAGATCGTCATCACAGGGCCGTTTTGGCATGTTGTTAGGCGAAATGTGTCTGGAACCTTAGCACATGAGGGAAGTTCCACTGGTTGGATGTTTTTTGTTTTTTGCCACACACAGCAATATTCCAGCTATATGACGGCGGTCTGTAAAATAATCGAGTCTGACAATCCAGTGATCGACACCATGAGCATCGATCCACGCAATTGGGATCGATGACATGTATCAACCAAGTCAGCGAGCCTGACCACCCGATCCCGTTAGTCGCCTTTTACGACAAGCATAGTCACCTTTTACGGCAAGCATGGGTTGCTGAAGACCTATTTACTGGTT
Source organism: Haliotis cracherodii (assembly GCF_022045235.1). Lineage (NCBI taxonomy): Eukaryota > Metazoa > Mollusca > Gastropoda > Lepetellida > Haliotidae > Haliotis > Haliotis cracherodii. Next base: position 53,631,943 of record NW_027266297.1, read on the forward strand.
GGATGAGAGCTGGTGGTTGTGTGTCACAGACGGGTGTGTTAGCGGGACAGAAACACGACATACAAGCCCGGGAACCTTCGTCCCACTTCTCCGCAGGATCAGTCATAATGTGGGGGTTCAGTTCTTGGCCCAATACCAGTTTCTATCACTGTAGACACCTTACCAGTTGGAAGAATTGCAAGATCACATGAGCTCAGTTTCTATCTGTAGGCTGATGATACACAACTCTATCTAGGATCCACACCATTGTCACTATCATCGGTTAAAGTGAGTGAGTGAGTGAGTTGGGTTTAACGCCGCTTTTAACAGTATTCCAGTTATATCGCGGCGTGACAGCTTAATGTGGGAGGAAAGCCCGAAGTGATGCAGGTCTTGTTAATCACTTCGGTGAAACCCACGAGCACGGGTATGGTGCTGACAAACCTTGAAACATAATCGGGGCGAACCGGGATTCGAACCCACAATCATAGGTTTCTGGCGTGCCCAAGGGACGCAACTCTGCACAGCGAATTGCGGCGCCTTAGACGACTGGGCCACCCGTGCCCCCCATCGGTTTAAGAGACATTCGAGAGAATCACAGCTTATATTTTTTACATCAAAAGTTGGATGATGACAAACTTCCTCAAATTGAATTTTGTCAATGCTGAAATTTTTATCATCAGTTAAAAAATAACGCAGCCCTAAATTCATTTTCCCAACATGGATACAGTATTGTTCAACCAAGCAGTCATGCATGACATCTAGGCATTGATTCAACATTCAGTTTGGAAAAAAATATGTTAATAAACATTTTCAACAGCATACCATCAGATAAGTGCTTTGTCCATACATTGCCACTTCCTGGTTAGACTATTGCAACGGTCTCCTGCATGGCATTTAACACAAAATCATCTGGACAATGTAATCTGTGTGTGTAATCAAAACATTCTGATTAATTATTGTTGACACGAAAACAACCCTTCACACAATCATACATGGATTTAAATGCCCGTAACATCTTTGGGGAAACACTCCTACATTTTAATACAAACCATAGTGTTGATCTGTCAACAAAATCGAATGCTTTCTGAAAATCACCAAATAGAGCATATATTTTACCACACTTTTTAAATACGAAATGGTGTATCACAGACTGAAGAATAAAAATATTGTCATGTGTAATATATCCCTTCCTGAAGCCAACTCCGGCTCGCGGCTTTTACCATATGAAGTAGCCCAGAAAGACAATCTTGCATTCAAAATAGAAGTATGTAATTTAGCAAATAAACCTAACAAGGAAATGCCTCTGTAGTTATTAGGACTTAAATGGTGACCTTTTCTGTACTGGAATAATGATACCTAAACTCCATTATTTGGGGAAATGTGCAGATTCAAACACTACAGTGTAGCTCAATGTACGCTACCAATACATCCATAGATGTTTTAAAGAATTCAGAAATAAGTTTGTCCTCATTCGCAGCCTTACGTGTCTTCTGGCAAACAATGTCTTCACACATGGTTGGTTTTGTCATGGGCGAGTCAAGTATCGAACTGGTCAAATCATCAAAGTTCAAATCAATATGAGAATCTAACGATTCTTCATTCACTTTCATATTATATTTCCTGGAACAAATTCTGACTAAGAGAACCAGTCACTCAAGGGCGCCTGTTTACTTTGTGTATTACTGTGTGTATATTGCCCAGAAGTATTCCTAAAGTCCCCAGAGTGATTGATCCTATAGCTGGCAGTTCATGTTTTACATGTATGTTGTACTGTCTCCTCTTTTTTCTAAGTAATTCATTATATTTATAACGTTGGGTAATACAGAGCATTGCAGGGAACGACCGTCTTCTACACACAGTTATCTCTGCAAAGACACATTCATCACATCAAACAAGGGTTGGTACAAGATGCAAGAATATTTATTTAACGTAAAACTTCAACCTGAGCTCCTTTCAGGTAGTTCCCCGACATATCTTAAAACATAAACAGGGACAGAATATGTGTAGGAAATAAAAAGTGAATAAGAACAAAATAACATAGCTGTGGACCTAACGGTGGAGATCATCTACTGTATGGTCAAATTGGGCAGTTGCCTCTGGGTCCCCTCCAGTTCTGGAGCAGTCTGCACAAATCTTTGTATTGTTCTGAATTACGGAGCTCATCCAGACCGAGAAGGGGGCACGGGTGGCCCAGTCGTTTAAGGCGCTGCGATTCGCTGGGCAGAGTTGCGTCCCTTGGGCACGCCAGAAACTCATGATTGTGGGTTCGAATCCCGGTTCGCCCCGATTATGTCTCTATGTCTGTCAGCACCATTCCCGTGCTCGTGGGTTTCACGGAAGTGGTACACGTCTGAGACCTGCATCACTTCGGGCTTTCCTCCCACATTAAGCTGACACGCCGCGATATAACTGGAATACTGTTAAAAGCTGCTTTAAATCCAACTCACTCACGCTGGACCGAGAAGCTGCATATGAAAATGACTTTAAACCAAGGGATTAGGTCGTATGTTCTAAGGTTATTAAGTTTTGAATGTGACAATTTGGAATACTTCCCGAGCCTTGTCCTTTCACATGATTTAGCGTCCTTTTAACATGAAGAGAGTTAGTGCAAGCCATAGTCTGTAGACTGGGAGGTGAGCTGTTATTGTCATCTTCAATAAATCTAACGGCTCTCTCCTGAAGTTTTTTCCAATTTTGTTGTGCAGGCTTTGTTGCAGGAGTGCCAAATAAGAGGACAGTAATTAAAATTTGATGATATGAAGGTCTTGTAATTAATTTTTGCGAAATGCATCAAATCACGCGAGCATCTTGATTAAAACATGAAAAGAACTGGAAAATATCTATTGACGAATTGTGTGTATATATACTGCAATCTACCGAAATCTGCACGGCAGTTTACGAACGGGATGCCGATTTCGTAACACGTTTTGAATTGAACGATGCATAGACTCGTATGTCCAGCCAAAATAAAACTCCATAATACGATGCTCGTTCCTGCAAGGGTGGAAACTGGACTGGACTGTCACAGGAAGATGGTTCAGACCCATAATCTCCATCACTCGGCTCTTACGACCAGCAGAGGGCTGCGGGAGGCACATTCTACCCCACGTCCCCACGGGGCTCCATTGTTATGTCAGAATGTTATCACTTTAACATAAACATTAACTCTCTTGCCTGGAATTCTTTCAAAGAGATTCCATGTATCAACTGTATTGATATCACATAGAAGTCATAAGTTTAGCTGTTCTCCACCATCATCGTGAAGTCCAATGCCTTTCTCTAAGGCATTTTTAAGGTGAATTACCTACCTGATTTCTACATATAGATGTACAACCACACACAATCTAAGTAAGTTCTTTTGTTGCCCTTTAATTGAATATGATGCATTGTTTCTCAATGCCAGACAACTGCCTCGTACCCAGCGGCTGCAGTAGGCCCATAGTCAAAGTCAATAAAAAAGTGAACCAAATGCTCTGACAAAGTCATCGTGACTGTCACACCACTGTCATTTTTTCAGGTTGATATATTGTGTTTTTCCTGCTGACACGTTGTATGATTTTAACTCCGCCATGCTCCTGGGCGTGATCAGCATGTCCTGCAGAAGACAAGTACCGTCAACATCTTCGCTAGGGAAGGGGGTAATTATTGAGGACACACGCTCTATTTCGTTGTATTTAGCAGTGACAACTTTACCGTAAATGCCCCTATACGTTGTAGCAACAAACCACACCAAAGTTTGAGATTCTGCACTTCCAGGAACCAAATCCTCCACAACAGAGTCTAACGATGGTTACAGATGTTTTCATTTGAGATAAGCCCAGAGATTTCAACTTTTCATTTTCAGTATAATAAAAATATTTGGTTAATGGGTAAAAAGTCGTATTTGACCTAGATTTAATAACTGTTTAAAGGAAACGTCCAGTATTAAGGCAATGTTGTTTCAGCATTGTTCCATTAACGTCATTTTTTTATCACCGTGAAGTGTAAACAAAAAACATGATTCGGAATCTGGACATCATCGGTCACACTCGACTCTCTTATACTTTATTTAAGCGCTTTTGCTTCATAGACCAAGTAATACAACATGTTCGTGATACTCACCATCAAGTGTGGAGTAAAGTAACAAGAACAAGATTGTTGTTGATCAGTTGCTGGAATATCCACATCTTCTGTCAAGTTGTGGGTTCGAATCCCGGTTCGCCCCGGTTATGTTTCTAGGTTTGTCAGCACCATTCCCGTGCTTGTAGGTTTCACCTAAGGTGGTAAACATCTGAGACCTGCATCACCTCGGGCTTTCCTCCCACATTAAGCTGACACGCCGCGATATAACTGGAATACTGTTAAAAGCGGCGTTAAACCCAACTCTCTCACTCTTCTGTCGAGGAATCATTTTTCAACCCTATTAGTGATTGGCCATCTGTGAGGATACAGGATACAGTCGACCAGTTTTGCTGCCATTGCCAAATAAATCCATCACTTTCTGATGTGTATAAGGCTCCACGTGTTCCACTCAGTGAGGTAGCCCTGTTCCAGGTTAGAATAGATGTTGGATTAGTTTGAGGAGATACACGTAAAACAAAAGACAACTTTAACGAGATATGCATTTTGGTCTGAAGAAGTTTAAGCAGTTAAAGTCGTATTGACTATTGATGTTTAATGAATAACGTACGCGTCTAATGATTGATACTTAATATGATACTAAAGAGAAGAAGATAAGAAAAACTGACTGTGATGTATTCAGTAAAATAACAAATTTCATGAGCTTAGGAAGGCCTCATCAGTCTCGACCAGACAATCCAGTGATTAATATCATGAGCATCGATCCACGCAATTGGGATCGATGAGATGCATCAATCAAGTCAGCGAGCCCGACCACCCGAGACCGTTAGTCGCCTCTAACGGGTATGGCAAGGAGGCGGACATGAATGACGCCACGACACCACAACTGGTGGATTACATCGGCTCACTTACAAGTATCATGGAATCAAGGAAATTAATGAAGAAGGAAGAAACTCAGACAACCTGGAGTACATGGGTAACAGCAAATGGCCATCAAGTCCCTTATAATGATGTGTCAAACAGAGTATTCACGTCAACAATGTTCACACATCATGAGTAAACAGGACTGTTTGTAGTCACTGCTATTGTTCAACTTGTTCCTCAATGACCAGATAATGATGATAAGTGCCATGGGACGAGAGGATGGCGTGGACGGCGAATCTGTTAACATTTTAGCTGACGCAGACGACATAGTTCCACTGGCGCGACTGGAGAGGACCTCAACCTACTTTTGGATATTGTCAACACATGGTGCCACAAGAACAATATGAATAAAAACTGTGATGAAACGAAAATTATACATTTCAGAACACCATCAGAACCAAGAACCTACTTTAAGTTCAAATGTGGAAATGACATAATACGACCAGCGGACAGCCATACCTACCTCGGAATTTTCCTGACCGAGCACTTGAATTATCAAACCTTGGCCAAAAAAGTCCGCAAATAGATCATTGGGACTTCCAATTACTAAGGTTATATCATTAAGGTTGGACAAAGGGATATTGTCATTATACGTTAGATATTCACGCCGAGTCCAATGTTTTTCTGCTTACCTAGTATGACACCTTTTACGTCAACTAAAGACTTAATGAAAACTTAACACTTACAACCAAAGACGTTAATGGTCAAAGGGAGACTACTCTTCAAACCTCAGAGGCCAAACCTTGTTGATAATTTTAACTTTATATCATCATTATTAAGGTCAAGAACGTGATAAAAAAACAACATTAGTCCTTGCACATCAACATAAATTATATCAAAACACTAAACAGTGTCGAATAACGAATTTCTGTACCAGATTTGTCATGTGAAATATGTGAGGTGGATGTTGGAAAATCAACAATGGCTGTTATTAGGTCAGTAACGACCATCTTGGATTTTTACTGACGGTATACGGGCATTAGATATATATGTATGTATGTTTATATCGTATTTCTGTAAGTGTATGCTATGTTTCCGATCAGATCGTTCTGTTTTGTGTCTGGGTGTGAAAACAGTTCGCGCGCGCACGTTACTTTGCGGATACAGATCTAAAAGCATTATTTTCTGTTGGGCTTCAGATATGGGACGGGCAGTGTCGTTTGACATTCTTGTTAGTTTGTAATAGTGATCGTTATAGAAAGTTGGGAATTCACAAAGTTTTATGAACGTGAATTAAAATACCATAGCATTTGTTGTTAAGAATTGTTGCTTAAACCAAAATAAATGTTTTTAAATGATTAATATGTAATGTTCTTTGCACTGTTTCTGCTGACTACAATGGCATGACACTCCGTTAACGCGGTATCAAAGAGATTGTCTTCAAGTAGCATATCAGGCAATAGATGGTGAGGGGTTGACACACCCAATAATCTCGGCACTGGACACAATTGACGAACATGAATAAGCGAAGATTAAACAAGAGAACATTCATATTGGCAGATAAAGAAGTTACATTAGAGAAAGAAGAAATGGAAAGCAAGAAACCAATGTGTGACCAATCAAAAACCAACATTATATTAATATCAAAAGGCCAGCTTTTAACACTTCAACGGTAAACCCTAGGTCTTACAATTCAAAAAGTAAAACCTCTGAGCAGGTCTCACTTGAAAGCAGTATCTCTCACAAGGAAGACACCTACAATACAGTAGGCAAAAGTGGCAGAAGGGTTATAAACGTGAAGGAAGATCGACTGATCTCCTCCCCACTTGGAATTAGAAAAAAAGTTTTAATAAATCCAGTTTCTAAAGACATTTAGATTTCAGATATTAAATATGAGTGAAAAAATATGATGGTTATAAAATCATCTGACTTCCTTTACAACTGTAATTGCAGTGCTCGCCAGATGTAATTCTGGGCCACTATGTGGTTTACATGACAGCAATTGGTTATTGATTTAGAAAATGTAAAACTATTGTATTGACCAATCATTGATTTTATGGGGAAAAGCTGCAACTCTCCCTCAATCGCACATTTTTACCTCGACACGATACATTAAACTTTAAAACCATCAACAAATAATGACCATCAACAGAGTCATTAAAAAGTTTAGATAGACTATTAATTTTGATACTAAAGAACGTTTCCATATTGAGTTTCCTTGATCGTCCAAAAACCGTACATAGTGGATCCCACCGTACCTTGAAACGCCTATCAGTTAAAAATGTGGCATAAATTGAGGCAAACGGCCAGTAAATCCCATATCATTAACGCCGTTGAATGATTCATTAACAGAAAATGTGGAAATTCCAACAGCTGACCAACAGCAATCTTGTCCTTGTAACTTTCCATATTCAAATGAAATTCGATTTTACGATTCCGACTATATCATGATACCAGGTGTTCGCGAAAAGGTGAGCGTATCCTGACCCACCGGCGGCACCCCGTCAAAAACACATGCAAAGGCACGCCAATTGTTCACCTGAAAACACCACGGAAACATAAGGTACAAGTCATAATAGGGAATTGCATCGGACATAATTGTCACTGATGTGTTAAATGTGTAAATGTCCTCCACATGTCTACTATAAAACGTTCTGAAAGCTTTGTTGAGGCCTTGAATGTTGTAACCTTGATCAGGCAACTTCTGAGCAAGAGTCGTATGACGATCTCTGAAATCTTGGTAGAAAGAACATGCTCAGTTGTAACTCAAATGTTGTGAAAAGGTTGGAGCTGCAGGAATATTGCTCGACATGAAGGGAAAGTCATCCCTCTTGTCATACAGTCTTGTGGGGAGTATTTTCTCACTCTGAATCTTCATGCATAGATCTAAATATGAAACAGATGAGGCTGTCACACTGGTCTCCTTTATTTCTGGTTCAGGTGAGTAAATCAGTGGAAGGGAATTGGTAGTTTGATGGTTATTGAACGATATCAGATCATCGACAAACCTGAATCTTAAGTTAAACGTCTAGGCCATGTTACCTTGTTTTGTCTTTGCCAATCTGAGCAGAAATTCCGATTCAAATGCACTAAGAAACAGATCCGCAAGAAGAGGGAGCACAATTGGTGCCCATGGGGATGCCTACTTCTTGCCTAAATGTCTTACCCCCATTTTCTACATAGATATTATCAATGAGGAAGTCCAGCTTTTCTCAGTAAACAACGTTACAGTTAATATGCTGTCTTGTGGGACAACCTGATCTTGATTGTGAAAGAACCCAGACACGGATCCTACACGTACCTGGAAATGCCTACCTGTTAAGAACTGTAACATTAAATTATCAAAATGACCCATGAAACCCATATCATTAACACTGTGGAACAATTCAGTGACAGAAGATGCGGACATTCCAACAGATGACCAACAACAATCTGGTTCTTTAGTCCAGACTTAGAAAATGGTGATTATCTCCTGTTTCTGTAGCCCGTCAGTAAGGATACAGGATACTGTAGACCAGTTTTCATTGCCAAATAAATATGTCACTTCCTGTTGTGTTTCTAACTGCAAGTGTTCCACTCTGAGGAATCCCTCTCCCGGGTTAGAATAGATATTAGATTGGTTTGAGGAGACACACAAAAAATAACACACAAAATCGCAATTTGGTTTGAAGAAGTTGAAGCAGTTACAGTTGTTTCTTGTAACGTAAAATGACTACCAATTTTCTACCGAATATATTGAGAATATTTTACATATAATATGAATATCAATGATAACGCTAATACTCTTCCAGTTTGGACATTAGCAAGATCCTCATTTTGGTATGAAAATGTTGAAGAAGGTATCTTGTACGTGAAACGACTACTGTGTTTCTACTGCGTCAATTTCTCCTATACAGACCATACAGTAGCAGTAACACACAGAGCAATACTTACAGGATCATTAACATTTACAACTTCATGATTAATTTATAAGACAGTAATTAATGAAGGATGAAATAGCAGTAGATAACAAAAAATAAACCCGTGAAGATCCGGGGTAGAATAGGTCTTCAGCAACCCATGCTTGTCGTAAAAGGCGACTAGCGGATCTTGTGGTCAGGCACGCTGACTTGGTTGATGCATATCATCGGTCCCAATTGCGTGGATCGATGCTCATGATATCAATCAGTGGATTGTCTGGTCCAGACTCGATTATTTACAGACCGCCGTCATATAGCTGGAATGATGCTGAGTGCGGCGTTAAACCACAAACAAACAAACAACGAGAAATATTAGGACATTTAGTTTTCAGGGTGAGCCTGATTTTAAAAAAAAGAAAACCACCTTGCGACAATCTATTTTTGTGGCAGGCAATTTCTTTTGTTTTTAATTGCGAACATTACCTGACTTAATATATATTCAAATCTACATTCACCAGATTCTAACAGTTTTGAGAATAATATATTTTGTTTCTTTAGTCATTTTGTTAAGATATGTTTGTTTGTTTTTTGCCAGAAAATAACAATATTGATATTGCCATATGTACATATTATGTAGTTTGCAGTATCAGTTGCCGTAAACCGTTTTGCTAAAAATCTTCTTAAGTCAATTGATTTTCATATATTTACAGAAGGCTTCAATGTCAATCATTTGGGTCCTGATTTCCTGTAATCACTTATTATCATTTTCCTTTTCATTCTTTCATGTTCTCCGCTCCAAATAAAACGAAAGATCAAGATTCTTAAAAATTTCTTTTCTTTGGATTTTTGAATGACGTAAAAAGAATGGTGAAATTATTTGGGATTCTATTATTGTTATTTTGCCTTGAATGTTTGTAGTCTTATTTGCCAAGAAAAAAGGTATATGGGAACAAAGTGTACACGATCAGCTCTGCTATACGCCAAGACATGACAACAACTACCACGAGAACCTACATCTGACATATGAATACTATAGTAGTTGCGGCATATTCTCCGTGAAAGCACGGTGTCTCCATGCTGATAATATCTATCCAGAGATATAGTTCATTTGTTCGTGTTCGCCTCCGTGGTGTAGTGGGAGAGCGGAAGGTCAGGGGGTCGATTCCCGGCCGCGACCTTAAATATGGTACTTGTTGTTACCCTGCCTTGCGCTCGTAAATGAGGGGCTAAAACAAGAACTGGTTGGCCCGGAGACAGCATACTATGTCTGAGTTGGGTATTCGTGTTAATCTGTGGTATCTCTGTGGGCTAGCACTATAAAATCGAGGCTAGTCCGGACTAGTACACACACACACACACACACACGTGCAAGCACGTCGCTATATCGGTGCAATAATCTTGGACGCGACGTTAAGTTCCATTTCACCTCGCCTCATTTGCTCGTAAGAGCTTCAATTATTTTCTGACAAGAAAAGCAACGTAATTTACAAAATGAAAATACCTGTGAGTCATTTCTCTCATGGTAGCACACATAGTTCATGTGTCATGATCCTTATAAAACTGGTAATGAATATGTAGAAGATACATCTACCGTGTACTGAAATTTGAGGTGGTCTGACGGTAGATTAGACACTTCTCATTTCAATTCGGAACCGAGCGCAAATTTCAATGCACACTAGGTTAATCACTATTTTGCTATGACGACAAGGTCGCTTGTCACTCTCTTTTGGAACTCGTAGTTACACCGGGGTAAATAGACCAGCTATCTTCGGAGGGGTCACAGGTAGTGACAAATGTGACAATTATCTCTCAAGTTGAAGTTTAATTACTTATATGATTGACTAGTTCAAAGTAATGGTTACAATATACATAGTCTATTAAAAGAATTCATAAAATGACACACGCATCCTCCCTTACATATATATCATCGCAACCTGTTGGACATTTCTTGACATCATCCATTGTCGGCTTGACAGGTCATATAAATGAAAAAACAACAACCCAAAACGAAATTAGTTCTCAAATAACTCATTAAATAACAGCGTTTTAGATATTTTGAAGTTGTACTTAGGTATCAGTTGGCTTGAAATAGCCTCCAAGTAACAGTACAGTATGCCTTTCTATCCACCCAAAACTTGGGTATGGCTGAACTCGGCCTTTCTCTTTACTGCCCGTGGCATTGTTCATCACGACTGTAAAGACCTGTTATGATGTTCACCATTAACGTGATGAATTACTGGTTGAAATGAGCAAGCTGAATTAACCTCATTGCCAAACTGGTTTCCCTAAAAATCGCTTTATCGTAGAAAATACACGACTATTATGACATTACATGACATTATGAATGACTGTGAAATACATCGAATCCCAGACCGACTTGTTACTGGGTTTGAGAAAGCCTTTGGTAGTGTTGAGTGGGAATATACAAAACCCTGGAATTATCATAAACCCTAGAGACAAATAACTGCAGTGCTATGAAAGCGTATTGGTGATACATTCTAGGTGAAAGTATCATCTACGTTGATGTATCGTCTATGTAGATACCAGTATCATCTCCGTAGAAGTACGTATCATCGACGTACATGAAAGTATCATCTACGTAGGTGTAAGTATCATCTACAACCCATGCTTGCCGTAAATGGCGACTATACTTGTCGTAAGAGGCGACTAACGGGATCGGGTGACCAGGCTCGCTAACTTGGTTGATGCATGTCATCGTATCCCAATTGCGTGGATCGATGCTCATGATGTCAATCACTGGATTGTCTGGTCCAGACTCGATTATTTACAAATCGCCGTCATGTAGCTGGAATATTGCTGAGTGCGGCGTTAAACAACAGGTTAACCTAACTTAACCTACGTAGATGAATGTATTGTCTACATAGATGATATTTTTAAGAATATGGCAACAACACTTCCATAGTATGCAGTTCAACAATAAATACAGGCCATATTTCAAATTATTTGAAGCTGGAACGAGGCTGCAGACAAGGTGGTGCACTGTCACCGCATATTTGTATCATCTGTGCAAAGGTGCTTTATATTTACATTAACAGAACAAAATACATAAAGGTATTGATATCAAGGGAATAGAATACTTAGTATTTTAATATGCAGATAACTGTACACAAGAGGGATCAGAAGATCTTTCAGAATTGATACATTGTACATTAAGGAATGTTGCTATTCCCTCAGGTATTAAAGTCATTTGCAACAAAAGTGTGGTTACTTGGATTGGCTAAAAGAAAAACTCAAATGAAAAAATGTGTCCCCCATATATTACTTTACTGATTAAAAGAGCCGTTTATGATTGTTGGAATTACTTTAATGAAAATCATCATATAATAACTCTAAATTTAAAAAAAACTAGTAACTGATATAAACAAGGTGCCAGAACTACTTGGAACTTTTTGACGAGTCTGATGTCTGGAAATAACTTCTATAGCAATGTTAATATCACTCTTGCGCCGGACATGCTTCGCCAGACATTAGGCGAGAAGCGCCCGCTTGAATTTTCCGAGAATTGAACTTTCCTAATTTAATTCATGACAGCAAGCAACAATGTTTCAGTTAAAATGTTCGGGGTTCTATAAATGTGTTTATGTCAACTTTCATACTTATCTGTGAGAAAATTTGATCAAATTTGGCGGATTTTGTAAGCCTGGAGAGCGCTCAGCTGATCGTTCGACATGGTCACAGTACTAACTGTTTATGTATTCCTTCGCCAATAAAATAATCGCTGTTTGAAAATGATCTCTGTTTTCATTTTAAACAGGAATGTTTAATTATGACAAACAAAAATGTCCACAGAACTTACTACTCGATATGAAATAATATATTTCGCATAACATTTATTAACAGGGCTAGTTTTATTCACGAACTAAATTCTTTTCGCAAACCCCCTTTACACGGCGTTGGTAAAGGGGCGACAGGGAGAACTTACTAATTTATCAGACACTGTTTTCGAAAAAATATATAAATTGCAAGTAATAAAAATAAAACATGTATATAATGAATAGAAAATTCAATGTGTTTTCTCAAATACTACTTTTATCTCATCTCGTGAAGTGGGGAGAGTCTCATATTTTCACTCGTGAAAATATGAGACTCTCCCCACTTCACGAGATGAGATAAAAGTGGTATTTGAGAAAACACATTAAATATCCTCTATTTATTATGGAAACGGCTTTTGTCACGTGGATATGTATGAAGCAAGAGGGTATACTTCAAAGTGACCACGTAACTGTGGTGGTGCAGAGTTGAAGCATCCATAAAATATCGCTCCAATCAATTTATTTCAGTACAGTTAGGTCTCATCCCTGGGTGCCGTGGTAGAGAGCAACCGTAGCGCTACGACTGTCGTACGTCTTTGTTACCGTATGGGAGTTACGATCACCTCAGTGCTACGACTGTCGTAAGTCTGTGTTACCGTATGGGAGTTACGATCACCTTAGTGCTACGACTGTCGTAAGTCTATGTTACCGTATGGGAGTTACGATCACCTCAGCGCTACGACTTTTGTCAGTCTATGTTACCGTATGGGAGTTACGATCACCTCAGCGCTACGACTGTCGTAAGTCTATGTTACCGTATGGGAGTTACGATCACCTCAGTGCTACGACTTTTGTCAGTCTATGTTACCGTATGGGAGTTACGATCACCTCAGCGCTACGACTGTCGTAAGTCTATGTTACCGTATGGGAGTTACGATCACCTCAGCGCTACGACTTTTGTCAGTCTATGTTACCGTATGGGAGTTACGATCACCTCAGCGCTACGACTGTCGTAAGTCTATGTTACCGTATGGGAGTTACGATCACCTGAGCGCTACGACTGTCGTAAGTCTGTGTTACCGTATGGGAGTTACGATCACCTTAGCGCTACGACTGTCGTAAGTCTGTGTTACCGTATGGGAGTTACGATCACCTTAGCGCTACGACTGTCGTAAGTCTGTGTTACCGTATGGGAGTTACGATCACCTGAGCGCTACGACTGTCGTAAGTCTATGTTACCGTATGGGAGTTACGATCACCTGAGCGCTACGACTGTCGTAAGTCTGTGTTACCGTATGGGAGTTACGATCACCTTAGCGCTACGACTGTCGTAAGTCTGTGTTACCGTATGGGAGTTACGATCACCTGAGCGCTACGACTGTCGTAAGTCTATGTTACCGTATGGGAGTTACGATCACCTGAGCGCTACGACTGTCGTAAGTCTGTGTTACCGTATGGGAGTTACGATCACCTTAGCGCTACGACTGTCGTAAGTCTGTGTTACCGTATGGGAGTTACGATCACCTTAGCGCTACGACTGTCGTAAGTCTGTGTTACCGTATGGGAGTTACAATCACCTATGCGGTGAGATCGCTTTGTACAAAGGCACCCTGACCTTTATAACATTGGATTTGGCTTCAAAGCATACGTGACGTCACCATAGTCCTCACCACTTGATCATTTTACGAAGATGGGTGCATGTGTGCTTATTCTTATACATGGAAAACAAGCCATTCCGGCAATAAGGAATACTACTTATAGTAATGACAAAAATTGCAAAGTGCACTTTTCAAGAAATATCTATTTTGCTGGCGATAAACATCCTCCATCCGACTGAGGATCGGCAGTCACGTGACTGCGAGCGACTGTAACTTGCAGCGAGTGCAGCGTACGTACATGACCAGCACGAACTGGAAGAAACGTGCATATGTACTATTTAACGCGCTATTGGCCATGTTCACTGTTAAATATGACCGCTCTCTTATCAACTGTTGTTTTACACGGATTTGAGAGGGATGAAAAGATATGGTTAAGTCTGGGCAAATTAGCAATTAATCAATTGTCTGTCATGCCTTTCAGCAAATTATGAATACACTCATACGTTTATTGAGATATCTAACTATCCGAAAATTGGTCAAATGTTCCCCATGACCTTGTAATATAAGGCCAAGTTGCCCGTTATTAACTGTTGTCTTCAAACACGAAAAGAAAGTTGGTACCATTTGTTAACCAAATCCACGCAGAAGTCCTCAAGATATCTCCAACAGGACGTATTAGCGGAGGTTTCCCTTAAAAGGGGTAGAATAGTACTCTAGGCATGCGCGTTCTCAAAATAGGTCTAAAAGAAAAAGCAATAACAGAACGCGGGAGGATGTTAAAAAGATTTAATATTCTAAGCAAATGTGTATTTTTTTTATTGAAACGCATTTGCTGTTGCGACACACAAAGGTAACCCTTTATTCATGACAAACTGAATACTGTTTTGGGGTACAACTTGAGCCGGATACCTTGCATCCTGAGTGAAAACAGTAACAAGGTGAGACTTCCTTCCAAAAGAAGTGAATCGGTACAGATTAGTCTGACCGGTATGACAGGTACGGTTCCGACAGACCGGGGATATGATCAGGACAATCTGGGCATCGAATCAACTGCCATCGATTCCTAGCACGACCAATGAACGCCCTTTGCACAGCAAATTGTGGAACCTCAGTCCATTGCACTTTGAATGATGACGATTAGCAGTAATTGTCTTCGCACGAACATTCCAGATCAGATGCGCCTTTATATACAAGAAACTCAAACTGGTTTTAGCGCATCCTTGAAAAGCCACCAGCAACTGATCACTGGTCACAAGTATTCCTTACCTCTTCCTGATATTACATTATAGCCAAAATAATGTTCACGAATGAATTTACACGTATGCTGCTATTGTAGTTCAGCACTAAATTGTTTGTTTCTTGTTTAACGCCGCACTCATGCAGCAATATTCCAGCTCAGCACTATCATGAATGTATTCAGCGACTTTATCGCCATGCTAAGTTACTTAATGGCAGTCCTGAATATTCTATAATGCCTAGGGGCGATGGGGTAGTCTTGTGGTTAAAGCGTTCGCTAGTCTCGCTGAAGACCCAAATCGGAACAATGTGTGAAGCCAATTTCTGGTGTCCCCCGCCCCGATATTGCTGGAATATTGCTAAAGGCGGCGTAAAATCATACTCAGTCACTAAAATGCCAACATAGTCTAGATATTCTATATATTCAGGCTATAAGACTGGACGCTGGGTATACAACAACGCACATGTATCTTGTGGTGCAGTGTTTCTACTTTTAAGATCACATTCAAAGTTCCTATAAACACCATTACAAATTGTCATTATTTCTTGAACAAAAAACAACAACTTTGTGTAATTTTGTTGTTCTCCAACAACACAGAAAACAGAACTGCTGACGTAGCGAAAATGCATACCCAGTGGATGGATGTTCGACAGTAAAAATGAACATGTTTGGGCTACGAAATTAACGGGTAGTGATAGTACTAACACCTGTAACACACACCACGTCGTTACACACAAGTAATCCTTGAGAGAGATAACAGGAGATCCTTCATGGCACAACAGATTACATATATAATCAGGTGTCCGGGTCTTAGGGACTGGTCATACAATACAGGTGTGATTGGTTTCAGGACTGTATCACATTTAGCTCTTCATAAACGACCAGACCGTCAACAAATAAAACCGTCATTATTTACTTATAGTTGTGATAGATTGTGGCCAACTCTCTCCTTCGATGTGTTGTATTTCATTTCAACCCAGTATAACAAATGACCAGTCCCTTATTCTCTTTATGAATATACATTCACCAATGAAAAAGGCGAGCGTTTATTTGAACAATAACAATATTGGCGTGTAAGCAATAATAGATGTGAAACCAGCAACGATCCGTGACGTCCCGGTACAGGTAAGCATCAGAATACCTGCAATGTACCCACCCCAGCACCAGTGTCCATACACGCTCACAAAAACACAGCGCTGTTGTACTAATGCTTCAGAAAATGGCTAGAAATGATGGAAAATACAAGAATATTCAAACATATGACCTGATTAAAACATTATTGCAACAGCATTAGCACATCCAACTGGAAGCTAGTGTCCCAAATCGTGAGTCATTACAACAATGTAGAGCATGTGGCTACTTCATACAACTGTAGTGAATCTACACAAATACAAATGAATTGAAAATCACTTGGCTAGTTCTAACGACTTGGCACTCCAAATTTAGTAAAAGTATTTATACTTTATTCACTTTCAAAATATTAGCCTTTATCCCGGGCTGACCAGGGCCCACTTGAACAAAGCGATCGTAGCGCTAAGATGATCGTAACTCCCATACTTTAACATGGGCTTACGATAGTCTCAGCGCTGAGGTCGCTTTGGGCAAGTGGACCCAGATCACGAAAACACCACTCGATGTACTCGTTACCATGACGACTGTAAAAGATAGATGATCTTTGGCTATCAATAGTCTCCTGAACACAAGACCATGGATCCATGGCTGGTCACCATTGCGATGTTCACTACCCATCAGGTCGGAACAATCAGTCCAAGTGGATGTAGAGATGTGGATTACTATGTGATATCCAAAGCCTATGAAACAGATATCCAAAGCCTATGAAACAGATATCCAAAGTCTATGAAACAGATATCCAAAGCCTATGAAACAGTCACTGTTGCGAGAAGAAGAAAAAGAACGTGTTGTATGCTGACGGTATAGCAAAGCACGTTAATACTGAGGATCAATGAGGTTTAAAAGCATCTTCTTGTAGTCTCCTCCGCACTCACTGGCAACAGCCTCGGACAGGGACGTCTCGTACATGTTCTGGTAGGCCTCCTTCACCTCCTCCAGGTCCACCTGCGGCAGACACAAGGACACCATGTCAAAGGATTTACTGCAGTTGTGTTGTGGGTGCGCGAGTTGGAGGTGCAGCAGTCAGCAGCAATAGTCTAGCCATATCACATGAATGATGAGTCTGAACCAGGATGCCCGACACCAGCAATAAGCCCCGCCTACAGTTATCTACATGTAACCTTGTGTTATGAGTAATATTCATAGTTTGAGCTATGAATCAAAAGATCAGCAGCTGCGGTAAGTCCATATTCAGGTCCGTCTGTTGCTTAACAACCCTGTATTATTCCAGCTATGTCACAACGGCCTGTAAATAATCAAGTGTGGATGAGACGAACCGGTGACTGATATTCTGAGCGAGGACCCGGTTACGATGTCGGGCGCCATGACACGCAATCAACCATGTCACTGAGTCTGATTAAGTCGCGTCTTTCGGCAAGCAAAGAGATCTAGAACATATTCTAATTAGAACTCTATAAGGGAGTTGTGTTCAGGTTTTAGAACAAACTCATATTGACCTGTCCAACGTGCCAACTCCGTTACTCTACCCACGCCCCCATGAAGACATTCCGTGTGTTAGTCTGATAGCTGGATAAGTATGTTCCGGGAGTTAAGTATGTTCCATGTATAACTGACGATGAGACCCGTGTGTACCCTTGAACAAATAGCTATTGGGTGATGTCAGGACCTCCTACCTCACTTCTGGAGACGATCACTCGGATCAGGTCATTATCGCTAGTCCCAAGTCCAGCCATTGCATCGTGTGCTCTACGGGCGAAGTAGGCGGGTGTGTTCTTTGCGGCTTCAACTGTGGGTACAGCAGAACAAATAGTACAAACAGAACACATGAAGCACAGTAAAACTTCCACCAATAATTATCTCCGTACATCAATTAATAGGACAGTTGTCGCGAGGAACAAATGTCCTTATACGAGAGCGTCACTGTACTATGGTCGTGAATATCATTAATAAGAAAGCTTTTTTTCACATGCAAACTACTTTCATTAGTTTCACTAATGTGTCAGTCGGATTTCATATGATGTTAATAAATAGAATTTATATTTCACTAAGGCGTTTATAATGAATTTTCAACAGGGTTTCACATTTTCTAAAATGATTATTAATAAGTTTAAAAATGTCTGTAATATGGTTTTTGTAAATTGTTTTGAGTATTGTTTTACGCCGCTTTTAGCAATAGTCCACCACTATCACGACGGGAGATGTACCCATGTGGGGAATCGCACAGGTAGTCGGCTTCACGAGCAAACACGTCAACACCTTGGCCACACCCTCCTAACTTCGTCTCATTAGGCTCAACAAACCATAGTCAGTCATGATAGTATACACATTACAAACTACGCCAAGCAAGCTTTCACACTGACGAGTAGTGCGTGTGTTTACCTATAGACAGAAAGCCGTTCTGAAGGTCTCCACTACACTCGCTCCTGATGGCGTCCTCCATGGTGGAGCCGTGCAGTTCCTCATACTTCTCAATAGTTGCCCGGATCTGGGCTTGGCTCCTCAGACACAACACGGCGTTAAACTCCGCCTCCTCGGTCCCCCAGCAGCCCTCGCCCGCCTGGACAGCATAACAAGCTTGAATCAATACCTCGCTCCTCGACCTCACTGTCCCATCCGTTCGTTAACTAACACGCCACTGGTCATCTGTTTATTCACTACATCCCACAATGGGCTCTACAAGTCAATATGTTATTTATTACATCCCACAATGGGCTCTACAGGCCAATCTGTTATTTATTACAACCCACAATTAGCTCTACTGGTCGATCTGTTTATTCAGTACACTCATAGCTTGCCCTTACAGGTCATCTGTTTATTCAGTACACCCACAGCTTGCCCTCACAGGTCATCTGTTTATTCAGTACACCCATAGCTTGCCCTTACAGGTCATCTGTTTATTCAGTACACTCATAGCTTGCCCTTACAGGTCATGTTTATTCAGTACGCCCATAGCTTGCCTTACAGTTCATCTGTTTATTCAGTACACTCATAGCTTGCCCTTACAGGTCATCTGTTTATTCAGTACGCCCATAGCTTGCCTTACAGTTCATCTGTTTATTCAGTACACTCATAGCTTGCCCTTACAGGTCATCTGTTTATTCAGTATACCCACAGCTTGCCCTTTCGGGTTTTCTGTTTATTCAGTACACCCATAGCTTGCCCTTTCGGGTCTTCTGTTTATTCAGTACACCCATAGCTTGCCCCTACTGTCACATCTCGGAGGTTCAAAATATTTGCTCACGTCATGGAACTTCTGAGCATCTTCAGTCGCCTTTTCGTCGTCGACGTCCTCACCCTCCTCCCTGCCCCCAGCACACAGCGACACAAACATCCTCTGGAAGTAGCCGCTCGTGTCGCCGGTCAGGTCGTCCTCCAGCTCACTCTCAAACTCTGAAGTAATGGAGACACATGGCTTGCGTTACGTCTGTGGCAACTACAAAGGTGTTTCCCAAATTTGTTCCAATTCCCCAAAACGCTCACAACAGAAACGTGCATCATAAGCTACTTGAACTAAAATCTAAACCACAATTTTGAAACAGGAAGTCGCATGCTTCTCCCCACGTACTTTTAGTAAACATGACACATCCCGTTTTAGAAGTAACACGCCCTATGCAGTTTCACTTTAAAACTGTAAGCCCAGTGTCTCTAGTAACTGAGGAAGTCGTATGCGCTACAGGTGTAATGACACAACACTTCCGGCTTTAGAAAACACATACCAAATACAGTACACCTTTGAGACAGAGTTTCACGTGCAAGTTCCTCTTTCTTCACATCATATTTTGTCAAGACTTCAAACATGTCCAGCGAAGAATATTTGTTTGTAAGACCTGGGGCAATTTTTTTTTATGTATTACCCTAAAATATCGTATGGGAGACCCCTTAGTACACCGATGTACCGAATTGTAAGTACATCTCGAACAGTTGCATTAGACCAGGGATGACCCCTGTGGTAAACCCTCCATGTTCGAGGGAGCTCACTACAAAGTCCCGTTTACATGTGCAATGTAGATGTACCTTCTTTGTAAATCTCTTTTATTTGGTTTATTTCGTCATTGCTTCTTGTGCACATGATTTCTACGATCGTTGTTTCATCCGTCCCTGCACCCTGAAGTCAATAAAATAATATATTTAAATGATTACAATTAAAAATGCATGCATGCACTTGATGGTATATAGAGAAGGACCAATCGATAAAAAAAAACACATTTATATGACTCACTCTTGAAACTGATTGGTAAAAATAACATTAAAAATGATCGGTTCAAAAATAAAATAAGAGGTATCAAATCTAAAGTTAGACTACCTCAAATTTCCAAACAGTAGATTTATCTCCTTATTCTCCCTTCTAAATTTCATATTTAAAACGTCACTTCGTGATAAGTTCAAAATTCAATTATACATTGAAAACACAAAAAATGTATCCTAATTCACGATAAAAGTACATGTTTTAAGATGATATAATAGTACTCACTGATACGGCGTAGTGTATCTGGCGAGCATCAAGCGCTCGCGGGGGCGCCATGGCTGCGACAACAACCTCCTCAAAATCTCCGCGGAGTTCCGACTTCAGGTCGTCGATTAGATCCTGAAACATGGCGATAGGCAGTTGATGACTTCAGGAAACAGGAAGGGGCAACCTTTACTGAGACACTATAAGCTAATGCCCTTCATACATGGCCCCGGTGACACACATTAATCAATGCCTTCAATATATACACTAATGTATTTGTCGAAAGATACAAAATTGGTTAAAAAGAAATGGCTCAGACACAAAACATGCCCTCAGGAAAAATGGGTCAGTGGGTAGTTCAAAGAAGAAAATATAATGAACGAAAAATGTTTGATTTGAAAAGTTACTGATGTGATTTGTTTGTTTGTTGTTTAACGCCGCACTCAGCAATATCCCAGCTATATGACGGCGGTCTGTAAATAATCGAGTCTGGACCAGACAATCCAGTGATTGATCATGAGTATCGATCCATGCAATTGGGATCGATGATATATGCATCAACCAAGTCAGCGTGCCTGACCACCCGATCCCGTTAGTCGCTTCTTACGACAAGCTAACGGGGTCGGGGACTGATGTGATAAAGGTGAGAGACTTCATTAAAAATAACAGTCAATTATTTTGGCGGACATTTTTCATTTTTGCTCGGTAATGACGCTGACATACCAAGGATCAAAATCATTACTGTGAGATTCGAACCCAACTCTAAACGATTGAGGTACACGCGCCCCCTTCCCAGCTAAGCCACATAAGAACACTGTAGATTTCTTTACAAACGCTACCTTTCCATACGCCTGCTTAAAGGCGGTGGCTACTTCCTGCCTCTGCTCGTTGGACAGATTGGAGATTGTCACCAGCACCTGGTCCTCATCGGTGCCTGTGTGAGGAAGGGACAAATTAACTCAAAACAAACCACATCATAATCGAGGACGTTTACGTTTACGTTTCCGTAGCTCATAAATCGTGATTACGAAGTATAGACATTTAAAAATAAATATTGCAAAAGCAGTATAATAGTCTAAAATGAATAAGTTTCACTTGACCCGACACTTACCAAATCCCGACATGGCATTGCGGAGCGTCTCTGCAACTGCACCAGCATCGAGGTCGCTAATTCCAGAAATTGTTCCCTAAAACACAATACGTTTCATTAAAGTGATTAACTGAGTGAGACTGAGTGAATGGTGTTCAATGCCGCAGTCAGCAATATCCCAGCTACGGCGGCCTGTGTGATAATCGAGCTGTTACCATGCATGCAGGCCCCATGTATACTGAAAGCTGAGCCTAAGTACGACCAGTAAAGTCCCGGGGCTGTACAACCAGTCCCCTGTGCAGCCGACTCCTATACGACAAGAATAATTATGGTACTGGGGGACCTATCCTGACATGAATACCAATGTGGGTTCATAAATACGGCCCAAACTGTACATTTGTTCTTAAGACACTCATCTTCATCCATCCCAATGGTAACATTAGGGGTAAGGTGAAACGGGGTTTATCGTCGCGTTCAAGATGATTTCAATCATAGAGCGACGTGCATGCTCGTGTGTGTGGCTGCTTGTATACTAGTCCGGCTTATGTCGGTTTTATAGTGCTAGACACCCATCAACCTATAACTGATTCGAAGGATGCGACTTATAGGCGGAGTCGTTTTGGAGCAGACAAGATCTAGTCGTAGAAAGTGGTTGGTTGTTGGAATAGTTCAGTAACAGAGTTTGAGGCATAATGTTGAACATTTTGAAGCAGTATTAGGCACATGACAGTTAAGCATACACCAGAACTATTTCTGAGCATGTCCAACCTAATAACGCAAAGATATGTACAATCAAATTTGATAACTCTCGCTCTTCAAATACGACTTCCATATTTACTACTGCAGCTAGGGTTCAACAGACATAATATCTTTCCAAAACAGATCCTCGCATCAACAACTCTCAAAATATGTTTGTAAAAGTATATCATCTACTATATATCTAGACACTGGTATCAAATTTGCGACTGCTTACAGCGGGACAAACGACTATCCTCGTCGGAGTAACACGACTAAATCGGCAGAGTGATTCGTGAAATGCGTGCCTTGTGAAGCTGACGTCTTTTTCTTTCAGTATAGTTAGTAAGGGAGTTTAACGTAACATTTAATGGCCCCTACGTCGATCGTCATTGGGTCGTCTGTTTCATTTAAGACAGTGTAGCAGTGATGGGGTTATTTGTTAGTTTGTTGTTTAACGCCGCTCTCAGTAATATTCCAACTATATGACGGCGGACTACACGATCGAGACTGGACCAGACAATCCAGTGATTGACATCATGAGCATAGATCTACGCAATAGGGATACGATGAAATGCAAGTCAGCGAACCTCACCATCCGATCACGTTAGTCGCCTTTTACGACAAGCATGGGTTGCTGAAGACCTATTGTAACCCTGATCTTCACGGGTCAGAGGTGGGGGGTCGCCAGGCTACAATAAAGCGTTCGCTCGTCACAACTGCCCAGGTTCGATTCGCTATACATGCGAATGTTCTATGTCCGTCATCGTGCAATACTGCGAGGCAGAAAAAGACCTAAAAATCCACCCACTCACGCAAATGTACCAGTGAGTTGGGGTAAACGCCGCTTTGAACATTATGCCAGTTATATCACGGTGTGTCAGCTTAATGTGGGAGGAAAGCCTGAAGTGATGCGAGGGTGAAGTGAGGGTAAATCGGGTACCCGGGTCGGGTGGGTACTGAGTAGGACCCGGGTACTCACAGGACTACCCGGACCCGTGGTTAGTCACGCGATATATTGTTTCATAACAAACAAAAAAATCACTATAATATAACTACATGGTTATACGACAATTTAAAATCTCTAATGTCCGCATTTCTTCATGACTATGAACACGTTCCTTCTGACTTAAATGTTTGAACAAAGCTAATGCTGCAGTCAACTTCAGTGTATGCACGACCACATCGTTTTTATAGTGTATCTAAAAACATTCTGCCAGGGCTACTGTCAAACTATTCCTAATCGGACATTTTATACCTATCTCTTGACACCAACAGCGGGTAGGCGGGTAGGGTAGGGTCGGGAAATAGGGGTGTGGGTACCCGGGTAGTAAACGTGGACTCGTCCCAGCCCTACAAGGGACCAAACTCTGCACAGCTAATTGCGGCACCTTAGACGACTAGGCCACCTGTACCTCAGTGTATACGTTCATTAGCGTCGCATGCAAATCCACACTATTGGCAATCAGAAAACATTTATCGGGAAATCCATTGTGTTAAGATAGTTTGAACACGGTACTTGAGATAAAGTTGTGTCATTACATCAAACTGTGTGACCGAACTCTGAACTGTGTTGTTGAAACATGCCCGCTAGATCATCACACACCCAGCCGGTCATGTGGAGATGTGTCACTGTCGCCGCGGGGGCAGTTATACCCACCGCTCTGTGCTACGTACAACCTACATAGGTATATAGCGCTATACGGTTCGGGTTCACGGAACATATATAGGTATTTCCGGTATTCGCCTCACCCTCGCGAGTTTTGTGACTTTTGCTCTTTGCCAGTAAAAATCGACCTTGCTCCGGGATCAGATAGTGGCTCGTCTATCAAATGTCTAGACTTTCTCCGTCTTCTTTACATCCTTACAACTAAATTGCGTGTCTCGGCAGAGATGTTTCAGGCTAGATGTGTCAATGTATAACACAATATTATCGTATTTGTCTCCATCGCAACTCTGGAAAATATTTTAATATCAAACCTCGTTATACCGCGGGTCGCCTAGCTTGTAATCTGCTCACACTATAACAGGCGTGGCATTATAGTGAGTATGGGTTTTACATCGCTTTTAGCCACATTTCAACAATATCCCGGCGGGGAAACACAGGAAATGGGCTTCACACATTGTACCCATGTGGGGAATCGAACCCGTGCCTTCGCTTTGACCGCAAGTAAGGCTGCCCAATCCCTTCTGTGGCACTATAAAGAGGTCTTCCTTTCCTGTATAGTATATCCAGAGACCATATAATAGTCTCTGAGTATATCAGAATGCTGGTGTACAAAACTAAAACAGTGATGTCATTCCCCGATAGCAAGTTTTGAACGTTTAAAATCTCGAATGGTCATGGCATTGTCACACTCAGGTCATTTCCTGCACTTCACGCCTACTTGAGTGGCTTGCCAAACAGGCATGCACTGACAAATTCTACGCCCATACATGAGCTCACACCCAGCAAGCTACCACCTCCCGATACCCTCGCCTACACAAACATGATAACGGCCAGATTGTCACGACTTGGTGACCAGCGCAAATCATACGCGGCTAGGTAAGCAATGTTGTCCCCAGCTAGCCCCATCCGCCTGCCAACGTCTAATCTTGTCATTTGGGCGTGGAGAGGGTTGAGCGTGTCTCAACCAGAGCCCCATGACCGTATGAGTAAGTTATGGACACGTTACTTGTTTCAGTAAGTTGACGAAGTCAGAAATACATAATGCAAGCTTGGAGATTCATTGTATGTATGTCCAAAGTTACAGCCTAGCTTGTACAATACATCATCTCATCTGTCGGCGAGGAATTCGCGCCATGTGATACCCAAGTCACAAGAAGCAAACCCAATTTCAAAATGCCAATTAAACGAATAATGTACTGTTTCGTTCGTTTTTTTATATCGTTTTTTTAATAACGTCATAAAAGCAAAGTTGCACATGTGTTTGTTTGTTGTTGTTTGCAATATGCCAGCTATATGACAGCGGTCTGTAAATAATCGAGGCAGGACCAGACAATCCAGTGCCTGACATGAGCATCGATCTACGCAATTGGTTTGATTGTTGTTTTAAGCCGCACACAGCATTATTCCAGCTATATGACGGCGGTCTGTAAATAATCGAGTCTGGACCAGATAATCCAGTGATTGATATCATGAGCTTCGACCCACGCAATTTGGATCGATCATGAATCGACCAAGACAGCGAGCCTGACCACCCGATCCCGTTGGTCGCCTCTTACCACAAGCATAATCGTCTTTTACGACAAGCATGGGTTGCTGAAGACCTTTTCTACCCCGGATCTTCACGGGTTTTCGCGGTTGGGATACCGTGACATGCATCAACCAAGTCAGCGAGCCTGACCACCCGATCCCGCTAGTCGCCTCTTACGACAAGCATAGGCTGCTGTATGTATGTGACAAGTCTCTTATATACTAGTACACATTGTAGGTGAGTTGAAAGGGACATATCGGGAAATTACACATCCGTGACGGACAGGCCTTCACTCACGCCAAGTGTATCGGATCACTAGAATCCATCATACAGAATACCTTATAATTGCACTACCATATGCTCCAACAGGAAGACTGTTCATTAGGCAGTTCACAATATGATGCGTTCATCGACCAGAAATATAGATTTGTCTATAAACTAAACATACGCTCGCGGGACAATTAACTATCCTCTTTCATCCATGACCTTCTGCACTTAACCTACTGCGGGAATGTCAGTTCCATACCTTCCAGTGATCTCGCGGTGATCCTGAATAGTTAATGGTTGTGAAAATATGCTCAGGTAAGTCTGCTCATATTACACAGGAAGAAATTTATGTGTAAGATCGAGTTTGATAAATACAATCGTTTGGTAATATCGTTATTTATATAACATATATACCTATTGAATATGCTAATACACATGTAAGAAGCGGAGTGCAAATGTCAGACACATTAAATACAGCGTCAAAAAGCTCCACGTTTAACATCACCGCGAAGCTTGAATGAACACTGCACTCCCGACAAGCTAGTATGTACACATACCTTCGAGCGACCCCGCCCACGAGAGAAAACATAGATCACTTTTTTAATCCACGGCTCGCAACTACAAACCACTATCAAAACCATTGGTATATGGTGACCCGGAATACCTCCATCAATAACCACAACGACAATCTGTAAAATAGAGATTTTGTCTTACCGGCATATTTAGCAGTTTAGCTTGGTATCCCTTCAAAATCCCAGGTCAGTCTGACAGGTCTGGCGTGTCACGTGACATCCGGCTAACCAATGAACGACTTCACTACTCAATCGTGCATTTCGTGGCAGACGATGGTGTCTTAGTGATCATCGTATCAACGGGATGCACCCGACAGAATCACGACTCGTCGATAGCGCGAGTTATCTTGTTTTCAAAACCGAGATATTTTTCGGGAAGTTTATTCAAGGCCACGCAGGTGGGCGAATGACTCACCCATGGTGATACTATAGCGTTAACACCTGTGCAGAGAGATGTGGGTTTCAATTGTTAAACCGTCACGTTATGCTGCCTGCTTGCGGCATATTCATAAATTGCACCAAACGTATTACGTCTCAGACAACACAGCCATTATACAATTCACCTTTATTGGATATTTACCTACAATTCGACTGAATCAATTGAATATATGGGGGATATATTGTCGAATTTGCTCTCGATGCACGAGTTGTGGACAACATGTCTAGTGCAAACAGTGTACACCTTTACGTTACGTTACTGTATTCGAATATACTTTCAAAAATAAATAGATGCAGTGATATTTTCAGCACTCTGGACCTTATTAATTTGGACACCTACAGACAGGACGATAACAGGATCCATGATTAGTTAATCCAGAGGTTTTTTTAGTCCGCAAAATTGCCTTCGTGTCGTATTGAGGGGGTTTCTCTATATATGCCGTTTGATATATGTAACAGCATTTGCTACTTAAAACATGCTTACTGCATGGCATAGCGAGTTAGTGTTGGGTACTTACATTGTTTGACAAAGGGTTTATTGCTGAACGCTGTACGTTCGTATATTGAAGTTCGATATTTACATCTTACGTCTGTGGTGTGAACGGTGTTCGTGCAATCTTATAATGTTAAACCAGGAGTTGATGCATCCAATATAAGATCTTATAAATAATACATATCGGCCATACTCTACATATGCCAACATTTGGGAACTTTGTACAAGTTAAGAGCTGTATTTTTCTACTTTTTCAAAATGTTTGAACCCCCATATTCCCACGCAGTACAAGGGATTGGTTGAATTTGTGTTGCAACAAATTAAGCGTAATGTTATGGGGGTGTGGGGGGGGGGGGAGGGGGGGGGTGTGTGTGTGTGAGAGGAGTCCACCTTCAAAACGATATGTAAACCATTATTACTTTTAATTTAACGACCTAATCAACATTTATGATTTCAGGTATTCACATTTTTTAAAATTATTTTAAAACTTTTTAAATTTAAAAAAAAAAAAATTGGGGGGGTGATTTCTTTTTTACATATAAAAAAGGGGGTGACCACCACCACCAACCCAGCAACACCTCCTTGATCCGTCACTGCATTTGAACTGCATGTTTGAGTTTTCAGGTTTGAGCCAGGAAGGAGTGGGCGTGTTACCGGGCTCACCCATGTAACATTGATTCCAGCTACCGGCCAGCATATTTGTATCGGTAAGGAAAAACGAAGTCATTGTCGGTATAGGTGCCACATTGTTTGGTTTCCAGTCTGGCGTCATTGACTTGGGTGTTACCTGCACAGAATTACGTACGGGTTCGCTTGAGGTAAAAAAGTAAGACTTTCGAAATACTCTACTCTTAACACCTTTGTATTCGGTAGGTCAACATAATGTAAAGTGTCAACAGTAGGGGCTGGGAGATTTCTATGTAGTTTTTATAGACACTGTTCATATTTCATTGCTCAAATTTTAGGGTCTGTGCTTCAGTGACAACTCACAAAGAACCACTATCAGGAGAATATCTCATGAGGTGAGGTGAAATGGGGTTGACGTCGCGTCCAAGCTTTTTGCATTTATATAGCGACGCGCATGCACGTGTGGCTGCATGTACTAAGCGGGATTAGTGCCCATTTTATAGTGCTAGCCCACTGAGATACCATGCCGAGGTTTAACATGAATAACCAGACACTGTATACTGACCAGTTCTTGTTTTAGCCCCTTGATATCGAGTGCCAGGCAGGATAACAACAAGTTCCATATTTTAAGGTCTTTTCGTATGACGCGGCCGGGGATCGAACCCCGAACCTTCAGCTCCCCAGGTGGATGCTCAACCACTAGACCACGAAGGCGGTCAACATCTCATGAAGAAGGGTGTTAGTGTCAAGAAGTATGTTTTGTTCAACCTAAACTTGTCTAACTTGCCTGAGATACCATATTTTGTGTGTTGAAATATTACGTTCAGGCCACCCGTTTCCTTCTATGTACTTGTGCACGTGACTGGTTTGCTGGACTTCAATTTTGAGTGAGTGAGTTCGTTTCACTCCGCTTTGAACATTATTTCAGTTATATCGGCTTGATGCATTTACACATTTTGTGAAACCCACGAGCACGGGTATGGTGCCGACAAAGCTAGAAGCATAATCAGGGCGAACCGGGATTCGAACCCACGATCAAAGGTTTCTTGCACGTCAAAGGGACGCAACTGCGCACGGAGAATTGCGGCACCTTAGAGGTATGTCCCTGTTGCCTAAGGTGCCGCAATTTTTGTCACATCCGTACTTTTGGCCACGCCTTCTGCGGCACAAAGTATGACGACACGATCCCGAGGCAATATTGATGGCAGCTCGGTTCCCCCGAGAATCTGACACACTTTGAAAGGCAAGACATGTGAAAAGGTCCACATCCGGTAAAAGTCGTTTCTTAACAGTGCTGAAAAATATTTAAAATATTAGGGGCGGATGGGTCGAAACAAACTATATTTTAAGAAGCCACCTCTACCATAACGCTACACCGAGTTCTGTGTCACACTTGCTCAATACATCACCTTACTCTGACTGGACTATATGCCTCTGATGCTCACAGCACATACCTATACAGCAGAATTGCCTTGGCCAAGTTGTTGCTGAATAGTCCTAATTATCACGAGACAAGGTTATTAGGGACATAGTTGATCCACCATGCAGCACAATGAGTCGACATGCGACGACGAACACGGATTGACAGCCTCAAGCAAGCAACACCAGGGACCACCCAGCCAGCCTTGTCAGTTTTTGCCTTCTATTCCAGCCTAAGTCTGTGTCTGGTCCAAGGATCACCTCCGTCATAGAACATCTAAATTGAAATACGTCGTAGAGCGTTTCTTGCCAAAATCCGGTCATGTGCACACCTCTTCAAGCAACAGATGGAATATTTTATAAGTCAAAATGCACTCTCGTTAATATTTAAAGATGTCATATCCAGGAGTCTATTTCTGACCAGTTTACATTCGAGCTAGTCGCGGTTGTGAAGCCCATGGAGAGAGAAAATTAATCCTCGCCGGAAACAGGAGTATTTTGACATTTCACGTCCATAAGGATAAAACAGAACTTCCGCGAGGTAGGGTTATTGGGACATGTGGCCCTATTATTTGATGACAGGACCTCCGAACAAAGCAGCATTTTCTTCTCCCAAATCTGTCACTGACCATGCCATTCAGAGATACTGAATTTTTAGAAACCTTCAGACCCTAGGCGCAGGTATGCGTCATTTGTCATATGATTAAATATACTGAAAGTTTGCTAAGGATAAAGTTTTGATAATATAAAAGAATCAAGAAACAAATAAAGATTGAAATATCCCAATACACAATGATTGGGTAACCCCTATAGGACCACAATTTCATGATGAATGGACACAGGCATGCAGTCATGGGCACGATTGCACGAGGTGTTTGAAAACCTGTTTGGATGTATCGTGGCAGAATTGTTGCCCATCAGTATCAGAGAGCACAATATTTGCTACTGAGGATTGCAACAACTTCATGCACTTATGCCCTCTCAGCGTCAAAGAAGTTGTTTGACGTCCGAATAATTAGACAGATGCATAGGCATGATGGAAAATGTCTCTACACAACGTCACGTTGTAACCGTTTTGGGGGCCAGAGCATGGAATCGATACCAAACGTTTGTATCACCCACCCAGCGACATGCAGTTGGTCGACAGCGTTTAACCACACAGCGGGAAGACAGGTTTTACCTGACAGCAGCTAGACGTCATCACTTCGTGACTGCCACCTCACTCTAAAATGACCTGCGGAACGCTACTGGCTTTGAACTGCTACGAAAATCTGATTTGACAGACAAGTATCAGTCAGCATACAGAGTCTCGCACAGTACTGAGACGGCCCTTTACTGTCTACTGAACAACATAAAGACGTTAGTTGACTCTGGAGACATTACTTTGTTAGTCCTTCTCGGCAATGCTCCTACTGAAGAGCGAAACAATCTTCCCCTTGGCAACCATCCTGACACGTATTGGGAGCTGACGGGTGATCTGACTGATTATTAGTCACATGTTGTTTGTTGGCATTGTGTGGCACACGACAACAGAGTTTTGTTAATTAAACATGTCTTCACGTAATACTTTCTTTGGCTATTTCAACAGATGCACACGGTTTGACGTATTACCTTTTAAAGCGGTGATCGTCAGCAAACTTTGAGTAGTATATGTAGGTCTACTATTGGGCGGTGGAAAGATCGACCAAGGTGCTGCTGATAGGTCCACAACGAGGCGGTGCAGACAAAGTGAGTGAGTGAATGTAGCTCTTTTTGTAAAGTATTTAGTTTATACCAAACCGTGTCCGCTTAGTGAGGGAGAAAAGCCTGAAGTGACACAACTCGTAGATGTTTACCACTTTGGTGACCACTAGCACGAGTACTCACAACCTGAGGGTCATATTCAATACGATTGCGCTTTCGAGCCCACGATTAGTTGATCCTGCTACGACCAAGGGACGCAACTATGCACAGCGAACTGCGGCTCCTAGTGCTACTAAGCTATAACGCCTTAGCGCACGGACAAAGATTCAACAAGGAGTAAGGAGTCCCATATGATGTGGAGTAGATAAAGTGCATGAGAATGATGAGATACAGTGTTCGGGGAGTATTGTTGGCGTATGTGTGTTGGGGGGAGTAATGTTGATATCTGTTTGAGGGAGTAATGTTGGCGTCTGTGGTTGTCGGGGGAGTAATGTTGATATCTGTGTGGGGGGAGTAATGTTGGCGTCTTTGAGTGGGGAGTAATGTTGGCGTCTTTGTGTGTTTGGGGGAATAATGTTGGCGTCTGTGGGTGTCGGGGGGAATAATATTGTCGTCTGTGTGTTGGGGGAGTAATTTTGACGTCTGTGGGTGTCGGGGGAGTAATGTTGTCATCTGTGTGTGTTGGGGGAATATTGTTGGCGTCTGTGTGGGGGGTAATGTTTGCGTCTGTGTGTTGGGGAGTAAAGTTGGCATCTGTGTATGTGTTGGGGAGTAATGTTTGCGTCTGTGTGTATTCGGGAGTAACGTTTGCGCCTGTGGTTGCAGGGGGAGTAATGTTGGCATCCGTGTGTGGTGTTGGTGGGGGGTAATGTTGGCGTCTGTGGGTGTCGGGGGGAATAATATTGTCGTCTGTGTGTTGGGGGAGTAATTTTGACGTCTGTGGGTGTCGGGGGAATAATGTTGGCATATATGGGTGTTGGGGGAGTAATGTTGACATCTATGTGTTGGTGGAGTAATGTTGGTGTGTGTGTGTGGGGTGGGGTGGGGGTGGGGGGGTGGGGGTATTGTTGGCGTCTGTGTGTGTGTGTGTGTGTGTGTGTGTGTGTGTGTGTGTGTGTGTGTGTGTGTGTGTGTGTGTGTTTGTGTGTGTGTGTGTGTGTGTGTGTGTGTGTCGTCTGTGTTGGGGTGGGGGGTGTATTGTTGGCGTCTGTGTGTTTTGGGGGAGTAATGTTGAATGTCATTGTGTCTACGACCGCTTCCGTGGTCAAGGGGATAGAGCGTCTGCCCGGAGAGCGGAAAATCGGTGGTTCGATCCCCGGACACTTCATTCCAAAAGACGTTTTAGGCTGGTATTTGTTGTTACTCTGCTTAATAGCACCAATGGACTAAAAAAGCACTCGTCGGCTCACTTTACTGTGTCTGAGTGAGATATTCTTGTTAAACTGCGACGTTGTATCTCAGTAGGCTAACGAAATAAAACCGCCATTAGTCTGGACAAGGATAAGCAGCTACACACACACGCACACGTGTACATGTACGTCGCTATATAAGTGCAATAATCTTGAACGCATCATTAAACCTCAACGCGCCTTTTTGTAGTTACCGTTTCCCCGAGACAGATGCAGAGACAGTGGGACTACTGAAGTATTTTACTGCTGCTTCTCCGAGTCTTATTCTGACAACTTGCGGTGACCTCTCTTTTCAACATGTTAATGCGATTGGGAACCGATTTACAGGGTTTTTTTTATGTCTTAGGATAAGTCAGAACTAGCTTTCTGCAGAGGTTTAACAAACATATGCACATGTTAAGCTCTGTGATGGTAGTTTTATTACAACTTTAAATAGAAAGCGTTTAAAGATTCTTTATTGTCGTAATGACATGTCAGGATACATTTTCATATTTGATATAACACGGCCCTAGATGTTATTAACTTTCAGGTGTTGTCATCGTAATATACAAACTCAACCACCACCTCCCTCAAAATCCTTTTTCGGTTTCGCCTATCCTTGGTTCTAAAAGATAATCTCAAATAACAACAAAAATTATTCCACAGATGTGTTCATTGTGTAAATTGTGCACAAAGTGTGTTAAAGTTTAAGGCCGACGAATTCAACGTCGCATCGGCATTATTTCAGCCTTACAGCGACCAGCATTTTGGAGACTCCATGCCAAATAATCTCAAATGACGCTTGAAGTTGTTGGTTGTGTGTGTGTGTGTGTGTGTGTGTGTGTGTGTGTGTGTGTTGTTGTTGTTTGTTTTGTTGTTGTTGTTTGGTTTTCTTTGTTCTGTTTTTTTTTGGTAGTTGTTTTGTTGTTGTTGTTGTTGTTGTTGTTGGGTTTGTTTTTGTTTGTTTGTTTGTTTGTTTGTTTTTTTAGGGGGGGGTGTATGGGCGTTCGTTTTGTCATTAGGCTGGGGTGGGGTGGGGTGAGGAGGTGAGGGGGAGAGGTATATTCTGTTTACTTTCTAAGACAAGCAATTGTCCGTAATACCACAAACTATCGGGGTATAATATATATTAAATCAATATGTGTCAAAGTCATGTTATATTTATTGAAGCACTCTTGAAATACTTTGCAACCATGTGGAGATTGCCCTATACAAAACATGACCTCGCTAATCCTGGGTCACACGCGTATTAATAGGAAATAACTAAATTCATGGTTAAACAAACAAACACGTAATGGAATTTACATGATATTCACGAAACAGTACAATTATACCATTTTCATGCATTTAATATCTATTTGAGATTGACTTCCAAATATATCGAAACGTGTCAAGAGAACATGTTTTCTTGGCGTAGTCTGACAACTGCGTGAACAGTCTGACAGTATGCCGCTGTCACTCCGTTAATCGGGTGTCGTGTTTCTCTAGCTATGGCGTAACCATGAAAATAACAACAGCAGTAAGGGCGATTTTCTTGATTTTCATGCAAAAGTTACCCTTTCCTCTCTAAAAGTCCTTCATATTTATACTAGTGAACTCTTTGTAATTGCAGTTGCTGCGCTCTAAAGCGACGGGGCCGCTACCTTCTCTGGAGTACTTGGACTTGTCACAACTCGGGTTGGGTATGTAAACAAACTTCCCACATGTGTCTCTCGCCTCTAGCTACCGTGAATTTTATAATGATTTGAGTAGTGTTTGTTGACTATGGTTGTTACACAAAGAATGAAGACGATTAAGAGTATTTCCAAACATTCTAAACTAGATCTAACTGTTATAATTCAGGATCTGACGCTCTGAAAAAACATAAATTCTATTTTAATTTGTTCAGTTTTGATGTGATCTATCATTTTGACATTTGTGAATGATTAATTTCATTTCTGGTAGGTCGTATATAATTTTTTTTAAGCATCTCCGTACTTAGTTCGAAATGGTCATTTGTTTTTTTAGGTTTAATTAATTCAAATATGAAAAGACTTGAGAAGTGTTGGTATTCAAACCCGTAAGACTTCTGCCAATATCCTACCCCCTCAAAAGTATATATATTTAAAAAGATTGCAATATGACAGTTTATTTATTTAACATTTGGAGGGGGGATACAGGCGGAAGCTTTCCTTCAAATGTATTCAGAGTACAATGTGACTAATTAAATCTCGTTATAAATGCAGTTATTTGTTTGTCCAAAAGAGGAACCTCATAAAAAATAATATTTAAGTAATGTATTTTATTTAGTGTTTCTCATGAGGGAGGATTTGAGGACTTTTTATTTCTTTGTTTCTTTGGTATGTTACAATAAAACTAAACTTTGCTTTAATGAACCATGTGACCTCATTTGGCTACGCCCATGCAGATCAAAAGGCAAAAAAAATGGACTTTATTAAAAAAAATGATTTGAGTTTGGGGACATGATAACAAGAATTTTGTTTCAATATGTTTAATTTGAATTGAAGCCTCAAGTACATCTTGATCTTCTTTCCTAAGTTTGAAATTTCCTTCCACAGTATCCATCGAGAAACTGAGTAGTTGCCCCGAGCTCCAGACACTCAAGCTAAGAGGAAATAATATTTGTGAAGTTTCTAACTTGGAGTGTTGTACTCATTTGTGGCATTTGGACTTCAGTAATAACAAGGTATGTATTCAGTGATGAAAACCTGTGTTTATCTGAAATATTAATTGATGCTTCATTCAAGTGAAATAACATTATTTCACTCAAAAGAAGTAACCCTTATGTCAAAAACTATTCTCTGTTCATATCATTTACAGTATGGTTAAGATAATACATAAGAAATAAAGAACAGTCTTTTTTCTTTTGTCTAAGTACATATTTATCTCGTCTTGTGACCAAAAAAGTCATGGCTGTACCACACATTTAACGTTATGCTTGTGAAGATGTCCAATAAGAGAAAAAACTTTTGACAAGAAAATCCATATCTCCTATTATATTATGTATTATATATATTTTTTCAATTGTTTGTTGAATAACAAAGGGTTTTTATTTTTTAAAGTCATGTTTAATTGTTATATGAAAAATAAGACATACAAATCATGAAAATTGTCCATTAGAACAGCTAAACATATTTGCCCCACTAAATTTTTCAAACTAGAAATATAAAAGTGCTGTTTGAATGAATATGTACTCCTTTCAGAAATATTTTGTTTGTAAGGATATAACCTCAGATTAACCCAAAGGTTTTTTTAATTCGTTTATCCCCCTGACAGCTTCACCAAGAGAATCCTGACTTTAACAGTTCATAATATTTTTTATCTATTTTGCTTTTAGTAATTTTATAATAAGATACAGTATAAGAAAACTGACTTGAATCCAAGTTGTCTGTTTTAAAAGTGTCCACTCACCTCACTGGTCCATTTGATATTTTAGTCAACTTGCCTAAGGCACCATGATATTTATCAAGTTTAACTTTTTTCTACACATTCCCTCATTTATTTTGATTTGTTTTTAAAAATTGTATACCATAGCAAAGCAACCCTAATTCATTTACATGCAGCACCAATAATCATGATCATGATGTCGGGGCGGTGGGGTGACCTAGTGGTTAAAGCATTCCCTCATTACTCAGAAGACCCAGGTTTGATTCCCCACATGGGTACAATGTGTGAAGCCCATTCCTTGTGTCCCACGCCATGATGTCTGGAATATTGCTAAAAGCGGCATAAAACCATATTCACTCACTCACCCATGATCATGATGTTAATAATTTTGTTACACCATAATACCCATACTTCTGTACAGGGAAAGCTTGTTTTGTGGGTATGCTTATTTCCCCATATACTGGTTCCTGGAAGTTCCTGTTAGAATATGTTTTGAAGCGGAATAGCCAGTTTGAAACTAGTGACATAAAGCACGATAAAGCTGCCTTCTGATTGGCTAATCTCGACTTCTTGTCTGTCATTCCACTGGTTGTTCAAAGTTGGCATAAGGCCTGTCTGACGTGCCCCTTGTAATCAGATGTCCTCCGATCTTTGTTTATCAGTAGCGAGAACTAAGATCTGATTTTAAGGAGATTGGATATAGTTAAGTATGGAGCCATCTTTTCTTTTATTAACCATCCTTTTAGACACAGGACAATGAAATTATACATTCTGGATTATATTTCCTTGTCGGCATTTACAATTAGTACTGGGATGAAAATAATCAGAATGATGATCTTACACCTTTAACATGTTTTGGTTTGAAGGACAGCCATTGACAACGGTAACTCATTTTCAACTTCATATCAGCTAGCGTCTTTAATCTTATCTTTGAGTGTCTTCCCAAAAGGAATAGGGAGATTTATTGTATTTTCTTGTCATGTGGAGTTCCCCTTGTGATTAGGAAAAGTTGACACAAGATATCAGAGTACTTCCATCAACTAGCCATAGCAGTTGAATGTAATCATGTTTGTAACTGGCCTGGGGTGAAGGCATGGTGGACATGGCAGACATGATTTAGGGGTTTAAAATAACTTCTTGAACAGTTGTTGAATATCCAAGTTTTTCAAACGCTAGTTAGAATTTAATACAAGAGTAAGGACTTTCAATTTTTAAGCTTATCCTATCTCACATAATGCATTTCTCATTCTTCTTTTGATGCTAAGTGAAAACGTGCCTAAACATAGGTTTCCAGCTTCTAAAAAACATTGTTTGATAGGCATTACTTTGAAGTTGACGAATGACAAAGTAGACACAATTTATGGATAACGACTTCTTTAATTACTGAATTAAAGAAGTTGTTACAGTATTTATAGTAGTTGTTATCCATAAATTGTATCTGCTTTCTAAAAAACAATTAACTCGAACTCACCAGCATCACCAGGGGCACCTCCCATCAATCTGGGTCATTCACGCCTACTATGCCGTTCGACCTACAATCCGTGAACTCGTGATTTCCCCAACTTAATGGTTCTTAATGTCTTGGTATTATTTGGGGTCTGGCCATCATGGTTCTTTATTTACAGTTTCAAATTTTCTCTAAACTAACAAATCTCAACATGCTTCAACTTTGCTTCAATGACCCCAGCAATGATGCCTCTAAAGCAGTTTATGGAATTCTGGTCCAAATGTTATACATGTATATATTCATGGTTGCAGCATGTTTGTGCAGACATCATGACATTATATGTTTGTATGGACATCAAGACATTATATGTTTATGCAGACATCAAGACATGATATGTTTGTACAGATATCATGACATTATATGCTTGTGCAGACATGACATTATATATTTGTACAGACATCAAGACATTATATGTTTGTACAGATATCATGACATTATATGTTTGTACAGATATCATAACATTATATGTTTGTGCAGACATCATGACATTATATGTTTGTACAGATATCATAACATTATATGTTTGTGCAGACATCATGACATTATGTGTTTTTGCAGACATCATGACATTATATGTTTGTACAGATATAATGACATTATATGCTTGTGCAGACATCATGACATTATATGTTTATACAGACATCATGACATTATATGTTTGTGCAGACATCAAGACATTATATGTTTGTACAGACATCATGACATTATATGTTTGTACAGATATAATGACATTATATGTTTGTGCAGACATGACATTATATATTTGTACAGACATCAAGACATTATATGTTTGTACAGATATCATGACATTATATGTTTGTACAGATATCATAACATTATATGTTTGTGCAGACTTCATGACATTATATGTTTGTGCAGACATCATGACATTATATGTTTGTGCAGACATCATGACATTATATGTTTATGCAGACATCATGACATTATATGTTTGTGCAGACATCATGACATTATATGTTTGTACAGATATAATGACATTATACGTTTGTGCAGACATCATGACATTATATGTTTATGCAGACATCATGACATTATATGTTTGTGCAGACATCATGACATTATATGTTTGTGCAGACATCAAGACATTATATGTTTGTACAGACATCATGACATTATATGTTTGTGCAGATATCATGACATTATATGTTTGTGCAGACATCATGACATTATATGTTTGTACAGATATCATGACATCGTAGGTTTGTGTTTATATTATGACATCACGATTGATAGCATGTCACAAAAATTGTCCTTGTTTTCACTTTGAGTAACCTTACCGTCTGGTTGCTGGCAAAAAATACATCTAAACATCTAAACATTGCTAAATGTTACACAAAATAATTCCACCGTTAGTACGTTTTTGTAGGATATGAACTCAAAATGATAATTTTGTTACATGTGTCACTTGCAGGCTAAGAGAATTTTAGAGGTTGAAAGTTTGTGTCGATACCTTGACCTGTGGTCTCACAATCTTATGAAAGTCCACTCACTCTCGCCTTAATTCAATGTACAACCCCAGGAATGACTCCCTAATGAGTTTATTATAATATTTTGGTGTAAACAAAATCGTACAATGAATTCTTTCTCTATTTTGACACAGTCATAGATGTTAAATATCACTGTTCAATAAACCTGTAATCGCTAAATAATAAATGTAATAAACCATCTGAAGTTCATTGCATAGCTATTAACATGGCTACAGTTCTGTTGGTTGTAGTGGCCAACCTTTACACATACCTTAACTATGTTTGCTAAGTACAGTACACTGTTGTCAATATGAAATGTGTGACGAAACAAATCCTCAGTTAAGCCTGAGCCTGACTTGAGGCTATGTTATGTACAGTACTACCCTGGGTGTGGGGGGGCTGACTTGTGGCTGTGTTATGTACAGTACTACCCTGGGTGTGGGAGGGGCTGACTTGTGGCTGTGTTATGTACAAGTACCGGTACTACCCTGGGTGTGGGGGCTGACTTGAGGCTGTGTTATGTACAGTACTACCCTGGCTGTGGGGACTGACTTGTGGCTGTGTTATATACAAGTACCGGTACTACCCTGGGTGTGGGGGCTGACTTGAGGCTGTGTTATGTTAATTACTACCCTGGGTGTAGGGGCTGACTTGTGGCTGTGTTATATACAAGTACCGGTACTACCCTGGGTTTGGGGACTGACTTGTGGCTGTGTTATGTACAAGTACCGGTACTACCCTGGGTGTGGGGGCTGACTTGAGGCTGTGTTATGTTAATTACTACCCTGGGTGTAGGGGCTGACTTGTGGCTGTGTTATATACAAGTACCGGTACTACCCTGGGTTTGGGGACTGACTTGTGGCTGTGTTATGTACAAGTACCGGTACTACCCTGGGTGTGGGGGCTGACTTGAGGCTGTGTTATGTTAATTACTACCCTGGGTGTAGGGGCTGACTTGTGGCTGTGTTATATACAAGTACCGGTACTACCCTGGGTGTGGGGGCTGACTTGTGGCTGTGTTATGTACAAGTACCGGTACTACCCTGGGTGTGGGGGCTGACTTGAGGCTGTGTTGTGTACAGTACTACCCTGGGTGTGGGGACTGACTTGTGGCTGTGTTATATACAAGTACTGGTACTACCCTGGGTGTGGGGGCTGACTTGAGGCTGTGTTGTGTACAGTACTACCCTGGGTGTGGGGGCTGACTTGAGGCTGTGTTGTGTACAGTACTACCCTGGGTGTGGGGGCTGACTTGAGGCTGTGTTGTGTACAGTAC
The DNA here is from genome assembly GCF_022045235.1 of Haliotis cracherodii. Taxonomy (NCBI): domain Eukaryota; kingdom Metazoa; phylum Mollusca; class Gastropoda; order Lepetellida; family Haliotidae; genus Haliotis; species Haliotis cracherodii. Next base: position 53,672,463 of record NW_027266297.1, read on the forward strand.
TACCCTGGGTGTGGGGGCTGACTTGAGGCTGTGTTGTGTACAGTACTACCCTGGGTGTGGGGGCTGACTTGAGGCTGTGTTGTGTACAAGTACTCCCCTGTGTGTGGGGGCTGACTTGAGACTGTGTTGTGTACAGTACTACCCTGGGTGTGGGGGCTGACTTGAGGCTGTGTTGTGTACAGTACTACCCTGGGTTTGGGGGCTGACTTGTGGCTGTGTTGTGTACAGTACTACCCTGGGTTTGGGGGCTGACTTGAGGCTGTGTTGTGTACAGTACTACCCTGGGTGTGGGGGCTGACTTGAGGCTGTGTTGTGTACAGTACTGCCCTGGGTGTGGGGGCTGACTTGTGGCTGTGTTGTGTACAGTACTACCCTGGGTTTGGGGGCTGACTTGTGGCTGTGTTGTGTACAGTACTACCCTGGGTGTGGGGGCTGACTTGAGGCTGTGTTGTGTACAGTACTACCCTGGGTTTGGGGGCTGACTTGTGGCTGTGTTGTGTACAGTACTACCCTGGGTTTGGGGGCTGACTTGAGGCTGTGTTGTGTACAGTACTACCCTGGGTTTGGGGGCTGACTTGAGGCTGTGTTGTGTACAGTACTGCCCTGGGTGTGGGGGCTGACTTGAGGCTGTGTTGTGTACAGTACTACCCTGGGTGTGGGGGCTGACTTGAGGCTGTGTTGTGTACAGTACTGCCCTGGGTGTGGGGGCTGACTTGAGGCTGTGTTGTGTACAGTACTACCCTGGGTGTGGGGGCTGACTTGAGACTGTGTTGTGTACAGTACTACCCTGGGTGTGGGGGCTGACTTGAGGCTGTGTTGTGTACAGTACTACCCTGGGTGTGGGGGCTGACTTGAGACTGTGTTGTGGACAGTACTACCCTGGGTGTGGGGGCTGACTTGAGGCTGTGTTGTGTACAGTACTACCCTGGGTGTGGGGGCTGACTTGAGACTGTGTTGTGTACAGTACTACCCTGGGTGTGGGGGCTGACTTGAGACTGTGTTGTGTACAGTACTACCCTGGGTGTGGGGGCTGATAGTATCTACAGATGTCTGTGTGGCAGATTTATCTGTTAAAATGTCTGTAAGCCAAGACAGAAATATATCTTAAAGGACAATATTAACTACATTGAAAATATATTCTTTAGCATTTCAACGTAAGCCAGTACTGAAGATGATTAAATAACAGATTAGCTAAATGTCTAAAACCAGAGTGTCAAGAGCAACAATAGCTCAAGGAATGTAGCTTGTAAAGTATTATGCCCAAAATATATCATAACGGTTATAGCAGATTACCGTTCCAAGCAAGGCTGACTCGGGGGACAATAGGGCTGGCGGGGTATTATGTGCTTATCTCCATGTCTGAGGGCATGCATTACCCACGAGCCAGCAGATTGAGTTTGTCGACAGGCCACTACAATAATATTTTATCAGAATCAATTCGCGTGTGATATTATTGTGTGGAGACTATTATATTGCTTATACCACTACAACAATTTGCCAAAGTGATTCTAAGTCAGTTGATGTAATGTGTTAAGTCCTGTTAAAGTAATAGTTACTTCACGTTTGATTTTCTTTAATTAGCAATTATATTTTTGTGTGTAATTGTGTGATTTTAGAGATAGCGTCATGTGTTAGTTACTTTCTTGTTTCATGAATGATCCTTTCATAAAGTTTGCCAAATTAAAAACAATTAAATTAAAACTATTGTGTGTTATTAGAAATAGTTTTTCAACATAATATTGTTTGTCTTAATGTTTAACGATGTTAAATGTTAATTTCAACAGTTTTATTTAAGAAATTCACTAAAAATAATTGTTCCTCTCCTACCTTGCTTTCTATCTCTGGGCACATTCAACAAAGACAAAACTTGTGTGGCCTTGGTGTTTCTTAATTGTCTCTTAATACAAATCAGCTGCAATACATGTTGCATAAAGTACAGTTTACCTTGTCCTTTCTTGAGAATGGTGAGAATGTTGAGGTAAGACATGGGGCAAAACATTAAAGATGTACCAGTAATATGAATTTTGTTTTAAATATTGAATGTGTAACTGTAAATAAACAAGAATTCTAAGCTCAGACCTAGAAGAACCTCTTTATGACAGAAAGTCAATATTGAGCCAAAATCAAATAACATGCAAGCCATTGATCTGTACAGTAGGCTGTCATTGACTATATAAACATCAATACACTGTGTCTCCCGATACCTGATCAGAACAGGAAAGACAAATATCAATACATGTGTGATTATTACAGTTTACACCTTGAAATTAGGCTGATTTTCAGTAAAGTATTATATATGATTATGATAAACATGTAAACGCATTCATTGAAATTTCCTAAAGGTTATTAATGAACCCAAAGTTTATTTTTTACTTTGAGATACGTTTTGTGCACTCTCTATGGCATCAGTAATCAATATTTTGATGTGAAATTTGTCAGTTGATATTTTCATTCTGAAATGGGAACATGAGAACGTCTCTGCTCCAGCTGATTTGCCCTATGTATGTGTAGGTAATGAAAGTACAAGCATCATGAACATTTACTAAGAAATACAACGTCTCAGTTGAGATTTCCTACAAAAGTTCATGAAAAATCATCATCTTTCATGCACTTTAGCCATGTTTTTGTGGTACGTCATGTTTTACGTCCTAAACTTGCAAATGATAGAAGAAAATTATGGCTTTGTTGCTGAAAGTTATCATATGAATGTTTGTCATTACTTGTAATAAAATCTAGCGATCTGATTGGCTAGTCATCGTCTTGTGAAAACCAATACAAGGCGTTCATCCGGCCTGTACAGACATAACGTGTTTATGTGATGTCATCTGCTTGTCTGTCCCACTGGCAGCCACAAGGCAGACCTGATATTATCACACAAATGTACCTCCCCAGAAAAAACCCTTCTGAACAGTAGTCATAAACTTTTTCATTTAACAGTAGCAGGGTGTACAGAGTTGTATGAGCTGAAAGTACCCCATTGACCTTCGATCTCGAGGTGTACAGGCTTATTCGACTCGTAAACTCCTGTAATGACACAAATAACTCATAATCCTAACAGCTAACAATTTCAGACACATTTCTGTAACAGTAAAATTTGCCATTTGACCTATAAGGGCCTTTACCATACCCTGTCCTTTACAGGAAGTGTCATGTTCATTTGTTTATTCTTGGTACCCCCTACATACAAGCATTGCTGTAGCCATCAATACCACCACACTGGAGTATTGATGTGCTCTAGTGATGTTTCAACTTGTCATTGGGCAGTGCATGAAACACTAGGAATCGGCCCCCTGCATGTTTTATCACTAGACCCGAGTTGTAAAATTCTTTCTGTCTCAGCTGACAATATTCCATTAGAATGTGCTAATGATAATCAGCTGATAATGCCAAAGACAAGTTTGGGAAAGTAAGCTCAGAACAGTCTGGCATCACAATTGTTGGTGCACATCAGTGATTTAAGTGGATGTGCTAACATGGTAAATAAACATTAGGAAGCGTCAATGTACAACTACAAGTAATAAGTATTTAGATGAAATATATTCCTCATCAAAATACAAAGATAAACATAAAACATGAAGAACATGAGCTATGTCATCTTCCCAAGGCAAGAGAGTTGACTGACAATAAATGTCCAGTTTCCACCCTTGCCGAACTACGCTGGAATTCCGGAGTTACATTTTGGCTGGGTACCACAAACTGACAGATATATTGCAAATCTTTTCCTATTTTTAATCAAGATACTCCATATTACAATACAGATTTTGATTATCAATCAGACTGGACACCGCCATTTTGTTTGAAGCAAATGCAAGTGATATGAGAGGTGAAATCTGATTGGTCAATAGCAGGGACTTAAAACGGACATAACTTGTAGTAGTCAGTGGTGGCGCTATGATCAAGACTGGAAATTCCAGGCTAGTTCGGTAAAGATGAAAACTGTATTTTTATTGTCAGTTTACACCCTTGTCCTGGGAAGATGAAGTTATGTAGAGATCATGAATGTTTCCAGCACCAACCTTGCACCTTTAAAACAACATATTGCAATAAGCATGATAAGGAAAACTGGATGCTATTATCTAAATTATACAAATATGTAGTACCAATAATTGGAAGCAAACTGTTTAATGTTGTTGGGTGTCCTTGGCCATCCTACTCTATGTGAAGAGGAAGGCATTTGTTTTCTATTTCTTTCAGAGAAAGAACATAACTGATCTGGGCTGTCTATCAAGCACAAATGAAATAAGTGATGTGGGGGGTTTTAGAGGGAGCGGGTAGATTACGTTGTAGTTGCCCTATGATATACGATTCCTCAAAAAGCATTTGGTCCAAGTAACTTGAACATAATGATATGTGAATACTGACTCTCCCCTCTAGATCCAATGCCTGGATGGGCTGTCAAGGTTTCTGGCTGTTGGGACTCTCATCCTGTCCAGCAACAACCTCACGTGGAAGGAACTGGTCAAGATACGACATCTTCATATGCTCAACCTCAGTCTCCATGGCAACCCACACCTGGAAAAAGATCCCTATTGTAAGTATCAGAATATTTTGAATGATTTTCCCTTTTTTCAGTTTGAAATTATTGAGAAATAATGTACACAGTGGAGGCTGTTTCTGTATCGGTATGATCAGCTGTCTCTGGTGTGTCTGGGAAACTCATTTCATCCTAATCCAAATCAGTGACCCAGTAAGCACCACAATTTGTGGTACAGAGTTGTGCCCCTTAGATGTGCCATGATGTGCTGTTCCTGGGTTCCAATTGTTTTCCAATGATGATGGCTGTCATGTTATAGCTGGACTGACATATAATAACTTACATTGATCTCACTAACTCTTAACTCCCATGCTTTCTGGCTTGCTAGAACTGTGGAAACCGATTAAAGGATTTCTGATGTTCTTTTTGCATTTGCTTTTGCACATGGCATACCCTGACATGCCTGACAGTGTTTGTTTGACATACAGTACCATCTAAAATGTCATGACATATCTGACAGTGTTGGCTCAGCACTTGAAATGTTATGACGGACCAGACAGTTTTTGCTGACAAAGTTTGATGAATCATTCCTCTGTATAAGGACTGCATGTACTGCAAGTCTCCCTTTAAAAGTGTTGGCACCTCTGTGTTATGTCTGGGTCTGTCGTAGATCAGTGACTATAGCCATGAACTTCAAGTCAGCATTACCAAGGGAGTGTTAGGGTTTTTTAAATGATAGACTGACTATTGTAGCTGCAGTAGCATTCATAGTGTGTAATACAAACCATGCCAGTATGATATTGTGGCAGCTACACAATGAAATATCAGTCTGTATTGATCAGTGTCTGGGTAGTGGTAGAAACTAGTCTATATTAGTCACTAGCTCTCGTGATGTCATATCTCAAAAAAATAATAGTGTTTAAATACTGTATTTTTTACTGGTATTATTCTTTTAGTATTTCAACCATTAAACATTAGGTTTTGGGACTGATAGACATTATATCGGCAGATCCAGAGCGAGAGTTCTTGGGGTGGCCATCCCCTTGTTAACAGCTCATGACATTTTGTATGCTCATTTTCTACCATGATAACATGTTGATTTGGTTGTTAAAGTACAATTATTAATAAATGGTTCAAGTGGAACCCCCTTTTCAAAATCCTGACAAGGTCATTGTTGGTATTGAAATTAACCGAGTCCTGAGGTCTTTGATGTTTTTTTCACCATAACATTCTAATCTCGGAACCCTCTTAATATATTTTTGTTGAAGTTATGTAATTTGCCAGTGATATTTTGGCTTTCTTTCTCAATTCAAACACTGACATGCCTGGTATTTACAGCATGCAAGGCCACGACATTCAGGCGTCCTCTCCACCTAGTGCTGTAGTGTGATGGATTATCTGTATGTGAAATATGAATAGTCAGACAAAAAATGAAAAAATAATGTATTCTTTAATGAATTTGAAATGGTGACAACTTGTTGCATTACATGGTTGCTTGGAAACATAGACTGGCTTCTCTGCCAGAGCTTTATGATGTATAGAGGACGGTGTCTTCAGCATCAAACAGTATTCCCAGTCATCTTGTTTTCAGTGATGTTGGGATATGCCTTTTGATTATTCCCACACACTGGCATTAACAGATCTGTCCCTTTTGTGGAAACCTCTATGCTTTTCTTGATGTAAGAAGTCAATTTCCATGCAACAGTAAGCATGGTCAGGCAACTCTTTTATTTATTGTTTTGAATCACAGATTCAACAGACTGGAGCGAAAAGACACACTTCAAAAATTAAATAGAAATAGTTTAAACTTATTTTTTATTTCCTAACTTTGAATAAATATATATAAAATAAACAGATTCAACAAAAGTCCTATACGATGTAAGTATTAACTTTTGAAGAGTAATTGCTCCAAATCCATTGTATCTTGTCTCTGAAGAAACGATTGCCTACTGAGAAGAAAATACAGGTCATGGTAAAAATAGTAACAACTGCTCTGACAACAGTATTAGCATTTACTTTTCCCCATTAAAGCAGTCAACCCAAACAAGTTCATGCCAAGTAGAATATAAATATATAATATTATGTTTATTTCGACGGACCAAAGAAAATTGGGTAGCCAAAATCACCGAGCAGCAGGCTGAAAAAGTGATGTTTGATTTTGAAGTTGAATTGTGTGTTTTTCTAATCCTTCAGAAATGGAGCCATTGGTTTGTCCAAAAAATCAACATCTATGACAATAACTTCAATGACACTGGAGCCATTGTAAGGTCAATCTTAGAGACCATTGAGACAGTAACCCTATATTGAATATGTTTATTGTGTTGTATGTGCATTCCTTGCTTATCTGCTTCATGTTATATTCCATACAGTAAACATACACTTAATCACAGGAATTATTGTTGACATGTCCAGAATAAGTTGTATATTCCTTATCATGTTTTACCTGTATGATATACCAGAGATCTGTGAGTGATCACCCAGCCCGCTGTGACTAATTACAGGTACCGGTAGTGTCTTCCTCGATTGCTCGATGTACATATCTCATCAGTAGCAGGTCAATATCACCCGTCAATCATCCAATAATCACGTCTTTGATCAGCAAATCTCCCCACCTTGTCATAGGTCACTTGTACACTGTAATCGTCTCACTTGATCGTGCATTTCTGGGTACATGTTGGTGTCTGTAGCTTGTCAATAGCACCGTGATAACATGCTTTGTTGGCTACAGCATTGTACAGCTGACATGTATTGCATGTCGGTTCAGATTGGTAGTCTATGTGGCTTGTTGTACTTTCTTGTACTAAGTAGGCTTGCACTGGTCCCAGCTTTTGAAAATTGGTGTCTTTGAAAGAAATGTAGATGAAAATCTAATAAGTATTTTTTTTATTGATGGTTATGGCATGTTTGAGGTTGATTATTTAGCAGGTATGGTGGTAGTTGAAGGGTGATTAACTTATTTGGTAGCTTTTTGATATTTCATTAATTAAGATAGTTACATAATACCCTTTATCCATTTCATCTGCAGTCATATAGTTCAATTAAGTCTTACAAAGACATGATGAAATCGGCAAGTTACCGTCATGAGGAATTATGTCCTCAACACAATAAGAAGCCCCTTCCATGTGGGGATTCCAGGTTAGACTAGGTCCGGGGCAACCTATCTCTTTCATAACTAAACGGATCTGGTGGTTAGGCTTAGTGACTTGGCTGATTGTATGTCACAATACCCCGACAACATGGAGCATTGCTTACAGTTTAAATCTCTAGTTTGTCTTTATTTATTGTCCGCGGACATGTTGTCGTTGGAAGATTGCTGAGTATGCTGTTAACAAACTGCCCATCACCTGAACTGTTATCATTAAGTACAAATGTAGACAAAACTGTATACATAGATTTGTGTTATGTTTGTCCTCTATGTAAGGAATATCACATTCAGTTATTAGCAGAACTATTAACATGTAACTTGCATCCCAACCAGCTTGCTACAGCACCCACCCCAGTGTAGCCCCAGTACCCCGCAGACATGGATCCTGGCTGTTGTAGTCTGCTGCTGCACTCAGTCATGTACAGGATACCATGATATAGCTGGAATACTGCTGACTTTGGCATAAAACAACTCACTCACTCACCCACTCACTCAATCATGTAGTTTCACTCACTCACCCGTCCAAATCCCACTCACTCACCCATCCAAATCCCATTCTTTCACCCATCCAAATCCCACTCACTCACCCATCCAAATCCCACTCACTCACCCTTCACAACCCCGCTCACTCATCCAAATCCCACTCACTCATTCTCTAAAATCCTACCCATTCACTCACCCAAATCCCACTCACTCACCCATCCAAATCCCACTCACTCACCCATGTCAAGTGATTGATGAGCATTGATGAGACAAGTCTTATTTCAGTTCTTATCTGTATCAGAGACCATTTACCGATATGGTCTCTGTCTGTATGTAATGAATTTAGACCTTCAGTTTGCCAAATGTAAGCAGGTTACATGCTCTGAATGGCCCCAGGTGGAGATCACAGCCCTCTCTCAATTCAAGTAGTTTTTCTTGTCATAAATCCTGATGATAAACCAATCTCTATTGACAGGTTGACAGGAATTAGCCAGTCTCGTGAATATTCAAGTGCTATGAACAGGAGTATTTAACTGATTTCTATGCAACTAACACATGTGGATTTCTTTGATATTGAGGTGGTCGTGCTAGATTACACACGGACAGGTTAAAGGTCGTCAATCAGTGTTGTTCCATGTTGTCTGGGTTGTATGTGTCGTAAACAACATCTGTCAGTTATACCCATATGTAGGTATTCATGTACAGTAAACTACGGTTATAACGAACACGCTTATAACGAACTGACGGATATAACGAACTTACTTTTTGGTCCCGACTATTTGCTGTAGTTATGCTGTATATATGCTTATAACGAACTATGGTTATAACGAACTAAAATTAGTAGTCCCTTTGAGTTCGTTATAATCGTAGTTTACTGTAGATTAAATGAAACACCATGACAGATGTAAAAACTGATTTAGTTTGTTGTTGTTTGTTTAGTTTCAACATGAGAAATAATTGGGTTTTTCTCTACATGACACAAAAGTAGTCAGACTGTATACAACTGTAGATGAACTGAAGCCCACACCTGTTCCCAATACCTTCACTGATCTGATAATTTTTAACTGCATGATTTTGTATTGAGATAAGATATTTTTTCAGCTACAGCTTCAAAACCAGATTTATTTGACTTAAAACTTTGAGCCTGTATCCTTTTTGAAGAAAACCACCTTGCAACAATGTAAGTTTTGTGGCAGGCTATTTCTTTTTTATCAACACTCTGAAGCATAACAATCTCTGTCAAGAATTTTCAGGGACAATTTATTTTTTTCAATTTATTGTAAAGTTGATCAAAGAAAAAGGAATTCTGTTTCCCTAGTCTGACTTGAACAACTTTCAACCTTGAACACCTTATTAACCTTGAGTGACCATTGTAGCTGGAGATGCTGCCTCATTGAACCCCATGTCCATAAGACTGTAAGGGTGACATTGATCAGTAGATCTATTGCCACCCAGCACCTCATCTGGTACCAGCTTCTCCATGTTGTGTGTTCTGTCTGCTGTTGTATGGAGTTCCACCCTCGTGATGTCGCTTTTTGTATCCTCTGACAATCACAACAATAGACAAGAACTTTATTGCCCTGATATAGCCCTTGCCCATTGATCCTGGCCAGACGAAATATACTCCTGTCGTCTTTGATTCTTTCAATTCCGTTGTCAATGTCAGATTTTGTCAATATGTAATAAAGCTGGTTTGGCAAATGGCTTATCTCTTAATAGAGGCGGGCTTTCTTTGGACGAATAGATTGTTCCATGTCATCCTCTAGAACCTCTTGACTTTGCTATCAAACCTGTGCCAGCAAATGTCATTATGCTTTGGTTTGTGTCTTGTATTAATTTTGTGTTTTACTTTGACAATTCAATTAGTTTATTCTAAGAAGGGCAACTGTTAACATGGTTCAAATTGTTTTATCGATTTCTGAAACGTCAATAGGTTCTGTTTGAGTATTGGAAAACTTTGTATTTGAAATACATCTTAGGAATAGATCTTAGCTTTTTTATGTCATCAAAGTTGTAATTAAGTGTTGGCATAACAACCACAGTGGGATCATGTTTATGGCAAGCTGAATATTGATGTCATAACATGTACATCTTAAGGGAGAGAATTTGTGGATGTCAACTTTTTTATTATGAGGAAGACAATGTTACGGAGTATATGCTTACCCCTTCAACAAGTGAATAAACCTGATGGAGTAAGCCAGTGTTCCCACTGGCTTTTTAATCTGCCAGTCCTGGTAGACTGGCAACTCTAACAATTACCACATCGTCCTAATTTTTGTCAGCCCCAAGTTACAACAAATAAAAAAACATATGAAAATTACCTGGTTTTAAATTCCTTCAACATCATGTTCAATGCAGTGTATGTTCTTCGCTGACAAATGCAATGACATCATCTCTGAAGTAACTTAGTCTCATTGACACATCATTCACACAAAGTTCAGTCACAAGTTTCTCTCTTCTTTTGAATATTATACTTTGGTTCGAGACTGAGTCACAACAAAATATATATTTAACCTGGAAGCAAAACAAAATGTTATTTCCTTACAATAAAGACAAGGTGATGGTAATAGACAAGCTGACTTTGTTAGAAAAATATACTTATATGAATATCGCTGATATTAAACAATAAGGATTTATAAGGTACTTTATCTGCCGGTCCACGGGTACTGACAGTCACATGAATTTATTTTAGCCTAATTTTACTGGTAAAAAAACTGGTAATTACTGGTAAACGGGAACACTGGTAAGCATACTCCAAGCGTTGTGTTCCTCATAAAAAAGAAATTGACATACAGTAATTCTCTTACTTATGTGTATCTCTTCTAACTGCCGTTCCAAGACTTGATGTAAATAGTAGCCATGAAGAGTGGGTTCAACTACAGATGATCAAATTACGTACTATATCAAGCACTTACATCAGATTTTGAACAAAAGCAAAAGGTATCCTGATATCTGACAGACTTCTAATGTGTGAGACCTTGGTCAACAGCCATAGCATGCCAGGAAGCAATCCATTCCAGTCCATCGTCCTGGAACTGACTAGAAATACACACCCTAGTGCACTGGTTGATAGCCGTGTTACGAGTGGCGCTCACCTAGTTATTTGCACTTAAAGCAGTAATGTTTCAGTCCAGGGCGGAGCTGCTATTGTCACTTGTTACTTATATGGCCAGCACTTACCTGCCTGAGCAACTGTTTTGTGTAGGGAAACGCTGTTCACTTTCAGTGTGAAATGGCTTTTGTAGATTTGGTAGCAGATAAATGGTGCATTATTGTTGTGTATTGTCTTCAGCTGGATTGAAGTTTGTAATGGCTGTAAAGTGATATGTGTTCAAGGAATGAAATGTTGTTACAATTTCTACAGGGGAAAATATGTATTGTTGGTTTTAGATGTGACTGATGCATTCTGCACTGTTGTTGAAGTATAGGGTACAGATGTATGGCACACTGGATCAGACAAGGGGTAAACCATCTTAGTTGAATGCATTTGGGGATTGCGAGAAAACATCAGTTTTATTTAATGACAAGATTTAGCATCTGTTTCACTGTGGTGAACAGTGATGGAAATGATTGCACAAGTAGAACAACATGAAGAAAGACAGTATGCTCTCAAGATACCTACAACACTTCCCTAACTAGCTGGGTAGTGGGTTTTTTCTATTCCTGTTTTGGTACAATGACCTTGACCTTGGAATTGCCTGGAGAAGTAATACTGAACTGGCCTTTATATGATGATTGTTTCAGATCATTTAGTGAGTGTTTGATGTTGTATTAAGCTATAATTATCTAGAAAGTTTTGATGAATTTTGATCTGGGAAAAGTGGAATATTAAAGTTGTGCCAAATACAGGTTGGAAATCCTAATTGCATTGGAAAATTCCTGATGTAGTAAAACTGTGGATGGTGTTGAAGCAGATGCAGGGTCAAGGCCAGCTGTTGTGAGCTCCAGACAGTTTTATAATGTCTCTCAGTCTGACAAATCTGAATCTGTGTTAGCCATCCAAGAAGGTCATATAGGGAATACAGTCAGAATTGGTTCCCACTGCTCCATGCTTTTCCAAGGCGATTGTATCCTCCCAATACACTTTTTAACTTTTTCATTGGACCCCAACATGTGGAGGTCGTGTCTTCTTTCCAGACATGATTATGTATAGGCCGTTGTAATACAGCAGTAATATTGACGTTGTCAGTATCACACGGGTTTGTATACACAATGTTCCTGTATGAATACAGACAGCAGATCGGCAGTGACGTCGCTATATTTAGCCAACAGAACAAGCTAAGGCCTTGCTCCATTGAGAGGGATACCAACCAGTGCTCATGAGTACAAATGGCAATATTTCTTGTAATGTGTGACTTGCAATCATCTACTCAACACAGGCTAGGGTCCACACACTATTCAGGCACTGGGTTTGTTAAGTCTCATTAGTTAAACACGGCCTTGTTTCCTTACTTGACTAAATATAGACACTACCAATGTGTAGAATAGCCGCCTGCCCACTATCCTGTGGCTGGCAAAATTTTGATCGGGCTAAATGTTCTGAAATGTCCCGAGTCCAAATGGCTACTGAAATTTTAATGGGGATTTTTTGTGCCCACCCCTTAGTTCATTAAATAAAAAATTGATCTCCCATTTCTGTAGCTCAATATGACCATCAAAAATAAGAACAAATGTAATTAATATCCAAAATTAAACGATGTGATATTAGAGTTATCCTCTGTCATCTTGTTTGAGTGACTGTCGTCTTTGTAACACTATGTATAACAAACATGTTTTGTTTGGTTGTAATTTTGAGTTTAACCAATCACAAGCTTTGTTACTTAGCGAACTTGGACCGTCCATGTCAAACGTGGTGGGGAACAAAACTGTCGCATTTTTAAGATTGTGAAATTTGAATCTGGCCAGTAACATTTGAGGCTAGCTAGCCCTCTACTAGCTTACACTCTATATTGGCCTGTCATGTATTCACGTGAGATGGAGGAACGTACTGTACACAAACCTGTGAAGTATGGAAGATGTAATGTGGATGACCTTGGCACGAAGCATCTCACAGACAAGAATTCTGGAATTCAGTTTTGAAAGTTTGTCATTGTGATCATTTTGGTTGTTTCAGATAGGATCCATGTGATAGACTGTCTGCCCAATATCTGGATGCTAGATGGAAGAATTGTCACTTGTAAGTTGAAAACTTTGTAATACACTTGAACACACAGGTGCCTTGCTTGGTCCAACTATTGGTGCTTAACAAAAGTCCATGGGCCAATGGAATTACATTTAAGTACCGGTTGGTTAAAACATCAACAGTTAAATTGATGACCAAATCAGACTATTGCTTCCTTAATTACTGTATTTTCTTGAGTATAGTGCGCACTTTTTTTTCCAAAAAACACAGCTGTGGAGAAGGGGGTGCGCATTATACACGAATTAATGAGTTTTGATGTTTTTCCCCCCCAAGGAAAGACATTACCGTGAGCACGTAACACCGGAAATACCACGTCAACAAATCCATACTGAAGTTCGCAAATTATTCATGTAATTACACTCTCTGGCTATAAAAAGTGTTCATTGTATATCTGGACTTATGTTTGTAACTTATTTCATTAATTTTTTTCAAAATTCCTTTTTATTATTGTTTTAATTAATTTCGTCGAAATCGTGTGTGAAGCGATCGGAAGATCGCACAACTCACCGTTATTAACAGCAACCACGGTCAGATTACCGCTACTGACGCCTTGAAATGAACTTTAGTTGACAGAGAATGGATACATATATCATAAATGCCATACTTTGATTCGTTAAAAGTCATATTTGTTTTTGTTGGACGATTCTATGTCAACACGTAATTCTCGCGATCACGTGCACGGTAGCCTTGACGGTGACTGGTCAGACTGATTCCATGTAAAAATTAATACCCGGCAATAGTGATCAGCTGCTTCGCTTAGGGTTATTATTATTTTTCCCCGCCACGAAGTGGAAGGGGGATATAGGAATGGGTGCCGTCCTTCCGTCCGTCCGTCACATTTCGTTTCCGGAGCAGATCTTGAAAACCGTACCATATTTCTTCACCAGACTTGGCACATAGATAGATCTAGTGGTGAACTGGTGCCTTTTGATAGTTTGGGATTTTTAAAAAAGTTATTTTTCGAGTTTCCATGGCAACGACTTTGATTTAGACTGAAAATGGCGGTAGTCCTCGTTTCCGGAGCAGATCTTGAAAACCGTACTATATTTCTTCATCAAAATTGGCACATAGATAGGTCTAGTGGTGAACTGGTGCCTTTTGATAGTTTGGGATTTTAAAAAAAGTTATTTTTCGAGTTTCCATGGCAACGACTTTGATTTAGACTGAAATGGCTGTAGTCCTCGTTTCCGGAGCAGATCTTGAAAAACATACTATATTTCTTTACCAAACTTGGAACATAATGTCATCTCACAGTATTGAATACATTTCCTTTCTTGTTGGTAAGTTCTGCATTGCTTGAGTGTATGTTCCTCCAAAATTGTCATGGACATATTTGTTGCATTCACTGACTAACTTCATACAGAAGCACAACTCATTACAAATACAACAGTGTAACTGATCTTAAACCAACTCAACTGTATAAACAATATATATTCTTGTCAACCATACTCTGTACTTCACTTGCTTCATAATGGTGTTAGAACCTACACCGAAACCATCGCTCCTAATTGTAATAAAGAAGTTGTTCGTCCATATGCCTCATCCTTACTCATTACAGATTCAGTAACACATTCTATCATACACTGCAGATCGGAAAACAACACCAGCATAACTTTTTTTTAGTGCTGCAATTAGGCCATTTACAAAAAGGCCCAGTGAACATAGTTCACAGGAGCTAATGCATTGCACACACCTGACATGTCATACTGGCGGGGAATGTGAGTATTTCATGCATGTTTTAAATATGTTTAGTAAAAGCTGCATCTAAATTAACAAGATATTGGAATATATTATTCCTGATAAAAAAATAGTTTCAGATACAACTTTTGCTGATCCTTGCATTAAAATACTGTAAAGTTATATCATTGGGTGTGTCTTGACCGAATCACCGGTAGATTCCAAGAAAACGTGTGTACAGCTGATTGCTGTGTCCGGCTTAGTTTACGAGAAAATACACAAGGTAATCTTAATCCCTGGATATAAAACAATGCCTAGCAGAACCAAAAAATACAATTTAAACGGTAAATCAACATGTCTGGTGATTTTTTATCTCAAATTTCGAATTTGTACTGACAAAGTTTCTCATCACCCGTTCGTTTGCCGGACTTCACTGAAGGGATACGGTGTACTTTTTTTCTGCGCAGAATATTCAAATTTCTTTTTTTTCCAAAAATATTGAACCCGCTAGAGGGGGGTGCGCATTATACATGGGTGCGCACTATACTCAAGAAAATACGGTAAGCAGCAACTCCTTTAAGAATCTACAAAACCCAACTCTCTTATTTATTTTTAATGATGGACAGAAATAGCTCAGAAATCTGAAATGTTTAATGATAAGAGTATTCATCTACGACAACATTCTATCGGGTGTTCCCCCTGTCCACCATTAGAAGCCTCTGTGGTCTGGTGGCAGAACGTCCGCCCAGGGAGCGGAAGGTCGGGGGTTCCCCCTGCCCACCATTAGAAGCCTGTGTGGTCTGGTGGCAGAACGTCCGCCCAGGTAGCGGAAGGTCGGGGGTTCCCCCTGTCCACCATTAGAAGCCTGTGTGGTCTGGTGGCAGAACGTCCGCCCAGGGAGCGGAAGGTCTGGGGTCCCCCCTGTCCACCACTAGAAGCCTCTGTGGTCTGAAGGCAGAACGTCCGCCCAGGGAGCGGAAGGTCGGGGGTTCCCCCTGTCCACCATTAGAAGCCTCTGTGGTCTGGTGGCAGAACGTCCGCCCAGGGAGCGGAAGGTCGGGGGTCCCCCCTGTCCACCATTAGAAGCCTCTGTGGTCTGGTGGCAGAACGTCCGCCCAGGGAGTGGTAGGTCGGAGGTTCCCCCTGTCCACCATTAGAAGCCTCTGTGGTCTGGTGGCAGAACGTCCGCCCAGGGAGTGGTAGGTCGGGGATTCCCCCTGTCCATCACTAGAAGCCTGTGTGGTCTGGTGGCAGAACGTCTGCGCAGGAAGCGGAAGGTCGGGGGTTCCCCCTGTCCACCATTAGAAGCCTCTGTGGTCTGGTGGCAGAACGTCCGCCCAGGGAGCGGAAGGTCGGGGGTTCCCCCTGTCCACCACTAGAAGCCTGTGTGGTCTGGTGGCAGAACGTCTGCCCAGGGAGCGGAAGGTCAGGAGTTCCCCCTGTCCACCATTAGAAGCATGTGTGGTCTGGTGGCAGAACGTCCGCCCAGGGAGCGGAAGGTCTGGGGTCCCCCCTGTCCACCACTAGAAGCCTCTGTGGTCTGAAGGCAGAACGTCCGCCCAGGGAGCGGAAGGTCGGGGGTTACCCCTGTCCACCATTAGAAGCCTCTGTGGTCTGGTGGCAGAACGTCCGCCCAGGGAGCGGAAGGTCGGGGGTTCCATCCCCGGCCGCGTCATATCAAAAGACTTTAAAAGATGGTACTTGTTGTTACTTTGCCTGGCACTAAGGGGTTAAAACAAAGACTGGTTGGCTCTTAGTCAGCATACTGTGTCTGTGTGGGGTATTCATGTAAAATTGGCCATGGTATCTCTGTGGGCCAGTACTATGTAATCAGCATTAGTCTGGACTAGTACAAGCAGCCACACACATGCACATGGCTATATAGGTGCATCTTGGACATGACGGTAAACCCCTTTTCACCTCACCTCACCTTTCCTTCATGATGGCACACAGACATAAGCATACACTGTATGTCTATGGCCAGTTGTTCCTTCCATGGACTAGGTGATGCACATGTGTACAACACTGTATTGTGAGGTTAGTGCTACTTCACCTTTTATATATATATGCAGACATACACTTCCATATGGAAATCTGTTCATTTAACCGCCATCTCTTCTGGCAGCGTTCTAGTGTCAGTGCTATATAATGGCCTGTCTGAGCTAGAGTACATGTGCTTCTAGGGTTGTGTGCCTGTCAGCAGATACATTATCATACATCTTTATATTCAATAAGATATTTTAGTGGCATGAATCGGTGTACTTTTTATATTACCATGAATTCCCAATGACTGTTAGCAGGTCAGTACTTGGTCATCAAGCTTTCACCAACAGGATACTCTGTTTTCATTATGGTCGTAAAATCAATGCCAACTCTAAATCTTTGATTGTTGATATTGATTTCTTGATTTTAGTATTGTTGCATTCACTAGACCCGAATTTATTCCATCCCACCCAGTGAAGTTCTATATGTCTGACCCACCCCATCTCCTGATGCATGTTGTTCATGCCCCTCCCTGCAAAGACAACATGCAGAAGCCTTCATATTTAATTGTATGATGTCCATTTCTTCACAACCCTCCACAAATATGTGTATCATTTTTTACGACCATCCCTTAGAGACTGTCATATTTTATGGAGGTTTCTCCAACTGTTTCTCCCTCTGTTTCTCACATTGGTGTTATCACTCTGTTTCTCCCTTTTGTTGCTCCCTCTGTTTCTCAAACTGTTTCTCATGCTGTTTCTCACACTGTTTCTCACATTGGGTTATGACACTGTTTCTCCTATTGTTCTCATGCTGTTTCTCATGCTGTTTCTCACACTGTTTCTCACATTGGGTTATGACACTGTTTCTCCTATTGTTCTCATGCTGTTTCTCATGCTGTTTCTCACTCTGTTTCTCACATTGGGTTATGACACTGTTTCTCCTATTGTTCTCATGCTGTTTCTCATGCTGTTTCTCACTCTGTTTCTCACATTGGGTTATGACACTGTTTCTCACACTGGGTTATGACACTGTTTCTCCTATTGTTCTCATGCTGTTTCTCACTCTGTTTCTCACATTGGGTTATGACACTGTTTCTCCTATTGTTCTCATGCTGTTTCTCACACTGTTTCTCACTGGAAACATATTGCATCCTGTCCTGTTTTTGTTTCAGCGGCGGAGAGACTGCAGGTCAAGCACTTCTTCCAGGACTCAGCACTCACCGAACATCCAGTTGTGAGTTTATTCTTGTTATTGTAACCATGGTAACCTAGTGCCCCTTGTGGAATCAGGATGAGAACAGACCCCCAGATAACAGACAACTTGTGTTTAGTCATGCACCATGATGGTTAAATATCAATGTTTGAATCGACCAAATCCAGTTTACATGTGAGATATATATATAGGCAAGTCAAGCTGGCTATTTTCCACATCAAATCAGAATTGGAAAACTTGGAACAAATTTATCATTTAAGATTTCATGGACAATATGTCCCTCCACACACACACCAGTGCTTCAGTGGGTTAGCTGTGTCTCAAGTAGGAACAGTTGGCTTGGCCTGTTTGGATTTGCAGCCCTGTCAGAAGCACATTAGATATGGTAGTACCTCTCATGTTTAGCTCACCTGACAATCTCTTCCCAAGTAGCAGTTGAGCAGGTGAAGCAACTTATTTGATTGTTGAATGTTTAGCAGGGTCTTTTGGCTGTGGTGAAGACAATGATTCCAATTCATAAGACACAAAGGAGTATGTATGTTGGAATGATTGAAGCCAATAAAACCGAAGCATGTAGGTAAACTCATATATGACAGCCTAATGTTTCCACCTTGGAAGCGTAATTGGAGTATTTTTCTTTTCTTTTCAATTCTTTGATTATCTAAAACTTGAAATTAGGAGAAAATAATAAAAGTATTGAGAAAAAGCTCAAAAATTTGGTAAATTCCTTTTTCAGTTGTACAAGGTCTTTGTGGATCAATGCCTACTATATACAGCTATGTCTGTCGCATCCCAGATCCAATAACACACAGGACAAACTACTGCAACATTGCTGACTTACACATCAGTCCATTCCAGTATGTCAGGACTGAGCCTAACCAAACAAGCAAAACACACTACAACATGTTACACTTGTTCACAGATGGAAACAACATTGTAGATCTGTTTACTGTGGTATTTTAAATATTCATTTTATTATTACAATAATAATTCTTGTGAATACCATACCTCTATTACATCACTGCCATAATCCCGTATTTCACACTGTAACTTAGTCTTCAGATTTTCAACAGAAGTCCTCTTCACTTTCACCTATGCATGAGTAGTTGTACCCGTGTTAGCACATAGCTGCCTACAGCATATGTGCAAGGTGGGAAAAAATCACTTCTTTCCTCTCTGTGCTGGAGGAAGCATCAACTATTTCTCTGAGATTCTTTTACTAGCATGTTGGTAGTGTTTTCACACTTTTTAGTATTAATGTGATCGATATGTAAGAAGTGCAGACAGTCATGGGGGACCCTCACTCTTCTTGTTGGAAGTACCAGGAGGTACGGTGTACAGTGTATGGATGATAACGGATGTGAGCAGTGCGCTTCACTTTCACAGTCGGCCTTTCTCAAGTTGGCTGTGTCAGTCAAGAAAGGCTGACAGAAGGAAGCAGCAAATAGGACAGATTATGCGTTAGCATCTTTAGCCAGAAAATAAGGGAAAAAAGAAGTTATATTTACAAACAAAACCTGTTCACTTGATGTCCTGAATTACTGTAGTATGTGTTGTAAACACCAAAACAATTATTGTCTCCTTTATAGAAGATTTGAAGCAGCGACCAAAAAAATATTCTGTATCTATCCAAAATGCCACTAAAGAAAATTAATAACCTGATTGCAGAGCTATCTTTTTAAGGTTTATGGTATTTATTATATATATTGTGGTAATGATATTTGATTTCTCATTTTTTATAAAGTATTATTCCGCAAACTTCACAGCTGAGTATTTTTTAGAAACTTTAATTCACACAAATTATGCCAAAACAAATATTCATTAACCCAACTGTGATGAAAGCGTGTGTCAATATTGCCACTTTTGGTAGCCTCACCCCACTACCTTGGCTACTGATACAGATGTTTGGGACAGGTGTATTGAGTCAAACGCTGGTCTTTAATATTCACTCCATCGTTTGATAACAGAATGTATGAATCAAGCAATTCTTCACAGTAATTATTGTAAGCCCAACAACCTTCTAAGTCATCAATCACACAGCTCATTTAATCAGAAACAAAACTATCGAGGCATTTGCCTGCAGTGATTGGGCGAGCACTTGTGTGCTGCAGTCGAGTCAACTATAGACGTTGTGTTTACATAATCAATATCGCCTGTGATTGATGGGCCCAATAAGCTCCACATATTACCCACCTTGTTGATGTCACTTACACTCTACAGGAAGGTCCTCTGGAGTCCTCACTGCACGAGCCTCGTCGTGGGCACCTCAGGTTCATATGTTAAACCGTCGATAAGTGATCAGGAGAAAAAATAGCATTATCATGTTCTGAGTATCATGTTGAGGCTCTTTTGGGGTTTACTGATATTTTTCAATTGATAGCGATCATTATTGCAGCTTAAATTTTGTTTTTTTTAAAACTTATGCTTCTTTTCGGAACTGTGTGTATCTGTTTTGGCCCGATGTTGGCATCTTATTTGCAGCAGGATGGAACAAAAAAATTAACCACTGAGTATAGGCATGTTCTGATTCTCATTGGGTATTGATAGATCTAGTATTTGGGGTTCTCTATGTTCTTATTCCCTCAGTTCGGGTCTACCAGAAAGTAGATATTCTATAAGAAATTCTGAATTCTGCTAAAAATGGTGTTGGATTTTGAATTTCTTCAACTGTTCTTGATCTGCCTACAGTGTTTCTCATGTCGTAGAAGCTCACAACTGTAACATACCTTTTTTTAAGTTACACAATACTAGCATAGGACTTTTGTGCAGTATTCACTGCAGTTCATGCGTATGTGATGCCTGCATGAGGTAATACAGATACATTAGCTGAAAAGGCTACATGTATCATCCAGGTATTCATGCGGGCAATTTATAGTATAATTTTGGCAGTAGTGATTTTGTGTGTGACTATTTTATGCAGATATGCTACACATCTGGAACTTGGGACACTATGACAAACTGTGCAGTAAGTGGTAGCTGAGAGTTGTTCGACACCAAATTCTCCAGTAGGCTCCATGTACTTCCAGTAGGCACCATATAATCAAGTAGGCCCCAAGTACTACCAGTAGGCACCAAATTCTCCAGTGTACTTCCAGTAGGCACCACATACTTCCAGTAGGCACCACATACTTCCAGTAGGCACCACATACTTCCAGTAGGCACCATGTACTTCCTGTAGGCACCACATACTTTCAAAGTACTTCCAGTAGGTGCCACATACTTTCAAAGTACATCCAGTAGCCTTGAAGTACTTCCAGTAGGCACCACATACTTCCAGTAGGCACCATGTACTTCCTGTAGGCACCACATACTTTCAGAGTACTTCCAGTAGGTGCCACATACTTTCAAAGTACATCCAGTAGGCACCACATACTTTCAAAGTACTTCCAGTAGGCACCATGTACTTCCAGTAGGCACAAAGAACGTCCAGTAGGTGCCATTTCATTCCAGTAGGCAGTAGGTGCCACATACTTTCAGTAGGCACGAAGTTCTTCCAGTAGGCACCACATACTTCCAGTAGGCACCATGTACTTCCAGTAGGCACCACATACTTCCAGTAGGCACCATGTACTTTCAGTAGGCACCACATACTTCCAGTAGGCACCACATACTTCCAGTAGCCTCGAAGTACTTCCAGTAGGCAAGAAGTACTTCCAGTAGGCACCAAATCCTTCCAGTAGGCACCATGTACTTCCTAGTAAGCACCAAATTCTCCAGTAGGCACGAAGTACTTCAGTTTCAGTAGGTACTGAGTACTTCTTTTAGGCACCTAGTCTTTCCAGAAGTCACCAAATTCTCCAGTAGGCACCAACTCCTTCCAGTAGGCATTATGAGCGCCCAAAACGGGGTCAGAAATGTGACTGACAAACTCAGCCTTGAATCTGAACTCACCATGTGGTCCTACATTTCAGAGACACAAGCTGGGCAGGGAGTGGTTTATACCAAGCACACTTAAGAAAATACAGGTGAACGGGATCTTCGGGGACAAGGTAGGCTCTGAGGGAGGTCCCACATGGGCATCACCCCAAAACATGTGTCTAGCAAACAGTACCAAGTATCAATAATGAAACAACACATGACACCTTGTTTTTGGAGGTATTAATGATTGAAATGAAAATAATGTCATTTCATAATAATACGTTATATCATAAAGGTTTAGGGTCCTTAGATTCAAATTCTATTGGAGCAAGGAGCTGTTTATCATGGAAGATCCCTGTAGGGATCTGGATAACAGCAGGTCCCAAGCTACCTGTGCTTGTCCTAAGATTCCATGACTTGGTTGAATGTGTGTCATTGTATATATCACAATATCAATCTCTGGTTTATCTGGTCCACACTCTAGGCCGCCATCATATAGCTGGAACATTGCTGAGTACAGTTTTAAACAACAAACAAATCATCAAGGACCAGGTTATGAAACAGCTGTTTTTATTTCATTCCAGTCTAAACATCTGCTAACGAAGTTCCCTATCAATGCTGCTCATAATATAGGTGAGTTCTGTGATTAGTTGTGTGAGCAGTATTCCTTGTCTCAATGCAGACACACATGACTGGTGATCCAGGGTGTTGTAACGTGTTGTGTAGAGTTGTGTCCCTTTGCCAAGCAAAGTCTATTGGTTCAGATCCTCAATTCAGACTGATATTGCACATCAATCTGTCTTCATACCAATTCTTGTCAAGTTTACCAAGTGGTAAACTTCAAAACCTTCTCCAACTTTCATTGGTGTTGGCTTTCTTCCCTGACAGGCCTTGCTAATAGCTGAATGACAAGTTGTCCAACCCACACTCACTTCCATTGTACATGCATCTGAGGTGTTTGATGCAGATTTCAGCTGCACAGATGCAGTTCCAGACCCTGGAAGAAGTTTCATCATATAATATGTTTGTTGGTTCACAAAATCACCTGACTTTTTTTCAGTGTGACTTTTATTAAACCAGTAATTTCATGCAATTAATGTAGACTATTTAAGATTTAGTGTGGTGAGAGGATTGCTTTCCTATTCATCAAGCTGTTTGTGTTTTTCTTTGCAGAAATTGACCAAAGACGACTTAAATACTTAGCTTTCAATCTACAAGAGGACCTCACAACAGAGAGGAAGTACACAAAGAGGTTGGTTGCTGTAACTGTTCCAGTGTCACTACATTATCAACTTTCCCAAAGTTAGAAATGTCTCCATCAGTTTTGATTTCAGAAAACTTTCTTGACAAGATGTTAAGACATGTAGCATGTATATGTAAAACTCCACTTAGTGGCTCCAGGTGTGGCAGATTCTGACATGTGTGGGATGTTGTATCTGTTGTCCTCAAACGTACATTCCGTGTTCTGTACACTATTGCTGTATGTTAAAGGCCAAGATAACCTTTTAAGTAATTGTGAAACATAGTTGTATCATAATCTCTCTTGAATAAGGCAAAAGATCTTTTACATTGGAGGCTATCTTACAATGGATTTATTCTGCATGGACTTTAGGGGTCCTTTCCCATAAGGTCCAAGTCAGAATTACACTTTTATAAAACATATCATGAACATGGTACCTCCTCTAAGAAGGGGTCTTGGTTTGAAAGGGTATTGGTCAAAGTTCAGTGTTAAATCTACAGACACAGAGCTGTATATACCGGCATGTTGATGCCATGTCTCTCAAAGGTCAACATGGTCAAGGACATCTTTCAACATTTTTTTTTTTTTTCAGTTACAAATGGCATTAGGAGATTTTGGTGGTATTTTTCAATTTTTGATAGAACATTCTTCTATACCATTACCAAATTTGAAACTAAATGTTGAAATGTTTACATTTAGGATGACAATCAATGTCCTAGAAAATGATTCTGAAACTCTTGTCTTTGAGGTAATTGTGAAACTTGTTGTGTCATTCGTTGGCAGTGACTGTTGCTCAGGTACTTGTGCAGTCCTGGAATTTGGTAATTGCTGCATATTGAAAACATTGCCTTGTTTAAGGGATGGAAGTAATATTTTCTGACTTGAAGTGCATGGAGGTATGTTGCGAGGCTGGGGGGAAATGGCAGTGAAGGGACTGCCCTCTGGTTATGCGAGTACTTGCAAACACCTCGAGGTAAAGATATTGTGACATCTATATCCTGATTTGATAATTGATGTTTGTGCAGAGACTTCCAGGTGCTGCGTTACCGCCGGACGTTCCTGGAGGACCTGCTGGAGGTGCGGCCCACTGACCGGGAGAGATGCAATATGCTGCTGCTGCTACTGGTGGTCAGTGTCAATCAAGAACTATACACATACGCTGGTCACAAACATGGCCACAGGGCCGCACTGTTTACAGAGCTTGATGAGTAGTCAACAAACTGAGTTGATGAAACTAAGACTTGTTTGATAACAGTTACTGGGCATTTTCTGTTTTCTGTAAATAGACTTTCATGTAAATTTTCATTCTTGGTAGTGGTGCATATAAAGATGACTTTCAGATTGGTTTAGAAGTTGATAAGGGATGCTTATTGGAGCAGGGCGCTAAAAAAAGGCAAATATGGTAACATCAACATATCTTACTATGTTAATCTGTCTGCCTGTTAAAGGGAAATAACTCTGCACTGACAGCTTTTATATCTTAATACATTTGGGGGAATACTTTGTACGGTAATATGCAGGTGTTGTTTCAGGCGTCACTAGAGTTTGTAATGCCCACACACCTGGTGAAGGAGACGCTGGAGACGGCCATGCTGGGGAAGATAGGGTAGGCTTGTAGCTTGGTAGCCTTCACACAAGTAACTGACCCGTGAACATCCCAGTAGAATAGGGCTTCAGCAACCCATGCTTCTCGTAGGAGGCGACTATGCTTGTCTAACTAAGGGGATCGGGTGGTCAGGTTCGCTGTCTTGGTTGGTACATGTCATCGTATCCCAATTGCATGGATTGATGCTCGATCATTATCGATGTGTGCGGCTTTAAACAATAAACAAACACAGAAGTCATTCTAGTCGTCTGATGTTCCGAGATTTGCAATGTTGTGTTCATTGCCCGGGTCTGCTTGTGATGGGTTTGAAATCACAAGATTTACCCTGCTTATGATCCTGAGTTTGTCAGCACCATGTACATGCATGTATACCAAAGAAGAAGTAAATATATACAACCTGTGTACTTTTGGGTTTTTCACCCACTTTAAGCTGACAAACTGCGAATGAAATACTTTGAAATAGTGTCCATCTCACCCACATTAAACAGACTTGCTGTGATATATATGAAGTCCTGTACAAATCAGTCTTAAACCCAACTGCCTCACTCACACACTCACTCACTGACTCACTCACTGACTGACTGACAGGAAGGTGTACACCATGGACCTGTTCCTGTTGCCCAAGGACGTGCGGTGTCAGGTGGTGGGCATCCTGCTGTCGGCCATCAAGGTGGACAAGGACATCAGGGAGGTCAGTCACACGGTAGTTTGGGGACCACTAGAAACAGAAAGTTTGAAAGTATCAGAACGTTTTTGGATTATTGTAATTGGAGAGGTTCATGTCCACCAAGTACATATTATTTTCTGTCATTTCCAAGTTTTGGGCTATGACTTGATCATGTACAGATCATGGCTAAAATGAGAAAAAATGTAAGCAAGACCTAAGTTTATTTCTATAACCAAACCTATGAACTACTGTCTGTATCTGGGTCGTACACTTGCTTGTGTTCCAGTTAGAAGCATGCTTTCTGAAAACCACAGAAATCATGTGTTTGAACACATTTGAGTCATCCTATTCATTTGATGGTGTAGCAGGTACAAATTATGCACATCTTTTACATTTCACATTCAGTTTCAAATGTGTTGCTTATTGGAAGGATTATGCTAGGCCGGTGGGCCAACAGGTGGGCCAACAGGGTACTTATACCTTCAACATAATTACATGAGTGTTTACCTGTGTTGTCAGGATGGAGGGCTGTACGACCGCCTGTACCTGTGTCTGTTCTACACCGTGGCGGAACTCACTCGACTCAGTCAGTCCGACGCCCAGGGGGACGCTCAGGCTGCTGGCAAGATGCACAACATGTAAGATGACAATCACACGGTGCACATTATCATCAGGTGTTGATAGCAGCGGAGAGAAGCATCACACAAACACGAAAGGTGTTAATGTGTACCTGAGACAGTACTTACACTGGTGTATGTAAACCTCGGACACAGTCCTGTCCCTAGCTGGCACTTTCCATAATAGTTGACTCTTGATCTTAGTAGATTTCTTTATAACAAAACAAAAAATAACACCTTTATATTTGGTCCAGATGGGGACCTCCTATTTAATCATTTATTTCAGGACAATTTTAAAAGTGATTTTGTTGACTGACGTTAATGCAGTGTTTCCGTGTTTCAGCTATCGAGATTACAAGTGTCTCCTGGCATCGGAGATTGTTCAGCTGATGTGTATTGTGCCGGCCTTCTTTGAATACATGGAGAAGGATGTCGGTGAGCCTCTGTGATGTATATATGATACCTACCTGAAGAAAAGAAGGGGAGTGATATAGAAAAAATGTGTCATTCATATATATGAGTGATTTCAAAGAAACATGTTTATCCACCAGTCCCTCACAGTGCTGTCGATGTCGTGTGTTGTTGTGTACCCCTGGCTCTGGTCCAAATTTGACTGTTATGATGTTGTAGCTTTGATGTTGTGCACTGTAGGAAAAACAATGTTTATTTGAAATAATGAAAGGTATCAACATGATTTTGCCTTATAAATATGACTAATTATTGGATCATTTGTTTGATTACTGTTTATTTTTAGGAGTGATGAACTTGGTTACCACGGGAACAGGAGACCGAAGCATTATTGGAAAAATTACCCAACTAGCTCACAATTACAGGTCTGAGGGGGTATGTCGCACTCATTTGTCTTACAGTAGAACTAGGAATGGATGCTATGAAAGACAGTCATGCTTGTTAGAAATAGCTCAGGTTTACTGTTACGGTGTATGGTGTGTATTTGTGGACTCAATAAGGGGAGACAACTCTTCCTTACTTAACAGAGTATAGTAAATGCATTATTTAGACACCATAAATTTCAAATAGCAGTAAAGAATGTGAGGCTTTTTTTCAGGATATAACATTGTCCTATCATGACACCATGCTAGCAACTCAATGATGTTGTAAATTGGACGACACTATTTTTGAGAGGGTAGTGAGTTGTTCCCCATAGATGTAGCTGGGCAACACAGATAAATGCAATGGCTGAACGATTGCACCAAAAGTGGGCGAGATTTGACAATCAGTATTGGGAGAAAGGGTACAGAATTGTGAGAATATCAGGAAAATACCAAGCTTAACCCCCTTTTCATAAAATGGACTTGTCAGACATTGCTGAGATCAGAGTATATTCAGGGAGTCATTATTTAATTAATGGTAACTAATTTTAAAGAGGCTGTAAATAATGTAGATATCTCATACATAAGAGTAAACAACTTTAGGTTGTTGTTTATTGTACAATAATACACTGCAGAGAGAATAAACCAGTTGGAGCTGCATCCTCATGGTTTATTCTACCTACAGTGTTTTATTGTGCAATAAACTACGGCCACGATTTGTATATTTCTTAACTAATGTAAGCAATTCTTCAAGAAAGTTGAATAATGGGAGACTACTATTGCGTGTTTATTATCATGACAACAGACAAGAGCTGCAGATGATATGGTTTACAGAATTAAGCTAAAAGGACTCTTGAGAATACTGGTAACAGATGTCTCAGTTTTGTTCTAGGTCCTGAAGCATGCTTGTGACACAACTGTGTTTTTCAGAGAGATGTGCGGGCGTTGTATGAGGACATCTCCGAGATTCTGCTACAGAAGGTTCAGGAACAGACCATGAATCTCACCAACAAGTCTCCACGGGAGGCCGTGGGGGACAAAGTACTCAGTGTGAGTGACTCTGGTCCATGACATATTTCCCTTCTGTGGAAAATTTGACCACGCCCATAATCATAACAACTATCTGTATCGTAATACTCATAATAGCTCATGATTCTGTGATAATTGGGAATTTGCCATGGTGATTAAAGTCAAAGCTGCTGCAATGGGGGAAGTTTTGTATCAGCAGCCGAGCCATTGAAAACACACAGGATAGGACAGGGTGCCAAGATATACATAGCAAACAGAGACGTGAGAAAGTAACTGCTCTGAACAAGGACTGTGTTGGTGGAGGACATGGGTGTGTCCCTGCAAGATGCCCCAAGTTTAAACCTGTGGCGCAAAATAGTTCTCAGGAGCTACAAGTAACAGTTGTCAGGGGTAGCTGCCAGGATAGCTTGTTCTGGGTCTGAGTCTCATGTCCAAAACAAAGTTTAGGCCATTTTAGATACATGATTAGATTTGTATTCAAGTTCTTTGAAAAAATGAGGCAGGAGGCAATTTATTTGTTTATTAATACTTATGTGGATGTGATTCACATGAAGCATGAATGTTGGGTAACGCTATGTAAACGGTGTATTTCAGCCAGTGAAGTTATTTTGCAGTTTTCTTTGCCTGAAGGTTCTAGGGTACATCACAATGATGTGAGGTTGGGTGTTTGGTTGTGAGGCAGGCAGGGATGAAAACTTCAATTGTAAATGTCTACCATCAATTAGATGATTGGGTCTTGTGCTCGTGGCTGCATCTGTCATGGAAACCTGGTAAGGACACTTCAGCAGTCTTCAGTGCCAGTTGTGTAGATTGTACCGGAATCCTTGCAATTAACAAGTGTCGGGTTAAACAGAGGTTTATGATGCTGATGATTGAAATATCTTGGATTGTCTCCTCCTTACAGACGTTGGGGGCGGTGAAGAGAGCCAAGACCCCGGTGGACGTGGCGGAGTACCACATGAAGGGGGTGACCAGCCCAGACTCAGACCCCCCTGTTGTCCAGTGTCACACCCCCAGGAAAAACAAACACAAATTCCCCCGTGAGTCACACTGCACGATGTTTTCTACAGTGACATTTTGTAACTACTTGGGACTACTAAATGTCAGCTTTTCTGCAGAGTACCAATGAAACCATAGAAGTTTCAGTATTATTGTTATTATTTCCCAAACTTGCAAGGCTGTAGTAGACATAGTGGACAGGATGACGACTGAGTCTACATCGAAGACAGGGTCACGAAGGTCTGAAGAAATTATAACAGTCATTGAATCATGTACTGCTCTGGACCATTGTGTTAACACTTTGTTAATCAGGGCACATTTTGTCCTGTTTTTGTTAGGTGATTAACAACGGGGCCAAATTAAACCTAAATTGCATGTTTTGAATATACATAGACACTGACGATATAATTTGCATTTTTTATTTATCTGTGTCATACTCACTACATGTGTTTGATCAGGAGTGAAACATTAACCTGAAGTTTTATTTTTATTTCAGATTTAGGAGATGTCTTGTTATTAGGACCACAGGTTGGTACAAACACATTGTCACATCAGAGTAAGTTGATGATATTTCATCCAATTTAAGATCATCAGGACAGAAGGCCGGGTCATCCGACTGTCCATCTGTCGTCTGTTCAGAAACGTCTTGTCTGGAATATGTTACACCCATTAATGCAGGCAGTTTTCTGATTCAACCCCACTTCCTATTATTCTTAAGATGGAAATGAAGCTTGGTTCTGGAACAGAGGAGCTTTCATTGTCAGTGATGATGCTGACTACATCAACACAATGTGTGTGTGATGGGCCAGCAGGGAGGAACATCTTGTTCCGGTGGGAATTCATACTTCATAGGATGTTTAATGAATGTCTATATGATGGGGTGGTCATGTACCTTAGCCCATTCATCAGATTCCAGCTATTTATGTTTTCAGACTATAGGAAAAGTCATCTCCTTACCTCAGCCATTCCTGGCACTGGTTGCCATGGACGCAGTTCCAGGTAAGTGAGCGCATCTTAAGGTAAAGCATGATACTAAACTTTCTTTGAAGTAAACATTGATATTCAGTTTGATTTCAAGACGTTTCTCCCCTGTTTGATAGTAGGGAAGAATATGTGAAACTCTTTGAAGATGTTTTGCCACAGGAATTGAAAATTTTGAGTTTGGCCTCAGTTTTACTCATGTTGAACCAAATCCTATCTACTAATTTAACACAGGATAAAAAATGGCCAGTGAAACACCAGTGGTCTAAATTAATTAGCAAGACAATTATATCTTAGGTATACATGTATCACTTGTTAATGTCTGTCCAAGAGATGCCCTGTGATGTCACAGCTTGTGCCATGCATGTACTGAGAGTATTCCTATGATTACAGTATCCAATGGTGCAATGGTCAGCAAGCTGCGTGATTCGGATGACCACTACACATACGTTAACATGAGGCAGCTAGAGTGGGACTTGCAGTATCATCTGTGGAAACCTGTTGGCACTGTTGGAGACAGGTGGGTACAGATGCTGGATTGGCAGATGTGAGGGGGTGGGGGTGGCAGTGTACCCAGTGGATGCCTGTCAACAGTGTGGGGGACAGGTGGGTACAGATGCTGGATTGGCAGATGTGAGGGGGTGGGGGTGGCAGTGTACCCAGTGGATGCCTGTCAGCAGTGTGAGGGACAGGTGGGTACAGATGCTGGATTGGCAGATGTGCGGGAGTGGGGGTGGCAGTGTACCCAGTGGATGCCTGTCAGCAGTGTGGGGGACAGGTGGGTATATGGGGTGGATTGGCAGATGTGCGGGAGTGGGGGTGGCAGTGTACCCAGTGAATGTCTGTCAACAGTGTGAGGGACAGGTGGGTACAGATGCTGGATTGGCAGATGTGCGGGGGTGGGGGTGGCAGTGTACCCAGTGGATGCCTGTCAACAGTTTTGGAGACAGGTGGGTACAGATGCTGGATTGGCTGATGTGCGGGAGTGGGGGTGGCAGTGTACCCAGTGGATGCCTGTCAGCAGTGTGAGGGACAGGTGGGTACAGATGCTGGATTGGCAGATGTGAGGGGGTGGGGTTTGCAGTGTACCCAGTGGATGCCTGTCAACAGTGTGAGGGACAGGTGGGTACAGATGCTGGATTGGCAGATGTGAGGGGGTAGGGGTTGCAGTGTACCCAGTGGATGCCTGTCAGCAGTGTGAGGGACAGGTGGGTACAGATGCTGGATTGGCTGATGTGCGGGAGTGGGGGTGGCAGTGTACCCAGTGGATGCCTGTCAGCAGTGTGAGGGACAGGTGGGTACAGATGCTGGATTGGCAGATGTGAGGGGGTGGGGGTTGCAGTGTACCCAGTGGATGCCTATCAACAGTGTGAGGGACAGGTGGGTACAGATGCTGGATTGGCAGATGTGAGGGGGTGGGGGTTGCAGTGTACCCAGTGGATGCCTGTCAACAGTGTGAGGGACAGGTGGGTATATGGGGTGGATTGGCAGATGTGCGGGAGTAGGGGTGGCAGTGTACCCAGTGGATGCCTGTCAACAGTGTGAGGGACAGGTGGGTATATGGGGTGGATTGGCAGATGTGAGGGGGTGGGGGTGGCAGTGTACCCAGTGGATGCCTGTCAACAGTGTGAGGGACAGGTGGGTATATGGGGTGGATTGGCAGATGTGAGGGGGTGGGGGTGGCAGTGTACCCAGTGGATGCCTGTCAGCAGTGTGGGGGACAGGTGGGTATATGGGGTGGATTGGCAGATGTGTGGGGGTGGGGGTGGCAGTGTACCCAGTGGATGCCTGTCAGCAGTGTGAGGGACAGGTGGGTATATGGGGTGGATTGGCAGATGTGAGGGGGTGGGGGTTGCAGTGTACCCAGTGGATGCCTGTCAGCAGTGTGAGGGACAGGTGGGTACAGATGCTGGATTGGCAGATGTGCAGGAGTGGGGGTGGCAGTGTACCCAGTGGATGCCTGTCAGCAGCGTGAGGGACAGGTGGGTACAGATGCTGGATTGGCAGATGTGCGGGAGTGGGGGTGGCAGTGTACCCAGTGGATGCCTGTCAGCAGTGTGAGGGACAGGTGGGTACAGATGCTGGATTGGCAGAAGTGCGGGAGTGGGGGTGGCAGTGTACCCAGTGGATGCCTGTCAACAGTGTGAGGGACAGGTGGGTACAGATGCTGGATTGGCAGATGTGCGGGAGTGGGGGTGGCAGTGTACCCAGTGGATGCCTGTCAACAGTGTGAGGGACAGGTGGGTATATGGGGTGGATTGGCAGATGTGAGGGGGTGGGGGTTGCAGTGTACCCAGTGGATGCCTGTCAACAGTGTGAGGGACAGGTGGGTATATGGGGTGGATTGGCAGATGTGAGGGGGTGGGGGTGGCAGTGTACCCAGTGGATGCCTGTCAGCAGTGTGGGGGACAGGTGGGTATATGGGGTGGATTGGCAGATGTGAGGGGGTGGGGGTTGCAGTGTACCCAGCGGATGCCTGTCAGCAGTGTGGGGGATAGGTGGGTATATGGGGTGGATTGGCAGATGTAAGGGGGTGGGGGTTGCAGTGTACCCAGTGGATGCCTGTCAACAGTGTGAGGGACAGGTGGGTATATGGGGTAGATTGCCATATGTGAGGGGGGTGGGGGTTGCAGTGTACCCAGTGGATGCCTGTGTCAACAGTGTGAGGGACTGGTGGGTATATGGGGTGGATTGCCATATGTGAGGGGGTGGGGGTTGCAGTGTACCCAGTGGATGCCTGTCAACAGTGTGAGGGACAGGTGGGTATATGGGGTGGATTGCCATATGTGAGGGGGTGGGGGTTGCAGTGTACCCAGTGGATGCCTGTCAGCAGTGTGGGGGACAGGTGGGTATATGGGGTGGATTGGCAGATGTGAGGGGGTGGGGGTTGCAGTGTACCCAGCGGATGCCTGTCAGCAGTGTGGGGGATAGGTGGGTATATGGGGTGGATTGGCAGATGTAAGGGGGTGGGGGTTGCAGTGTACCCAGTGGATGCCTGTCAACAGTGTGAGGGACAGGTGGGTATATGGGGTAGATTGCCATATGTGAGGGGGGTGGGGGTTGCAGTGTACCCAGTGGATGCCTGTGTCAACAGTGTGAGGGACTGGTGGGTATATGGGGTGGATTGCCATATGTGAGGGGGTGGGGGTTGCAGTGTACCCAGTGGATGCCTGTCAACAGTGTGAGGGACAGGTGGGTATATGGGGTGGATTGCCATATGTGAGGGGGTGGGGGTTGCAGTGTACCCAGTGGATGCCTGTCAGCAGTGTGGGGGACAGGTGGGTATATGGGGTGGATTGGCAGATGTGAGGGGGTGGGGGTTGCAGTGTACCCAGTGGATGCCTGTCAACAGTGTGAGGGACAGGTGGGTATATGGGGTGGATTGCCATATGTGAGGGGGTGGGGGTTGCAGTGTACGCAGTGGATGCCTGTCAACAGTGTGAGGGACAGGTGGGTATATGGGGTGGATTGCCATATGTGAGGGGGTGGGGGTTGCAGTGTACCCAGTGGATGCCTGTCAGCAGTGTGGGGGACAGGTGGGTATATGGGGTGGATTAGCAGATGTGAGGGGGGTGGGGGTTGCAGTGTACCCAGTGGATGCCTGTCAACAGTGTGAGGGACAGGTGGGTATATGGGATGGATTGCCATATGTGAGGGGGTGGGGGTTGCAGTGTACCCAGTGGATGCCTGTCAGCAGTGTGGGGGACAGGTGGGTATATGGGGTGGATTAGCAGATGTGAGGGGGGTGGGGGTTGCAGTGTACCCAGTGGATGCCTGTCAGCAGTGTGGGGGACAGGTGGGTATATGGGGTGGATTGGCAGATGTGAGGGGGTGGGGGTTGCAGTGTACCCAGTGGATGCCTGTCAGCAGTGTGAGGGACAGGTGGGTATATGGGGTGGATTGGCAGATGTGAGGGGGTGGGGGTTGCAGTGTACCCAGTGGATGCCTGTCAGCAGTGTGAGGGACAGGTGGGTATATGGGGTGGATTGGCAGATGTGAGGGGGGTGGGGGTTGCAGTGTACCCAGTGGATGCCTGTCAGCAGTGTGAGGGACAGGTGGGTATATGGGGTGGATTGGCAGATGTGAGGGGGGTGGGGGTTGCAGTGTACCCAGTGGATGCCTGTCAGTACTGTAGGGGTGATACAAGGGTCTTGATATCTATATATGTCAAGGTGGACATGCCTGTTTTGTATGGATGATGTTTGTGTGAGGATGGGTGTTTGAAGGGGATACAAGAGTTAGATTCAAGAAGATTCAACTTATATGAACACAAAGTTTATTAAAGATTGAAACGTTTGTGACACTATTTTTAATGAGCAAGTTGACACACGAGTGACATTTTGATGAACATGTTCATATTTCAGCATCAGACAAGATGTGCTCAGACAAGTACAGGAGAGGTGACTAAGCCTAGCCAGTTTATAATGTCTTACACCTCCTGTAGGGATCAGGCATTCTTGCATAGTGTAGATAGTATCTGTAAGTCTAACCAGGAGCCTAGTAGTACATGTTTTGGAGTGTCCGTGTCCTTAGTTTTACTGTACTGCAATGACCGTACTCCGATTATATATTTTATGAAAGGCTGAAACATTGCTGAAATATTTGTCGACAGGATGAAACACTGAAATATTTATGTCACAGCATGAAACACTGAGATAGATTTGTCACAGCATGAAACACTGAGATAGGATTGTCACAGCATGTCATTTCAAATGATTTACTGTACAAGTTCTTTGTTCATTAGTGTTGATCAGTTTGAGATGAATGCTGGCATTTATCATTTGGAGAGCAGCATAGCTTAGGTATTCCTGCATAGTTCAGATCAGTGTGATCCAAATGAAAGCTAATTCCTGTGTCTCAGTGGTTCAGATTGTCTGCAATATCCCTATTCTTATTATCTGAGGAAGCCTAAGGCTGCTTGTGTGCAGGTCAATTTCCTTAGTTACTGATACAATATAGCACTGTTTATTGTTCGTGCTTTGCATTTAGGTATGTGCTTTTACTCTTTTCCAGCATGTTTTAACATTTAATACTTAGGAAGTATTTTCATTTAATGCTTTCTTTAGTCAACAGTTCTGAAAAAGGGTTTTGAAAAACTTTTAAATTGTTGATGATTTTATGCTTACTGGGTACAACCTGTTTATTTCAGTAGTTTCCCTTGTAGTACTTACCATAACTAACTTGTGCCTTAAACAGGTCAGTGGACAATGTACAGCCAAGCACGATACACTGGCCTGTTGCTATGTCTCCCACACTTCCACTTTCTGACATATAGAGACACACATAGGCTAACATTTACATGCGTGACTCTCATTTTTCACTGAAAACGACTGTTTAACCACTCTCATAAATCAAGTTGTAGTTCATGGATGCGGATATAGTAGTGTTCATGGACATACAGGCTGCTACCAACACACCCATGTGTGTCTCACCATAATTCACCAATGTGTCTCGCCCCAGATAGACCATTCACCCATGTGTCTCACCACCATTCACCCATGTGTCTCACCACCATTCACCCATGTGTCTCGCCCCAGATACACCATTCACCCATGTGTGTCTCACCCCCAGGTACACCATTCACCCATGTGTGTCTCACCCCCAGGTATACCATTCACCCATGTCTGTCTCACCCCCAGATACACCATTCATCCATGTGTGTCTCGCCCCAGATACACCATTCACCCATGTGTGTCTCACCCCCAGGTACACCATTCACCCATGTGTGTCTCACCCCCAGGTATACCATTCACCCATGTCTGTCTCACCCCCAGATACACCATTCATCCATGTGTGTCTCGCCCCAGATACACCATTCACCCATGTCTGTCTCACCCCCAGGTACACCATTCACCCATGTGTGTCTCACCCCGAGATACACCATTCATCCATGTGTGTCTCACCCCAGATACACCATTCACCCATGTGTCTCACCCCCAGGTACACCATTCACCCATGTGTGTCTCACCCCCAGATACGCCATTCACCCATGTGTGTCTCACCCCAGATACACCATTCACCCATGTGTGTCTCACCCCAGATACACCATTCACCCATGTGTCTCACCCCAAGATACACCATTCTCCCATGTGTCTCACCCGGAGATACACCATTCACCCATGTGTGTCTCACCGCCAGATACACCATTCACCCATGTGTGTTTCACCCCCAGATACACCATTCACCCATGTGTGTCTCACCGCCAGATACACCATTCACCCATGTGTCTCACCCCCAGATACACCATTCACCCATGTGTGTCTCACCCCCAGATACACCATTCACCCATGTGTGTTTCACCCCCAGATACACCATTCACCCATGTGTGTCTCACCGCCAGATACACCATTCACCCATGTGTCTCACCCCCAGATACACCATTCACCCATGTGTGTCTCACCGCCAGATACACCATTCACCCATGTGTGTTTCACCCCCAGATACACCATTCACCCATGTGTGTTTCACCCCCAGATACACCATTCACCCATGTGTGTTTCACCCCCAGATACACCATTCACCCATATGTCTCTCCCCGAGATACACCATTCACCCATGTGTGTCTCACCGCCAGATACACCATTCACCCATGTGTCTCACCCCCAGATACACCATTCACCCATGTGTGTCTCACCGCCAGATACACCATTCACCCATGTGTCTCACCCCCAGATACACCATTCACCCATGTGTCTCATCCCGAGATACACCATTCACCCATTTGTCTCACCCCGAGATACACCATTCCCCATGTGTGTCACCCCCAGATACACCATTCACCCATGTGTGTCACCACCACATACACCCATGTGTGTCACCACCACATACACCATTCACCCATGTGTCTCACCACCACATAAACCCATGTGTGTCACCACCACATTCACCCATGTGTGTCACCACCACATTCACCCATGTGTGTCACCACCACATTCACCCATGTGTGTCACCACCACATTCACCCATGTGTGTCACCACCACATACACCCATGTGTGTCACCACCACATACACCATTCACCCATGTGTGTCACCACCACATACACCCATGTGTGTCACCACCACATACACCCATGTGTGTCACCACCACATTCACCCATGTGTCTCACCACCACATTCACCCATGTGTGTCACCACCACATACACCCATGTGTGTCACCATTACATACACCCATGTGTGTCACCACCACATACACCCATGTGTGTCACCACCACATACACCCATGTTTCTCACCACCACATACACCCATGTGTGTCACCACCACATACACCCATGTGTCTCACCCCCAGATACACCCATGTGTCTCACCCCCAGATACACCCATGTGTGTCACCACCACATACACCCATGTGTGTCACCACCACATACACCCATGTGTGTCACCACCACATACACCCATGTGTCTCACCCCCACATTCACCCAAGTGTGTCACCACCACATACACCCATGTGTGTCACCCCCAGATACACCCATGTGTCTCACCCCCAGATACACTCATGTGTCTCACCCCCAGATACACCCATGTGTCTCACCCCCAGATACACCCATGTATGTCTCACCACCACATACACCCATGTGTCTCACCCCCAGATACACTATCCAGAGTACAGACGAGATGCGGAGGGAGCTGGAGCGGCGAGCAGCCATCATCTATCACACATCACGGCCAAACTCCCCTGAGAGCTACATGCTGGAACCCCCGGCGCGGGAACCTACCCCCCTCATCTACACCAGCTACAGGCCCGACACTCCTCAGGACACCTCCAAATCCAAGGTAGTGGCAGACCTTTAATTCCAGACATCTTTGCAGGTTTTGTTTTTGGAATGAGTGAGTATGGTTTTACACAGCTTGGAGAAATATTACAGCATTATCTGATGGGGGAAACCAGAAATGAGCTGACACGTGGAATGTACTCATGCAATCTAACCCAGGATTCCAGAGGGATGAGCAAACACCTTAACCAGTAGGCTGCCTGACATCCTGTTTGTTTTAAGATGACAGGTTGTTTGGTCTATATTCTAAATGTTGACTGGAGGCAGTGACCTTCAGTACATGCTGTCAAGGGCAAGACCATTATACATAGTATTTGAGTTAATCATATCAATTCATGATGGCCCAAAGGAGAATGGTTGGCCCAGTCGTCTGAGGCATCTTATTATTCCCCACCACGAAGTGGAAGGGGGATATAGGAATGTGTGCCGTCCATCCGTCTTTCTGTCCGTCCATCTGTCTTTCTGTCCATCCGTCCGTCCATCCGTCTGTCACATTTCGTTTCCAGAGCAGAACACAAAAACCATGAGAGATATCTTAACCAAACTTGGCACATAGATAGGTCTAGTGGTGAACTGGTGCCTGTTGATAGTTTAGGATTTTTTTTCCCCCTGGAAACGACTTTGACTTAGACTAAAATTGGAGATAGTGCTCGTTTCCGGAGCAGATCTTGAAACTTGGCGTATAAATAGGTCTGGTGGTAAACTGGTGCCTTTGATAGTTTGGGAGTTTTTATGATTGTTTCCTTAGCAAGAGCATAACTTCGGAAACCGTTTACGTATTCTACAAAAAAATCTACGCAGTGTTGTCTGAGAGCCGTTACCATAATTACCTAATTGAGGTGTATACCAAGGAACTGAGAAATCAATCGGAAAAAGGTTGCTATCTCGAATAAGTATTGTTGAGATGAGCTGATGTTTATCCAAATGTCCCAGGTGAAGGGAAACAAACTCAGTTTGTTTGTTTTGTCTGCTCCGACTTTTGCTAACTCCGTGAAACTTCAGACATATATTCCACACCTGTATGTATGAATGTTGGTGAGATATATTAGTCGTCCACCGATCCCTCGGGGCATATAGTGTGATCTGTGATGGATCGGGGCATATAGTGTGATCTGTGAGGGATCGGGGCATATAGTGTGATCTGTGAGGGATCGGGGCATATAGTGTGATCTGTGAGGGATAGGGGCATATAGTGTGATCTGTGTGTGAGACTGTGTACCTCGCGTCTGATGGCTCTGGGTACATAGGCTCACACAATGGGTACATCACTCCATATACCCCTCCAGCTCGGTTGGCAACTTATAATATAACTGAATTACCATTCAAAGCAGTGGTTAGCCCAACCCCCACACACACTATTGATGTCACAAGACAAAAGAAAGTGAAGATGAAATGTAAATCACTGTCTGGTTTGTAATCTGCTGGTTAACCGAGGTTGATGTTTGTTCCCGGACTCTTTGACCATTACTGCTTCAGTTACAGAGTCACCGACCCCCGAGACCGATGTCGTCCGTTCTGAAGGAGAAACTGGACCTAAAGCTGGACATGAGTCACAGAGCACAGTCGGCCCAGGTGGTGCGAGACCAGACTCCGTCCAGGCACCCAGCAGCAT
Source organism: Haliotis cracherodii (assembly GCF_022045235.1). Taxonomy (NCBI): domain Eukaryota; kingdom Metazoa; phylum Mollusca; class Gastropoda; order Lepetellida; family Haliotidae; genus Haliotis; species Haliotis cracherodii. The sequence continues at coordinate 53,711,834 of NW_027266297.1, forward strand.
CAGCAGCAGCAGAATCATCAGCAGCAGCAGCACTTGCTGTATCAGCACGTCAACTTAACAGACAGGACAACTTCGCCAAGGTATGTCAGTTGTGAATAATGGGTGCGTAGAGTTTCAGCATTGCTGTTGTAGGATGAGTGTTTGTTGTATTATGGTATGTACCCTATATACCTATGTAGCAGTCTGCAGATAAACAAACATGAGGATGAATAATGTAAATCTGGAAATTTTGCGAACAGGAAAGTACTGCAAAAACTGCGAGTGACACACACTCGCAACTGATTCATGACAGTTATTTTTGAAGACCAACAAAAGACATAAAGAGGCATATTTCTTTAATTCACTTTCACACATTGTTAAACCAGCCAGTACATGAATAAATATAATCCCTCACATCCTGTGTTTCTCTAATTCCGCATTGTCACTCAGTGTCAGCAGTTTCAATGTTTGGACTTTCTGCTTTTTTCATTTTTTTAAACTTAAAACATTTGTGAGACTTTTATCTTGAAAACTACTGCATGGATTCTTATAAAATTGTGGGAACAGTTTCCATACTAAAAGAAGAGTTGCAGTGCAAAGTTTGATATGTGTATCTTATGAAAAAATATGATGGGTTTTATGTTGTGAACTTAGAATTTTTTTTACTTTGACAATTGTGCATAACTTTAAAACTACATCATGGATTCTTTTCAAATTCGGGGTACAGTTTCTATACCAATAGGAGAGATGCAGTGCTCACTCTTTGTCTTGTTAGTCTAAGTTCACTAACCTGCCACATCTCGTCAAGTAAATCCAGACATACTCCAGCCAGTCTATTCTAAAACACGCTACTCCAACCTCCCTTGTCAACTGCTACAACACATGCATCTATAGTTTAACAATCACTGACTGACACTGAGTTACCATTTCTTCTTGCTGCTTTTTCACTTATCAAAAATAACATGTGCAAATGTATCTTTCATCTTTGGTAATCTTAACAGACACAGTTAAGGTTATTGTTAGCCACTCGCAATAATTTCATGGCGCAAAACATTTACCATACTTAATTTATTCATTAAGATCTGCGCCCAGTTCTACAAAACTATCTTGGCGCTAAGGTGATCATATCAGTAACTTCTATGAGAATAAATAGCTACAAGATGACTGTTTATCTTTCCAGGGGCAATTTATGTCATAGATCTCAAGTGAGCAAAACAAACTATGGCTTTATGCCATTATTCCCCAGGGCAAGATAAACCGTAATTCTGAGTTTCGAACTTATAATCAAATTTACTGCATACGTCTAAATCCCATCCCTAACCACCTTCAAATTTCTTGCAGCTGTGACCAAAAAAATGTTTCCCTACAGTAGACAAGTGACCATTTCATGACACATCGGATTGTGTAAAATAGCTCGCTATTACCATTCAATTTAGTATACTGGATCACTAACACTTATGCAAGACAACATTAATCTGAACATAACATAGGAAACATGTTGTATTAACTTAAACAAATGCAAGTTAACAATTTTATAAGTCATCATTGGCGAGTATAAAAATGTCAGTTGAAGTGAGTCACACATGTTGACTTAACGTTACAGCTTCAGCCAATTTTTATGTTTGCAAACATTAACAATTTGGTGCTAGACGTGCATACCATTATTTATTTTGATGAAAAGTAGTACAGTGACCAATGAAAAGCCGAGTTATTCAAAAAAAAAGTGTAATTTCCAGGAACTTTGTACAATATTTAATAAAATGTAAATATATAATGCCCTGAAAAATAACATTACCGTTATTATAGCTAAAATGAATAGAATTTGTTATGAAATAAAAATAAACATCAATATCGGTTTTGAAACATTTACTGCAATCAACACATAACAAATGTTACTGACCCACTTTTACAAATATGAAAATGTCATAGAACAAACCAGATTACGTCATTATTAAACGTGACGTCACCTATCCCTATCCCTATGAAGCCACCTTACAACAGGCGTGATAATGGCCCATCGTCAAGCAATATGAGGCAGTGTCAAGTTACATTTGCCCGCTAATTTCAGATAACCAGCGGGCGATTTATTGATAACTCTATCCATTTTAGCTATAATGCATCATAATCTCATAGAAGCTATTTTTTGATATTGTGTGGAATACAAAGGGAGATAACATATAGGCCACCAGAAAATATGGTCAGAAATATAACTTTCATAGCAAAAGGTCGCTTTATGGAACGGGTCCTAGTATGCCAACATATGGGTCCAGTTCTTTTTTTAAATCTGTCTGTCCAGTAGATTTTGTTACTTTAAAAAATCTAACACTGTGAATATGTGTAGTGTTTTATAAAACTGTATGCTTCACAGAAAATTGTCTAAATTCTGTTGATTTGTTTCTCAGGCAGTGCGAGACAAGAAAAGTATCACAGCCATTAGACAGATCCTGGATGACTGTGTGAGCCTGGCGATGGACATTGTCGACGGTGATGCAGAGGAGGAGGAAGAAGTGGAGGTAGGTGCTCACCTTAGACATACAGGACAGAAGTCTTCAACAGACGTCATGAACAATAAAGGGACATACCTACTACGTCACGAACAATAAGGGGGGATAACTGCACCATGAACAATAAGGGGAGATAACTACTACCTCATAAACAATAAGAGGAGATAACTGCCCAAGAACAATCAGGGGAGATAACTATATGTCGATTCACCTGAAGTGATCAATCTCACTAAAATCAGATCTTATTTCATGCAACTGCTAAACAAAGATCTTAGGACATTCCATTAGGTGTCACGTCAGAACGACCTTTCATCCGTCCAATCAGAGCGTCGCTTACCAGATGATTGAAGTGACAATCGGAATGTGATTTCTAATCATGCAGCCTTGACAACTTTAACATGGGGTATTCCGAACGATAGTTTGGGGCTTAACGACTGAATCACACAATCTAGACCATCCAACAGCCATTCCAGAATGTTCTTTTGTTGAACTAAGATCTGATTTTAATGAGATTGCTGAAGTGATTTACCTATAGTATGTTCTCATTAGCATACCCCTTCATCTATTGATATTTACAAGACCATTATAACTAACGTGTGCCACAAGCGAGGTTTACACTTTTATGAGCCAAACTGGACATGTGCATTGTGAAACCAAGGACTGAAGGGTGCATACAAATGTTCAGCTTGTAAGATCCTGTCCACCCTTCTGTTGCCATGGTTACACTGGTTACAAACACTTAGCGCAGTGAAATACTTTTTCCAACAAGCAAATTCTCAGTGTGGTTACTCAAAGGCAACTGGATGTGACAAGCAAGTGGTATCTTGATGTCTGTACATGCTGGCTTGTGACCCGTGCAGATTCAGGGTAGAAGAGGTCTTCAGCAACCCATGCTTGCCATAAAAGGTGACTATGGTTGTCGTACGAGGCGACTAATGGGATTGGATGGTCAGGCTTGCTGATTTGGTTGATGCATGTCATCGATCCCAGTTGCGTGGATCGATGGTTATGATGTCAATCACTGGATTGTCTGGTCAGACTTGAGTATTTACAGACCGTCGTCATGTAGCTGGAATATTGCTGAGTGTGGTATTAAACAACAAACATGCTGGCTTGTATGGGTTCTAGAAGCTAATGACTGGCCAATTAGATAGCTAGATCCTATTTCATGAGGAATGAAACATTATTTCACCACACATTTTGACAAATAGGAGATACGAGTTAGGATAGGTCTTCAGCAATGTCATGAGGTGAATATTCTTCTCAAAAAAGGTGACTTGTATCCCAATTGTGTGGATTCATGATCATGACAACAATCACTGGATTGTCTGGTCCAGACTTGATTATTTATGCAGAGTGCGGCTTTAAACAACAGACAGACAAACAAACGAAATGTGGAGTTACATCTACACAAAATATTACAACTGATTTAGGCTGACATAATACTCATGTTATTAATGGTTAAACTAATTCAGCAAGAATCCATCATAGATTCTTTATGTTGGAGTACACCACAGCATGACTACTTTACCTCCAAATGATGAGGTTAAAACAACTATACACGTACATATACCTACATAACATTTATACACTGATTAACAAACTATAACCACAATGTACCACAGTACACAATTAACACTATATCACAGACTGGCCTTGGGAGTATGCAGTAGTGTGCCGATCTCCAAGTATCCAATGGATATCCACTAGTTGCTGAGGAAAACTACTTGAGTGCTAGTAGTTTGAGAGTGAGTGACTTCAATATCAGGTCCTGATTTAATTAAACAAATATGAAAAGGAGGAAGTTGCAGTGCATTCTTTTGCCTTAGGTGCTCTTCACACTTGGCTATGTAGAGAAATCATTCGCTGTGTTAACAGTGTAATATAAATGTATCATTAATATTAGTTTTAATATAATTTTAACCTTTCTGAGCCACACATGGATGAAATGTTCATCTGTAATACAACATTATATTTTCTATAGTTTAGTGTACTAAATCTTGAGCACACCAGAAACCTATGATTGTGGTTTGGAATCCCGATTCCATTATGTTTATAATTTGTCAGCACCACACCCGTGCTCATGGGTTTCAGCAAAGTGGTAAATGTCTGAGAGCTGCATCACTTTGGGCTTTCCTCCCTAATTAAACTAACATGCTGATAGAACTGGAATACTGTTCAAAGTGGCATTAAACCCAACTCACTCACTCCATAGACAACTATGTATACACAGGACTCCTTTGTGATGTCAGACCTTAAATAACTTGGCATGAAAGCATGTTATATGTTAGATGTGTGAAAACACACAATGGACAGCCAGCCTCCCCACATGGGGTGCACAGAGGGCAGCTACATGTCTGTTTGTTCTGGGACCCTGTAGGACACCCGTGAAGATCTGGGTTAGAATAGGTCTTCAGCAACCCATACTTCCCGTAAGAGGCGACTATGCTTGTCATAAGTGGCTACTAACGGGATCGGGTGGTCAGGCCCGCTGACTTGGTTGATGCATGTCATCGTATCCCAAGTGCATGGATTGATGCTCATGATGTCAATCACTAGATTGCCTGGTCAAGATTTTATTATTTTCAGACTGCTGAAATATTGCTGAGTGCTGCGTTAAACAACAAACAAACAAAACTTCCATGTCTGCAACTCGTGTTAGAAAATTGAAGTTGAGTTATCTCCCCTGGTTGAGTACGCGAGTCCATCTAAACCTGACCCTTGTTCGAGTCGTTGTGTGCCCATCAGATGCCTAACATGTAATGAACTGCATTAACTTTCCTCATTCTCGATTATTTACAGAACATTGTATAGCTGCAATATTGCTGAGTGTGGTGTTAAACAACAAACAAACAAACAAACAAACCCTGTAGGAGAATAAGTCTTCAGCACCCTTCATTGTTGTGCCAACTTAAATGATGAATGTTGTCACAGAGGGTAACCTGTCTCATAGTACCCTGCAGTCATGAACTGTTGCTCATGCTATCAACCACTGGTTTGACTGCCCAGACTTATGATTACATGCCACTGATGGTCTGTATGGTCAGGTGATGACACTCAGTCACTCAGGTGATTGCGTGTCATCATGTCTGATGGTGTGGTTGGTTGCTCATGCTATCAACCACTGGTTTAACTGCCCGGACTAATGATAACATACCACTGATGGTCTGTATGGTCAGGTGGTGACATCATGTCTGATGGTGTGGTTGGTTGCTCATGCTATCAACCACTGGTTTGACTGCCCAGACTAATGATTACATACCACTGATGGTCTGTATGGTCAAAAGACCCTGCTAGGCAGATGGTTACAATGTGTGACCATGTGCCTAAATCTTGAATTTTGCTCATGCCATCAACCATCTGGTTTATCTGGTCCCATCTTGATTACTTACAGGATGTTGTGATGGCTATATTACTGATGCCATTTTCTGTCTAAAATTACCACAATTACTTTTAAATATTAATTACATCAAGTACCAATATGACATTTGTATAATTATTTCATCTGATTTTCTGAAGTAGTTTTCAATCTTGTCTGGATGAAAAGCATTTCCAGGTTCATCAAAGGTTTGAGAAACATTTGACCAAAATGTGTTGATCCAACCTTTCCAGATAAGAGCAACTGTGACTACCCAGCGAGTATGTATACCACACACAGTGTGTCTGTGTTAACACCCGTCAGTGTAGCTTACTTTCTCATTGTTCAGCTTCTACGTTCCTAGTTGTCCTTGTAGATCTCCTTCCACAGTAGTTAGATGTTGTGAATAGAACTTGTAGTGAATCACTGGTGTATTGAATGTATCGTACGACCATGTGGGAGTTTACACTGCAGTGAGTGTTATGTTATAGCAAAATTATGTTCAGCACAAACAATGACTAGTCTTTCAATTTTAATAAATGTTTTATTATATGGTAATATTTGACACTACTGAGTTTACGTACATTTTGAAAGTGTGCCCCCTTTGACATGTTACACCAGAAATAGAGCAACACAAATGGCAGGGCGACATTGTCAGAAGTAGACTTTGGACTTGCCCCTCGAACCTGTTGGCCGTTGTGTCTGATTAATGGTTAATGTCCTGACCTTCTTCTAAATACCTGGGTAATCATTGTTGTCTCTGTTGTTATGATCATGTCTGTTTATGTTGTCTATGTCTATCATGTCTATGTTGTCTACTGTCTAACATGTCTATCTGTTTGTGACGTGTATTGAGAGCCTCCTGTCATTGGTTCAGTTGGTACTGGTATCCATATTACATATTTCACTTGGAGTGTGCTTCAACCACATGCCAGGGCATGGTCCACACTTTGCAGAGTTACATCCCTTAATCATGGCAGGACCCACAAGCCATGGAATCGTAGATCTACAGAACAAAGGGAGGCATTTAAATCACTGGTTGCCGATGTCAAATAATAACAAGTTTGGCATGAATATAAGGCCTACAATCAGAGAACTGTTCAGAGGCGCTTAGTCATTAGCTCTTTGTCTTTGGATGAGGAATGGTTTTAATTTCAATTTTGAAACTTGTGTCGGTGATTGTGTTCTGGAGATGAGCGGAAAGCTTGTTCCACATGTCAGCACGACTTTGGAAAAACTCTGTCAACATAGGAAAACAATTATGAAAGTAGGTGTAAGACTAATAAATCTAAAAACACCTATTGTGATAAACAGCATATTCATTGCATCTGAGATATTATAAAGAAATTACATCCTTTTTAAATGTTGAATGTTATGTTAGGTTCATTAATCAGATGAATGTAAGAAGATATATATGTTTACTTAGGTTACATGCAATGCCACCAAAGTGTGACATGAGAGGTAAAAGTGTGAATATGACATGTAAAGTGTGTGAATCTGGTTCAAATGACAATGAAATCCATTTCATGTTTTAGTGTTAAAGCCTGCGATGCCATTTGTTACAAATATTTGACAGTATATGGTCAAATTAACAGTGTTGATAAATATCATAAATCAATTAGCAGTTATTGTACAAAGAAGGATTCATATTTTTTCTCCTTCACTTAGGATCGGCTGGGTTTAAGAAACTATAAATGGTTTAATGTGGGAGTAGGGCCTGCAATACATCTGTTGATTCAAGCAATGCAATCAGGCGGGACTACTGTTTGACTCCTATCAATTTCAGGAACAACAACAACAACCTTTATTTTGACTCCCCTGTTTCATATATGTCTACTTCAGTAAGTCCTACTTTAGAAAATATGTTTTGGATGCCATACGCTATCAGCTTATTGGCAAGATAAAAAAAAGACCAAATTCTGCATTATTTTGTTTTTCTATTTCACCAAAATTTACAGTTGACAGATCCATGAAACAAGTAAAAGAGCATGTGGCCTACATAAACTATTGTCTGCCTGACTGAGCTATCTCCCTGGTAAAGTACTCAACTCCACCCGCACGCAGCCCAAGCTTGGGTACTCGTCAGTCCAAATGCAGATCCCATAGCTAGTCCTTACTTTGTTATCACGCACTGAATGTCAAGTTTTTTGTGATGGGGTAATAAGTTAGTATTGTGTAGTTGTGGTCTTAGGCTTTATTGAGAGTACATTGTAAGGGTGGGCAAAATGCCAAATGGTGGGGTATCCAAAGGATGCCACTCTCTTTCTTCATTTGCAAGCACAGAAAAGTGTAAGTGATGATACGAGTTGGGGCTGAAAGTGTGTGTTTAGTGTTCTGCATACAATGATTTGAGTTTTGATATTGGGACAGATTGTCAGGACTAATATTCCTATTGACCCCAGGGTGCCGTTGTACAAAACAACCTTAGGGCTACGACTGTTGTAAGTCTGTGTTAAGGTATGGGAGTTACAACCTCAGCGCTACGACTGTCGTAAGTCTACCGGTATGTTAAGGTATGGGAGTTACGATCACCTTATCGCTAAGATCGCTTTGTACAACAGCACCCAGGTCCGTGTGACAGACAGTAGACAAATAACTGGACACACAGTTGGAGCGGGGGTAGGTGCTAAGGCTGTCTGACACCTACACCCTGCCGGCTACCCATGTCATAGACTCAGGCCATGCGGTGCCCCTTTGTAGTGAAACACTGCAGCATTAACAAGAATTGGTCTGCTCATGATATGAGATCTCTCCATTCCAACAAAGACATACTTATTTGTACCCCATATCAGATGAACATATTATATCCACGACGAGGATCAGCCTAATTGTGGAGTTTGCTAGTCATGCAAGAGAAGCTGGTCACAAGGGGAAGGGAGACACAGATTTAATTATAGTACTACTGCTTGGTTGATGAGCTATCTGTGAATCTTATCCGAGGTCTTCAAGTTATGGTTCATTTCATGTTGGGTCATATTTCATGTCTACATACAATGGCATACATTTGCTGATTTCAGCGGCCTCTTCAGGCCTCTTTGTCTATACTTGTGTGTCTTGACATGTCAAGGGAGGGGCGATCGAGTTCCTGCCCAAACACTGAACCACTGACATTGGCGAGTTTATTGTTCAGCAGGCCCTGATACAGATTCGATTAAGTCGTGTGTACTTTTCATATTGTGTTTACACGTCTCCTTAAGTCGTAGGTAGCTATCCGGATGTGGTCTTCACAGTGTTTGAGCTCTTGTAGCTGCCACGTCTGTGAAATTATGGTTCATGGAATGTAGTAGGGTTGTATGTACATGTCATTATGTCAGTGAACATGGCACGTACATAGCAGTGTATTGAACACGTTTGTAGTCTGATACCAGGGCCTCCTGTCTTGTTTATCACACGTACTGTGGGATAATATATGATTAATGTCTCCAGCTGCATGCTGTAATATGTGTACACAATGTTCCTATGTGTGCTTACATCATGTAACATGTAATCAAAACTTGTACATACTTATGCTCCTTTGTACAGTAAGTGTCAATATGTTTACATTTGGTGAAGAGGTCAGCTTCAGGTTAGGGACTGGACATTTATTATAGGGGGGTGGGGTGGCCAGTGACATTGGGAGGGGTGGTGGGGGCGCCCATGAAAAAATGACACAGCGCAAGGGGTGGTGGGGGGTGCCAAAATTTATCACAACTTGTTGGGGGGCATGAAAAATGACACAATTGTGGTTTATCAAATATAAATGATGTAAATTTGATTTCATTATTTAGGGACTGGTCATTCGATATGTGTGTGATGGGGGCATGAAAAAATGTTACATAGACTGGGTGGGGCTCAGCAGAATATGATACAGTCCTAAGGCCAATCTCAGTCCACCCCACCCCACCTTAAGCCCTCTATATTAAATGACCGGTCCCTCAAATTTGATGATGTACAGGGGCATAGCTAGGGTAAATTATTTTTCATATTTGATACTCGTAACACTGATCAAACACAAGCAGGCCAGTGCAACATATCTAAAACAGAGCTATGCCACTGATATTTTGTATTTTAGTTTCTTATATACAAACGTTTTAGTTCCAATTAAGGCTACTAAAGCCATACCGTTATTAGTTTTATCTTCAGCTCAGGTTGTCCTGCATGGCTAGGGTAGGTGGATATGAAAGTGAACATAAGTTGTGTCTGTGAAATTGTTGTAGATTTATTTTCTTCACTTGACCTTGTGAATTGTTTTTTATTTTTTTCGGATTTAAGGAAACAATTGTTGGATGTTCACAGGTTATGGTTTGATCCGGACTGCATAACTGTAAGGTTGTGTTATTGAGGGGTACATTGTTAAAACTGTTCAGTAATTGATACTTTTATCCATCTTCTCATGGCAAGGGAGTTAACTTATTGTAAAAGTCCAGTTTCCACCCTTGCCAGATTAGGCTGCAATTATGGAGCTATATTTTGGCTGGACTAACAAGTCTATGCATAGTCCAATCCAAATTGACAACCGTTTCATAAACAACATGAATTTCAATGTGCAGATTTCGGTCGACTGCAGGATGTGTACCATCAACTGGACATTAGAGATATTTTCCAGATCTTTTCATGACTTAAATCAAGGTGCTCACCCGATTTGGTGCACTTTGTGAGGTAAGATCTGTTTTGTTCCAATCTACATGTTGATCATCAATCAGATCGTTTTGACTGGGTGCCAACTTTTGGTTTAAAGCAAATACAAGTGATATGAGAGGTGCAATCTGATTGGTCAATTGGAGGGACATAGAAGGGACATAACTCATTATAGCCACTGGTGGTGCTACAATTGAGTCCAGAAATTCCAACAATAGTGGATACTGGACTTTCAGAGTCAGTTACTCCCTTGCCTCGGGAAGATGACTTTTGTCTGACACCAAACTTTTAACCTGCTTCCTGAGAACATTCACTCCTGTTTGTTCTTTGTATTAGATGTTTTACCTGCACCAGTCCTTACTAATTTGTATACTATGTTTTACCTGCACCAGTCCTTACTAATTTGTATACTATTTTCCTTCCAACACAGAGCAGATGGACAAATAGAAAAACAATCAACCATTTTCATCCTTTAATTGTGGCTATTGCCTCAAGCCAGTCAATCCATTAATTGTGGCTGTTGCCTGAAGCCAGTCAATCCATTAATTGTGACTATTGCCTCAAGCCAGTCAATCCATTAGTTGTGACTATTGCCTCAAGCCAGTCAATCCATTAATTGTGGCTATTGCCTCAAGCCAGTCAATCCATTAATTGAAAAATGAAAAGTGTCACCTAAAATGTCTTGTTGATTGGAATAGCAAACCATTTTATTTTTTTTCAAAAAACAAACATTAATTTTGTCAGAAACATAAAGTATAGGTTAGAGCACCAGGACTAGACTGAAACTAAACATTTGAAAGATTACACACCATGGTCCGAGAGCTCTGACCTTTCAGTAACATGGCTAACATTCAAAGGACCTTAGCGCCTAAAATGTTTAAACAACAGTGTTTTGATAACCATATTTCGAAAGATATTCAAGAACTCAATGCTTAACTGTGAGAACACTGTGTGATCAGTGGGAACTGTTCCCTGAGCCTTCCGCACGTGCACCTCACGCTCTTCCTACACAGGGTATGAAATGCATGTTCCGGGACAATGCAATTCATACATTATCAATCACCTAGATATTACTTGCCCATGTTGATTGATCATTTATAAGCATACATAGCCCTAGCGTGTCCCCACAGCCCACAGTGCATAGAGTAACATAAAACATGTTGCCTAAAATATATTTCACCGTTCATAAATGGATGAACTACCCAGGTATTAGTTCTGATGTAAGTAAGTATTTAGTTGTTAATGTCATTTAATGTTTTCCATGTTGTCATGGCAGAAGACTACATCCATTAGTCTTCGGTGCTGACTTCACTGGTTCCGATGCTCCTGGTGACACACATTTTACGTGACATTGTTTTATACCATCAAGGGAAATGAAGGGGACAAAGGAAGATCTGTAATTGCCAAGTGGTGTTCCACTAACAATTCAGCTTGTTAATGTACAGTCCAAGACAAAGGAGGCATGGTTTAGGTTTTATTACAGGTAGGTTACAGGATTGTTTTTTGATGGGGATATCTGTGAACAGTATTTTCTAGACAATGACAAAATGATGTCCTATGTTATTAACTCCAGGTGATATGTAGTTGTCTGGGAAGTGATATGTTTCATAATACTACCCCAAACAACAGTCAAAAATACATTTTGAGAAATATTTTTTATGTAAAATATATTATTCTTGATAACAAATCATGCAAAGTACACGGATGAATATGACAAAATTTATCAATCAGCTAAAAATTGTAAGAGGAAACTAATATAGTTGATGAACATAAGAGGTACATTTGAGAATCACATATGTACAATAATAATGATTGACACAGTTTTCTGTTTTGAAATTCAGTTTAAACATGATCCAATCTTTGCCAGGGTGGTGGGGTAGGCTAGTGGTTGAAGCCTTCGCTTGTCATGCCAAAGACCCAGGTCTGATTCCCCACATGGGTACAATGTGTGAAGCCTAATTTCTGGTGTTCCCCGCTGTGATATTGATGGAATATTGTTAAATGCAGTGTAAAACAATACTCACTCACTCATTAATTGCCACTGTTTAGCTCAGAAATGAAGGCATATGGACCAATCTCATTAAAATCAGATCTAAGTTCTCGCTGCCACTAAACAAAGATCTGAAGACATGCCATAATGGGTCATGTCAGAACGACCTTTTGAGAACTTTGACCAACCACTAAAATGACAAACATCAGCCAATTAGAAATCAGCTTTCTCGAGCTATACGGTACTTGTTTCAACCTGGCTACTTCCATTTCAGAATACACGTAAAAAATATGTTGGCACAGTTCTCGATTAAAAGTTTGAAATCTGAACAAACAAACATTCCAGAATGTCTAATATATGGTTGAGATTGTATGATAGTACATGCCATGTACTGTGCAACACCTCCTCCGTTCAAATGTTTGACCCATGGAAGCGAGAGATAGATGATAATTTTGACGGAATCAGTCATACAGGCCGTAACTGTCGTTCGGAATACCCCCTGTTAACGTTTTCGAGGTTGCATGAAAACACATTCCGACTGTCACTTTCATGATCTGGTAAGCGACCCTTTGATTGGTTGGATGAAAGGTTGTTCTGACATTACCCGTAATGGGATGTCCTCAGATCTTTGTTCAGCGATAGCGAGAACTAAGATCTGATTTTAATGAGATTGGCATATGGACATACAGGCATAAACTCTGTACATGTATTTCCACATAATCAGCTTTCTAACTAACGATCACATATGTAATATGTTAAGCATAGCATTTTGAATCATTGAAATTGAACTTTTTTAAGATCAAATCTGATGTACGTAATCTGCAAATCTATCCAAGCCCATTGTCACAAATACAAAATGTAGTATTTCAATGTGTCTTAATGATTTCACCAGCCTATACCCATTGCGTCTTGCCAGCAATGTTAGGTCTTATAGAAGCACTTGGCTTGTATGGACCATGGCTTAAATCATACAGTTTTATGGTCGCAGGACTTAAGTTAAATATTGAAAAAGAATTCACTATATTGTGTTACTGATTTAAATATTTTACCTGGAAGAAAATAGGACACGCTTTTCCATGTGTCTGAAATGTTATCTTGAAACATCAGCTATAGTGGATAGTTCCTGACAAAATTTAACAGTCAACATTCTATCAGCATCACTGCTCTCGTCATCCTATAGTCTGAGCTACGGCAGCAGCTGCTGCCTCCAGCGACCGTTTCCTCTGCAACCGTGCCTGCATCCTCTCATACGAGGCCTTCACCTCTCCAGTCTCATCATAGTCAAAGGGAACTTTGTTGTCCTCATCCGTCATGGTAATACGCGCTCCAGCCCGGATGAGGTACTTTGCCACTTCAATATGACCATTCTGGATGGCCATATGCAATGGTGTCATCTGCCTAGTGTCTGAGTCATTTGCGTTTGCCCCATACCGGATGAGTAGCCTGGCACACTCCATGTTGCCTGACTGGGCAGTGTAGTGAAGGGCAGTCAAACCGTGCAGATCATGAAGGTTGATGTTTGCACCTGCCTGAATCAGAAGAAGAGCCACGTTGAAATTTTCTTCCTGGACTGCGATGTGCAGGGGTGTTTTGTTGTTTGTTGTCAGGATGTTTATATTGGTTGTGTAACGCAGAAGGAGAGCTGTCGTATCCGCTCCACCACACAGGGCTGTTAAATGGAGAGGAGATTTCCTGAAATTTGTCGTCAAAGTTGCGTCTGCTCCGTTCTCAAGCAGAAGTGAAGCGAGTTTGAGGTTGTTGTCCGCACATGCTAAATGGAGGGGGGTTCTGCCCATCAGCTTTTCCTTGGTGTTGATGTTCATGGTACTTCTTTTGATGATCATTTTGGCCATATCCATGAACTTTGCCATCACTGACAGATGTAGCGGCGTCATCCCACATCGGTCCCGGATAGTCACGTCTGCTCCAGTGTGTATCAAAAGCTTGGCCATTTCTGTGTTCTTGCACAAGAGAGCTGTGTGAAGAGGGGACTTCTGTTGCTCATCCAGTGAATTAATATCACATCCACTGTCAATCAGCAGTGTGGCCATCTTCGTGTTCCCTTTAACCATCACAAGATGTAGAGGTGACCTTTCCTCTTTGTCTTTGGCATTGACGTCTGCTCCGTGTTCAATCAACAGCTGAACGGCTTGTAGCCTGTTCGCAAATGTTAATTTATGGAGGAGAGATGTTCGAGATTTTCTTGACAACAACATATTCACATCTGCACCACATCGCATCAGGAATTTGGCCGTTTCTACATTTCCGTAGAACAGTGCGACGTACAGGGGGGTAAAACCAAAATTGTTCCTGGCATTAATGTCCACTCCCTTGTCCAGTACCATCTTGATGAGCGATGGTTTATGTCTTTGGGCAAGTATATGAATTCCCGTGTTTCCATTGCTGATAATTGTGGAGCAAAGCTCACGACTTTCCTTCCCATAATGCTCCAGTGCTTCACGGATATCACTTTCACTTCCTGCGATAATAAGTTTGGCAAACTGTTCCGCCAACTTTTCAATTTGGTCGTAATTCTTCATATTGATAACAGAATATAAAACTTATTTATTGACTTACTCCAAGTATTTGTGTTTGTGCACAATAATCCATTAGCTATCTTGAATGATTACAAGCCTAATCTGTATATTGGCTCCTGTATATACACAAAGATTAGATATCTTCCAGATCAATCAAGAATGAGTTTCTTTGAGATTGACAAGTTTGAGTTTGTCTAAGACATGTATACAAGGACTGCAGCAGTACATGATTTCAACAGTTGTTGAAGTGTGATAGAGTTGTCATTGACTACGTCAGTGCACTAAGTGTCCTGTCTTGAATGTCATCAATGATCTGGTCACCACATTAAACTGAATCAATCACCATTCTTAGTACAGGACTTGAATCTTTTTAGCACAAATTTACTCCAGAAATAGAAAAAGGATGTTGTTGCTTACACTCCATTTCACATTTCATAATGTTGATTTCCCAGTGGATGAAATGGACATCCCTGTCATTCCAGTGAACTCCTCCTTTCTACTGAATCAGAAGTTATATGCCAGCTTTACAGATACCAGAACACTGGACACAGAGATTTATCACAGCCGTATAAGATAAAATAGGTATCACATAAACTGGAGATCACTTGAGCTGTTCTCAGACAGTTGACGTGTCGCGGTGTACTCCAGGCCAATAGCATTAGACACTCGTCTTCAATAGCTCAATCTTGCTGTATTGGAATTCTTTATTTACCATTTCAATGGAGGCTTTCACAGCAGATATGATTCCATAATTGTCACCTGCTGTCTCTATGACCACAAGGCAATTCATACCTGACAGGTAAATAACATTCACCGAACACCCTTTCCACGGTTCATGCGTGTCCCTCCCAATGACTGGTCACATTAGCACCCCGACATAGTTGGGATGGCTATTCATCCAAAGGGTCAAACTCCATCCGATTGATAGCAATGTATGCAATGGGAACACTCAAATCCATTATTCATGACCTCTTGCTAGTAATTGCTACCAATGATTTGATCGTCAATTTTATTATCCACATATTCGGTTAGTGGATGTCAAATCCTGACTATGATATGTACTGTCTGTTTGCTTGGATTTACAATAATCCAGGCCCATGTTTGACCAAGCATTGTAAAGATTGTAGATAAAAGAAACTGGTAGTCCGCTCCGAGGCGTAGGGGTGTGGTCAGGTGACAAGTTTTCCCTTGTGTGGTTTCAGTGAACAGAATGTCTTTACACTTGTGTTTGTGGCAGTTGTGATACTGGTGCCAGGACGGTTCTGCTTGGCCGGGCTGTCAGGGTACCACAATGGGGGCTTGGTTTCACTGTGCTAGAGGGTTGTCAATATCGCGTTAATTTCACAGACACCCATTGCAGCGGAGATCTGATATCCTCTGATTGCCGTGTTGAGTCTTCATAGGACAGGGATTAAGTAATCTGAGATCTTGATCAATAAACTTGACAGCGGAAGACTTGTTGCGATTGATTATTAATTACTCATCAGCCTCCGCCCCTGCTGTGTGATATAGACAGTTGCCCCGAACACGTATTTCAGATGTAAGTTGTGTAATTGTGTTGTTAATTTCCTTGTTGATGTTATGAAGCGGATCTTAGTCGTGTGACGAGCCAGAGATCTGTGCTTATGTTCTTATATGTAGTTCCTATTGCCTTAAGAATTGACTATTGATTGATCTAATCAATCTTTATCTTTGCTTACTGCATTATGGAGTCAGTTGTCAATTTCAGTCAATAACTCGTGAATTACGTTTGAGGTGTAATCTCATTGTTGTGGGATCTGTCTGTCACTGCTGAAGTTTGATGTGTATATCAGTCAATGAATTGCCAATTACTCCTCTCATGTCCTGCGATTAATGTTCGACTGACAGTCTCTCCCATAAGGTCACTAACAGGATCATATACAAAGCGCGAATGTTTTGACTGGGGTATAAGCAGTGTTGTTTGTATCTGTGTGGTGGTTACTTATGTCTAAGCTATAATGTCAGATGTAACTCCTGGAGGTAAATCTTTCCAATTCATATAATCTTCATGTTTTAGGAGACTGCCTGTCTAATTAATAATTGTCAATTAGGAGATAAACATACTGTGTTTTCAATGTAGAGCTAGGTTACCTGTAGATTTAACCCCGCTAAATTGAATTTGGAACCGAACGCGCAGCGTGAGGTTTCAAATGTTAAATTTAGCGGGGTTAAATCTACAGGTAACCTAGCTCTACATTGAAAACACAGTATGTTTATCTCCATTCTACCATGACTAAAATAAATGCGAACTCTTTGGTGTTAGCAAATATACTGAGTGAAGCGGCAAGGGTTGAGTTCAGTGTTTTGAGTGGGTTATCGATCTGCATTACAGAATCACCGAACAAAATATGGTGTTGTATATACTCAAGCAGTTTGTTTACACCGTAATACTTCACTCGAACATATGACAGGCATTGAAAGCATATAAGCACGGCAACTTGGTAAGCTAACATGAGGTGGGCATCCCTAAAGAAAACAAAGCAAGCTTTGCAAGGCTTTCGCTCTACATCGCACGTCACCATTATGACGTCATATCGCTCATTGTGACGCTAAAGATATGACGTCACAGTCGTATATAGAAAAGCGCCAAAATTTCAAGCTCTCTGTTGTCTCCAAAACGTAAATACATTCTCTTTGTTGATTTCTGTCGTGTTTTTCTGCACGAAATGTATTGTCACACATCCTTTGAATATTGTAGTAACCGCATCTGTGCATTTTGTAACCGGTAATTGTAGATATAGTTATTCAAATATGCCTACCGACAATGACTGAAAATAGTACTATTCTATGAATATTAGCTTCCGCGGTGATGCGGCCGTCAAACCAGCTGTTTCAATCAGAGGGGGTTTATTGTGATTTAATAGCCTCTGATTGACCAATCAGAATCGAGTAAATTCCAAATTCATGGTAGAATTCCATTTAATGGTGTATATTATCATGACTTTCCTTTGTCATTGTTTGGTCAAAAAGGAAAAATTTAAAAAGTGATATTTTATTATTAGGCTGAATGAGTTTAAATTTGTGTCTCCAGGTTTTCATGGTCAATATTCCATGAGACAGGAGGAATTTTTTTATTAGGAAACAAGAACCACCCACCCCCACCTCCCACCACCCCTTTTGTGATATGTCTTTGTTTCTGTGCAGGTTATTATCTGTTTCCTCCACAGTGGCCATGTAGTGGTCAGTGACACTGTGTAGCCAGTGAGGTGATGTGATATATGTCAGTATCCCAGTATCTTCAGATAACATGCATCACTTTAGTAAATCATGCAAGGAAAACTCACATATTTTGCAGTATGTTGGATTGTTATACCTCTATATTGCATTTCAATTGGTAAATCTGTATCACATGATGAAACAATACATTTCTTGGGATTTTCTTGAAATACCTCGAATAATGACTCTTCACATGATCAATATTGACCTGTGATGAAAATTGACTCATCTGCTAGAAAGCAAGATGGCATTTGGTATGAACATTTTACGTTTTGCTGCTTAGTTACTGCAATGAAACAAACTACGGTTTAAAGACTTCATAAACTTTGAAGTGAATTTTGGAATAACAAAATGAAAGATTACTCTTGACAAGGTAAACATGCGAAAACAAGGACCCTAGGACCCGACCCCTCATCAAAAGTAATTATTTGTATCCTTGCATTCAGTGTTTTCGACCCCCGAAGAAGGACTTCTCATTATGTGTCTAATGACAATAGCAATACACTAAAATTTAGTCTCACTTTTGAGAACATTTAATTCTGCTGCCAACTGGATAGTAAAATGGTCACATCTTGTCAATTAAGTTGTGATAATGCCTCACCAAGCGAAACAAGACAATCAGGTGTCATATTGCTACCATCACCTGATTTCAAGCCCCTCCATGACAGTCAAGTTAAAAATAGATGCACAACATGATCAGTCACATGACATTAGTCACATTACAAAATTATCATCAGATCAAGTTTGCTTAAAATGTGCATCAGTGAAAAGGTAAGTTTTGAGGTATGTTTTCATTACTTAATGAAAATCTTACCTCGTGTAACTTAAATCGTAACATAACTTCAAAGACGAGTGGAGAACTCTTTGATGTCTTCAGTGGGCTTTGAAGCGTCTACCTTAACTATGTCATTAAGCGCATCGTTTCTTACTTACTTATTGTTTTGGGGCTCGAAAAGAGAAGAGGCTCAAAAACATGTTACGCGGTATATATTACCCATCATATTATACCTCCATTCTATCATGATAAATACCCTGGACTCCGTTGTGCCAGAATTTTGTTAAGGACTCCGTTGTGCCAGAGGTTTGTTAAGGACTCAGTTGTGCCAGAGGTTTGTTAAGGACTCAGTTGTGCCAGAGGTTTGTTCAGGAAGTGACATCACAGCTCCATCTCTCCTGTCATAACTTACCACACAATGTCCCTCACTCACCAGCTTGAAATCAACAACCAATCAAAACATCTGTTGTGAACGCAAGTTTGGCATAGGTCTAAATTCAAAATTTATATATTTTCATGAGGCCTCTATATATTTTATCTCATCAGAAGTTATAGTTTGAACTGAATTTTCAACTAAAAAAGAGGTTTCATGAGTGTTAAAACAGGTGAGAAGTCCTCATGCTGCAAGATGTTCCCAGATGTTTTTGAAACAACTGACAACATGGCGAGCACTGGTGATATGAAAAAAGAGATAATAGTGTAATGTGATTGGATGGCTATTGTTATGGGTAGCCCAGTAAAATGGAGATACTCTCTGGAATAGAAGTCGCCAGTTTGAAACTAGCTCCGCAAAACTCGAAAAAGATGTTTTCTTTTTGGTTAGTGTGGACTTCTGTTAGCCATTCCATTGTTTGGTCAAAGTTTGCAAAAGGTTGTTCTGATGTGATCTGTAATGGTATGTGACAGATCTTAGCACTTACACCTGATTTTAAAAAGATTGATGTTTTCACAAATCAGTCTAAAGATGTCTTTAGTCTTGTTTAGTTTATTTCAAAGATTAATTGTTATTTCTTAAGCAAGTTTATATCTGCAGCCATTTCAATATGTAGCCAATAGCCTTGAGCTGTGTTCTCACAGGCAGATAGCCACGGAGTAAGCTGATCACTGTGTCGGATTAACAAGACTGAACGATCGGCTGCAAATTAGGTGTGTCGGAGTCAGAGTGCAAGACTATCAGATTAACAGGTCTAAATACCATGGATTTAATTGGTTCCCATCATTAGTGTTGGATAAAGCTTATTATCGGATTAATGAGTGTTGGATTAACAGGACTTGACTGTGTTATATACTGACTGAGTGTGCGAGTTCAGTCTAACACCGCGTTCAGTAATATTCCAGCAATATCACAGCTTGGGACACCAGACATGGGCTTCACACATTGTAACCATGTGGGGAATGAAACCCAGGCATTTAGCATGTCCATCGAACGTTCAACCACCAGGCTACCCTACCACCCCTTATCAGACACTGGATAGTCAGTGATGTATCACTCAGATAAAGTGTTACTTATTGTAGCTCAACTCAAAGCCTACTATCACAGTAACACTCACTCACTTCTGCAGCACTCTACAGTACAATGAGGACACACAGGATTGGGTTTAATACCCACATAGTCTTATTTTGCTAACCCTTTGTAAGTCCATAGGAGTAATCTTAATGCAATATAAAAAATCTTTGAAATAGATAAGAGAGGGTTTCACCTTGTAGAGATATCACAGTTTGATAACAGTCATCCCTGTCAAAACACGGGGTGTTATAAGAAGCCAAGCTCTTTGACAACACTGGAGAATAGTTTGTGGGCTGTGTGCAGGACTTGGTAATAGACGGCAGTGAAGGGCCCAGCACAATAGCCATTGTGGGTGTTTGTTGCGTGCAGTCTGTAAAGAAAGGGACTCTCTGTTGAGGTTTACAACAAATATTTATTCAAGTGCATTATACTTGTTATATTTATTGTTAGACGGATATACGTATATGTACTTAAAAGGCTTTTGATCCATAGGCAGTCAGAGGACCTAGCAATATGTTATTTTTATGAAGGCTTTTCATGAGTGAGTGAGTGAATGAGTGAGTTGGGTTTAACGCCGCTTTTAACAGTATTCCAGTTATATCACGGCGTGTCAGCTTAATGTGGGAGGAAAGCCCGAAGTGATGCAGGTCTTAGACGTTTACCACTTCGGTGAAACCCACGAGCACGGGTATGGTGCTGACAAACCTAGAAACATAATCGGGGTGAACCGGGATTCGAACCCACAATCATAGGTTTCTGGCGTGCATAAAACGGACGCAACTCTGCACAGCGAATCGCGGCGCCTTAGACGACTGAGCCACCCGTGTCCCCCCTTTTCATGAAGGGAAGTGCCACGTACGACATGCCTCACTCCTGCATCAGTACATATGGTGATACTCCAGTCACAATACGGCTGATAGAGAGACACTTGGTTTGTGCTGTTTTTGCAAGAGGTTGGTGCTGTCAGCCAGTTTGTGTGCATCTTGCATGACTTGTTGATTGAATCTTGTTCTGATAGTATCGTGCAATCAGATTTAGCATTTTGTTTCGTGATAGGCGATAAGGTAAAGCTGGGCCCCAGGAGTTGTCAGGCTGGTTATTTCAAATCATTGTGATGGTTACTTTTTTTATTTTTAGAATAGATACGTCCTTAAAACATGAACTGATAAATGGGTAGGAGGCGACTATGCTTGTCAGAATGCGACTAACGGGATCAGGTAGTCAGGCTCGCTGACTTGGCTGATGCATGTCATTTTATCTCAATTGCATAGATCGATGCTCCTGATGTCAATCACTGGATTGTTTTGTCCAGACTCGATGATTTTCAGACCACCGTCATATAGCTGGAATATTGCTGAGTGCGACATTAAACAACAAATAAGCATGGGTGTATGCTGTATCTTCTGTTATAATGGAGTGTGTCTATTGTTTCTGCGGGTTGTGATTCTTTGAAGCGACTCAGCACGTGCAACACGCTGAGGACAAGATGGGAGCAAATATCGGTTCACCGTTTTGCATCGTCATGTCATGTCATCGTCATGTTGTATAATCAGTTAGCAGCTCCTGATACCTCAATCCTTGAAAATCCAAATCGCCCCTGAAGAGGGTGCTAACCTGTATGCATGGTCAGGTGAAAATGCGTCAATACATCAGTAAGACAGGACACCCCTATTGTACCCTCATATTGTGGTCATGGGTATATGAACATGGATATAATGGTAATACATGTTACAGACTATCAAAAGTGCTGGCTGCTCTACTATATGTTAGACTTAAAATTCATGCAAGGAATGAATTCAGACCAAAAGATTTATAGTTTCTTACACAAGTAACCACCAGGTCAGACTCAGTCTGTGTCAGCCACCATGAGCGGTGACTCAGAGAGTGTACATGCAGTTACCCTGTTGTCACTACAGCATGTTAACAGGGTAGTGAACCTCACTGGTGTTACTCCCAATCACCGGGGAATCAATACTCACACCTATAAGCAGCACTACTGTCATCTCTCCTGCATGTGTTTATTAATCTACAGCCATTGTTTAACGATCTCACTCAGCAAGTCAACTGTCATTTTTTTAAATGCACGTATGAGATGACCAGAAGGCTGACCAGTTGATGTGGTATTTGTCATGAACCTTCTCCCTTTTTTTCCTTGATTGCCAAAGTCATTCTGTAACTGATATGAATAGTGTGTATGAGTAAAACATATCAGACATGGTTTTGTGAGTAACAAACTATTGATATAATAAACAAATGTCAGTCCTTTGGAGTTTGTTATAACCATGGTTACAGTACTGTTAGGATAAAAACATTGTGTGTTTTCAGATGTGAGGATGTTATTTATAATTTAAACTTCGGAAATTCGGAACAACAAGGCACTAGCTGGATGTCTCAAATGTTAAACTTACTGCGCACTGAATACTCAATTAAAGGACAAGTATATGGTCAAAATGGCTTTAGGGCATACTTAATCACAAATGCTTGACCAAAATTAAGTTTGAAAAACGGAAATGGCGGAAAACAGAAGATAAAAAAACAACAGGCAAAATCATCTCCCAAATGAAAAATTTATACACTGCGGGGATTCCCCTTGCTGGAGGTTAAAACGGGTTCCTGGTGTTTGACGTGCTGTGCAATTTCAACGTTCATGATGATTGGGCTGATGCCCAGTTTGCCTGCTTCTGCCTCAGGTTTTGTGATGCAAAATGTCTTTTTTCTGTCTTCTCATCCTTTTCATTAACAACACTGAAGATGCCTTCAGTTGTTTACTCAAGGGATTCATCCCGGATGGGCATTTATTGTGTAGAATAGGACCAAGGGCAGCTGGTGTTTTATTTCCCAAACAGGATGTTAGTTATCAAACTCTAGTTAGTTGCCGATCTTTAATTGTTGTCTTAATTATTCACAAGATAAAGAGTCGTTTCACACAATGTATGCACTATTTTTATTTTTGTAGGATTAATAGAAACAGTACATGTATATCGGCTAAGAATCACAAGATAGATAAACATGGCAAAAGTAACAGCCAATGAAAACTGTCACTGCTGCGCTGGTAGCTTTAGGCCACGCCCCCAAATAGGTTTGTTTGGGTATAGGCGAATATGGAGCATGACGTTTCATCACTTTCACTTGGACAGTTAGATACTTTTTATGAATATTATGAATTTTTCTATCAGGAATTGACTAAATGTATCAAGGACAATCTATTTACAAAAATGTCGCATTAATTTTATTCACAAATGATGGGGAATGGGTCCAGGGTATTTATCATAATAGAATGGGGACATGATACACAGGATGATCGAGGATGTTGTTTCCATGGAATCATCTGAGTCAAAATGCTTCCACTGTACTTTTTCACTTCATGTCTGGACCCATGAAGACCCGGGATAGAATAGGTCTTCAGCAACCCATGCTTGCCATAAGAGGTGACATTGCTTGTCGCAAGAGGTGACTAACAGGATCAGTTGGTCAGTCTCGCTGACTTGGTTGATGCATGTCATCGTATCCCAATTGCGAGGACCGATGCTCATGATGTCAATCACTAGATTGTCTGGTCAAGATTTGATTATTAACAGACTGCTGGAATATTGTTGAGTGCGGCGTTAAACAACAAACAAAAAAACCTTCCATGTCTGCAACACTGTTGAGTTATCTCCCCTGCTTGAGTACTCGAGTCCATCTAAACCTGACCCATGTTCAAGTACTTGTGTGCCTATCAGAGGCCTAACAAGTAATGAACTGCATGCATTACCTCATTCCTCCCACTACAAGATGACACTTAGTGAAGCCCAACTCACTCATCAGTTGATCTGTCCCCAGGGTTCTACCCAGGGGTCCCTGCTGGTGCAGATTGACGGACACTCGCCCCCCTCTGCTGCAGACAGGCTGCACAACAGGTTTGTAGCTCAGTCATCACCATTCACAGATCTGTAGCTGGGTGGATGGACGTGGGTAGTTAACACACCCAAGTTTTTAAGGCAATAGATAAGATAAACATTTTGAGAATTGTATCCTGAAATCCTTATTATAAATCCTAATATGAATCAGCTAAAAAGATAAATGAGTATGTGAAGAGAATTTATAATCATAGCTTTGTCACATACATCCACTTCCATCGGATACTAAGTAACAGCTGTCAGTAGAGTCAGTTTGCTTGTATTTCTGTGCTATTATTAAGGGACCTTCCGTTGTATTGCCTAATCCCAGACCTATTTTAGAGCCAGTGTCACAATTAATTATTTTATGTCAAGTGTGGATTACTTAGGGTTACTGATGTTAGTTTCCTATCAAGGCTTGGATTCAGACAAACAACTGATAAGATTTGGAGTACCCTCAAGCAGCATATATGTTTTTGGTTTGTTTTTCTTTTACTTTTTGAAATGTTATGAACAGGAACACACTTATATGAGAAAAGAAAAGCCAAGCTTTAATGACATTTATTTTTCATGAGCTATCAACTTCAACTTCAGATCCGATCCAGACCTCCAGTCAGATGAGGAGCCAGAGCTACAGTCCATTCATGCAGACAGCTCCAAGTCTACTTCATCCAAAGGAGGCAACAACAACAGACCCGCCTCAGAGTGGCCTCCCCCTGCTCACCTTGATGTTCAGCTGCCAAGTGTGGTGGAGGGGGAGAGTGAGCCCAACACGGGGAGGGAGAAGGGGACAAGAGGTCAGGGGAGGTTACGGAAGGGGATCACCGATAGTGTCCGCAAGCCATTAGCAGGGTAGGTAAAAATATTGTGATATATTTTATCAGAAGTGATTGATGGTCTATATATTTACAGAGATGCCACCCATTACACTTTTGGCGTAATGATTGCGCTTTTGTGTCGGAAATTACGCTTTTTACACTTATCTTTCCAAAATTGTGACTTTTTACATTTTTTTCACAAATAATTTACATGTATAAAATATCACGGAGAGCAAATTGTTAAGCACCGATCACATGAGGCATTCTACAGGGAGCTAATTGCATGTCCACCAATATTTCTCAAGAAATCGAAACACCACATTGTCTTTCTGGAACACAGTTAATATCGTCACATGATGAATTTATGCATGTGTGTAGCTATGTCAATGTGTTTCGGCATGTATGCAGTGATTTCAACGCCATTATTTGTCTCCTCGCTAAATTAAATTAAATGCTTTTGTAGGTGGTTTATAATCTATAATCTCAAAAGTTGTTCAAAATACAACATGTTTGTTTGAAAGGTGTCCTTTTCAAGTCCTTTTTGAATGTTGATTTTTATTTATATTTGGATTGATATTCAATTTCAAGGTTTTATCATATTTAACCATTCAAATGCAAGCAGCAGCATTTCTTCTGTTTATTTTGAGCTTTATCGCCCTGTTTTTAGAATAGTGTAGCTTGTGTGTGTGGCTACATTACTGGCGTCAATGCATGTGTTCCCTAGCTTCATGTACGTAATGGCCTAACCAGCATCATGGCATGGTACTCTTTTTCACATGAAATTGCCCTTTAATACCCCAATGTGTTGAGTTGTGTTACTTAGCTGTTACAGGATCCTATGTTTGAGATTTAATCCTAGACTCATTTTTTTTTTCATGTATGGTTGCAGCAGAGCAAATTTTATGCCTTTATCTTCCATAAAAAATTGTGTCAAAGCAATAGAGCCCAGGGATCCAGAGATGAAATTTTCTTTGTAAATCCTATATTAATATTACAACTTCATGAAGATTATTTAACTATTCCCTATAGACTTCAGTTAACTTCCAACATTCATAGCATCTCTTGCCATATGTCTTGAAAGCTATTGCCTGTCTACAGCAAGAACGCTGCCCCCATGAGGAGTAGTAGACCATTCAGTGCGGTGGACGCCTACCGGTACTTCGTGACAGCCCAGCCAGCCAGTCGGCCTGAGAGCGGCTACAACACAGACTTCCAGCGAGCTCGCACAGAAGTGTGGAAGAAACGAGTGTCAGTTCCCACCACACCCACAGGTAGGAGCAGGGCAAGAGTAGGTCACACTTCAAGATAGGCCTAAACAAATAGGAAGTATTGGTCAAAAGAGGATATTGGTTACTTGCAGTGTGTAGCCAGGCTGACTGTGTGTCATCATGACCAGACTGCCTGGATTATTGCTCATGCTGTCAGCCACTGGTTTGCCTGGCCCAGATGTTTTATCGGCTGTCCTGATATAGCTGGAATATATATCTGCAGCCTAGTCTACATTCAGTCTCTCAACGTGTGCATGCTAAGTCTTGTAGAACATGTATTGAGAACTGAATTGTTTTTGAATACTAAATCATCACAGACCATTGAATTCACTACAGATAGTCAAATACTGTACAGACAATAAATTTGTCAGATATTTCTTATATATTCATTTTGTGAATTGTGAAATTTTTATAAAACCTGTTTTACCAGTCCATGGAGATTATGTTGTAACATCTTACATTGGAGTTAGGCCCCTTAAATTGAGCTGCAGGTTGGTAATCTAAGAGTTCTAATAATACTTTATCTCACAATGCTGATCTGAAGTGGTGCAAGTATTCGTGGCAATGCCGTGCTACTGAAACCACCATATATGTTGCAGCCAAACAACCACCACCCCAGAGACCAACGTCCCCTGCCCTGACGGACGACCCCCCCTCCAGCAGACTACACATCCACCGGGCCAACTACTGGATGGGAGGGGGGCGGGACCTGTACTGGGAGGAGCAGCTGAAACGCCCCAAGTCCGGCCACACCCCTGGGTGGAAGGACGGCCTCCCGGACAACATGAAGAGACGATCCAAGTCAGCCGTGGCCACAAGGACACTACGGTGGGGGGAGCTAGAGTAGGGGTAGGGGGAGCTATAGTAGGGTTGGGGGAAGCTAGAGTTGGGGTGGGGGGAGATAAAGCAGGGCTGACAGGGATTTGTGGTGAAAGTCTAAAATGTGATGTCTGAGGGTTCGAGGCCTATAAGGCAGGTTATCAATCTACATAAAATTGTAATTTGATATTTAGGTATGATCAATTTATACAAGATTGTTGACAATAATCCTTTGAACTTTATTGATACTTTTCTTCTAATCTGTGTAAATTGTTTTCAGTTATAACCAAACAGATGACAGTTGTAATCTGTAGGCAAAGGTCAAGAACTACTTGTGGGTGTTAAAGATGAGGTTATTTTTGCTCTCAATCATAGCAGCGTTGTTTACACATGTCCAAGATGCTAGTTCCACAGTTCATGTACATGTATCATGTGGTGACAGTGATTGATGTCAATATCTTGTACATTTCAGGAGATCAAAGGCTCCCAATGTTGTCACACCCTCCTCTATAGCCTACGAGGCCATGCTGGCAGGTACGTTTCACGGAGATGTCAGCTCATTTGTATATATTAATATATTATCCATGTATATTTCACTAATTGTAAATGATATGAGATAAACTTGTAATCGACATAGTTATGTGTTGTATATTTCAAATGTATGTCAAATCTTTCATCAACAGGTCATTATGTGATGTTCTATTACCTCTAAGGTATTTCAAGGTCAATTCCGCTGCTGCTGATTATTGTAGAACATTTAGTGAAAATATGCTTCATCATATGCAAGTGTCCATCAATTGGTTGAAGGCTTGGAACAAGTAGGGAGCTCACTGTCACTTTCAACGATCAAACATGGGATCCTCGTGGGCTAACCTATACCTATCATGCGAACTATTTCATGTTGATTAAATGATAATTGATTTTAAACTTGTAAAATATTTTAAAGGTTTAAAGGTTGTAAAGTATCATCTCTTGCTATGTAAAGTAATAATCCATGTACTGATGTGCATACAGTTGTATGGGAGGTACACATTTTACAGGGTAAGGTATCAAGGGGAGATAATTTGGATCACCTTGATAAGGGATTTTAAGGAAGTTACACTTCCAAAAACAGCACTAAATATGAGCAGATAAAGGTCATTAGATACATATGTTATGTTGAAATGTTAATTCATTTTTTTCATCAATCCACTTTTAACATATGATAACTTTCACATTGCTGGCTTCTTACTGTAACAGATTGTGTTCTGTAGGAGAACAGATGTGTGGAATAACCTTCTAACTTCTAGATCAGACTGATGCTATGGTAACAAACTGATTCTTCAGTAAGGTTTGAATAGCAGTTTTGCTTGTATGTAATAGAAGGTAGTGGTAGGCTATACAATTCCTTCAGTATACAGTGACGTGGGTTCTGGAATATGTTACAGTGTGTTAGAACATTGAACGCTGCACGTTAATCCTTGAAATAGTGAGTGGATTTTGTTCAGAATCAGTCAGAAATATTCCTGCAATAGTTCTTCGTCTTGTAAACCAGTGATGCAGGATCCAATAAAACCAGTGACTGAAACCATGAGCAACATAACCTATTGTAGGGGCAATGTGACACGCAGTCAGCTGAATCACAGAGCCGGACCATTCGATCCCTGATTTATGATTCCCTTGTTATAGTGTGAGAAATCGTGATAAACACTGGCCGTCCAAAAACATATGATTTCCCAAAACATTTAATCAGACGATGTTATTTTTATTATTGTTGTTTTGTTATTATTATTATTATCTGCTGCAGGCTATTCTAACCCAGACCTACCCCAGCTACCCAACCTATCAGACTACAGACCGCTGTCCCAGCAGCTTGGGTTGCCACGGCGACTAGGATCCCCACCCCCAGGAGTCGATGACTTCTACGCTGAACCTACCCAAGATACAGTTTATAGGTAGAGCTAGCCACACCCAGGGCCATCAGCATGCTGCCTTCTCCACCTGCCTTGTAACTCCTGAAACCAATGTCACCTTCACACCTGCATGTACATTTCTCATGACACTGACCAGACTAGAAGCTTCGTTGTCAGTAGTGCCAGTTGTCTGATGATCAGCAGTGTAGTGTTGTATCTGACAATACTGACATAGGTTTATTATGTCAAATCTGCTGATCATCTGTATGCTTACACCAAAGAATGATATTTGTTATTTTTGTTCATGCTGTAGTTTGAAATGACATCCACACCTCAATTATGAAAGTGGTCAGAAACTTTCGACAGAAATGAATACTATTTTGCACTGAGCTTTGTACACATTAAACTTACCCTTATGCGAGGATAATACTACTTTCCCACTCTTTACAGAACATATGTTCCTTGCATATGACCCTTTGTTTAAAACAGACCCACTCTGAAGTGTCAGGAATAGACACAGCATTGTTTCCGACTGAACTCCTCAAGTTAGTGGAATTTGATACTCGGACTATCCATTTCTGTCTGACAGTATTTAACCTAAGAGATTAGTTTCACAATTGTGGTGTGCCATCACATTTCATGCCATCTAGAGTCTTACTTGAGTTATACACCTCGGAATATTCTTTTCTTGATATTACCTATTGCCATTACTTAAATCATATGATACCAATGACTTGATGACAGCTAAAATTAGTGTTGACCTGCTCATGTAGATATCATGTAACTTATAGGTGTCACCTGATGTACATATCATATCAGTTGCATGTAGAGCAATAGGTGTCAGCATGCATGTAGAGCAATAGCTGTAAGCATGCATGTCTATAACTGTCAGCATGCATGTCTATAGCTGTCAGCATGCATGTCTATAGCTGTCAGCATGCATGTCTATAGCTGTCAGCCTGCATGTCTATAACTGTCAGCATGCATGTCTATAGCTGTCAGCATGCATGTCTATAGCTGTCAGCCTGCATGTCTATAACTGTCAGCCTGCATGTCTATAGCTGTCAGCATGCATGTCTATAACTGTCAGCATGCATGTCTATAGCTGTCAGCATGCATGTCTATAGCTGTCAGCATGCATGTCTATAGCTGTCAGCATGCATGTCTATAACTGTCAGCATGCATGTCTATAGCTGTCAGCATGCATGTCTATAGCTGTCAGCATGCATGTCTATAGCTGTCAGCATGCATGTCTATAGCTGTCAGCATGCATGTCTATAGCTGTCAGCATGCATGTCTATAACTGTCAGCATGCATGTCTATAGCTGTCAGCATGCATGTCTATAGCTGTCAGCATGCATGTCTATAGCTGTCAGCATGCATGTCTATAACTGTCAGCATGCATGTCTATAGCTGTCAGCATGCATGGAAATAACTGTCAGCATGCATGTCTATTGTATCATCAGTATCAGGCCTTCCACAATATGAGAGTTTCTTCATTGGTTGTATTCCTGGTAGAGTATCCAGGGCACTGCTACCTGCCCGGTTAAAGTAATTACCGGTAACATCACTCGGGCACTGCCAGCTACCCAGCTAAGTTTTGTCTATTTAGAAATTGACAAGTCATTGACTGTATCAATATCAACATGATGGAAATCACATACCTTAGAAACTCAGTTCTCAAGGGACACTTTTTAGAAACTAGTTATAGTTTATCCGATGTGTATAGTTTAACTATTAATAAATTAAATAATATAGTAACTGTTTTTTGTAAATATTCCCACTTCCAAGAGATATATTAATGTGCATAGTTGTTTTGTTTTGCTCTGTAAGATTCAATGTGTAATTTAATCAATCAATCTGTGATATATATTTTAATTGAAATAAACCATACATTCGTTAAATGTATTTATGAAGTTCTTTTCCACAGCTATAACAGTAAAACTTTGATTTTTGTACTGAGGGCATTATGCATGTGTACAAACTGAATACTCAACTGTGATTAATCAGAATCCTGGACAAATGACTGCATGTGTAACTGACAAGACAAGATAAGATTTATTTTGGGGGGAGAAAAAATAGAGCATGAGATAAGGTATAAAATATATTGTCAGTCTTGAATAAGACACTAACAGTGTTTAAACAGACTTTATTGTTTGATTTAAATTTGCAGAAATCTTGTTTTAATTATTTGTTAAAACTTTTATGTCAATAATATATTAATCTGTCCACATTTAAAAAAAATAGTTTTTCTCTTTTCTTATTTGATCAAGAACTGTGATAAAAGGAAGGAAGGATTTAATTGTGCCTTGTGTGAAATGAAATATCTAGTGAAGGTTTCTGTAGTTATTTGAATGTCAACATGCATGTACCAATCTATGAAAAAAATCAGAGTTTTAATGTTGTGTGTGTGTGTGTGTGTGTGTGTGTGGTTTGTCAGTAGTGAGAGTACTGCATGTGTTTGTACACTCAATGGTAAACTTACAGGTAATTCTACAGTTTGATGCATGCCTCTCTCATTCCCTGCATGGAGTGGTGTGTACAATGTTGTTTGCTTCACCGATAGCTTTCCCCCAACTGCGCCACGTTTGACCTTGCATGCAAATGTCCTTGACTTCATCTGACCTTTTGACCTTCGGTGACCCCTGGTGTATCTAGCTCCACCATGACTCTAACTTGGAGGTGGTGGCACCAGAAACTGGCCAATCAGGCTTCCAATCATACACAGCTGCTGACTGCTTCGATGTTGACATATAATCGGCAGACCCTTGAGAGCCTGAGACTCTGCTAACCTATCTGCGCTGACTGAGTGGGTGCACTTATTAATCAAGTATAATCAGGTGTGTATCACGTCACACAGCAGCTTGAACATGGACCAATGGTTTGTACACAAATATGAAATATGGAATTCGGAATTTCCAAAATGAACGATATTTGCAGAAATTCTGCTTATATCACCAATTTGAATTTATTTTAACTAACCTTATCTTAATCTTTCATTCCTTGTTTTCTTATGAGTGAAATTGAAATATCTCCTGTGTTGTCAACAGTGGAAACTTGGTGACTCATTATATTCTGATTTGCTGAAGGGAACCACCCCCCTATAGGACAGCTGCTGTGTCCTCCTTGATTGAAAAGCACTGATGATATGTGATAGGGTAGGGACTGACTGTTTGATATTCTCGGGGGGAGGGGGAGTGGAGGGGGGCCTGGGATTTTATCGAAAAAATCAAATTGTACCAGAAGATTCTTGAAACCAATAATAATACTTCAGAGACTGGTGCACCTCTCCATTTTATATCCTTTGTTATGATCAGTCTCAGGTTGTAATGTTCTACCTGTACTTTCTTGAAATATCCGGTTGGCAAATTTTAATATGTCAAATTTGTACTTTTTTAAATCGGACATTTTGCGCAGATCGGTTTCCTGATCCCTGCTTCAGACTGTCATAAAAAAAGAGCTTGTCTGCCACAAAATTACATTGCTGCAAGGTGGGTTTGTTTTTAAATATTAAGACTAGGTTCAATTAATAATATATTTGGTTTTGCAGCTTTAGCTGAAAAAAATATCTAATCTCCAAACAAAATCCCAGCCCCCACCCAACCCCAACCCCAACCCCACCCCAAATATCAAATGATCGGTCACTTCCATGTACACTGGGACTGCAGCTTTATTGTTCCAGTTTACTATACTGTGTGAATGTAATTGTCAGGGAGAAATGTATCCAGGTAGCAAAGTTTGTCTTGTTACTGTTCCAGTCTAGAGAAAGATGTTGCATGGAGAGTGCCTCTTCTTGACTTTGACCTGACCTGTTTCTCCTTGCAGTGGTCAGCCATGTTGTCTCCAGTGCATCTATGAGCAGTTCATGCAGGAGTACAAGACGGAGGTGGAGTACGACAGCGACAGATAGGGAGGGGAATACAGCATCACTAAATTGATGTTCACCATGCTTCTCAAACTATGTCTGTTCAGCGGAATTAACATGCCAATCTTGAGAGAGGTCACCAAAATGGGAGATATGAACTTTCCCTAATAAAACATTAGACCCCTAGGGACCATCTCAACACTTCACAGTCGACGACTAGATTAAGAATATTAAAAGGATACATGACCTCCCACCCACAGTATTAAAGACATATGTCCAGTGGTAGACTGTGAACTTTTGTGACGATCCCTTACTCATCCCCCACATTCATAACATAAATAATTGATCTGTTGCAAAAAGTGAGTGAGTAATAAAAGCAATACTTTGATCAGCAAAAGCAAAAGCTTTACCCACCAGACTTAGGATTCTTGCTTGTGGTTTAACAAATTGTTCTGTTCAGGGACCAGTTCAAAAGTTTGATGTCGGTTAAAAAACTTAATTCCTTAAGTTTTGAGACATACCCCCTTACTTAAAACTTAATTCTGAAGATGTTGAATTTCCAAGTTTAGTGACCTCTTTTATCACGCATTTTCAAGGTTTTCCCTGTTTTTTTCCGGAACGTTTATCGAATGAAGTTTATTTACTAGGTGTTGACAATCATTTGTAGGGTTTTGATAGATCAAATGTGTTATCATATATTACGCACTGCACTAGCTGGACTAGATGATGAAACACTACCTTGTGGAAAGGCTGGATGTATTTAATGACAGCTCCTATCATAATATGAATGAAAATAGGATTGGTTCAGTTGAATTACTGTAAAATCATTGAGAAATCAGGTAAGTTGATTTTATTGGATGGACTGCATGCAGGGCCATTAACCCCCCACTCCTAAACTAAAGGAATTCAGATTTTTATCCAACATTGAACTTTTGAACTGGTCCCTAATCACGGAACTACATAAACGTGAGGGTATATGGATGGTCGAGTCTTTGACTTGGAACATTGTCTATGCAGGTCCAAATGGTGCATTGTGTGTTTGTTTGCCTAACTTCATGTCCTCAGTTCCTTGTTTCATGGTCATCTGTGATCCAGCATATGTTTGCACTCAAACACTGGGAAATAGGTGAACCTCGAATGAACACCAAAGTCGGCCATTTTGAATTTGTAACTTTTCCTTTCAAGTTTTTATTTTAGTGCTACTATATCTTTTATGAAATCTAAGATTGTTTGTGTATAAATATACTACTCCACTTTTGATAGGGATATTTTTATCTTATGATACACAGACCTGACCCTCATTTGTCAAGTGTACATTTAGATAGAATGACATCTGATTATTGAGGACATGTGTTTGTGAAATAGTATGGGTATGTGGTATCTTAATCATTGGGGTGTGGGAGCATCAGGTAACTGCCCCCGGGAAATATGCACCCTGGAAAAGTGCCCCCCAAGAATACTAAAACAAAGGACAAGTGTCAGAAGAAACACTCTTTCAAGTATACAATTTTATGTTAACTCTTTCAAACAACATCTATGCGAGGCAAAGGAGTTAACTGACTGTAAAAGTTCATTTTTCACCAACTGAAGAACTAGGCTGGAATTTCTGGCTCGACCGTAGCGCCACCATGTGGCTATTACAAGTTATGTCCCTTCTGTATCACCGATAGTGACCAATCAGATTCCACCTCTCATATCACTTGCATTTGCTTCTAACAAAATGGAGCCCCCCAGTCAAGACAATCTGATCGAGAATCAAAATCTATGTTGTTTTAAAACGGGTTTTACTTCATGAAGTGCGTCAAATCATGTGAGCACCTTGATTAAAAACATGAAAAGATTTGGAAAATATCTGTTTGACGAGTTGGCGGAACATATGTTTTACATTTGACCAGAATCTGTGTGGCAATTTACGAACTGGATGTTGATTTCGTTATGTGATTTTGAATAGACTGTACACAGACTCAGTCCAGCCAAAATATAACTCCATGATTCCCGCCTAGTTCGGCAAGGGTAGAAACTGGACTTTCATGGTGAGTTACCTCCCTTGTCTTGGGAATATGTCAAACAATGAAGTTGCCAACATTTTTTTCAAACTCCTACCTGAGAATATACATGTATGTTTAGAAATGTTGAGTGTTACCAGTCCCTTTTAAGTAGATTTTGGAGTAGCAGTGTATACAAGTGCATACGGAATATGATGAGCTTCTCATTGGTGGTGGTTCGAGTATATAATACTTTGTAGATGTTTTGGTTGGTTTGTTTGTTTATAAAGCCACCCTCAGCAGCATTCCAGCTATATGACGGCGGTCTGTACATAATCAAGTCTGGCCCTGGCAATCCAGTGATTGACATCATAAGCATCAATCCATGCTGAAATACGATGACATGCATCAACCAAGTTAGCAAGCCTGACCATCCGATCCTGTTAGTCGCCTCTTATGACAAGTATTCACCTGTTGCAGCAAGCATATGTTACTGAAGACCTATTCTAACCCAGATTGTCAATGGTTCATTGTATATGTATTATCAGTTATCAAAGTGTAATATCAGTTATAAAAATGTGAGTGGAATCAAGTGTTTCAAACTACAGGACTGAAGCTTTGCAATTTACATCTTGTATGTATGGTAACAGCAAAAAAAATTGATGCTTGTCCTGTGGTATATTATCGGGGGGTCAGTTTGTTGGGGAGGCGGTGTGGTAGGTGGGGGTGGCAGCAGTTGCCCCTGAATCAGGTGTGTGAAATTATTAAGTATCTTGTTTCCATTGCTTTGCGATAAATCACGTCTGATGTTAATGTTCGCATTCTTGTATAATGTATTATGTATATTTGATGCAGCAATGTAGATGAATGATTTACTGAATACAGTCGAAACTGTTAATTACTGTATAAAGATGTGATCCACTTTCAAACATGTTTTTGTCTGTGCGTGGGTGTATCTCTACATGGGATGCATTCATTTACATTACAAATAGAACTTACAAAGACACATGAATGTACATAGACATATGGCCATAACACCAGGGACATGAAGGAGACACATGGACATGGAGGAGACACGGGGACATGGAGATGACACATGGACATAGCACCAGAGACATGGAGGAGACACAGGGACATAGCACCAGAGACATAGAGGCGACACACGGACATGGAGGAGGCACGGGGACATGGAGATGACACATGGACATAGCACCAGAGACATGGAGGAGACACAGGGACATAGCACCAGAGACAGAGGAGACACACGGACATGGAGGAGGCAAGGGGACATGGAGATGACACATGGACATAGCACCAGAGACATAGAGGATACACACGGACATGGAGGAGACACAGGGACATGGAGGAGACACAGAGACATAACACAGGGACATAGATGAGACACACAGACATGGATTAGACTCAGGGACATGGATGAGACACATGGACATAACACATGGGACATGGAGGAGACACAGAGACATAACACATGGGACATGGATGAGACACACGGACATGGAGAAGACACAGGGACATGGAGGAGACACAGAGACATAACACATGGGACATGGAGGAGACACAGGGACATAACACCAGGGACATGGAGGAGACACACAGACATGGAGGGGACACAGGGACATGGAGGAGACACAGAGACATAACACATGGGACATGGAGGAGACACACGGACATGGAGGAGACACAGGGACATGGAGGAGACACTAGGACATGGAGGGGACACAGGGACATGGAGGAGACACAGAGACATAACACATGGGACATGGAGGAGACACAGGGACATGGAGGAGACACACGGACATGGAGGAGACACACGGACATGGAGGAGACACAGGGGCATA
Source organism: Haliotis cracherodii (assembly GCF_022045235.1). Lineage (NCBI taxonomy): Eukaryota > Metazoa > Mollusca > Gastropoda > Lepetellida > Haliotidae > Haliotis > Haliotis cracherodii. The sequence continues at coordinate 53,748,722 of NW_027266297.1, forward strand.
ACACCAGGGACATGGAGGCGACACAGGGACATGGAGGAGACACAGGGACATGGAGGAGACACAGAGATATAATATAACACAGGGACATGGAGGAGACACACGGACATGGAGGAGACCAGAGACATAACACAGGGACATGGAAGAGACACACGGACATGGATTAGACTCAGAAACATGGTGGAGACACCAGGGACATGGAGGCGACACACGGACATGGAGGAGACACAGGGACATGGAGGCAACACACGGACATGACACATTCATTTACATTACAAATAGAACATACAAAGACACATGAACGTACATAGACATATGGCCATAACACCAGGGACATGAAGGAGACACATGGACATGGAGGACACATGGACATAACACCAGGGACATGGAGGAGACACAGGGACATGGAGGAGACACATGGACATAACACCAGGGACACGGAGGAGACACTGGGACATAACACCAGGGACATGGAGGAGACAGGGACATAACACCAGGGACATGGAAGTGACACAGGGACATAACACCAGGGACATGGAGGAGACACACGGACATGAAGGGGACACAGGGACATGGAGGAGACACACGGACATGGAGGAGACACAGAGACATAACACATGGGACATGGAGGAGACACAGGGACATGGAGGAGACACAGGGACATGGAGGAGACACAGAGACATAACACATGGGACATGGAGGAGACACACGGACATGGAGGAGACACACGGACATGGAGGAGACACAGAGACATAACACATGGGACATGGAGGAGACACACGGACATGGAGGGGACATAACACAGGGACATGGAGGAGACACACGGACATGGAGGAGACACAGGGATATAACACCAGGGACATGGAGGAGACACGCGGACATGGAGACCAAGGGTCATAACACCAGAGACATGGACACACAGACATGGGTGAGACACAGGGACATGGATGAGACACAGGGACATAACAGGGATGTGGAGGAGATAAAGTTTTTGAAGGTGACATGGTCATGGAGGAGACACGGACACTGAGGAGACACACGGACACGGAGGAGACAGGGACATCGAGGAGTCAGACAAGGGGGAGACTGGGACATGGAAAAGACACGGGGACATGGAGGAGACGCGGGGACATAACACCAGAGACATGGAGGAGACACAGGGACATGGAGGAGACACAGGGATGTGGAGGAGATAAAGTTTTGAAGGTGACATGGTCATGGAGGAGACACGAACACTGAGGAGACACACCGACACGGGGGAGACTGGGACATGGAAGAGGCATGGGGACATGGAGGAGACACGGGGACATAACACCAGAGACATGGAGGAGACACAGGGACATGGATGAGACACACGGACACGGAGGAGATATGGATATAACACCAGGGACACGGAGGAGACACAAGGACATGGAGGAGACACAGGGACATGAATGAGACACACGGACACGGAGGAGACACACGGACATGGCGGAGACTAGGGGGGGGGGGACGTGGAGGATACAGGGGAGACACAGGGACATAACACCAGGGACATGGAGGAGACACAGGGGAATAACACCCGAGACACAGGGACACAAAGGAGACACATTGAAATGGAGGAGACACGGGGACATGGGGGAGACAGGGGGACATGGACGAGACACAGCGAAAAAGGGGAGACACATGGACATAGAGGAGACACAGGGACAAGGGGGTACACGGGGAGATGGAGGGGACAGGGACATGGAGGAGACAGGGGGACATGGACGAGACACAGGGACAAGGGGAGACACATTGCATAGAGGAGACACGGGGAAATAAAGGAGACACAGGGACATTGTGGAGAAACATGGACAGGGGGACATGGACGAGACACAGGGACATAGAGGAGACACAGGGACATAGAGGAGACACAGGGACATGGGGGAGACAGGGGGACATGGACGAGACACAGGGACAAGGGGAGACACGGGGACATAGAGGAGACACAGGGACATGGCGGAGACACAAGGACACAACACTAGAGACATGGAGAAGACACAAGGCCATAACATGTGGCGCTCAGTTGTCCATGTACAGAATTAGGTCCCTTTGCTGTATCCAAGATTCGCCCTGATAATGATCTTTGACCTGGCAGCACCATATATGTGCTGATGGGTTTTGCTAGTGTGGTAAACATAAATGCCAAAAGTACTGACTGCAGCTAAACCAAATCCACAAAGTCTCTGTGTATAATCATTAGCAGAATCACCTGTTTTAGAAAACAAATACAGAAAACATGACTCCAAATAAGAGCAAAACTAAGTTTATTGAGTAAATGATACTTATGGAAACATTAATAAAATAGTTTTAACAAAAGACAATCCTAAATTATTGATTGCATCAATATAAGCATTAATTATCTAAATTCTTAGGAAATATTCGCTATATTTGTTTATTTACCAGATTAAAAAATTGGGACAGTTACATGTTTCTTTCATTTCAAGATTTGCATATGGTATATTTTCCTTAAATTCAATAAATGACATTTTAAGCATAATTATTGACATTTGTTTACATGAAGTTTGTTTGAACAACAGTTACGTTAGGATTAGGGTGACTTGGGCCACTTTCTGCCCTTTTACAGCTAGAATATACAAAATTAATTTCCTGCCGTAGTCCTGTAGCTATGTCACAACAGGACCCATGACCTTGTGATTTATAGCGTAAGCGTCGGTCATATTAAAACAATGAATTAAAACCTCAAGCCAGGTTATTTCCCCAAGGGCCTGGGAAAAAAACGGAACCTATTCTGATTTGGAATACCCACAACCAAGGAGGAACATTTATTCAAATAAATTACACTATTGTTAGTAATCGTTTAGAACACTTCTTTTTTTACAGTTGTAACATCTATATATTTAGGACATATCACTGAGTTGTTGAAACATCTATTTATAGCACTAATACCATTGTAAATATTACCTTTTATAAAATCCATTTAAAGCACTAACACCATCGTAGTTATAACCTTTATAACGTCTATTTATAGCATTTACACAATCGTAAGTATTACCTTTCATAAAATATATTTAAAGCACTAACACCATCGTAATTATTACCTGTATAACGTCTACTTATAGCACTAACACAATCGTAAGTATTACCTTTTATAAAATATATTTATAGCCTTAACACAATCGTAATTATTATCTTTTATAAAATACATTTATAGCACTAACACCATCGTAATTATTACCTTTTCTTAAATTTTGATATTGCTGGAATATTGCTAAAAGCGGCGTAAAAAAATACTCACCCAATCGTAATTATTACCTTTTATTAAATCTATTTACAGCACTAACACCACCGTAAACATTACCGTTTATTACATCTATTTATAGCACTAACACCATCATAATTATTACCTTTTATAACACCTATTTAGAGCACTAACACCATTGTAATTATTACCTTTATAACATCTATTTATAGCACTAACACATCGTAGTTATTATATTTTTAAACATATATTTATAGCTGTAACACCTTCGTAAATATTACCTTGTTTGACATCTATTTACAGCACTAACACTATCATAAATGTAACCTTTTATGACATTTAGTTTTTAGCCCCGCACTAGGCCATGTTGCAGCTTTATAACCGCAGCCTGTATATAATCGAGTATGGACCAGACAAACCAGTGATTGATATTTTGAGCAACGATTTACATCGCCGGGGCGCGATGACACACAATCATTGTAATCGCTTCGTATGACAAGCATAGATTGCGAGGGACCTATTCTATTATTTATATGAATAGCGAATAGTACCATCGCATCGCACAACGTCTACTCATATGACCAGCAACATCTTGAAGTTTACCATTTATAACATCTATTATATATGACTAGGTTAACTGTGAAACCTATCATCAATACGATCTATAAATATAACAAGCATCGCCACGAAACTTCGAAAACACTCATTTATATGAATAACAGTATCGTAAATTTATCATGTAAAGGATCGCAACAGACTAGATGTTATCATTTAAGGCATCTGTAAAATTAATGCGTTAAGCATATCATATGTGGCTTTTATTACTATAACCAGCACTATCGTGAAGTGTCTCATGTATTACTAGTTAGTAAGTTATTCAATTATTTTGTTATTATAAACTATAGCTAGCTTTGTGGGGTTTATATCAATGAAAACCGTATTATATATTTTTTATTCATTCCACTTAAAATCCTGACCTTATCGCAAACTCTGACCCCATATGCCGCGGTCAAAACCATTTCTGTAAATACATGTAAATAGCAAATACATTTCTACAGACACCACTGCCGTGTAGCTTGCTCACTTTTTTTATTTGATTTTACTTTACTTTACTTTTTTAATTTAATTTAATTATATTTAATTATATCTAATTAATTTTATTTTATTGACTTGACTTTACTTTATTAATTTAATTTAATTTAATTTAATTATATTTTATTAATTTATTTTATTTCATTCATTCATTCATTCATTCATTCATAGGTCAAGTGGTGACTCGGCAAGTCTCTGGATGCTTTAATTTAATTTAATTTAATTTAATTTAATTATATTTTATTAATTTCATTTTATTTCATTCATTCATTCATTCATTCATTTATTTATAGGTCAAGTGGTGACTCGGCAAGTCTCTGGATGCGCCGTCGGTTGGTTGTGGAGCTCGGGACATCGGTCGTCTTCTTGGTGGGGGAGTTGCCTTGCTTTCTCCGCCACACACGACGTCTGCCGCGGCTCACATCACCCGGGGTTGCTGCCGTTGAGGCGGCTTCTCCTGTCTTATGTGTCTCCACCTGGTGGACAATCTCGCACTTCTTCACCCCGCCCGGAAGGAATGGTGTTGCTGTCTCCACGCGGCGGTGCTTGTCGCCGACCAAGGTGTCCAGATTGCTTCGCTTCCGTTTGCGGGAAAGGTCAAGTGGCTGGTCACTATGGATATCTTTGTGAGAATGAACCTAGAGATAGAAAAATAATGGACTTTTGCTCATTTCCTATCGTGATCAGGCGAGGTGGGTCTATTTTCTTGTGTTTAGTGACAACCCTGCCCTAAAGTTTGAAACAATTAAAATCATTTAAGAATACAGTTTGATTCAATGTACGTTTTTCAACATGTTTTTATTACAGATTTTGTTGAAATTGCAACCCTGACAACATTGTGTAATATTATTAATACCTTCTGCCGCAACACAAAACGATAATTAATCTGGTCTCATTAAGATAAATCCCGAACTCGACCCTCCTGCAACCGCACTATGATATCAATCTTTACATTACGAACGGAGACCTTAAAATTAACACCTTGGTGTCATTATTGATTGTTGATCGTTGTTAACGCCACACTCGGCAATATTCCAGCTATGTGACGGTGGAATGTAAATATATCAAGTCTGGACCAGACAACACAGTGATTGACATCATGAGCATCGTCTATGCAATAGGAATACAAGGACATGTACCAGGCAAGTCAGCGAGTCGCCTCTTACGACTTCATGGGTTGCTAAAGGCCAATTCTAACCCGGATCTTCACGGGTCCATTGGTGTCATTAAAGGTATGCATATACATTGTATGTCGTTCTACAACGTCGCATGTAGATCGTTTGAATAGCTTTGGTCTACGAGAACCTGTACAGTCCAGGGACGGATGATGAGCGCAATAAATGTTTATCATGTCTTACCTTCCTGGATCGAGCGCCAAGTTGTCCAGAATCCGTAGCAGCACCTTTTGTGTCTCGTGTAGCAGAACGCTCTGAGAGAGGTTGTAGACTCAGTCTGGAGAACGGCAACCTGAGCATCAACACCTGTTTGTCGACGCGGGCCTTGGACCTCCTGGATGTACGTCTGCGCTTCTTGGTGTGCTCCTGGAACGGACGGTGTGGGCAAACCTCTTTGTCATTTGTTATCAAAACGTGTGTGTGTGTGTGTGTGTGTGTGTGTGTGTGTGTGTGTGTGTGTGTGTGTGTGTGTGTGTGTGTGTGAGTGATTGTATGTGTGTGTGTGTGAACCAGTTAAGACACAAGTGCACTTAAAATCGTGCTTCTAAAGATAAAACAAGGGGATAACTAAGATATACTGGATAAATAAAAAAGCTGGATCTAGGATGAGAGAAGGTTAAGATTTGCAGAGTCTGCAATCCCTAGTAATATCATAACGTGGTCCTACCTGTGGAAGACTTAAAGCGTGACGCTGGGCGTCGTGGCGTAGGTGGAGACGCGAGGCGGTGACGACATCATCCAGATAAAGCTAAGTGCACATGAAGCAATATATGAACGAGTCTGTTTACATGTCAAAGACACAATGAAGAAGAAGAAGTTGTGTGTAATTTGATGGAAATAAAACAAAAATATAATTTAAACTGATGTCCAGATCTATCGTATTGTCGTTCACTTGCAACCAAGCGAAAATCATATCCGGTCAATTAAAATCAGATGAAGACTAAAGCTGCATTAAAAATTATATCCAGTACAAATATAGAGAGCGGCTCAACCAATAGGAAATGCCCTTTTAACATATCAACGAAAAATATTTGGCCCAAAAATCGTAAAACAAAACAAAACAAAACAAACAAAACTTAAAAGATTTTATCAAATCTCAAAATTGTATTCCTTTAGTCATGTTTAAATTTTACATGGGTTCGTCATTCCAAATGCAGGGTTAGAAATTGGCACTGGTCTTATAGTCGTTGCCAAAGTACCCAATAGTTAAGGTGTCATAAGGACTAGTAGAATTTTGCCATTATCAAGGGTTTTGCTATATGTTATCATTATAAGGACTACTTGGCTGTTAGTTTCTATCGCTGAGATGGAAACGGGAAATTGTTTCGTGAATGTTTCCATGATTACAATTTGAACAGTTCGGAGAACATCCTCATCAATAATTGACGTGTACGCACAAAGTCCACGGTGCCCTTAGCAAAGCCGCGAACATGTGATATAAGGAAATTATTGAAAGGCAACGATTAAGAGCTACCTCCCTTTACCTCTTCCCCAACTTACATAGGCACCGTGAAGAAACCCTCTTGTGGAGGAAAGATTGTTCTTAAAATAGGACAAAGTATAGGTTGGTTTGAAGATGTGTGCCTTACATGAATTAAACGGGGTTGATTAGATGAACAGTGAACAGTACACAAGTCACTGCATAGTACCGTAACTGCTTTAAACGTGCACAGAACTTTGTCTTCTGTCATGATATGGATCACAAATACATCGCATTTATACTCGGGAAACGATTTGCGTTAATCTATACTATCAGGCCTGAGTGAAGGTAGACCTGACTTGGCATATCCAACTTATCTGTAGCTTATTATGGATTTGTGTGTAGATTTCCAACAGTCTCGGACTAACGGACAAGTGTCCATATCTATAGAATGATGCATATACGCTTGAAACATTGTAACCTACCCGATCTTAATTCAATGGTCGTCTCCTACGACAAACATCATGTCCTGGCGGCCTATTCTTCCCTGAGAATCCCTATACGGGGTAACAATCGGAAAGGGAATCTTATACATGTCTTATTACATTTTAAAGTAAATATATGGGTACAGCTGTCTACGCGGAATATACCTGTACAGGTCCACAGAGAGAAGGATCCAGTGCCACGGGAATAGGGAGAGGGCTTGGGCTCATAAAAGACCCTCCCTTCCTTCGGGTGGGGTGCGCGGTGAAGATGGGGCAGCCAGTGGCGGGATCTTTGGGGCATGCTCCACGTTTTAGGAAGAACATCTCCAGGTGGGCGGGGCGCCCGGGGGTGGGGCGGAGGTAGGGTGGGAGACGGTGGTAGGATACAGGGGGGCGGGTGACAGGGCGTCCTGGGGGAGGAGATTAGTATAAAGATGAAGGAGGTGTCAGTAGTCGTACATGGAATGATTGAAACAAGTCATTTTCGGGGACGGTTTATTCGTCTACAATGGAAAGGTAAACTCTAGTTATAAGGGAGTGAAAATGAGTTCTGTTGCATTGAAACAACTATGACAAAAATTTTTTTTTTCGGGCCAAAGAAAATTTACACATAAAAATTGGACTTGACCAACAAATAACAAACGTTATCAAAAGGGTACTAGACGGGGAAGGTCCCGAAACAAATGATATCAGTAAACAATACATCCCCATCGAATACCCATTTCTTGCTTGTTTTATTTGTTTGTTTGTTGTTTAACGCCGCACTCAGCAATATTCCTGCTTTATGACGGCGGTCTGTAAATAATCAAATCTGGACCAGAAAATCCAGTGATTTACATCATGAGCATCGATCCTTGCAATTGGGAAACGATGACATGCATCAACCAAGTCAGCGAATCTGACCACCCGATCCCGTTAGTCGCCTCTTGTGACAAGCATAGTCGCCTTTTACAGCAAGCATGGGTTGATGCAAGACCTATTCTACCCCGGATCTTCACGGGTCTGTTTTATTTGTAGTGCGACCACCATGAAACATCGATGTATACTTTCTTTTGCCGGGCAGGATAGTTTGAATTCAGTTATTATTAGGGGTTGTACGTGTCATATTGAACAGGGCACACCAAGTCAGTTGATAAGTTTTAATGTGAAGTAATTTTGAAAAGACCAATCTGGAATTGAACTATTTGGGATATTTTCAAATGTGCTTTGGTTTATGATACGTAATCAACTACCCGAATACACTTCTAAATGCCTTTCAAAGACCTGATACTGGAATAGCAGTTATTAGATATTTATTCTAGTCATCTTATTTAGTATAAAGTTGGCCATCTTATTTGGGCACAGCAGATATACAACCAAGTAGTTATATCTTGTTATTGGCTCTGGTGAAAACATAATAATGCTAACAATTAAACTGAGGCTGCCATCCTGACAAACACTGGTTGGTACAACGGCATTCGCGGATGTACATAGATGAAAGTATAGTTCTTTTCAGGATAATAACATTTTAATAAATGTGTAGCTATGCATTTCTGTAGTCGATAGAAGTAATGAAAAGAATGTGAATAAAACTTATTTTGTTTAAATGTCGGACTATATTTCGTGACTGCTCGTGTGATTCCGAGGCAAACGGAATGGCACGGAAAAGGGCGAGTGGTGACGAAAGGGACGCCATTTTTTTCATAGCAACCGACTTGACAACATCTCGAGCGGCCATTTTGGATCAATGTTGAGGTCTGATCAAGTTTGTGTTTGAAGCGGGAAATTCAAAATAATTAGGCGAGAAATAACACATGCGCTATACATGTATTCCTGATATCATTAGAAGGAATATGCGATGAAATAAAATGTGAATTTTTATGAGAAAAACACTAAACGGTACATCTTTCGTGAAGAATGAAAATGTCGGCCCGAAATGACAGAATACTCTGTGAACAAGCAGAAGGAGGAGTTGAAAAGATGAAGTTCAAATATTGTCATGCCATGAGTCATTGTCACATAGCATCCATCAGTAAAAATATAATCAGAAACACACCCGTCAATTCATGACATAGCCTATCAGGGACATCACTGAAATCGATTGTCTCATTTTGAGAATAAGAAAGGTTCCGTTAGAATTTGTTTAGAATGTCATAGAAATGTCATTTAGGCTATCCCAGTCTCAAATAAAATAACTATATAAACATCTACAAACCTGAGACAGCTCTCTCATCCATCCTTGGGACAATACGAACACTTGTGAAGATTCAATGGCAAAAAAGAAAACTCTGGCAGCGCTTCAATGTATCTCTGATGAGCGACAAGGAAACAGTAGGCCGAGGTTGCTTTGACTTCAGCTTTTATCAACAACGCGCGGACGTGAGAGAAGACAATCGTAACTAAGCAACGCGTTAACCCCCTGGATGCTACAGGGACATATATGTCCCTCCTCTACAACCCTCACAGATACACTTCACAGTTTTGAATAAGGTGGGAAATTCCCTGTCCTGTGATATAATCCACTGGCATTTTAGGCCAAGTAAAAGTACTGAAAATGACCTCTGAAAATAGGATACACATTACTAAATACCACTCACGGCGTTATTTACAGCATGTTTTAAAATCTAAATTTCGGATATTTACTCGGAGAAATGAATTTTTTTTAAATAGCATATTAGTGATCACGGGAATCTCTTTTTTTATCAAATCACCAATGATCATTCCAAAACGTCGCCGATAACCCTAGAATCGTTTCGAATGTTTTGGAAAATATGCAAACACGAACGCCGAAGTGAACTTTTCGCCAAATTGGATATAGTGTTTACAAAATCACGTTTCACGTACATCGGTTATCAGACGCCTGTAACATCACGTATATTTCAAACTTAGCTGCGATACATACATCCTTGAATTCCTCATACATTTGAGAATCAAATGACACATTGTCTTTGTCATCAATACAAAGTGCCTTGATGAAATCAAGCAAAATAAGTTAGGCGTGAAAACGAACGCTGTGCTCGACAATTTCTGACAATTTCCGCTTGTTTCAATGAAAACTATAACAACAAATAACAGTACATAGGTTGTCAGAATGTTTCTGATTACTTACATGTCACATTTATATATACTAGTATACGATCCCTGAATCAACGAAAGTCCCCTCGTAAAATCCCGCGTACTGTTGACAGTGAACACGCCATTTCGTAAAAGTCGGTCACCGGTAGTGATGTCATATGTCAACATTGTTGTACATATTTAGTAATTTCTTTGAGGTGAAGGTCCTTGAATGAGAGGGTACACGATCATTGTATCATGCTGTTTACAGTTTCAGTTATGATGTAGATTTTGCATATCTTTTATACATTTTTTCACACAATTAATTTCACTTTGGATATTTGTCAATGTTCAAAATGATATCATACGGAAATACAGGCCACAACATGTATGAACGAACCTTTGATAATCACCTGTTTGTTTGAACATTGTTTACATAACAATTGATAGGGTTATAGTGTCGAATACGATATTTCCTTCCTTTGGCCATGTGTTACAAGATGAAGTGTAAATGAAAAACTGCAGCATTTACGTATTTCTTGGGATGTGTAATAGTCAATATTATAAGTTCATATAACCAATGTCTATGAAAAGCCGTTTCATTTTATTCTATAACAAAAACGGAATATATTACTTTAAGAAAAGGGATAATAGTTTTCGTTAAAATATATGCACACATTTCTGAAAGAATTGTCTTGGTCTTGGAATTGTTGTTTATGTCGTTTGATACACAGAACAGTGATATCTAACGATTCGTCAGGTGCGCGTTAGTCACAAATAATTTACGAATTATTCCTCTCGTTTTGCATTATATAATCAATGGGTTCATTCTTTTTTCAATATTGTGATAACAGGATATTTAACTGTTTACTTTATTTCTCCGGGAATTGTAAGAATTATAAAAATAAAACCGGGCCATGCCATGTACCCCGTTGGTTCAACCTTATACGATTATCCTGATAATTCTATATCAATAGAGCTTTCTTCACATCTTTTATTGTGTAATTCTGAGACGAGATGAAGGGAAATTATAACATAATAATGAACAAATATATGGCCAATATTGAATATAATTTCTGTTGTTTTGAAATATTCTTTTGGGTATTTCATTACGTAAATTGATGCCAAACAGGTGCGTGTAAGATACACGATAAACTATCTAATTGTTTATACATTCAAGACATTATTTACTAGGTGAAAGCAGTCTTTTGAGGTTGTGTCGACAAAAGCGTCAAATTCCGTTTTGCACATCGAGATTTTCCATACCATGAACGAAAATTAGGGGAAATATATGTTAATCAAAACACCAGTGTCATCTTTCTCCGACGTTCTCAAAGACATAAAAACAGCTATGACGTGAAATAGAATGGTGTTATTTTTTTTGGTATTTCATTACATTTGATGATAATGCTAGTGTTCCATTAATAATGGTGCAACATTAGTCAAATTACGCTTACACATTCAGGAGAATGTTGGAATCTAAGGACTAAGTTATAGGTTAGATAGGGCCATCCATTTCTCCTCTATTACCTCTTTTTTATGAAGTACGATTTCATCATTTCTTCTGGGTTTTTTTTTATGACAAAACGTATACAGTTTCAATATCGATATTTATGTTGGAATAGTTTGGTTTCTCAATGAACAAAACACCACGAAAATATATTGTCGGTACCCACAGCTAATTCTCACCAAGTGACCTGAGTTATGGATAAGCATAGCGGAGTTATGCCCCCTTTTCTTTGTACGTGTGTAAACCGCTCTGTCGCCTTTTGACGTCATAGAGAAAAATCAGTTTTCGTCATTTACCGCATGCTATTTTTGGCATTGAATGTATGTCGTTATACATACGCATAAAACTCCATTTGGCATATAGTTATGTCGTTCAGATATTAGGCAGTATTTTGTTCGCTCACAGTTTCCGTAAAGCTTCTAAATAAAAAAAATCGTCGCATAGTACTTTTATCGGTGTACGATAAAAAGCGGAGAAATTTACTGTTTTTCAAAGAAGAATAAATTCTCGGACAACACTTGGAAGTGTCTTTTTTTTAAAACCGGTTTAATATTTGCAGTTAAATTTACACCATCAAATAGGAAATTTAATATTCTCCACCTCTGCGTAAGTTTATAGCCAGAGGTAGATCCAGTGCCGCGTGAGCGCAATTCTCGCACAACCTTCACTTTTCCGATCTTAGGAAAATGTGCGTCAGAAAAAAAACTCGGCATCCAGAGGGTTAACAATGTGGCACACGTTCGAAAAACACGGCTTTTCTTGCTTAGTTTTCAAAAGCGTTTCATAATCGAGAAGATCAAGACGGCGCGAAGAAATCTGGTAGCATAACTACTTATTGATGCAAGTACCTATACTGTCATTATGCGCACATTGTTCACCCAGATGGTGAAACTAATTTTAAATTTCTGGGGGTACCTTCAGAATCAGGAATGAGAACGTGACACATCTGAGTTTAAACATATATGTAATAGAAAAAAGAAAACACACGTATGTTTTCACGACTATGACTTCTGAAACATTAGTTATTGTTTTCAAGGAACAATTAATTACTTAAGAGGTATTAAGTTGACGCAAGCATAGTGTTATAAATACAAAATATTTAAAATTTTAACTGAATGGAACGACACAAAAACTACTTTGCAACATATGTTGTAATGTCTAGAACTGAACGAAAAATTATGGCAGTGACGCAATGGCTGCACAGAATGGCATAACATTGTTTTGTACATCTACAGTGGTAAAATTATTTATATTTTTCATCATTAATATTTTCAAAGTAATAGTTACATTGTTGTAATATTATTATATAATGAACTAGATCAGTGGAGACATACAGATATCGAAACCCACAAAGTTGTGAGGGCGAAGTTTTTCACATAACCATGAATCATACTTCTCTAATAGAGTTACCTCCCTAAAGCTCAGCGTATTGTCTGTTTATTCCGGAAGCCAGGCACCTCAGTTATTCACGCTGTACAAACGTTCCATACTTTATAACTTGTATGATTTGCTGATTTGGTTGATGCATGTCATCGTATACCAATTTTGTAGATCGATGCTCATATTGCCAGTCACTGGATTGTCTCGTCCAGATTCCAATATTTACAGACCACCGTCGTATAGTGGCGTTAAACAACAAACCCAACTCCAACGGGTCTCCATGAAATGCATGGCCTGTGATTGAAATATGCCACGTGGTCGGGGTACTATGGGACCACCCGATCCAATTGGTCCCTCTTGCTTCACAAACCAAGATTGGATTATATTTACAGTACAATATTTTGTAATGTAAGAGAGTGGAGAGTATTTGACCTTTGCACTTTGACCATGGCCCTATGTTGTCTCAGAATGCATATTCTCTAACTGTAAACATCATTTCACCAGATAAAAGACACTGCCACGCCATTTTGAAGTGTTGACAAAATATACAGGTGACCTACAGTGTAGTGTCATTATTTTCACCAACGGTTTTCTGGCAGCAAGATGGCGTACCAAAGAAATAGAAACCCTTGCGGACATAGTTGTGAGATACTTTTTAATTGAGCTGGCATATTTGTTCAGTCAATGACTATTTAACACCTCCGACAATTTGGGGATGCATCATACTGGGTTTTGTTGATCATCTTAAGGTTTCATTTGGAACAATAGGTAATAAAAAAATGATGGATTTATAGGATTGAAAATATGGTTTAGTCACATAAAAATCCTGTATTGTCAAAGCTATCTTTACCATCATCGGGACAAAGAAAACCCTTGTCATTCGGATTCTAATTTCTTTTTTTTTCTGATTGTTCGAATTACAGCGCCTACAACAACTAGTACATCCATGTCCTGATACATTGAGGAGAAACATCATGGGTCTCATGTATTACAAGCAAATGCATCATCCAAGCAAATGTCAGAATCTGAGTCATGTCTTGTTGGAAAACACAACAAAAACTCAAAAGCCAAATATCCAATGTATTTATTCATATATATTTCTCAATCACAGTATTATACATCATTGTTGCATTAGATTAGTAAACAATAGTTTATTATATCCAACTCCTAATTATGTAAGCAAAATGATGAATAATCTTTTGAGTCTACTTCAGACCCAACATACATGATGAGAGCAGCAGCACTTTTACAAAAATGCAACCCTCACATTTTTGTTTACTTCAAATCCACAATCCTTCAAGTTCAGAAACACAACAAAATTCATGAAAATATTTCTCAAATGCAACTGAAAACTACAGGTTGGCACACCGGATTATCTAAGTCAAAATATTCAAGTAACAACAGGCTTGCTTCGAAAATAAAATCTATGAATTCTTTTTCAATTATACAGGTTAAAAGGCAAGGAGTAGCAAACCAATAAAACAAAAGCATGAAATACTCATATCCCCCGTCAATGTTACATGCCCGGTTATGTGCAATGCATTAGCTCCTGTGAACTATCAATGGACCTTTTTATAAATGGCCTAATTGCAGCACTAAAAAGTTATTACTGGTGTTGTTTTGCCATCTGCAGTTTATGATAGAATATGTAACTGTATTAGTAATGAGTTGTGTTATTACTTAAACAATAATCAGAGAAGTAAGGGAGTTCTTACTTTAGTTAGAGATCAATGAGAGCAGGGGTCACCATGGGGTGTACTGAGAGGTACAGCACCAGTCATCTGATGATCTGAGTAGTAGACTGGAGTCTGGAATGCTACAGCACTGGCATGATCAGTAAACAACAAGTCCAGTGTAGCTCCAAGACAGTGAGTTGAAGATCGAGTGAATGAGTTGAGTCATTTTCCGCACATTAAAGAAATCTTCAAGTTTCAGCTTTTCACCCGTTTCACAGTTGAAATCCCCAGTAACTAGGACATGTTCACATTCATCTGTGTGTTTCTGTGAAACACAAAACATCAAGCACACCAACAAACTGTCAACGTTTATAAATGTTGACGGGGAATTAGGACAAAATCGACATCACTGTCCCGGAATGTTTTATGCACATGTATACAATAAACAACAAATACACAATGAGCGGAATACCTGCTCTGACAACACAAACACAGCGATGAGCGGAACTTCCAGCTCAGGCATACATGAGGTGAGCGGAGCTCCAGCGCAACCTCGGAACGTTTCCTACGAGCGACATGCACATGTCATGGCTACAGGGCAATTAGCCTTAGAATCAAATGTTCTTCAGACAATGGTTGTCGTAAATCAGTCGCTATGACAAACTATCAAAAGGCACCAGTTCACCACTAGACCTATCTATGTGCCAAGTTTGGTTAAGATATATCTCATGGTTTTTGTGTTCTGTTCCGGAAACGAAATGTGACGGAAGGACGGAAAGACGGACGGACGGCACCCATTCCTATATCCCCCTTCCACTTCGTGGCGGGGGGTCATAATTCCTGGACAACCAAAATAATATTTCTAACCATGAATGATATCCATGTTCAAGTTAGCGGACACAATTCAGACAAGTTTACAAGGTGAGTTAATATACTGAACTACGATGAAAACTAGGATCCATGCTTCTAGGGATCGAAGGTTGTTTACGGCGTGCAAGAGAGAGTTTGTATTGGCCTCACATGTCTGACGACATTAAACAGTACATCAGTGCTTACCCGAGGCAAGGGAGTCAACTGACTGTAAAAGGTTCAGTTTTCTCCCTTGCCGAACTAGGCTCGAATTTCTGGCTCGATCGTAGCGCCACTAGTGGCTATTACAAGTTATGTCCCTTCTGTGTCCCTCCTAGTGACCAATCAGATTCCACCTCTCATATCACTTGCATTTGCTTCAAACAAAATGGCTGCGCCAAGTCAAGACAAGTGCGTCAAATCATGTGAGCACCTTGATTAAAAACATGACAAGATTTGGAAAATATCTGTTTGACGAGTTGGCGGAACACATGTTTTGCATTTGACCAGAATCTGTGTGGCAATTTACGAACTGGATGTTGATTTCGTTATGTGATTTTGAATAGACTGTACACAGACTCAGTCCAGCCAAAATATAACTCCATGATTCCCGCCATGTTCGGCAAGGGTAGAAACTGGACTTTCATGGTGAGTTACCTCCCTTGCCTCGGGAATATGTCAAACAATGAAGTTGCCACCATTTTTTTCAAACTCCTACCTGAGAATAAACATGTTTGTTTTGAAATGTTGAGTGTTACCAATCCCTTTAAAGTAGATTTTGGTGTAGCAGTGTATACAAGTGCATACGGAATATGATGAGCTTCTCATTGGTTGTGGTTCGAGTATATTATACTTTGTAGATGTTTTGGTTGGTTGGTTTGTTTATAAAGCCACCCTCAGCAGCATTCCAGCTATATGACGGCGGTCTGTACATAATCAAGTCTGGCCCTGGCAATCCAGTGAATGACATCATAAGTATCGATCCATGCTGAAATACGATGACATGCATCAACCAAGTTAGCAAGCCTGACCACCCGATCCTGTTAGTCGCCGCTTATGACAAGTATTCACCTGTTGCAGCAAGCATATGTTACTGAAGACCTATTCTAATTGTCAATGATTCATTGTATCTGTATTATCAGTTATCAAAGTGTAATATCAGTTATGAAAATGTAAGTGGAATGAAGTGTTTCAAAATACGGGGTACTGAAGCTTTGCAATTTACTTCTTGTATGTATACATGGTAACAGCAAACAAAATTGACACTTGTCCTGTGGTATATTATCGGGGGGTCAGTTTGTTGGGGAGGCGGTGTGGTAGGTGGGGGTAGCAGCAGTTGCCCCTGAATCAGGTGTGTGAAATTATTAAGTATCTTGTCCGTCCATTGCTTTGCGATAAATCACGTCTGATGTTAATGTTTGCATTCTTGTATAATGTATTATGTATATTTGATGCAGAAATGTAGATGAATGATTTACTGAATACAGTCGAAACTGTTAATAACTGTATAAAGATGTGATCCACTTTCAAACATGTTTTTGTCTGTGCGTGGGTGTATCTCTACATGGGATGCATTCATTTACATTACAAATAGAACTTACAAAGACATATGAACATACATAGACATATGGACAAAACACCAGAGACATTGAGGAGACACACTGACATAGCACCAGAGACATGGGAGAGACACATGGACATAACACCAGAGACATGAAGGAGACACATGGGCATGGAGGAGACACGGGGACATAGCACCAGAGAGATGGGAGAGACACATGGACATAACACCAGAGACATGGAGGAGACACGGGGACATGACACCAGAGACATAGAGGAGACACAGGGACATAGCACCAGAGACATGGAGGGGACACATGGACATAACACCAGTGACATGGAAGAGACACAGAGACATAACACCAGAGACGTAGAGGAGACACAGGGACATAGCACCAGAGACATGGAGGGGACACATGGACATAACACCAGAGACATGGAGGAGACACGGGGACATAACACCAAAGACATAGAGGAGACACGGGGACATAACACCAGAGACATGGAGGGGACACAGGGACATAACACCAGAGACATAGAGGAGACACAGGGACATAACACAAGAGACATGGAGGAGACACATGGACATAACACCAGAGACATGGAGGAGACACAGGGACATAACACCTGAGATATAGAGGGGACACAGGGACATAAAAGAGATACAGGGACATAACACCAGAGACATAAAGGGGACACATGGACATAGAGGAGACACAGGGACATAACACCAGGGACATAAAGGAGACACAGGGACATGGAGGAGACACAGGGACATAGCACCAGAGACATGGAGGGGACACAGGGGCATAACACCAGGGACATTGATGAGACACACGGACATGGATGAGACACATGGACATAGCACAAGCGACATGGAGGAGACACATGGACATGGAACCAGAGACATGGGGGGGGGGGGGGGGGGGGCACACGGACATGGCACCAGAGACATGGAGGAGACACCGGGACATAACACCAGAGACATGGAGGAGACACACAGACATGGAGATGACACATGGACATAACACAAGGGACATGGAGGAGACACAGGGACATAACACATGGGTCATGGAGGAGACACACGTACATGGAGGAGACACAGGGATATGGAGGAGACACACAGACATGGAGGAGACACACAGACATAACACCAGAGACATGGAAGAGACACGCGGACATGGAGGAGACACGCGGACATGGAGAAGACACATGGACATAGCACCAGAGACGTGGAAGAGACAGGGACATAACACCAGGGACTTGGAGGAGACACATGGACATAGCATCAGAGACATGGAGGAGGCACAGGGACATAACACCAAAGACATGGAAGAGACACAGGGACATAGCGCCAGAGACATGAAAGAGACAGGGACATAACACCAGGGACATGGAGGAGACACATGGACATGGAAACAAAGGGACATAACACCAGAGACATGGACACACAGACATAGATGAGACACAGGGACATTGATGAGACACAGGGACATAACGGCAGAAACATGGAGGAGACACAGGGACATAGGACCTGAGACATGGAGGAGACACAGGGACATAGCACCTGAGACATTGAGAAGACACAGGGATATGGAGGAGACACGGGGACATAGCGCCAGAGACATGTAGGAGACAGGGACATCGATGAGACACAGGGACATAACGCCAGAAACATGGAGGAGACAAAGGGACATAACACCAGAGACATGGACACACAGACATGGATTCGACACAGGGACATCGATGAGACACACAGACATGGAGGAGACACAGGGACATCGATGAGACACACAGACATGGATTAGACACTGGGACATCGATGAGACACAGGGACATAACGCCAGAAACATGGAGGAAACACAGGGACATAGGACATGGAGGGGACACAGAGATATGGAGGAGACACGGGGACATAGCGCCAGAGACATGTAGGAGACACAGGGATATGGAGGAGACACAGTTTTGCAGGTGACATGGTCATGGAGGAGACAAGGACATGGTAGAAACACGGACACGGAGGACACAGGGACATGGAGGAGACACTGCGACAAGGAGGAGACATGGAGGATACATTGGGCCATGGAGGAGACACTAGAACATGAAGGAGACACAGGGGCATGGAGACACATGGACATAACACCAGGGTCATGGAGGATACATAGGGAAATGGAGGAGACACAGGTACATGGAGGAGGCACGGGGACATGGAGACACATGGACATAACACCAGGGTCATGGAGGAGACATAGGGAAATGGAGGAGACACAGGGACATGGAGGAGACATGGGGACATGAAGGAGACAAGGAAATGGAAGAGACACGGGGACACGGAGGAGACACAAGGACGAGGAGACACGGGGACATGAAGGAGACACAGGGACATAAAGTTGACATGGAGGAGACACAGGGACATGGAGGAGACACACGGACACGAAGGAGATATGGATATAACACCAGGGAAACAGAGGAGACACAAGGACATGGAGGAGACATGGGGACATGGAGGAGACACAAGGCCATAACACGTGGCGCTCAGTTGTCCAAGTACAGAATTAGGTCCCTTTGCTGTATCCAAGATTCGCCCTGATAATGATCTTTGATCTGGCAGCACCATATATGTGCTGATGAATTTTGCTAGTGTGGTAAACATAAATGCCAAAAGTAATGACTGCAGCTAAACCAAATCCACAAAGTCTCTGTGTATTATCATTAGCAGAATCACCTGCTTTAGAAAACAAATATAGAAAACATGACTCCAAATAAGAGCTAAACTAAGTTTATTGAGTAAATGATACTTATGGAAACATTAATAAAATAGTTTTAACAAAAGACAATCCTAAATTATTGATTGCATCAATATAAGCATTAGTTATCTTAATTCTTAGGAAATATTCGCTGTATTTGTTTATTTACCAGATTAAAAATTGGGACAGTTACATGTTTCTTTCATTTCATGACTTGCATATGGTATATTTTCCTTAAATTCAATAAATGACTTTTTAACCATGATTATTGACATTTGTTTACTTGAAGTTTGTTTGAACAACAGTTACGTTAGGATTAGGGTGACTTGGGCCACTTTCTGCCCTTTTACAGCTAGAATATACAAAATTAATTTCCTGCCGTAGTCCTGTAGCTATGTCACAAAAGGGACCCATGGCCTTGTGATTTATAGCGTAAGCGTTGGTCATATTAAAACAATGAATTAAAACCTCAAGCCAGGTTATTTCCCCAATGGCCTGGGAAAAAACGGAACCTATTCTGATTTGGAATACCCACAACCAAGGAGGAACATTTATTCATGTACATTACACTATTGTTAGTAATCGTTTAGAACACTTTTTTTACATTTGTAACATTGTTGTTGAAACATCTATTTATAGCACTAATGCCATTGTAAATATTACCTTTTATAAAATCTATTTAAAGCACTAACACCATCGTAGTTATAACCTTTATAACGTCTATTTATAGCATTAACACAATCGTAAGTATTACCTTTCATAAAATATATTTAAAGCACTAACACCATCGTAATTATTACCTTTATAAGGTCTATTTATAGCACTAACACAATCGTAAGTATTACCTTTTATAAAATATATTTATAGCCTTAACACAATTGTAATTATTACCTTTCTAAAATACATTTATAGCACTAACACCATCGTAATTATTACCTTTTATAAAATATATTTATAGCCTTAACACAATTGTAATTATTACCTTTCATAAAATACATTTATAGCACTATCACCATCGTAATTATTACCTGTATAACGTCTATTTATAGCACTAACACAATCGTAAGTATTACCTTTTATAAAATATATTTATAGCCTTAACACAATCGTAATTATTACCTTTATAAAATACATTTATAGCACTAACACCATCGTAATTATTACCTGTATAACGTCTATATATAGCACTAACACAATCGTAAGTATTACCTTTTATAAAATACATTTATAGCCTTAACACAATCGTAAAAATTATCTTTTATAAAATACATTTATAGCACTAACACCATCGTAATTATTACTTTTTCTTAAATCTTCTGGTGTCCCCCGCCGTGATATTGCTGGGATATTGCTAAAAGCGGCGTAAAAAAATACTCACCCAATCGTAATTATTACCTTTTATTAAATCTATTTATAGCACTAACACCACCGTATACATTACCGTTTATTACATCTATTTATAGCACTAACACCATCATAATTATTACCGTTATAACATCTATTTATAGCACTAACACATCGTAGTTATCATATTTTTAAACATATATTTATAGCTGTAACACCTTCGTAAATATTACCTTGTTTGACATCTATTTACAGCACTAACACTATCATAAATGTAACCTTTTATGACATTTAGTTTTTAGCCCCGCACTAGGCCATGTTGCAGCTTTATAACCGGAGCCTGTAAATAATCGAGTATGGACCAGACAAACCAGTGATATTTTGAGCAACGATCTACATCGCCGGGGCGCGATGACACACAATCATTGTAATCGCTTAGTATGACAAGCATAGATTGCGAGGGACCTATTCTATTATTTATATGAATAGCGAGTAGTATAAATATAACAAGCATCGCCGCGAAACACTTATTTATATGAATAACAGTATCGTAAATTTTATCATGTAAAGGATCGCAACAGACTAGATGTTATCATTTAAGGCATCTGTAAATGCGTTAAGCATAACTTATGTGGCTTTTATTTCTAAAACCAACACTATCGTGAAGTGTCTCATGTATAACTAGTTAGTAAGTTATTCAATTATTTAGTTATTGTAAACTATAACTAGCTTTATTTATTTATTTATTTATTGATTCATTGGTTCATTGATTCATTCATTGATTCATTCATTCATTCATTCATTCATTCATTCATTCATTTATTTATTTATAGGTCAAGTGGTGACTCGGCAAGTCTCTGGATGCGCCGTCGGTTGGTTGTGGAGCTCGGGACATCGGTCGTCTTCTTGGTGGGGGAGTTGCCTTGCTTTCTCCGCCACACACGACGTCTGCCGCGGCTCACATCACCCGGGGTTGCTGTCGTTGAGGCGGCTTCTCCTGTCTTATGTGTCTCCACCTGGTGGACAATCTCGCACTTCTTCACCCCGCCCGGAAGGAATGGTGTTGCTGTCTCCACGCGGCGGTGCTTGTCGCCGACCAAGGTGTCCAGATTGCTTCGCTTCCGTTTGCGGGAAAGGTCAAGTGGCTGGTCACTATGGATATCTTTGTGAGAATGAACCTAGAGATAGAAAAACAATGGACTTTTGCTCATTTCCTATCGTGATCAGGCGAGGTGGGTCTATGTTCTTGTGTTTAGTGACAACCCTGCCCTAAAGTTTGAAACAATGAAAATCATTTAAGAATGCTGTTTGATTCAATGTACGTTTTTCAACATGTTTTTATTACATATTTTGTTGAAATTGCAAACCTAACAACATTGTTTAATATTATTAAATCCCGAACTCGACCCTTCTGCAACCGCACTATGATATCAATCATTACATTACGAACGGAGACCTTAAAATTAACACCTTGGTGTCATTATTGATTGTTGATCGTTGTTAACGCCACACTCGGCAATATTCCAGCTATGTGACGGTGGAATGTAAATATATCAAGTCTGGACCAGACAACACAGTGATTGACATCATGAGCATCGTCTATGCAATAGGAATACAAGGACATGTACCAGGCAAGTCAGCGAGTCGCCTCTTACTTCATGGGTTGGTAAAGGCCAGTTCTAACCCGGATCTTCACGGGTCCATTGGTGTCATTAAAGGTATGCATATACATTGTACGTCTTTCTACAACGTCGCATGTAGATCGTTTGAATAGCTTTGGTCTACGAGAACCTGTACAGTCCAGGGACGGATGATGAGCGCAATAAATGTTTATCATGTCTTACCTTCCTGGATCGAGCGCCAAGTTGTCCAGAATCCGTAGCAGCACCTTTTGTGTCTCGTGTAGCAGAACGCTCTGAGAGAGGTTGTAGACTCAGTCTGGAGAACGGCAACCTGAGCATCAACACCTGTTTGTCGACGCGGGCCTTGGACCTCCTGGATGTACGTCTGCGCTTCTTGGTGTGCTCCTGGAACGGACGGTGTGGGCAAACCTCTTTGTCATTTGTTATCAAAACGTGTATGTGTGTGTGTGTGTGTGTGTGTGTGTGTGTGTGTGTGTGTGTGTGTGTGTGTGTGTGTGTGTGTGTGTGTGATTGTATGTGTGTGTGTGTGTGAACCAGTTAAGACACAAGTGCACTTAAAATCGTGCTTCTAAAGATAAAACAAGGGGATAACTAAGAAATACTGGATAAATAAAAAAGCTGGATCTAGGATGAGAGGAGGTTAAGATATGCAGAGTCTGCAATCCCTAGTAATATCATAACGTGGTCCTACCTGTGGAAGACTTAAAGCGTGATGCTGGGCGTCTTGGCGTAGGTGGAGACGCGAGGCGGTGACGGCATCATCCAGATAAAGCTAAGTGCACATGAAGCAATATATGAACGAGTCTGTTTACATGTCAAAGACACAATGAAGAAGAAGAAGAAGTTGTGTGTAATTTGATGGAAATAAAACAAAAATAATAATGACAATAATATATAATTTAAACTGATGTCCAGATCTATCGTATTGTCGTTCACTTGCAACCAAGCGAAAATCATATCCGGTCAATTAAAATCAGATGAAGACTAAAGTTGCATTAAAAATTATATCCAGTACAAATATAGAGAGCGGCTCAACAAATAGGAAATGCCCTTTGAACATATCAACGAAAAATATTTGGCCCAGAAATCGTAAAACAAAACAAAACAAACAAAACTTAAAAGATTTTATCAAATTCCAAAATTGTATTCCTTTAGTCATGTTTAAATTTTACACGGGTTCGTCATTCCAAATGCAGGGTTAGAAATTGGCACTGGTCTTATAGTCTTTGCCAAAGTACCCAATAGTTAAGGTGTCATAAGGACTACTAGAATTTTGCCATTATCAAGGGTTTTGCTATATGTTATCATTATAAGGACTACTAGGCAGTTAGTTTCTATCGCTGAGATGGATCGGGAAACTGTTTCGTGAATGTTTCCATGATTACAATTTGAACAGTTCGGAGAACATCCTCATCAGTAATTGACGTGTACGCACAAAGTCCACGGTGCCCTTAGCAAAGCCGCGAACATGTGATATAAGGAAATTAGTGAAAGGCAACGATTAAGAGCTACCTCCCTTTACCTATTCCCCAACTTACATAGGCACCGTGAAGAAACCCTCTTGTGGAGGAAAGATTGTTCTTAAAATAGGACAAAGTATAGGTTGGTTTGAAGATGTGTGCCTTACATGAATTAAACGGGGTTGATTAGGTGAACAGTCAACAGTACACAAGTCACTGCATAGTACCGTAACTGCTTTAAACGTGCACAGAACTTTGTCTTCTGTCATGATATGGATCAAAAATACATTGCATTTATACTCGGGAAACGATTTGCGTTAATCTATACTATCAGGCCTGAGTGAAGGTAGACCAAACTTGGCATATCCAACTTATCTGTAGCTTATAATGGACTTGTGTGTAGATTTCCACCAGTCTCGGACTAACGGACAAGTGTCCATATGTATAGATGCATATACGCTTGAAACATTGTAACCTACCCGATCTTAATTCAATGGTCGTCTCCTGCGACAAACATCATGTCCTGGCGACCTATTCTTCCCTGAAAATCCCTATACGGGGTAACAATCGGAAAGGGAATCTTATATATGTCTTATTACATTTTAAAGTAAATATATGGGTACAGCTGTCTACGCGGAATATACCTGTACAGGTCCACAGAGAGAAGGATCCAGTGCCACGGGAGTAGGGAGAGGGCTGGGGCTCATAAAAGACCCTCCCTTCCTACGGGTGGGGTGCGCGGTGATGATGGGGCAGCCAGTGGCGGGATCTTTGGGACATGCTCCACGTTTTAGGAAGAACATCTCCAGGTGGGCGGGGCGCCCGGGGGTGGGGCGGAGGTAGGGTGGGAGACGGTGGTAGGATACAGGGGGGCGGGTGACAGGGCGTCCTGGGGGAGGAGATTAGTATAAAGATGAAGGAGTGAGTGAGTGAGTGAGTTCGGTTTAACGCCGCTTTTAACAGTATTCCAGTTATATCGCGGCGTGTCAGCTTAATGTGGGAGGAAAGCCCGAAGTGATGCAGGTCTCAGACGTTTACCACTTCGGTGAAACCCACGAGCACGGGTATGGTGCTGACAAACCTAGAAACATAATCGGGGCGAACCGGGATTCGAACCCACAATCATAGGTTTCTGGCTTGCCCAAGGGACGCAACTCTGCACAGCGAATCGCGGCGCCTTAGACGACTGGGCCACCCGTGCCCCCTAAAGATGAAGGAGGTGTCAGTAGTCGTGCATGGAATGATTGAACATGTCATTTTCGGGGACGGTTTATTCGTCTACAATAGAAAGGTAAACTCTATTTATAAGGGAGTGAAAATGAGTACTGTTGCATTGAAACAACCATGATAAAAATAAATTCGGGCAAAAGAAAATATACACATGAAAATTGGACTTGACCAACAAATAACAAACGTTATCAAAAGGGTACTAGACGGGGAACGGTCCTGAAACAAATGATATCAGTAAACAATACATCCCCATCGAATAACCATTTCTTGCTTGTTTTATTTGTTTGTTTGTTGTTTAACGCCACACTCAGCAATATTCCAGCTATATGAAGGCGGTGTGTAAATATTAGCGTCTGGACCAGACAATCCAGTAATTTACATCATGAGCATCGATCAAAGCAATTGGGATACGATGATATGCATCAACCAAGTCAGCGAGCCTGACCAACCGATCCCGTTAGTCGCCTCTTATGACAAGCATAGTCGCCTTTTACAGCAAGCATGGGTTGCTGAAGACCTGTTCTACCCCGGATCTTCACGGGTCATTTTTATTTGAAGTGCGACCACCATGAAACATCGATATATACTTTCTTTTCCTCGGCAGTATAGTTTGAATTCAGTTATTATTAGGGGTTGTACGTGTCATATTGAGCAGGGCACACCAAGTCACTAGATAAGTTTTAATGTGAAGTAATTTTAAAAAGACCAATCTGGAATTGAACTGTTTGGGATATTTTCAAATGTGCTTTGGTTTATGATACGTAATCAACTACCCGAATACACTTCTAAATTCCTTCCAAAGACCTGATACTGGAATACAAATTAGTAATTAGTAGATATTCATTCTTGTCATCTTATTTAGTATAAAGTTGGCCATCTAATTTAGGCACAGCAGATATACAACCAACTAGTTATATCTTGTAATTGTTCCTGATGAAAACATAATAATGCTAACAGTTAAACTGAGGCTGCCATCCTGACAAACACTGGTTGGTACAACCGCATTCCCAGATGTACACAGATGAAAGTATAGTTCTTTTCAGGATAATAACATTTTAAAGGTGAAGCTATGAATTTCTGTAGTCGATAGAAGTAATGAAAGGTTAGTCAATAACATTTATATCATTTAAATGTCGGAAACTTCTTTTACTTTTTAACTGTATCGACTATATTCCCCTTTCGTGACTACTCGTGTGATTCCGAGGCAAACGGAATGTTCACGGAAAGGGGCGAGTGGACACGAAAGGGACGCCATTTTTTTCATAGCAACCGACTTGACAACATCTCGAGCGGCCATTTTGGATCAATGTTGAGGTCTGATCAAGTTTGTGTTTGAAGCGGGAAATTCAAAATATTTAGGCGAGAAATAGCACATGCGCTATACATGTATTCCTGATATCATTTGAAGGAATATGCGATGAAATAAAATGTGATTTTTTATGAGAAAAACACTTGACGGTACATCTCTCGTGAAGAATGAAAATGTCGGCCCGAAATGACAGAATACTCAGTGAACAAGCAAAGTTGAAAAGATGAAATTCAAATATTGTCATGCCATGAGTCATTGTCACATAGCATCCATCAGTAAAAATATAATCAGTAACACTACCGTAACTTCATGACTTATCAGGGACATCACTGTAATCGATTGTCTCATTTTGAGAATAAGGAAGGTTCCTTTCGAATTTTGTAGAATGTCATAGAAATGTCATTTAGGCTATCCCAGTCTCAAATAAAATAACTACATAAACATCTACAAACCTGAGACAGCTCTCTCATCCATCCTTGGGACAATACGAATACCGGTGAAGATTCAGTGGCAAAATAGAAAACTCTGACAGCGCTTCGATGTATCTCTGATGAGCGACAAGGAAACAGTAGGCCGAGGTTGCTTTGACGTCAACAACGCGCGGACGTGAGAGAAGACAAGCGTAACTAAGCAACGCGTTAACAATGGGGCATTGTCTTGCCGTGTGTTCGAAAACCACAGCTTTTCTTGCTTAGTTTTCAAAAGCGTTTCATGATAAAATATACAAGACAACTTGATCGAGAGGAACAACACGGCGCGAAGAAATTTGGAATATCAGAATGCGCACATTGTTCACCCAGGTGATGAAATTAATTTTAACTTGCATGTGATACCTACAGAATCAGGAATGAGAACGTGACACATCTGAGTTTAAACATATATGTAATAGAAAAAAAGTTATTCACGCTGTACAAAAAGTTCTCATCTCACTACACGGAAACTTTGTCTCCCTTCCATGTCTGTCATCGGAGTTTACTGCGCAGACAAGTTCAAACTACTGATCAGTAGTTTAACAACCATATTCGCGAATTTCTTCTTTTGTATCAGTTGATATCTTGAACAAGGCTACAGAATGTAGTTGACACACAGTCTTAAATACATACAAGTTATAATTTAGTATGAGACTCGTGACGATCTGGGGTAGATTAGGTCTTCAGCAACCCATGCTTGCTGTAAAAGGCGACTATGCTTGTCCTAAGAAGCGAGTAACGCGAGATCGGGTGGTCAGGCTTGCTGACTTGGTTGATGCATATCATCGTATCCCAATTTCGTAGATCGATTGCTGAGTGCGGCGTTAAACAACAAACCCAACTCCAACGGGTCTCGATGATTGAAATATGCCACGTGGTCGGGGTACGATGGGACCACCCGATCCATTTGGTCCCACTTGCTTCACAAGCCAAGATTTAATTATTTACAGGCCGAGGTAATTTGATGTGGTTGAGGAACTGGACTCTATTTATTCGGTGTAAAGACCACGATTTAGGGAGTAAAATATGTTTTGCAAAAATCCAGCTATTTTAGTTCAAACTGAAAAGACATTTGGCATGTGTTAACTTCGTAGTCTGACTCAACACGCTAAATTGGTAGTTGGTTTTTTTCTATGTATTTTAATTTGAACCTATGTACTTCGACCATGCTGGAAGCTGAAACTTTTTATAGCCATGTCAGCCATTGTTTTCAAAATATAACGACATTTAGTGTAGTTGGTAGTGAGGCTGACGATATTCCGTTTTCCGCAATATTTCGTAATGTAATCCTATATTTGACCTTTGCACTTTGACCATAGTCTTAAAGTTGTCTCAGAATACATATTCTCCAATTATATACATCAACTCTCCAGAAAAAGACACTGCCACGCCATTATGAACTGTTGACAAAATATAAAGGTGACCTACAGTGTAGGGTCATTATTTTCACCAACGGTGGTTTTCTGGCAGCAAGATGGCGTACCAAAGAAACAGTTGGTAGTGAGGCTGACGATATTCCATTTTCCGCAATACTTTGTAATGTAATCCTATATTTGACCTTTGCACTTTGACCATGGTCTTAAGTTGTCTCAGAATGCATATTCTCCAACTATAAACATCATTTCACCAGGAAAAAGACATGGCCACGCCATTTTTGAAGTGTTGACAAAATATACAGGTAACCTACAGTGTAGGGTCATTATTTTCACCAACGATGGTTTTCTGGCAGCAAGATGGCGTACCAAAGAAACAGTTGGTAGTGAGGCTGACGATATTCCATTTTCCGCAATACTTTGTAATGTAATCCTATATTTGACCTTTGCACTTTGACCATGGTCTTAAGTTGTCTCAGAATGCATATTCTCCAACTATAAACATCATTTCACCAGGAAAAAGACATGGCCACGCCATTTTTGAAGTGTTGACAAAATATACAGGTAACCTACAGTGTAGGGTCATTATTTTCACCAACGATGGTTTTCTGGCAGCAAGATGGCGTACCAAAGAAACAGAAACCCTTGTGAATATTTTTGTTCAGTCAATGACTATTTAACACCTCCGACAATTGATACAGGGTTTTATTGACCATCTTAAAGTGACATTTGGAACAATAGGTAATAATTTTTTTTTATGGATTTATAGGATTGAAAATATGTTTTAGTTATATAAAAATCCTGTATTGTCAAAGCTATCTTTACCATCACCGGTACAAAGCAAACCCTTGTCATTCGGATTCTAATTTCATTTTTTCTGATTGTTCGAATTACAGCGCCTTAGACAACATGTACATCCATGTCCTGATACTTTGAGGAGAAACATCATGGGTCTCATGTATTACAAGCAAATGCATCATCCATGCAAATGTCAGAATCTGAGTCATGTCTTGTTGGAAAACACAACAAAAACTCAAAAGCCAAATATCCAATGTATTTATTCATATATATTTCTCAATCACAGTATTATACATCATTGTTGCATTAGATTAGTAAACAATAGTTTATTATATCCAACTCCTAATTATGTAAGCAAAATGATGAATAATCTTTTGAGTCTACTTCAGACCCAACATACATGATGAGAGCAGCAGCACTTGTACAAAAATGCAACCCTCACATTTCTGTTTGCTTCAAATCCACAATCCTTCAAGTTCAGAAACACAACAAAATTCATGAAAATATTTCTCAAATGCAACTGAAAACTACAGGTTGGCACACCGGATTATCTAAGTCAAAATATTCAACTACTTACAACAAAGTAACAACAGGCTTGCTTCGAAAATAAAATCTATGAATTCTTCTTAATTATTCGAGGTTAAAAGGCAAGGAGTAGCAAATTAATAAAAATAATTCCTGGACAACCAAAATAATATTTCTAATCATGAAAGGCAATGTTGTAAGTTCTGTTCAAGACAACCCTATCACAACCCTACAGCTCTCACATTGGCTCAACCAACAGAATGATGAAGTGTCCAGTCCCGTATGAACAAATATTTCCATGTAACAACTGTTAGAAACTAAAATGCCACACTTCTCAAGGAATGAAACAATTCAAGAATGCTAAAACAGTGTTACAAGGTAACTCCTCTCACAATGACAATAAATAACCAACCATTCACCAATAAAGTGGACTAAATCTGAACCACGTGACTACAAGATGGAAGCAATGAAATGTTTGTGTAAGTGTAGCAGTGTAACACCAAGATAATATTGAGTTGATAAATATGTCAGAGTACAATGAAATGAAAGACATCCGCCAAATAAAAAAAATGGTGAAAAGAAAGGAGAGGACGACCGTGACATAGCAGTGGGGAGGTCCAGACATAAATATTATTATTCTCATTTGCAACATCAAAGAAAGTTCACTATTTCATTATGCATTTTGCATATTGAACAATTTTACAGACACATTAAAATTCTCATCATTTCAGATATAAGTCTTATAATTTATATTTCAGGCCTCGAAAAAAATAATGTTTCTCATCAGCATGATCAGAATCATATTTTTTTAAATATCCGAGCCACTTGACTTCTTACCCCTTCTTTATTAGAAGACAGAAGACACATTCAAACTCGTTATCAAACATGATAGTTAAGGCAAGGAAAAGTAACTCTTCTACTTAAATCCAGACCATTTTGACATTCTTAGACGTCATAACAAAACTGGCATCTTAATGAACAAAACCAAAATTTACTGTCTGCCTTGAAATTGACTCAGTCGAACTACAGGCATGATGAGAAGCATTTAAAAAAAAAAACTTTCCAGAGCCTTGTGTAAAACATGAGTGAGCAACGTCTCACCTGTAATACATACACCCACAACTACTATAGGACTAAAAAGCTGCTGGACTATTGTTGGTGATGATCCCTCCTCAGTGACAAAAACAAGTGACACTGATGAATAAATTGACAAGAGAACTGACAAGGCTTCACCTTATTGCAGTGCTATTTGCATAGAATAAGGGAGGTTCCCACTGTGCTCAATGATAAGCTGCCTGAAAGGAAATCACAAACAGACAGAAAAATATCCCTGAATAAACCTAAAATCCCTACAAGCTCCCAAAAGTAGGAAATTCAAATTAATTTCAATTTTATTGGTAAGAAACTATTCCATAGTACAATTTACTTAAAAATCATTTACCAGGTTAAACAGAATAACTCTTAAATCACAATGCATTCATTGACTGTGAAATGTGAGAATTGTAAGCTAGTCTTGTCCTCAAAGTATTCAAATTAATATTACTGCGGATAGTTTGTCCCAAACGCAAAAAAATAATTCACAACTTCTGAGATGACCTACCGGTACTCATTCTTCAGCCAGTCAACCACTGCATGACAAGCTTAATGCAGTACTTTTCAGCCAGTCAACCACCGCATGAAAAGGTTAATGCAGTATTCCTCAAAAAAGTTGTTAAATCAATGATACATTGACAGCTGTTAAAAACAAGAGACAACAAAAACTGTGAACATCAGTTATTATGCTACAATATCACAATCGGATCAAAATTTCAATACTGTAAATAATGAATGGAAGTGATAGATAGATATTGATCAAAATTGTACATGAACAGACACTAAAGTAAGAAGGGATTCGGCGGTTAAAAAGGTGTCAAAGCTGAAAACTTACAGTTAGAGAAGCCTAGCTGTCAAACTTTCAGTTCTACACAATGTTCCAAATTGTGATTAACTACCACAGGGATTCAACATAATGAAAAGTTATTGCCCATAGTCAGTTCAAGATAAACAACATCAGTGAAGGCTGTAAACCTTCATTTGAAGCCATTTCCAACACCCAAACAATGCTTAGTAACATAATTGTTCAAAGTTTGGGTCTTAAGTGATTTTACAGTTACTGGACTGTGATATGCTGTATGTTAATATGAAATAGTGAAAAGTCCCACTTGGAAACTCTTTAAACAGTGACAAAAAAATATACAAAAATAAACACCTAAATATACAATATGCTGGCCACTTTGATGGACAAAGACCGAGGATACACGCCTGGCATATCTCTCACGTGCATCACTTTGACTTAACAAACTCAACTGACCATGTGCCATGCTTACGTAGCAACTCAGCTGTTGCTGTCATCCTGATCATCAAGAGTTGGGTCAAATAAATTAAGTAATATTAAGATGACACAATAAGGCATATATGAATGTCAATCTACCTCACTATATTAATATCACTAACATTTCCATGCGTGCTTATATTTCACCATAAGTACAAACATTCTGATCCAAGGGCTAGGAAGCGCCCCACACTCATGTCCACTGACATCCATTTTCTACGTACCACTTCAAAACTGAAAAAAATGCCACGCAAGCATTATTTTACTTGTATCTGCGATGTAGCTACAAATAAAGCTCCCTCCTTATTGCAAACAAATGTACCACCTTTCTCTCACCAGCAACAATGTCAATTTCAATCACTTTCAAATGAAAATATCTGAAATATTCCGGAAGTTGAGCGGACCGAGAAGAATTGTGCATGTTTTGTCAGAAGGCATTGTAACCATGGTGACAAGCCAGAGACTCATAGGAAGATGTCAGCTGCAGTTTCATGAGAATCACATCCATGTTTTGGGCCAGGCTGACAAGTTCACAGGCCCTGGACTAGGATAGGAAATTAACTGGTTCTCATGAAATCGGACAGTTGCTATGTACAAGTATAGGTCATCACACAGCGACAAAAATAGAGCTATATGTTCACACTCACACAGTATTACATTCACACAACACACCCTTCTTGACGGACATGCACAGTATGTCTCTCGAGAGAGAGCTTGTCCCACATCTATATGCATGATATCATACATTAATGCATACATTTGAATAGCTTGCTTGGCATGGAAACGGAAGGACACAGTGGAGAGGAATATACACATGATTACCTCAAGTGACAGTAAATTTCATCTCTATGATCTTATTGATTTGTCTGGATGGATTGATAAGGCAGTGATGTTAGAGAGAATGAGCTGTTAAATTAGGGCCTGAGAAAAGCAATACTTAGTGAAACTGGGACTGGTGCAAGGTAATGGACAAATTAATTTCCAGGAATCCATGTTACCAAGGATACAGGGAAGAAACTGCCAGCATTGAGCAGAGACCACAGGTTTCCTGCACTAGTAACCACATTGTGTTACAGCAAGGTATTCCTGTCCACTGGTTGAAATCAACCTCAACAGATTCTTGGATATCAAGCACATGTGGTTATTAATTCCTCACAGACATGCCAAAAGATTAAGAATGTCTTAAACAACCAGTAGGAGGTGAGGGGATTCCATAGTTGATTTTATACATAATGCGAAACTGATAAAGACCAATACACCACAGCTCACAGACACACTCCGACACCTAAGACATGCCTTGACCAATGCAGGGAGACACCACAGCTCATTGACAGCCCCGACACCTCAGAACACCTAGCATGACCAATGCATGGATGCACCAGAGCTCATGAACTGGTTTGACCACTGAGAAAATTTAGTGCGACCAATGCAAGGATTCAGTAGAAATCATTGACAGGCTTGACAATGAGACACCTTAACACTTGCCCAGAGCCCTGTTCCACAAAGGGATTCTACAATTTCTAGCATTATGACTTTTGTATCTCCAATACTTAAGCGTAGACTTACAATACTGTCTCAGTATCAAAATGCTTAATAGTAAGTCCTTCTCTTAAATAGATAAACCCTGACTTTGGTTGTACCCCTGCAATAACAGGTCCGTCAACTGAGGCCACCCCTGCATCAGCCTCTCCACACCCCCGCATCAGCCTCTTCATCCCTGCATCAACTACATGTCAGCTTACCAAGACAGCTACAGGACATCTGCTGTTAACTAGCAAATTGAACATCGGTTGTCAACTGGCACACAGAAGATCAGTCATAAAATGGCATACTGAACACAGATTGTCCACAGCTATCGAGACCAGATGTAGCTCTTAGTGACGCTTCTTCTTCCTCCGAGCTCGTTTTCCCCCTGCAGCGGACGTCGTTGATGACCCTGCTCCCCATGCCGATGACGCCTGAGGCTGCTGACTTGACTGCTGTTGCTGTTGTTGCTGTTGTTGTTGTTGCCATGGTGAAGAACCATCAGGAGACATAGACGCCTTGTGAAACAAGTGGTTAATGAAATCTTCTAAATCATGCTCCCTGCAAAAATAAAGGAAATGAAATTGACATCAAATGAAGTTTTGATTGGATACTAGAAATACAAAAGAGAACCAGCATAAGTACTGAATTATGCTTCAGCAAGCTGATGCTAACACTGAAAATTAATTTCAGTTGCACACATTATCATTCACCCCAACAGAAATGCAACTACCCTGATGACCTACCCTGACTTTCCATGGCGATGACCTCGGTTTCCATCTGTAGCTATTCTGTAGAAAACATGGTGAGAGTTGGCCTGCATCTGCTTGAAAAACTCCTTCTGTAATCAAAAATGACTAGTGTCAAGCTCATGGTGTTGATTCAGCATTACCATAACTTTAACCACAATTTAACTGCCTACGCTCGGCCATCACACGGCAAAGGAAAGATAACTCTTATTGAAGACTAAAATATAAAATGCAAAATATTAGGAATGGTTGAATTTCCGTACTGGGAAAAGGAAGCATTGACCTGCAGGACGGAGAAACATTACTTTTCCTTTTGGGGCCTGACTGGGAGACATTCTTATACTCTTCAGTATCACTGCTGTAGAAGGATGTCTTCGAATTGTGTGAAACAATCTATAAATCTTACAGAAAGACTTTTGTGTTGTCTGATTTCAGTACACTATGTTTGTTTACAAAGGATAAAAGTTCAATCCTGTGACAGACAAATGAGCTTGTGACAGTGGTGTACTGCAGAGTATCCCCTGTGCTGGGGTGTGTGCCTGACAGAGGGACTATGTCTAGTGTCCAGTCCGAGACATTGCAATTAATGACGTATGTGAAATGGAGGTTTATTGGAAAATGAAAACAGATCTTAACTGCCAGATTGATACACGTCATAAAACATTTGATTTAGCAGATTCGGTTTCCAATATGTTGGATCAAGCTTGCAAGGAGTGCCAATCGACCAAAAACCCTCTTTAAGGCTAAAAATAATAATAGTTTTCTCAGGCACTGCCCACATCATCATAAAATTCATTGCACGTTTCAATTTTTTTTTCCATTTTCAATTTTGTTTGTGTATTGTGTTAAAGTATTAGGATTTTTATATGTCTTTGAAAATGGATATAAAAACAAAACATGCGGCAGATATTACGATGATGCGGGTGGTGCCTGAAAACCAAGACTATTACGTTTTTGAGCCTAACCTCTAGGATTTCTATTTGAGGCCAGAGGACATTGATCCCTAATTGTGGTGATGGTGCAACTCACATGACACGCCACCCACTCTGTTATATCATACACGTGTTGATCCATACATGCGTAGTAGTGCCACAGAAAACCTAGCATCTTCTTCTCTGCCCACACATCTCCCTGCAAATAAACAAATCTTGACACGTCATTCTATTGTCCTAAATGTGCATTATCAAGGTTCATCAATGAGCGAGTGAATATGGTTTTACGCCGGTTTTAGCAATATTCCAGCAATATCAAACCGGGGGACACCAGAAATGAGCTTCACACAATGAACCCATTCGTGTTCGGCATGAAGAGCGAACGCTATAACAACCAGACTGCCCCACATCCCACAGAGATGGAAGACTAATATTTAAGGCCTTTTCAAAGCTTTTCAAGGCTGCCAACTGTCATTTTCAAGGCTTTTTTAGTTGGGTTCAAAGTGTGCCAATAGTTAATTACATCCAGCATGCTATGCTATTTTATTATACTATCAAAAGCAGTTAGACCATCAGACAGTTTCCTACTAGATTTATTTTCAGACCCAACAAAAAATGAAAGTAAGTTTGTCATGAATTCTTCATTGATTTTGGCACACAAATCTATCACTGTGATACATTTCACTTAAACGTCTTTGGTTCACATTTTTGTGTGCTTTAATACTTTCATTAACAATCAAAATCAAGGCTTTTCAAGACAGACCTTAAAATTCTAGGCCTGTTCAAGCCTGTACAAACCCTGATTATTTCCAATGAACAATTTCAGCCAAACAGATGAAACCCACTACCAACATAAAAAACTCGACTGTCGTCGCACATCTGCGAGTGAATTGTTCACTATGTGTATCAACTTTTGCACCAATGACCTCTCGAACTGCATGTGCAACTGCCTGTTTCATTTCGACACAGGTGTAGTTGGTTGTGTTTGAGCATTAGCTCCTCATCAGCATTGAATTACTTAGATCAAAGAAAGTCCTGAAAAGTATGCATTTGTGAAAATAATACACTTGGGTGCTCCTTGCCGTTGTATATCATTTTTCACGAATACACAATTTAGCTTTCAATCTTCATGACATACACCATCAGGCTTGAGTGAGTGAGTGAGTTAAGACATTAATAGTCACATCAGCAGTATTTCAGCCATATCATGACTACCATCAGGACTGAATACAGCTACAAAACTTAACTAAGAACTATATACAAAAAGAGTAAATGCCCATTGAAAAATATTTTCGTTTTATCATGGTCAGCCCAATGTAGGATGAAAGTCTAAATTGACCACTTTGGTAAAACCATCGGGGCCCCGAAGCCCAATCAATAACTTGGAAGATTCAATGCTGTAGAAAACAGTTTCGGCCTGTGCTGGTGTTCAAATATGCAGGTCATGCATACTTACCTCTCGGTGAATAAAGATATGTGTAAATAAATTGACAAAACTGCACTAAACATTTCTGCACCAAATCTACATGACCCACCTCTTTGGCAGAATGAAAGTTGTTACATCTATCACAGAATCGAGCACTGTACCATGGTCGATCAACTGGAATACGCTTATGTTTGCCTCCACAGTTATCACACCTCATCATGTTGGCAGCCTGGAACAGACAACAGTTATCAACATGGAGAAAGGAGCTAAACGGGTAGGACTTGGCCATGTTGAAAATTCGACAAAGAATCTTAGGATTTTCTTTCGACAAGATCTGCATAATTTGGAAAATAAGGAAAAGCATCAAGAAAGCCTCCAGAAGTACCCATGGTATGTGTTTGTTGTTTAACGCTGCACTCAGCGATATTCAAGTCATATGACGGCAGTCTGTAAATAATTGAATCTGAACTAGACAATCCAGTATTCATTTCATCTGTAATAGTTTTCAATAAAATATGCAAGATAACTTTTAACCTAAGATATGTTTTCATCTCTCACACATTCTAAGTAATAGCAGCGATATACCATGAATGTTATCTCATATACATGTCGTTCATATCATACATAGCCGACATACTTGGCAACTTTTTGTTACAAAACTAATCAAGTGTGTGCACAACAGGTATCAAAACTAGTTTTTAAAGGAAGATAATTATGTTTATTATTTTTGTTGTAAGAGACTTGTTACTGATGCTCAAATGTCAAAGCGATAGTGAACAGCTGATGATCAATGTTGTGAGGGAAATGGCTGACATATGGAAGTTTTTGTTCAAGGATGGTGGGGTTGACGAGAAAAAACATGATTTAATTAACAAACAGGCTGAAAAAAAGAAACATTTCTAAAAATATCATGTGTAAAATAAGAAAACGAACTGTGCAAGATGCATGGTTGAGTGAGTATAAACAAATTACAATGATGCCAAGAGACAATTTCAGGGTGGTAGTCTCTGACATTTTGTCTGCACACAGCTTCTGTTACTTTTCTGTTCCAAGTTCAAGGACACTAATCATCTCGCAGCTATCAAAGAATTCCTGGATCATTCAGTCTGATATGCACATAGTCAGGTCATTGAGTTATTAATAGATAAATAATGCTGGTAAATTATTCACATCTTACCTCTTGTATCTTTTCATGAAGTTTTGTCAAAAGATCATTGAATTCTCTCTGAAATTAAAATGAAATGTCAGTTCATAAACCACAAAGAAGATTTCTTACAGGGTGGCTACATACTTGTTCTAATACACTCAAGTTATGGGCTGTTGTTGGTGGCAAATATGATCAGTAGTAATGAACATAGAGATTTGTCTCCACCATTTACCCAAACACAAAAATCACTGTTCTTATTCATCCTTAATAAATGAGGTTTGTAAAAGTGATAAAAGTCAGTTTTCTCCAAAGCAGCAAATCCAAAATTGGTCATTTGCATACCTTGGTTGTAAACGATGCAGTCAACGCACTATGCAAAAATGTAAATAAAATAGAAACACCTATTAAATGAACTTCGAGTTATTCCTGGTCTTAGAACATTAGTTCAAGTTTCAGGTTGGTAATAACCAGTTTGAACATTGTTTTGAAGTGTGTTTCATCATACGATATGTGATTTCAAAGCAAATCAACAATGTGAGATTGAGTGTGACACACCACAAACTAGGACGCTGGACCACACACATCAATGAGTTGTTTGTTAATCATTACAGCAGCACATCCACCTACCATAGCAGCCTCAGCCTCGTGAGCCTCCTGCATCTGAGCATCGTAGACCTTCCTCTTGGCCTGCAAGGAACAGAACATGAACATGTGAACACTTCAAGGCAGGAGTTGGATTGTGGCAGGAGTTGGATTGTGACAGGAGCTGGATTGTGACAGGAGCTGGATTGTGGCAGGAGCTGGATTGTGACAGGAGCTGGATTGTGGCAGGAGCTGGATTGTGATAGGAGTTGGATTGTGACAGGAGCTGGATTGTGGCAGGAGTTGGATTGTGACAGGAGCTGGATTGTGGCAGGAGTTGGATTGTGACAGGAGCTGGATTGTGGCAGGAGTTGGATTGTGGCAGGCACAGTCCAACTCTTCAATAGAGAGGGCACATCTCAAAAGTTTCACAAGTTTGTCATTAGCTTCAATATTTTGAGTCTGATTTATTTAAATCCAATTTTTTTCTTGCTATCTATTTGATATGGATTTGTTACATTATCACATTTGAATGATGTTACCAAACAATGGAGAATACTATTGCTGATAAATATCAACTGAAGTGAAGATTTGTCTGTCAAGTAATCAAATCAAAGAAACGATGACATGAATATGCATAACAGTCACAAATAATGATCAATGAAGTGAATCTACGTATAGCGAGCACCATAAATCAACTCACTGGTTCTCGTATCATCTCAAAGGCGTGACCTAATATCTTGAAGGCTTCTTCAGCACCAGGTTCCTGGTTCTGCAACACCATTATTTCCATGAGACTAGCATATAACAAATATAACCATGGTAACATTGCCACAAGTTAAATCTCATCATTCAATATTCCACAATACCTACTGCTATAGACATGTTAACAACAGCTGTTGAAAAAGATGACAAATCCCCCTGGCCCCAACAAATTTGAAATAGTAAACCATCTGACTGTTACTTAAGTCCAACTTGATGAGAGAACGTCTGTCTATTCTGTCTGTCTGTATACAGGAGTAGTTATTGAGCTATGAAAACAATACCATGGAATTGGGATTCGGAACTTTGTATTTCTATGTCATGTACACACAACTACAATGGCAGAAACTAACAGTTTTAATCCACTAGTCCTTGTAATGATAACATATAGCAAAACTATTAAAAAGTGCCAATTTCTACTAGTCCTCATGGTACCTTAACTATTGGGCAGTTTGGCAAGGACTATTGGACTAGTGCCAATTTCTAATGTTGACCTATGAACAGACTCAAAATCAAACTTGTTACCATGCA
This sequence comes from Haliotis cracherodii, assembly GCF_022045235.1. NCBI lineage: Eukaryota > Metazoa > Mollusca > Gastropoda > Lepetellida > Haliotidae > Haliotis > Haliotis cracherodii. The sequence goes on from NW_027266297.1 coordinate 53,789,066, forward strand.
AACAGACAAAAAATTTAAAAAGCCCTAAATTGGAAAAGAGACCAGTTGACAACCTGGTCAAATTGTTTCCATGGAAAATGAGAAAAATAAAAATGGCACAAATAGATAAATAGCAAAGGCACCACTTCAGGATCTGTTTGAAAAATCTGCCAATTTTCGTTGAAAAATCTTGAATGCTTTTAGAGTTACGTTTCGGAAACAAGACAGTCTAGATGTCGACTCTATCCCCCCACATTATATGCCAGGGGATAACAAACCTGTCAAGCCAGAGCTAGGAAATATGAGAATAACTGACAAGTTGCAAGGATTTATGGATGGAGTGAGTCATTCTTTTGACTATTTGCAGAGGCAAGGGAGTTAACTATAAAAGTCCAGTTTCAACCCTTGCTGAAATTGGCTGGAATTATGGAGTAACATTTTGGATGGACTATGAGTCCAATCAAAATAACGTAACAAAAAATCAATTTCAGTCGATTACAGGATTGCAGGATTTGCAAAGTATGTTTACCGCCAACTTAGCGTCAAGAGATATTTTCATGCTCTTCATCAAGGTGCTCATGTGATTTGATTCACTTCGCGAAGTAAGACGCGTCTTAATATAATGTAGATCTTGATAATTGATCATATCGTCATTTTGTTTGAAGCAAATGCCAGCCATATGAGAGATGGAATCTGAGTGGTCAACAGGAGGGACATAGGAGGGACATAGAAGAGACATAGCTCACAGTTGTGTTGAAAACATTGACTCACTCATCTATTCCCCAGCAGACAGGAATACTGACCTTATCTGGGTGGACTAGCACGGCCTGGCGGCGGTAATACTTTTTGATATCTTCATCACTGCTATCAGAACGTAATCCTAAAATACTGAAAACAGAAGGACGACAGATAAACAAACAGGCAATGCACTTGGAGGATCTGCCTTAGAAGCCCCAGAGCTTTCTTGTGAATCTACATGGAACACTGTCGCACTGAACAACGGAGACATGTTGCATCTACATATGAAGCAGGGTGGAAATTAGGAATGGAAGTCAAGGGGTCCTTGCCCTAATGTTAAAAGGTAAAGACTTAGGGGGTCCCTAGATTCAAATACTGTACCAGCAAACATCAAAGAGACCAGGTTCATTTTGAATATGTGTGGTCATCAGGCATAAATATCCATCACAAAGGCACCAAAAAAGATGTACATACATGGAGTTCTGACACTTTCTCTCACAACATCACATTATTCTTTGTGTTTAAGTGTTAAACTAATTTGATAGATCAAATATTAGAACCTCCTGATTGTGTTTTATTACCTATTCAGGTGAGAACAGATTACAAACTGTACAAAGACTATTCTAGTTTAATGTTTCCTATTCTGCTGCCATGTTAATACTGACCATGTTAAGATGCATCTTACACACGTGCTACACAACTATCTCCCTGTCATTCCTCGGCAAAGACAATTCCTGGAAAGTGCCAAGGGTCCTAAAGCTCCTACCCTTCCACATATGAGATACCGAAACATTTCAGGGGTATATTCCTCCCTCTTACTATCAACGATGTTGTAATTATTCACATTCATAATGGCTTTCTGAAAGCTTAGAACTTGTTTCTGAAAATAGTAACATTGATGTAACCCTTAATCTATCAGAATGGATGTGCCCTCACAAACGCTGTCCATTTCTGGAGAGTCATTGGTGAAACTATTTGAGAAGGTCTGCAACAATACACTGTCAGACATTTTCCAGTGTGCCTATAAACATGATAAAGCGGGGAGATATACTATCAATCCATCATGTCTACAATAAAGCCTACTGGATGCCACATATTCCATGTTGCAGTGGACTCCTCACCTATAAGGGTCTTTTCCTCTACAAGCAAGAAGTCGTCTCATGGCTTCCTCTCCTGAAACAGTAGAACATTTAGCTAAAACACTGATAGTGCAATAAAAATGAATTATTTGGGAAGATTTTCATAAAACTTGTTGGTATGTCAATTCTGAAAAAAATAAGCAATCTAGGGCTATGATCTGATTTACCTCCCCTTGCATCAGTTACCTCCCTTTTCACATGATAAGGAGGGATACCATTTTGACATCTGTTGCTGATTTTCTGGTCTAGACATTATAATTATTTCCATGTGTAAAATTGAGGTGTATGTTTCTGTATAACTATGGCAACCAATTATCATTTAAATATATTGTAACATTTGAGTAAGCACATACATAATATAATTTTTAAGCAATCTGAAACAAATTTTGCCAGAAATGCCAATTTGCCAGAACCAACATCTTCTTCGCTGGTTCCACAGATTTCCTTGATTCAGAATCTGAGTAATTAAGTTCATATTTCCTGACAAAGCAACATAAATCTTTCAGCTATTAGCAGCGAAAACTACTGAAAAGAATATGTGTCTAAATGCAGTGACACTCTGAAATGTTGAAATTATCAAGTCCAATTTGATGACAATTTGATAGTTATTGAGCTATCAAAACTATACCATGGAATTGGGATTCAGAACTTTGTCTTTCTATGACAGGTACACACCAATATGAACAGAGTCAAATTCAAACTTTTTGCCATGGAAACAGAAATAAAGTAAATTCTAAACACACCTAAGTAGCAAAAGGCACCAATTGACAAACTGGTCTTTGTGTGTGCAAAGTGTCATGAAAGAATACCTATTAGTTTTAGAGATATGGTCTGAACACCACTATGAATAGAGTCAAAGACGAACTTGTTGCCATTGAAACAGGAAAGAAATATTAAAATTCCTAAATAGCAAGGTACCACTTCAGCCCTCGGTTAATACATGTACCAATTTTGGATGAAATGTCTTTCAAAGTTTTTAAGTTGTGCTCAGAAAAAGACACCTACCCCTCCCTTTTGAGACTAAGTCCAAATTGTTTTCATGGAAATCGAGAAAAATAAAAATTCCCAAAATCTGTAAATAGTAAAAGGCACAACTTCAGGCTCTGTTTGATACATCTGGCAAGTTTTTTAGAAAATATTGAATGGTTTTCGAGTTACTTTTAGGAAACAAAATGATTAAGGCGTCAACTATATACCCCCACATTATATGCCGGGGGGATGAAAAGCAAACAGTTTATTACCTGTACTTGGCAGTGATATATTATCTTCTAGTCCTGTCCGTCGTTTTGCCGTTTCAGTAGTGCCAGGAATTGTTCCAGGTTTTAAGTTATTTTTGAAGACTTTAGCTTTGATAAAACACCAGCCTTTACTCCAAGCTAAACTGATGAGGTGAACACTGCCAGAAGCTCTGCAACAAACAGGGAGATAGTGGGTGAGTGAATGTTGTTTTAAGTTGCTGTCAGAAATATTGCAGCAATAATGGCCTCAGGTCTGAGGCTAGGCCAGACAAACAAGATGACAAGCACTTCAACAAGTCATACACTGTAATTCACATTAGCCTGTCCCAAGTGTCCCCAGTGTCCCAAGTGTCCCATCATCTCAGTTATCTAGAAGGGAGCTGGGATCAAACTATACAGTTTTTTAACATCCAGCAAGGCCAAAGAACAATTTATTTTTGGGTGGTTAACCTGGGGACAACTTATATTTTCCCAGTCCCTAACAGAACTAAAAAAACAAGAGTCACCCAAAGACGAAATATGCAGCATGGCTTACTGAATAATAGAATACGGGGCCAGGTGAGAACCATACTCCCCAAGGAGCTGAGAATGAAAATAGAATGAACACTGATGGTTTACCAAAGTAATAACGTCCTACCAATTGAACATGTCTCTGTGGTGAGGCCTATTATCATCATAATGTTGCTCACAAGTACTGATGAAGTCCCCTGACATATATAAAAATTCCTTGTAAGAGCTGGTAGCATGTACAGTCGTGCCCCGCTTATACGGACTTCAGATATCCGGAAACCTTGGTTCCCGGATGATTTTCATTCAAAACGAAATAATTACTATATAAATTTACACGTATATCCGGAAATTCAGTGTCCGGAACCGGACGGTCATTTTCACAAAATTGTCTCACTTATCCGGACAGTACACTGCCTTTGATTCGTGAGAAGTCAATTAACCAAGTGACACTGAGTTACATTTGAGACGAGCTTGTTTATTGTACATGTAATCCCCTTCGATAAATATGGCGTCTGTGGAGGTCAGAGGTCAAAGTTGTGTAAGTATGGCCTGTCAATCAGCGAAACGTAAGCGACACGCAGTTACAGCACGCGAAAAAAGGGAAATTTGTCTGTTTAAAGAAAAATACCCCTCAGCAAGTTTAGAAACCATCAGTAAGCATTATGGCACTGAATTTGGACATACCATAGGAAAATCGACAATTGGTGACAGTTCAAACTTCCAGGACAGACTTTTTGAAACGTGTATGAATACAGATTGAGTGGATGTATATGTTTGCTCTGTCATCTGTCATGAGTTGCATAATTGAAGGGAAGTAACTCTTCCAGTAAGAAGCTGGTTTCAGTTATACGGAAATTCGTTTATATGGACGAATTGTGAAATGATGCAAGTGTCCGTATAAACGAGGCACGACTGTATACTCACAAGTACATGATGATCCCGAGGAGATAGAGCAGAAGAGTTAGCAAGATAGACACTGTGCGATGAAGGCCACTTTTACACCTCTCACCCAGGAAGCTCACCCACTCATCTGCAAAAGTAAAAGATAATACATTCAACAATTTAATTACTCAATTTGAGGAACCTGATTTAACTTGCACCAGGTGCATGTTGGCATGAAAACCTAGTTGCACTATATCTCCCACTTTCGGATACGATTGGTTGGCCATACCGTTTACCACCTAACATCTATCAAGGGGAACAACTCACCAGACACTCCCCTCTCATAAATAATGTTGTCCAATATATGACATCATCAAGTTGCGAGCACATGTTCTAATCTCCCGTACAAACATCATGAGAGAACAGTATTTTACCGATAAATTAACCAGGCTTCATTCTTCATTTCTTATATACAGAAATATTGAGTTTCACTTTTCAATAACAGGTTGCACTCCTGCATGTTTTAAATAGCTATTTCAAGCTCCGAGACAATCACATCAGAAACTGACACAAGAACCACATATACCAATATTACTCATGACATTGGCAAGGATACATTCACAATGAACATAAAAAAACAGCTGCATTGCTGTAGCTAATCTGCATAATTATATCAGGAATCAACTATTCCAATATCGTGTTAAATTAGTTGCAGCCTTTACTATATATATTTAAAAAAATAATAAGCATAGCACTTGGGTACATCTCACTGCTATTGCCAGATATGTTTACGTTACATTTTGATTAGTCACCATTGAGGCTTCCTGCAGTTTGGCTATTTTGATCGTGAAAACGTTATGTTTACATTTAATAGTCAAAACTACAACAAATATGACCTTTAACAAGTCAAAGTATGGCATTTATGAATTATGTATCCGTTCTCTGTCAACTAACATTCGTTTCAAGGCACCAATAAGAGTTATCTTATCATGGTTGGTGTGATATGTGGAATTTTCTCTCATTATATTGCCGAAATTAATGTCGAATAAAATTTTGCATTAAATTGATAAAAAAGATTACAAACATAAGTCCTGATATACAATGAACACTTCTTTTAACCAGAGATTGTAGTAGTGTAATAATAGGATTAAATTGCGAACTTCAGTATGGATTTGTTGACATGGTATTTCCAGCGTTACATGCTCATGGTAATGTCATTGTGTTGGGGACAAAACATCAATTAAGGATTGACTGTGTATTTTTTTCAGTTCATTGAGTTATGAATCGAAAAACCGATGTGCAAACTGTATGAATCCGCGTAGCGGATTCTTACAAAAGTTTGCACATCGGTTTTTCGATTCATACCTCAATGAACCAAAATAAATACACAGTCAATGCTTATAATTAAATTCGACAACGTAAAACATGTTTTATCTACAATAGTTTAACCCAAAACAGTTGCATATATCAAAACAGACAAAAATGACGGCATTGATGAACATTCCAGGTGTAGGAATACATACAGTGGCGTGACATGAATCAGGTGATCGTTTAATTTATGCACATAACTTGACACGCCTACACAGTCAGTAGCCAATCAACGGAGAGTGGGATTAAAACAATGTTCATTTGACCTGTCAATCAAGGCAAGAGGCGAAAAGACTTGCAACAGTCAGACTGTAACGAACCGGAAGAAATATGTCCGAGAGAAGGCGGCTGTTTCAAATAACATGGTCATTTACTGCGTGATTCAAACATTACTTCTCTGATTACGGTAAAACAGTTGGAGAAATGCTAGTTAGAAATGAAACGCGAAGACATGAAAGTTGAACCGAGGCGAGCGGGAAAAAAAACTGGCGAGCGAGCCTGCACGTTTGCTGTTTCATTCATTCTCGGCCTTCGGTTTCAAAGGGTAGTTTGGACAATGAATATGCATGAAAGTCGCTAAATGTCCGGTGCATGACGATACACGTAAGCAGAAAGGGAATTCCCTCGACTCTAATATTGGGATTCCCTGACATTCCGCAGTAATAAAAGTAGTGCGCAGCTGTGGGCGTGGCTTAATTTTTTACATTCATTGGGAAATGAATGCAATAACACGTGACCAATTCAGCTAATCAGAATGCAGGAATTTCCATGAACACAACGAAAATTTAATTATTACTGATTGTGACGTACCCACATATCTATTGTGGTCACTGGTCATTGTCACATTTAAGGCAGATACTAGAACCTGGATAAGTGCAGTATATAAATGTATAATATATTGATAATTAACAAACCATGTCAAATAATTTATGTTGATATTGTTTCACTGAACATGACAAATAATACATCAACTGGTGACTTTTTATTGTATTCGTGTGTTAATATTCATATTCGTTAACCTATATTTGTGATAGGAATCGTATTCGCCTCATAGTGTATTCATTGCAGCCCTAATATATACACAGGAATTCAAAGCCTCTTCAACCTAAACGAGATATCCTTTATCATGTTTATAAAAAGATTCCATGAATTCCACGGCATACAACATATTTCACAATTCAAATGTTAAACAAGTAAAACAAAATGATGAAAGAAACATACTTTGATTAAAGTGACAATACACATGATACATGTATTTCCCATTCACTTAGCATTAAGCATGATAAGCCCTATGTAATTTTCACAAGCAATTACCGTAATTATGACCACAGCACAAAGCTTGGTGCTGGGCAAACAGAACCTGCGCTCTACTTCCAAACAGGCTGGACTTTAACTACTAGCAATGTACTAATCACTGTCACCTGACACCTCCCAAACCATGTAGTCATGGCAACCTACTACAGATGAAATAACTCACAGTTACACTTGACAATTTCCATGTCACATCCCAGATCCTAAACATACCTCCTCCTTCTTCACATGAAGTCATTTTACCAGGCAGCTGTTACATTGCAGTAGCTTCTACACTGTCACAGTGCCTAGCCACAATGAAAGTGAAAGTAAAGTCTGCATAATCAATAGTCATAAGACACGCAATCATTACATGTAATCACTGCAATCTGTCCTCACATACATATCTGGGTTTGAACTAGGCCAAAGCTCTTGCATGACACATAGAAAAGATAAGTTTTATACCTACATATCTATACCTCAATTTTCATGCTAAATTAGCCAACCTTTGGACTTCAATTGCACATCAATGTACACTACAGCTTCCTTGTCACCCTGAATATAGCATGTAGAGCTAATCTTGTCCTGTATGAGCAGGAAATACTACAGTATTCAACAATCAAAATATACAGAGGTACTTTAGATATGCAACATTTTACTTTCTCAATTTCACTGGATAACGGAATGTTTTCAGAATCATCCGCCACAGAAATAGGCATTTGCCCTCTATAGGTCCTTGTCAAACTGAGCAGGAAATACTACAGTATTCAACAATCAAAATATACAGAGGTACTTTAGATATGCAACATTTTACTTTCTCAATTTCACTGGATAACGGAATGTTTTCAGAATCATCCGCCACAGAAATAGGCATTTGCCCTCTATAGGTCCTTGTCAAACTGCCCAATAGTTAAGGTATCAAAAGTAATACCGTATTAGACTTAAAAAGTGCCCAGGGCGCTCTCAAAATTAGAAATAGGGGGGCTCTTATTAGAATATTATTTTAAAGGATAAATTTCGTGGTTCATGCTGACAGCCTGAAATGTTTATATATACGACAGACATATTTTTCCAGAAATTAATTGCCCATAATTAAGGGTGCATATAACACATGAGTGCATGTTATACGCGAATAAATACGTCTTGTGTACATTGATCAATCGGAAGGGGTGCTAATTGGGATTGTTCACTAGCCAATATATTAGCAAATATCGCCGTGGGCGCTTATTACGTCAAATACGGTAGTAGAAAATTGCCATTTTCAAGGGTTTTGCTATATGTTATCATGATGAGGACTAGTGGACTTAAAATGTTAGTTTCTATCGCTGCATTAAAATACATAAAGGAACTTTTTTTAAACTGTGTGAGTGGGCTGTTTAGACAGTCAAGCAAATGGGTTGGGGGATTGGGGTTGGCGGCACTGTGGGCTTGAGGTCTTCTCCTATCAGCCCATGATATTGGAAAAAGGGACCTCTCATATCTTCAACTTTTGACATTATGGTGATGACAAGGACCCCTTGACTTGCATGCTTAAGTTAGAACAGTAAATGCTTTATTTGAAGTAGCCCCATAACATAATTACAATTCACAGAGAGACATGTTTTGCATTCTCAGGTATCTGACAAAGGAATACAATTAAATACAACTGCTTTCTTACCATTTTCCATTATTAGCCCCTGCCAGGAGTGAGTGAGTGAGTATGGTTTTACGCCGCTTTTAGCAATATTCCAGCAATATCACGGCGGGGGACACCAGAAATTGGCTTCACATATTGTACCCACGTCGGGAATCGAACCCGGGCCTTCGGCGTGACGAGCGAACACTTTAACCACTAGGCTACCCGACACACTAGGGATATTGCAATGGGTGCCATCCATACGTCATGTTTCGTTTCCGGAGCAAAACTTGGAAACCGTTAACATTTTATTACAAAACTTTGCATATTTATCGAACACAAGCTGAACTGGTGCCTTTTGGGTATTTCTCAAAAAATATTTTTGGTGTTTCCATGGCAACAAACTGGATTCAGACACAAAGACGTGTAGCATTTAGTGTCCCGAAAATAACCAGTGTTCCCGTTGGATTTTGAAACTGTCGGTCCTCCTGGACTGGTAACTCTAAAAATTACCAGTCCCCTCTAATTTTTGTAAGTCCCAACTTTCAACAAAAAATGCAATGACGTTATCTCTGAAGTAACTTTGTTAGATCTACAAGTTATTCACACAAAGTTCAGTCACAATTTTCTCGTTTTTTTTAGTATTGCGAGACTACAAATATATATTTAACCTCAAAGCAAAGTGAAATGTTACTTCCTTGCACTAAAAATAGATAACAGGAAGCCCTGATGGTAACGGACAAGCTGACTTTGTTCGAAAAATAAGCTTATCTGAATATCACCAATGTTTTGTTCAACAACAAAGACTTATGAGGTAATTTATTTGCCAGTCCAGAGGGACTGGCAGTAACATGAATTACCGGTCCAAGTCTAATTTTACCGGTAAAAAACTGGTAATTACCTCTAAACGGAAACACTGATAACTAAAAAAATATTTCATATTTTATTATTAACTTTACAAATATATCAAACAAATGCTGAACTAGTGCCCTTTGATACTTTGGTATTTCTTTAAAAAAAAAGAACTTTTTGTGTTTCCTTGTATCCTGGAGTTACTCTCCCTTTCTCCATGCTTTAGATATTGTGCATCCTTTTCATAGTGCATGATTTTAGAAAATCAGTATTTAGGTATATACCTCAACCTTTAAAGTGCCTCATGGCAGGGGATAGTGATGACACTGTTTTCTTGTTTATGATATGCAAAAAGCTATGCCAGGGCTTCAGTTATATATTTTGGCCATTGAATACTTACATATAATCATGGTAATTATTCTCAATGGGTATTTAACACATATCATATAATCTATTGGGTATTTTAATACCAATGAGTAGACATATTCGATAATTCTGCATCTCTGGTCTCTTGTTATTTGCTGCCTCAACTATGTCACTCGCAACAGAGATACATATTTAGGTTACAACAAGCAATGACAAGCGAGGTGAAGAGCACTTGTTACTTCAGCAGAGTTAATGCAATTTATGCATGTGATGCTTGCCTTAGATCAGATGTTAAAGATCTATAAGACTACATTAGGTAATTATGTTGTACCTTGGGATATTGACATTTTGATTTTTTTTAAATGTTCATGCATATTCATGTATCTGAACACATATGTAAGCAACTCGAAATGAATTGAGTGAGGCTGAGTTTGTTTGTGTTTTCTACACAGATGCACTGCTGATCTCCAGTTCTGTTATCTCGAATGAAGAATTCCTTATGATGAGATAGCGTCAGTTTGCTTTTCTCACAAGCTAGTTGAAAGTGTATATAGGTAGTGAAACCAATAGGTAGGGCTGGCTATCAATATAGATCATCAAGATTGATTATATCTAACTAAATATTGATCAATTACCGATAAATATTGGAAAAGTAAATTTAAACTTATATGTAAGAACATATTTCACAGCACTTGTAAGCAGTGACACATTTATGCATGTCTTACATTGTGGACATTTGAAATATAACAAAAATAGTGTTTTTCGACAAGTCCGTTGTAGTAAATCTAAACATTACTGAATCACAATAGTTTAAGTAAGTTATTCTCGATGACACTAATTTCCAATCATTAATCAGTCGCAGACGTAACGTGTACGCGTGACGGCTCTGCCGTCTCTTGTACGCGAGACGAGTGCGGTCCGCAGTACTCAGTGAAGTGCTTGATACTAATTAATTCAATCACCGTGGCTGTGCTGTCCGCGACCTCCACGAAAATAATTAAAGCGCTATGTAAAATCATCCACTGCCGAGAGGGACCACAACAATTCACCCAAGGTCGTGACTGGCGGGTCGTGTTTGCATCGGGGCATCCGCCTTCCTATTTTCACATACCCTATTTTCGAACAGTTAAAAAACGTCAACATGTCATTCTGGACTGGATACACTTGAAAGTGTACACGTCGAAGCTAGCGACCAGTTATCGCCATTTTTTTCAAGTTATTTCTGGCATATTCCGTGTATTTACTCTGACCTCGTGGTACCGCGGCATTCATTGTATCACAGCATTTGTGACTTCCGGTCGTGTTAATAGTTAATATTTAACTATATATAAATATTTATCGACAATAATTCTAATGATCAATCTTTTTAGCTAGCCCTACCAATAGGTAGGCATCAGACAAGACAATGTACCAAAAATAACAAAATGTACAAGCTATAAAAATATATATTTACCCATATTTAAATAATGATGACTTCCTGAATACAATCCAACCTCAGCAATGTCGGACAAATCCATTTCATGAACAGAAGGGTTTTGTCTGGTATTTTCTAGATATTCTCACAATTTTCATGTACCTCTATTACCTCTATCTTTTCTCCCAATAACAATTGTCCTATCTCTCACTCTACTGAATGCAATCGTTGGGCCATTGCCTACAACTGTGTTGGCCAGATACATCAATGGGGAACAACTCACTCGACACTAGGGCTGCAACGAATACACAATGAGGCGATCACAATTCGTATCACAAATATTGGGAAACGAATACAAAATTAATTCACGAATACAATAACAAGTCAGCAGTTGATGCATTGTTTGTTATGTTCAGTGAATCAAGAACAACAAAATATTTGACATGGTTTGTTAATTATTAATATATTATACACTTATATACTGCACTTATCCAGGTGCTGGTTTCTGCTCAAATGCGACAATGACCAGTGACCACAATACTGTCAAATTAAATCGTATAAGAATTTTGTCTTTTGGAGAAATCTGTGCACAAAACATGTTCTTATGGATATTTTTATGTAAATGCACATGATTGCATGTTCATAAATATTCGATTCTAGTGGCCACGAATAACGAATTCAATTCATGAATGGATACAGTTTGATTCACCAAATGCGGGAGTGAATCGTAACAACCCTACTCAACGCTTCCATCTAAAAAATGACGCTGTCCAATATATGACGTCATCAAGTTGTGAACGCACATATGAATCTCCAGAAATGACATCATGATGGAACAATATTTTAACGTGAAACAAGCCACACTTCATACTTTATTGTTCTTTGCATAGCTATCTTATATATGGTTGTGACTGTTCTGGGTTTGTAGAGGTGACTTCTATTTCACTGACCAGTAAGAGGAAGAGGCTTAAAAGCATGGGTTATATTTATAAGCGATCTTTTTCATAGACAGGATAGCTACATACCTGGCACACTGACAATTTACAGTTGACAGTGTCAAGTATGGTGCAATGGATAATATTTACTTTTTCATCACTAATTTTCACTACTAATTAGTGTTTGGTGTAACAGCCATTAGAAGTAAACATTTAAAGTATGAATTGATATTTTTTACTTAGTGTGTGACTGTGTTCAATAATTGTATCGTGACGTAAAATATCTCGATCCACCAATGCATTGGTGTATCGTCCCTGGACTACCCTTATAGCAATTCTCCAATATAGTACATGTTCAAAAGCAAATCCCCGCCCAAAAAAACACTGCCTACCAACATGGGTTACCTACCCTATTTTCAAATTATATGGAACCGCATCTTGGAAACTAAGGGGCTCCTGGGATCTTAGCGGTCTCTTTCAATCGTAGTTGAATGCAGGGACTCCCTAATCTTTCATTTTTAGCATTAAAGTTAATTCAAGGACACCTAAACTTTCAAGCTTAATTTCAAACACTGAAAATTAAAACATTGCCTTAAAAACAAAAAAAAGTAGATGTGTAACTATAGCCAAATTTCAATTCTGGACAAACATACTACAATACCTACTGTGACTATAGTCAAATGTCAATTCTGGACAAACATACTGCAATACCTACTGTGACTATAGCCAAATGTCAATTCTGGACAAACATACTACAATACCTACTGTGACTATAGCCAAATGTCAATTCTGGACAAACATACTGCAATACCTACTGTGACTATAGTCAAATGTCAATTCTGGACAAACATACTACAATACCTACTGTGACTATAGCCAAATGTCAAAATATTTCCTTCGGGCTTCAATTAGAAATTAATTTTGCAGTAATCTTCCTTAAATTAATACCTTACTCCCTTCAATAGTCAATATGTGGTGATGCACTACACAAGGCAAATCTTAATGTACATTCAACAGTAAGAGCAAGTTCAAGATTGGCATTCTATGAAATTGTTTCCTGTCAAATGTAAACTCCATGTATGATATTTTCTCAGTTCAAACAACTGTCAGCTTCTGATTTCTTCAGCCACAGCTGTCCCCTATTTAGGTAAAAAAGCTTAAGATAAAATATTTGAAATGAAAAAATGCTATTTGACATAATTAGGCCTGGGCGTGAATATAGGAAGTCACGGATAGTGAATGCCTAGCATCCTGGCATCTACTTCCACACCTGTATCCATGCTGGCAATCCAATCCCATCATGGATTCCTGTCACGACAAGCAGGCAAAACCTCTGTCTGCTCTGTCCAGGATGCCTGACATAGTCATGACCTTTATATAACACATGTACATCAATAAATGTTGTGGACTTTTATGGGTGCTTTAATAAGTAATTGACCTACCATATCTATCATAAACTAACTCAGTCTTTCACCTTGTTAACAGCAACATATGTGGCCACGACATGTTCCCAGCTACGTTTTTGAGATATGGAACATGCAAGAGCATTCTTCATAATAAGTTACTTTAGCAAGGCTCTGTCCTCACAAAGCGAGTTTACTGGCTTTCTACTGTCTTCTTTTCATAATTTTCAGGAGACTGTAGTTGTAGTTGATTTGTCTCACAGTCCCTGAACAAAATTACTTTCCCTTCTGCCAAGCCCTTACTGTAATGCTAAAGCCCTAAATGAAGCAAGTCTAGATTTCCCTCAGGTTATGAATCTCCCCTCTCACTGGGGATCCTTTTAAAATTAAATGGAGTATTTCTATCATAATATATTTTCAGAGAAAAAACGTTAGTCTACTGACTTGTGTTAGCTGAGCTTACTGGGCCAAAATAAATATTACTGGATGCCAGCTTCAGCGGCTGAAGTTAAAAATTGTCCATCTCAACTGGGACTTGTTCCTTTAAAGGGCAAGTTCACACGGAAATGAACCATTTTTTCTTGTACTTTTTCCACATTAAAAGTGTTAACATAGAAGTGTCATAGACAAAAATATAAAAACATCATATTTAATTAACATATTTTTGGCACTAAAACGATTCATATTTTTCACATTTACCAAGTGTTCTATTTCCATAACAAAAACACCATGGCTTATGCCCCTTGCAATATGACGTCATTGGTGCCAATTGATAAACATTATGACATCATCATGCTTTGTTAGAGCCGCTTCACGTGGGGTAGGTACAGTTTTGTGATTCTAGCATCTCAGATGCCAGCCAGAATTGTGTTATGCTGAGACACCACTGCGCCGGAGTGTGTCGTAGACCATGTTGTTTTACCGCAAACTGGTCCTTGATATCTTTTGCGTTGATAATAGACAGGGACCCAGTTGAATTGGCACCAATTACGTCATAATCTAAGGGGGATAACTCAGGCCTATTTCGCTCGTAAAACGAAGGCCTCATAACGGCATATCACTTTCACACTATTGTGAGCTTCCTACTTTCACTGTGAAAAAAAATGAGTGTATATTTTCAAACACAGATACTAACTAATTCTAAAATTGCGTTTTGTTTAGAAAAAGAAAGAAAGCGATTTTTGCGTGTACACTTCCCCTTTAAGCTCAGGCACATTGGGGGAAGGCATTTCCCTGGAGACGGGATCATCTAATGTATTTCCATAGCGCTACGTCTCAACAATTATGTTACAAGTATATGACATGTGTGATGCCATCTGACATGTAAATTACTATGATCAGATGCATCCACCAGTACACATTGGTCAATAAGTCACCCAGTGATATTCAGCTGTCCAGCAGAGGGTGACTGATACATCTTGTATAACCTGTCATCAGTGAATATGCAATGCAAAACTTAGTTCACGTTTTACGGTCATGCATAAATCACAATCATTGTCTTGTTTATAACATTACAAATGGATACTTTATTTGATCTTTACACAACGAAAACCAGGACTTAAATGCAATGGAAATTTCAGATTTACTTCAATACTGATGGGTCTTAACCATCTCATCTTCCCAAAGGCAAGACTGTCCACTAGTCTAGTTTTCACCCTCCTCATTTCACGCCTACTTTTCTTGGCTTGATCGACTGCATTTCAGTCACTGTCTTGAGTTAAACAAGCATATAGTCGACAAAGTCCCCTGCCCATTTTAACACGTTATGGTCCCTAACCAGGTAACTGACCCAACATTTCTCTTAGCCCATGTCAAAATAACTGGAATGGAAATTCTTAAATAAACATTTCTAAAACTCCTTAATATCAAACAGCACCAGTTCAGTATGTGCTTTATATATAGACATTCAATGTTTAGCAAGGAAATATTTAACAGTTTATTTGTTATACTCCATAAATGAACCCACCCTATATTAAAAATTAAATCCAACTTGTCATGGAAACATAAACAATAAAAAATTTAAAAAGTGCTTAATATCAAAAGGCAACAGTTCCGTATGTGCCTGGTAGACATGCAAAGTTTTGTAAGTATTTAACAGATTTTGAGTTACGCTCCGGAAACGAACACCACCCTTATAGAACCCAAGTTCTGTTGCCATGGAAACATAAAAAAAATTTTTTTTATAAAATTCCTAAATAGCAAAAGGCACAAGTTTAGTATGTGCCTGGTAGGCATGCAAAGTTTTGTAAGAAAGGATTTAACAGTTTTTGAGTTACACTCCAGAAATGAACACCACCCTTATTAGAACCCAAGTCAAACTTGTTGCCATGGAAACGTAAAATAATAGAAATTTATAAAATTCCTAAATAGCAAAAGGCACCAGTTCAGCATGAGTCTCGTAGAGAGTTTCGTAGAGAAATATTCAATGCATGGATGGATGGAACCCATTTCAATATCCCCCCGCGCCGACGAAAAACAGGTTTGCACTCAAATATCTAAAAGTACATGGGCGAGTCGATTGAAAACTTTGAACCACTGCGAAAATATTTGTTTTACCTGTAGCTTACTTTTGGAATAATTTCAGCACAAATTGACTTTGTAAAACATACTCTGATTGACCATCAATGTGTGTGATAGTCCTCTCATATTTTCAAATTGAAAAGTAGGCTTGACATGGCAAGGGTGGAGTCTTGGCTTTGATATAGGCGAGTAAACACGCTAGCCTCAGGAAGAAGTCACTACATTGGAATATCCCAGGCCTCACAACATTTTTGTCAGACGTGTCAGAAATTCGAAAGATAGCTGCTTCCTGGTCCATGACCCGGGCCCCCTAGCAATCTAAATCAAGGAACTGGAAATAATGATGACAAATGTCTCCAGTTACACACCCAACTGAGGTTGACTGTCTGACAGCAGGGATAAATATGAATTATTTTCTAGAAGCCCGGGATCTGAAGTAGTAGCCCTCCATGGCCACACCCCACGTATCTGAGGGCTGCATGCCCTAGGGGGGAAGAAGGGTCCAGGGGTCTACCCTTGGGGGGAAGAAGGGTCCAGGGGTCTACCCTAGGGATTTTCTTGGAATGGTGCATGCGTTTAATGCCAATAGAGAGCAAGTTTTAAAAAAATTCCACCACTTTTTTTCTTTGGAATAACCAAGAACATAAGATGTTTTAGGAAACACATTATTTGTAAATGCGAAGTTGTGCGTAACCTCCATTATAGTCATTAATGACAAACAATCTACTGTGAAATTTGATTCAAGGCTTCAATAGTGGGAATCTGATTGTGGTTGCTGCAAATAACTGGTGCAATCCACCAATCAGTCCAAACACAATTTTGCCAAAATCAATGACTAAATGTTTGAATAAAATTAATAAAATAGATTACCAACGTAAGTCCTGATACACCAGATACACCATGACATGCAATGATATATCTAGATAGTGTAACAACATTATTTTATGTGTTGTCTAACGCCTCACTCAGCAATATTCTAGCTATATGACGGCAGTCTGTAAATAATCGAGTGTAGACCAGACAATCTAGTGATTGACATCATGAGCATCAATCTACGCAATTGGGATACAATGACATGCATCAACCAAGTCAGCGAGCCTGACCACCTGATCCCCTTAGGATCAACTAAGTCAACTAAGGTACTCCAGTACGGATTTGTTGATATGCCATTTCCTAAGATACGGTATGTGATTGTTATGGAAAATATCGAAATTGATGTGAGCCATTGATTACCTCGGTGAGCGAATCCTTGTGGAGGGCTTAATGACTGTAGTTACGTTTGGAAGTTGGCACAATGATATTTGTTGAGGAAATAACATGTTAAATGTTTGAACTTCAAGATTAAGATTATATATGATAAAATGTTTTATTCAGCTGCAATAATTTTTAATTTTTTTTATGGCCCATTGCAATTACCAATGGCCATATTGTGATACTTACGGCCAATACTTGCCAAAAATGGCCCATAAAGTTTGAAAATTTCCTTCCCAATCACAGTACATGGAACTGATAAAATCCTCACACTGACAATGGCTGAAGGAAGTTGCATATGTATACATACTTCTCAAAAGAAGTTAAAGATGGCCTTCAAACATATAAACTATAGGCACATGAAAAACAAATCAAGTTTTCATTAACTTCTTTTTAAGAACATATTCATCATGCATGTCAGCAGAGCTCCAGATAAGCTGCGTATCTGCGTGAAACACGCATCAGAAATGCAGAAATACGCAGTAAAATAACATCCAAGTGTATCAAATACGCAACGAACATTACAGATACGCTACAAAAATAAAACTTGTGCGTATCATCAAAATATTGTGAAGTAACGCTGCTTATTCGATTAGCAAATCAGCAACTTATTTTGCAATTTTAAATGGGCATTCCGTCAACCTTGCCAAACTCCACGATGACACTTACATCATGATCATTTGCCATCACACTTTCTTGTGGAAGTATCGCGGTATTTTTGAGTCCTATAAAGCTCTCGAACCCACACGACACCAGTTTGCAGGGACTAGATGAATAGTGTTTTTAAATATTTAACTTAAATATCCACATGTGTAAAAACTAGAGGGGTAACAGAAATTTGAATATCCAGATAGAATTACTGATACCCAATGATTTTAAATTGCATGGGTAAAATACCCACAACACCAAAAGCTTATCTGGAGCTCTGTGTCAGCAATGGGACATGTACTTTTGGTTCAACAAACATGCACGCAAGAGTTGTTTCCCCTTATGGGCAATCTGCCTCCATAATGTCATACACTCAATTATCAAAGATACATGAATGTCCCTGCATGAAATAACTAAATAATACTGGTAGGTTACACAGTAATATAAGGTGAATTGTAGGTCAAGAACCAATATATTCAACAAAAACACATAGCCTATACTGAACACCACCATGCATCTTGTGCTTATTTCTGAATTTCTGAACAACATAGAGAATTGTCCCGTTCGGAATACTGAATTGTCAGTAATATCTTTGTGCACCTACCTATCAGTTCCCAATCAATGTTGCCACCAAAAGGAAGGTGTCTCTGTGACTCTGCGTCATGCCTGGAAGGGACATCTTTCCTCGACTTCCGCTCCGGAGACACGCCATTCTGGAACAGGTCCTCCTCAGAGTGACCTTTACTCCTGGACTCCCTGTTCATCGCAGCAGTGTGATTGGTTCGCTTCTTGGAGTCGCGAAGATCATTATTGATGTAGTCTGCCTTCTTGGGTGGCACACAGGATGTTTTACTAGCACTTGGAGGCTTGCCATTGTTCAACACAGTGCCTGCAGACTTGCTGGCGCCAGAATGTCTACTATCGTTCTTAACCTTATTTGTATCTTTTTCCTTTTTCTGAAAGATTCTTTTGGGATCAAAGAACACACGGTCTGTTTTGTCCTTTGAAGGAGGCACATGTTCATTGGAAGCTTTCCCTGGGTCAGTATTAAGCTTCTCCGAAGTGTTTTTCTCCATGCTGTCCCTACTGGTAGACTTGGTGAGATGAATCTCCTCTATGCCACTGGTGCCACTGCTAACACTGCTGTTGCTTCCTTTCCGACTGCGATGAGACAAGCTCTCTGCACTACTGCTTATGGGCTTATCAACCTTGGCCTCGAAGCCATCCAAATCCTCAAACTGGTCCAGCCCGTATTTGGAATCCGGCAACACTATAGATCCCTGGTTTCCATCAGCAGACGTTGTCCTTTGCCGACTGGGAAATCCTCTTGTCTGGAAGGATTTCTTGACAGCAGGCTTAAAAGATTTGGGCAGTGTGTCCGGGACTTTTTTCTTTGAGCAGTTGTCAAGGTCTTCCTTAGGTTTCTGCATAGGTTTGCTTTTCAGAGTCTTTGCAACATCAGAGTAGGTTTTTGGCTTGCTGTTGATGTCTGGTTTCTCTTCCGGAACCTTTGCCTGAGTGAGGACATCAGTTGTCCCAAATGGGTTATAAGTACCAGTGAACTTATCTCTGGTCTGCCACTGCTTCATGGCATCTGTGTATAAGTCATATCCTTCCTTGGAGGCAGTGTCATAGCCAGAGTCTTCGGGGAAAGGAGGGGAAGCAGGGAAATCGCTTCCAAGACTGCTGGCATCATCGAACCCAGGCAGGCCTCCAGTCCGACCCAAATCCTGAACATAGCTGGAGTAAGCACTGAAGTAGTCTGGTGAGGATGTGGACAGCCCGAACTGTCCATCCACAGGGTCTGAAGGCTGAACGAAGTTTTCCCAGTACAAATGAGACGGAGACACAGGGTGCGTCATCCCGCTGAACTGGGTCCAGGGTTCAAAGGGCATTCTTCCCCCACCATCGGCAGGAAAACCTGCATCATGCCTGTCAAGTCCTGCGTGGAAGCTTGGGGACTTGTTGGCAGGGTCTTCTTCGGAGGCTTCGGCCATATTTTAGGTCACACAGAACCCATACTGGCAGAGCTCTGGAAAAGATAACAGATTATGAAAGATAATGCATTGAACATGTAAACATAGACTTGATACAACCTTTCTTCTTGTAAAAAGACATCTTGTGAGAAGGGTTTTAAGAAAATATAAATCAAAACTTCATCAATGTGTAGGCCAAATGACTATCAAAACGTTATTTTTGACTGTTCTGTTGTTTAATTTGGACCTTGGAGGTAAATCAGCTTAAAGTCATCAGCCTTTACATATTTGAGTGTGAATTGGGTTTACACCACTTTTAGGAATATTAAAGCAGTATGATGGCAGGAGACACCAGCAATGGACTTCAAACAATGTTAATTGAATACAGTTCTTTTGGCATGACAAGCAAACACTTTAACCACTAGGCCACCCCGCCACCCCTATAATCTAGTCTGAACAAAACAAACCAGTGACTGTTATTATGCATAAGGTTCCACATCGTCTAGTATGGCATTTGATAAACCAATTTAACGTGCCTGACCACCCTATCCATGGAGTTGCCTCTTGATACAAGCATATGTTGCAGGGAACCTATCCTAACATAGTTCTAAATATAATGAGCTTGCCATAGTTCAAGGAATATTTACTAAGCATGATCCTGTTTCCTTTAATTCTGAACATTAAGGCTTTGACAGGGCCTCCTTGCACAAATGCACGGTTTGGATGGGCACCAAAAATATTGACATTCGTCATGGAATTTATTAATTTTATCAATGGTTATAAAAATGAATTTTTTGACAGTTTATTATTTGTTTGTTATTGTTGATCAAATCCACACTTGGCAATATAATGATAATCGCCTGAAAATAATGGAGTCTGGACTAGATAATCTTGTGATTAATATTATGAGAAATGATCCATGCTATTGGGGTACAACAGTGGGGCCTGATACCAAACCAGGATCCTCATGGGTTGGACCTTTATTGTTGCCGTTTCAAGAACTGATTTATCGCGTCATTTCACATTAAGTTTGACATGTAACTGTGTCACTTGTACAGAGTAAGTGTACCCTAATAGTCATACTAGTATGAGGGAGTGAATATGGTTTGAGTCACAGAGAGCAATATTCCAGAATAGGTTTTACACATTGTACCCGTGTTGGGAATCAAACCCAGATAGAATGCATAACAACCAAACACCTTAACACCTAGGCTACAACCCTAAACACACAATACATTCTTCTAGAATCCCACATAACGTTCTACACAGTGATGCAGAAGAAAAGCAACTACATGTATCATCCTCAGTTATCCAGGGTAATCATGGTAATACATCTCCATTCCATAATGACAAATACCCTGGACCCAATCACTGCACGTAGCGGCGTCTTGATCCAGATTCGAATAGAAAGACGTTAAATTACTTGCATGAGGCGCAGGTGCAGGCATCACAACATAAGCAAACTTTTGTTGGAGAATGGGTCCTGACACTGTCCACAATGTCACGATAGAGACATAAACAATACACTGGATAATCTGGGATATATATCTATGTAAATGTGAGAGCATCTCTAAAACTATTCATTGATTTTGTTCCTGCACTCACCTTACAGTGTTATATATAGGGCTTATCTTTATCATGTTTATACGCCAAAGCCAATTTATTACCTAGAATACATTTTGCCATATCAAATGCAGCAGCTTACACCAAGACCATATATTATTAGCCAACTCTTCAGTAACTGACTGGCCAGATGGCACTATCACATGCAGCTTTTCAGAAACACTAAAATAATGGCAAATGCAGATTGACGGGTAATTGATGACACCTGATGCTTACCGATGACAAACCAGAAGAAATGAGTAGATAACAATTCACAAATGATTATCTTCATCAATGTAGTGAAGAATACCTTCATGACCACCATTTCAACATGTACTTGTTATGACTGTCCGGGTTGGAAATTAAGCATGAAAGTCAAGGAGCCCTAAAGATAAACATGATAAAGAGATCACAAATTCAATACATGCTACAGAAGCAACTTCAATTTGTAAGACTGACTGTATGAAAACTTTTTCTCACTCAGATCCCTAATTCCAATTTCAATACCTCCCAGCTTTGAGATGCTGCTAAACCCTACATGAGGCATGTCAGGTGAACTTTCCAATTGGGGTGCATGCTTCCAACTTCTCAATAATGATGAAGCATGAGAAGCTGCTGTACCATGTTTACTATCGCAAAAACAAATTAAACACGCAATTCCACATGAGGGCGGGAGTTGGATTTAACCCCGCTGTTAACAGTATTCCACTTACATCAAGATGTGTCAGCTTGGTGAGGTCACTGACCCCTAAACAACTCATATGACCCACTACTTCTGAACCATATGGACCTAAGGCAAATTATTTTTGCTCATCATTTCAAAGGTAATGGGTAATCTAACACCAATGTATTCAAATCAATTGGAAGGTCTGTGAATATCATGTATTTTTATGTCTAACAAAGCTCTACTTCATTAATAATTCACCAACACCAGGATGCCAAGAGATTTCTGTATAACAAAATCACCAGCTGATGTGATGATCTGGTGAAAATACCTAATCCTACATCACCTGCTCTAAAATTACCACTAGCTTGAGGTTCAATTCAAGTTAAATATAGTTGGCTCACAAAATCACACCCTACATCAGCACATGAGGTTTGAAAAACAGGAGGTCAAGCCTAAAACCGAACACAGTAAAACATTAAATTAATGGGCCATCAAAGATACTGTGAATTCCGACCTCTAGTCAGAAATGTTAGTGGACCTACCTTAGAAATTTCTAAATTAATCAGCAAATTGCAACGCAAAGACTGTAGACAGTCACCAAGGCTCAATATAATTTTTAAGCAACTGAGTATTTACCCATGGTATCATTCACATTGGGTATTTAATATATTTTTACTCTTATGGGTCCAGTCTATTAGGCATTTATAAACAGAGCTGACCTATTATAAAATAATTCTGCCATAAATTCTGATTCAGACGACTCATTATTTGCATATGTCCATGTGCAGCTGCAAGCATGTCACATCACAAGCTCAGTGATATACATGGCTTAGTAACACGAACAACTGAGACAAAAGTGACTTTGTGCATTATTCTCTGCTGTGAGTACATGTATTTTGATGCCTGCATTCAATCAGTAAATTATGATATAGAAATACAGGTATGCTAACTGCAAAGGCTTCATTGGGTTTTGGATATTTCTCATGCATATTTCTACACAAGCAACTCAAAATTAATTGGGTAATGGTGATTTACTGAGTATTTTTACACAAATATGCAGCTTATCTTGAGCTCTGAGTCACAATTACAGTGTTACAGTGTCCTTGCCAAACTGCCCAATAGGTATCAAAGGACTAGTAGAAATTTGCCATTTTCAATGGTTTTACTATATGTTTTCATAAGGACTAGTGGACTAAAAATGTATTTCATAATTTACAGTATGTAGAGGATTCTCAAATCAATATACTAAAGATTAAATACTCAACGAATTTCTAAAGCTGCTGTATCATTCTTGAGACAAAAACCTGTTGGAAGTCCTTCTATACATATAATACAGGTCAGTCTAGAACAGAAAAAATACTAGGTTTGACAAAATCTGTAGTCTGTAAGCAGGGATTTATCAATATAGGTGCCCCTGGCAGGCAAACTAGGAAAATATTGAATTGAGTGAGAGAGTGAGTTTGGGTTTACACCGCTTTTAGCAATATTCCAGCAATATCACGGCGGGGGACACCAGAAATGGGCTTCTCACATTGTACCCATGTTGGGAATCGAACCCGGGTCTTCGGCGTGATGAGCGAGCGATTTAACAACCACCTGACCGCCCCTGAAAATATTGAAAATGAAATGTGTATTCTCTTAAAAAGTGGGATCTTGTTGACATAATTTTTAAGGTGTTTAATAGGTCTGCAACGAATACACTGTGAGACGAATACGATTCGTATCACGAATATAGGGTAACGAATATGAATAGCAATTCACGAATACAATAACAAGTCAGCAGTTGATGCATTATTTGTTGTAATCAGTGAAACAATGACAACATAAATTATTTGACATGGTTTGTTAATTATTAATATATTATACATTTATATACTGCACTTATCCAGGAACTAGTATCTGCACAAATGCGACAATGACCAGTGACCACAATACTGTCAAATTAAATATTATGAGTGTTGCCTTGTAAAGACATCTATGCATATAATATGTTCTTATGGATATTTTTAGGTACAGGGTATGAAAATGCACATGACTGCATATTCATAAATATTTGATTCTTGTGGCAACGAAAAACAAATTCAATTCATCAATGGATACGGTTCGGTAACATATGGTAACAGCCCTAATGTTTTAACAATGTATAGTAACACTGCATTCAATACAATAATGTAAATAAAAACCATAAAAACCACTTTAATGGTCCTATTATCATTGAATTACAACTCAACAAACCATCACAGTTTAACTACAGACAAACACCGTTGTTTTGAACTTTGATGTGTCGAACTTAGTGTGCATTCCTTCTTTATTAATCCTTTCGGTTTAGTCGAACCTCGGATAACTCGAAACAATGACGTAGGTCCCTTCAACTTTGACACAACGGTGTTTGCCTATATTTACATTACTGTGAAATTTTAAATTCACATTTGGGAATTTTTACTGACATTTAGTCATCTAGATAAAACCCTGGCTGTGTATCCTTGAGACGTTGTGCAAACCTGGCAGAACTACTTCTTTCTTCCAAAACAATCTTGTTGCATTACACAAACCACTGGTCGGAAAGGACCCAGGAACAAGTTCCATTAACCCTGTCACCTGACATCTTCCCAAAGCAAGGGAGTTAAATGACTTTAAAAGTCCTTGAAAATGCTGAACAGGGCTGGAATTTCTGGCCACCATCGTAGCACCACCAGTGGCTATTACAAGTTATGTCCATACTTTGTCCTTCCTACTGACCAATCAGCTTCCACCTCTCAAATCACTTGCCTTTGCCTCAAATATAATGGTGTTACGCAGTGAAGACGATCTGATCATGGGTCTTTCTTCGCGAAGTGCATCATCACTTCGATTAAATATATGAAAAGATTTTGAAAAATATCTGTTGATGCTAAGTTGTCAGTTCACATGCTTTGCAAATCCTGCACTCGGCTGAAATCTGCACTGCTGTCTATGAACTGAATGTTGATTCATTACGAGATTTTGATCGGACTATGCCACAGGAAAATGACCTTAGGATATAAGTAAATATGCATTTCCAACATTTTACAAAATCTTTAGGATTTTGGGGAACCCAACTTCACATGTGGCTCAAAGTACTGTGAAAAATGCTGCGAAGTAATGTGAAAAAGAGAGAGAGCTAAAGACAAAACTTGACTGATACTGCATCCTGTGCCCTACAACCAATATTCTTATTCATCAGGATCATGGGCTGGTGATGGTCAAGAAAAGTGAGTTGCCATTCAAAAACAAGCCTAGCTGACCCTTTCCTGGTTGTTCAATCTCTTAAAAAAATTGATTTTTTTAGAATGAAACCTTTGAGTGATGATCCAACAAACCCTCTATAGGAGGTCAAATTAGGTGATATTTCTCATCTACGAGGGGTGTTCATTAAAGATTTCCCCTAAACCACTTAGGGTTATCATATTTGGTTGAAATTTCACATGTGTAATGATACATGTATCTATTGGTTATGTCTGAATTTGCATCACCCAACTATTAATCTTACCACTTTTACAGGTGTTATGATCAAGTAGGGTGTGACAATGGAGCCAGTAGAATACCGAGCAGTGATTAAGTTTTTATATTTGAAAGGTCGCACACCAAAAGAAACTTTCGATGAAATGAAAGCAACTTATGGGGACTATCCATCAAGTGGGGACCGCCATTTAGGCAGACCGACGTATAACTGTTCGCCAGTTAGCACAAGATGTCAAGATCAGTGTAGGGTCTGTGGAAAAAATCATCCATGACAATTTGAGCATGCATAAGGTGTCTGCACGATGGATTCCCAGGCTGCGCACACCTTTCCAAAAGCAGGAACGAGTCAATTGCTCAAAGGATCTTTTGGACATGTGCCAAAAAAAACAGGCAAACTTTTTTGACAGACTTATCACACAGGATGAAACATGAGACTAAAGATCAGTCGATGCAATGAAAGCATGTAGAATCACCACCCCCAAAGAAGGCATGTGTCCAACCCTCTGCAGGCAAGGTCATGCTCACGGTGTTTTGGGACCAGCACGGAGTAGTGATGATGGATTTCTTGGCAAAGGGTACCACAATTACAGGAGCTTATTATGCTTCACTGCTGCGGAAATTGCTGGAGGCTATCAAGCTTAAGAGGCGTGGCATGCTGACCAAGGGTGTCCGTCTCCTGCAAGACAATGCTCTAGTACACAACTCTTATGTTGCCCAGACAGAAGCGCGATCCTGTGGCTATGAAATCCTTTCACATCCTCCTTACTCTCGACCTTGCACCATCTGACTTCCACCTCTTTCCAACCATGAAGTCATTTTGAAAGGGAAAACGTTTCACAGATGATGAAACAGATTTCTGAAGTCAAGTCCTGGTTTGAGACGCAAAATGAGGGCTTTTACAAGCGAGGTCTCCATAGTTGCATAAAACGATGGAAGAAGTGTGTAACTCTTGGTGGTTCCTATGTGGAGAAAGACTAATACCTATGCCAAGCTTCATTCCACTAGGTCCATCGGAAGTGGGTCAGGGGAAATCTTTAATGAACACACCTCGTACCAATCAGCATTTGCATTTGCAGTGGGGCGACACACCAATCATGATTTATTACTGCTCGATACAAGCAGTGAAAATATGTCATGAAAACATAAATATTTTCACCCATTGCGCCATACTTGACACTGTCAACTGTAAGTCATCAGTGTGCCAGGTATTTGGCCACCCTGTCTATGAAAGAGAAGGCTTACCCACCACATGCCACAGTGCACATGCCAGTTTTGTGATAAATATCAGATCACAAGAAAGAAATCGTGATACGTATCAGATCGCAAGTTGGTGTATCGTCCTGGCCCTAATCAGCATCCAGGTGTTTAAATTCTCAGTACGAGAGTGAAGCCTTCAGAGCAGCAGAAGATTTCTCTATCTCGAAAAAGAACATAAACAGACAGTTCTGAAAGAAAAGGTAATAATAGCTGAGCTTTAAATACTGTGGATATTTTACACACTGTGCTGTGGCACAGCAGTATGATATCTCTACACCCTAATAAACGATGTATCCAATATGTGTACTTTGTCAGTTTTCATTGGTTAAATTCAAAATTTCCCAATAGAATTCAAGGGCAAGAAAGCAGAAAAACGGACACCTGCCGACATTTTGGTACGGGACGTACATGAGCTGATTCTTTTGTGACGTTCTCTTACTTTTTCAGGCACCATTTTTGTCGCCTTGCTAAAATAACAGGGGGTTTGAGGGCTTGCCCCCCACACAATAGCTGGAATGATTTCATATGTAAATGTTTATTGTTAAATTACCAAAGTAGATACAAAATATATGTTCGCTGAAATGTGGCTCTGATGGATGTCAGTGATGAGGTTGTCGCATGTCATTATGGAACTTATAATTTTGAGTACTTTTTCAATGTTCCAATTTTCGACGTTTATGCATATATTCAATTTCAAGGTTTAATTATATAAACCAAACAAGGGTAATTTTTTCTGCTTATTAGGGGCTTTATCGCCCTATGTTTCAAATAATGGTGCTGCCGTGTGCGGCTTTATTAGTAGCACAAAACAAACATGGCCGATAGGTGTCAGGTATAATGCATGTGCACCGAATTCAAGCATCATTCATTTAGATTGGGATTGCTCAGGGTTCACACAATGCGACTTGATATGCAAATCCTTCTTGTGTGAGAAAAGAAGGATGGTCTGGTATTTGCTTAGGTATTTGAATCTAGGGACAATATAAATCTGACATTTGGGTTATGACAAGGCCCCCTTTACATACATGCATAATTTGGAACAGCATGCTTACCCTTTGATAATCAGGTGCACAAATTGTTGAAAAAATCCTCTTATTGGTGACTTGAAAAAGGGGTACATGCAGTCAAAATATGTTTCACAGAGGGCCACAAAACACAAGCTGACATATATTGTGCCTTCAAAGAAACCTTTACACTGGACAGTAGAAACTGAATGGTTATTTCCTTGATAAGTTTGAAATTTCCTTTATGTTATATGCACACTTAATGCAGTCATGGTTTAACTTTTGGACATACAAATCTCACAAAGTACAAATCACAGTGGGTACATGTTACTTGGTTACAGAACACAAGTATTGCATATATTCTGTGAGGACCGTTGACACACGAAGACTTTAAAGGAGGATTTACATAAAAGGCAGATAAGTGAGTTTGGTTTTACACCTCTTTTAGCAATATTTCAGTATAATCATGGTGGGGGACACTGTACCTATGTGGGAAACTGACCCTGGGTCTTCTGCATGATGAACGAACGCTTAACCACTAAGACACCCCACAAAAAGCAGATGATATCAAACTGAATACAAAATAATCAACTTTGAGGATATTTACTACATCTTTGAGCATGCTGTGCAAGTTATTTTGAGGACAGGTATCGTGTTCCCTTGAAACCAGTTTATTAATGACCCAAATGTGATGTCTATCAATATCAAGGCCTTCAGTCAAGTTCAGGTTAGACACCTTTATCAGATAAACCTGAAAAAAATATCCTGTTAAATTGCTTGCTTGACATAATCAAAGACGATGTACATTACTAGGGACTAGATGCAACGAATTATATATCCTGTACTTAACACCAGAAAAATATCCTAGAACCAAAAAGTCCAATTTTGACAGAATGAGAGTAATGCAAACCATTATCTAGTCATAGACATGTGAAATATCATAACAAATATTATATGTCCATAAGACATCGGGGTCATGACAATTGTTTGGTGATATCTTTTTCTTACTATCAGATTAAAACGTGATTAATTCACAAAGAGGAAGTGGTATCTTGCATTTGCTGCGGAAATTCTGTTGTGTTACTTCGAACAAACGCAAAGCTGCTATAATTAGACCATTCTCAAACGTCACAGACACAACTCATCTGGTTGTTTTCAATCTTAAATGCAGAAATAGTTCACGTGTTTGATTATGTTGTGAGTCTGTACTTCGATTTCATCGCAAAACATCAGTTTGCACAAAAACTGCATTATCCCGTGTGTTTTGACGTACGGTATGGCGATCGAAAAAGAGAATAATCGGCGAGTTCCGGGCAACAGACGAACGAGTTAATGCATGCTTTTCCAGTTCACTGCACGGTTACACTAAGGCGAAGGACAGAATAATACCCAGACGACCGAATCATACAATAACTGCACATGAGAACCAAAAATACAACACTGAAGCACATTCACTTACAGTCACACACCACCATCGGCATGGAGCAGTTGTCAACTCTGAAATCTCGCCTCCGCCCCACGTGACGATATCTTCGCGCCCGCATCCGCGAGAGGTCGCCATGACCTTATTTATAGCAGACGAAGTTCCTAGACAATCGTGAATAAATTACTAGACTTGTTGTAGCAACGATCATCAACACTACTGTTTGAGGTATAGCAATTATTTTCAATTACTTTGATTTGTTCTCAATATTAGTTCCTTGTTTAACCTATTTTTTGCTGTCATTTCGAGAAAAAAAAACGTGTTTGTATAATATATTACTATCTACAAACATAGTCATGTTTGTAAATTAACGATTTCGAAATAAATTTTTATCAATGAACTGCGCATGAATTGAAGTAACATATTATTTTCAGAGGGCAAACTTAAATTAATTTGCCAAAAAATATTGGGGAAATGAACCTGATCATGTCAAATATGATCAAATATGCCTTACTCCTAATATGGGCAACGTGAGCAACACTAAACAAATAGTGCTATAATGTCTTATAAAAACAACTTTTTTCGGTGTTTTGCTACTAACCTGATAAAAACGACATTTTCATTTATCATCCAAAACTGCCTTCCACAGGAGATATCGATTGTGTATGATTAAGCAATATTTCCTAGGAGATATCACTACAATGAAATTGCACCACAATACTACGGTGGCCCATACCCGACACTGGTGAGATCATTTTTCACTGTATGCCTCTATATTTTATCTGGCGAGATCATTTTTCACTGTATGCCTCTCTATTTTGCCAGATACTTTTCGTTTCAAATTGGCATACCACGTGTGACCAGAATTACTTCCAGACCAGTGCCCTGGCAATCGACAGGTTGGAGATTGTATCCTAAGATTGAACTTTGATTCTAAAGTATGTATCACCTGCTTGATGAGCCATTAGCAGAGAATTAGAAGTGCTGATTGGGTACTACGCCGGGGCTAATTCTCACATAATGACAAATGAAAAGTCACTCACACATACACAGCTACCTCACACACGTTGACCACTGCATGGTTACTCACATAATTATACAGTGTTCATAGTCACTCACAATAGGCCTATATAGAGTGAACTGTATAGTCACTCAAATACATTGACCACTGTGTCATGTCATATGTCATGTCATAATTTTTTTATCATGTATTGAAAAGGACAATCCCCCGAGAGCTTAATTTTGCCACATATAGTCAATTTACTGGGACATCACTATGGCAACGGTGTCCATAGCTTCCATATATTTGCAAACCCCAGGGCCACCGTACAATACCATTGAAGCGTCATCGGTTACCATGACGTCACACCCAAATGACATCAATAAGCCACTGAATCGGTGTAGTACTATTTACACAGAGGACACTGGTACAAACTGAAAAAAAGTTGGAAGAATGAATTTGGATGGTAAACAGAATCGCGGCATGCCCCGGAGTTAAGCGTTTGTCGACTCATGTTACTATTTTTGATATCAAAAGCCACTCGAATAGGATTTCTCTATCTTTTCCCTTATTCTTTGGTGGAAACCAAATTAAACCAAAGTGGTCCGTATATGATTAACAAAATCGAGTTAGTACAAAGACACACCAAGCATGTTAGACTATGTGTGTAATGATAATTTAACGCACAATCCTTTGATGACGTAATAAAGACTGCATTGTCATGTAATGACGTCACAGCCGATCACAATGTTGACTGTTATCCCAACCATACGGTTTCCAATATAATAGATAGTTATACAATGTGAATAATACGTAGATTATTACATAACGAAGCGTGCTGTATTTCACGATGAAACATTGTTCTATCATGACGTCATTTCTGGAGATTTGAACATGCGCTCGCAACTTGATGACGTCGTAAATAGGACGCGTTATTTTTTAGAGGACAATATCTATAGAGTTGTTCCTCATAGATGTAGCCGGACAGCATAGATGTAGCTGAACGATCGTACCCAATAGTGGGAGAGATATGACAATCGGTATTGGGAGAAAAGGTGCTAATAATCGACGCGAAAATCGTGAGAATACCGAACTTAATCTCCCTGTACATAAAATGGAGTTGACCGACATTGCCGAGGTCGGATTGTATTCTGGGAGTCATCATTATTGAAATACTGGTAAATGTTTTTAAAGCTTGTAGGATTTTTTGACATCCTTAATAAGGCTGTACAAAATGTTGATATCTCGTATAAGAAATACACGACTCGTGCTCGTTGTTTATCGTACAATAAAACACTGCCAACGACCACGAGTCATTTCTTTCTTAAATAATATATTCAACTAATTCAGCTAAATCCGACTAAATATATTTAAACCTGCCGACAAAGGACAACTAGCGTATCAGAGATTTGCATTTAAAACTAGTCTGTAACCATAAAATATAACTATTAATAACAATACATTTTAACAACGGACTCTGAATCACCAGCAACCAAATTTAGGCCATCATGTGGGACTTACGGTACACAAGCTACCTACACGGTTCCCCAGCAGGATTTAAACCATCTCTTTAGTCACTGGTGATTATTGACAAATTATAGCCTGAAATTAAAACAAACAATTATCCTGCGATTAAGACACTGGTACATAAAAATACACTGAATGACGTAGGCTATAATTGAAAGATAAGAAAACATCATTACAAAATAGAGACATCTGAACTTCTGATTGTTAATGATGTAGTTGTGACGATACTGAACAATCTGAAAGCGTTTATCTCCAGGTATTACCCAAGTAAAAATATAAATAGATGATATTTATGTTTTCTTGTCAAATAACTTACCAGTATTTATTTCATTGAGCGACCTGCCAAAGTTAATTATTTTGTCATGTGAAAATGTCGACTGTGTCAGGTCACGAGATGAGTTAAACATGTCATCTGACAGGTAAACACTCATCTTCACGACCTTACAAAAGTGAGGGGCGGTCGGGTAGCCCATTTCTGGTGTCCCCCGCCGTGATATTGATGGAATATTGCTAAAAGCGACGCAAAACCATACTCACTCATTCACTTACAATAGTGTCGTTGAATTCCAGCATTATGTGTTATTTCATTTGAGTGGGATAACAGTTATTCTATTATATAAGATATTTACGCGCTACATCGCAAAGAACAGTGAAGAAAAAAAGCGTGCTTTATTTCACGATAAAACAATGTTATCATGACATCATTTCTGGAGATTCGAACATGTGCTCGCAACTTCATGACGCTGTAAATAAGATGACGTTATCTTTTAGAGGGAAGTGTCTACTGAGATGTTCTCCATAGATGTAGTTGGCCACCGCAGATGAACGCAATGGCCGAACTATGCATTCAAAAGTGTGAGAGATAAGACAATCTGTATTGGGAGAAAATGTACATAGAATGGACGTGAAAATTCTGTACATTCTATTAACATCGTTGAAGAGGCTGTACAATATATTGATACGTCATGATTTATTTTCCCTGCAGTGTTTTATTGTACGATGATAAACAACTCCCACTCGTCGTTTATTTCTTAAGTAATATTCACAATGTGATGTCATACGCCAACAGTGCTATAGACTCGTGATATAATTACAACGCGTACGCAGAATACAGATTTTATTAACTTGTCGATACGGGCTACCGAATACCGACTCTGTCTTTGATCTAATATATGTCTACATTTCATTTTTGTAGCACAGAGCATTTATTATGCATACGAGAGGTGCCTAAAAATACTACGGATGGCTGAGACCCACAACGAAGAATGTTAAGTACACCCTTAACAGTTCGCATGTACTAAGTACAATACATTCTATGTTGCATTTGGACCAAATGCACAAACCAACAGCATATTGATGTTTCTTTGTTATTTAATTCCACTCAGCAATTTTCGAGCTATATGATAGCGGTCTGTAAATAATCGAATCTGGACCAGACAATCAAGTGATAGACATCATGATCGGAGATGATCCAAGATCAGATCAGGAAGACCTTCAACTGCACCACATAGTCAATACAGTGGGCATCTCTCATGAGAGAATTGAGAACATCCCGAGGAATTAACAGGGCGTAACATAGGTTAACCATCTCTCGTGAGTATTTACGGCGTTTTGAAGCAGCTATAGTCTGTCTCCCAGACCCTGGAGAATAAATGAAAACATAAACCCAATTCAAGCATAGAATGATTTGACAAGTCTAGAAAATAAGCATTGTTCTGGTCTTCATTTGGATTATATTTTTATTTTGTAGATATATTTTGAATAAGAAAACTTAATTTCTGGGACTAAATGTTAATCTCAAGCAGACCCAGCTGATTGTTTTGAGCGAATTGTAACCATGGGTTCACCGCCATCAGTCAGAGACTAAACAACAGTCAACGCAGTAGAAACATCAAACGTCTCCTGCTCCAAAGAGGCTATAGTCTGTTGAAACAGTTGGCTAGGGGATGGCTTCGGGCTTTTTTGGATTCCAAAGGAATCATACTGGTGGACTACCTAACGAAAGGCCAGACCATTAGCGTTTGATGTTATGCTAATCTGCGTGAGAATATGAAGGCTAAATGTCGTTGTTCCACAGAACAATGCACCTGTGAACAAATCTGTTGAAGCCATGCTTGCAATGCATAACTAGGCTTTGAACTCATTGAACTTCCTCCGTATTCACCAAATTTGACACCGTCCGATTTACACCGCTTGAAGAAGGAACTGTCTGGCAAACATTATGCATTATTTCTGATGTTGAGGACTTGTTCACGCCACCGGGAGGTAGCCTTCTACACTGGCGTGATCCGGACTGGCAGGCATCGTTGGCAGAAGTGTGTCAACCTCGGAGGAAATAACATTATTAGTAACCAACTCCATCAACGCAGGTCATAGTCAGGCTTCGAACTGTTCAACCACCCCTCGTATATGTGACTTGCCCCTGATTGTTGTATGTACAATGACAGTTTGTCTTTACACGCAATCTACCGGTCTTCAGGGGCTTTCAGCTTAGGGTATATACACAACTAATATAATGGTTCATGTAAGTCCAATATAAGATGCCCAATCAGAATGGAATATATTTAAGACTTTTCTTTCATATTCAAATAGTCAGTTAGCTCGTCTGTACATGTGTCTGCAAGCTTGCTGTTGCTGCGGAAAACAACATTCATCCATTCAATCGTTCCATGGCGCACCTCCACTAATCACGTCCATGTGGCTGTGTGTACACATACCTCGTACATACTGTAGGTTTAAGGGTTCTAAAGACGTGTCCTGTGTGCAGATATATCTGGTTACTCACTATAACGAATGCTGAAGCCTTCTAACACAGACTGGTTCATGACAGTATTGCCTTACGTCACCTTTACTAAATATACGAGTATCCGGATCTACTCAGTGATCTATTTCGATAAAAACCCGCTTGGATCATGCATTCGCCAAAATTCATCTCACAAGGAGCGGTAATAATCTTTGCAGTTTTAAGGATTTGACCATCCAAATAAAATACAACTCACAAATCGCATTTTCACATTGAAATATGAATGTACTTTGAACAAACTACATACCATAAACATAATTATTACACCATTTTCAGTATACTGTTCCACAGTATGATGTCAATCCGTGTTTTGTTTGTTTACATGTTTGTTGTTTAACGCGGCGTGCACTCAGCAACATTCCAGCTGTATGAAGGCGGTCTGTGAATCGTGTCTGGATCATACAATTCAGAGATTGATATTATGAGCAACAATACACCCAATCATGGTACGCAATGAAATCATTCTCGAGCCTGACCACCCAGATCCGCCTCTTACCACAAGCATATGGTTGCTGGGGACTTATTCTGTACCCTGAATCCAAACAGGGCGCTCCTCAGACACCTGAAGATGTTAACAACAAGCAACACAGTTTGTTTCACAGTTTGGAATGGCTGTCTCCATCACCTGTGACAACCGACGGTTGGAAAGGGAAACTTGACCGTTTTATAATAATGGACATCCTCGAAAGCCTGGAAATATTGCCAGGGCAGAACCAGCCCTGCGTTAACGAAACACGCTGAAGGTGCAAGGTTGTTCTTTGTATATATAGGCTGCTATACAGTTGGAAAACAACCATAGCTTTGGTCCCTCATAAACATCAGGACGCCTATTGTTTCTTGTCCACCCTCTACTGACTAACCATATCCTGTGGTCAGGCTCGCTGACTTGGTTGCTGCATGTCATCGTATCCCAATTGCGTGGATCGATGCTCATGATATCAATCACTGGATTGTCTGGTTGTGTGTGTGTGTGTGTGTGTGTGTGTGTGTGTGTGGGTGGGTGGGTGGATGTGTACCAGTCCGGACTGATGCCGATTTCTGTTAGCACACTGAGATACCATGCTGCAGTTTCACATGAATACTAGTACCCCACTCAGACACAGTATACTGACTCCAAGCCGACCAGTCCTTGTTTTAGCCCCTTAATGCCGAGCGCCAGACTGGGTAACAACAAGTCACATCTTTTCACGTCTTTTGGTATGACACGGCAGGGGATCGAACTCCGGACCTTCCGCTCTCCAGAGGACTCTCTACCACTAGACCACAGAGGCGAACATTATGCCTAAGGAAATTTGTTTTTCCATAATGAGGAACTCAACAGCAAGGAACATTATAAATACAGATATATAATGTCAAATATATTATCATTGCTTGTGTTGAACCCGTTTAGCTTTTCAGACTGATATATTGGTTGAGAGGTGAGGTGAAATGGGGTTTAACGTCGCGTCCAAGATTATTGCACTTATATAGCGACGTGCATGCACGTGTATGTGTGTGTGTGGCTGCTTGTACTAGTCCGGACTGATGCCGATTTATAGTGCTAGCACACTGAGATACCATGCCGCAGATTAACATGAATACCCCACTCAGACACAGTATACTGACCCCGAGCCGACCAGTCCTTGTTTTAGCCCCTTAATGCCGAGCGCCAGACAGGGTAACAACAAGTACCATCTTTTAACGTCTTTTGGTATGACGCGGCTGGGGATCGAACCCCCGGACCTTCCGCTCTCCGGGCGGACGCTCTACCTTTAGACCACGGAGGCGGTCATATTGGTTGAGAAGACTGACACTATTGGTATAAACTCGGAAAATGTTTGTTTAAGTTTTCAGTACATGCAGCGGTCTTCCAGAAAGTACATGTTCATTTGTTTTAAAGCCATATCCAGCTATATGACATAGGTTCGTAAGTAATCGAGTCTGGACAGGACAATCAAGTGATTGATATCATGAGCATGGATCCACGCCATTGGAATACAATGACATGCATCAACCAAGTCAGTGAGCCTGGTCACCTGATCCTGTTTATCGCCTCTTACCAAAGAAAGGGTTACTGAAGGCCAATTCTAACCCACATTTTCATATGCAGTGAATACATTTAGCATTTCACTTGATTTTTGTTGTTTAATATTCTTCTTTTTTCATAGTAGATGTCCACATTTACATATCAATATATTTGTGTAAGTTTGTTACGTTATAAGTGTTCCATTATTACTACCTACTTTACCAATTGAAATATGATTCCGTTAGCTTAAATATGAACAATAATGATGAAAATCGTCAATAGGATATATTACAATTAAGTACAAAACACACAGAGTATTTCTCAAATAAATAAGAAAACTAAGTTCATTCTAGTAATTAATCTTCTTCTGGACAACCATAGACATTCCAATGCATTTATATATACATATAATTATACAACAATGTACGATAACGACCTCAATCCTCCCCCACACCCATACTTGAATCACGATTGTACGATAAACCCTGTACCAACCCTGACAAGGATAGGTTCTAGTCATTTAACGCCTTTGACACTAAACTTATAAGGTTATTACAATTTACGTAAAAAGTTATTACATTTTACCGCAAGTTGAGATTATTACAATTTACGTCAATTTTTATTACAATTTGCGCATTACAATTTACGTCAAATTTTATTACAATTTACGTTGTTATTACAATTTACGTCAAAATTATTACAATTTGCTGCAAGTATTACAATTTACCTTTTTATTACAATTTACGTCGTAACATGGCCTCCTTGACTCAGATGGCACAATTTCCTGATTTAGTCAGCAGTTGTCTGGCAATGGTGGGTTCGAATCCTATATTTGTCCTGATAATGATTCTTGGTTTGTCTGCACCATACCATGCACATGGGTTTCACCACACTGGTTCTTCCGAATTAAACTTACAGCTTGTGATATAATACTGTGTAAACACTAACACACTCACTATGAAACATAATCCATAAAACACTCAAAATTGAATTGATAATTAAAAGTTTTATTTCCAGCCTGGCCACACAGCACACATGTTACAAATCGTATTCCTTGTCAATATCCTCTAGACACACATAAACATGAAGTCAATACATTATAAAAAGACAAAAATAAAATTACAATACTTACAAAAAATGGATGGGATTATCACTGTTAGCACCAGAAACAGTGGTTTGTTTGTGTCCAGGACTGTAGAGAAATGTTTAAGTAAAAGTGCATTCCAAATTTAACTATTGAAATGGTTACCGTCCTTCCCCTAATGACTGACTTTAAATGCATTTCATTAGGCCGCAAAAAATATATAATTAGATTACATGTGAGGCACGCATGTTATGTATTTTTATTTTTTTTGAACAAACTGTTCAAGACATCTGTGAACATAAACACTTGTGAATCACATGAAGCATGAATGTTTGGTAGTAGTGAGTGCGTGGTGTATTTCATCAAGTAAAGAAAGAAGGCACCCAGATAGTGATTTTCTTTATCTGTAGGTACTTGGGGGCTATACCATGATGTGAAGCAGTGAAGGGGGCAACAAAAGAAACCTAATGACGTATATTTATTATGGCCTCACTGAAAATAGTTTACAGACTGGACAGGAAGAAAAAATATTCTGTAAACTAAAATTTTAATGTCATCGTTGAACCAATCATTAAAAATAAATTCAAGTAACAAGTGAAACATATTCAAACGACCCGGGTGTTGTTCTGCAAATGAAATCAGCATTGCCAGGTGCTAGAAGAGTATAATGCTGACAGTTATAAGGACACCCGCTGGTAGGAAGATTTCACACAGATGTATCACGCCTCTGTTCATGGCTTGCAACACTTAATACAAGCCAGGTTATGTACATTAGATACCAACACAACTGGTCAACATGTAGCTGCAGTTGACTATCTCAGTGCTGC
This sequence comes from Haliotis cracherodii, assembly GCF_022045235.1. Classification (NCBI taxonomy): domain Eukaryota; kingdom Metazoa; phylum Mollusca; class Gastropoda; order Lepetellida; family Haliotidae; genus Haliotis; species Haliotis cracherodii. Next base: position 53,827,869 of record NW_027266297.1, read on the forward strand.
TCTCTACACACAACTTAGATTTTGACTTGTCGCTACACACCGCTAGGGGCGTCCCACTGATCCACACGTCAAAATATACATTGATTACAGGAGCAGCACAGAGATTTGGTTACCACAGCTGGTAAGTACTGACCCCTCACAGATCAGTCATGGCACAATGACTATCATACATCTATGTTAAAGTATAGGAGATATGTTTGTTGTGTCATCGCAACTGTCTGTGAGAGGGTACAGGACAAAAAACAAATAAGCTATTTCATGAACAGACATATTTGTCATCAATTACAGTATTCTGTTTCCAAAAGAAGACAGATTTCAAGCTTCCAGAAAAAATGACATTTTATGAGTATTGTGTATGCTGCCTTGGGTCACTCAGTCTTTGAAAGGTTTAGCGATCAGGACAATGTTTTCTGGTGTGAGGTGGTGGTCGATGTACTCCCTTAAGTTGCTGTCCATTTGGTATTGTTGGAGGTACTTGATGCGTCCGTAGTCTATGAGGCGCTTGCACCGTCGCCCAATTTCTTCTCTCTCAGTCTCACTCAGCTTCAACCCAGACCTGGAAGGAAAGAAACAATCATGACTTGTTCATGACCTGTTGGATATACTCATGACTAGTTCATGACCTGTTAGATATACTCATGACTTGTTCATGACCTGTTAGATATACTCATGACTTGTTCATGACCTGTTAAATATACTCATGACTAGTTCATGACCTGTTAGATATACTCATGAATTGTTCATGACCTGTTAGATATACTCATGACTTGTTCATGACCTGTTAGGGACACTCATGACTAGTTCATGACCTGTAAGATATACTTATGACATGTTCATGATCTGTTAGATATACTCATGACTAGTTCATGACCTGTAAGATATACTTATGACATGTTCATGATCTGTTAAATATACTCATGACTACTTCATGACCCGTGGGAGACACTCATGACTAGTTCATGACCTGTTAGATATACTCATGACATGTTCATGACCTGTTAGATATACTCATGACTAGTTCATGACCTGTTAGATATACTCATGACATGTTCATGACCTGTTAGATATACTCATGACTAGTTCATAACCTGTTAGATATACTCATGATTTGTTCATGACCTGTTAGATATACTTATGACTCATTCATGACCTGTTAGATATACTCATGACTAGTTCATGACCTGTTAGATATACTCATGACTAGTTCATAACCTGTTAGATATATATACTCATGACTAGTTCATGACCTGTTAGATATACTCATGAATTGTTCATGACCTGTTAGATATACTCATGACTTGTTCATGACCTGTTAGATATACTCATGACTTGTTCATGACCTGTTAGATATACTCATGACTACTTCATGACCTGTTAGATATACTCATGACTAGTTCATGACCTGTTAGATATACTCATGAATTGTTCATGACCTGTTAGATATACTCATGACTTGTTCATGACCTGTTAGATATACTCATGACTTGTTCATGACCTGTTAGATATACTCATGACTACTTCATGACCTGTTAGATATACTCATGACTAGTTCATGACCTGTTAGATATACTCATGACATGTTCATGACCTGTTAGATATACTCATGACATGTTCATGACCTGTTAGATATACTCATGACTTGTTCATGACCTGTTAGATATACTTATGACTCATTCATGACCTGTTACATATACTCATGACTAGTTCATGACCTGTTAGATATACTCACGAATTGTTCATGACCTGTTAGATATACTCATGACTTGTTCATGACCTGTTAGATATACTCATGACATGTTCATGACTTGTTGGGGACACTCATGACTAGTTCATGACCTGTTAGATATACTCATGACTAGTTCATGACCTGTTAGATATACTCATGACTTGTTCATGACCTGTTGGATATACTCGTGACTAGTTCATGACCTGTTAGATATACTCATGACATGTTCATGACCTGTTAGAGACACTCATGACTAGTTCATGACTTGTTAGATATACTCATGACTAGTTCATGACCTGTTAGATATACTCATGACATGTTCATGATGTGTTAGGGACACTCTTGACTAATTCATGACCTGTTAGATATACTCATGAATTGTTCATGACCTGTAAGATATACTAATGACAGGTTCATGATCTGTTAGATATACTCATGACTAGTTCATGACGTGTTAGGGACACTCATGACTAGTTTATGACCTGTTAGATATACTCATGACTTGTTCATGACCTGTTAGATATACTCATAACTCATTCATGACCTGTAAGATATACTCATGACTAGTTCATGACCTGTTAGATATACTCATGACTTGTTCATGACCTGTTAGATATACTCATGACTAGTTCATGACCTGTTAGATATACTCATGACTAGTTCATGACCTGTTAGATATACTCATGACTAGTTCATGACCTGTTAGATATACTCATGACTAGTTCATGACCTGTTAGATATACTCATGACATGTTCATGTCCTGTGGGAGACACTCATGACTAGTTCATGACTTGTTAGATATACTCATGACTAGTTCATGACCTTTTGGATATACTCATGACTTGTTCATGACCTGTTAGATATACTCATGACATGTTCATGACTTGTTGGGGACACTCATGACTAGTTCATGACCTGTTAGATATACTCATGACTAGTTCATGTCCTGTTAGATATACTCATGACTAGTTCATGACCTGTTAGATATACTCATGACTAGTTCATGTCCTGTTAGATATAGCCATGACTAGTTAGATATACCGTGGGAGACACTCGTGACTTGTTCATGACCTGTTAGACTTCTTTTTGCTATTTATGTTCCCTTCTTTTTTATTGGATGAATTATAACAAATATGAAGTCTAACCACACTTTCATGCTTCCTGTGAATGACACATGTTGACAGTTGATGTACAGTTCCAGCACTGGCACTGCTGTTCCATGTAACTGCCCTGAGTTGTGAGAAGAACCTCAGTTGCCTTGCATGTCACTGGAGTAGAGGACCCCCTTGTTACAGTGTGGGACCTGGCTGTTGTTTTGGACATTCGGTACCTGTGTACTCGACTACGTTATGGTACTATCAACCACTGCTCTGCGTGGTCCAGACTGGATTATTTATAGTCTGACTATATGGAATATTGGAGACCAAGGTTTCAAATAACATTTACTCATTCACTTAGGTGAATTAGGAAATGTCTTAAATAGGACGCAACAAAGTTGACTGTTTAGTAAGCAACACTTACGTCTGAGCGCTGTTGATGTCTGCTGCCTCAATGTCATGCTCGTCTGCAGTGCTGTCCCCCACATCCTCCTCTGGTCTGTCCTTCTGCTCCGGCTGCTGCTTTATGCCTGGAGGAATACAACACATGGTAAAACACATTAATAAAACATCTGACTCTTCTGTGATTTATGTAGCTCTTAGCAATATTATAAAATATGTCAAACTTAATCTTCACATTCCCTCTGCCCTACACCTACCTGTCTCCCTCCAGCCCATCACCCAGTCAACTACCTGTCTCCCTCCAGCCCTACACCTAGTCACCTACCTGTCTCCCTCCAGCCCTACACCCAGTCACCTACCTGTCTTCCTCCAGCCCTACACCCAGCCACCTACCTGTCTTCCTCCAGCCCTACACCTAGTCACCTACCTGTCTCCCTCCAGCCCATCACCCGGCCACCTACCTGTCTTCCTCCAGCCCTACACCCAGCCACCTACCTGTCTCCCTCCAGCCCTACACCCAGCCACCTACCTGTCTTCCTCCAGCCCTACACCCAGCCACCTACCTGTCTCCCTCCAGCCCTACACCCGGCCACCTACCTGTCTCCCTCCAGCCCTACACCCAGTCACCTACCTGTCTCCCTCCAGCCCATCACCCAGTCACCTACCTCCCTCCAGCCCTACACCCGGCCACCTACCTGTCTCCCTCCAGCCCTACACCCAGTCAACTACCTGTCTCCCTCCAGCCCATCACCCAGTCACCTACCTGTCTCCCTCCAGCCCTACCCCCAGTCACCTACCTGTCTCCCTCCAGCCCATCACCCAGTCACCTACCTGTCTCCCTCCAGCCCATCACCCAGTCACCTACCTGTCTTCCTCCAGCCCTACACCTAGTCACCTACCTGTCTCCCTCAAGCCCAACACCCAGTCATCTACCTGTCTCCCTCCAGCCCTACACCCAGTCACCTACCTGTCTTCCTCCAGCCCTACACCCAGTCACCTACCTGCCTTCCTCCAGCCCTACACCCAGTCACCTACCTGTCTTCCTCCAGCCCTACACCCAGCCACCTACCTGTCTTCCTCCAGCCCTACACCCAGTCACCTACCTGTCTTCCTCCAGCCCTTCCAGGTACAGGTGGCCCAGCTGCTCATGCTGCTGAGGAGCTGGAAGTCTCGGGCTGATATCCCACAGTGCTTCATGAACTCCTTGCCGACATATGCCTTCCAGGTACATCGGTGGTGGCAGCACAGCGCTATCACTACACCCGAGGGCAGCCTAGGAAGGAGGGAACATGTTATTATAATTTGTATTTGTCTTAGAGTATACAGTGAGTAAAACATATTACATGAATTGGAATCCATGCATTTATAAGACAAAAGTAGCAATAATGGCCTCCAAGCAGCGTTCAGCAACCATTTTATTATCCTCATAAATAAATTGTTCAAATATAAGTTGCCCTGGCTGTAGGGGAACACCACAGTCTGCTCTATCATTGCAGCCGCTCAGGTATAAATTATTATTTTTTTATTACAAGTCCGCAAAAATCATCTGCTACAGAATTGTCATCTAAATAATGGTGAACGTGGTAGCCCACAAGGAAATGTCACTAGTCCCTCCTGGCTAATGTTAATTTGAACCCAGTCATCCTTTAGACAATCAAGCTTGGGACCATCTTCCCGAGGCAAGGGAGTTAACTGACCTTAAAAGTCCAGTTTCCACCCTTGCCGAACTAGGCTGGAATTTCTTGGCTCTATCGTAGGCCCACCAGTGGCTATTACAAGTTATGTCCCTTCTAAGCCTCTCCTATAGACCAATAAGATTCCACCTCGTACCACTTGCATTTGCTTCAAACATAAGTGGCTCCCAGTCAAGACGATCTGATCGATAATCAAGGTCTATATTGTAATAAAATGGGTCTTACATCACAAAATGCATCAAATCACGTGAGCACCTTGATTAAAAACATGGAAAGATTTGGAAAATATCTGTTGACAGGGAGTTGGCAGTGCACATGCTTTGCAAATACTGCCATTGACCGAAATCTGCACAACAGATTACAAACCGGATTTCTATTTGGTTGCGTAATTTTGATTGGACTATGCATAGACTCTTTAGTCCAGCCAAAATGTAACTCCATAATACCAGCCTAGTTTGGCAAGGGTGGAAATTGGACTTATATAGTCAGTTAACTCTCTTGCCTCGGGAAGATGGCTTGGGACAGAGAAACACATGGATGATGAGCACTACCCATGCAGTCGGGGTCCAATGTTCGTTGTTTAACGCCTCACTCAGCAATATGCCAGCTATATGACAGTGGTCTCTACATAATCTAGTCTGGACCAGACAGTCTAGTGATTGACACAGTGAGCATAGATCTACGCAAGGCCAACCTGGGTTGCTGAAGACCTATTCTAACCCGGATCTTCATTGGTCTCTGGGTTCAATGACATCATCAGGTCACATGGGGTACTGGGGACATCCCTATGGAGGTTGCCAGGGAACAAAATGATAGTGTACTTGTAAGGAAAGTTGGAAGTCTTGAAAAATAGAAGAAAATAATGGGCATTACTTCTACAGGGCAACACTAACAATGATTGAGTGAGTATGCAGTATCCAGCAATATCACAGCAGGGTACACCAGAAATTGGCTTTACACATTGTACCCATGTCGGGAATCAAACCCGGGTCTTCGGCGTGACGAGCGAATGCATTAACCACTGGGCTACTTGACAGCCCCAACGCCAACAATGCTTGTGACAGTGTGATTAGTGACTACCTGTGTTTATGTTCTGTTCTGGGCTTCTTGGAAGGAGATTGTTCACAGGTTTGGTTGTCATCTGACTTGGGAAGTGTCTCAAGTAGACATCTCAGTGCTAGATCTAGCAAAGTGGTGAAAAACAATCCTTTTGAACCATAAGATTGAAAAGATAAACAAAAATTTATTAGTTGACAAAATCTTATTATTCATTAAACATAGCTGTGTAAAGACTGATATGACTGGCTACCTTTATATAAATATTTTTGCGACAATACAAATATATCAAATCTGGCATTTCCATCAGAACTTCACAACATTCAGTCCCTGTGGCCTTAATCAGATGTTTACAGCAATGCAATACCTTGTGAAGATCTGATCTGATGCCATATCCATAAAAAGTCATGTAAGGTCAACCCTGAGTGAATATTCACCGTCCAATAAAATGAAGGAAGCGTGGGTTCTTGAGCCAATCATATGTCGGCTTTCTGATTGATTTATTGGCTGATTTTAAAGCAATTCATCTTCATTTCTTTAACACTTTGATGACATTTTGAGGTCAACAAAAGATAACCCACACACAACATATATATTCCTTTGGTGGACTGATTGGGTGTAGAGTGCTCAAGGCCCTCAGAACCAACAGGGGGTAGAACATGTTTTGCAACAATTCAATGGTGTGGCCTTTATCCTTTATGACAGAAATGGTGGTCAGATTGCCTGGACGGTTCACCTGTTTAGATCTTCAAGCAGAGAGGAATATATCGTATGAGAGTGGAAGACGTGATATTACTGCAATTAGTACCTGTGGCTGCACCACACAAGTGTTTTCCCATAGCAACCACTGGACGGTGGTCATCTGCTGATATTGTGTTGTACTTCCCTGAAACAAAGAATCAAGACGACATGGTAAAAACGTACATTTATTCAATTTAATTCACTAGTGATATGCATACAGTGTGCAACCACTGAATTACCTCCCTTTGTAGGTCTTTAAATTGGAAATGCAGGTGGTTACAGATACAGAGGAAAGATGAAACACAAAACTCAATTAACTGTTATTTATTTACTGGTATGTGATTCACAAATGCTTTTGATTCTTGATGTTTCATCAAAATTGATGTTGATGCAATGAAGCACATATTCCTTAGAGTGGTTAATGTTAATGTTTCAGCTTCCACCGTCACTACAGATCACCAGCAGTAACACACCCACATACTTCCTGTAGAAACCCCAACAAGATATCAAACAACATGACGCACCCAGATTTAAGTGTTCAATGTCTATCCTGAGCCTCTCAAACTTGGGTCCCTGTTCTTCTCGGTGCTGGTTGTCAAGCTGAAATAGCATTTGGAATATTATGGGACAACTTTCTATTTTCTGTTACAGATTAAACTAAACCAAAGCAGAAAATAAAATAAAATAGTTTTATTTGTTTATTAATATTTATTTAATGTGCTCATCTTTGAAGGATCAGTAAAACTATGAACTATTTACTTTCTTAATAATAATTAATTAAATGCATTGTCAGGTAGTCTCTCCTCTCCGCAATCCCCCTTAAAAAAGTAAAATAAAACCTTCTCTTATATATACATATTACTGTAAAAATACTAAATGTCCTGCACTCATAATTAATCATTTTTTCCAACTAAACAAACCTAACCAAACAACTTAATAATATTTATGTCTCAAAACATTTAAATATTGAGATACCCAAATGTATATTAGCTTATTTTGAGTGCCAACACCTCCATGTCCTTACTTTGTATCGTATCGTGCCTCTGTCCACCAAGACGAAGGAAACTTTATCACACTTCTCCACCGCTCGCTGGACCCAGTGAGACAGCTGACCTGTACAAGGGACATCACACAGTGGGGGAACATTTCTACTTCAACAATAACGTAATAAAAAAGACATTTTATTCAAAAAAGGTTTTTGAGAAGATTACAATCCACTAGTGATCAGTGATCCTAGGTGACAAGGCCATACAACGATCCTTTCAAGAGTAAGATGACGATTAAACCACCTTGCCACCAACCAAAATTAAGGACATTACAAAGCCTTTTCAAAGCAATGGTCACACTTTTCTGGAAGTAAGACCCACAAATTTATTTCAAAACAGATATATTAAGACATTCTCTATTTTATTGTCAGAATGCAAATCCAACTAAACTATTAAAATCTAAGTCAAATCAGTGTTTCTATTTGATTTATCAATCGAGTATTGGCCTTACTTTTGCAACATGACATCACAAATTGATAGTGAAAAAACAATAATAATACATCTAATTTATGGCAGAGTTAACAATGATAGCCAAATTAAATGTTAACATGTTCAAGACATTTTATCAATTTTTTTAAAGGCAGATTCAATCTTATGTTCTTTTCAAGCCTGGATTCAAGCCCGGATTCAAGCCTGGATTCAAGCCTGTCTATGGTAGTGTTTGGTATGTAAGGGTCAGGACTGAACACAGAAAACCTGCCCTGTACCATGACAACATACCTTTCCCTGCACCCATCTCCACAAAGCAGACGCCATCTTTCAGCAGCTGCAGCTTGTCTAGGTGGCCGACCAGTGAGGCCTGCAATAACCATGGTCACGTATCTCACCAACACTTCACAATATCATGATTATTTCAGTGGGAAAGCTAGTGTCACATGAGCTGTGTGTCACTGCAGGAAACAACAAGATGCTAACATATCTGACTCAAATACTTGATTTTCTTCCCGTAGACTGTTTAGAAACGTCTTCATGCACAGAATTAACGGATCTCTAACAATGACAGTTGGTGAGATCAATTAAACTTGTGATTTTTATTTCTCACCCTTATAAGTTATGACAAATATAAACTGTTGGTCTTGTAAGATACTAACTAATCAGAAGCAGATCATCATTCCGCTGAAGGGGTTGTTGTCAACACGGGTACTACAGATATGTACCCCTGGTACGTTTTTGTATACAGAAATGTACCCTAGCCAAAATCAGAATACAGAAAGGTACCCTAGGATGAGTCCATTCCCCCACAGGCTGTATTGCGCAATGCGCTGAACCGGCTCCTTGAACGCTTTAGACGTATACAACACGGCCTTCATCCCAAACCGCAGTAAAATTCAACATGGCAGTACACGCTGTATATTTTTTTTTTCTCTTGGCATTTCCTTTCCATAAATGGATCAGAACTGTCATGTTGTATGAGATGCATTCCAGCGTGCTATATAAAAAGTGAGCAATCACAGTGATGTACATACATTACTCTAATAACAATGCAAAGCATTGTCCTGCATGCACTTATCATCTAGCGAACCAGAACTACAACATGACCCGGTTTCGGTTTCAGGTTGAGGAATAAGGACTCGTCTGCCGTTAAGGGTACGAGGTACCTTTCTGTATTCTGACTTTGGTACCTGGGGTACATATCTGTAGTACCCGTGCCGACAACGACACCTTCATCTATAATCCCTGGCAACTGTTAATACCAAATAAAACATAAACACATCCTAGACAGAAATGAATACTTGTTACTGTGGAAATAGTAAACATTCACATAAAAAAGGCAAAATCATATACAACTGCTTGAGTTCAAAGTGACAATGAAGGGTCATTGTCAACGCTGATCAGTTCCACATGGAAGTAGTTTCATCCAGAACAAATATTTCCAGTGTAAATGTATCATGGAAAAGGTTTCCTAGGGAAAACAGTCCCAGGGCTTAATTCCCCTCGGGAAAAATGGTACAAAGACACAATTTCGCTACAGGGACAGGTACTCTTTGACATCATTGTCATGCCACTGAAGTCTGGTTAGAGTTACCTGCCCTTGCCCAAAGCTGTACTGAAACTACATGCACATCACGGCTGGGATGGGTAACTCAGGTACTCGGGCCGGGGGCGGTTCCTGAGTAGGATGCGGGGACCCACATGACTACCCGGACCCGTGGTTAGTCATGTGATATACTAGTATTGTTTAATGACAAAAATTATTTAGAACTCCATGGTTACAATACAAGTCAATAATTTGTTTCTTTATAATGATGGAGGCTTAGCTTCTGACTTTTATATGTTTGGGTAAAGATAAACCTTCAGTCAACTTCAGTGTATGCATGACCAGATCGTGTTATACATGTACCTAAATACTTTTGCCAAAGCTCCGTTCAAACAATACTCAATCAGGCATTTTGTACCCATCTCTTGAGACATACAGTCCTAATGCACATTGAGTGTGTTACCTGCTGTTTGCGATGTCTCAGTGCTGGTGTGCCATATGAAGGATTCTCCAACTCTTCCCTCAGACAACTGTGGCTGAGGATGTCTGTCTTGATGTCTTGTATGTGTTCTGTCAGGGGACATAATTCATCTCAATAACATTCTATTGGTTATATATTCAAGGTAACGTTGAAGTAAACATTAAATTAAATTAATCTATTTAGTCTATGACAGGTTGGGCTTTATGTTTGTGTCATTCGTTATCAGTGCTGAGAAAATGTAATCTGTAATATATTTTTCATGAGTTTACGTTTTCCATTGGATAGGTGGCCTGTCCCATAAATGTGAAACCAGTGTTAATTAGTGTATAAATGACACATTTATCCATTCATACATTTTTCACAAGACTGTATTCTTGAAATGATATAAACACTCACAGACAACTTCCACATTCGGTGTGGTAGGGTGGCCTAGTGGTTAAAGCGTTCACTCGTCACGCCGAAGACCCGGGTTCAACGTGTGAAGCCCGTTTGAATATTGTTAAAAGCAGCGTAAAACCATAATCACTCACTCACTCACTTTTACATTCCTGGGGAAACCCCAGGGAATCCTGTAGCAAGAGTACATATGTTGTCTGATCATTTAGACACCTTGGTCTTTGAACTCAGCATTTTATCACACACTGGAAAAAGTCTGACTGTTTGTCTGCATGCCTGTGATTAAATATCGTCACTACGACCCCTCCTAGTAAACAAAACAAAGAAAGGCACACCCACACTATTGACTCCATCTGTGCCGAGACTGACAGTGACAGTCAACATTATTCTACAGAAATCTAGGAATTTACTGCAGTCTCTGTTCGACACTTCGCTATAATCACAATGGAATGATCAACCCATTGATGAATGAGGTTTATACTGCCTTATCTACATTTCTAGACAAAATTCAACATAGCTGGAAATCAACAATCAGAATTTGACTGAAAGTGTTCAGCTGCGTATACCGGTATGTCTTACCGTTATATAATTTATTCACTCTGTCAATGAGACTCTGCAGTTCCTCATCCTTCACAGTACACACTGTCACCTGCAATAAACAAACCACGCTCTCATTGAAACATTACTAGAATCCGTGTTTGAAATAGCAAACTGGGCAGGCTGCCATCAGGACCCACCAGTGCACAGACCATAGAACATGCAGGCTCTGGTTAACATCTTCAGGCCATCATTTAAAAAAACTGCAGCTTATTGTGACAAATATATTGACGCACAAACTTATTCCAGGACACAAGACCCCCCACAAATTTGAAACTACAGCCCCCGACAAGAGATCTACCTGCCACAGGCCTACAGGCAGGCGCTTATTGCGAACACTGAGTTGAATGTATTCCTCGACAATGGTGAACCCTATGATTGATGTCTTCATGAATTTAACACAATTTTCTGACACAATGACAGTTCCAACAGATGCTAAGACCTTGTCACATACATGACATGGGCCTAAATATATCATTAACAATCATTTTATTTGAGAGGGATATCTTTTAGAAAATATCTCAAATTAATTCAGTAAAATGTAAAACTAAACTATAGAACTTTTTATCCACATCACCAGTGAAAAAAAGCCAAATCAGAATATTTTGCGAACATCTAGAGGTGTTCAATTAGTATGCCCAACTTGCTCGACCTATGAAAATAAAATTTAGTTGCCCTCGGGCAAGTATGACATTGGGCAGTATTAACTTCGAAACTTAGAAGATGCATAGTGTGTTTTTCAACTGCATATGAACTGACTAGATATTTTTCTATTCTGCACATCTTCCATTAGCTGTAGCTACAGTACTAACGTTTTTTTGGCAAAATGAAACTTTTTAATTTTCTCTAATTTAGCAGGGCAAGTTAAAAATCAGGACGGGCACGGAGAATGTATTAATATGTTTATTTGCCCTTGGTCAAGTAGGAAGATTTGGTATTTGAACGCCCCTGACATCACAATAACAGATGCTGATATTGTAACTTTTGACCCAGACTGGTAGGATCATGTTCATAAACACATCAAACGTTTTATAACACTGGCATAGAGTTCCAGCAAAATGGCCCACAGTAGTCCGCTAAGCAGCAAGTATATCTTTGTGACAGCATCAAGGAGTTGAGTACACATCTGCAGAAATAAATGCTTTCTGTCAAAAGTGGCAAAACAATTTAATTTAAAAAAATGTTATCAGAAGAACTAGAAAAAAAAAGAAGAAGAATATGAACAAACCTTGGGTTGAGGGGCAGCATCTCCGTCATCATTGCCGGCGTTGATTCCCTGCTGGTGGTAGCCCTGGCAACCAGGACAGAAGACAACAGCATCAGCAGACAACCAGGAGGAGATAAACCTTACCACCAAATTTGAGGTGGTCTCACGGTAGAATCGACACCTCTTCTTTTTCATTCGGAACCAAGCATTAAAAGTAGCTTTATCGCTTACATATTACATACCGGTACATCAATTATTAGATTATCATCCCTGCCAACCTCATGACCAAACATTGTCTTATTGCCCCCCAAAGACATATTGATGAAAAAATAATCTACTATTTGATTTCCCATGTGTGCACTTGAATGGCACCATGAATCAGTGTTGAACATACCCACCTGTCCATGATGATGTATTTTGCTGACGGACGGTTAGTTTTGAAAAGTTGCACGCCCTATATTCTGGAGTTAGAGTTACTAAGTTAACAATCCACCAGTTTATTGTTACTTTCTGAGAACAAACATTAAACAATACTATTCTTATGTTTACACTTTTGTTGTGTCAAACTTTGATGTGTTGAACTTATGTTTGTCTCAAAGTAAAAGCTTGGTCCCTGGGTATTCCTTCTTCATTCATCATTTTCTGTTGTGTAGAACTTTGAATAACTCAAAGTATTTACGTAGGTCCCTTCAACTTTGACACTGTGGTGTTTGTCTGTACCACTATAAGTGTCATGTTAATGATCAATTTTGGGCTATTCAAACATGTGGTTGACAGCATGAACAACGATCCACACTGGTTGGGTACACTGACATACAATCAGCCAGGTCATTCAACCTCCTGATTCCAAATAGTCAGCATTTATGACCCGCAGTGGGTACCAGGGATCTACTGCCCTGGAATCCCTGGAAAGTGCATCATCAGAACAAGAAGCATATAGATATTAGGGCTGGGACGAGTTCAAATTTACTACCCGATTCTACCCGGGTACACACTGTTGGTGTCAAGATATAGGTACAAGATGTCCGATTGATTATAGTTTGACAGTAGCCCTGGCAGAATGTTTTTAGATACACGTATAAAACGATGTGATCATGCATACACTGAAGCTGACTGAAGTTTTAGCTTTGTTCAAACATATTTAAGTCAGAAGAAACGTGTTCATAGTCATGAAGTAATGCGAACATTAGATATTTAAAATTGTCGTGTAACCATGTAGTTACATAGTGGATTTTTGTCATGAAACAACATATCACGTGACTAACCACAGGTCCGGGTAGTCCTGTGGGTACCCGGGTCCTACTCAGTACCCACCCGACCCGGGTACCCGAGTTTACCGTCCCAGTCCAAATAGATATGCTTGTAAATATATCAGGACGTCATTTACCTCAACAGCATTCTTTGTTACACTTTTGTTACATTTCTTTAAGTGTTTTTCCAGACTGTCTTCATAACAGGTGCTGAAACGGAGAGAAAATGAGGTTTCAATTTCATCCATTCTTTCAATGCTATCAAAGTGTACATTATTTTCATGATGATGGTTTTGACATCTTCTGTACAACAGAGACCATATAAACATAATAATCTAACTATCAATATGGTCGCTCTGAACATGCTGAACAAGAAAAACATGTTAACTGTTATTTGTTCTACTAGCTGGTTACAATGATCAGCTGATGATTTTGAAATTGAAAAACTTACTGTTTTGGATCCAGAGGACATGGTATTCTTTTTCTTCCCAGTTGAACCTGCAACAAACAAAGCACACTTTACCAGCAGGTCATGTCAGTGTGTCCAATTAGGAAAGTTATAACATAAACTGCCAGGCTGGATCTGGTGGAACAAAATTTTATGTCACAAAATAAGAAATATGAACAGATGAATTGGTATTGGAACAGGAAACTTGCCAAAAATGTTCGACAATTTGATGTACAGCATTATGATTTGAATCACCTACCAATTCATTTGATTGGCATTTTTAGAAGTTGGTAAGTAACAGTAAAGACAAGATATTTTATGGATGGCAACTTCTTTATTCAGTTATGATGCGATGTTTTCGTATAGATCCATATACCATTGTCAAGCATTAAAGGGGCACTGATCTAAAGCAATTTCCTGGGACTGGTTGTTGCCTTTGTTGATGTTATTTCCCAGTGAGTACCCGGATGTATAGCAGAAATCTAGACTAGATCGCGACCTGTGCTGCGTCATTCGTAAGTTCACTAGTCACTTTTGTTGGTAGTAATAAGGGCATATGGTCACATTGATCAACAAAATGAAATACAGTTTTCGAGATAATAAGGAAATATAGGTATCTTTGTGGGTAGCATCAGTAATGGTGACGAAGTTTTGATAAGTCACTTGCTTTGTAATTTTGCGATTTTCGTTAACACTATTTTGACTTGCAACACAAAGTAAATATTTCACCTGTGCATTGCATTTTTTATAGTGTGTATATCTTTTTACTGTCAAAATTGCTTTAGATCACTATCACAGCAGGAGACATCAGAAATGGGCTTCACACATTGTACCCATCTGGGAATTTGAACCCGGGCCTTCAGTGTGACAAGCAAACACTTTATCCACTAGGCTACCCCATTGCCCCAAACAAGTAAGAGAGCAGCACAGTACAGACTAATATACATCTCAGAAGGATTTAAGAAGAACAACATAAGGATGTACACGAAAGGGATTAACATCAACAAAGGATAATGGTTGAATGATACAGTGACAACAGAAAGAAGCCAACTGAACATGATGGGGAACAGAAATTAGGGTACGTAGGAAATCATATTCAATGTATTCAGTAATGTATTCCTAGACATTTTCAATTGCACAGAAAGGAGTGTTTGTATTTGTATTCATACAGTAACCAAGTTTTCGAGAGACTAGGCATGAGACAATTGATAGTTATTGCAAAATGGGTTCAAGCACCTCTATATTTGTTTGCTGACTCATGTTCTTAGATGAATTTTAATCTAGCAATTAAATGATAATACAATATTCGAAATCTAAAAAGAAAAAAAAAACATATGGAAAACTGAAATGGCTTCCTTGTTTATCTGATACAGTCAACTTTCAGCAAATGTCACGAATGATGTGACCGTTAAAATGCTTTATTTTTCACCCTACTTAGTAGTTTATACACTGCTTAACATAATCAATAGGGCGAGTATTCTGAACACATCCTCCGTTTGTCTGTGTCTGCTGAACTTCCATTTTCTTACCCCCATTACACAGGCGTGCTCAGCACAGTATTTTTGTCCTGTGTTTGGTCTAAATTTGCAGAATCGCCTCTTCTTCGGTAAGAAAAATGCACAACACCCATCTGGAGGTATACTGTCCATACTGTCAAGCTTCTTAACTTCCATAATCAAGCTCAAAATATTTGACCTTAGTGAAAATCTACTTGAGGGAAATCCCTTTGGAATATCCGGAAGTAAACAAGAACAGTGGAAATGAGATCCGCAGCAACTGTCATTCAGCCTTGTAATTCGCTATGTATATCAAAATAAAGCACTGGTGTCGTTATCGAAAATATTTTCTATAATCAATATTTTTACCGATACCGCTATACAAGTATGGAGTAGAGGAGTACGATCAAATTAATGTATTTGACGTGATATTTCAATGATAATTTACTGCGATACGTACTTTCATGGCGGCGAGCCCGACAAGGGTAGCATTACTTTGCAACATTTGTTGAAGCATTTATCATTATTTATTTGTAGTTTCCGGTGGTTTCGTAGAATCTGAAATTCAAAATGTTAATTACACTTAAAACCTTGCAACAACAAACGTTTAAGGTTGATATCGCAGAGGAATCAACGGTAAGAAAAAATCGGCACAATGCCACAAGTGTATTTCCGTCAATAGCTGTGATTACCCACGCGTTCTCTTATTTCCAACAGTGATATAACTGCTTTCAGCGTAACTGTACTATTTTCTGTTAGAAAAAGAACTATTTTATTTCAGATTTACAGTATTTGAGAGTTGGTAATGAGAGTTTCATTATGAGGTACTAATGATGCGACAAGGCCGCAGAACATTCATGAATGTGTCGTTAAAAATAAAATGGCAGTTATCAGTAGATTAGAACTCATCTTCAGAAATTACACCGCACCCATTTGCGCTTGTAAATGGTTTTGTCAATACATACCACAACCACTAACTAGGTGGTATTTTTACATTCTTAAGTATTTCAAATGTATTGATGTGAATTTCAAGATATCCCCCATATACCGACATATATCATGTACACTTTGTATACATATGCTAATGTGAAGTGAATCTGATGTTCTGATCAATTTATCGTACATACCAATCACAATATTATTGATAACTTTTTTCTTAAGCATGGTCAGTGAGGTCATACTTATCATTTGCTTCCATCTATGTGATCTATGCATGTCTCCATGTGTATAGTGCTTATCATGATTATAGGGGTTTCACAATTCACCTGCCATTTACAATAAATGCAGGTGCAAGTTAAAATGTCACCTTAGCAAAATGTCACCGATTTCATCAGACGAAAACGGTACATAATCTATGTAGTAGTACATATGTGCTTTATATGATAGTAATATTTATATATCTTTTATTTCTATTATATTGTCAATGTCATCTTGCGATTGATTTCACCATCCACAAGTATCGTTGTCCGCTATCATTGGTGTCAACGGATGTATCAGAGTAGAGGCTAATAAGTACTTTAAGCATGTTTTAAGGCAATTAACATTTCACATTTTCATATTTTTTGTAAACCAAGGTAAAAATATGGTGCTGTATTCACCTCCCAAAAGTAGCAGTTTTCGCTTTTGGCAAGGTTCCATTTTCGCCAATCAGTGTCGTTTTGCTGAGGTTACATTTATGGACAATCATGAAACAAAATTCTAAATCATATTGCATAATACGACTACATTACAATGGGCCTAAATGAACTTGTCATGTGATTTAAACATAAACTGGTTTATAGCAACAATCTCAGACAGGCCACATGGAACATTGAGAAACTCACTAGTAGAAACAACACAAATTATAGTGATATGTACCAATTTGGCACCTGTCTATGCATTATGTACCGATACTTGAAGTAGGTGTATCCTGATGTCTATGGCACATTATTTCCTTTCAAAATATATATAAACATGATAAAAAAGACAGTAGAGTTCTCTCAGGCACAATACAGCAAAAAGAAATAGCTGAAGTAAAATTGAACAGTTTTAATTGACTAGCGCTTTCAACTCATACCACATACCAGTCTCATCAGTTGAAAGCACAAGTCAATTAAAACTGTGTTAAATTACCAATGGCTATTGGTCTAAAACTGTTGCACACTGATCTAGTTGATTAATCAAATCTTTTATGTAAGGTGACTCGGGGAACTCAAAATATGTGTGTAGCTATTTTGCCAATTCTAGTTTGCAGGAATCAAATTACACTTAGCTCATTTGCTGGGATGACCAATATATCTTTTTCTGAATAAGCATGTGAAAGAGTTTACATATCATTGGTTAATGAGATTCATATAAACAATTTTAATTACTATCTCAGTAAGTAATTTCTATCCCCCTGACAGGAATGCTGGGCAGAATAAGAGTAGGACTCATGAGTCTTGGACACCGACAATATTTGTTTCCAACTCTCAAAAGACACCATTCTGCATATCAGTTCAGGCTACGTTGATGATTCATGGTTAATGCACATATGATTCAAGTGTATTGCAAAATCAGCAAGACTATTCACTAAATGCACTGCTTAATACAGGCACTGCTTAATACAGGCGCATGTGCCTCTACTAAACGCAATGCTACAGACCAAAATGGTTTTAAAAGGTATGACTTCACTGTGCTAGAAAGGCCAAGAAGTATTTATATCATTTTACAAATCCATAAGAAAATATTCTAGACTCTCACCAGCGGTCCAGTGTTAGTGACGAACACTGTTTGAGGGCATGGCACAGATATAGAGTGGCAGTCACATCACTGGAAGTGTTGCAGGTTCGAACATAAAAAATAAACATTTCGCTACATGGACAGTGTAGTCCATTGGGACAGTGGGTTCATCGAACACTGTATTCTGTGTTGCTGGTGCTTGTGTGGTGGAGCAGCAGCCTAGTGGCCATCAAGGGCAACCTTCACATATGTCACTGACTGTTCCCTCTTCAACAGTTGACATGCGCAACAGTTTGCTATGCACAGTTGTGTCCTGAGAAGTCTATGTTTGTGGATTTGAATCCTCAATTTTCTGTGATTCCAATTCCTGGTTTGTCAGCACATTACCCAAGTTTGTAGGTTCCTTCAAACATTTCTTAGGTGGTAGACATCTTAGATGTGCATCACATCAAGAATTCGTCATACCTTACTGTTCAAAGTACCCTGTAACCCATCTTACTGTCTTAACCACTGGACAATTGTGAATATTTTTTATTTCCTTATTTTGCTTGAGATATTTGAACCTACACTTTTGTCTTAACTCTTAAACAATAAGAGGTCTGCCCATCTATATAATCTAAGGCACTCTTCAGTAGTGCCTGAATCAGATTTCAAATTTTCCCCTGTTATGTTGGCCCCATATATTAAGGGGTTCACCAAAGTGGTAAACCAGATCACTCTGATCCAGGGGATCAACACGGCGCAAAGAAATTTTGTAGCATAGCTACTTATTCATGCAAGTACTTATTGTCTCACACAGCAAGGTAAAATAAGTTGTAATTCACACCTGGTACCTTCAGAATAAGGAATGAGAATATGGCACATTTCAGTTGCAATATTTTTGTAATTTAAAAGTAGATATCAAACATGTGAAAACAAAACTGTTTTCACAACTATGACTTCCTGAAACTGTTATTGTTTTCAAGGAACAGGGGGTATTATGTTGACACAGTCATAGTGGTATACATAATACTGTTGACATTGATATATCTATAGTGGTAAAGTTATTGATATTCTTTCATAATTAATCTTCTAATTCAAAGTAATAACTACATTGTTGTAATATTATTTTATGATCAAGTAGATCAGTGGAGAGATGCAGACATTGTTAAAACTGAAACCCACAATGTTGTGTGTGCATTTTTGTTGTATTTGTAACCATGAACTATATTTTCTATGAGAGTTACCTCCATAATGCTAATATGTTTACTCCTGACACTTCAATTATTCACACTGTCCAAAAGTGCTAATACCTCACAACATGGAAGCTGACATTCCTCCAGGCAGAAATACTGTGATATAACCACATTACTATTCAGAGCAGAGTTCACTCTCACTGACTCACTCACTCACTGACTCACTCACTCACTCACTCACTCACTCACTATTGTGTGTTTGCCATTTTACAGGTGAAAGACCTGAAAGAGAAAGTGGAGGGAGAGAAGGGGAAAGAATTTCCTGCTGGAGGACAGAAGCTCATTTATGCAGGTAAGATAATTTGTCCATGTGTCCATTGTAGTTGTAATTGTAGTTCTGATGGGAAATCTGGGCAGAGTACTCCATTGGCTCCCAGTACCCTGTGATGTGCTGGTGACGATATGGTGTCACTTTCCTGATTTTGTCATCATGCTCATACAGTGGAATCTGTCCAATTCAGACTCAGTTGAGACTGGTTAAAAAGTCTGGTTACGGTTACGCTGAGGTCCGGATTACACAGGGTACAGAAAGTTGGACTGAAGAGAAAGTGAAAAAGCAAAGATCATTCATCTTTTTATTACATGCACATACACTGCACATAAAGTATTGACATGGGATGGCATTAAATACAGATAAAAACATTCTTGAAAAAGTCATTTAGAACAGACTGCTTATGTTTCTGAAGAATGTTTTTCAATATCGTTCCTTATTAATAAATGAAATTAAGTAATCGAACAACAAACTGTTAATTTTAATAGGATTACTGTCAGGATCAGCATTGTTGTTTTAGCTGACAATGACTGAGCTTACTTCAAAGTGAGAGAACATCCAGTCCAGTCCGATTCAGACAGCTTCTTTTCAATAGTAAATTTGTTGCCGGGACCGTAATTTCTGTCCAAAGTCCGAAGTGTAAAAAGTCTGTGTTAGAGAGTTGTAGGTGAGTTGTGAGTAATGATCATTTATGAAGTAACTGAGGTAACCAGAGAAAAATTCAAATTTTCACTGAAATCCAAATTTGACAAAGTCTGATTTGGACAGATTCCACTGTACCCTGTAACTGCATGGGTTGTTGCTCATGTTATCAACCACCTTTGGGATCCAAGGTTGAAATATGTGTTAGCAGCTGAAATCATGCTGATCAACCGTTGCATGGATTTATCTAGGCCTGCTCAGAGGCTGATATTCGTCCCCAAGTCGGCAACAAGAATTCCCAATTTGAATTAACACTTCCCAATTCCTCCAGATTTACCAAAACAAGAACACTGAAATAATCAAATTTTGAACAGTATCACTATTTTGTCCCAATTTTCTTGTCAAGGGCACTTAGTGTGGAATCCTAGACAAATCCTTGCTTTGATTTCCTGTGCAGACTCCATGATATACATGGCCACCCTCATACAGCTGGAATATTGCTCACTGCAGGATACAGTAAATTGAATAATAGAAACACTCAGTTTAGTCCAAAGAAACCTCTTTGTTTCTGTGAGGCGAGACTATGGCATATAGAGCTGGTTCATCAGTTGCTTCACAGATATATTTTCTCAAAACCTTAGGTCGGTAGTTGAAATGAAAATTTAAATAAATATGTTGTCAAATGTTTAATTCATGCGTGTCTCAACCATAACAGCCAGTTTCAGTTTCTGCGGACATTGGAGTAACAATGGAAGGGCAAGTGTTTTACCCTGCGAGCCATGGGAAAGAAACCCAATGAAACTGTCACAGTATTGTCCTGTTACAAGGAAATCCATAGTGATGGGAACCACAGTGCACATTTTCACAAAGTGATAAATACACTTTGCCAGAGATAAATAAAATTGGCTGGAGCAAGAAGGTGGTAGCAGTAAATTAAATTGCTTCCAGCAATTAGTCACTCCTGCTGTTCAGCTGACAAACCTGCTGGCAGTAATAGTCAGTTGGTTGAATACTTGTCATATGATGTGTTATTGATGTTGTTTTTCAGGAAAGATTTTAGAAGATGACAAGAAAATATCTGATTATAAGATAGAAGAGAAGAATTTTGTTGTTGTGATGATAACAAAGGTAAGTAAAAAGGGTGCTACTCAGCTTTTGATAGGGATATTCTGAGTGTGTGACCAGAATGTGTGATTGTTTGTGTCATACACATAGTATCCCATATTGCCATGTTCAGCTTCATGTGTAGTTGATACAAGTAAGTACACAGTTCAAGTACACAACTTGCTGTCCTTTAGTTGTTTGTAACAGCATGACATGGCCCAGTATCCCTCGCAAATGTTGAGTAGTATAGTACAGAAAACTCCAATGTTTTATATATCTGGTTTTGTTATCTGTATTGATGAGAGAAGGAAAAATGTTTACATACATAACTCAGTTAAATTTTCTCATGGCTTTAGGATTGAAAATTACCAAGTCTCGATCAATACAGTCTAAAAATCACAACACAATGCAGGTGCACACAAGGAAGTTATACTGGAGACATGACACAAAAAGGTACCAGTGATAAATTGCAAATATTATCTTTCAGCCGAAGGCGGCACCCCCAGCCAAACCTGCAGAGAGCACCAGCACACAGCCAGCTCCCACAGAACCTGCTGCTGCAGCTGCCCCCGCCCCTGCCCCCACCCAGACACCCACTCCTGCACCCGCACCGGCACCCACCCCCGTACAGACAGAGGCAAAAGACACACCCAAACCTGAGGAGGCTAAGCCAGAGGATAAGCCTGCAAGGTGTGTGGCTGCTTGTACAAACTCTGTGTGTGCTTTTTGTTACTAGAGATAAATTGACCCTTAATATCTCGGCACATTTATCGTGACATGTTTATTTTGTTTCATTATTTCATGTTTACCTTGATACAAAGTGCATCTTTCATAGTAATTATGATTTCCTTAATCTGTGTAGCTAGTTACACAATAGTATTCTCATTACTAAGGAAGGGTCATTTCGCTGTGGAGAGTTGAATCCCAGTCCACACAAATTATATTTCTAGGTTTGTCAGCACCATACCCATGCTTGTAGATTTCACCAAATTGGTTAATACAGCTTGTATTTTTCTTCATGCTGTCAACCATTGGTTTGCCTGACCCAGACTTGAATTATTTATTATTTATGTCTGCTTTCATTTATCTGGAATGTTACTGACTGCTACTAAAAACCAACAATTTCTCATTTGTTAAGTTTTACAAAATTATTGTGATTACAATTGTGAACATAAAAGACCCTCCTTCTTCCTCCGTATCAGCATCCCAGCAGCCACCGGGACATCTGCATCTGGCGAGACCCCTGCACAGCTAGCTGCAAGTGCATTACCCCAGTCAGCCATACAGTCAGCAGAGAGCTCCCTTGTGACAGGCCAGGAGTATGAGAACATGGTGATGGAGATGATGAATATGGGCTTCGACAGGGAGATGGTGGTGCAGGCACTCAGGGCTAGCTTCAACAACCCAGACAGAGCAGTAGAGTATCTACTAGGGGTGAGTGATACTGTTCTCATTAGGGGTGATGGTGCAGGCACTCAGGGCTAGCTTCAACAGCCATAACAGACCTGTAGAGTGTCTGCTAGGGGTGAGTGACACTGTTCTCAGTAGGGGTGGTGGTGCAGGCACTCAGGGCTAGCTTCAACAACCCAAACAGAGCTGTAGAGTGTCTGCTAGGGGTGAGTGACACTGTTCTCAGTAGGGGTGGTGGTGCAGGCACTCAGGTCTAGCTTCAACAACCCAAACAGAGCTGTAGAGTGTCTGCTGGGGGTGAGTGACACTGTTCTCAGTAGGGGTGGTGGTGCAGGCACAGGCACTCAGGGCTAGCTTCAACAACCCAAACAGAGCTGTAGATTGTCTGCTAGGGGTGAGTGACTGTTTTCAGTAGGGGTGGTGGTGCAGGCACTCAGGGCAAGCTTCAACAACCCAAACAGAGCTGTAGAGTGTCTGCTAGGGGTGAGTGACTGTTTTCAGTAGGGGTGGTGGTGCAGGCACAGGCACTCAGGGCTAGCTTCAACAACCCAAACAGAGCTGTAGAGCGTCTGCTGGGGGTGAGTGACACTGTTCTCAGTATGGGTGGTGGTGCACCAAAATGGCATGAGCGTTTAGACCTGTTTTACTTTACTTAAACTAAGAGACCACAGAAACTGAAATAATGTTTTAAGTTGGTTGGTTGGGTTGTTGTTTAACACCGCACTCAGCAGTATTCCAGCTTTATGACGGCAGTCTGTAAATCATCGAGCCTGGACCAGACAATTGAGTGATTAATATCATGATCATCGATCCACGTAATTGGGATCGATGACATGCATCAACAAAGTAGGCGGGCCTGACCACCCGATCCTGTTAGTCGCCTTTTGCAAGCATAGTCACCTTTTATGGCAAGCATGGGGTTGCTGAAGACCTATTCTAACCCGGAATCAATGTTTTAAGTGGCATAAAACCACTTTCTCACAGTAGAGATGACTAGTAAGGGAATATTTCTTACTGATAGTTAAGAGCACTATGATACTAATACAATGTTGGTACTCCTGATGTGTTGATACGTACAGTCAGCACACCTAATTTAAAGCTTTACAACAAAGTGCCTCATGCCCTGTATATTCTGAAGGGTTAATTTTGGGAGGTGTCATGCAATGGGATGGAACTTGCTCTGTAATGACATATGTACACTGATCATTTCTCATGAAAACATACATGTTTTGCTTTTAGTGTGCATTACGTCTTAAGATACCAGATTCATTTAAATTGGAGACTACATGCTGCAACTGCATTAGGAAGATGTTTCTAGCGTCAGAAATGTATGCTATGATGCTTATTCTTTTAGGGTATTCCTGCTACACCAGTTGCTGTAGTTGATGACCCCCCTCCAGCTCAGCCAGCCCCTGCCCCACCCGCAGCCACGACCGGTGCTCCACCCCCTACACAAGCTGCACCCCCTGCTGGTACCCCCCCTGTACAAGGCCCGGCACAGGGGACAGGCTCCACCCCAGCCAGTGCTGCGCCTGTAGGAGGCAACGGTAATGTCAGACAGGTCAAACGGTGACAATTGTTAGCTACAGTGCTTTTTGTTTGATTTATAGGCAACCAGTTGTGCACGATTACGTTTTTACGACTCGCCAAAGTTGGTGCTTTGTGAAACTGTTTGCTATGATATTATTATATTAGTAGTTTGTGTATTGGTACAGAGAGGAAAAATAGTTAATTTGTAAAATATAAGGGAATATCGGAAAGTTTTGAGCCTGGCACATCAAGACACTGTATTCATTATGTATTTCTTCATTGACTTAAGGATACTGAATACGAATTGTTTGGTCTCAAGTCTCATCGTGCAAAACTGGAATGTGGCTGTTGAACATGCTGTAAAAAGCGATTCTCCTTGTAAGAGGTGACTAATGGGATCGGGTGGTCAGGCTGGCCGACTTGGTTGATCCATGTCATCTTATCCCTATTGCGTGGATCGATGCTCATGATGTCAATCACTGTTTTGTGAGGTCCAGACTTGATTATTTACACACCAGTGTCATATAGCTGGAATATTGCTGAGTGCGGGGTTAAACAAAAAACAAACAAACATGACAGGTGTTGAGTATATAAAGTATTGTATAACAAACAACCTATCTATCCATCTTGCATATTTCACTACATAGAGGTATACAGTGAGGCCCTTGCAGTATGACAGGAACTGACACTTAAATGGATATACAGCAAAAAGTCTTTTACTCAACTAAAGATATGTTATTTGTTCTATCATTGAGTGAAGTTTTGGATTAAAACAAATACTTTGCACACCTGTATTCCTGTTGAATCAATCAGTTGGCTTGGCAGAAGTTACACTTTGGTTGTAAGTTTGTAATCTGTCATGTTATGTTTTCAGCTGGAGACCCATTATCATTTTTACGCTTACAACCCCAGTTTCGGCGGATGCGAGAAGCCATTCAAGAAAATCCTCAATTACTCCCAGTTTTGTTACAGCAAATTGGTCAGACAAATCCTACTCTTTTAACAGTAAGTATATCTTGCTCAAATACTGATTGTTTGATGGCCTCCGTTGGGAATTCCAGAGCAGATTTGGTCCCAACAACCTTTTGTTGGCCATACTCGGTGACTTGATGGATTGAATGGTCATACTCAATGACTTGATTGATTGTTTGTTATACCCAAATGGGTTGTAGTTGATAATATTAAATCACTGGTCCAGAACATACCGCTTACAAAGGAGTGTGACCTGGCTGATTGTTTTTAGTCATACCCAGGTTCCAGGGAGTGTTGCTCAAGCTATCAACCTATGGTTTGACTGTTATGTAGCTTTGTACCTGTAAAGATCTGGGTAGAGAATAGGTATTCAGCAACCCATGCTTGCTGTGATAGGTGTCTGACATCTAGGTGTCGTTGATGCATGTCATCGTATCCCAGTTGCATGAATCAATGACATTGATGTCAATCACTGGATTGTCTGGTCCAAACATACATTTACAGACCGCCGTCATACAGCTGGAATATTGCTGAGTGCGGTGTTAAACAACAAACAAACAATACGTAGCTAGAATATTACTGACTTGCATAATGCAATATCTGCTAATTCATTTGTCAAATCAATGTTATGGAATATGCTCCAGCAAAAATGTTTTCTTGTTTCTGCAGACTTATATGATTCATGATAATATTCAGTTTAAAATTGAGGGGTCTCCTTGTGATATTTGAATCTACTAACAACTAGGTACCATTATCTGACACATCAAGCTGACATGCCGTGATGTAACTAAAATACTGTTGAAAGCAGCATCAAACCAAACTCACTCACTCACTCACTCACTGATACAAGCGATTCAGATTAGAATCCATTTTGGGTGTAGATCTCAGACATATGGAAAATAAAAGGTGTAGTTTGTGTTTAAAATTGTTTACTGTTACATCATGATACCGTCATCTCCAAATACAAGGCCGAAATAAATTATTAGATTTTCATCCCCACAACCTATCAAACGCCACACATCTTTTTATTGTGCTGAAGTACATACACACAAAGAAAGTTTAGTATGTTTAAACAAATGTTATTGTCCAATAAGACAATGGGGCTGGGCCCAAGTGGAACACTTCTATTGCCTCTCTAGTGGTAGAGTGTCCGCCTGGAGAGCGGAAGGTCCGGAGTTCGATCCCCGGCCGCGTCTTACCAAAAGATGTTTAGATATGGTATTTGTTGTTACCCTGCCTGGCACACACACACACACACACACACACACACACACACACACACACACACACACACACACGTGTGCATGCACATTGCTATTTAAGTGCAATAATTAAACCTCATTTCACCTCACCTCAACCTTGTTTCTTTACTGGCTAATATACACCTTTTTTGTTTGTTGACAATAGTGCACACATATTCCATGAACAGTTTGTTTACAAAAATAAAATATATAGAATTGCCCCTGTCCAACTTTCAATAACATGTATGCTGAAAATCTAACAATTTTTAATTTTGTTGTGTCTAATGAATTATTGGCTCTGATAACCCACTGCTAATCCTGCAGATGTGGATCAATGATATTTTGATGGATCCTTGCAGTTGACATAGTTGATTGCAACAGTTGGGAGTAGATATGACTGTGGCAGAGATTGTGACATGTGTTTTGTTATTTCAGCTAATTAATCAGAATCAGGAGCGCTTTGTAGACATGTTAAATGAGCCACTAGACGATGAAGCAGCAGAGCCCCAGGGGGCTGGGGCAGGGAGTGGCCAGGGTTATATACACGTCACACCACAGGAAAAAGAGGCAATTGAAAGGGTAGGTTGTTGTTACCTAGTGGAGAATAGGTCCCCAGTGTCTTACCCTTGTCAACTCATTAGGAATGGGTTATCGTCTCTTGCATGATCACTCACTAAATAACTGACATTTGTTTGTGAAGATCCATGTTGGAGTACGTCTTCAGCTGCCCATGCTTGTCATAACAGGTGAATAATGTTCTGGTTCAGAATCGATTATTTACAGACTGCTGTCATATAGCTGGAAAATTGTTGAGTGCAGCATTAAACAAACTAACTTAGAATTCCAGTTCGCCACGATTATGTTTCTAGGCTTGTTAGCGCCATACCTGTGCTCGTGGGCTTCACCAAAGTGGTTAACGTCTGAGACCTGCATAACTTCAGGCTGGTATAACCCAACTCACTCACTTGACATCATTTTCAGTGTCATGTTCTGTTCTCCATTGTAATATATCTTCAATGTATTATGATAAATACCCTGGACGCGTTCGTGACCATAGCTTCATTTCAGAAGTTACATCATTATCTCAATCTCTCCTATCTCTAACTTTGCACACCAGTTTTTATTATCCTTGTTGTAGCTGACTGAAGTCTGACAAGAGGCTGGGTTGGTGGGGCTCAGTGACTAACTGAGCATCGTGCCTCAATATGGAGCGTTGTTCATGCTGTCAGTCACTGGTTTTAGACTGGTCAGTCACTCAGATATGTTAATAGGTCGCTGTGATATAACTGGAATATTGCTGACTGGCTTTTAAGCAATATTCACTCACTCACTTCCACCTTCCTATCAATACTCTGCCGTGATATTGCTGGAATATTGCTAAAAGCGGCGTAAAACCATGCTCACTCACTCCTGTCAATATTTGAATCCTGTTTTTTCTTCACTTCGCAGTTGAAAGCATTGGGATTCCCTGAAACATTGGTTGTTCAAGCATACTTTGCCTGTGACAAGAATGAAGAGCTTGCTGCTAACTTTTTGTTAACCCAAACATTGGATGACGAAGAGCAACAAAGCTGATCATTTTAAACAAAGACGATTGGGATCATTTCCCCTACAGTTATACACATGTAAAGAAAATCTTGGGACTTTAAAGGAAATCATAAGCCCTGTGGAAGATGGCGAAAGTGGTGCCCGTTTTCTTGCATGGATATACTATCCATATTTTTGAGAAGGCGATGATTGTATGAAATGCTGACAGATTTTATGCCTGCCATGAAAATTAATGTGCATACCATAGTTGGTCTCGATATAAACTCTCGCTCTATCCACCCATCGCAAATATGTACAAACTGATGGTGACATTTACTGATGGAGAAGTAAGTTGAAATTTGCACTAACCAAAGCCAAAGTCACTTAGGTTGCTAAGCAACCAACATTTCAAGTGGTTAGTCACTGTTTCAACTACCAAGTCTAATCAGTCGGTGTAATGATGTTGCAGATTTTCATTACGATGTGGAGCAGTGTACACAGTATTTGATTCTCTGTCATTAAGTTTGATGTTCTTGCTAAGCATAACAAATTTTTACTCCAGGTATTTATGGCGCATAAATTCTTCACGTAACGAAATATTACGAAGCCACAATTTGCTGAAAGTATTTTGTGATTGTCTGCATACCTCAGGATTCGTGCTGCAGTTCACGCCAAGTCTTAGACAGAAATTACACTGCTTTTTGATACTATGGATACTCAACAACTGATATAGCATAGGGTTTGTCTACAGCAGTCATCCATGCCTACTGCACTGTGACCTTCCACTTCAATCAAACTCCTTGCACCACACTTGCCCTGTATGGAGCGACATCACGACTGCATCTGGATGATAGCGTAGACACTGATATGTTATGGACAAAATATTGCTATAGTTGAAAATATTAAATTATGTACGGCAATTTTTTCTGGCGTTGCATATTTGTTTTCAATGGATACATTGTACAGGTATTTGAAAAATTCTTTTTTGAAATGACTTGGTAAATTCTTTACCAGTAGTTTCAATCTGCATGTACTGATCTACTCATTTTCATTCCTTTTGGAAATGGAATTGAGTTTGTTTGGGGGTTGACCTTCTCAATCAGATCAGTGGCAATCATAACATGTCAAGTAAGATTTCTGTAACTTTTCTTTCAATCGTTATAAGCCACAAACAGTAATCATTGATGGCACAGTGCACTACCCCTGCATATACATTCAATTGTGTGCCTTGACAGTCAGTTTTGTCTGTATGCACATGTCCTTGAACACTGTTACAATCAGGGAACCAGGCTTCCTCGTGTGGTATATCTTTTCACATATCAGTTAATTTATTTAAAAATGATAGCAGGCAGATATATTTGAGAAATACTTGTTGAAGCTGGTGAGAATGTTGATTGGTGTAACTACTAATAATCTGATGTCATGTTACATCAGTGAGCTTTGGGACAGGGTGTTACATAGTTGTTCTCTGGAGGTAAAAGGATAAGGACATTTAAAACATGTTAGACATGCCTTTTCCTTTGGGTTGCATCACCAGGTAGCACTTGATTGACACGAGATCAGATTATTTCAGGGGAGAGCACTCTGTTGAAACTGATTGAAGAGTGGTCTTAGATTCAAGTAACTGTCAAAAATGACACATTGGTTAATATTATCCAATGGCTCTTGCATTCCATTTTTGGGATTGATCATTAATTGATAAACATGAAACCTTGATCCTTTCGTATGTATTGTTTCTTTTTGTCATTAAATGATGAAAGGTGTGATTCTGATTCTAATAAAGCATCCTGTTGTTGATGTCCATAGTACTCAAAGCCTTGAAAATTAGCAGATGCTAAAAAATCCCTGCTAAAATTTTATGAATAAACTGTTTATTCAACTATGTAGTTGTGGATTTTATTTACATCTATTACAAATCAGAATCATTTCCTAGAGGAATACTTGTGCAGTATGAAAAGAGACATCTCAAATTACCTGAATCTTGAACCGTTTCATATGTTGAATTCAATACTCAACCTAAATCAAATACATTAACCTATCTATGTAGATATTTGGTTGTATAGCAAGTACATGTGGAGTCAGTTTAGATAGGTGGCTTAAATTTGCAAATAAATAATTTAATTTGAAAGTAAGGTTTGTTGGCACCATAG
Source organism: Haliotis cracherodii (assembly GCF_022045235.1). Lineage (NCBI taxonomy): Eukaryota > Metazoa > Mollusca > Gastropoda > Lepetellida > Haliotidae > Haliotis > Haliotis cracherodii. The sequence continues at coordinate 53,858,267 of NW_027266297.1, forward strand.
CCTGCCATGTTTTTTTTTTGGAAGAGGTGAAAGTCCAAGACTTGTTCTGGCTTTCCTTCCACACCATGCTGATACATAACTGAGACATTCTTTTCGAAGTGAGGTTAAGCCATATTCGCTTACAGCAATTATTACAGTTTGCTCTAGAATACCACTTCCAAGGATGGCTGGGTACTTGCTTCACTCGTTTATTAATAGCTCATGCCTATGGTCAGTCAAGATGTGGATGGCCAGGACAGTCCAAGCATCGTTGACGTGTGGATGGTCAGTACAGTCCAAGCATCTTTGACATGTGGATGGTCAGGACAGTCCAAGCATCGTTGACGTGTGGATGGTCAGTATAGTCCAAGCATCTTTGACATGTGGATGGTCAGGACAGTCCAAGCATCTTTGACATGTGGATGGTCAGGACATTCCAAGCATCTTTGACATGCGGATGGTCAGGACATTCCAAGCATCTTTGACATGTGGATGGTCCGAACATTCCAAGCATCTTTGACGTGTGGATGGTCAGGACATTCCAAGCATCTTTGACGTGCGGATGGTCAGGACAGTCCAAGCATCTTTGACATGTGGATGGTCAGGACATTCCAAGCATCTTTGACATGAGGACGGTCAGGACATTCCAAGCATATTTGACATGTGGATGGTCAGGACATTCCAAGCATCTTTGACATGTGGATGGTCAGGACATTCCAAGCATCTTTGACATGTTGATGGTCAGGACATTCCAAGCATCTTTGACATGCGGATGGTCAGGACATTCCAAGCATCTTTGACATGTGGATGGTCAGTACAGTCCAAGCATCTTTGACATGTGGATGGTCAGGACAGTCCAAGCATCTTTGACATGTGGATGTTCAGGACAGTCCAAGCATCTTTGACATGAGGATGGTCAGGACATTCCAAGCATCTTTGACGTGCGGATGGTCAGGACAGTCCAAGCATCTTTGACGTGTGGATGGTCAGGACATTCCAAGCATCTTTGACGTGTGGATGGTCAGGACATTCCAAGCATCTTTGACGTGCGGATGGTCAGGACATTCCAAGCATCTTTGACGTGTGGATGGTCCGGACATTCCAAGCATCTTTGACGTGTGGATGGTCAGGACATTCCAAGCATCTTTGACGTGCGGATGGTCAGGACAGTCCAAGCATCTTTGACATGAGGACGGTCAGGACATTCCAAGCATCTTTGACATGTGGATGGTCAGGACATTCCAAGCATCTTTGACATGTGGATGGTCAGGACAGTCCAAGCATCGTTGACGTGTGGATGGTCTGGACATTCCAAGCATCTTTGACATGTTGATGGTCAGGACATTCCAAGCATCTTTGACATGTGGATGGTCAGGACAGTCCAAGCATCTTTGACATGTGGATGGTCAGGACATTCCAAGCATCTTTGACATGAGGATGGTCAGGACATTCCAAGCATCTTTGACGTGTGGATGGTCAGGACATTCCAAGCTTCTTTGACATGCGGATGGTCAGGACATTCCCAGCATCTTTGACATGTGGATGGTCAGGACAGTCCAAGCATCTTTGACGTGTGGATGGTCAGGACAGTCCAAGCATCCTTGATAAGCATTAAACATATTCAATATGTCAGGTTTCATGGAATCATCTGTATCAGATCATTCTCTTGTGGGGGCCTGGGTGGCGTAGTCGTTTAAATTGCCATGAATTCAGTATGTAGAGTTGCATCATTTTGGCGTGACAGAAACCTGACAGTGGGTTTTGATTCATGGTTCATGCTTATTATACAAGAGTCCATAAGAACTGAGTCTGACTTTGAAGGAATTGCCTTATTGTTAATTTTGTTGAAGACATTACATGATGTTATGGAGGTATTGTGTATATCCACAAAATAAGTAAATTGTCAGTAAAATAAGCAGGGGTTTGTGGCCTTTGCAAAATGGACAAAGTTATGGAACCTGCAATGACTAAGTACTTGCAGAAATAGGGCTTAACACCAATAGTCATCCATGAAGATATGAATGCAACACTGGGAAAGGATGCCCCTTCCTCTGCCATCATCAAGAGGGGGCAGCATATTTTAATCAACATCAGAAATGATCCGAAGAATACACGATATGGTGATCATATTATTAGCTTAGGGTGTGTTTCCCATGAGAGAATGCATTCTATTATCACAGAAACATTGGTAATGAAGACCGTTTCAGCTCGTTGGGTTCCAACAGACATCGGAACAAAAAGGCACGTCTGGTGAAAAAAAGCTGTTTGAATCTAATCCAGAAAGGTTCTTGCGACGATTTGTGACTGGGTGAAACCTGGGTTCACCATTCCCAGCGACACAACTTGCTCAAATTGATATCTAGGATATCATGTAATGTCGACAATAGAAGATTTTACTGTTACACAAATCCCTTTTGTGAGGCTTAGAACTTAGCAATCAACCCTCAAAAGTTTTGCAGCACCATACCCAAAGTCTTGGGATTGACCAAGTGATAAACATCGAAGACATGCATCACTTCGGGCTTTCCCCCAACGTTACACGCTGACACACTGGCACACTGTGATATTATACTGCTCAAAAGCGCCGTTGAACTACTATCGCTCAAAGAATCACCTATGTCAGATCCTGTTTTGGTTTAGCAGCACAGCAGAAACTAAGGACAGCATTGACCTGCCCCGCCTCAAGCGTCACAGCCCTGTTGTTTGAGAAAATGTGTATGGATCTCGTTGAGGATTTCCAGAAAATAAATTCTGTTTTCCACACTCGGGGCAGAACCAGGACGTCTTATGGCAACAGAAGAGCCGACAAATTGGAAGGTTGCAATGTATGACCTGGACTAGTGTGCCATAAACCTCCATGGCTTAGGGACCAACCATTTGGGATTTCCTCGAAGAAAATAACTTGTCCCTGAAAATTCTTGAAAAAAATCATTAAGCTTCAGACTGTTGGTACAAAGAAAAGAGAAAATGCCTGCCTAAAAATTACATTGTTGCATGTTTTTTTTTTTGTTTTTTTTTTAAAAATCAGGCTCAGAGTTTTAAGTTAAAAAAAATATCTGGTTTTGTAGCTGTGTATGGCAGGAATATTGTTGACTTCAGCGAAATACTACATTTAATTTACAATACTTAGAGTTGTCAGGTTCTCTCTTAAACAAAGCATGGTAACAAATACTTTATTCTGCTTGTGAGTTCTTTAATGTAGCAATTCATTCTGGAACCAGATCTGTGAAGAGTAGACTAGAATCTGCTCAAATATGATTTCACTGTGTGGATGGTGATCTTATAAAGTCCTATAGCACCTGACGGTTGACCGCTAGTGTTCTTCACATAGCCATAAATCAAACAGAAAAGAATATCGATTTCAAAGACGTTATAACAAGAGTTATTTAACGTGTTTTAAATAAAAAAATATTCCAAAATGTACCAACATAACAACATGGCAGTCTTTGGGATCTAATGTCTCTAACGAACTCGATGAACCAGCGTGGTTATTCAGCATAGACAGCATATACTATCCCTGTGGCATGGATGTTGCCCTGGGTGATGTGCACCGTGGTATAATTGTCATATCTTTGGTCCCACAGACACCGAGACGAGAACTGCATACTCTGTGCACCTTTCTCTCCGATCATCACAAAACAGACGAACTTGAATCTCTTCATCTCCAGCTTCTTCACCTGTTCCAGGATCTTGTTGCTCAGCATCAGACTCTTGGTCTTCATGGCACCACACTCGTACACGTTCTCCGTGATGTGGTCCTTGAGAACTGCCTTGATGATCTGCTTCACGTCTCCCTCCTTGAACCGTATGTCCGGGTCCATCTTGTAGGTGTTCTCGTACATGATCATGGCGTGGTGGTGGTCGTCGGTGACCACGCTGTGGCGGTCGTGGTCCCTCAGATGTTTATCTCGGTTGCTGGCGATGGAGTGGGCGGTGTCCTTGCGGCCGAACGTCCCCGCCCTAGGCCTGCCCCCCGTCATGCCTGTCTGAACCGGGTTGATTGTAGCACCCCTGAGGGTCGGGTGTTTGTCCTTGGAATGGTGGTCCATGGAGTGGTGGTCTTTGGGGTGATGGTGGTCCTTGTCTGATTTGCCATGATGGCTGCGGTGTTCGGACTTGACCTCGCTCATCGTGTGTCGCCCCTGAAACAAAAGATTGGATCTGTCAGAGGAGACCTGTATGATGTTTAAAGCTGATTATCTGACTATCTATTACCCTCTAATTTACAATTTCTGTTTCAGTTTTTTTTCTCCATCTGTGGACTATTTTCATTTTAACAAAACGATATTTTTGTAAGCCTTTCGATGAAGATTGTATGAATATTTCTCAATTCCTTTGATATAGAAATCATTAATAACGTCATTGATCGATTAAATCCAAGTACTTTTCAATTAAGGTAAGATAAATCTACAACATGTCAATTGCAACCATGCTATCACAATTTTCAAGCGAGGCTTCACTACAATGGGCAACGTGCCCAGAGATCGACGTTGGTGCTGACAGCTATCTTCAATGAATGACTACAGGGCAGAAACTAACCCGGTTAGGGCTATCAATGTCGGGAGTATTGACACAGGTAACCGACATGTCGGCAGATAGTGCTACAAGCCTAGTTGATCAAGGCTCCAGTCTTTTATCTGACAGAATCAATGCAGGGACTTGATCGTTTTCGTGGCGTTCATTTTGTTTGGACCCGCGTTACAATAGGTCCCTAGGGCTCTTATTTCCATTCGTACGCTATGACTCAATTGGTTCGTGTTTATTGTGTAACATCGCACTCCGACGGCGCGGGGCTTTGCTCATAACGTTCCCCACTGGGCCGCCCCAATGGTTTCCATGGCGCCGTTATATAGCTGCAAACAGTCGAGAAACAGTATGAAGTCAATCATAGGAGGTTGAGCTATAGGTGGGGGTGGGTCAGTGAGAGTCAGGAGAGGGACACCACTAAACAACAGTCTCTAGTTGTGGACCAAAAAACCTAATACATTTATTTTGGGAGGGTCGTGGACGTTAAATAATAAAACATCCAATGCTTTTGCATTTTGTATGTTCAGGGAAGGTCACGAACTAAAATGTACAAGGACATGGGGAGGGTTGTCCCAAAATATGACAAGCATTAGGGGAGGATTGTCCAAAAATATGACAAGCATTAGGGGAGGATTGTCCAAAAATATGACAAGCATTAGGGGAGGGTTATCCAAAAATATGACAAGCATTAGTGGAGGGTTATCCAAAAATATGACAAGCATTAGGGGAGGGTTGTCCAAAAATATGACAAGCATTAGGGGAGGGTTATCCAAAAATATGACAAGCATTAGGGGAGGGTTATCCAAAAATATGACAAGCATTAGGGGAGGGTTATCCAAAAATATGACAAGCATTAGGGGAGGGTTATCCAAAAATATGACAAGCATTAGGGGAGGGTTATCCAAAAATATGACAAGCATTAGGGGAGGGTTATCCAAAAATATGACAAGCATTAGGGGAGGGTTATCCAAAAATATGACAAGCATTAGGGGAGGGTTATTATTTTGAGTTCATTGGAGCATTAGCCCCCCTGACGCCACCCCTACAACCTACAACGTGTCCCCACGCCGTGGGGTCGTCCTGTCAGAACTCTGTATCGCTTTTTGGAAGGGGCAGGGAACGGATGGGTGATAGTGTGAAGGCCCATCAACGACGTCGGGAAGGAATAGATATATACATCCGTGGTGGGTGTGGGGTGACCCCAACCTGAAGGACTGTCCAAATTCAGCCGCCATTGTATCCATACGATCCCCATACCAACTTTTCACGAACATCTTTATTACTTGGTAGACCTATTCTCTCCCGGATCCCCGAGTAGAGTTAGACGAGAGACACGTTAATATTTCAGTTTGATATGACATAGTGATGTCAAATACATACCAGAATAACCCACAAATATTTACAAAAAGCGATCAATAAATACTGTATGATTCGAGAGACACGGGTATGTTAATCCGATAATCCATGTGGCAACTACGGCAATATCACACACAAACCATCATGGATCACGGCTTGAAATCAAATTTCAGAAGTGTCTTATTGATTTGTTTGTCCTTGTGGCAGGTGGTATGTATTTATGGACTAACCGATCCTTTGATAATCCGGACGTTGACAAGTCGGACCCCCTGACACTCCCAGCTATCATAGCACCGAGGTCAGGCACGTCAACAGGGGCAGCTGGTGCTCCACAACGCCTCAACACCGTCTCAACAACGTCTCTGTTAGTTTTGTGTGTGTATGTTTTTGTTTTTCTTTACGCGCGCGCGCGCGTGAGTGTGTGTGTTGGGGGGTTAGGTTGTGAGGTGTGGATGTGGTTGTGGGGTGTGGATGTGGGTATGGGATATCGGGTGTGGGGTGTGGCTGTGGAGTGTGGGTGTTAGATGTAGGTGTGGGGTGTGGATGTGGGGTGTGGGATGTAGGATGTGGCTTTGGGTGTTGGTATGGGATGTGGGATGTGTGTATGGGATATCGGGTGTGGGGTGTGGATGTGGGGTGTAGGTGTGGTTGTGGGGTGGTGGGTGTGGGATATGGATGTGGGGAAATGGTCTGGGTGTCGGTGTGAGTGTGGGGTATGGGATGTGGTTGTGGGGAGTGGTTGTGGGTGTGGGGAGTGGGTGTGGGTGTGGGTGTGGGTGTGAGTATGGGGTATGGCATGTGGTTGTGGGGTGTCAGTGTGAGTTGTGGGTGTGACGCTGGGGTGTTGGTGTGGGATGTGGGTGTGGGATGTGGTTTGTGGGATGTGGTTGTGGGGTGTGGGTGTGGGGTATGGCTGTGGGGAGTGGGTGTGGGTTTGGGGATGGGCATGCCTCTCTACTTACCTAAAATGATTAGTGATACGTATATCTTAAATCCACATAACGGCACCTGTTCAATGTTGAGTCCGTGCAGGTGGAGTGTGAAATCTGTCATCACGTTGTGCATCTAACCATGAAACCAACAAACTTTGAGATCAACTCAGTGTTACACAGTTTGTATAACATGTTTTCTTCAAGCATGTCTTCATATCAGGACACCATGACACTGTCCTACACAGGGCAGTTCAGTTTTCATGAATCGGTCAAGACGCCGGATTAAACAAAGGCTGGAGTGTTGATGGAAATAAACACGTTTATGGTGAAATAGATCACTTTGATATGTGTATGAATGCTTTGAGAAGCTCTTTGTTGACTGCGGCTGGAATTCTATTGACAACTTAACGTACCGTGATATAGACCACTGCGGAATTCTTACACCGTAAAATACGATTTGATGTGATATTAAGTGTCCGGCGGTTATGTTTAGAGGGGGCTGAACAACCTATAACGAATCTTCACACTACATTAATAGGGCCGAATGTCAGCCTTAACAGACATATGTTATTAAACGTGTGGATTGTCTAGCTGAATTCGTGTGATTAATGCATGGAATCGGATTTGTATGCATGGCAACATCGTATATTCACGCATTCATGTTTTGGTCACGTTCGTACAGAGCATGCATGTTGTTCTCATCATAAAGGCATGGATTACGAAATTTGTTTGTTTGTTTGTTGTTTAACGCCGCACTCAGCAATATTCCAGCTGTATGACGGCGGTCTGTGTAGAACATGAAGAAAGGTCCCCTGGTGCTTCTATGAAGAGATGCATCGGGAGGTTTTGTTTGTTGTTTCATGCCGCACTCAGCAATATTCCAGCTATATGACGGCGGTCTGTAAATAATCAAGTCTGGACCAGACAATCCAGTGATTGACATCATAAGTATCGATCCACGCAATTGGAATAAATGCATAAACGAAGTTAGCGAGCCTGACCACCCGATCCCGTTAGTCGCCTCTTATAACAAGCATAGTCGACTTTTACGGTAAGCATTGGTTGCTATATCGGGATCTTCACGGGCCTGGACACGATTCAAAGCATGCATTTCTGAACTTTTCATGGAATAGAAAAGTTCTGAAATGCATGCTTTGTATCGTGTTCGAAGGTTAAGAGTCTTCATGCGGTTTATCAAGATTAAACTGTTAACTATCGTGTCGGGTATCTGCAAATCTGTCTATCACACCAAATCTATTTTACAGGGAACGCATTCAAGCAACCAAATATATATGACACATGGTTACGTGTATTGACGAAATGTCACGAAAAGCTGTAAGAAAATATTAAAATTGGTTAGCTGAAAAGAAATTGAAGGTTTGACGAGCGAAATGTAATAAACGTTTCTTTTTTCAATAGGTAGAAGGCTCAAGGAAACTAGACACTCCGTATACAACATGTATATACCTGCTCAAGATAACAGTACATTAGTCCTTACACACAAAAACTGTATATATAATGTCTTTGCTTGTGGAGAAACCAGCACATGTTTACAAGTCGTTAGAAAAACTCCTTTCCGTCGACAGGGGAACAGGTGCTTGAATCACATACCGCATCCAGTTGGAATTTGGTGAGTGCGGCGTTATCAACAAACAAACAAGTCACCGCCCCGTTTAAACCTTAATGTATTGACGTTTAAATGAAAGTATTAAAGGGAGACTAGGTTCGGTCAATATGGCAGTCCCGCTAAATATTTTACTACTCTGCTAACCCATACGATGTTATGAACCTCGTAGCTAACGACAACACTAATAACACACACAACAACAACAACAACAAAACAACAACACTGTTTTAGTTATCCATCAGGCCCACCTTACAACATTACTACGTCTAGATTTACACTGACAATAGGTTCCAGCCCTTAGAGCATAGTCCCTCTCGCCGTTATTGGTCGCACGACACCATGTTGGCATTAATTCTCTTTCTATGTGTTTGTCTTTTCGGCTAATTTTGCCAACAATCGCCAACATCTAGAAGGATGATGCAACTCCAGCTATAGCGAACTATGCAGGTAGCAGATGTCCTCGTGGTCCCTATAGTACGGTGGCCATCTTACCGAGGCAAGGGAGTTAACTGACTTTAAAGTCAGTTAATTCCCTTGCCTCGGGAAGATGTACGATGGCCTATGTTTGGTGGCCGTTCTATCATAATGTCCTAATAGGTGTAGTCGTATCTTTTTATGGTTTCAAACTAGTTTAAAATACACATCTTTGATAATTTGGGCGTTATACTGTCCTTTGTCGACAGACTTTCTAATTATACACTAAATGTATAACTTGTGCTGGTCACGTAAAGGTGATATACTGTCGAAACTTTAGCTCTCTCACAACTGTGGGACTTGTGCTTCAGGAAAATGAAATATGTATTCATCACCCCAGCAGCTCTAATGGGATCATGTCATCAAAACATGGGTCCAGTTAGTTGTACAGGCATAACATTTGATATGGCAATGAACCGCTAATATCCCTTCATTGTCCGCTTCAAGTGATTGCTATCGCCAATATTGACTCTCACTCATGCTCTCCTGTATTTCGGTAGCAATGGGAAGTCGTTGAAATGTCTCTTGACGCTGTCTACGACGTCTAGATCAACATAATGACATGTATTGCTGTTGTTAAGGTCAACCACTGAGGTACACAGTAAGGACATATATTGTTGTGGACAGGGCGGGTTTCACAACAGGTGTAAGTAGTGACAAGGTGCTGCTGCTCACGAAGTTCATTCAAAGATAATCGAATTTTTGTGTGTGTAGAAACCTACAGCCACCATGTAAGTGTGGCGGGTAGTTTACGGTGTAATGTGATCCCTTTGATGTGAGAGGACCATATGTTCTCAATACGATATTGTTTAAACTTTAAAGAACACTGTTGTGTTAAGACACATTTAAGTCATGTAGTACGACATCATTAGAAAGTGTGGGATGAGTGGGCGTTTGAGATTTTGGTTCTTGATCTTAAGTCATGACTTGAATTTTGCACTGTCTGTTTTATGTTTTATTTTATGTCTGTTTCTGTGTTCAAATATTTAAAAAGACCGTTTCATCTCAAAATTGCAATCGATGTTAAATATTTTAAAATTGTATTTATTATCAAAACAGTTTTTGATGTCGGCGGCAAAAAAATAATTCAATACTAATTCTAACTTTCTCCCAGATTTTCGATTTAAATGTTGGCGGATCTCGTCAATCAAGTAAAATATGTCCGACTTTAGGTAGCAGTAACTGGCCATGACACGCAGATTCAACATTCACGGTTTACTCACATCAAGATCCATACAGACTATTGTGCATATTTAATTTAGGAAAGCATACGTGTCCTAATCTCTACATGTCTTTTCTCAGTGACAACATCATTTCAAAGTCAAGCAATATATGAAGACGTTATGCTCGATCAAGAATTCCTAGCTTGCCTTCCTCAAGAAAATCTATATTTACACCGCCCATAATTCATGTTTAGCCCAGCAATACATATATCAACACCGTTACAGCTATTAACATGACATGACAAGTATAGGGTACTTGTAACATGTATCAGGGTAGATAAGGACGGCAGATACCCGTAACAGAAACAATATGTCCATGTTATGTCCACATGGCCGGCCTGTCGGTGGTCCAGGGTGTGTGTGTTCGGTGGGACAGAACTAGGTCGCTGGTTTAGCGTACGTGACGGCGTATGATTAACCACGGAGTACGCCATTCCACGCAATGCATCACATATACATATACATACCCACACGTTGCAGTAAAACGTTAGGAATCAACATAAATTCAGACCGATGGATCTGATTTAGTTTCAAGAACGTCATTCTAGTACCGATATTGAAAATAAGTGAGTGGCGAGTATTCCAGTTATATCACGGCGTGTTAGTTTTGGGGGAAAGCCTTAAGTGATGCAGGTGTCAGACGGTTACCAGTTGAGTGGAACCCCAGAGCACGGGCATGGTGCTGACAAACCTTAAAACATAATTGGGGCGAACCAATATTCCAGCTATTTGGCGATAGCCTACAAATAAGACTGGACCACACAAACCAACTAACCACCGCGCCTGACTACCGATCCATTCAGCCACCTCTTACCACAAGCAAAGGTATATGTGGGCCTATTGTAACCCATTATGGTAGTTCTAAGGAACAAAACTGTCACAGTGTTTCATAGTCACACCTTTTTCTAATGGCACATTCATTCAAATTACTCAAATCTATTCATATTTTCACAAACATAGAAGTGATAAATTGCCTGAATGGGTCACTTCAGGTCATTACCCCCGTCTTATGTAAACAATTTATCTTGAAGATCTCCGTAACCTGATTCGGCCTAACAAACACCCGAACAAAACTGGTCTAGGGCTTGACGTTATGTCGACACACCTCATTGCATCGAGCTATACAAATATATTGCGTGTCGGCATGGCAGTAATCGATGCATCTGTACAAAATGAACGATAAAGAACAACTGAGTCGGCAAAAAATAGTTACAATGGGAAAACAGCGATAGGTTGGGGAAAAGCTTACAGTGATGAATAACGCCGACATTCTTAAGTATATGTTATTCTGCGGAGAATGGCCCACGTGGGGATATTATGGCTTCACACCTATAATTCCCTGGCATAATTAGACCACTTAATGAACAATACAACTCCAAAGATTTTCCTTTACATTAGAACATTACTAAATACATTGGAATTCATTTCACCTTTGTGGGGAACTGGAGCGTTTATGTGAGTGAGTTGCGTTTAACGCCGCTATAAAAAGTATTTCAGAAATATCACGGCGCATGATCTTAGTTTGGGAAGAAAGCCCTGGTGCAGGTCATAGAATGTTAAAACTAAATATAGTGCTGACAGACCAAGGTTTATTCTGGGGGAGAATCTGGGACTCGAAGCCACAATCAGCGGATCCTGACAGAGATAAGGGAAGGCAAGAAAGTGAAAGTAGAAATATATCATATGTATGTTATCGGCATTGAGACTGAAAATCAACACTTTTAATGAACTGCAAAATATTATCACCACAAATAAAAAAAAACCCACACTGAGACAAATATGATATGCGATATTTGACTGAAATGATAAATGTGAAAACATGGTTCCGTGATTAATAAACAATGATCGAGATTTCAATCAAAGTGTTAACTGATAACGACCAAAAACAGCACTTAAGTGAAAATGAACATTACATTTTGTAACTATTGGGAACACAATAATACAGTATATAAGAACACATTATAGAGAATAATTATTCAAGCATCACATTACTTAAAAAGAAGAAAATCTTTCCCGTTAAGAGTAACACACTGAACTCACCTCTCCAAGCGAACCAATCTACTAACTACCAACACGGCGGTAAACAATGGTAGCGTTTGATTTCACCAGTTTGTTTTTTGATTGTTTTGAGAAGTAATGCGTCCTTGGTAACACAATCTCGGGTGGAACTCGACTGTGGGGTAGTTGCCCGGCTCTTATGAAGACATTTATAATATTTCCCGACTGTTGGGCTGCGACAAGGCGCTGTGATAGGCCGCTCTCTGTTATCAGCACTCGCTGAAAGCGCTATTGTACCGGTTCGATAATTAAAGGCGTACTCCCACTGGAATATTTGCACATGGGGAGGCCCTGGTGACTGCTTAGAGGTCTTTGTTGGTGCCATTAAGGCATTGTTAGTTCATGATGGTTCTTTTATGATATTCTATATCGTCATTTATTAGCAGTTAAACGATGATGACAGCAAATTGGTTTACTCCTGTTTTATATAGGCTGGTTGTGTTTTGTTATACTTTTGGCAATGTTGATGTTTTAACATCGAGCATGAATGTTAACTTTACATTAAAGATGACAATGTTAAGCTGTATGTGCGTGGCCTGTAATGGATTGTGTCTAGACCAGACAAACCAATGGTTGATTGCATGAACAACGAGCCACGACGTCAAGTGTAAGAAGCCAGTTAGCTCATTGTGACCATATTTCAGTCAACTCCTGGGACAAGGATGGGGTCCAGAATTGCCTAGAAATCATTACAAACATACATTTTCAATTCTGTACCACTATTTATATCTCCGTGTTGATTCCAGGTCCGACAGGTCCCCGACATGCCATACTGTGCTTTCTGGCTGTCGCGTCATCGTCCCTGACGACCTGGACTGTTACTGACTTTATCAACCCGTTCCATAAAGCGATCTTATTCTTTAACATAGATTTGCGACAATAGTAACGCTAAGCTCGCTTTATGAAAGGTACAAAAACCTAGGTTTTCGAAACGGTCTTAGGGATAAGATTATCATAAATTATAGTTGTCTTATCTTTAAGCGTAAGTTGGTAAGTTTAATCTTAAGATCGCTTCGAAAATTTAGACGAAGTAGCCCGATTGCTCAGGCTCGATATTTTACAGCCCGCCGTGAATTGCTAGATTATTGCTGATGGTCTTGTAAAACAACATTCACTCGCTCACCTGTGCTTCATATACTGTAGCTTGGCTACTGATCAGCTGATTTAGTACTTGCTGTGTTGCCGTGACGTCATAACCTTGGTTTGTGAATGAAGTATGCATGCACACAGCGACAATACAGTGGTTACGGGTGAGGGCATGTAGCGCTGGGGTGGGAATGTGGGGTGTGGTAGGGTCTGCCGATGAATTCCGTGCTGATCTCTTGTCTATGTGATGCATTGATTATATGCTACAAGACTCCGGATCGCGTTCAATGAAAGATATGCAGGTGTTCGGTGGGTTAGTTAACGGTTTTATTCAGCACTCGGTCACCCCGATAAGACGAACAGTTCTCCACCGTGTTTGTTCTGGAATTGTTTATAATTACAACCAGAGACGCTGACATCTGAGATTAAAATGATGAATGTGAAGTCAATTAGTCATGTTGGCTGGGGTAAGGCCTAACTTCACCTTTACACCTGTGGGTGATTTCCGACGTTTATTTCAAATACTATTTACCTGGATACCGATGCGTATAGTGGGGCTATGTTTGAAAGGGGCTGGCGGTGTCACACAACCATTATAACCAGACATCGTTGTGTATCGTAATATACGAGAAGGTCCAACATGTTAGGGAACTATCCAGGGTCGAGCCTGACCAAGGCAAATCTAGGTTAAAAAAAGTAATAGAAGAATTGCCTAAACTTGGATTCGAACAGACACAACTTCAGTCAGTCATGGGATATAATTCTGTCGGAGAATCCACGATTCAAAATTTATTGCGTTGCTAAAACTTAAAAGGAAATATGTTCAAACTGAAACAAGGTGAGGTGGGGTGAAATGGGGTTTAACGTCGCGTCCAAGATTATTGCACTTATACAGCGACGTGCATGCACGTGTGTGTGTGTATATATAGTGCTAGTTCACTGAGATACCACGCCGCGGTTTAACATGAATATGTTACTCAGACAAAGTATACTGACTCCGAGCCGACCAGCCTTGTTTTAGCCCCCTTAGTGTCGAGCGCCAGACAGGGTAACAACAAGTACGATCTGTTAGCGTCTTTTGGTATGACGCGGCCGGGTATCGAACCCCGGACCTTCCGCTCTCCAGGCAGACGCTCTAGCACTAGACCAGGGAGGCGGTCTAAATGAAACAAAGTTGGGTTGTCCCGAGCAGATATTATGTTATAGGTGTACGTCATTTAGATACTTCTCTATATAAACGAGCAATGGTGTTCTACGTCAGGGCATAACAATGGTTATGATAATAATGATACCAATAGGAATTATATAAACAACAACGATAAGAAATACAAAACAAACCACCAAAAAAAAGTAGGTAACATAAATCATAAAAATATAAACAACGGGGAGTTAAGCTTTGCTGTATTCATAACATTTCCATTTCTCCACGACTGTGTCCCTGTGTCGATGGGGTGGAATGTTGTTTGGTACAACACACACAGGGGTAAGTGGGGGACTAAATGGGGGGTCAGGAATATCTACACAAATACTTACCCTGGAAGCCTCGTGTCACTTGATAACATCAGTATCGGGATTAATTAGGCCCTCATGTTGTTACAGGTGTAAACAAGCTCCTGACATCGACACACTGCCTACTCGGCTCAAGTGTTTATCTTGAACAGATTAGTCCCCGCGCCAGAACAGGGATGGGATTTATACAGGGAACGTACACTATGACGCGTTACAGTTCATAGCCTGTCAACTCAGTGTTACATATGCTATTCTCTGAACTCACACTACAGCTATGTATGTGTTCTGTCCGTCATGTTATACTGCAATTTATGTGTTCAACACATATTACATAGCAATGTAAACTGCCGGGGAATAGAAAGTATACACCTTTGTTTGATGAAAAATGCAACATGAAGAAATGGTTAATCGATGGTGATGTATTTGATACAGGTACCATAGGCGATGTTACATGCATCTTATCAAAGAGTATCTCACTACAGGGGATATGCGCATGATGGTTCAAGGAACATTGGGGTCGAAATTTCAACGTATACAATACGTCATGAAATCTCGGACGACCTTTGCATTGCTGGGCCTAGGGTTGTGCTGTAAGAGTGATCTCTGTTGCTGTTGGCGAAAGAATGGTAACACCACGGGTTGAAGAACGTCATCTCTGTAGATCTGGTCGTTGGGGTAGCCACGGATGATGAAGTCCCGTCCTTTGGTTGTCACAACACCCCCACCCCCGCACCCCCTAACACACAGACACACAAACCAGCTGTCAACTATATGATGGCGGTCTGTAAATAATCAATATGGACCAGACAATTCAGTGATTAAAAACACGAGCATCGAGCCAAGCAATTGGGATAAGATGACATGCATCAATCAAGTCAGCGAGCCTTGACCACCCGATCTCGTCAGTCGCCTCTTACAAGTATGAGTTGTTGAAGACCTATTCTATCACGAATTGTCACGGCCCCACTCTTTTATCAACCAATCAGGAAAAAGTAGGCCGTTTGTGAGCGTGGCCTATGTATTCAGGTTTATGGAAACATAAACACAAAAATATAAAAAATGTGCTTTTTTAGCCAAACAAATGCCATGGAATCACACTTGCAATTTAATTATTCGTCCACCTACCTACCAGATGCCCTTGTTGTGACATGACGTCATACAGTTATGACGTGTTCTGCCTCCCTGTGACGTCACGTCATTGTCTCTCTGTTTGCTCGGAGAAGGAGGGCGTTTGAGCACACCTACGACTCAAGATGATTCAACAGCCAACATCAACAGACAAGACGTCCACGTTTCAGTACATCAGATGGGTAAGACAATGTAATACACACAGAAGTGAATGTCAGCTTGCATTATGAATCATACCTAAATTGGTAAAACGTGCCATAAAGCCAAAATTGATCCTAAACTAAACTAAAATTGAACTAAAATTCATATGAATAATCCAGACAGATATTAAGTGCATTCTGAATGAATCCCTAAATTGTTCTGAACACGAGAGTAAAATATTGCGTTTTTGGTGTTTCTCAGTTGTTGACGTGCGGGATGACTTCATACCAGCAGAACTCGACCACCCACGAAGAAAGTCAGGTACAATACCTTTATGACTGACAGTTGACTCTGTCAGCTAATCCCCTGTGTAGATTTGTACATACTCACACTAGATATGTTTCCTACCATTAATACCTTCACTATTTAGATATTTGCACTGAGATTAAGATTAAACTTGCATTAAAGACACTATAAGACTGAACATATATTTAAGATACATTCAGTCCTAAAAAAATTCAAATGATATATTTAATCTGTTAAACCATTGTTGTGATGCTTGATGTTTTAATTAATACCCTGACTTTAAATTACATATACGAGTCAGTTTTAGTTTTTTTAAGATCACAAAACTGTATGATGAACATTGCCCCTGATGTAGTAGTCAGCGGTGAAAAAACTGGGAAAGTATTTTTTTTCTAAAAGTACGCAAACATTTTGAAATCTGAAATGCTGTTTTTTTCTTTTCCTTTTAACATAACAGGTGATATCTCATCAATTGATGAAATATCAACGTTTATGTATTGAATTACAAAAATCACAATAATCATTCCACAAATTATGAGAACGTTAACAAAGATATGTTTTGCCAGTCATTTGAGTACATAGGGTTACATAGCTTGACATAGCACCATATTGTTATTCACTACCAACTATGTTATATATATATATATATATATATATATATATATATATATATATATATATATATATATATATATATATATATATATATATATATAATAGTTGGTAGTGAATAACAATATGGTAATATATATATATATATATGTGTATGTATGTATGTATGTATGTATGTATGTATGTATGTATGTATGTATGTATGTATGTATTTTTAAAGTGTTTAAAGACCAATTGTTCAATATTATTTGTCTTTAACAAATGTTTTCATCTCAAGACCGTCTCGTCTTAACTATTTCAGAAATGAATTTTAAGATTGAAATGAGAATAGCTGCACCTTTAACAGGATATCACTGATAGGTCATTTTTCTATTTTATACTAAAGAATCGTGTTGTATTCGCTGATCCGGTGGGGGTCACAGATAATGGGATGTTGTGCGCGATTGCAGGCATTCAGGGATGAGGATGAAATGGACGAGCTGGCCGCTGTAGCAGTGGACACTGACACGGGCATGGTGGAAGTGTCGCTGGCCGACCCCCCCTCCCCCTCCGCCCCCGTCTCCACAGGTATACTCACAAACCACAAAACACACAGCGTACACCAGCACCGCCATTAACAAAACACAAAATACTCCGTTTAATCAAAACAAACACGGAAAGAAAACAATGCACATACAATCAAGACCTGAAAAAAATAAAATGAAATTCATTGTTTCTTATATCTAAAAGTACATCAGAATAAAGATTATTATTCACATTATCACATATTCCCCGCTACGTGGTTGATGTATTGCCGGTGCGACGTATAATATAAACTTACTCTTGTTTTATCAAAAATTACTTCACTATGGGAAATTGCAGTTACAAGGGGCGGTCGGGTAGCCTGGTGGTTAAAGCGTTCGCTCGTCACGCCGAAGACCCGGGTTCGATTCCCGACATGGGTACAATGTGTGAAGCCCATTTCTGGTGTCCCCCGCCGTGATATTGCTGGAATATTGCTAAAAGCGGCGTAAAACCATACTCAGTCAGTGCAGTTACAAACATATCTCATCGGAATAACGTGTTCGTTGTGATTGTATGTCAGCTTCATTTAATTTCCCCAACTCAGAAACATACATGTAGTGATTTTACGACTGTTTGAGTATCTGTCCCTTTGGCGCATGAATGAATGAATATAGTTTTACACCGCAATCCGTACACCTCCAGGTATTATGTATTCACTGTGGTCTGTAAAATAATGGATTGTACCAGGCAAACCAGTGACTTAACGTGTAATCAGCGATGACATACGATCAGCAAGTTAACACATCCTCACCACCCGCTCCCCAGCCGTGTCGTGGCGTGTCAGCTTAATGTGGGAGGAAAGCCTGGAGCGATGCAGGTCTCAGACGTTTACCACTTCGGTGAAACCCACGAGCACGGGTATGGTGCTGACAAACCTAATCAGTATCGGGGCGAACCGGGATTCGAACCCACGATCGTAGGTTTCTGGCGTGCCCAAGGGACGCAGTTTTATACAGCGAATCGCGGTGCCTTAGGCTTAGACGCCATCCATGACCCCCCGGCTCTTATGTCAAACAAAGACTATTGGGGATCTTGTCCGTATCCCCTCGAGATCCCCAGGTTGTTCATTGCAACATGGCCATTTAAAAACAATTTCGCAAGCTTTTCGCATGGGGATTCACGTTAAAATAGGTCTCGAGTAACCTTTGCTAGTTGGCAGAGACGACTTAGTGGATCGGGTGGCTTGGCTCGGAGTCTTGGTTGATAGCGTGTCATCGTACCCCGACGGCGTGGATCGTTGCTCATGATATCTGCCATTAGATTGTCTGTCTAGACTCCATTACTGACAGGCTGTCGTCATATAGCTGGAATATTGCTGAGCGCGGTATCAAAAAACAAACAGACAAACAAAACACATGACACACATATCTGGATTTCTTATGCAGAATAGTAGACATCAAGACCAACATGATGAGTTGGTCCAATGACTGCCAATATAATATGAAATAAACCTGCTCTTCTGTTTTAGCCACTGATGGCGAGAATAGGTTCTTCGCCCTCATCTTGGCCACGAAGAACAAGCGAGGCGAAAACTGAATGAAGCCACGCGGAAGAGATTTCAACGGGAGATGCCCACGTGCTGTACATAGATGGCTTGCCTTTTGAAATACATCGGTTTTAACACTATGAACATGTTTGTGTCTCTTTACCTCTATGTGATCCGGGTCTGCTACAGTGATAATTACCAAGTATGGTTGGGCCGAATGTACATTATAAAACAACACACTTTGCATGTGTGATAGTTGCTGCTGTTATTCCACATAATATAGAATTATGATTAATCCGATCTACCCAAAATAGTGCATCCGCAATTGACAATAATGAAATAAGTACATCTGTGTCAGTCGGTGTTTGTAAGTATTTTATTTATTTATTATTTTAAAAAAAATGTAAGTAAGTATTTGATACACCAACCCGTGAGGATCTGGGTTTAGAATTGTTCGTCAGCAACCCATGCTTGACGTAAAAGGCGACTCTGCTTGTCGTAAGAGGCGTCTAACGGGATCGGGTGGTCAGGCTCGCTAACTTCGTTGATGACTTGTATCCCAAATGGCGTTGATCCATGCTCATGGTGTCAATCACTGGATTGTCTGGTCCAGCCTCTATTATATACATAATGCCGATATATCTACCAGGAAGGATTTCTCCTTTGCCAACAGAAGGAATCGTCAGCTCTACACGCTACACAGGAAATCGAGATAATATAGTTCAAAATAACACACTGATTTAATGAATTTGGCTTAACGCCTCTCTGAACAGTATTTCACTTATAACACGGCGTGTGTACCGTGGCAGGAAATGCCGGAGTGAATCGGGTCTTGGACGGTTAACGCAGATGGTGAAACATAATCAGGGCCAACCGGGATTCGAACCCATGATAATAGTTTCTGGCATGCTTAAAGGACGTAGCTCCGCACAGCGAATTGCGGCGCCCTGTATAGTGATGAAGTTTGTTTTCAAGTACAAATTAAAGAAACCCACCTTACACAATAAACAAATACAATTCCAATACGACATACCACCCGTAACTAGTAATTCCTATGAAAGAGCAAATCTGGACGTCAATTGCTAAAACATTTGCTGATTGAGTAAGTGAGTTGGGTTTAACAACGCTTTGAACAGTATTCCAGCTTTACCCCGGTGTGTCAGTTTGATGTGGGATGAAAGCCCGAAGTGATGCAGGTCTTAGGCGTTTACCACTTTGGAGAGAGAGAGAGAGAGAGAGAGAGAGAGAGAGAGAGAGAGAGAGAGAGAGAGAGAGAGAGAGAGAGAGAGAGTAATTTCTAGTTGTTTTAATTACTCTTTGGTAATAAATATTTTGATTAAAAATATCGAATCATGTTTGCACTATATTCATACAAAATAATGTAACTATCAATTCCTGTATTATCACCGATTTATATTTATATTTGAACGCACTGGAAAACGGTTTTTCTCTGGGTATTTGTTTAGTGGTATTTGAGTATGGGTTATAAATCAGAGTTACTTCCCTTAGATAAACATCGTGAGTATGCCATATCTCCCCGTCTCTGCCTTGTGCACTACAAATAATTAATCAAAGATGACACATAGTAAGAGAATAGTATAGTGTAAGAATGCAAGCCTATGTATTCATTAGACAAATATCACTTGGTAAACTTTGCACCATGCACCAGCAAAATTAAGGCTGCACGTTCGGTTTTCGATCAACATGATGTCGCTTTACCTAGCTGCATGTTTCTGTGGATGTTCTAAGAATAAATACCAATGATAATATCTACAGGTACATCTACTACAAGGAACTATAATAAATGCCCATGGTAATATATGTAGACCTCTGGTTGATATGGCCATATGAAAAAGTCGAAATGGTCATACTGGAAAATCAAAAAGGGCCATATTAGTAATGTAAAAATAAACATCCAGATTCTTATGGACAGTTTTGCTACACTTTACCCACTTACAAGGTAAGTGATCTACTTCATCCCTTGTTTATTATACCCATCACTATGACAATGAGTCAAGCTGAAAGGGTCGTTGTTGGCAGATACCCCAGGTACATTTATGTATACAGACAAATCAGAATACAGAAAGGTACCCAGTACTCTTAACGATGCAAGAGTCCATTTTCCTCAAACCGAAACCGGTTCATGTTACACTTTTTTGCCTGAATATGACTCCGTGCTGGATAATGCTGTGTATCGCGGAATATTTATGTACGTCACTGTGTATGCTAGTTTTTTAATATTGCACACTGGCATGCATCTCATACAACAGCATGATTGTTCCATTATGTAATGCGTACTGTCATGTTGAATTTTACCGCAGTTTGGCATCCAAGATGTATTGTATAGGTAATCGTTAAGTGCGTTGTGCAATACATCCTGCAGTGGAATGGACTCATCCTAGGGTAGCCTTTTGTTTTCTGGTTTTGGCTTGGGTCCATTTCTGTAAGAAAAACTACCTGGAGTACATTTCTGTAGTTCCTGTGGCAACAATGACCCCTGGTCAGCACTGTATCAAACTCAAAGTATGTATTACCAGCTTGATTAGTGAACACAACACATAGACAAGTTTCACTGATGATCATAGTTTATTGTAATCCTTTGTATTACAGAAATAGATAGAGAAAACAAATAGAAGTTAACACTATGCTTGATACATGTCTTTATACTTTGTCATGTGGCCATTTTGAGGGATTGCCTAAAAGTCGGGCCGGGCCGGGCCGAGACGGGCCAAAGTGTTACTGGCTAATTACTTCATTATCGGCGATCATACCTACATATAATTGATGAAACATACACACATGACATTAATGAACAATCACCAAACAAAAAAAGTGCAACATAAATAAGTAATTCGGAGTAAATCGCTTGAAAACAAGAAAGTGGAGCTGTGTGTAAGAGTCACTGATCTTGGTAACATGTAAAAGAGCAATCTTTAACGAAATAAGATTTGAAACGTATCAAATACTTCTAGCTATCGTGGTACAAATTTCCATCTGTCGGCATAGCGTTTACATTTATAGGAACGTACTATCTATATAAATACTACTTTATAATGTCACTGATCGTCGTATTTAAAGCAGACACGTTGGTTAAAGTAGACCTCTTCTCTCTATACTCTTAACAGTCACACAAGTGTTCGGTCCGACTTGGCCCGGGCTGTCAAAATCAACTTAAACCTCACAGATGTATCATCAAATGGATCCACATCTTTCGATTAGTATTATATCTACCTAAATACCACTTTATAGTGTCTCAGATCGCTGTACTTAAAGAAAACAAGGGGCTCAAAGTGAAGCCCTTTTCTCTCTACATTCTCAACATAGTCTCTATCAGAAGTGTTTTGCTTGTGTTGGGTCCCACTTGGCCCGGGCCGTCAAAATCAACTTTAAACACACAGATGTATCTTCAAATGTGTTTACATCTATAGATTAGTGTTATATCTACCTAAATACCACTTTATAATGTCACGGTACATCGTATTTAAAGAAAACAAGGGGCTCAAAGTGAAGCATTTTTACTGTATTTTCTTAAGAAAATCCAAGTCAGAAGTGTTCGGTCCGACTTGGCCCGGGCTGTCAAAATCAACTTTAACCTCACAGATGTATCATCAAATGGATCCACATCTATAGATTAGTGTTCTATCTACCTAAATACCACTTTATAGTGTCTCAGATCGCTGTAATTAAAGAAAACAAGGTGCTCAAAGTGAAGCCCTTTTCTCTCTACATTCTCATCATAGTCTCTATCAGAAGTGTTTTGCTTGTGTTGGGTCCGACTTGGCCCGGGCCGTCAAAATCAACTTTAAACACACAGATGTATCTTCAAATGTGTTTACATCTATAGATTAGTGTTATATCTACCTAAATACCACTTTATAATGTCACGGTACATCGTATTTAAAGAAAACAAGGGGCTCAAAGTGAAGCATTTTTACTGTATTTTCTTAAGAAAATCCAAGTCAGAAGTGTTCGGTCCGACTTGGCCCGGGCTGTCAAAATCAACTTTAACCTCACAGATGTATCATCAAATGGATCCACATCTATAGATTAGTGTTCTATCTACCTAAATACCACTTTATAGTGTCTCAGATCGCTGTAATTAAAGAAAACAAGGTGCTCAAAGTGAAGCCCTTTTCTCTCTACATTCTAATCATAGTCTCTATCAGAAGTGTTTGGCTTGTGTTGGGTCCGACTTGGCCCGGGCGGTCAAAATCAACTTTAAACACACAGATGTATCTTCAAATGTGTTTACATCTATAGATTAGTGTTCTATCTACCTATACACCACTTTATAATGTCACGGTACATCGTATTTAAAGAAAACAAGGGGCTCAAAGTGAAGCATTTTTACTGTATTTTCTTAAGAAAATCCAAGTCAGAAGTGTTCGGTCCGACTTGGCCCGGGCTGTCAAAATCAACTTTAACCTCACTGATGTATCATCAAATGGATCCACATCTATAGATTAGTGTTCTATCTACCTAAATACCACTTTATAGTGTCTCAGATCGCTGTACTTAAAGAAAACAAGGGGCTCAAAGTGAAGCCCTCTTCTCTCTACATTCTCAACATAGTCTCTATCAGAAGTGTTTTGCTTGTGTTGGGTCCCACTTGGCCCGGGCGGTCAAAATCAACTTTAAACACACAGATGTATCTTCAAATGTGTTTACATCTATAGATTAGTGTTATATCTACCTATATACCACTTTATAATGTCACGGTACATCGTTTTTAAAGAAAACAAGGGGCTCAAAGTGAAGCATTTTTACTGTATTTTCTTAAGAAAATCCAAGTCAGAAGTGTTCGGTCCGACTTGGCCCGGGCTGTCAAAATCAATTTTTACCTCACTGATGAATCATCAATGGGTCCACATCTTTCGATTAGTGTTCTATCTACCTAAATACCACTTTATAGTGTCTCAGATCGCTGTACTTAAAGAAAACAAGGTGCTCAAAGTGAAGCCCTTTTCTCTCTACATTCTCAACATAGTCTCTATCAGAAGTGTTTGGCTTGTGTTGGGTCCCACTTGGCCCGGGCGGTCAAAATCAACTTTAAACACACAGATTTATCTTCAAATGTGTTTACATCTATAGATTAGTGTTCTATCTACCTATACACCACTTTATAATGTCCAGGTGTATCGCATTTAAAGAAATCTGTGCCGTTAAAGTGAGGCATTTTTACTTATTTTCTTAAGAAAATCCAAGTCAGAAATGTTCGGTCATATTTGGCCCGGGCTGTCAAAATGAACTTAAACCTCACAGATGTATCATTAAATGGATTCACGTCTACAGATTAGTGTTATATCTACCTAAATACCACTTTATAATGTCACAGATGGCTGTAATTAAAGAAAACAAGGTGCTCAAAGTGAAGCCCTTTTCCCTCTACATTCTCAACATAGTCTCTATCAGAAGTGTTTTGCTTGTGTTGGGTCCCACTTGGCCCGGGCCGTCAAAATCAACTTTAAACACACAGATGTATCTTCAAATGTGTTTACATCTATAGATTAGTGTTATATCTACCTAAATACCACTTTATAATGTCACGGTACATCGTATTTAAAGAAAACAAGGGGCTCAAAGTGAAGCATTTTTACTGTATTTTCTTAAGAAAATCCAAGTCAGAAGTGTTCGGTCCGACTTGGCCCGGGCTGTCAAAATCAACTTTAACCTCACAGATGTATCATCAAATGGATCCACATCTATAGATTAGTGTTCTATCTACCTAAATACCACTTTATAGTGTCTCAGATCGCTGTAATTAAAGAAAACAAGGTGCTCAAAGTGAAGCCCTTTTCTCTCTACATTCTAATCATAGTCTCTATCAGAAGTGTTTGGCTTGTGTTGGGTCCGACTTGGCCCGGGCGGTCAAAATCAACTTTAAACACACAGATGTATCTTCAAATGTGTTTACATCTATAGATTAGTGTTCTATCTACCTATACACCACTTTATAATGTCACGGTACATCGTATTTAAAGAAAACAAGGGGCTCAAAGTGAAGCATTTTTACTGTATTTTCTTAAGAAAATCCAAGTCAGAAGTGTTCGGTCCGACTTGGCCCGGGCTGTCAAAATCAACTTTTACCTCACTGATGAATCATCAATGGGTCCACATCTTTCGATTAGTGTTCTATCTACCTAAATACCACTTTATAGTGTCTCAGATCGCTGTACTTAAAGAAAACAAGGTGCTCAAAGTGAAGCCCTTTTCTCTCTACATTCTCAACATAGTCTCTATCAGAAGTGTTTGGCTTGTGTTGGGTCCCACTTGGCCTGGGCGGTCAAAATCAACTTTAAACACACAGATTTATCTTCAAATGTGTTTACATCTATAGATTAGTGTTCTATCTACCTATACACCACTTTATAATGTCCAGGTGTATCGCATTTAAAGAAATCTGTGCCGTTAAAGTGAGGCATTTTTACTTATTTTCTTAAGAAAATCCAAGTCAGAAATGTTCGGTCATATTTGGCCCGGGCTGTCAAAATCAACTTAAACCTCACAGATGTATCATTAAATGGATTCACGTGTATAGATTAGTATTATATCTACCTAAATACCACTTTATAATGTCTCAGATCGCTGTAATTAAAGAAAACAAGGTGCTCAAAGTGAAGCCCTTTTCTCTATACATTCTCAACATAGTCTCTATCAGAAGTGTTTACATCTATTGATTAGTATTATATCTACCTATACACCACTTTATAATGTCACGGTACATCGTATTTAAAGAAAACAAGGGGCTCAAAGTGAAGCATTTTTACTGTATTTTCTTAAGAAAATCCAAGTCAGAAGTGTTCGGTCCGACTTGGCCCGGGCTGCCAAAATCAACTTTAACCTCACTGATGAATCATCAAATGGATCCACATCTATAGATTAGTGTTCTATCTACCTAAATACCACTTTATAGTGTCTCAGACCGCCCGGGCCAAGTGGGACCCAACACAAGCCAAACACTTCTGATAGAGACTATGTTGAGAATGTAGAGAGAACTTGGCCCGACTTTAGGTAGATAGGACACGAATCTGTAGATGTGAATCCATTTGATGATACATCTGTGAGGTTTAAGTTGATTTTGACAGCCGGGGCCAAGTATGACCGAACACTTCTGACTTGGATTTTCTTAAGAAAATAAGTAAAAATGCCTCGCTTTAACGGCGCAGATTTCTTTAAATGCGATACACCTGGACATTATAAAGTGGTGTATAGGTAGATAGAACACTAATCTATAGATGTAAACACATTTGAAGAAACATGTGTGTGTTTAAAGTTGATTTTGACCGCCCGGGCCAAGTGGGACCCAACACATGCAAAACACTTCTGATAGAGACTATGTTGAGAATGTAGAGAAAAGGGCTTCACTTTGAGCACCTTGTTTTCTTTAATTACAGCGATCTGAGACATTATAAAGTGGTATTTAGGTAGATATAATACTAATCTATAGACGTGAATCCATTTAATGATACATCTGTGAGGTTTAAGTTGATTTTGACAGCCCGGGCCAAATATGACCGAACATTTCTGACTTGGATTTTCTTAAGAAAATAAGTAAAAATGCCTCACTCTAACGGCGCAGATTTCTTTAAATGCGATACACCTGGACATTATAAAGTGGTGTATAGGTAGATAGAACACTAATCTATAGATGTAAACACATTTGAAGATAAATCTGTGTGTTTAAAGTTGATTTTGACCGCCCGGGCCAAGTGGGACCCAACACAAGCCAAACACTTCTGATAGAGACTATGTTGAGGATGTAGAGAGAAAAGGGCTTCACTTTGAGCACCTTGTTTTCTTTAATTACAGCCATCTGTGACACTATAAAGTGGTATTTAGGTAGATAGGACACGAATCTGTAGATGTGAATCCATTTGATGATACATCTGTGAGGTTTAAGTTGATTTTGACAGCCCGGGCCAAGTATGACCGAACATTTCTGACTTGGATTTTCTTAAGAAAATAAGTAAAAATGCCTCACTTTAACGGCGCAGATTTCTTTAAATGCGATACACCTGGACATTATAAAGTGGTGTATAGGTAGATAGAACACTAATCTATAGATGTAAACACATTTGAAGATACATGTGTGTGTTTAAAGTTGATTTTGACCGCCCGGGCCAAGTGGGACCCAACACAAGCCAAACACTTCTGATAGAGACTATGTTGAGGATGTAGAGAGAAAAGGGCTTCACTTTGAGCACCTTGTTTTCTTTAATTACAGCGATCTGAGACACTATAAAGTGGTATTTAGGTAGATAGAACACTAATCTATAGATGTGGATCCATTTGATGATTCATCAGTGAGGTTAAAGTTGATTTTGACAGCCCGGGCCAAGTCGGACCGAACACTTCTGACTTGGATTTTCTTAAGAAAATACAGTAAAAATGCTTCACTTTGAGCCCCTTGTTTTCTTTAAATACGATGTACCGTGACATTATAAAGTGGTATTTAGGTAGATATAACACTAATCTATAGATGTAAACACATTTAATGATAAATCTGTGTGTTTAAAGTTGATTTTGACGGCCCAGGCAAAGTGGGACCCAACACAAGCCAAACACTTCTGATAGAGACTATGTTGAGAATGTAGAGAGAAAAGGGCTTCACTTTGAGCACCTTGTTTTCTTTAATTACAGCCATCTGTGACATTATAAAGTGGTATTTAGGTAGATATAACACTAATCTGTAGACGTGATTCCATTTGATGATACATCTGTGAGGTTTAAGTTGATTTTGACAGCCCGAGCCAAATATGACCGAACATTTCTGACTTGGATTTTCTTAAGAAAATAAGTAAAAATGCCTCACTTTAACGGCGCAGATTTCTTTAAATGCGATTCACCTGGACATTATAAAGTGGTGTATAGGTAGATAGAACACTAATCTATAGATGTAAACACATTTGAAGATAAATCTGTGTGTTTAAAGTTGATTTTGACCGCCCGGGCCAAGTGGGACCCAACACAAGCCAAACACTTCTGATAGAGACTATGTTGAGGATGTAGAGAGAAAAGGGCTTCACTTTGAGCACCTTGTTTTCTTTAATTACAGCGATCTGAGACACTATAAAGTGGTATTTAGGTAGATAGAACACTAATCTATAGATGTGGATCCATTTGATGATTCATCAGTGAGGTTAAAGTTGATTTTGACCGCCCGGGCCAAGTGGGACCCAACACAAGCCAAACACTTCTGATAGAGACTATGTTGAGGATGTAGAGAGAAAAGGGCTTCACTTTGAGCACCTTGTTTTCTTTAATTACAGCCATCTGAGACACTATAAAGTGGTATTTAGGTAGTTATAATACTAATCTATAGACGTGATTCCATTTGATGATACATCTGTGAGGTTTAAGTTCATTTTGACAGCCCGGGCCAAATATGACCGAACATTTCTGACTTGGATTTTCTTAAGAAAATAAGTAAAAATGCCTCACTTTAACGGCGCAGATTTCTTTAAATGCGATACACCTGGACATTATAAAGTGGTGTATAGGTAGATATAACACTAATCTATAGATGTAAACACATTTGAAGATAAATCTGTGTGTTTAAAGTTGATTTTGACCGCCCGGGCCAAGTGGGACCCAACACAAGCCAAACACTTCTGATAGAGACTATGTTGAGAATGTAGAGAGAAAAGGGCTTCACTTTGAGCACCTTGTTTTCTTTAATTACAGCCATCTGTGACACTATAAAGTGGTATTTAGGTAGATAGGACACGAATCTGTAGATGTGAATCCATTTGATGATACATCTGTGAGGTTTAAGTTGATTTTGACAGCCCGGGCCAAGTATGACCGAACATTTCTGACTTGGATTTTCTTAAGAAAATAAGTAAAAATGCCTCACTTTAACGGCGCAGATTTCTTTAAATGCGATACACCTGGACATTATAAAGTGGTGTATAGGTAGATATAACACTAATCTATAGATGTAAACACATTTGAAGATAAATCTGTGTGTTTAAAGTTGATTTTGACGGCCCAGGCCAAGTGGGACCCAACACAAGCCAAACACTTCTGATAGAGACTATGTTGAGAATGTAGAGAGAAAAGGGCTTCACTTTGAGCACCTTGTTTTCTTTAATTACAGCCATCTGTGACATTATAAAGTGGTATTTAGGTAGATATAACACTAATCTGTAGACGTGAATCCATTTGATGATACATCTGTGAGGTTAAGTTGATTTTGACAGCCCGGGCCCAGTCGGACCGAACACTTCTGACTTGGATTTTCTGAAGAAAATAAGTAGAAATGCTTCACTTTGAGCCCCTTGTTTTCTTTAAATACGATGTACCGTGACATTATAAAGTGGTGTATAGGTAGATATAACACTAATCAATAGATGTAAACACATTTGAAGATACATGTGCGTGTTTAAAGTTGATTTTGACCGCCCGGGCCAAGTGGGACCCAACACAAGCCAAACACTTCTGATAGAGAGAATGTAGAGGGAAAAAGGCTCCACATTTGAGCACCGTGTTTGCTACTGCAATATGAGACACTAAAGTGTTATTTAGGTAGGTATAATATTAGTCTATAGATGTAAAGTATGTGATGTCATTTTAGAAGCGATTTGACAGTTATTAACACGTGTCGTGTCAGTCCTATGACATTCGCGAATATCCACTTACAGAATACATCCTGTGTTGGTTTAACATGAAGTAGTAAAGGTTAATTAGGGATGCCAAACACGTTAATTAATGAAAGAAGAGTAGTCAAAACACTGTCATTTCGAATTCCTGCCCAGGACATCACGCCCCTGCACGCTAAGGTCGGTGAGAAACCTTCTCACCAAAGTAAAGACACAGTCAAGACACTGACTTTTCGGTATGGACTCTCGGTATGTAGCTATAATTATCAGTTTACAACATTGCTGAAGATGCATTTTGATTCAAACTCAATTAAATGAGCAAAACTATACGTCTCTTGACAATTGAGATCTGTCTAGATATGCACGTTTCGTTTTATTATTCTGCAATCCATTTCTAGTATTACCCGCTGGCCCGGCCCGGCCCGACTTTTCTTGGCCCGACTTTTAGGCGGTCCCCCATTTTGACTTATTCCCCTCGGATCTATATTTCCTGTTTTTTCAGCTTGGCGTAGAATGTGTTGAAAACCCTGACAGATAGCGAGAGTCATAGCTGCATGACATTGTCACTGAGTGGAATAAGAACTGAAGACAATGTCTGATGATGAAGAAATTCCTGACCTTGTTCCATCCGAAGCAAAAAAGGTTCCCATCACAATCATAACAGGATTTCTAGGTAAGATTAAGAAGAACTGATGTAGCGCTGGTTTGGATTTCATCATCTAGCATTGGTTACAATCTCATTAAAATCAGATCTTAGTTCTCGCTGCCGCTAAACAAAGATCTCAGGACATCCCATTATGGGTCATGTCAGATCGACCTTTCATGATCTCTGACCGACCAATGGAATTACTGACAAGAAGTCGACATTAGCCAATCAGAAGGCAGCTTTCTTGTGCTTTACGGCACTAATTTCAAATTGCAACTACGCTTCGAAACATATTTTGACAAATTCTCGCTTAAAAATTTGAAACCTGAAGAAAAGAACATTCTCGAATGGCTAATATATGATTGCATAGATTCAGTCGTTAAGCCCGTAACTTTTGTTCGCAATACCCCGTTTTAAAGTTTTCGAGGCTGCATGATAAGAAATCACATTCCGACTGTCACTTTCATGATCTGATTGGTCAGATGAAAGGTGGTTCTGACCCCTAATGGGATGTCGTCAGATCTTTATTTAGCCGTAGCGAGAACTAAGATCTGATTTTAATGAGCTTGGCATTGGTTATGAAGTAAAGTGTTTTTTACAATCTATCAGTAAAAATACTATTACTATATTTGTCAGCTGTAACTCATAAGTGAGTTAAAATTAAATGTCACATCAGCATTACTTCAGCCATATAGCTACGTAAGTCATAAATATCGTCAACTGGTTTCATGCAGATAGCCCTTTTTAGACATAGTGCACAGCTTTCTTGTCTGCATTGTGTCTAGCTCTGGTTGTCAGCTGCTACTCATGATGCGTGGCTGTGTGTATTCCAGGTTAGGATTGGTCCCCTGTAACCATGGTAACCTATGCTGGATCAGTATGTCATTGTATCCTGTCAACGGTGATTGTTGCTCACAATAGCTATCACTGGATTGTCTGGTCCAGTCTCGTTTATTAAAGGCTGCCTTGATATAGCTGGAATAATGCTGAGGCATTAAACAGCAAACAGAAAACATTACACATACACTATGGGGATTTCTGTTGCAGAATATTAAGCATCCTGGGTCCCGTTCCTCAAAGTGATCTTAGTGCTAAGGTGATTGTAAGGCCCATACTTTAACATAGGCTTACGATCATCGTAGCGCTAAGATCGCTTTGAGGAACAGGGCCCAGAGCCACATGGAGATTGGTGGTCACTATGGCTGCTATGTATACAGGGCATATATGATATTTGAACAGTGACCACTATCCTCAAAGTGTCGTTGACTTGTTTACCCTGCTGTGTATTGATCATACCAACCTTGATTGCTTAACCAGCTGTTTACAGGTTGCCATGGTGATGCTTATGTAAACCAGCACCATGACCCCTACATGCCCAAGACCTGTTTGTTTACACCCTGTCGGTATTCAAGCACCCCATGCTTGAGAGCCAACTCAAAAAGGGGATTAGACGGTCAAAATGTGTGCCCTGGTTGATGATGATGCACCTGCCACCGTGTTGTCCATTGCTGATGATCGCTACCACCAGACTTGATTACATGCAGGCTGTGGTGATGTAGCTGGAATGTGGTAGACTGTGTTGATGATCTCTACCACCAGACTTGATTACATGCAGGCTGTGGTCATGTAGCTGGAATGTGGTAGACTGTGTTGATGATCTCTACCACCAGACTTGATTACATGCAGGCTGTGGTCATGTAGCAGGGATGTGGTAGACTGTGTTGATGATCTCTACCACCAGACTTGATTACATGCAGGCTGTGGTGATGTAGCTGGAATGTGGTAGACTGTGTTGATGATCGCTACCACCAGACTTGATTACATGCAGGCTGTGGTGATGTAGCAGGGATGTGGTAGACTGTGTTGATGATCTCTACCACCAGACTTGATTACATGCAGGCTGTGGTGATGTAGCTGGAATGTGTTAGACTGTGTTGATGATCGCTACCACCAGACTTGATTACATGCAGGCTGTGGTGATGTAGCTGGAATGTGGTAGACTGTGTTGATGATCGCTACCACCAGACTTGATTACATGCAGGCTGTGGTCATGTAGCAGGAATGTGGTAGACTGTGCTGATGATCTCTACCACCAGACTTGATTACATGCAGGCTGTGGTGATGTAGCAGGAATGTGGTAGACTGTGTTGATGATCGCTACCACCAGACTTGATTACATGCAGGCTGTGGTGATGTAGCAGGAATGTGGTAGACTGTGTTGATGATCGCTACCACCAGACTTGATTACATGCAGGCTGTGGTGATGTAGCTGGAATGTGGTAGACTGTGTTGATGATCGCTACCACCAGACTTGATTACATGCAGGCTGTGGTGATGTAGCTGGAATGTGATAGACTGTGTTGATGATTGCTACCATCAGACTTGATTACATGCAGGCTGTGGTGATGTAGCTGGAATGTGGTAGACTGTGTTGATGATCTCTACCACCAGACTTGATTACATGCAGGCTGTGGTGATGTAGCTGGAATGTGGTAGACAGTGTTGATGATCTCTACCACCAGACTTGATTACATGCAGGCTGTGGTGATGTAGCAGGAATGTGGTAGACTGTGTTGATGATCGCTACCACCAGACTTGATTACATGCAGGCTGTGGTCATGTAGCAGGAATGTGGTAGACTGTGTTGATGATTGCTACCACCAGACTTGATTACATGCAGGCTGTGGTGATGTAGCTGGAATGTGGTAGACTGTGCTGATGATCTCTACCACCAGACTTGATTACATGCAGGCTGTGGTGATGTAGCTGGAATGTGGTAGACTGTGTTGATGATCTCTACCGCCAGACTTGATTACATGCAGGCTGTGGTGATGTAGCTGGAATGTGGTAGACTGTGTTGATGATCGCTACCACCAGACTTGATTACATGCAGGCTGTGGTGATGTAGCAGGAATGTGGTAGACTGTGTTGATGATCTCTACCACCAGACTTGATTACATGCAGGCTGTGGTGATGTAGCTGGAATGTGGTAGACTGTGTTGATGATCGCTACCACCAGACTTGATTACATGCAGGCTGTGGTGATGTAGCAGGAATGTGGTAGACTGTGTTGATGATCTCTACCACCAGACTTGATTACATGCAGGCTGTGGTGATGTAGCTGGAATGTGGTAGACTGTGTTGATGATCGCTACCACCAGACTTGATTACATGCAGGCTGTGGTGATGTAGCTGGAATGTGGTAGACTGTGTTGATGATCTCTACCGCCAGACTTGATTACATGCAGGCTGTGGTCATGTAGCTGGAATGTGTTAGACTGTGTTGATGATCTCTACCACCAGACTTGATTACATGCAGGCTGTGGTCATGTAGCAGGAATGTGATAGACTGTGTTGATGATCGCTACCACCAGACTTGATTACATGCAGGCTGTGGTCATGTAGCTGGAATGTGGTAGACTGTGTTGATGATCTCTACCATCAGACTTGATTACATGCAGGCTGTGGTGATGTAGCTGGAATGTGATAGACTGTGTTGATGATCGCTACCACCAGACTTGATTACATGCTGGCTGTGGTGATGTAGCTGGAATGTGGTAGACAGTGTTGATGATCTCTACCACCAGACTTGATTACATGCAGGCTGTGGTCATGTAGCAGGAATGTGGTAGACTGTGCTGATGATCGCTACCGCCAGACTTGATTACATGCAGGCTGTGGTCATGTAGCTGGAATGTGGTAGACTGTGTTGATGATCTCTACCGCCAGACTTGATTACATGCAGGCTGTGGTGATGTAGCTGGAATGTGATAGACTGTGTTGATGATCTCTACCACCAGACTTGATTACATGCAGGCTGTGGTGATGTAGCAGGGATGTGGTAGACTGTGTTGATGATCGCTACCACCAGACTTGATTACATGCAGGCAGTGGTGATGTAGCAGGAATGTGGTAGACTGTGTTGATGATCTCTACCACCAGACTTGATTACATGCAGGCTGTGGTGATGTAGCAGGGATGTGGTAGACTGTGTTGATGATCGCTACCACCAGACTTGATTACATGCAGGCTGTGGTCATGTAGCTGGAATGTGGTAGACTGTGTTGATGATCTCTACCACCAGACTTGATTACATGCAGGCTGTGGTCATGTAGCAGGAATGTGGTAGACTGTGTTGATGATCTCTACCACCAGACTTGATTACATGCAGGCTGTGGTGATGTAGCAGGAATGTGGTAGACTGTGTTGATGATCGCTACCACCAGACTTGATTACATGCAGGCTGTGGTGATGTAGCTGGAATGTGGTAGACTGTGTTGATGATCGCTACCACCAGACTTGATTACATGCAGGCTGTGGTGATGTAGCAGGGATGTGGTAGACTGTGTTGATGATCTCTACCACCAGACCTGATTACATGCAGGCTGTGGTGATGTAGCTGGAATGTGGTAGACTGTGCTGATGATCTCTACCACCAGACTTGATTACATGCAGGCTGTGGTGATGTAGCTGGAATGTGTTAGACTGTGTTGATGATCTCTACCGCCAGACTTGATTACATGCAGGCTGTGGTGATGTAGCTGGAATGTGGTAGACTGTGTTGATGATCGCTACCACCAGACTTGATTACATGCAGGCTGTGGTGATGTAGCAGGAATGTGGTAGACTGTGTTGATGATCTCTACCACCAGACTTGATTACATGCAGGCTGTGGTGATGTAGCTGGAATGTGGTAGACTGTGTTGATGATCGCTACCACCAGACTTGATTACATGCAGGCTGTGGTGATGTAGCTGGAATGTGGTAGACTGTGTTGATGATCTCTACCGCCAGACTTGATTACATGCAGGCTGTGGTCATGTAGCTGGAATGTGTTAGACTGTGTTGATGATCTCTACCACCAGACTTGATTACATGCAGGCTGTGGTCATGTAGCAGGAATGTGATAGACTGTGTTGATGATCGCTACCACCAGACTTGATTACATGCAGGCTGTGGTCATGTAGCTGGAATGTGATAGACTGTGTTGATGATCTCTACCACCAGACTTGATTACATGCAGGCTGTGGTGATGTAGCTGGAATGTGATAGACTGTGTTGATGATCTCTACCACCAGACTTGATTACATGCAGGCTGTGGTGATGTAGCAGGAATGTGATAGACTGTGTTGATGATCTCTACCACCAGACTTGATTACATGCAGGCTGTCATGATGTAGCAGGAATGTGGTAGACTGTGTTGATGATCTCTACCGCCAGACTTGATTACATGCAGGCTGTGGTGATGTAGCTGGAAT
Source organism: Haliotis cracherodii (assembly GCF_022045235.1). NCBI lineage: Eukaryota > Metazoa > Mollusca > Gastropoda > Lepetellida > Haliotidae > Haliotis > Haliotis cracherodii. The sequence continues at coordinate 53,893,780 of NW_027266297.1, forward strand.
GTGGTAGACTGTGTTGATGATCTCTACCACCAGACTTGATTACATGCAGGCTGTGGTCATGTAGCTGGAATGTGGTAGACTGTGTTGATGATCGCTACCACCAGACTTGATTACATGCAGGCTGTGGTCATGTAGCAGGAATGTGATAGACTGTGTTGATGATCTCTACCACCAGACTTGATTACATGCAGGCTGTGGTGATGTAGCAGGAATGTGGTAGACTGTGTTGATGATCTCTACCACCAGACTTGATTACATGCAGGCTGTGGTCATGTAGCTGGAATGTGGTAGACTGTGTTGATGATCTCTACCACCAGACTTGATTACATGCAGGCTGTGGTCATGTAGCAGGGATGTGGTAGACTGTGTTGATGATCTCTACCACCAGACTTGATTACATGCAGGCTGTGGTCATGTAGCAGGGATGTGGTAGACAGTGTTGATGATCTCTACCACCAGACTTGATTACATGCAGGCTGTGGTGATGTAGCAGGGATGTGGTAGACTGTGTTGATGATCTCTACCACCAGACTTGATTACATGCAGGCTGTGGTCATGTAGCAGGGATGTGGTAGACAGTGTTGATGATATCTACCACCAGACTTGATTACATGCAGGCTGTGGTCATGTAGCAGGAATGTGATAGACTGTGTTGATGATCTCTACCACCAGACTTGATTACATGCAGGCTGTGGTGATGTAGCTGGAATGTGGTAGACTGTGTTGATGATCTCTACCACCAGACTTGATTACATGCAGGCAGTGGTGATGTAGCAGGGATGTGGTAGACTGTGTTGATGATTGCTACCACCAGACTTGATTACATGCAGGCAGTGGTGATGTAGCAGGAATGTGGTAGACTGTGTTGATGATCTCTACCACCAGACTTGATTACATGCAGGCTGTGGTCATGTAGCTGGAATGTGGTAGACTGTGTTGATGATCTCTACCGCCAGACTTGATTACATGCAGGCTGTGGTCATGTAGCTGGAATGTGGTAGACTGTGTTGATGATCTCTACCACCAGACTTGATAACATGCAGGCTGTGGTGATGTAGCAGGGATGTGGTAGACTGTGTTGATGATCTCTACCGCCAGACTTGATTACATGCAGGCTGTGGTGATGTAGCTGGAATGTGGTAGACTGTGTTGATGATCTCTACCACCAGACTTGATTACATGCAGGCTGTGGTCATGTAGCTGGAATGTGGTAGACTGTGTTGATGATCTCTACCACCAGACTTGATTACATGCAGGCTGTGGTCATGTAGCAGGGATGTGGTAGACTGTGTTGATGATCGCTACCACCAGACTTGATTACATGCAGGCTGTGGTCATGTAGCAGGGATGTGGTAGACTGTGTTGTAATGTAACACCTACTTGTCTCCAGGTGCAGGGAAGACAACTCTACTCAACTATGTTCTTACAGAACAACATGGGAAGAAGATTGCTGTAATTCTGAATGAGTTTGGGGAAGGTGAGTAGGGATCAATGTTTGGAGATATTCATGACAGTCAAGCACTCCTTGTCACAGACCAAATGTTAAAAGTTTGTAAACATCTAATATTTAAGGGGGTGGTCAGGTAGCCTAGTGGTTAAAGTGGCAGAAGACCCGGGCTCGATTTCCAACATGGGTATAATGTGTGAAGAAGCCCATTTCTGGTGTCCCCCAGCCGTCATATTGCTCAAATATTGCTAGAACCGGCATAAAACCATACTCTCTCACTCTAATACTTATGTCCGAGACATAATTTGTTTGTTTTTGATACTCATAATTAATATTTCATAATCATTTTCATTGAATGATGTATATTTTTCTTTTTTGTGTGTGCATTTCTATACCACCAGAAAATTAATGAGCACACTCCTGGATACAACTTGTGTTCCGAGACCCTCACTATATATAAGAATAGGCATAGGTACATTGGAAACTGGGAATCAAAACTTGCTGACTTGCAGCTGCTGACTAGTGACAGTTACCATAGTTACTAGTGCTTCTGTCCTACATCACTCTGACAACATCAGTCATAAAGGATATGGTTGTGTCTTTTAAGACATATGACTGGATGAAAATGACTGCTGTTTTGAATTCACCTCTGGATACCTCTTATGCCTGATAGACTGATGCGATTGTGCGTGTGCAAGACCTTGTGATGTCATGTCTTTTGAACATGAGTTGTTTCATAAGTGGTCTGTTGTTATTATTATTATCCTTATTATTTTTATCATTATTATTATCATTGTCATTTTTGTTATTTTACTTATAATCATTGCAGGAGATTCCATTGAGAAGTCTATGTCAGTTGGGCAACAGGGGGAGCTGTTTGAAGAATGGCTGGAGTTAAGAAACGGTTGTCTGTGCTGTTCTGTCAAGTAAGTTGGTCTCTGCTGTTGTGTCATGTAAGTTGGTCTGTGCTGTTGTGTCAAGTAAGTTGGTCTGTGCTGTTGTGTCAAGTAAGTTGGTCTGTGCTGTTGTGTCATGTAAGTTGGTCTGTGCTGTTGTGTCATGTAAGTTGGTCTGTGCTGTTGTGTCAAGTAAGTTGGTCTGTGCTGTTGTGTCAAGTAAGTTGGTCTGTGCTGTTGTGTCAAGTAAGTTGGTCTGTGCTGTTGTGTCAAGTAAGTTGGTCTGTGCTGTTGTGTCATTTAAGTTGGTTTGTGCTGTTGTGTCATGTAAGTTGGTCTGTGCTGTTGTGTCAAATAAGTTGGTCTGTGCTGGTGTTTTTCATGTAAGTTGGTCTGTGCTGTTGTGTCAAGTAAGTTGGTCTGTGCTGTTGTGTCATGTAAGTTGGTCTGTGCTGTTGTGTCATGTAAGTTGGTCTGTGCTGTTGTGTAATGTAAGTTGGTCTGTGCTGTTGAGTCAAGTAAGTTGGCCTGTGCTGTTGAGTCAAGTAAGTTGGTCTGTGCTGTTGTGTCATGTAAGTTGGTTTCTGTTGTTGTGTTGACCGCCTCCGTGGTCCAGTGGTAGGGCATTTGCACGAATAACGGAAGGTCTGGGATTTGATCCCTGGCCTCATCATACCATAAGACGTTAACAGATGGTACTTGTTGTTACCCTGCCTGGTGCTTGGCAAGGACTAGTCGGCTCGGAGTCAGTATACTGTCTCTGAGTGGGGTATTCATGTTAAACTGCTGCATGGTATCTCAGTGGGCTAGCACTATGAAATTAGCATCAGTCTTGACTAGTACAAGCAGACACACATACACAAGCTTGCACGTCGCCATATAAGTGCAATAATCTTGGATGTGACTTTTAATCCCCATTTCACCTCACTTCAACTGTTCTCTGAAGTAAGTTGGTCATGTTGTTCTGTCAGGTATTTTGGTCTCTGTTGTAAAAACAGAATATTTTAGCCGTTGCTTAAGAACACTTTTTAGGACCTGTATCATGGCCAAATAACATTGTCTTTTTTTAACATATTAGGCAAAATTATTTTTTTCTTGTATTTTCGGTAACAAGTTATATATAACAAAATATGAAGAAAGAGAATTTTGGGAAGTGAGTCTACCTGTGTACATTTGTTTCCTCCAGGGACAGTGGGGTGAAGGCCATTGAGAACCTGATGACCAAGAGAGGGAAGTTTGACTACATTCTGCTGGAGACCACTGGTCTAGCTGACCCAGGTGAGCACTCAGGATGACCACAGGGAGTGGCATCTGCACTGACCCTTGGGTCATTACACAGTGACCTCCCGACTGACCCTTGGGTCATTACACAGTGACCTCCCGACTGACCCTTGGGTCATTACACAGTGACCTCCCGACTGACCCTTGGGTCATTACACAGTGACCTCCCGACTGACCCTTGGGCCATTACACAGTGACCTCCCGACTGACCCTTGGGTCATTACACAGTGACCTCCCGACTGACCCTTGGGTCATTACACAGTGACCTCCCGACTGACCCTTGGGCCATTACACAGTGACCTCCCGACTGACCCTTGGGTCATTACACAGTGACCTCCCGACTGACCCTTGGGTCATTACACAGTGACCTCCCGACTGACCCTTGGGCCATTACACAGTGACCTCCCGACTGACCCTTGGGCCATTACACAGTGACCTCCCGACTGACCCTTGGGTCATTACACAGTGACCTCCCGACTGACCCTTGGGTCATTACACAGTGACCTCCCGACTGACCCTTGGGTCATTACACAGTGACCTCCCGACTGACCCTTGGGTCATTACACAGTGACCTCCATACTGACCCTTGGGTCATTACACAGTGACCTCCATACTGACCCTTGGGTCATTACACAGTGACCTCCCGACTGACCCTTGGGTCATTACACAGTGACCTCCCGACTGACCCTTGGGTCATTACACAGTGACCTCCCGACTGACCCTTGGGCCATTACACAGTGACCTCCCGACTGACCCTTGGGTCATTACACAGTGACCTCCCGACTGACCCTTGGGTCATTACACAGTGACCTCCCGACTGACCCTTGGGTCATTACACAGTGACCTCCCAACTGACCCTTGGGTCATTACACAGTGACCTCCATACTGACCCTTGGGTCATTACACAGTGACCTCCATACTGACCCTTGGGTCATTACACAGTGACCTCCCGACTGACCCTTGGGTCATTACACAGTGACCTCCCGACTGACCCTTGGGTCATTACACAGTGACCTCCATACTGTCCCTTGGGTCATTACACAGTGACCTCCCGACTGACCCTTGGGTCATTACACAGTGACCTCCATACTGACCCTTGGGTCATTACACAGTGACCTCCATACTGACCCTTGGGTCATTACACAGTTACATCCACACTGACCCTTGGGTCATTACACAGTGACCTCCATACTGACCCTTGGGTCATTACACAGTGACCTCCCGACTGACCCTTGGGTCATTACACAGTGACCTCCATACTGACCCTTGGGTCATTACACAGTTACATCCACACTGACCCTTGGGTCATTACACAGTCACATCCACACTGACCCTTGGGTCATTACACAGTCACATCCACACTGACCCTTGGGTCATTATACAGTCACCCCCTTACTGACCCTTGGGCCATTACACAGTCACCCCCTTACTGACCCTTGGGTCATTACACAGTCACATCCCCACTGACCATGGGGTCATTACACAGTCACATCCTCACTGACCCTTGGGTCATTACACAGTCACATCCTCACTGACCCTTGGGTCATTACACAGTCACCCCCTTACTGACCCTTGGGCCATTACACAGTCACCCCCTTGCTGACCCTTGGGTCATTACACAGTCACATCCCTACTGACCCTTGGGTCATTACACAGTCACATCCTCACTGACCCTTGGGTCATTACACAGTCACATCCACACTGACCCTTGTGTCATTACACAGTCACATCTACACTGACCCTTGGGTCATTACACAGTCACATCCCTACTGAACCTTGGGTCATTACACAGTCACATCCCCACTGACCCTTGTGTCATTACACAGTCACATCCACACTGACCCTTGGGTCATTACACAGTCACATCCCCACTGACCCTTGTGTCATTACACAGTCACATCTACACTGACCCTTGGGTCATTACACAGTCACATCCCTACTGAACCTTGTGTGATTACACAGTCACATCCCCACTGACCCTTGTGTCATTACACAGTCACATCCACACTGACCCTTGGGTCATTACACAGTGACCTCCCGACTGACCCTTGGGTCATTACACAGTGACCTCCACACTGACCCTTGGGTCATTACACAGTGACCTCCACACTGACCCTTGGGTCATTACACAGTCACATCCACACTGACCCTTGGGTCATTACACAGTCACATCCTCACTGACCCTTGTGTCATTACACAGTCACATCTGCACTGACCCTTAGGTCAGTACACAGTCACATCCCCACTGACCCTTGGGCCATTACACAGTGACCTCCCGACTGACCCTTGGGTCATTACACAGTGACCTCCATACTGACCCTTGGGTCATTACACAGTCACATCCCCACTGACCCTTGGGTCATTACACAGTCATATCCACACTGACCCTTGGGTCATTACACAGTCACATCCATACTGACCCTTGGGTCATTACACAGTCACATCCTTACTGACCTTTGGGCCATTACACAGTCACATCCTCACTGACCCTTGGGTCATTACACAGTCACATCCATACTGACCCTTGGGTCATTACACAGTCACCCCCTTTCTGACCCTTGGGCCATTACACAGTCACACCCTCACTGACCCTTGGGCCATTACACAGTCACATCCTCACTGACCCTTGGGTCATTACACAGTCACATCCACACTGACCCTTGGGTCATTACACAGTCACATCCATACTGACCCTTCGGCAATTACACAGTCACATCCCAACTGACCCTTGGATCATTACACAGTCACCCCCTCACTGACCCTTGGGCCATTACACAGTCACATCTGCACTGATCCTTGGGTCATTACACAGTCACATCCCCACTGACCCTTGGATCATTACACAGTCACCCCCTTACTGACCCTTGGGTCATTACACAGTCACACCCTCACTGACCCTTGGGCCATTACACAGTCACACCCTCACTGACCCTTGGGCCATTACACAGTCACTCACTGACCCCCAGGGGTTACTAGACAGTCACATTCTATCTTCCTCAGTGTTAATTACTGTTGTGGGCATGACTATAAAGCAATGTATGTGTTGTGCAGGTCCTATTGCCTCCATGTTCTGGCTGGACGAGGAGCTCTGCAGCGACGTGTTCCTGGATGGTCAGTGCCTTATCTCTGTCCTACTTTGTGTTTGGCTAAATTGTGTTGTCAAATTCCAGTTTCAGCGATGGCAGGGGTTTAGAAAATGAATTCAACACTTTGTAAATTAGTATGAAAACAATGTATCAAGGTTCATACAGATATGGAAGCCTAAAATTCAAGACCTTTTCAAGGCTTTTCAAGGCTTTTCAAGGCTTTCAACTGTGATTTTCAAGGCTTTTTTGGCGGGGTTATTAGCCTTTGTCTGTCAATATTTAATTCCAACAGGATTTATTTTCACAGCAAATAATTTAAATAAATTAAGTCTGTCATGAATTTTAATACTTTTTGCCATTTTGTACAAATTCAAGGCTTTTCAGTCTATTTTGGTGATTTTCAAGGCTTTTCAAGATTGACACTAAAAATCAAGGCGTTTCAAGCGGGACCTTAAACTTCAAGGCCATTCCCAACCTGTATGAACCTTGTGTCTGTGCTGGTCTGTGTATTTGTGACCTGTCAGTAGATGAGTATTGAATGGCTACTTAAATTTGAAAATTTGATGTGACTTCATGTCTTGTTCATGACACCATAAATTGATTACGTTATATCATCTGAACAAGAGGCTGCCTTCAGTGGAGTTTCTCTGTAGGGTTGACATGTCATCCTTTTTCTTTATTTTCTCTAATATTGTCAATGAGTAAAAATATACAGTGAGTGAATGCGTGATTTGGGTTTAACACCGCTTTTAACAGTATTCCAGTTATGTTGCATCGTGTCAGCTTAATGTGGGAGGAAAGCCTGAAGTGATGCAGGTCTCAGACGTTTACCACTTCGGTGAAACCCACGAGCATGTGTATGGTGCTGACAAACCTAGAAACATAATCGGGTTGAACCCGGGATTCGAACCCACAATCATAGGTTTCTGGCATGCCCAAAGGACACAACTCTGCACAGTGAATCGCGGCGCCTTAGACGACTGGGCCACCCGTGCCCCCTAAAAATATATAGCCTTTGAAAGGCATTTAGGAAGTGTTACACATAAGGAAGAGAATATGCTTACTCCTTCACCTGATAGAGGAGTAAGCATATACTCCGAAACCATGTGTTCCTCACATTAAAGAAGTTGACGTCCATAAATTCTCTTCCTCATGTGTAATATATAGAATAACCTCGGAACTTCGGATTATATGTCCCACATGAAGAAATGCCATGAATCACTCGCCAAAGTCTCAGGATTAACACCATTCATTCATCTGGGGCAGATAATCTGTAAGTCCTTGTAGTCCATTGGATATTCTCTAAATGTAGCTAAAAAGTGGGTAAAAATCCCCATCTGTCACTGTCATTCTCACTCCATCTTGCCCGTATTGTGCATCCAGCGTTGTATGACATCTTGCGACACTCTTCCAGGTATACTGACGGTGGTGGATGCCAAGTTCTGTCACCAGGTATGTCAGCTTGTATTGTTTACGTTTTTTTTGGTTTATGTTTTTTATCATATCTTTTTTCCAAAACCATGTGATAAAAAGCTGACTTGTTGTCTTAGTAGGTCAGTGGTCCGTCGCTGTGACTTGAATGCTTGTTTAGCACGTATCATGTATCGTGTATTGTGTATCATGTATTGTGTATCGTGTATTGTGTATCATGTATCGTGTATTGTGTATTGGTCATTCAGTCACTCACTATGTAAAAGTGGCATGTTACATCGATGCATCGGTGCATCACAATGTTTTACTTCATAATACAAGTATGGATCCCAGTCACACACACTAAGTAAACAGTACCTATTCTTACTATAAATGTATTCTCTAATAAAAGTTACACCGAACACTAATTACGAGTGAAAATGAGTAGAAAACATCAATATTTTCACCCATTGCACCATACTTGGCACTGCCAACTGTAAATCATCACTGTGCCAGGTATTTGGCCATCCTCTTTATGAAAAATTGGCTTAATGGATAAGAGCACATACAAGTAAGGTGATACAACTTGGATCGTGAGCAAAGTATCGTGATACGTATTGGATCGTGAGCAAAGTATCGTGATACGTATTGGATCGCACCGTTGGTGTATCATCCCGGCCAAGACTATGGCTGAGATGCAAACAATAAATGAAATCATATTGCTAACTTGGTCCAGTTACTGGTCGCTTGCGAGAAGCATCCTTTGCATTCCGGAACATGAATGTCTACTTGACATGGAAATAAAGTGTATGGGCTGTGTGGTGGTCACAGGAGGAGTTTTAAACAGAGCACACAGATGTTGCATGATGATGTGATTCATTTCTGTAACTAGTGAAGGTTCTGACTGATTATGTTTTTGTTCAACATTTTTCCAGCAACTCAGGGAACAGAAGGAAGATGGGACCATTAATGAAGCGCAAAGGTAGAAATTAGGAATAAAATTAGTCAAAGATATTAGGATAAAAACAATTTATGGAGTACAGGACTCCACACTGTTGCTAGTATTACCCCAACCAATGGATCAGTATGCTTTCTATTCTCAGCTCCCTGGGGAGTATACAACTGGCACTGTCCGTTATACACTAGGAGGTTTTGGCTTCACATTAAGATTTCCTCCTGCCAGACACCCATGTGCTACTGGGGGAAAAGAGGCTCATTACAAGCAGTCACTGTTCACATTTTTATTAGCTCACCTGGTCTTAAAGTCATCGCAAGTCATTCATCATCGTCATATTGGAAAAGATATTTATGGTTTTTACACTGCCTTTGTTGTACAAAAGGTGATGAAATTTCGTATGTCTTTAGTTAGTGGTTGGATACAACATTATGACCTTATTTTGATAATGCCCTTCCATTTGTCTTTGATGCATATTTGGCTCTGTAAACTTCTTCTTCCCAGAACATGCTTAAACTTCCAGAATGAGGGAGCTGAACTGTTTCTCATATTTTGTAAAAAAAATTAGATGGTAGTTTTTTCATTTCCAGTGTTTATACAGAAATATTTGAATAGCAATGCTGAGAGCAGCTTTTGGTATGTGGCTCTCTTTGCTGACATTTCTAACTGTTGATTACATATCCAGGTGAGCTACAGTGCAGTGGCACTATTTCTACCTGTGTTTCAGTGATGGATAGGTTCTCAGCCCAAGAAATTCTCAGTAGTCAAGATTGCAGAGTCACTCCTGTGCTATTGTCGCTGGAATTCTTTTTGTACACAAACTGTAATCGGCGTAATAAGCGCCCCGCTCTAATAAGTGTCCACAGTGATATTTGCTAATATATTGGCTAGTGAACAAACAATCCCAATTAGCACCCCTCCAGATTGAGCAATGTACACAAGATGTATTTATTTGTGTATAATACTCACTCATATTTTTATACACCTTTAATTATGGGCAATTAAATTCTGTAAAAATATATTTGTTGTATAAAAACATTTCAGGCTGTCAGCATAAACCATGAAATTTACGATCTTTCGCCTCTGTTTTTTCACCAAAATAACATTCCAATAAGAGCCCCCTATTTCTAATTTTGAGAGCACCCTAGGTGCTTCTTACTTCGAATACAGTATATCAAATTTCATAATAATTATCATTCAGTATGCAGTGTAGTGCTTTGAAGTATGAGAATTAGAGCTAATCACAGTCATGTTTTGTAACAGTTTCCATAGTAACCACATAGTAGGCTGGTACTGATTGGTTGTTTCAGACAGATAGCCCTGGCAGACGTGATCCTTGTGAACAAGACAGACCTTGCATCTCCAGACGAAATAAACAGTCTGCGAGAGGAAATCAGGTGAAATACAAGTCTGGTAGCTAAATGAAAGCAAGGCTTGACATCTAGGATCTCAGCATTGCTGTAATAATTACTAAATATCAATGGGTAGCACTACTTTGTGGACAGTACTATTATCACAGCATGTTCTCCAAGCTTCATCTACTCCTGTTCACAAACTATGTTTTGAATGTTTTTTTATGCCATTCCCTTTCATGAGTTTTCTGGTATTGTATTGTGTTTTGCCTCATGATCTTGCTTTCAAGATATATATTGTATTGTGACATATATCTAGTCATTCCCTGTGTTGATTGAATATATGATTCCTTAATTTGAGACCCGTGAAGATCTGGGGTAGCATAGGCCTTCAGCAACCCATGCATGTCAGAAAAGGCGACTAACGGGATTGGGTTGTCAGGCTCGCTGACTTGGTTGATGCATGTCATTGGTCTCATTTACGTGGATCCATGCTCATGATGTCAATCACAGGATTGTCTGGTCCAGACTCGCTTATTATACAGACCGCCATCATATAGCTGGAATATTGCTGAGTGCGGCGTGAAACCCAAAAGCAACAAACAACATTAATTTGACAAGTGCTGGCTATTTATTAATCGTAATTTATCATATACTGCACTGTAACCTGAACTGTAGGCTACATTTTGTTGCAAAAAAAGTGAAACTTGTTTTTCTGTTCAGGAGTATCAACAGCTTTGCCAAAGTGAGGGAAACAACGCGAGCCAAGTAAGTGTTTATATCATCACGATAGTGACTCTGACCCTGCCTGGTAATGGAGGCTGTCTCACGGACTGGAGACTCCATTCAGATGGACTTACTGCGAGTTCCTCAATACCAATATATCACATCCAATGACACAATTTCCAAATTTCAAAAGATCATATGTGAAACTAACAGATTCCAGACCAGACTAAAGTACTCATAGAAATGAAAAAAACCTGTTTTGCTGGATTTAATAATCGACACAAAGCATTACGTAGATGTAAATATAACAAAACAACTGGAAATGTACTAGTCTGGATTTGCTAGTTTTATCTCAGTGCTCAATACAAAATGTACTTTACAGGAGGTAATTTGTAAGCACTTTCAACATTCAAAAAAAAACTAAGTCCAAATTGACATGGCAGAAACAGGCATTATGCAAATTAGCCTGGAAAAAAGTTATCAAAACAACAATACAAATAACAGCTATGTTTATGTACATAATAATAATGACATGTAAGTTGTTGTTTGAGAAGGGAATATGTTACTTTTACGTTCTGATATTTTGACGATGATTCACTATCCCACAATGCCACTCACAAATCACTAACCACTGACAAATCACATGCACCTGGGTTTCAAGCACCTGTTTTCACCTGTTGTCAAGGTGTCATAGGTCATGGACATTCACCTTGATCTACTAACACCTGGTGATGCTCAGTTTCACAATAGTCTGTTTTGTTCATATTTTTACACACTTTTACATGTAAAAAGACATAAAAACCTTTGATACGCTGTATTTGTGCCAAGGCCCAATTAGTACTAATTGAGTTGTTTGAATCTTTATATATTTTGTATATTCACTGCATTTATTTAAAATCTGAGATCGAAAAAACATTTGTTTTTCATATCCGTGAGTACTTTAGGTCCCTGTACCCCATGCTTGTATCTCTGTTGGAGGTGGTGGAGGGTAGGGATTCCAGACCAGACTAGGTCCCCGTACCACATGCTTGTATCTCTGTTGGGGGTGGCGTGATTCCAGACCAGACTAGGTCCCCGTACCCCATGCTTGTATCTCTGTTGGGGGTGGCGTGATTCCAGACCAGACTAGGTCCCCGTACCCCATGCTTGTATCTCTGTTGGGGGTGGCGTGATTCCAGACCAGACTAGGTCCCTGTACCCCATGCTTGTATCTCTGTTGGGGGTGGCGTGATTCCAGACCAGACTAGGTCCCCGTACCCCATGCTTGTATCTCTGTTGGTTGTGGTGGGAGTCCAGACCAGACAAGGTCCCCGTACCCCATGCTTGTATCTCTGTTGGGGGTGGCGTGATTCCAGACCAGACTAGGTCCCTGTACCCCATGCTTGTATCTCTGTTGGGGGTGGCGTGATTCCAGACCAGACTAGGTCCCCGTACCCCATGCTTGTATCTTTGTTGGTTGTGGTGGGAGTCCAGACCAGACAAGGTCCCCGTACCCCATGCTTGTATCTCTGTTGGGGGTGGCGTGATTCCAGACCAGACTAGGTCCCTGTACCCCATGCTTGTATCTCTGTTGGGGGTGGCGTGATTCCAGACCAGACTAGGTCCCCGTACCCCATGCTTGTATCTCTGTTGGTTGTGGTGGGAGTCCAGACCAGACAAGGTCCCCGTACCCCATGCTTGTATCCCTGTTGGGGGTGGTGGGATTCCAGACCAGACAAGGTCCCCGTACCCCATGCTTGTATCCCTGTTGGGGTTGGTGGGATTCCAGACCAGACAAGGTCCCCGTACCCCATGCTTGTATCCCTGTTGGGGGTGGTGGGATTCCAGACCAGACAAGGTCCCCGTACCCCATGCTTGTATCCCTGTTGGGGGTGGTGGGATTCCAGACCAGACAAGGTCCCCGTACCCCATGCTTGTATCCCTGTTGGGGGTGGTGGGATTCCAGACCAGACTATGTCCCAGTACCCCATGCTTGTATCTCTGTTGGTTGTGGTGGGATTCCAGACCAGACAAGGTTTCCCATACCCCATGCTTGTATCCCTGTTGGGGGTGGTGGGATTCCAGACCAGACTAGGTCCCTGTACCCCATGCTTGTATCTCTGATGGAGGTGGTGGAGGGTAGGGATTCCAGACCAGACTATGTCCAAGTACCCCATGCTTGTATCTCTGTTGGGTGTGGTGGGATTCCAGACTAAACAAGGTCCCAGTACCCCGTGCTTGTATCTCTGTTGGAGGCTGTGGAGGGTAGGGATTCTAGACCAGACTAGGTCCCTCGACCTTCATTTCAGCACCATATTATTGTGCGGGGTTGTTGTAGGTGCAGTCTGGATGACGTGCTGGACGTGAATGCATACGGAGGTCAAGGTCATGCAAGGTACAGTACATGTACCTATGTATATATATATACGGAGGTCAAGGTCATGCAAGGTACAGTACATGTATATATATATATATATATATAAAATCCTAAAACATTGCCGACTGTCAGTATTAAAAATGTCAAGTGTTTAATTGTTATTTCGAATGTAATGAACTTTCTAATTGAAAATATTTTTGTCCTGTGAAGAATGAATGTTTCCAGCATCTACCTCAGCAAATACACTGCGTGCTGTTATACACAGTGCCCCAGCCTTGAGTGTCTGAGGGCTGTCATTTGAAATTAACATATGTGTGCTAGTCCAAGATTTATGATAAATACCTGTACACACACCTGCATATTTACTTTTATTAATGTATAGAGATTTAATATTTTAATTAAAACATAGTCAGACAACTCACAATGAATGTCATGTTGTCAGTATGGAAGAGCTGTTTGAGAGCCGAGGTTTCCACAAGGATGAGCAACACCATATTGACAAGGTGAGCTATACCATACTACTCAATCTTTGTTTGCTGGCGATTAGGTGCCTTTTGTTTGTTTGTTTGTTGTCAGCAATATTCGAGCCATATGTTGACAGTCTATAAGTAATAGAGTCTGGACTAGACAATCCAGTGATTGACATCATGAGAATCGATTGCATCCACGCAGCTGGGATACGATGACATTAATCAACCAAGTCCCGTTAGTTGCCTCTAAAGACAAGCATAGTCCCCTCTTGCATGGGTTGCTGAAGACCTACTCTACTGGGGATCTTCATGGGCTGCTCACTCTAATAGTGTGGGTTTGAAGCCCGGATGTGACTCAACCAACAAAGTACTAGAATTTGAATATAAATAAGAACTCGTAATCCCCCAAATAACATTTGTTAAGATAAGTTAGAATATACATTATAAGTAATATACTTGGACTTCCTTGTTTTGTTGAATATTCATGAATCGTCACTCGTCTTCCTGCCCCTGATAGTGCTGTGATGGTCATGGTAGTCAGTACTGCATGATGTTGTTGGTGTTGTTTCAGAGTGTGCGGACAGTTACAGTAGAGGTGGAGAGGGAGCTGTCACAGTCAGCGCTGGAAGACTTCCTGCAGGACCTTTTGTGGGAGAGGCTGGTGAAGACGTCGGAGGGAGACGTGACGGAAATACTCCGTCTGAAGGTGAGAGGAAACTGATGGTATATGACTTCGGACATCATACAGTCTCAGATGGCCATGTTCATCCTGATTACTCGTGCTATAACGAGGGTTTCGGAGTCACAAAGACAATTGTAACTACTCAGATGATGGCTTGTTTGAAGATAAAGTTGTCTGTGATAAGTGAGTGAGATGTTTTACAGTTGTTCTTGTGATTAGCGAGAAAACTACGAATGTTTAAGCATCCCAAATCCCATAACACAAGGATATGTATACAGGATGAAGCTTATGATATCAACTACTCACAAGAAGTTAAGGATCATCCAATTCGTTGATATTACTATTGTTAATCTGCAGAATGATATGAATGAATCAGGTGGTCCTTTACTTCTTTTGAGTAGTATACATTAGCATCATATTATCGCAAACCCCTGGTGTGTTGATGAATACATTTATCTTTCCAGGTACATGTACTGTCGTGCATTTGTCAGACATACGCAGCATCAAATTTTTGTTTTAATAAGCATTTCCTACAAAAGGCAGTTCCCACTATAGAGGGGTGAAAAGAGCCTGTCAGTTGCCTCCTGCATCTCCTGTGGGGAACATTTTCTCTCGCATTCTGAGACTTCTTGTTGGAATACTTGGTTTACTTATCCACGTGAACAAAATTACACAAATGTTGAATAAAATGAAGGTTTTTTTTTGAGAAAACTGTTTTTTCTTCCAGCTGGGTCTGTAAGCTGATTTCAGAAATCAAAAACCCTTCCAAGGTGATCCAGTACAGGATGAAAAGAACGACTTTTACTTGTCATACCAAAACCACTTAATCATTTTACCATTTGTGTTAAAATGCTTTGAAATAAATATCATGGTTTTAAGTTTTGTTTTCATTTTGACCATCACCCCAACTGTGTTTGAAAGTAGGATTTTGTGGTCTGCTGTACATGTTCCTCCTTTTATTTCAGGGTGTTGTATCGATACAAGGCAATCCGCGGAGACTTGTACTGCAGGCGGTGCATCAGTTGTATGACTCGCAGGTCACAACGCCGTGGGAGGAGGGAGAGTCTCGCACCAGCAGGGTTGTGTTTATAGGTAGGCCTTTCAGAATGAACATATGTACCAATCTCATTAAAATAAGATCTTTTACTCCAAACAATACATCTCTGCATAACGATCTGATAACTCTTCCATCAGTGTTGTATCATGTGAACTTTCTAATCATCTTATCTAATCATTGGCGTTGAGGCTTTTCCATGTTCACATTCAGAGCAGGATTTCTTGAAAAATAAATTTAAACAGCCAGTTCCGAATAGATATAATAAGGGACTCACCATTATATTGTTGTGGATATTTGATACACCTTGATGTTTCTGTACAGGATGTTGCTCATAATATCAATCACTAGTTTGTCTGGTCCAGACTCAATTATTTACAGGCTCCAGTGATACATCTAGAATATTGCTGAGTGTAGCGTTACACTCAACCAGATTAACAAATGATATACTGTAAATCTTGAAATTAACACGAGCATGAATTAAATGCGAAAAATCTGAGTGGTCTTTGTTCACATTAATGAAACTTCGCATTTATGTATCCAAAATGACTATCACCAATAAGACGGATTTTGATTCGCATTTTTGGCTAGGGGTTAGCAGTCGTATTAATTTAGAGACGCATTAATTTCAAGATTTACAGTATATAATTTTAGTTACACTTACTTAAAACTATTGAGCATCGTTTGACAACTTTAGATATAAACTTTATGTCAAACCGTAAAACTTGAAAAGATAAAATAAAGTTGAGTTTCTTTGCTATCTTTTGATTTTGAAACTTGTTTTATGATGTATTGTATGTATATTGATAAAGTATTCCAAAAGGTCGGATGGGAACCAGCATCCTTGGCCCAGATATGTCCAGTAACAGCCAGCTTGGAATCTCAGTTCCCTCCTGACCATAAGTGTTTCATGTCTCCCAGACACATATGTAATCTTAAGTTAAGTTGATGATCTTTGACCAGCTGAATGAGACAGATGTATGTAAGAAGCAGCACTAAAACCTCTAGCTTAACATGGTCTTATATTTTCAGGGAGAAATTTGGACAAACAAGTGTTACAAGATCATTTAAGGAAATGTGTTCAGTCCAACAGATGATCCATGGAATGTTTGACCGAGGTCTTCAGTGTGAATATTGTGAGGATGGACTTGTTTTTAATTTCACCAATTAATGTACGTCATAAACTGACCATTCGAGACTGTAATAAACTATCAAAAGTATTTCATCTTGGAGTTCATCTTGGAGTTCATCTTGGACCATGCTGTTTGTGAACAGAATCATACCTCAGATTTTCTTGGTTTTCTGGAAGTTTTTGGTTGTGTTCATCCTGTATATCCTTTCTCTGACATATATTCCCCTTCCTTGCAGTATATTTCTGCCAATTTCTGTTTATTTACACAGTTTACAGCAGCTCATTGTTGCTTCCTCCGGTTCTTCTTCAGGACTGGCACTTTCAGTGGAGACTTCCTCCTGTTTGGAATTCTTAGGCCAGTGGGTATTCAATGCAAAACCAAGCTCCTTACAGGGTTCCTATGTGGTTGATGGTTTTGTTTCTCACAGTAGACTGCATCCTCTCTGCATATATATTTTGGCTGGACTAACGAGTCTATGCACAGTACAGTGAAAATCAGGGGTAGCGCAGGTCTTCAGCAACCCATGCTTGCTGTAAAAGGCGATTATGCTTATCGTAGGAGGCGACTAACGGGATCGGGTGGTCAGGCTCGCTGACTTGTTTGAAGCATGTCATCGATCCCAATTGCCTGGATCGATGCTCATGATATCAATCACTGGATTTTTGTCCAGACTCGATAATTTACAGACCTCCGTCATATAGCTGGAATATTGCTGAGTGCAGTGTAAAACAACAAACAAACCGAACCTTTTTGACACCACTGTCCGCGCTGCGCCTGCCACCATACAGAGAAGACTGTAAGGAGGGTACAGGCTAAGGTGGATACGTCCCGGGCATCGGGGCACGGGCTGTACAGTCTGTTTCAACTGTCTCTGTTCCAGTACTGTCTGTTTGTAAAGGTAGGGAAGCTACAGCACTGTGTAGCGTCAGGTAAGTATAAAAACATTGCATTTATCCCGAAATGGTCATTTTGACACTTTTAGAAACGGTTACAAACTGCTGATTTTGCTGAAACTTTATGCACATGTCATCATTGTGATGTCATCGTTAGAAAGCCATTGAATATTTAGGAGATAAACGCACTGTTTTGAAATGTGATGTTGGTCCACTGTAGATAAGTTACCTCTTATTTTAATTTGAAACCGAACACGTTCACGAGGTTTGAAAAGTAAAAATATGTCATTTCTTGAAATCAGCGCGACAAGCTATTTCTTTGAATTCAACTTTACATCTCCCATCGTAGGGGTTACAGGTTGTGAAAAAATGATGAATTAATCAATTTTTCAAACTTAATAAAATAACCGGGTTTTAGTTATTTTGCAGTTGTACTTCATAGCAGTTTGTTTGAAATAATTCCTCAAAAGTAATATATATTACAAATGACTATCTCTCCACCCTGAACTATAACCTGGCTGAACTTGACTTCCTTCAGTTTCTCGTGGTTGTCTATGGCTGCCAAAGTAGTTGTTCACGGTGACAGTGTCTTTTGACCCAGGGGACAGCCCCGAGTTTTAGTTGTGTTCAACATTAGCCATGTCAACCTGATTTACTTGGGGAAATCAGCCATCCATTGCCAGTGGCATGTTTGAAAACCGCAGCAGACGACATGAGACTGACTGCTCATTATTGTGCCCGGTGATTATGTGGCCGTGACACCGTGGTTGGGGTGTGTCCTGCTATACGTTTCATCATATTGGATAAGCTATTGTTCAAAATTAAGCTTTAAGGTCATGGTAGATTTGAACAATGTATATAGAAGTTTTGACTTAGTGTAGGACACGCAGTACTGGTCAGGAGAGTAGACTGAAATGGATGTTGTGGCCGGGCATTGTGGTATTGTCATGCATGTCATGATAACATGTTCATAGATAGATTGGATAGTTTTCTACATCTTTGGCAAGACCCCGTGTACGTTTAATACGCGCCACAATTCAGATCTATCAATAGAGTCAAAATCCAAAGAAAAATCTACAGTGTATACACTTTACTTCTCTTTTTACCTAAATAACGTTGAATGATAGATGCAATAATAACATATTGACAGTAGTGGAGTAGCCCCAACGAAAATCAGCCTGGGACTGAACACATTTATCACACGATTCACACCAAAACTATAATCTCTTATTTAATGTTAGTATAGACTTTACTCAAAGTACTAAGTATTGTATACCTCTGTAGTTGGCTGGTATTTTAGTATCACCTTGTTGTGGAGGGGAACAAGAACACAATGTGTCCACATAGAAGGAAAGTATGAAGTATCAAACATTGCATGAAAGAAAAATCAACACTGGACATAATACATCCTGAGCAGATTTGAACATTACAGCTATACCAGTTTTTAAAGAATTAATAGAGTTCATAACTTCCTCTTGGAGAATGGGAGAGTCAAGAATAGACTCTGCAAGCTGATCTGTGTTCGTATAATACCTTTATCTTCGGTGTCTGTATCAGATTTAGTTTAAAACATACCATGAAAGTACTTGAACCATTTGTTTATGTTAATGTCCGGTTTCGGAGTTGCCTGAGTATGCTTCAACGAAGACCAGAACAGTTTGCCATTATATATATATTAACATTTTGATGTCTTCTTGATATTGTCTTTTTTATCACGAATAACACTTGTACATTGATTTCTTTGCTTTATATAATTATTTAAGGATTTCATTAGTCTAAGTCTCTCTGAACGGTGATACTGACAGTCTTGATCAAACCAGGGTTGATTATGAACGTTAGTAACACAAGGTCTTTTCATGCACTCTGCAGCAGAACTGATGGCATCGGATAAAGCTTGAACCGTAATAGCAATGTTACCAGAATATATATCTTCCGTGGACTTTTCAAACAGGGATGCTGAGTCGGTGTTGATGAGATTGTCCCTAAACATAGATTCGTTGTTGTCATTCCACCTGAAGCGATACTCTGCATTACTTGCACGTGGGTCTTGTTGAACATGCTTCCGTTGATCAAGGTCACGTGACTGCAGCCTACACGTACTTGGCGCGTGTTTTGATTCTGACCTAGTTTCAACGTTGAAGCGAGAACACTATGTGAACAGACGAGTTGTTGTCGATGGCACTCGCTCTATCGCACCAATAAATGTACATTCACCTTTACCCGCATCACCACCACATCTGCCATTTAATACATGTAGATTCAAGACACTGCAAAAGTTTAGTAGTGTTTTTCCAAACTGGTTTACTATATTATCAAATGAATATCGTGTAATGTCAACGTTGTCACGGAGGTAAGAGAAATCTTCTATTCCTGATCGTTCAGCAATCTCATCGGCGATGAAGTCTGGATCTGTGCCTGTTCTGGCGCTGAGGTCGCCTCCAATCAACGGGTGTAAATCACCAAAGTCATTAAGTATATTTATTAGAGAGCCAACAGTACTCTAATACCACACGTGGATGGCTTGTCAGTATACCAAGACGACCCAGTAGAGCTTATATAAGCACAGGCCATCAAAACATCCTTTTCCAGATTGAGCAAAGATTTATCTAGGATAATGAATATACAGCTCAGGCCGATGATATGGCTTTTCACGTATTGAATAAGTGAGTGTTTAATCAATACCACAATACCTCCAGACAGTCTTCCACATATTAGCTTTACTACCTGGTAGAACGTATTGTTGATAGTCAGAAAAATATTGATCGCATAAAGGTTTCTTGCACCATGTGTCACAAAATTAAAATAAGATCATACCGTCTAATGAATTCGATAAAATGTAAGTCAGCAATTTGGGTCAACAGTCCTGATATGATCCCCAATAATATGTTGGATGGCTGTGTTCATCAGAGTGTGTTGGGCCGCGGCCCAAACTCAAAGTACTGTCGGAAATGCTAGAAAACTTCTTTTTGCCTGTTAAAAAGGATATAATTTTTCACAGACTGTTGCTATTGAAATATCGAGTAACTACCGATCGCCCTACCTGTGGTGTGAAGTATTTCAGTCACAAGGCGTCCTATCAACAAGTTTACAGGAGACAAATTCGAACGAAAACCAGAAGTTTACATTTATTCGAAGTCCAATGATGGCAGTCTGAAACAGACTATAGGAATATGAGCATGTGACTCCGTTATAATAACAAGAATGTAGTCTTCATGAACCATCTAATCCACACACAAAAATCATTTTGCAAAAATTCTAGATGTGCATCTTCTAAAATGACAAAATGACGGTGCGTTTGTTTTGTTAACATTGCTTCCATGATGCATGTTACATTACACTTGCATAGCCATAACCATGGTACACGATATGGAGTCTGTACTGGGAAATATATACAAATTCTTTACACTTTAGAGAGATAGATTGAAAACATTTATTAATTTACCGAACTGCCCAAGCTATATGGTTTTCAATTCATATCATTAAGTCTACGTTATGATAAATAAAACAAAACAGGTATAGGGGTGGTCTCAAAAACCAAACTGGGGCGTAAAAAGATATTAGACAGCTTTGTCACAGTGTGATTAGGCGTATAGTGTACAAGCTTCATGAGCAGAAGGTAACCCTGACTTGAAGTAGAATTTGGGAGGAATTAAAGATACAATTAATGTTAATTGCACTAACTATTGCCCTCAAAGAGATGGGATTTCGATACACTGCCCGAGCACTTTTTAGGGGAAAATATTCCATCCTGTCTACGAGGTCACATTATCTCCGAACCATTCAAAACTATAATAGTCAGGGCGTCCAAATAATTTACCTTGATGAATCATTCCACTGACTACATATGGCTGTCGGCAGATGGACAAAAAGCACCCATTGACCATCAGGTAAAGCACACTACAATCCATGATATGGAGCTTATTGATGGATGTGTGCTAGTTTTCGAGGCGAAAAAGAAAACTGGTGATTTTCATAAGAAAATTATAGGAGGTGATGTGTTCATAGACTGGTTGGAACTTCAGCTATTGCCCATTTTAAGCAACGTCAGTGTTATTGTCATGGATAACGCCAGTTAATATAACGGCCGGGAATCAGATACTGTCGCCCAAACCATGAGTAGTCTGAAGGCGACCATACAGGAATATATGACATTGTCGACTTCAGACCATATGAAACGTAAGTGAGCTCAACCATGTTGTGGCGATCTTGGCTACGTGTAAAGGGTTCTTTGCAAGACATAACACAACATTCAAAAGTACAGATTCATATACGTCACCAGCGGAGATAATTACTACCTCAAGAAATCATCTGTAGAACAACAAATACTTCTGGATTCCAAAACCACAACCCTCCAGTACTCATCCAGTTTCATAGCTCTTTAACTAGTCCATACTTAGTTACTTAAATTAGGAATTTTTACGTGCTCTTTCCGACATATGCGTATTTCGCGCACGGGCCCGCCAGGCCATTTGGTGTTTGGTCGAAAAGGGTATGTCCGGAAAGGTGAGGCAACCTAGGTCTTTTTAGGGTTGCTTACTTAATTTGGAGAACAAATTTGGAATTTTGAAATATGCCATCGTGTTTTCAAGCAAATAATGCAGTACATATCCTTAATCGCTACCCCATCAACGCACATGTCAATTAAGTATAATAACAGCAATATTTTGAGACCACCCCCAACTCGGTGACATTTGCACCTGTGAGAATGCACTGGACGGTGGGTGTGAGGTCATCACCTCGGGACAGGTTTTAGGTAATTACCTCAGGTTATAGGCCATTTCATACATGCATGACAACTCACTAATATGTTCTAAGTTGATCACCATTTTACCTGTAAAAGTATATTTCAAGGGTAATCACAGAGTCAGTTAGGACAGGGTAGATTAGGTCAATTTGCGTTATTTTGATATATGCCCTTTTTATAGTCCCATGACTTGTATTTATTAAATGAAGACAGAAAAGCAGTTTTCTAGCATTTCCGACAGTACTTTAGCTGTGGTCTGTGTCGGAAGTTGACACTTTCGGGATGTCGGATGGGGGAGACGCTGCTGCTTGAGACGGTGACGACTGTGACATTTCTGGTGACACAACAGAGACAGTCTTGTTGCGTGTTAAGCTGGAGATTATTAACTCACCGTTTTCATAATAACCTCTTTTAGTTTGTAGTTTGAATCGTTGAAGTGCTTGTCTCTAACGTTTTGTGAGATCATTTGAAATTCCTTTTCCAGAATCTTTGAGTTGAGATCGTAATGAAATAGCCTGTATCTTATGATCCAGATTTGTGAACCGATCAATGAGTGGACGAGGTGGCTTTGACCCAGACGTTTCAATACGATGCATTGTCACAATACTAGTGACAGTAAATATAGGCCAATCACCATCTGCAGAATTCAAAGTGTCACATACAGTTGACTTTAAAGATTGTGTATTTTCAATACTTGATTGGGAAACGCCACAGAGCAGAGACGTTTGTTTCTGCTGTACTGTTCAAGGCGGTCAATATTGTTTTCTATATTATGTTATTTTGTTGACAAACCTGTGTCGATGGTGGCCGAATGGGCACGATCTTCCACGATGTCTAGACGATCCGATTTGGCATTAATATCAAGTCTCATAGTGTGTTGATCTTTTTAATTTCTTCTACACTTGTAACTGTTCCATACTAATGATTCATTTTCGCACGTCAGATCTGACAGCACGAATCTCTCTTGACAGATCAATTTTCTTCACTCTAATAACACAAACATTAATGACGTCAGTTTTCAGTCAAAATAAAGAACAGATCACTGTTTTGATAATAGTCTGTTTTCTTCGTTCCTTCACACACATAGTCAAGCACATACCGATCTTTCTGTTCTTTTTATAATATAAGAAAGCTAATCCATAAACCAAGGATATAATGTGTTGCCCCTGTTGTCTTACGTAAACGTCCCTTTTCTGATTACCCAAGTGATTCCTTTGATGTAAATGCATGTACGCACGCGAACACATCCAGACACACCAAATCCGTTGCGCTGTGATGCTCATTTAAATTCAGCCGCCAGCTATGTCCCCAGTACCACATGCTTGTAACAGCCGACAAATGGGGATCATCGGGTGTTGGAGTTGCTCATGCTCTCAACCACTGGTTCGACTGGCCCAGACTCGATTACCGTAATTCCTCGATTAAATGCCCGGGCGTATATTTCCTCCAGACAGTCTTTACCCATGGCGTTTAATATGATTATTTCAAAGTACGAAACGTAACGGGTCACTCTCACCAAGTTCGTCCAGGTTCGCCCCAATTATGTTTCTAGGTTTGTCAGCACCATACCCGTGCTCGTGGGTTTCACCGAAGTGGTAAACGTCTTAGACCTGCATCACCTGGGGCTTTCCTCCCACATTAAGCTGACACGCCGTGATATAACTGGAATAATGTTAAAAGCGGCGTTAAACCCAACTCACTCACTCACTCACTAATAAATAGTGCATTAACAAATACATTTCCAACACTATTCTTGTGTTATACAATTGTGTTATAAAATATCCTTCCTTATTTCCGTGCCTAGATTAAAAACATTCCAATGGCATTGTAGCTCACCTACTGCATTTACAGTGGTTTCTCATTCTGATATTTTCCACAACTAATGTAGGCATTTCAGTCAGTGCTACTTTTAGTCATCAGTAAGGAAAAATAATAAGTTAGATATGAGTGTAGTGCGTAATGTGGTATGTCTGGTGTGGAAGGTCAACGGCTGGTTAAGCGAAACAACAATATTGGGTTGGGCGTAACCACACGACACACAAAAAACCCTCATTCCCATCATGGGCCCACTTGCTCAAAAGATTCTTCACGCAAAGACTATAAAAACCAATAATGTTTCAAGGGCTTCATGTAACACATTTTTAGATGTTGTAGGGACTCCATGGTGATCGGTGTGCACACACAACTGACGTCATCAAAAGCTGTGCACATCCGGAAAAGGAGTCTGGTGCTGAACGTAACATCAACGTTCTGAAAGGAAATGATACTGTGACACATCCTGATACTGCATCTTCTCGAGACAAGGGAGATAACTGACTATAAAAGTCCAGTTTCCACCATTGCCTAACTAGGCTGGAATTCCGGAGTTGCAGTTTGGCTGGAGCCTATGCAGAGTGCATTAAAATCGCGAAACGAACTAGACATCCGGTTCGTAAACAACATGTATTTCAGCGTGCAGATGTCCGTCGACTGCAGGATTTGCAAAGCCATGTGTACCGTCAACTGGGTGTCGACAGATATTTTGCAAATCTTTTTTGTTTTTGATCAAGGTGCTCAAGTGATTTGATGCACTTTGCGGGCTAAGACCCGTTTTATTACAATATAGATCTTGATTATCGATCAGATCACCTTCACTGGGTGCCACCATTTTTTTGGAAACAATGCAAGCGATGGAATCTTATTGGTCAATAGGAGGGACATAGAAGGGACACGACTCGTAATAGCCACTGATGGCGCTACGATCGAACCTGGAAATTCCAGCCTTGTTCGGCAAGGGTGGAAACTGGACTTTTATAGTCAGTTAACTCCCTTGACCTCTGGAATATGTGATACTGAGAATGATTGCTTGACAGCCTGGCGGTACAAGTTCAACATAGAACCAATTAGATGACGCCCTGAAGTTGGCCAAAGGCAATAGAGTTCAGTCCTTAGGGTCATCACGCAAGCCATTAGCCCTGTCGTGTATGAGTGAGTGAGTTGTGTTCAATGTCCCTTTATCAGTTCTTTAGTTGATCAATGTCCCTTTTTAGCGCCAACCCATATATGACCTCAGGGAACACACCTAGGTTTATGTATTGGTTGGTGCCATCATTACCATAAAGCAACCGTTTGCCAGTGGCTGAATGTGGCAGGAACACTTAGGACTGACGCTGCCTTTACAATGTAGTAGTTATCGAGCAGGGTTGTTGTATGGTGCTGACAAACCAATGATCATAAGAATGAATCCAGGATTCGAACTGAGACTAGAGTATCTTGTCAGCTGAGGAAAGCAAGAGTATATAGTCAGGCCTATGAGCTACCGTATCATTACGTTTTGGTGAGACAGGCATTTTGAATGTTTGGTGAGGAATGTATTTTTTGTGTCCAGGTCAAGGCCATGTCAAATGAGTGAGTGAGTAAGTTGGATCCTTACGACAGCTAACCACGTGGCTACCTCTCCATGACACCTTGTCTCATTTTAACAACGCTTCCCCCAAACACAAGGGTCTGTAGATAGGGTTGAACGGGCAGGAAAACAAATTCTCGAGCTCTCGTAGGTCATAACTCACGAATACGCTAGTACTTGTAGAGGAGGCATTCAAAGGGGTTCGGGGACTCACACAGACAGACAGACAGACACACACATACACACAGACATACACACACAGACACACACACACACACACACACACACACACACACACACACACACACACACACACACACACACACACACACACACACACAGACCCAAACACACACACACAGACCCACACACACACACATACACAAGAGACACAAACACACATACCGTAAATATTTGAACTTCCTAAATTTCCTGCAATCTGGGACTTCATCTTGACAAAAAATTCAGCTCAAAATTTAGCAAATATATAAGAAGAAAAATCTACTTCTTTCCTGAAGTTTCAAGTAATAACTATAGAAAATTTGAAAAGGGATCATTACAAGGGCCAGGTTGCAAAGTTTCCATGTCTGTTCAGACAGTGGCATGTCGGTGAAATATCCATATGAAGTGATCTGGTCCAGATGTCGGGTAATATGTCCGACATCAGTTTCTTTAATTTTTCCTCCTTTTGTCATAAATACGCATCAAGTACTTGTGTATATTCGTATGGCTGGGGACATTGTACTGTGCATTGAGCGCAATCACAGAACTCTTTAAATCCCTCTCCTTCAACAATTCAATACCACCACGGTGCCAACTTTCTGGATAGAAATCATAAATATCTTTAGAGATTTTTTATGGAATGTGCTTAGTTTTCACTACAAAAAATATTCAACAAAATATTCATGATCCCTAACTTTTTTGTTTAGTACTCAATACTCTGGTTTTTTCATGCCATATTTAGGATAATTTTTGCATTATTAGATTGATAATTATTTAGTTGATTAAACTTACTTTTTACAAATTTCACAAATGAAACATGTACCATTATTATCGCCAATCCTGTGAATTCATAAGTCGATTGTATTTCACTTGTGGATCCATAGCTGACAATTATCTTTGAAAGCTTCATCTCGGGATAGTTTCTCATCGTCTGAGCTATGCCCCCTCAATATGACAACTGTATGCCACAAGGTGAACATACAGTTTTTAATTTGTTGCAGAGACTTTAAAATATTACCACACTTTGTATCCGTTTTGAACTGACATGCCTCACGGCGTCACGTTGTCTCCTAAAAGGGACGTAACTCACATACACCAATGGCGGTAACTCTCCCTGATTACTTGAGTACTAATTTACTACTCGAGAAGTGGCTCAACGCAAATCGTAACCGGGTATCCGTTTCAGTCCTACAAGGCAGTGGACATGTGGCCGACAGATGAGAAAATATTATTCCAAAACTGGCACTCACTAAACACTAGATGAGACGTGAGAAGGAGGAACTTGGAGGTAATCCTAGCTCTGTAATGCTCCTCATTTACCTTCTGACATCCACTGGTCGATAATACGTACACTCTTCAAACGTGGGATGCTGATTTTGCGCTTTCAAAAGGTCTTGTGTGAGTGGGTTTAATCTCCAATTACATGACAATGTTTACACAATGAAGACTTGATGACGCGAATTTTGACTTTGTAAAGTTTGATGACAGTGCTGACTTTGCTCGCCATAAGCCAAACAATTCTGAAGCTTTGCTAACTTAGATTTTAAGTGGAGCCAAAGGCCCATGTGTGAGAGTTAATTCAAGAGTTTTGCTGACTTGTTAATGGATGTACCTGATCAAACAGTGACTAGAGTTCAACTTGCATTCTTGTGTCGAAGCCTTTAGGTAGTGACAGACGCTGGACAGACATGAAACGGGTGAACGCTGTTTCTAAAACATAATCTTACCCTATTCGTTTTGGTGAGACAGAAATTGTGAATGTTTGGCGAGGGATGTATTTCTTGTGTCTAGGTCAAGGCCATGTCAAGTGAGTAAGTGCAAAAGCTGGATCCGAACGTAAGCTAATCACGTGGCTACCTCTCCATGACACCTTGCACCACTTACAACAACAACTCTCTCTCTCTCTCTCTCTCTCTCTCTCTCTCTCTCTCTCTCTCTCTCTCTCTCTCTCTCTCTCTTCTCTCTCTCTCTCTGTGGCGTGGACGGGTGAATGACAATAACTTCATTCTCCTGCTCCTGTCTCTTCATTTGTAAACGTCTATGGCCTGCATCACTTGTCGTGATATGACTGAAATACTGTTCATAGTGGCGTTCAATCAAACTCACTCACTCTGGTAATGCATAGAAAGAGCTCAACAGCTGTTGAAATGCACACATTTCCCCATTTGGCTAGTCTAATATGTTATCATATTTTATAACTGTACATAATTTAACGAAATGGCATTCCGTGAAGCTTTGGGAATAAAATGTGCATCGTCTTTGCAACTGATAAGAAGAAACTTTGTCATTTGATCGGCGCAAGGATTTTTTTCTTGGCGTTTATAACCCAATTGTATTGTAAAACTAGTCTCAATTGATAGCATTATTTCCGTATGAATGTCATTATTGACAACAGCAAACATTATTGGCTTGGCAACATCATATATAACCGTTTAGCTGTTTGATACTGCGCTTCAGGGCATATTTGGATCAATGGAATCTTCTTCCCATGCAGTAGAAACACGCATGGCAAATTTTGGAATATAATGGATGACATATTCTTGACAGTGAGATGTCATATGTCTTTAAGCTAAATGTGATACAAGAATGTTCTAATCTTTTATGAAAGGAGAAAATGTTCTGTGATTTAAAAATTGATTGGATTCCGTTTATTTTTTTAATACAATTATTTTAAGCCGAGAGAGCTTTCATGTCCACATTTTTCCCGTGGGGTGACTTCAGAATGGTTGCATTGTCAACCTCAGCGTGGAACAGACAAATGTCGTGGTTCTGTTCCATCGTCATATTTGTGACTGTTGTGACGTGTCACAGTCAGATTAGTGACCCACACTACCTGCTCCTGGAGATGACGTCAGATTTCCGCCACTGTTTCATACGGTGCTACCAACACGAGGGGTGTGGCAGTTTCACGTTCTCACCCCAGACGGCCGAGTGTTTGGGGTATCTGACTGGTTACGAGGACGAGGTTTCCGACCAAAGTGGATTCCAACAGTACCGTCTGTGCAGGTCTCGAGGTAAGGTTAAAAGAAACCCATTCACGGTAACTATAGTGACCACATCCTCTCAATCTCTTTTAGTTTTCGAGTATTTAAGAAAGGGATATAGAGATTTTGAAAATGTGTATCGGGCCGCCATGATTTATGTGGAATATTGCTCCCTTCTGCGTTAAAAAATCACTCGTTCACTCATTTACAAGAGAATAACATTTTCTTCCACTTCGTGTTTTAAACTGGTGACGACACTCGCAATGCATTACGTAGGTAGAGAACAGGTGGCTGACGTTTCTAGCTCATTTAAATTCAGCCGCCAGCTATGTCCCCAGTACCACATGCTTGTAAGAGCCGTCTAATGGGGATCATCGGGTGTTGTAGTAGCCCATGCTCTCAACCACCGGTTCGAGTTGCCCAGACTCGATTAACGGATTTCATCGATTAAACAAGCTGCCGTTTACCACCGGCGTTTCATAGCAAATATTATCATGAGAAGAATTCCGTGCATATAATCTACCTAACGTTTATTATTGCCCTGGCGGTTATTTGAGGTCCGCCGTTGAATCGAGGAAATACGGTATTTATAGCGGGCTACAGCTATCATACTGATGACAGCATTTACTCAACATTGTAATATTTCAAAGGCAGATTTGATCATGTAGTTCTATTCACACAATATTGTATCAGAAGGCTCAGGTCCATTCTCGCGAGACGATCAAGAAAATATTTTGGTTCGTGTTCCGTGTGCTCTGTGGTATCGTTCCTGACTTACATGATTATCTCCCTTTGGTGACTAGGATGTCCGAAATATGAAGGCTTCATGCAACTGCAGACAGAGCTGTGTGTACAGTTTATCAAAAGCAGTGTCACCTGGAGTAAAGCCAGACAGTTGTGCTCGCTCCAACACAGTCACCTGGCTGTCATTAACACCGTACACAAGTTCAGAGCCATCAAAAAGTCCTTGACTACAGGTGAACCATTTCACATCAATTAAAATGAATCGTGTATTTTGTAAATCGAAATGAAGCCATAAAAGATTTATTCCCCAACGAAAACAAGAGATGTTTGCCGGCGATATTAAGTGAAATCCATGAGCAGGGCTCACAGGCGACAAATCCAGGATTCGATCCGGCACTGCACGCTTAACGACCATCTTACATGAACAATAGCATTTTTGATAATGTTAATAGATGTGCAGTTTTATAAGTTTTTGAATGCGAGAGTGATATTTGTTGAACATTACCTCTGATTGTGGAAGTTATTCCCACTACAGGTTACATGTGGGTCGGGATGAGACGTGACAGAAGAAAGAAATACAGGTGGGTCAGGGGTCAGTCTACCTGGGCCCCGTGGGGTCCAAAAGACCCATCCTACGGCACAGAGAAGTGTGTGGTAATAACAAAGAACGGCGCCGGAGATGTCCGATGCAGCGACTCTCTCTCTTACATCTGTGAAATGCAAATTCAAAGCAAACATCATAGTGACGCATGATGGGAGTGTACCCTGTTCCGTTCAAGGAAAATACCCCAGACAGGGGTCAAAGCCAAGTCGCACTTCAAAGTACGAAATGTAAGCGTCATGCTTGTGTGGTGTGAATAGTGGATAAAAAATAAATTCTCAAACCGAATGTAATACATATTTTGTTTTGTTTTTAAGCTTTTACTTAAAAATGAAGTTATACTTTTCTTGTGTTCTATAAGTTCATAAATTACCTTCCTTGCCTAGATTTAAAACATTCCAATGGCATTGTGGTTCATCTTGTGCATATATAGTGGTACATCCATTCTGATATTTTCCACAACTAATGTAGGCATTTCAGTCAATGCTCATTTTAGTCACGACCACACGACACTCAGAAGAACTCAGAAGAACTCAGTCTTATCTTAGGCCAACTTGCAGCAAGGATTCCCCACTTCCTGTCAGGGGTAACACATTTGCTAGATGTTGTACGGACTCCAGTGTAACCTCGAAACTTCGAGAATATAAACAAATAATTGAAATAACGAGAAGTTTCGATTATAAATAAATATAAATGCTAAGCAAAGTGGCACCATTAGGCTTTCGTAATCAAGGCATCAGTCTTCCATTTGAAAATGGAAGCACTTAATTTTAGAATGTTCATTTTTGATTAGGCATGAGACTAGTATGGGCGCAGAATCCATAATCCATAATTTATAAATATAATTTTCATTCTAAGATGGACATCAAAATGGAAGACAATTATATTTCACCCAATGTGCTTCTTGGACCATTTCGTACAGAAAGTTATGCACACGCATTCTTGAAAAAAATATGACAAAATGTAAACAAACACGTCCCAGTTTATCTCATATTATGGTATATCCTCTGCCCGTCGAGAGCCGTGAAGATCCGGGGTAGAATAGGTCTTCAGTAACCCATGCTTGCCGTAAATGGCGACTATGCTTGTCTTAAGAGGCGACTAACTGGATCGGGTTGTCAGGCTCGCTGACTTGGTTGTTGCATGTCATCGTATCCCAATAGCGTAGATCGATGCTCATGATGTCAGTCACTGGATTGTCTGTTTCAGACTCGATTATTTACAGACCGCCGTCATATGGCTGGAATATTGCAGTGTGCGGCGTTAAACAACAAACAAAAAACTCTACCCGTCGAAACCGGGATAATTTCCGACCATAGTTGCATCGGCGGCTAGTCACGTGACCCCTTTTGGAAATTCATACCACGAGTTATAGATATATGGAAAGCTCATTTTAATGTGCATTTCTAATGTAAGCAATGACATCAACGCGCATACGTTTTATCCGACCGAAGAACTTTACCCCCGGGTTCCAAATGCATTTTTTTTATGTCATTAGGGTATAACCTCTGTGACTGCATACTATAAGCTAGTAATTTGACCTACATCAAGGAATTCACTTTGGTACTTCCGATACGAGCCAAATTCATAAAAGTATTTTTGTAACCCCCGTCTGTCCTAAGGATAGGTGCGATGTGATGCGAACTAACAATACAAGGTCAACTCGTGACCAACAAGTGCCATTCAGGGATAAACGGAAGGGAGTGCCTTGCTTCTCTTGAAGGATTCCATATTAGCCTATGAACACGAGAACTGTTGCACACAAGAGGGATAACTCTTATTCTACCCCGTAGGCGCCATATCATTGCTTGCTTAGTCCTGTTGTAAAAGTATTGAATCTCTCTGATATAAATTCAACTCGTCAATTCTCATCGTTTGTTTATAAATGATAGGTTTAATTCTAAATTAGATACAAAGGTTTTTTTCTTAGAGATTCACTCGGAGCTTGTTGTCGACATCTTACGAGGCAAGGTTGTTAACTGACTATGAAAGTACAGTTTCGACCCTGGTCGAAATAGGCTGGCATTATGGAGTTACATTTTGGCTGTACTAGAGATGTTTATGCTGAGTCCAATCAAAATCGCGCACCGAAATCGACATCCGGTTCGTAAACTGTCGTGCAGATTTCGGTCGATTGCAAGATTTGCAAAGCATGTGTAAGGCCCAAATATTCCAGCCTAGTTCGGCAAGGGTGGAAACTTGACTTTTAAAGTCAGTTAAGTCCCTTGCCTCGGGGAGATGGTTGTCGAAATCCCGGTCCCTGCAAACTTCTATAATAATTATCATTATTTATACACGGATCTGTGGAACTGTATTCTGTTAAGAATCACAATTTGTATTTTGCCCTTTCCTTGCTTGAAGCGACAATTTAGAACTTAATTTACATGGAAAGCGTTAACATATGATATACAATCTCATGTGTTCATTGCAATTACATTTTTAAGGAATGCTATATCCACCATGTATATTCAAACAACATCGTTTGTCCATTGTGATGTTCAAACCCTGTTTGGATTCCGAGTTAGTATTGGTCTCCAGTAGCCTATGCTTGTCGTAAGGGGCGACATGACGGATCGAGTTGTCAGACTCGGTGACTTGCGCAGATCGTTGCTCACAGTATCCATAGCTGGTTTGTCTGGTCAAGTCCCGATGGAATATCGCCGAGCGCGTAGTTAAACAACAAACATTCTTACATATTCGAAGGCCAAATTATACCATTGATATGGAAGATTTGTCGCCTCTCCCACAAGAACCATTGGGACTGCACAAAATAAGAACATGACTATACACTGTGTCACTGAAAGAAATTAAACGACTCCAGCAACTTTTCCTGATGGATAGAGTCACAAACAGTAAGAGCCAGGAGTATCGACCAGAGAGTATACTTACTTCTTTTTGCTTTGGCACATTTGGCAAAACAAGAACCAGACTCCATGAAATCAGAAACAAGACTATATGTTCCTGTATTTGAAATTTGCAATACAGTGCTTTAAATCTAACTAACATCCTCAACGAAAATAAGTTTCTCTAAATGCCCAACAATATTGATAAATTTCAGAAGTCACCAATAGTTTCATTTTCCTATAGGGACACCATTTCATCCAGGTTGCAGAATGTGGACTTGGGTTGTAAATTCCACTACTTGTGGATGCCAAGAGTCGTCATACTTCTTCAGCAGCCTATATCATTTGGGATCTACACTCTAAAGTCATTATGGATATGTTGAAGAATATGCCAAAACATGGTCAGAAAGAGAAGATGAACCTGTTGAATATCTTTCAAAAGGAGTTGTTGTCATCGGTTGATGCCATTTTTTAGGAATAATTACAACCATCAAGGTTAAATACATTCAACAAGGTTTTTAACTTACTTGGAGAAAAACAACATTTAATTATATCAATATCGTGGCTCCAGCGATCTTAGTTACCAAGATCTCAAGAGATTTTATTCAGATACCAGCCATTTTTCAAGATGGCCGCCAAGATCGTCAAAGGTCAAATTAACGATGGGACTCAATCTAAACTTAACCGGACTGGTATGATGTATGTTGGTGCCAAATTTCATGTTTTTAAGTGCACGACCTTTTTATAATATGGCATGACCCGCTGGACTAAAGGGTTTGCATGAATATTTGCAATTGCAGGAAAGAAACACGTTCAATTATGTCATATTTCCCTGAAGGTACATATTCTCACTTGGATCTAATATAGGTAAGTGTTTGTCTTAAATAGACAGTCCTTACTCAAGAGATGTTTAGACTGCATGAGGCATATTTGCTAGAAACATGAGTTTGATGATAATGATATAGATCATATGGTTAAACACTTTGGTTAAATCATCACTTTGAATCTTAACATATTATGAAGCATGAAACCATCATCTTAGTGATATTTCTAATGAAAATGGAATTCTAAATTTTGGACAGATGCAAAATAAAACGAGCAATTTTGGACCATCAAAAGCTGACAACGAATATTTCCAAAGCTTTGAAAAATGTCATTACATATAGGTCACTAAATGTGAGTTATCTAAGCATCAACAATGGTTTTTTTCTGATGTTCTCCAAGATGAAAAGGGGTCCAGGATCTTTTATGACAAATCAATCAAGAGTGACGCAAGTATTAAAATATTAGAATACATTGTACTGGAAATAGTATAACTAACACATACCATAAAAGATCTCTCTTGATAGAATCATAAGCTTTATGAAAGTCTACAAATAAGCAAAATAATCTACCCCTGGATTTGGATAAATATTTCTGAATGAGTGATTATAATGTAAATATATTATCAGTTGTAGAATAGCCAGTACGAAATCCAGCTTCACATTAAGGGTTTTTGTTGAACAAATTAACGAAAGTTTTAAGTCTATTTTTTAAAACACACGTAAATATGTTACCGCAAATGTCCATAAAAGAAATTCCTCTATAGTTATTCACATAATTTGTATTGCCTTTCTTATGGAGTGGGAAAATTATACTTTTAGACCAATGAAATGGAAAATCACCAGATTCAGAAATACTGTCAAAAAGAACAAAAAGGATGGTAGGAACACGTTTCCACATTTAAGGAGGAATTCGATCAGGTCCAACGGCTTTACACCACTTTAAGAGGACAGTGCTTTAATTATTTCTTCTCTTGACATCTCTCTATTTAGGGTATTATTAGTATCATCATCAATATGAACAGGCATATCTTGGGAAAGGTAATGTTGAATAAAGGAAACAGAGTCATCATCTAATATATTACCCTGAATACTCAATTTAAAAAAAACAACAATAGTCAATCCACTGAGAACTGAGAAGCTGGGGAATAAGACTTGCCTAGTAAGGATTTTACACCAGACCAAAATTGTTTTGAGTTTTTCTCATTACCTGTATCAAGTAGATTTATAGCTAAAGACTCGTGGTAATATTCACATTTCTTGCGACAAAGTTCTCTGTATTTATTGCGAGCAAGTTAAACTGACTCAAGTAGCTGGTTTCTCCTGTTGTTCTAAATTGGTCTTATTAGTTGTATTTCTTTCTTTTCAGTGTTATACATTCTGCATCATACCAAGCCTCAGTCAATTTGGTACCAGATACTGTACCCATAAGCATGCCAGCCTTTCTTATAATAGACTGTAAACATTGTGATAACCGCATAGCAGCCTCTGCAGCGACATTACAAACTAAGGGTATGGACTGATTATTCCCAGAGGCATTGAATGAACGTGTCGGAATGTTGTGGTCTCCTTCTGTATCGAGCAATTGGGAGAACATCTTCTTTAGTTATAGCCCTTTGCACAAAGTTACAGAGAGCATTAAAAGTATCAATAATATCAAATAACTTTGTTAAGCACATTTTACAGTCCGGAAGCCTTGCACTGTTAGGGGTAAAACGGGTAAAGCTATCACTTGGGTCATCTGGGAAACGACCATTTAACATATGTATTCCATGTGCAACATAGGTTGATATGATCTCTTCCAAAATCGTTAACGTCTTCTTCTCTTGAAAGCCTGGGTATATGAAAGGAATCTTTTATACATTGCATATTATTCAGAATATGAATGTAAACATCATCAACATCATCGTAAAGTATATAACCCACCAATGATCCTGTTCTAGCATTGAAATCGCCTGCTAGTATAATGTCAACATCACAGAACACCGTTCAGAGTTTAAGAAGACACGACTCGACATAGTCAATACCCTAAATATCGCGCTTGTCAGACTGAACTGAAGATAATAAAGAGTGGACATAAACAAATCCAAGCAAACTGTCTTTTTCAAATCCAAAAAAGTTAGCGTCTGAGAGAATATAAATGCATCACTGAATGATATATTTACATATTTCACTCCCTGTTTAAACACATTTCTGATCAACAGTGAGCCTCCAACTCTATTGTTGTACTCGCGATAATTTACACACACTGAGTTATCAGGAAACACTGCTCAATGTTACCTTTTGAACAATTACTCCATATTTCAGATAATCCAAAAATAACAAACGAATCACAAAATTCAATAAAATCTCTATTTAGTATTTAGTTACTTTAGCTGTGTACATTCCATGAGAGTAACGACATGACTGTCCTCACCACCTCTGACCCGGCCTTCTTCCTGCGACCTGGGTAATTAGGTTGAACCACTGACTGTTATTAAACCGCTAACGACATCTCTCTCCCTCAGCTCTGGATTTTTCCATTACTGATAAGAGTCTTTTACGTATATTCCTCACAGTTAAGGAAAAATCCTCCGACATACTCTACCTTTAAGGAGTTTACCGTTACGCAGCACAGATGCCTTTGTGCCATAATCTCTAAATTTGACTTGATTTACCTCTGTTTGTACGATGACATCTTTCAATATGCATATCAGAATCAGGTTTTGGAACTCCATAAAACAGCTGATTGTTCGTTGAATTTGCTTTTCAAGGTAGTCCACTTTACTCGTAAGGCATGTGCGTTCGTTTCTCAAAGGACGATTCTCTTTTTGTAACAAGGTGCATTTTGATGTAAGTTCAGTTACATCAGTAGTTAAGGACATTGGCGTCAGCTTCGATGACAATCAGCCTCATAACTGTCAACTTTTGGCCCCAGTTTGGATTCGACGCCTGAACGCAACAGCTGTATGACTATGACACTGAACAGCTTGAAACGAGCCGGTAACGCTTCGATTACTGACACATTTTCTACGGTTTTATGTTGAGGAGATTCTGCGGATACTATTGCTGCACCAGAACCCCAGATGAACACAAGTTGTGTGCTTAAAGTAAGTCGATAAGCTAGGTCTGTAAATGGCGTCCATTCAAACTCAAGGTCGTTTACTTAACTGTTTCAGTCCTCTTGGTGACACAAAACGTCCAATCCTAGCTCGCCAGGCGTCTGAGCATATCCCCATACTTGATGTGTAGGTTCGTCATGGCGTCCATCAGGATTGTGACGTATTTCAAGACAATTTCTGCTCCTTTCCAAAAACACGACATGCGCATATTTTGTCCATACAGCCACACACCTCAGGAAAGAGATAATGATAATAGGATAATGTTGAATGTAAATGGCGCCTAATATCCATGAATGGATGCCCAGTGACGCTGTACAAATAAACACATGTTACAAGTAAGTTGTCAGATGCTTTGTGAAACAGATGGGCTTTAGTGGTGTCTTAAACTGGGATTTAGAAGATGATGTCGATCACCCATTGCTGTTTGGTACTGTACACACAGCACTGAGAGAACGACTAGGGTTATGTTGACTGTCAGATCCAAACATCCAACACTGTGCCCCTTGGTGGATCGGGGCGCTGTGGTAAATCATGGGATTGTAACGAGACATATTCAGAGACCTCTCTACCTGTAAGACGCAGAGGTTACAGAGGGACAGTCAGCAATTGCAGCAGCTGCTGGTGTAGATGTTCGCGGGGGTGACCTGCAGTGAGGCAAGAAATGAACAGATTGTGTTGGCGATTGACATTGATGACTTTAACAATGTTGCAGTTGTGCATGGGGGACAGCAACACATACAATATCCCCCCACACACAGACAGACAAGCTTGGCAACAAGTGTTTTAACTCTCACTTGATTTTCCTAAATCAGGATTGTACAGAAATTGAGCAGTTGTAAATAGTGTTTCAGTCAGTGGTGAATATAGATTGTATCCATAACAATCTTGTACTTAAGTAACAATTAAACTTTATATTGTAAGTGTATCAATCCTTATGAAATACTGATAGGTTTTGTGGCGAGGAGTGTCAGCGACAAGCGCCTACGGTCAAAGGAGGGATAACTCTAGATACTGGAAGTGATAACGAAGGTAAAAAACTGTCAGTGAGTTGGGGAACTTCGAATTTGGTGAGTAACTGGTAAGTGATGGTAAGTGATGGAATGTTTGTCACATGTTGCTAGGGTATCTGGTTAGGTTGGGAGGATGTAACGGGGATTGTAGAGATGGCAGTTTGAGTCTGGATCTTGACTGAACAAGTCGTTTTGTACGAACCGTATTACAACCTTGCGTTTGCATGAGAAACTCGTTGGTCGGTCTCAGAGTCCAGGAGGAAGCGAATTTATCTGATGTTAAGAATTTGAAAGAAGCATGATTTTAATGTACAAGGGCGGATCCAAAATATCCAAATCCTCTCAGATAATTTACTGCCTACAAAATACTACCCATGCGGCATTTGTTTAAAAAAGTTGTTACCATAGATACAGTTACATCTGGGTTTTTTCAAAGGTTCGGGACAATTTGCAAATGCCATTGAAGTTTACAAGATAATAATGTGAAAAATACTGGCCTTTAGAGTGAGTGAGTTTGGTTTAACGCCGCTGTAAACAGTATTCCAGTTATATCGCGGCGTGTCAGCTTAATGTTGGGGGGAAACCCGAAGTGATGCAGGTCTCAGACGTTTACCACTTCGGTGAAACCCACGAGCACAGATATGTTGCTGACAAACCTGGAAACAGCTGGCCTTTGGACAACAAGTGGCCATTCCTAAGGGCACCCGTTTTCCCCTTCTTCTTTCTGATCTGCGTCGTTATGCATATGAGTCGGAATAACTGCTTGGATTGACAAAATCAGAACAAGGGCATCTGGCCAGTGAGATCGCCTTATCTGTTTCATATTTAGATCTATGCTTAAAGATTCGGAGTTACAAAACACTCTCCACAAAGTCTGTATGAGAATCTGGATGACTTCAACTTTCCAAGAGTCAACTTTCCCTTTATGCCGAACAATATTCCAACAACTTCTACAACGTTTGCTCTTTCTACCACGATTTTAAAGATCGTCATACGACTCTTGCTCAGTAGTTGTTTGATCAGGGTTACAATATTCAGTGCCTTTGTAAGCTTTTAAAACGTTTTATTGTAAATATAAATTATCAATGCAAGAGAATAACCAGTCTAGATATTCTGCCGAAACAGATTCCATTTAGTTACATAAAGGGCAAATAGCTGTGGAAATAATATAAATGGACCACTGAAAATCAGTGATGACACCAGGTGCTCGCGAAAAGGGTAAGCATGTCCTCTCCTACCGGTAGCACCCGCCCTTCACACAATTTGAACAAAACATTAAGTATTTATTGCCTGACGCAGTACAGCAGTACTCCTGCCATGCGACGTCAGCCTGTAAACAAACCAGACCATCCAGTGATCGATGACATGCAGACATGAACATTCCCAAATTTGACGCAGAAGTTATGTCCGATGCAATTCCCTTTTCATCTTCGCGAGGCAAGGGAGTTAACTGACTTTAAAAGTCCAGTTTCCACCCTTGCCGAACTAGGCTGCTATTATGGAGTTACTAACGAGTCCATGCATAGTCCAATCAGAATCGCGCAACGAAATCGAAATCTTGTTCGTAAACTGTATTGCAGATTTTGGTCGATTGCAGGATTTGCAAAGCATGTGCAACGCCAATTCGTTGTCAACATATATTTTCCAAATCGTTTCATGTTTTTAAACAAGGTGCTCACATGATTTGATGCATAAGACCCGTTTTATCTCAGTATAGATTTTGATTATCTATCAGAATGTCCTCACTGGCCGCTGCCAAGTTGTTTGAAGCAAATGCAAGTGATACGAGAGGTGGAATCTGATTGGTCCATAGGAGAGGCTTAGAAGGGACATAACTCGTAATAGCCACTGGTGGCGCTGCGATCGAGCCAAGGAATTCCAGCCTAATTCGGCAAGGGTGGAAACTGGACTTTTAAAGTCAGTTAACTCCCTTGCCTCGGGAAGATGTTCCCTATTTTGACTACCATATGTGAACCACTGACCTCTCTGGCATGCGTTTGTGACAGGTGCCAAGGGTGGTACAGACTATGCTAACCTTTTCGCGAGCACCAGGTGTCATCACTGCTCGATACTGATTCAAAACACATGCTATGATATAGCCGGAATCGTACTCTGCTTTTGGTTGGGGCTCCTTATGATTATGGACTTAGTTTTGTTGTTTTTATTCATTCATATGACAGAGAAGGTTGAAAAAAGTTTATATATTGATGACAGAATTGGCGGACGCGTAGGACTTAAAGAGACGCGCCGATGCCCAAGAAACATTTCCTTTTCCTCGTCTCATCAGTAGGCTGGTATGCCACTTCATACCAGTGATAAAAGTGAAAATAGACAGAATCGTGATATATTTACACATTCATACTCTCACCGTAGTTTAGTTTAAACAATATTTTTTTATTTCCATGAATAAAAACCTGGATTGGTCAACAGGCATAATGTCCAGTGAAAGACCTCGCAAGGCCATTATTAAACAGCCAAATAATGGGCTGAGTAAAATGATGAGTGTGGCTGCCGCGGTTCTTTTAGACTGAATTCTTGCTACATAGAATTCTATGTTAGATTCGTTAACAAGAGAATTTCTGCTGCTGTTAAGTCTTCAGGACACAGTAATTAGTATATCGACTGAATGTTCGTTCAGCAGAACTGCATGGTGCAATACAGAATATGAATTCAAGGAGTTGGTGAATGTGAAATCTTAAAGGGACATTGCCGCGTTGTCGCATTGTTCTCTTTGGTAAAATACAAAAATATTTTTCAAAACGCGAGCGAGTTCGTCAAATTAATTTGTAGCCCGACGTAACAGAGCTGCATATAGAGTAGGGCGTAAAACAAGATTTACACGCTCATCCCATTCAATGACAAATGTGGCATCGTGAGTGAACCCGAACATAAAGTACCCAGTGAAGGCCTAAACGTGCGGCCGTCATATAACAGGAATTCTGTTAAAGGCGGCGTTAAACCCAACTCACTCTCTCACCCTTGTCATGCTAGTTTACCTCGAGACCTGCACAGACGGTACTGTTGGAATCCACTTTGGTTGGGAACGTCGTCCTCGTAACCAGTCAGATACCCCAAACACTCGGCCTTCTGGGGTGAGAACTTGAAACTTCCACACCCCTCGTGTTGGTAGCACCATATGAAACAGTGCCGGAAGTCTGACGTCATATCCAGGAGCAGGTAGTGTGGGTTACTAATCTGACTGTGACATGTCACAACAGTCACAAATATGACGGCAAATACTACAGCTGTATGAAACGAGGTCTTTGAAACACAGGCCATGTGAAAATGGACCTAATTAACAGGCTTATTGAAACTGAAACAATAAATTTTGATGAGTTAAACAGTTAAATATTTGACGTTTCAAAAGTGACATGTAACACTAGTACTCAACAACCAGGAGTCTGAAGAGCAATGGCCATGCTCGTGATCTTTAAATGGCTTCAGTTTTTTTAGTATTTTCAAAAAACTTCCTTTTTGACAAAGTAGACCATGCCTCGACCCCAGAAGGTGACGCAGACATTATCCAGCTACGATAACAAGAAAATGACATTTTTTCACATCG
This sequence comes from Haliotis cracherodii, assembly GCF_022045235.1. Taxonomy (NCBI): domain Eukaryota; kingdom Metazoa; phylum Mollusca; class Gastropoda; order Lepetellida; family Haliotidae; genus Haliotis; species Haliotis cracherodii. Next base: position 53,935,538 of record NW_027266297.1, read on the forward strand.
TAGCGACAAATGTGTCCTTACTGATACAGAGATTGTAGTTCAAATCCCATCGATGGAACACACATTTGAATGACATTTCAATGAATATTTTATTGCTTCTTAAAAAAGAAATTCCACTGGGAAAGTATGTGCTGATGAAGACGGGACAAGTAGTACTAACCTCGACTTATGGTTACTGTGTTGCGGCAACACGTTCAAGTCATGCGGCCGTTGTATTTTCGGGGGGAATAGACATGAGTATACTTGTCGGGATCGCTGATTTAAAATATCACATAACCTAGATTCTATTGCATTCCGATCTTGAAAGGTAACGCTTAAGGTACAAAAATGGTACCCGGCGCTTTGCAAATATCTTTTAACTTTCGAAAGCTCTCTTCCTGAAATGATTCCCTACCTCAATCAGCTGCCATCTTCACTGTTAGTCTTTCGTCTTATCAAATGTTTATTTTTAGATTGATGGATCGAATGCTTGCCTTTAGCCTTTTGGTCAAACGTTTGTCTTTAGTCCTAGTAGATGTTTGTTTCAGTCCGATCAAATGTTTGTTTATAGCCCGAGCAAATGCTTGTCTTTAGTCTAGTCAAACGTTTGTCTTTAGTCCCCGTAATGTTTGTTTCAGTCCGATCAAATGCTTGATCTAAGTCATTTTAATTATTTTCTTATAGTCCGGTGAAATGTGTGTTAATAGTCCGATCGAATGTTTGTTTCAGACCGATCAAATGTTTGTTTATAGTCCGAGCAAATGCTTGTCTTTAGTCTGACAATTATCGGGGTATATCTCTCACGAGTATCCTTAGTAAAGCATTTACATCTATCATCAATAATAGATTAACACAGTGGTCAAATATGAGAGATTTGATCCCTGAAACACAAGCGGGATTTAGAAAGGACTATTCGACTTTTGACCACATATTTACTTTGTATGCAGTCATTGAGAAATATTTATCGTACAGGAAACTTAAGTTGTATGTGGCCTTTGTTGATTTTAAAAAGGCATTTGATTCTGTAAATAGAGCTTATTTGTGGAGGTGTTTGAAAAATAAGGGTTTAGGAGGCAAAACGCTCGTCATTATTAAATCAATGTATGCAAATGTAAAATCATGTGTTCGCTGTGGTGATATTAAGAGTGACTTTTTTGATTGTCCGATAGGTTTACGTCAAGGATGTGTTTTAAGTCCAATACTTTTCTCATTTTTTATAAATGAGTTATATGTTGATATCATACAGTCTGGTAGACATGGCGTCCAGCTCTCCCCTGATATAATAGAACTTTTCATGCTACCTTTTGAAGATGATGTGATTTTGATGTCTAGTACTATTATTGGTCTACAGAAGCAGCTTAACATACTTTCGGAATATTCAGATAAATGGAAACTTAGTGTTAATCTTGATAAAACAAATATTGTTATTTTTCGTAGAGGTGGTCGAGTGGCCACAAGAGAGAAATGTTTTTTTAAAGGTACATGTATTAATACAAATACAAATACCTAATATTGTTTACCCATACACTGAATCTGAATAAGTCAGTAATTAATCTCACAAACAGAGCAAAGAAAGCTCTGATACAAGTCTACTCTGTTATGTCTAAGCTTGGAGTTATTTCACCAAAAATGTTTTTTAAACTATTTGATTCTCAAATACAACCTATTTTACTATACGGGTCTGAGATATGGGGTTGTAAAGAGTTCTATACAATTAAAAAGGTTCATCTCCTCGCTTGTAAAAAGTTTTTGAATGTTGGTATGTCAACACCAAGTAATATGGTTTATGGAGAATGCGGGAGTTTCCCATTGTACATTGGATCTTACACTCGTTAAACACCGTTTACCCAAGAAAGCCTACAACATGCTCGTACACCTCGACAGTCTTGGAAAGAACACATGGGCTTCTTGTATTCGTACATTGCTTTTTACATATGGCTTTGGTTTCATTTGGCTGTCCCAGACAATTGGTAATGCAAATGTTTTCATTAAGTACTTTCGCATGCGTGCCATTGACATGTTTCATTAGAAATGGCATTCAGATATTTATGAAAGTTCAAGTTATGATACTTATCGCCAATTCAAGTCATTGCTTGAACCAGAATCTTATTTATCAAATTTATACGGTACAGGAATTCTCGTAACACCCTTATTCGTTTTAGACTTGGCCTGAATGATCTAAACATTAACACAGGGAGATTTCCATCTGTTGAGAAATTGATACGATTATGCCCATTTTGTGACATTGTTGTCGAAGATGAATACCATTTCATGTTTATTTGCCCTATATACGAAAATCTAAGAAACAAGTTCTTACCGCAGTGGTCTCTATCTCATTTTAATGCTGAAATATTGTCTTCATTACTGTCTTGCAAGGATCTTATAACACAACATCAACTGGCTTTGTACATACATAATGCTTTTTTGTTACTAAGTGAATTGTTACCTTGACTTTGTATTTTATAAAATATGTTATGTAACTCCGTTGTATATGGGCCTGTGGCCTTTCATACAATAAAGAATTGAATTGAATAGTCTGGTCAAGCGTTTGTCGTTAGTCCTAGTAGATGTTTGTTTCAGACCGTTCAAATGTTTGTTTTTAGCCTGAGCAAATGCTTGTCTTTAGTCTGGTCATATACTTGTCTTTAGTCCGATCAAATGTTTGTCTTCAGTTTGCTGGTAGTCCAGTCAACCCTTGGCGAGTCAGGGAAAGATTAGGTCCCGGGAGCAGCTGAGTTATGTAAATTGTGTTGGGTGGCACCGATAGAGCAGGACATGCTTACCCTTTTCGCAAAGATCTGGTGAGACTGATTATATCTCTGGCGTTGATGTTTGATATTTATGAAGACCAACGTATAAGGTGCTCACACTATCAACTCCACTTTAAATGGGTCAGGGCTCCGTTTTACAAAGCAATCTTAGCGCTAAGACGATCATAACTCCCATATGTTAACATAGACTTACAATAATCGTAGCATTATTACAATTTTTGTAAATGCTGCAAGAAAATGTCACGGAAATTAAAAGCAGAATGCACGTGCAATTTTAACATCACGTGCAGTGACATTGACTGTAAAAGGTCAGATGTCGGTCAACATTTTATCATACGTTTGTCGACTTAAAGGAAGTGGGGAAACATCGCCATAGGACGTTTGTAAGCTAGCGAGTCCCAGAACTACAGCTACACGTCATTTGAACGTTTGAACGTATACCAGAGCACCATATATCGTTCATGGGATCGGTTTCTTCTCCAACGCCGAGATGGAAGACAGCGTGCCAACCGACGTTGAGATGAACGTTTTACACCGGTAGGTCGACAGACACAGTCAAGCTACAGATGGAGTTGTTTCAACATGACAACGCTTCACCACACACAGCTCGTGCCACTTACCATGGCCTTCCAGATCTGAACCCGATAGAGCTTCTGTATGATGAGCTCGATAAACGTCTACATGCGCCACAGACGCTAGCACAACTGGCCAGCGCGTTGCGGGAAGAATGAAGGAGAATTCCACAGGACGACGGAATCCGTAGACTTATTCAGTCGGTGCCAGCACACGGTGGTCTCACCAGGTACTCTCCCCCTCGTGGATGACGTGTCTTGTGACAGGACAATAAGTATTGTGTCAACAGAACATGTGACTATCACCATGCTGAATTTCATCCTTGTAGTGTCAATCAAATTAAATGAGACATGCACACTTTATTGAACACAGTAAACATTTTCTAAGTGAGTCTGGGGACATGGGTGGCCTAGTCGTCTGAGAGTTGCGTCCCTAGGGCACGCCAGAAACCTATGATTGTGGGTTCGAATCCCGGTTATGTTTCTTGGTTTGTCAGCACCATACCCGTGCTCGTGGGTTTCACCGAAGCGGTAAACGCCTGATACCTGTATCACTGCTGTAAAATAGAAAATTTAATATTTTTTTGTGCATGGAATTTTTTTGGAGTGAGTGAGTCATATATAAGAGCATTCAGTATTTCAGTCATGTCACGGCATGCCATCTTGATGTGGGAAGAAAGCCCCAAGTGGTGCAGGTGTTTGACGTTTACCCCGTCGTTAAAACCCAGGACCCGAGAAGATCCAGGGCAGAATAGGTCTTCAGCAATCCATTCGTGATGACTGTGCTTGTTGTAAGATGCGACTATGGGGATCGGGTCATCGTATTCCAAATTGCGTGGATCGATGCTCATGATGTCAATCATTGGATTGTCTGGCCCAGACTCGATATTTGACAGACCGCCGTCATATAGTTGGAATATTGCTGAGTGCGGCGTTAAACAACAAAGAAACAAAGAAACAAACGAACAGAATCATAATCATTACAGAACGGAACCCGAACCCACGAGCATAGGTTCCCGGCGCGCCTACGGTAGGCATCTCTGCACAACGGCGCCTTGGACTCCTGGGACAACCAGTGTCCCCCGTTCTGAATAAATAAATGACTTTAATCATGTTCAAGTATACACTGAACATAGCCATTTCCAATATTTGGAAACAATGGCGAAAAGTGTTTATTCTATGTTCGACGTCATTGACATATTGTATATTCATACCATATGATTTATGGCGTGTACCTCGGACTTCATATTGTCACAGCCTATCGAATCACAAACATGACGACCTTCACTTGGCGGCCAAAAAAGCAATTTGCCGTTTCTGTTTTACCATACCGTTTTGTTGTGCATGATACTCGTGAGAATCCGGGTTAGAATAGGTCTTGTAAGAAGGGACCCCACGGGATCGGGTGGTCAGACTCGCTGACTTGGTTGATGCATGCCATCGTTTTCCAATTACGTGGATCGATGCTCATGATATCAGTCACTGAATTGTCTGCTTCAGATTTGGTTATTTACAAACCGCCGCCATATAGCTGGAATATTGCTGCATGCAACAAACAAACAAAATGAGTATGAATTCTTCTGAAGTAAGCATGCAAGGTAGTAACGTTTGACCCAAAGTTTCAATCACATCAATATAAATATAATATCGGTGGAATGTCCCTTTACATCCGCATTCGTCCTTCATGCATTAATGTGTATTTCACAAATGAAGCGCTTCTTCGTCTGACATCGAACATCACTAACTCCCCAAGGGAGAAGCTGGACGCACTTCTCGGCGCCGAAGGAGGGGTCTCCGCGACCCCAGGCAGCCCAGGTAGACCCCCCTCGCACCCACTTGTACTTCCTGGAATCTCCGTAGCGTCGCATCCCGACCCACATGTAATCTGCAGGAGAAAGTTTAAACATAAAATCGTACTCCGTTCCTTTAGGACTTGTCTGGTCCAGTCTCCATTATTTACAGACCGCCGTCATGTAGCTGGAATATTGCTGAGTGTGGCGTTAAACAACAAACAAACAAACTTTCCAATATCGTGGCAAACAATCTGATTTTGAGGTGTTGTGAGGTGGGTATTTCACAGCGGGTATTTTGCATGCTTTCGTTTATCCTGCGGGAACATCATCCTTTAGATTGGGGATTTCATATTTATTTATAATAATACTCGGTGGATATCACGTGTGTAGTACGAAAAGAAAATTAGGATATATCCTTGTATAATTAGACCTCTATTTTCAAGGTGAAATGGGGTTTAAACTCTTCAATGGTTCAGGACAGTTTGTTAAGACTGAAAGCAAATGTCAAGTGTACTGGGAACAAATATATTTGAAATGCTACACTTTCTCATATATCTATATCATATTATCTATTTGGAGGTGAGACATTCAGACAAGAAATAGGCCTCCCCATGGGCACCAGTGCGTGCTGATATGTTATTTATGCATATTTCACAACGTTTGAGTACAATCAAGCATGCTCTTTCTACGAAGATTTCAAAGAACTTCATACGACCCTTGTTCAAAAGTTGTTTGATCAGGGTTACAACATTAAAAACATTTATCTTTGTAAAACATTCAAAAATAGTTAGGGTAGACCTGTGGAAGACTTTTCCATATATGACACATAAGTGACAATAATTATGGCCCTATTTGGCTTGTACCATATTTTTCCGTGCTTTTTAGGTGAACAATTGACTTGCCTTGTTGATGACCGGTGGGGCAGGATACACTTACGCTTACACGGACACCTGAGCCCCTTCCACAAAGCGACCGTAGCCCTACGAGAGTCATAAGTCTATGTTAAGGTATGGGTGTTACGATCGTCTTAGAGCTACGATCGCTTTGTGGAACGGGGCCCAGGTGTCATCACTATTTGATAGTGAATCATAAACACATGCTTTTCTCGTGGTCTTATTGTACAATGGAGATTTCTTATGGTTATAGAAAAGGTCTTTTCGCTTTATTATCGATTTACTGGTCAAGGTTCCTGAAGTTCCTGAAGTCCAAGAAATTACTTAGTTAGATTTTCTATCTCTCTATCCACGAAAGTGATTGTACATATAGCTCTTGGATTTCTGTGGTGCTGTTCTTTTGTTCATTTCTAATTGGCTCATCTACATGTACCTTAATTTCATCGAGTGGATCTAAATGCCAATTTCCTTGTGATTTTCCCTTTTTGCAGATGAATACTGGATAATCCTAACTCTCATCCTTACCAACAATAGTTGGTCATCGGTTCCGACGTCATCGTCCTTATCCACGTCCATGACGTCTTGATGAGTGACGTGCGTCATTATATGTATACATTTCCATGTTTATAATGATGTATCTGATAACATCATTTACATATCCTAAAAGAACATTTTGTTTGGGATGTTATTAAACAAAATTTCATATTTTACCTACAATCTATTTTAATATATTATTATACATTTTCCTATATTCCCGTACACATGTTTTGATGTTGTGTTTAAATCTATAATGGCAAGCGGGCTAGCCCAATCCTAGTGGTTGAAGCATTTATATGTCACGTACATTGTGTAAAGCCTATTTCTGGTGTCCCGCCATGCTGGAATATTGCTAACAGCAAAACCACACTCACCCTCTATAAAGTTAAAATGAGACCGTGTCCGTAGAGCGTCCACCCGGAGAGCGGAAGGTCCGGGGTTCGATACCCGGCCGCGTCAAACCCAAAGATGGTACTTGTTGTTACCCTGCCTGGTGCTTGGCATTAAGGAACAACAACAAGGACTGGTCGGCTCGGAGTCAGTATACTGTGTCTGAGTGCGGTATTCATATTAATCTGCACCATGGTATCTCAGTGGGCTAGCACCATAAAATCGGCATTAGTCCGGACTACTACAAGCGCGCGCACGCACACACACACACACACACACACACACACACACACACACACACACACACACACACACACACACACACACACACACACACACACACACACATGTATACACGTTGCTATTTAAGTGCAATATTCTTTTCACCTCCCCTTACCTAATATAACGTCTAACCTTCATATTTGGCGAACGGTCCCCTGGTAAGTATGTGTGCTTGTAGCGACGTGCTCTTCTCTCGGGTGTCGATGACGACCAGGTCACTGTGATGTCTCCTGCAGCTGTCCCTGGCCGACTCCCAGTCCCTCGCGTCCCCGGAGACCCGCACACACATCCCCGACCCACGCAGCCGGACGAACTGTTCATGTGCTGGGCAACCTGTACATAAATAAAATTTACACCAGTGTACTTGTTATTAGGGCAACAATTCTGTCATGGATTAATGAATCATCACTTTTGCCTGTACTACCATGAGATGTGAAGTTTACAATAACCACCCACTGCTAGTTTGTGTTATATTTCAAGTTGTTGTAACCATTTCGACAAATACCAGGTTACAAAATTGAGATAGTCTTGTAAAACATGGTATCAAGGCCTCATATTGAGAGAGAGAGAGAGAGAGAGAGAGAGAGGAGAGAGAGAGAGAGAGAGAGAGAGAGAGGATTTCCTTCTCCTAGAGCTACGAACTGGTTCAGGTTTGTGTGTGCAGAAGCTTCTGTATGTGGAGCGTTGGTCGAGAGTAAATGGTCCTTGTCCTGAAATGAATGACAGGAAGAGATTCTGAAGGGAATGCGACTCTTCTAACGCCTGGCAGGAGCTGAGAAAGATGCAGTGTGGATGTAAACTGACGCAGTGATGAGCCGTGAACTTGTGTCATTGCACTTATGATGTGGCTTATCTGCTTTGGCTGCATAAAAAATTAGTATGTTAAAATGTAGTGTTCCCTTAATATTTTTCAAAACGAGACATTTGCTCAAAATGTCGCCATGCTTTGGTTAATCATGTCATTTTGTGCTTGGGAGTTTCCCTCTAGAGTTACACAGTTGAATGCTTTTAGAGCGACTATCAAGCAATATCAGATTAATAATCACGACAGCCTATTTGCAAGCCGGCGTATTATACTACGTATTGACATCCGCCCAGAGAGCGGAAGGTTCGATCCCCGATGGTACTTGCTGTTACCCTGTCTGGCGCTCGGAGTCAGCAGACTGTGTCTGAGTAGGATATTCATGATAAAACTGCGGCATGGTATCTCAGTGAGCTAGCACTATAAATCGGCACTGGTCCGGACTAGTACAAGCAGCCACACACACACGTCCATGCACGTCGCTATTAAAGTGCAATGATTTTGGATGCGACGTTAAACCCCATTTCACCTCACCCCACCTCACGTTTTATGACTGTGGCATAAAACAAGATTCACACACACACACACACACATCCCATTCAATGACAAATGTTGCAACGTGAGTGAACCCGAACATAAAGTACCCAGTGAAAGCCTAAACGTGCGGCCGTCATATAACTGGAATTCTGTTAAAAGCGGCGTTAAACCCATCTCACTCTCTCACCCTTGTCATGCTAGTTTACCTCGAGACCTGCACAGACGGTACTGTTGTAATCCACTTTGGTGGGAAACCTCGTCCTCGTAACCAGTCAGATACCCCAAACACTCGGCCGTCTGGGGTGAGAACGTGAAACTTCCACACCCCTCGTGTTGGTAGCAACGTATGAAACAGTGCCGGAAATCTGACGTCATATCCAGGATCAGGTAGTGTGGGTTACTAATCTGACTGTGACATGTCACAATCACAAATATGACAAAAAGTGCTGGAGCTATCTCAAACGAGGTCTTCTGAAGGCCAAACAAGGCCATCTGAAAATTGACCTTAATAACGCCCTTGAATCCTTCAGTTTCTTTCAACCTGTAAAATTCAATTTTGGTCAGTAAGAACAGCTAAAAATATGACTTTTCAAAAGTGACAATACATTTCACTGACTTACTAGTACTTTCAGTAGTCAATGCAGACTTAAGGCCAATGGTTATTCTCGTGATATGCCGCTCTTCTGTAAAATGGCTTCAGGCTAATTTCACCCCGAGTCATTATCCAGGCCACGATAATAAAACAATGACACCGTAAGGACAAATCGGTCATTACTGATACACAGATGTAGTTGAAATCTGATTGAATACCCGTTTCAAAGAGTTTTCAATAAATATTTTATTGCTTAAATTCCTGAAAATGATATTTGATTAAATGCCTGTGTCTAGTCCGATCAAATATTTGTTTCAGTGCGATCAATGTCTTTATTCATATTAGATGTTTGTTTTAGTCCGAGAAAATGTTTATCTTTAGCCTGGTCATAGTTTGTTATGAGTATGATAAAAAACCTATAGTCCAGGTGGCCTTGGCAACTCAGGTCCTGATTGTGCCGTTTGGCCGTTTGGTCGTTTGTTGATTCACGCCGCACTCAGCAATATTCCAGCTATATGACGGCGGTCTGTAAGTAATCGAGTCTGGACCAGACAATCCAGTGATTAACATGAGCATCGATCTACGCAATTGGGATCGATGACATGCATCAACCAAGTCAGCGAGCCTGACCACCCAATCCCGATAGTCGCCTCTTACGACAATTATAGTCGCCTTTTACGGCAAGCATGGAATGCTGAAGACCTATTCTACCCCGGATGCTTGTGTCGTAAGAGCTGACTTATGAAGGCAGGATAGTTACTCCTTGTGACACTGCTGACTGTGACTGTGACTGTGACTGTGACTGCTGACTGCTGACTGTGTCCTGCCCCGACTATGTTGAAGTGGTCACAATGTCAGCTCCAGTTTCAATGTCCCGGCCACGAGTATTATAATGTCGCCATTACATAATCAGTGGAGCAAAACAAACCCCCAAACTATACCTCTCAGTTGATTTTACCAGATGTTTGATATTCAATTGAAAATACCTTAACTTAGCAAAACTAAGCGAAAATGAATGAGTATGGTTTTACGCTGCTTTTAGCAATATTCCAGCAATATCACGGCGGGAGACACCAGAATGGGCTTCACACATTGTACCCTTGTCGGGAATCGACCCCGGGTCTTCCCCGAAGTGAAAATGAACTGTACTGGCTCTTAGTCAGCATTACAGGAGTATTTCTGTAAGGTTATATTTTTTAAAAAACATAATAAAAATACCTTTTTTCCACATAATACACAACTGCTGATGGGTACGTTAAACATTATAGAAATCAACAAATTAGCTTTATTTCGGCACAAATTTACAACATTTCAAACAGGGTAGGGGTCATTTGATTGCAAATTCATTTCTCACTCCAGTCTTCATTTGAAGCAATTTATTTTTACACAAAATTACCCAGCCACAGACTACTTTTCACAAACTGTTGCAGGAATGAGTGATGGTTAAACAGACATAACCAAATTTAAAAAAAAGTTGTTGCAATTTGAAATAACATAATAAACTCGTTATATTTTCGTTTACCCCTCAGTTTTGTTGACTGCGGCGTAGAACAGAGCTGACTCACTGACCGATAACAAAAGCGTTACTTAATCCAGGGCTGATTCCGTCGAAAAACACTGAACTGTCAGTATATGGTACATACATATCAATGATGATGATCATCAGAGCATTCAGAATTGATCTCGATACATCTTAAACGTAGAAAAAAATAACGCAACCTATAGACTGCCAATAACCTGTCTGAGACACATTTCTTACGATCCTGATAGGTATAGAGATATTGTACGAAACAAGAATCCGCACACACACAACATAGCGACGTCTTGCTCCGTGGTCTTGTGGTAGAGCGTCCGCCCGGAGAGCGGAAGGTCCGGGGTTCGATACCCGGCCGCGTCATACCAAAAGACTTTAAAAGATGGTACTTGTTTTTTACCCTGTCTGGCACTCAGCATTAAGGGGCAAAATCAAGGACTGGTCGGCTCGGAGTCAGTATACTGTGTCTGAGTGGGGTATTCATGTTAAACTGCGGCATGGTGTCTCACTGAGCTAGCACTATAAAATCGACATTAGTCCGGACTAGTACAAGCCACACACACACACACAAGTGCATGCACGCCGCTATATAAGTGCAATAATCTTGGACCCAATTTCGGCTCACCTCACCTTGATCAGTGACTTGCCCCAAGAAAGGCATACACTTCAACATCATCCTGTTTCCCCATATTTATAGTGTTATATATCCAAGTTATTAGGGGGAGTGGGGTAGCCAAGTTGATGAAGCGTTCACTTGTCACGCCAAAGGCCCGACTCCCAATCCCTCACGTCCTCGGAGACCCCCACACATGTCCGCGACCCACTCAGTCGCAGGAAATGTGTTGGGCAACTTGAATACACACAGCAACACATACTTATTGTGATCATTGTGCAACAGCACACAACCAATCAAATAACTAGCCTGACCATTCCATCCTCTTTAGTCGCCTTCAGGACAAGCAGTACCGTGCTCACCACAGAGCTGACAAGCTCAACTTTATATTTTGTATGAACATTTCGAGGATAAAACAAGGGTTTGCTAATAGAACTGGGTGCCGTTGTACAAAGCGATCTTAGCGCTAAGGTGATCGTAACTCCCATAACTTAACATAAACTTACGACAGTTGTAGCACTAAGGTTGTTCTGAACAACGGCACCCTGGTCGCGCAAGAGAACATCAGCACTGGCATGTGAGGAAAGCTACATGCTAACAATGCCCGATGGCAACTGTACATTCTGACAACGAACTGTAAACCTAGGAACCCGGGGACCTTGATGATGGTCACTTTGGACATTTAAAGAGCACATCTGGAGGACCCCTGTCGGGTCTGGTGGCTGACTTTGCAGTCAGGAGACCACCTGTTCAGACACTTGGTACTGTCAGGAGACCACCTGATCAGACACTTGGTACTGTCAGGAGACCACCTGTTCAGACACTTGGTACTGTCAGGAGACCACCAGTGTGTGCCTGATCAGGTGGTCTCCTCACAGTACCAAGTGTCTGATCAGGTGGACCACCTGGTCCTGGTACTGTCAGGAGACCACCTGATCAGACACTTGGTACTGTCAGGAGACCACCAGTGTGTGCCTGATCAGACACTTGGTACTGTCAGGGGACCACCTGATCAGACACTTGGTACTGGCAGGAGACCACCTGATCAGACACTTGGTACTGTCAGGGGACCACCAGTGTGTGCCTGATCAGACACTTGGTACTCAGGGGACCACCACTATACACTATACACCATTTTTGAGTCATGACTTCCGCTGTGTGCATGCTGCAAGTGGACTTTCTCTTGCACGCATGCTTCAAATTTCTTTTGTACTGACACACTGTAATGTTTCACTATCAGGTACCCCGATGTCTTCCTATTCTTTCTGGTATTTCTTGAATTTAGACGGTGTATAAGTTGGCTGAGTACTTTTTAGATGTCCGTACAACGTATTGCGGATCGAGGTAAAAGCAGAAAAAAATAATTTTGTCAAAATACTCGGCGGTAAACCGAGTTATAAGAACCAGCTTATGTGATCAAGCCCTGGAAATACATGGAGGATAACATTGACGATTGGCGTTTTCACCTCGAGATCTTTCCCGTGAAGACAATCATCCGGGTGTACCAGACCTCACAACAATCACGTAAGTTATGGTTAACATGATAAACGTTGGTGCGTGGGTCATTTTGGAATGGTGTTTCTTTGTGTTTGACATCAAATCTGTGTACAACAGAACCTGTAGGAAGACAAGAAGTTGAAATGTTATTACTATTAGATAGAAAGGACAAACCATTTAAATAATAATGTCCATTGCTGGGATATTAGAGTCAATTTATAACTCAATAAAAGTTAACAATATCAAAAGGTTAGAGGTAGAAATTACAATTTGATGAGCCCAAATCTAATAAGGCATTACTATATAGTTAAATGTCAGACTTGCATTAACATAATTTCACTGGAAGAATTACATGGATATAGTAATAGTTATAAAGTTGAATGCTCATTTAAAAACAATTTTATGCAACAAGAATGTTGAAAGGGCAGACGCTCTATCCACTACACCACTGAGACGGTCTATACTATAAAGGCTGTTGATTTTTCACTACAGGAGTATTCCATCCAAATGATGATTATTATCGGCATCAATTCCCTTCTGTTTGATTCTGGTGTGGCCAAAACTTTTCAAAGCAATGTCAAGAACAATACTCTCTTGTTGATACTTGATACAATTAATGTAAGGATGCTCACATTTTATGATTATTATATGTAAATCCTTGTCGGTGGGAACAACGACAACTGTTGGGCAGCCTGACTTGGATGTCAGCTTGCTGGCACAGAATAGGTTTATTCCAATTCTGTTTGCTCCCTTTCAGTTTGTACCAATGAAAACGACCTTCTCTGAAAGACATTCAAACAAGGTCATCTTCTCGTTTGGGCGATGTTTTGGTACATGCTTTATACAACATCCGTAATGATTTTAATGTTGCGATCCCAGTTGATATAGGCTGCTCACGATATTTTGGTCCATACTTGATTAACTGACGAAGGTTGTTTTTGTTAACAATAGAGAAGTCATCTGTGATAACATGACCAACCAGTTGGTATTATATGAGTCTTGACAGCCACAAGTAGTGCAGTTTACATCCTGACCTCCCAAACCCACGATCTACAACACGTTCCTATAATCGATCAATCTGGATAAAAGGGTTCCCGTACAAGGAAACGAAACTGTTTGTGTTTCCTGAAATTTAAAAATACTGTGGGACTTTTGGCAAAACTTATTTTTGTTGAGGATGTTACTTAAGTTTAAAGAAAATTTGTTTGCAAATTTCAAATTCAGGAAGTCTTTCATCCGAAAAAATTGCTGGAGTCGTTTGATTTTCTCCTTGTTCTTACTTTGCGCAATCCCAGTGGCGTTTGAAAATAAAACTACAAATTCCAAATTAATGGAATCGTTTGGCCTTTCTTGTAAATATGGCTTCGTGACGTCTTTGGGGTGCCGGAAACAGACTCAATACGTTGACAGTTCGTTGCTGAGAATTGGGATTTTATTGGAAAAAAATAATTTGTCTCCTAAAATTCTAAATAATATAATTATGCTTCAGACTGTTGAAAAAAAAAGAATTTGCCTGCTTGAAAAGTTACATTGTTGCAATGTGATTTTCAAATAAAATACCGGCTGATAGTTTTAAATACAAAAACTGGTTTTGTAGCTGTAGGTGAAAAAATATCTTATCTCGATATAAAATAAAAATTCTGCCTTAAAATGATCCATCACGAAATCATATTTTCAAAACATCTTCCAATTCAAATATATTTACACATCAAATTCTCTTATTATTGTTGGTTTACATTTTACTTTGATTAATGCAGCAGCATGCAAGAGTCATGGATTGTTGAGAGGTTCTTATTTGAACGGACAGGTTTTAACTTGGATAGATTGCCGAGGCGTTGATGCTGTCCAATTGTAATACTGGTACTTCTTCTGGCAGTTTACCGTCTACACCATTGTAGAGGAAATATAGCCGGTAAAATCCTTCACACAACAGCAAAGACCCGTGAAGATTCCGGGGTGGAATAGGTCTTCAGCAGCCCATGCTTGCCGTAAAAGGCGACTAACGGGATCGGGTGGTCAGACTCGCTGACTTGGTTCATGCATGTCATCGTATCTCAATGCTCATGATATCAATCACTGGATTGTCTGGTCCAGACTCGATTATTTACAGACAGCTGTCATATAGCTGCAATATTGCTGAGTGCGGCGTTAAACAACAAACCAACCAACCAACACAACGGCAAAAAATGCCATTCACGTATCTTGATACCAATTGTATTCAGTGATCAGATCTCTATGGAGGATGAATATCAACCCTGTGGACAGCATCTTCTGAGTGAGTGAGTGAGCTGGGTTAACGCCGCGTTTAGTTATTATCAGGGCGCATCAGCATAATTTTGACACTGTAACAAATGTGTTTAGAATATAAACACATGCAAAACATGTTTAGATGTAAACAGATTTAGGAACGTGTGTAAATCCTAAACGGAATGCATATTTGGTGCGTTCTATCTAATCCTGTTTAGGGTCTAGATGAAAGCGACAAGAACGTTCTGCTACAAGCAGGTTTGATTGTACGATTCCGACTTTATAATGAGCATGTGGCTAATAATCACAATCAAATATGATGATACCAGGTGTTCGCGAAAAGGTGAGTACACCCTGCCTCACCGTTGGCAACCGTCCCCAACACATGCAAAGGCAAGTCAATGGTCAGGCTCGCTGACTTGGTTGATGAATGTCATCGATCCCAATTGCGTGGACCGATGCTCATGATGTCAATCACTAGATTGTCTGGTCCAGACTCGATAATTTACAGACAGCCGTCATATAGCTGGAATATTGCTGAGTGCGGCGTTAAACAATAAACAAACAAATAATTCTTCACCTGAAAAAACCCAGTGGGATAGTGGTGTACAAAGTTGAGAATTAAAGTTGGCTCTTTTCTGACATTGCAAAAATATCAAGTAAATCCTAAGAGTTTTTTAGAATTCCCATGTATTAATTCCACTTGTCACTAATAGTTTCTGTTAAGTGTGGTGAACACAAGAAATGATCTATCGTCTCACAGCTTACACACCCACCTAATCATAACATCCTCATTATCTAAACATGTTCACGACAAACTGTGGCATCAGTGGGCAGTAAGTCAACTATTGATAGGCTATCCGATATTGGCATGACAGTTGCCTGAATTGAGGTGGGGCAGCAAAAACAAGCTTTCAATGTAATGGAGGAAAGGCACACACATAAAAAATCGCTCAAGTTCAATGACACGTCACATTTATAGCGTGTATGACCACCCCCTGCTACAAGAAACGCAAAGACTCTCCGGCGCACATACAAAGTCAGGCTACGGCAATGGGGTTGTTGGGTCAGAGGGAATCGGTCCTACCTGGTTATAATGTCGCCTTTAAATACGTCATTATAGTCAGTGAGGTGTAATCTAGACCTTACTGACATGATATATGGAAGATTAATAAGAGCCACGACACATCCATTCACCCCAAGCTATTATTTCAAACAGGGCTGCATCATATTCTTGCACAGAAACGTCCAAAAACCTAACTCGTTGACTCACACTCGATGATATTCATAATAATAACAATGCCGAAAATGATGAAGCAGAAAATGATATGTTCAAACATAAACAATGTTGAAGGTGTAGTTGGAGATTAATCTTTACGCAAAAGAATCGTTATAACATAAAATCAATTCTCCAATGGAGTCTCGATCTCATAACAATTTATTCGGGTTGTGTTACATTTTATGCTATCTGGTAGACTAAGTACGAGTTACTTCCCCTTAACTGCAACAGCGCAGTTCATTGTAACTTGTGCTGAACGGCCCCGACAGTGACACGGGAGGGTGAGGGATGTCGGCATATGTTTATTCCTCAATACACGACGAACACGGAGAAGTAAAGCCTTCTGGTTACGCCACATTAAATAAGTTATTAGATTTTCTTCCTTTTTAAAACAAAACAAAACAGTGTTACGTGCAATCATTTTTTCGTTTCAGCTGCAAACTGTGTCCTGAATAATTGGAAAGAAATTGAATAAATGGTGTTTTTCACCATCTAAGAGAATCTAAAGAAGTGAGCGGAGACATTTTCTCCTTTTGTGGGTACTTCGAGGCAATATTTTGCTATGAGGAGGATGGTTGTTTGCGAGATGGTCTAATATCTAATAAACACTTTATCATGGCTTTTATCAGACGTGGAATGAAGCACATTGAAACCTCTGAAATCTGCTTCAAGAGAAGTCACTATATTACACATGATCTTTATACATTCCGGGGACACATGTTCGAATGCCCCCTGCACTCTATTGACCAGTGGATCGGGTGGTCAGACGCGGTAATTTCCTTCATTGCGTGTCATCGTATCATCGTAACACTGGTCACTGGTATAGACAAATATCAGGCTGCCGTCAGATATCTGGAGTGAACGCAATAAACAAAGATACCAACTGTACGTACATGGATAAATGCAGCATATGACACAGCTAGTTCGTGTTCTGGTGCCCGGCGAAATACCAGACATAAGGGATGTGCCTAAAATATTGTGTTGTGTGGCGAATTGGTCTCTTCTTTCAGACAATTTGTTTTTTATGTTTTGAAACGAAACACTGTCTGATAAGCCCATTCCTGGTGTCCCCGCCGTGATATTGCTGGAATATTGCTAAAAGCGGCGTGAAACCATACTTACTCACTCACTGTTTACTCTCTCTCTCTCTCTCTCTCTCTCTCTCTCTCTCTCTCTCTCTCTCTATCTCTCTCTCTCTCTCTCTCTCTCTCTCTCTCTCTCTCTCTCTCAAAGGGAGTCTACTAATTACAATTGTACAGAATTTGGACCGGTGTGACACTTAGATAGCAGTTACGACATCCAGGTTTGGGAAAGTCGGACATGGTATTTTCACAACCCTCTTAAGTGGGAGGTATAGATTGTGATAGACAGGTGTTTGAAGGACATCAGAAAAAATACCCTTTGCTGTGATTAGAATTTGTAATTTTAACTAATGACTTATCAAACCAAATATTATCCAGGCATTTGAATGCATGGTGCGTTTGCACTGGTTTGGATTACAAAAGAATGTTGCATTTCATGGCATTCCTCATAAACATACATCACCATGCGTGTGCCTTTAAGGCTACAAGGATAACAGTTTGGACGGGGATTCGGATGTATCAAAGCTACACATCTTTATTTGGAGAAACCGCACTATCAAACGGTTTGGCCCGGAGGGAGAGAGCCGTTTAATATCCGGACCGCTCGGATTTGCGCTCGGATAAGCGAACAGCTAACAGAGAATGGCGGTTTTTCTCCGGAGGGGTGTTTCGAAGTGGCCACTTGGAAAAGAATTTTTAGTCATTGTAGCTTTGGGCTTAAGTCTTTGCATTTGTGGAGTCTGTCTAATTTTCATGTTTCTTTAGTAGAATGATCATGTTGACAAACATAGTGTTGTAAAAGCTCCTTATTAGTTTTCATGGCTTCGGGGATATTTACAAATGTTAAAGGTTTCGATTCCTGGTCTGGGGGCTATATCGATGGTTATTATAGATAGAGGGAAGGCTGGTTCTCTGGTGGAGGAGCCTTTGTGTCGGCCTGACCACCGGTCAAGCAATACTGGACAGACAAGATGATTCCTGATATTGAAGATCGGCACCACTGTTACCATTATACCCAAAGCACTCCTTAATGGCACCATCAACTCGTCCTAGAAATAACAGATATCTTCCGATGACTAAGTATGGTTAATACAATGATTACTTTAAAGCAATAATGGGAAGCGCCATATGAATGTGAAACTTTGTTTAATGTACCAGAAGAACTACCACAGATCTGTTATTTTGTCCAATCTGATACATTTTGGATTAATTTGTCATAAAAATCTGAACCCTCCCCCCAGGCAGAAATGTTTTAAATCAGTTAAAGGTACTTAATGTTTATACGTCTCTCTCCAAAATATGAAGTAAAGGACCACCCGTTTTTCATATTAGAATAGTTAATCTGTCATGGCATGATATATCAACTATAGTTTCTGATCGGGTGGTTCTTAACTTCCATTGAGTAGTGTAGATGATAACGACACCCGTTCTCGTGAAAGATCATTATAAGTATGAGGTGAGGAGAAATGGGGGTTAACATCGTGTCCAGAATTATTGCACTTATATAGCAATATGTGTGTGTGTGCGTGCGTGTGTGCGTGCGTGCGTGTTTGGCTGCTTGTACTGTTCGGTATTAATGCCGATTTTATAGTACCAGCCCACTGAGATACCATGCCGCAGTTTAACATGAATACCCCACTCAGACACAGTATACTGACTCCGAGCCGACCAGTCCTTGTTTTAGTCCCTTAATGCCGAGCGCCAAACAGGGTAATCACAAGTACCATCTTTTAACGTCTTTTAGTATGACGCGCCCGGGGATCGAACCAGGCGGATTTTATGTCTCTACGCAAGCATGGTATATTTTATTATATATTTCATGACTTATAATAATATTATGATCATAATTATTATTTCTTCGCTTAAGCCATACACAGGTTTGCTTAAAAACATGATTCTCTCAGGCACGATATATGCTTGTGCTTGTGCTCAGGTTTGGTACAGACCACGAGGTATTATGAAAAAAGCAATAATAATGATGATAATTGTAATATAAATTGCTTCCCCTTGGGCTGGAAACATGTTTTTGAATTAGGAATACACAATCAGCCACATGAATTTACAACTTTCCAAATATAATCTTTCAAATCGAGGAGGCCTAAATGTAAACTGCTGCCCCACTGGGCTGCCATACTTTGTGTTGTGATACTGTGATCACGTGACGGTGACACGCGATTCCATTATGTGAATCAATATTTGGGTTAGCGGGGTGTATATGCATGAGTAATAATTCTGGTGTCCATCCTAGTATAGGTTATGGTAAATAAACAAATCGTTAAGACCGTGCACTTGAGCGGAGGAGGGACCCTGTCGGTGAGGTCGTAGATTGATGAGAGTGAGTGGTAGTGGGATAGCTCTTCCGCTGACGCGAGTGGTTGATGCAGACACAGGCTGCCAATTTTTTTCAGCGATTCTTGTAATATCTATGACAATATTCATGTGAAATAAACAAACAGGTGACTTGTACACATATCTAATGCAACCAGCCCAAGAATATATAATTTTCATATTAAAGTTTCCACAAATATTTATTTTGTAGTCGTTCAACTTACTTTATATTATCTTTACCGTGCGAAGATCCGGCGACCACGGGTTCGAATCCAAGGTTTGACCCGACTATGATCCATGGACTCACAGCACTATAGCCATGGTCGTAGGTGTCCCCAAGATCCTCTACCCGGCAGTTTACATTAGCCACAGGGGACAAGTCATTACCAACAATTATTATTGATTTGATAAACGAAATTGTCCTGTATGAATACTCCGTTGTTGGTTTCCATGTACGTTCACTATATATGAGTGTTGAGTATGACATGAGTCGGAAACTAAAATCAAACACAACATTTACTGTTAGCCACGAGGAGACAGACACAAATCAAAATAAATCGTGCATCTGTGACGGTCTGCCGCATCCTTATCCATACCTTGTTGGCCTGATATTTAGAGTAGAATCGTAACATTCTCACTCAAATTAATGCAGTTGTCCTTGAGCATTAAGGGTTAACATTGTCAATGCGTTGTGTTTTGTTATATGTTTATGAGGTTCGGTAGAAATGTGATTTTGCTGGAGTGATAATTCTACAGTTAAATACTGCATGTTCTTGACAAAAGGTGCGGCTATTCAGTTTGTGCGTCGAACATCGTATACATTCGATCATTCAAAGCCTAAATCCGTTGACACACATCGACATCAAATGATATTACGTAAGAAGGTTAGTTTGCATTTATTTCTTATAGAATTCGCATATTCTTATTTTCGAAACTTTCAATCCTGCAACTGTTCATACATAACCTCTATGGACCATTCCTTTCTCTGTCTTCGTAACTTGGGACAATGCTCCGAGAATTAACCTTTTATCAATGCTGTCCCAGTTTTTTGTCAGTAATTTCCCAAACACTGTCCTCCAAACTTCCTCGATCGCACTATCCTAACTCTCAGACAGGGCTTCTGGCACTCAAAACCAATAAAATACACGATGCATTTCGCACTGGTCAACATTTGCCTAGTCCAAAGCAACACTGAGATTAGCTGCTTCTGGTGAACGCTAGTTCGGGCTCCGAGCTATCTTGTTATTTGAACGTCGCTCTTTCATTTTGCCTAGCCGTTACTTTTTTCGCGTCTTAAGAGACTTGAGAAAGTACTCGAGAAGTTTTTTCGCCGGATATTGAAAAAATCGGCGAGATCCTTCCGCCATGGGGCCCATATGAAGAAGGAAAAGTTTGGAGTATTTCCCAAAGCAAGATTGCACCATGAATCAGTCAGGATTTGATTGGAAATAGGAAAATAGTCCGAACAGTGTCAGAATGAAAGATCATCATTTTCAATCGTGGTTCACGTTGAAATTGAAGTTATTGTGAACTCGCGGCTGGGTCTCTCTTTATCGTGTGCTTAAGGACAAAAGTCACTGTGATCATATAAATTTATTTATAACTGAAAAATGACAATAATTCTGTTGATAGGGCCTATACCTTTTTACATACTAAACAATCTATGTTTATCTATGTCTATCTGTGTACGACCGTGAAGATCCGGGGTAGAATAGGTCTTCGGCGTAAGAGGTGGTTATGCTTGTCGGGTTATCAGGCTCGCTGACGAAATGGCGTAGATCGATGCTCATGATGTCAGTCACTTGTTTGTCTGGTCCATACTCGATTATTTACAGACCGCCGTCTTATAGCTGGAATATTGCTGAGTTCGACGTTAAACGGCAAACCAACAAGACGCAATAAACAACTTGTGAAGATGGACTAGTTTGACGATATGCCAGTTGATACGTGTCCGAGACTAAGAGATACTCTCACATCAAATTCTCTTTTCCTTTTAAACGGATTTACATCTCTTATGGAACGGAAAAATCAATTACGTTTACGTATTTCACAACATTCTACTGAACACAAACAGATTACGTAAATTTAAGCTCATTATTTCAGTCGCTAAATTGTCTGTCCACATTCCATTATTCACAGACCGCCGTCACTTAGCTGGACTATCGGCTAGTGCGGCTTTAAACAACAAACAAACATTTTTCGCGTTGTGAGCATGGCGTATTGAAATGAAGTTACTTAGCTCTTCAGTGTTGTTATCTTCACCGTCACCATCATCACTATCGCCAGTGTTCATTATAATAATTATCATAATTTTATTATTGTTATTATTTCAAAGTCAACAAGATGGCCCCTTTAACATCGAATTACGAACTGAAGCATCATCAACTCTTGTGCAACTTCACCACCCTTTTACGTGAAGATAACACAACAGTGGCGTTCGACTTTTTTCAGCGTGGCATGTACACGCTCAGATGTTTTCAGGAAATATTTATAATAAGGTATAGTCTGTTTGTTCAAATGAAAACACTTATACATGAACTCAACTTCAATTAACGACGTTTAATCGACATTGTAAAGACGGACCTCGTTGATTCCATGGTGGACAGAGGCAGTGGCTGATGTCATTTAACGATGACCACTCGTGGCCAATCGTGTGGACATTAATATCTCAACACCAAATTCTGAAGGGTTCAGTTAATAAAGACTGGAGAGTAAACAGAGATTGATATTGATTAAACAGACGTTAACACTCGCACAAAGGTGATGACCTCAACTGGACAACAGATGGTCGCCATGTTGAATTTGCCTGACTGCCCGTTGTCCGACCCTCCCGCCCGACCCCCGGGCGTGATGCACGGAACAGACTGCCCCACCCCAGGGGGAGGCTAAATTAGCTGAAGAGATTTCCTTCATTCGATTGATGAGGAATTAAGTTAAACACGCGTGAATCAGTGAACAGACGACAAAATGGTGGGCGAACGTTCAGGCAGACGACAAAATGGAAGGTGAAGGATTATTCCATGTGAGAGATTAGCGCATTAATTCTTGAGGCAGTCGACTCTTTGACAGTGGTCAGATGCCGGCCAGTTAGTGGACCATATTGGTATTGGGCAGTTCGGCCAAAGCTTGGACGTTATGGATGTCGTCTGCTGCTTTGATGACGTCACATTCCGTTGAAGTGCTGGGCCGTGTTGGCCTCACAAAGGCGGGATCATTAGTCAAGAAGTAGGAGATCATTAGTCATAATGAATAGCGCACCTCCTTAATCTCGCCACGCCCTTCAGTCGTCACATTGTCCTCGGGTACTTGCTATACGCAAACGCGGCACCTTTCATGGTGATGTCATGTCATGCCCGAAAAGAATTTACGTTCTCAAATATTTTTTATGACCATTATTAATCAAATGGAATTAAAATCAATATTAATGCATGGTTATTATGCATATTTTATTCCAGGTTTTATTGACGCTTCATAAATAAATATTGCGTTTGAAGTCTGATGTGAAACCTAGTGGTTGAAGCGAACACTCGTAACGCCGAGAACCCGGGTTCGATTCTATCGTGAAGCCCATTCTAGGTGTCTATGATATGACATGAATACTTGGGCAGACCTAGGCTCCCATCTGATTTGAATTCAAACGTCAACTCCAGAAAATAACCAGTCTCGATTATCTGCCGAAACAGATTCCATTGGATGTAAAAGGTAAAATATTGATGAAAAGTATGTGAATGGTTCGCTAAAAACCAGTGATGACACCAGGTGTTCGCGAAAACAGTAAGCATAACCTGCTCTACCGGTTGCACACTCCACCTATAATCTTCATTTATATATTCATTACATGGATTTTTTTGTTGACTTACTCCGCACTCAGCAATACTCCTTGCGTATAACGGCAGCCGGTAAAGAATCGAGTCTGGACCAGATAATGGAGTGATTGATATTATGAGTAATCAAAAGTTTGATATCTGATAAAAAGCTTAATTTGTGAAGAACTGATACACACCTAATCCCCCATCCCATCCCACCCTTACAATGTTGACATCCTTAAACAGACATCCTCAAACCACACCTGCCTAACGCTATAGACATACGCATACACAACGAGGCAGGTAGGGTCCTGTCAAGTGACAGATATTTCCGGCATGGTATCCCCTGTGGTGATGCTGTTTCGTTCCAGAGTAGGTCTTCAGCAACCCAAGCTTGCCGTAAAATACGACTTTGCTTGTCGTAAGAGGCGACTCACGGGATCGGGTGGTCAGGCTCGCTGACTTGGTTGATGCTTGTCATCGATCCCAATTGCGTGGATCGATGCTCATGATGTCAGTCACTGGATTGCCTGGTCGATTATTTACAGACCGCCGTCATACAGCTGGAATATTGCTGAGTGCGGCGTTAAACAACAAATATACAAACAAACAACCCAGAGTAAGAATAAGACTGTAAGAGTTATGTACCAGTTGGTCAGATGTGAGTGAGTGCGTCGTAAGTGAGTATGGTTTACGGCTCTTTTGACAATATTCGGGACACCAGAAATTGGCTTCATTGTGCCGGTGGAGAATCGAACCCGGGTCTTTGGCGTGACGAGCGAAAGCTTTGATTACTACCTACCCCACAACCCCCCATATGTTGGTGGTCGAATGTATAAGGAGAGGCGAATTTAACTCACTTTACTTTCAAAAGAATTTAAGCACATATTTTTACATTCGAAACGGAGGAGCAAAAGAAACTATAACGAGATTTTATCTGATAATTGAAAGGGGTGTTGTTTCATTTGATTATGTCTATTTAACCATCACACATTTTTGGTTTATGCTAATATCCCCCAAAAGGTGTTTTTTAAAAGTTTTAAATAAAATCATATTTTAAAAAAAATCATGTAGAAGTAGTCTGTGAGTGCTGACTAAGCGCCAGTACAGTTCATTTGTTGGATATTTTATCGTTAGCTTATGTTATTTTCAGCTGAAAATAATCACTATGATAATATCAACTGAGGGGTGCAGTTTCTTGTGCATCTCGGTATACTTTCAAACCGATATGTTCCAGGTTTGTCTTCAAATTCTCTCGCCTGGAACATTCAAACCCAGATCCACAACCCAAAACATTTTGAAATTGGACATTGATTGGACGTTATTAGACGCGGACTTTAATCACATTTTATACAATTGCGACCACGCCAGTGATCCATATAATTTTCAAAGATGGCAGATCATCATTAGCAGACGACATCTTGTGATCCTAGAAAGTATCGTCTGTGGCGCTCGAAAAAAGGGCGGCGATTGTCATGGCGTTGTTTCGAGGGACAGTTTTTCCGGGAAATTAAACAACGTGTTTAAGGCAAAGACAGTGAAAGGCTGAACTTTGCAAAGTTTGATAGCATCTGTTCACAAATGTTTAATGACAGGGTGGGTTTCTGTTCTGCACTGCTGCCCCAGTGTAAAATGTTTTCAACTTTCGCGTCGAATTACTTCTGATAACTAATGGACCATGTCGGCTTATGTCTCAATCTCTGCTTGATACTGTTCTTCGGTGTTTTTAGCAAAAGACATTTTGAGCAAAATATTTTGAAATGTAGGATATTTATTTTTGTAATAACATTGCAATTAATTATCATTTAGTGAATGGGTTAAACAGATTAGTTCTACGGAAAGTTTTATTCCGAACCCGCTTTTAACTTTTGCTTTTTATAAGAAGAACATTTAAACACTGTGAAGTCGATGGTGGCTTTCTTTAAATCTGAAATTCACTATTTACACATACAACGATCACGGATGTAGATTCAGTCTCATCAAAGTAAAATAGTTTATTCCTTATGTGAAGAGGTTCTGTATTGGAGTAAATTTCCGATTTTAATGAGATTGGATGTTGATTTAGATTTCGCTGCCAGATGTCCGACTTTACATTTTTGTAACTATCTGTTCTTCCACAAACCTAATAACATTTGCACATGAAGAAAATACATAGAGTGGTATATATCAGCTGGATTATTTCACACATTTACATTGTCTACAACATGTTTAATATATAGATTATATATGTAACAACATGTACAAAGCGATCTTAGCGCTACGACTATCGTAAGTCTATGTTAAGGTTTGGGAGTTAGTGTAATTTTAGCGCCAAGACTGCTTTGTGCAATTGGATCCTGTTCTGTAAACAGTGAGTGATTAAGTATGGTTTTACGCCGCTTTTAGCAATATTCCAGCAATGTCACGGCAGGGGACACCAGAAATAGGCTTCACACATTGTACCCATGTCGGGAATCGAACCCGGATCTTCGGCGTGACGAACGAACGCTTTAACCACTTGGCTACCCGTTCGCCCCTGTTCTGTAAACAACTAACGGAGGAGCAAGAACATTTACAAAGTTCAATCAGAAACATGTAATCACATTAATGATTATGGCGTCAAAGTCTATTATTGTTTACTGGCCGATATCGTCTAAACTATTGAAGACAAAGAGCTCTCCGTCTGAAACGTGTTCCTTCAACCTGTAAAACGCAAATACTCATGTCACATTCTGCAAATAAAACGCTTGTAACTCGCACTGGATGAACGGACATAAATAACATATTACTGATGAAACATCGATAGATTCCTGCGAATCACGAACTTGTTAACTACATGTATCTCTGACAAATTAGGAGTTATCTCCCTTAGTATCTGACAGGTCATCATCGCCAGTGGCTAAGTGGACAGGCAGCTTCTGGTCGAGTGGACGGTGGTCAGTCTTCAATATTGTGTGTGCACTCTTTGATCCCCAGTGGCCACTGGGCATCAGGATCTGTCATCACGCAAGCTGGGGTCTGCCGCAGGAACTTTGATGATGCCACCAGATAACAAAATGGCGGCGATAATTGGGTGGGGCGTCATGGCGGGCGGGTAACATTAAATGATCACGGAGAGACGTGCTAGTTAATGTTGCTGGTCACACGTGAGCGGATCTCTATCAGGACCCATGATAACAGCTCAGAATGTCCAGACTTGCGTCATCCTGGCTTACGTGTGTCCTTGGCTCTTTAACCTACCTGAAATAATGTATAGGTTCATATCCATTACTGTTAATCTCCGTTTGAAGGAGCGTGTAACAGAAGACTTTGAAACCGAGGCGCTCAGTCATCTCGGTGTAACGTATGTTGTTTAGATTCTGGTTGACTGGCATACATACCCTGAAACAAATCTATCCAAACACCCCGTGCAAGTCTATAATAGTGAGCAAGTCTATAGAGTCTCTGGACTCCTTTTTATTAATATAATTTAACGACTGTATATATGAGAGACAAGAGACAAGATGTCCGTCTATGATTCTGACAATTCTGTAGCTAATATATGTATACATACATTGAAACATTCTTTTTTGAAAATCGAAAAAACATTCCGTCATTTCATTGCAGTGATTGTCATGTGCATTCTGGGAATTGTATGGCTACTGTTGGGAAGTTCCGAACGATGATGTAGATGACGTATATGCATTTCTGCCTATATCCTGTCGCTTAACTTGAAGAAAATCCGAAGGCTATTTGCTGCTTTCGAAACAGTACAATGCATGTACGACCTAACCTAGTACCTGGTACCTCATCTTGCATTTGGGAGGTACACTGAGTTCAGGAATACAGTGACACCTTGTTAATCCAAACGGTATCGTTCCCAGTTAAATCTAAATCGTCCGGATTAACAAATCATTGTTGTTGAGAAACATATTTTGGTTGTAATGAGGTAAACGTTCCTAAAGTCTTTCGGGAAAAATGTTTTCCGACTGACAGGTACTGTCTGATGGGGTTTCTTTGTAGTGAATGTGGTACAAGTGTGACACTTTGCGTCATATCTGAATGTTCCCGTCATAAACTGAAATAAAATCCAACTCTAGACACTATAATGGAATATTTCAGACATATGATAGAAATAGATAAATACCATTATCTAACATGGGTACTATTTGTGGACTGGTATCAATGTTTACAAACATAGGGTAAAGGAGAGTCGTTGTGGAGTCGTATTTACCCTGTGGGGAAACTCAAAGTACTTTCAATTATCCGTTACAGAACAGAAATATATTTTACTTGGAATGGTCCCATGCCACGAATATAACCTCTCTTACATACAATAGAGCATATATTTAGTAACATAATAACCCACATTCCATTTCCATCCCGTTCAACGCTATACACCCCTCCCTCTTTCAGCTCTGGTTGAAATTAAAACGGTTCCTTTGTAGAATTGTTTTAAACAACCTACTACATAACATTTATTTCGTTGACTTTGTGATAGTCTTACCTCGAGTGATTCACGCTTTACCCCAACAGTTAGTAATAGTTACAAGACGTCAATGTAACGAAAAAGAGTATATATATTGTAAGATTTTCTTTAAGTAAGACATTTTGTTATAGATAATATGTATTCCCTGTGATATACTTTGTGAAGATGGTATTATACCTGAGTTTATCCTCCTCTGTCTTCTCTCTCGACAGACCCCAAAAGTGGTATTTGTCGCAAGTGTCTTTATCGTGAAAACATTGATTGCCATGTTTGGATTAAGTCAGTTCAGGACAGAAAAAGGTCATAACATTCGTTGAATAAATGTAAATTGCATTTGGTGAAAAGAATAATACTTAGATCCTTTTTTTTTGTAATTTTACGTTTGTGGATCCGCCCACCTCAGCTAATACTGCCGCTGGGAAAATGAACATGACATCAAAGAATGTTATATTTTACATGTTGTAGTAATAGAGAACAAAAGAATAATAAAATTTTCTTATAAACTGAAAAGAAATACGGCATGAAATCGAACTCTGACACTCACTCCAAATCCTTTACAACAATGTCAATTACTGTTCCAACAATTGTAACTTGACCGACCCATTGCTTTGTGTTATGGGAAAATATAAAAAATGAAAGGGGGTGGTATTATTTTTGTAAACGACCAAACCTTAAAAGACGTCAGAAAAAAATCCGTAAACCTATTAAAAAGTGAACTCTGTACCCTTTCATCCATCCGGGATTATAGCGACATTGCTGTACATTGAGTTTTATGACGCCTACACATGTGTTGAGGTAGATCGGTACCCCAATGTCCGCTATCGCGATCGGCCACTACAAGTTGGCTACTACCAAGTACTTGCTAAATATTCGCAATATAATGTTAAATTACGATGCAGAGGCGTTGGGGTAGCCTGGTGATTAAAGCTTTGACTCGTCACCCCGAAGACCCGGGTTCGAATGCGGGCACAATGCACTGGTGTGTCCCGACGTGATCAGACTGGAGTATTCCTGAAAGCGGCGTAAAACCAAACTCACTCAGTCACTTAGTCACGACGCTTTGTACAGTAGCCAGGACTACCAATGGCGATATTCTGCAATGTCTGCGCGTGTAATACCGATAGCCTCGATTTGCTGAAATTAATTCCCCAACAGCCTGCAATCTATCCGTCGATTGCTGTTGGAAGATGTCAATGAACAATCCCAATACGAAGTTAAACATTTGAATACATCACAGACATCTCTTTCATGTTAATTACAATTAATCAACATGATAGAGAAATAGTTAATCATTCTGCACCCCGTTTTTGAAGACCGGGAGAATTTCAATGGACGACGTCGTCTGCTAATCTCGTCTGCGCCAGTCAATATTTTAAATGACCAGTTCCTAATCAGGCGTTGCGGCCTTTAGGTCCAGGAATGACCAAGGTGGTCCAGGGGCTACTTGTTCGCATAATTTACATTTGTCAGGTTTTAGCAACTGTCGCATGGCATGTGTCGTCTGCTTCGGCAAGAATGAAGAAGTTGATGTATGGCGGGAAGGCCAGTTGAGAGCGGACAAACTAATATGTCAGTGTCTCCACAAAACGGGGGAACATTCTCGTCTGATGGAAGAACCGAAGACTGGTGAATAGGTTGTCTAGATTGCTTCGCCAATGACAGTACAGGTTTTGTATCACGAAGAACACAAGAGAAGGAAGACGCTTAATATAAATCAATGTGTTCTACATCGTCGGTTAATGTTGAATGCTTTACAAAACAAATAGTGAATAAATAGATATTGTAATCAGTTTAACTAAACTAAAGAAAGTATACGCCCATGCTTCATAGTGGCTAGAAACAAAACAAACAAGAAATGGTTATTCGATGGTGATGTATTTGATACGGGTATCAGTTATGCTGCAGCGGCAGCAGCTATTGACAAACCTTTATCTCCACTCTTTATCCCGTACAGCGATTTCAAACCAACCGTCAAAATCTATACACGGTATCTCATGCAAAAGAGGTGAGACACCCAGGTAGGAATCAATAAACTTCACGAATATAAACCAACAATCGGTCATACCTACTTGGGTTGTCAGTCAAGACATGGTGAGGTCGTTTTACAATGATGTGTCGTATTGGCCATAGTCGGTTTTCCACGATTATCTGCTTAAAACAGATGAGGACGAGCCTCCTAAGTGTATCCCTTGCAGTGCAGGGTTCACGGTCAAAATTATTTTGCTTGACTGTGTGGACTTTTCAATTGCAAGGGATTCACATTATCAAACAGTAAATCTGAAAGATCTTTTCCCCCGTGTAAGCGGGCATCTAATCTTAAAAAGAAATTGGTCTGTATCATAAATTATAAATATGTATGTGAATAAGTAATTGCTTGTTTTTATATTTGGTATGATGCTTTTATCAACAAAGATTATAGAAGGTTTTGCCAAGTAGGCGATAGTACCAGACAATAATTGTCCCCCTGTGTGAAACCTAATTCCTATCATAATCAATGTCACTGTCATCAGTCACTGTTTTAAGCCAACTCATTGCAGAGCATTTTTAATATTGGCTAGAATTGTGTGCAGCCACCAGTGGCTACAGTGATGAAGTAAATCCTGCTGGGTATGATGCAGGAAGCCGAGGCACCAGAAGTCCCCATGATCCACAGCGAGATGGCCCGTGTTGTAAACTGTATAAATAATATTGTTTTGCCCAAATATCTTTGATAAATCTGTTTTCAAATATAACTTTGTATTCATGACTCACTTGTGTACATATCTACTTGTCCTCGTCGCTGTATGAATGCCGATGCCGTTATGATTTTGGGGCTTGAAGTCTGCAGTGTTTCGGCGACTGTTTTCAGCCTTGTAACGTGTTGATAACATCTGTAATTGTGTGGTCAAATTCAATGTTCAAATGTATTTTTTCTTTTGCCTGGCAGTTTAATGGGTGCTAGAACACAATATTGTTACTCAGTGTTCAAAACTGACATACCTTAAATAGTCATGGAAAACAGTTCAGCATCACTCCTTTATTGTCATATATCATCAATCTTCTGGAAATATCTTCATATGAAACTGCTGTAATTTGTATAAATGTCTAAGATGTCACTGATACCTGCATGAAGATCGTACAAAGTAACGGAAGATTTTTAAAGGAGTTCTTATATTTCCTTAACCGCAATAAAGTACAATAAAATACGGTTATTACGAACACAAAGGGACCACTAAGTTTAGTTCGTTATAACCGTAGTATAAACCGATGCATGGTATCTCAGTGGGCTAGCACCATAAAATCGGCATTAGTCCGGACTACTACAAGCAGCCACACACACACACACCCACGCACGCACGCACGCACGCACACACACATGCATGCCCGTCGCAATATAGCAGTGCAATAATCTTGGACGCGACGTTAAAACTCCATTTCACATCGTTATTCAAAATCATGCATTTACAAGTTTCTAATAAATTTCTTTTATCGGCCGTATTCTTATTAAAGCAGCTTTCGGTGTGCTATTTAGATGCACCGGTTGTAATTACCCTGATTAATCTATGCGATTAGGTGCACATTTGGATACCAAAAGTGCCCGCCATTGAATCTGTAACCACAGTTTCAATCGAATGGCGCCCAAGAACGTAACAACTCGCCGCCTGGCAATTTCTGGCAATATCCGGACTGACAAACCCGCTTGTAATATACCCCCAGTGATTCAGACATGTTCAGTCGAGGGAGAGGGGACTTCCGCTAGATGTCGCTACAGGCATGACATTCCGCTTTCTGGCGTCGGCAATCGGCACTGTTTCCGCCGCCAGTGTAAATGTTGACTGACAAGACGACCACAATGATTCTTATTGACAAAACTAGCTTCAAGCGGTTTGCTCCGGTTTTTAAGTGTCGTCTGCTCTTAGTCAGTGAAGATAAGACAAAGATTAAGTTAATGTCATTCCTAGCATCTGCACGTTAACTTGTGTGTCGACCGGTTGACGACAGTAGATCTTGAACACGTGGGAACACACAACGCATGTGAAAACACAACATTCTTGAATGCTTGCGTTTTATGCAGGTATAATTTCAGGGGCAAGATTATGTGAAGTTCTTTCTGTAAAATGTCTTTATTACTTATAAGCACCAAGTTACATGCATGAAACAATGGAAGCTGTCATCATGTGCTCCACCATGTGTCATTCTTATCACAACACGGGACAATCTGTCACTGGAGTGTTGCATCTTTCTACGCCATGTTCAGCTTCCGTAAACAGATTTATAACAATCCTACTCTTTTTCCACTTACGCAAATATTTACTCTCTTACCGGAGCCCCGCTTTGTAATGAGCCCTCTGGTATAGCGGTATGCCTACTGACATTAACAAACGATTTATTTGTCAATTATGTCGTTAGTTGGAAGAAACTATGTAATTAGTTGTCTAAGAAGTGATTAATTATTCACCAGCTGGGAGCTAGACGCTCTCATCACATGCCAAACGACACCAAGATGGAGGCTTTGTTTTTCCAACTCCGGATTTGTTTTCAGTGCGCAGTAACACAACTTAGTCGCGCGTCACTCATCAATGGCGTGCTTCAATCGAGATTCCTCCGCGTTGCATCTCCAAATATTCCCTGTTATTGGCACTGATGTTGTCCCTGAGAGATAAATATTATGCATCTTGGTTTATCAAAACAAACATTTATCGCCTGTTGAAGCGCCATGTTTGTTGATGGTTCGTGTAGATAAAGGCCGAACCCCGCCCAGTATGACACTCATGTATTTGTCACTGTCACGGTCAATGACGTGTATTTGATGTAGTTGTAATACCATATTCCTGAAAAGACCTCATTGTTGTGTTAAATGGCTCCACCGTGTTTGTTTTACTTGCAATGAATGTAGCGATTAAATAGGCTCGCCGTGCTTGCTTCCTCTACTATACAAGAGCTGGCAAAATTAGCGTCTTTCAGCGTGTCACATCACCCTCTTTGTAAGTTCAATCTCACCTGCATAAAGCAGCATGTCTGATAGGCTGAGAATAAAGGGACTTCGACAATTATGCCCAAATGTCTATGTATAATTGCTGTTGACATAAGATGAAACCCTTGTGAAAATGTGTTGTCGCTGTCGTGTATTTCCGTAGCCAGGACAATAGCCACTTGAATTAAGAAGCCATCTTTGAATGATAACGTTATCGCTTTATAGTGCGCTGACAGGAAAATATTTACCGCTGGACCACCTGCGGATGCCGTCTGCATTGCAAACGCGGGATAAATATTTCCTCAACTACTAATCAGATTATATTAATTTCCTATAGAACACGGCCAGGACAAAGCTTTCTCTCCACATACGTTTTAACTAAATAGCAAAGAAACGCATTTTTTATGAACCCAGTTTCAACTTTCGGTTTTTTTTCTATTTCGACGCCATGTTGATCGTCAGCTGACATTTCACGATACAAACTACGCATCCGATTGTCAAGTCAAGGTCATTGACAATTTCTCGCCCATCTTTCAACCCGCGCCTGTTTCTTTCAGTTAAATAGGCGACAGAACGTTCGTTGTAATTGAAGCTTTGTTTTGAGAGTATTTGTACCGGAAGTAAAGTCTTCGACCGGAGACGCTATGTAGCTAAAGTGTAAAAGTTATGGCTTTCGAGATAAAGGCATGACATTTTGTGACAGAATTGTAATAAACTTATGAAATTAGCTTGTTCGCGACTGACGCAGACAGACAGTAACGTGAAAACGACATATTGTGTAGACATCCATTAATGTTTGCTGTTACGCTCAGTTAGACCTTGGCAGTTCTTGAAACTTAGAGACAAGATAATGTGTTATTTCGCTCGGAGGTGCGCAACTGTGCTTTGTGCTTTGTAAAATGTATGCCGAACTGTTTTGCAAGAGAAGAAACGACAAGATGATTAAATGACGTGGAGCACCCACCCACACACCCTCCCTCCTTCACTCACTCACTCACTCACTCACTAGTTTGTGAAATAATGAGACCTGCACAATAACTTATGACCCAGCATACATCATTCCAGGTTAAAGGTGGCGGCCTACAAATAATGAATCTGGATCCGGCAAAACGAGAGGGTGATGCAATGATCAACGAACCCAACAGTAACCAACGTTGTACCCAATCTTCTCTTTGGTCTGCACTTAAAGCATATATGCACAGAACAAGTTCTGAGCCTAACTACGAGGGATGTATGATACACCCTTAACATGTTTCTTTGTAATAAGTGCAATACTTTCCATGCTAAGAGGCTGCATTTGAACCCAACCAAATACACAACCAGGCATCATATTTCTGCAGGTATTTTCTGTTGGACAAAACGCTGACATCAGGTTTATCCCTAATTAAACTCAAACAGCCGTCCATGCGGGTGTGGTGTCACCTTTATGAGATGACCTTCTTTGCTTTGTAACAGTAACGAGGTGGTCAGGAAGGGAAGACGTTCTTTGCTTTGTCACAGTAACAAGGTGGTCAGGAAGGGGAGACGTTCTTTGCTTTGTAACAGTAACGAGGTGGTCAGGAAGGGAAGACGTTCTTTGCTTTGTAACAGTAACGAGGTGGTCAGGAAGGGAAGACGTTCTTTGCTTTGTCACAGTAACGAGGTGGTCAGGAAGGGAAGACGTTCTTTGCTTTGTCACAGTAACAAGGTGGTCAGGAAGGGAAGACGTTCTTTGCTTTGTAACAGTAACAAGGTGGTCAGGAAGGGGAGACGTTCTTTGCTTTGTAACAGTAACAAGGTGGTCAGGAAGGGAAGACGTTCTTTGCTTTGTAACAGTAACAAGGTGGTCAGGAAGGGAAGACGTTCTTTGCTTTGTAACAGTAACGAGGTGGTCAGGAAGGGAAGACGTTCTTTGCTTTGTAACAGTAACGAGGTGGTCAGGAAGGGAAGACGTTCTTTGCTTTGTAACAGTAACAAGGTGGTCAGGAAGGGAAGACGTTCTTTGCTTTGTAACAGTAACAAGGTGGTCAGGAAGGGAAGACGTTCTTTGCTTTGTAACAGTAACGAGGTGGTCAGGAAGGGAAGACGTTCTTTGCTTTGTCACAGTAACAAGGTGGTCAGGAAGGGAAGACGTTCTTTGCTTTGTAACAGTAACGAGGTGGTCAGGAAGGGAAGACGTTCTTTGCTTTGTAACAGTAACAAGGTGGTCAGGAAGGGAAGACGTTCTTTGCTTTGTAACAGTAACAAGGTGGTCAGGAAGGGAAGACGTTCTTTGCTTTGTAACAGTAACGAGGTGGTCAGGAAGGGAAGACGTTCTTTGCTTTGTCACAGTAACAAGGTGGTCAGGAAGGGAAGACGTTCTTTGCTTTGTCACAGTAACGAGGTGGTCAGGAAGGGAAGACGTTCTTTGCTTTGTAACAGTAACAAGGTGGTCAGGAAGGGAAGACGTTCTTTGCTTTGTAACAGTAACGAGGTGGTCAGGAAGGGAAGACGTTCTTTGCTTTGTCACAGTAACAAGGTGGTCAGGAAGGGAAGACGTTCTTTGCTTTGTAACAGTAACAAGGTGGTCAGGAAGGGAAGACGTTCTTTGCTTTGTCACAGTAACGAGGTGGTCAGGAAGGGAAGACGTTCTTTGCTTTGTCACAGTAACGAGGTGGTCAGGAAGGGAAGACG
Organism: Haliotis cracherodii; assembly: GCF_022045235.1. NCBI lineage: Eukaryota > Metazoa > Mollusca > Gastropoda > Lepetellida > Haliotidae > Haliotis > Haliotis cracherodii. The sequence goes on from NW_027266297.1 coordinate 53,971,125, forward strand.
TTCTTTGCTTTGTCACAGTAACGAGGTGATCAGGAAGGGAAGACGTTCTTTGCTTTGTCACAGTAACGAGGTGGTCAGGAAGGGAAGGCGTTCTTTGCTTTGTCACAGTAACGAGGTGGTCAGGAAGGGAAGACGTTCTTTGCTTTGTCACAGTAACGAGGTGGTCAGAAAGGGAAGACGTTCTTTGCTTTGTCACAGTAACGAGGTGGTCAGGAAGGGAAGACGTTCTTTGCTTTGTCACAGTAACGAGGTGGCCAGGAAGGGAAGAGAGAGAGAGCCTCGGAGACGACCCAAGACCGGGAGGACCTTCAACTGCCACCACTAAGAATGATGTTGACAGAATACATGACGGGATTGTAGATGATTGACGACTCACCATCCGTTACATAACCAGCACAGTAGGCATCTCTCATGAGAGAGTTGGGAACATTCTGAGGAATGAACTGAGCATGACAAAGGTTTCAGCACGCGGGGTTCCAAGGCTTCTGTCTCCTGATAAGAAACTCTCCAGGTTCATCATATCTAGTGATAATTTAATTCGTATGTTTAAGAGATACACAGGGATGTTAGAATCAGTCACAGGTCCAAGGTCAATTCATCAACGTAACGTCATCAGTTTCCTTCGATTAATCAGTGTATCTTCCGTCTTGATATTCAATCTTATTTACAGCATCAGCAACCGAAACGTGAACCTTCCATCAGACAGGATTTACGACATCAACAGGACGAACGACTCATTGAAGATATTCACGTGTGGCAGCGCAAATGAGGACGTATTTACGAGGTGTTCGCAACTCATGCGTATTGAGGCTTTGCGACAAAGTCGTAAACTGTCTCTCGGTCAAATGGAGATACAATGTCGTCTCAGACGTTTCACTCTGATTGTTTTCACAATAGGGGTGGATTTCAAGACCGTCCAAACATGTATCGCACTGATAGATTAGTATAATGTGGTGGTGTCATTAACCACCTTCACTCACTGTACATATGCCTATACACACCTAGCACCGGGGTTGTGGACGCAATATGTTCACGTCGTCAAATGACGGGTCAATGTTCAGTGTGTTAGCACATGATTTATTGTGTTTCTGCGCCACCTGACGGAAAAAGTGTCAATCCGATCGTTAAGAACTGTTTATGACTTGTGTTTTAGTCCACGCGAATCAGAGCATCACATGGTCTGCCCGAATGCCCTAAATCTGCAGAGGCGACATACAGAATGTCTGAATATTTAACTTACTCAAACAAGGAAGGACTGGTACCTTTCAGCCTCTGCACTGTTCTACACGATCTGCCTGCTACACAGACAGCTGATTCACTGGAAGAAATGATGCAAAACAAGGATCAGAATATTAGATTCCGTGCTCACAGTAGTACTCTGAAGTCTATACATCGTCTTGTGGCTAGGTCAACTGACGTTATACGAAATGAGTGAGTGAGTGTGTGACCTTTGTTACAATATTCCAGTTATTTCACGGCGTGTCAGCGTCATGTGGGAGGAAAGCCCGAATGATGCAGGTCTCAGACGTTTACCACTTTGGTAAAACCTACGAGCACGGGTATGATGCTGACAAACCTAGAAACATAATCAGCTCGATTCGGGCACGCATAAGGCCAACTCTGCAAGGCGATTTGCGGCGCCTTAGGCCACTATGCCTCCTCATTGGAGATGAGTGGTCATCTTTGTGTCCATTTCGGAGGTAAAGGATGATACAAACACCTTGAATAACCCTCCCTCGCGATTAATGATCCTTCCATTGAACTGATCACTGAAACTCAGCGTCACGCGCCAGTTTGCATTCATGCTGAGGCCCTTAACATAAATTGAACGGTATACATGTAACGTCCTTTCCATAAACCCATGTAATAAATCGAGACATATATATCACCAACATGTCTGTAAGCGTCGATCGCAAATCCTGTATTGTTACCTCTTAACACACTGATCAATTTATTATAATCGTGTCTCCCTGGTGGTCAGAGATATGTATCTAAGTCCTTCCTTCTTAAACTATCAATACTCCCGCTGTACACGCTCCTAAACGCTTATATCAGGCCAACTATGTCCCGCCACTAGTCTATTGTGGCTGATCCCAAGGTCGTTAGAAGCTGACTATGCGACTGTATGCCTCATTGCGTGGCGGTTTAAGCCCCAATACAGTCTGGACGACTTGTTCGTGGTTTTGGTGTTATGCGGGTTATTGGATTAGGGCGTAAGCTTAATAGATAGTTACCGAAGCAAGAGGCCTGTCAATAGGTTTATCGTTGTACGTCGTGGATTGATTCTGGGACCATGTATAAATGGATTGGGGCGTGTACAGGCAAACTTACACATGTTAAGCCTTCTGACATTGATGTTGGTGGTTGTATTTTTTATAAGCTGATATCATTAATGTCGACCGATATGTCGGCATATTAAACATTTTTATCGGTAATAAAATATTGACAATATTTTAGTTAAATGTGCTGGGAAGTCACATATTTCTCGTCACAGTCTTTAAGAAACATATTCAGGTACTTGTCTCTTGTAGCCGTATTTTAGGACGCTTTTTAAAGCATTTCTCATGTCACAGTGTTATGGGACGCTTTTTGGGGCACTTCTCATGTCACAGTGTTTTGGGACGCTTATAAGGTATTTCTATTGTCACGGTGTTTGGGGACGCTTTTATTTTGAGGTACTTCTCATGTCACAGTGTTTTGGGACGCTGTTTTGAAGCATGTCTCTTGTCACAGTGTTATGGGACGCTTTTGGGGGTACGTCTCTTGTCACAGTGTTTTGTGACGCTTTTTAAGGTATTTCTCATGTCACAGTGTTTTCGGACGCTATTTGGGGTACTTCTCTTGTCACGGTGTTTGGGGACACTTTTTAAGGTATTTCTCGTATCATAGCGTTTTGGTGAGCATATTTAAGTATTCCTCAGTCTGAGTGTTTCGGGACGCTTATTGAAGTGTTTCTCATGTCACAGAGTTTCGGGACACTTTTAAGGTATTCCTCCTGTCACCGTGTGATGAGGAGCCTATAAAGGTATGCCTCGTGTCACAGTGTGCTATTAAGGCGTGTCTAGTGTTAAGGTTAAGAGTTTTCTTTCCTAATTTGCACAAAAAACCATTGAAATACATTCAAGTCCAACCTTCACCTTTTATCACTATCACTTCCCCTGCATCTCAAAATAGACAAAATATATGCAATTCTATTTGTATCAACTTCAAGAAGGTGGGTTCCTATCCCTTGAACATCACCGACTTAACGAGGCCTGGCGTGTTCCCAGTGTCGGTGCCTTCTACAGGGCAGAAGTAAAGATGATGCTATCATCTACCTGGTGCCCTGGGTCTGCCAGTGTCGCACTTACTGCAATTATTCTTCTAATAATGACTGGTGAAGCACCAGTTAACATCTTGGAAGAGGTCAACTCCCAGAAACACAGATAAATTACCACAGCTGACGTCAGTCAATATAGTTCACGGGGAAGAGTTATTGGCCAGGGCTGTGAAAACACCAGCCACGTGTTAAAGGATGTTTAACATACTGTTAGTGTTGGTTTAAATAGCTATGCTTCATTACTATTTCCAATTGTAAACTCATAAATTCAGCCGTAAGAATGCCGGATGGAACCCACACTGCCATGCGCACACAGGTGGTCATGTCACGTGACAGATGGCAGCCTCGTTATCATAAATACCTGTCATGGCTACCGTGACGAGAAAATGAAAAATCCATACTGGACTTCAAATTTTCAGAAATTGAGTCATTTCAACACTGCCAATGTCTTATTTAGTTCTTTAGTAATACTATGCAAACCAACGCCTAAAATATTCACGATTACATGAACTTTGCGATGGTTAAAACAAACAACTAAATGGATTTAAATTAAGAACAAATATAGGAAGTTCTTGACAAAAATATGCACCCGAAGTTTATTTATGTACGTTTGAATCGGTGTACACGTTGAATCGCTGTCTTTTGAGTGATAGGCAATAAATCGAGACATGCACTGTCATTCCATGGTAAAAGTCCTGTTAAAACCCTCCATTTCAATTCTTTCTCCAGTGAACACACAGCAATGGGGGTCGATCAAGTTCTGGCAGGTACACAACAGTCACACATAACACGCATCATGCTTTCATATAAGTCTTCACGTTGGTCCGCGGTGATGACTCAAGATCAGACACATTATTATTCTCCGATCAATTAACCGACACATTGGCTTACAGCCTACACACCCGCCCTTGTTGTCTTAGTCGTCTTACTCGTCAACCGTAACATTATAAAACCCACATTGTAATACCTGCATATCGTATTACCGTCGTTTTCAGTCTCATAAGACGACGATGTGCGTGTTATCGTTGACGGAGTAATGGTAGACCAAGGACGTTCATGTAACATGTCGTTAGGATCCCTTGGTAAATTGTAAATGTCTTTGTATGAACGAAATATCAACCAGAAACGTCGTTCACATGATAGTTCACAGATAGTGTGTTTAATATGTATAGATAATACTACAAGTAGTCAATTTCAAATACCACGGAATCTGATGTAATGAAAAATAACTAATACGATACCCACCAAACTCGTCGCCATATAAGTGTACTTCATCACTTCGGGCTTTCCCCCTACATTAAGCTGGCACGGCGTGATTTAACTGGAATACTGCTCACTCACTCACCCATATAATCTTGAACGCGATGTTAAACCCCATTTCACCTCACCTCTTTCCTCTTTGTGATTATTCAAAGAGTACAGTGTACATTCTTTACAACACATGACTACATTTATTCAGGGTCAAACACAATTCTGATGCTCCAGTTTCGAACGCATTATATTGTAAAGAGTTAAAATATGAGTATGCACATTTTTAGATTGATAAGTTAGTGGCTCAATTGACTCTTTAACCCATATCTGTAATACACAACCTGACTGACGTGTCTTCTACTCGAAGCTGTTTGCGTGCCACGTTTGAGACACATACCACACAGGAAAGCATACCGGGGTATACAACTTTGTATTTCTTGTGCGGGTACAAAAGACACAACCAAAGACAGCAGGAACAACATGGTACCCACAACGCTGCTTTCATTGAGCAAATACTTCAGCATATAGTTTCAAAATGAAATTGTTTATATCACAGGATAAAACAACAATAGACAATATACACCAACACGACAAATTACATTCTTAAATGTTTCAATGCATGCAATGGCACTTATCAAAATCATATTTTTCTTCAAAAAGAAACCAAAATTACTTTTCCTGGCCATAGCTTATCGAAACACTGAACACCAGATAATATATATGTGTAGAAAATTAGAAATGCGATTGTTGACAGTAATATACAAGATTCGGATGTACCGAGTGTTGATGTATCGAAGTCACGGATATATCGGAGATTTGACGTTAGATTTATGCCATTCATGGAGAAAATCATTGATAAGTCAGGTGTCTGGATATACAATGCATCACGTCAATACGACGGAATACCCTTGTACCATGTACCACGTACATCGTCATCATAATGCCGTGACGACAAGTATGTCTACATACGATGACCAGATAATGCATGCATAAAATACAGGATTTGCAGTCTTCACACCAATTTGGACATTGTAACATGTCACAGAGAAAGCGTTTGTTTTTTAGATCACAGTTACGTACGCTGTGCAGTGTTCATGGAACACTGATATTATGTTCATGACACGTTCAAGACGCCACCACTTCTGCGGGCAGCTGTTCAGAGTCGGAAGTAGATGTTTCTGGACCGGAAGTGATCGCAGCTCGTTTCGACTGTTTCCTCGCTCTCAGCTTCCGCCAGTCTGGTTGATACTGGTCTGAGTAGATCTGGAATATGGTGACCATATCCGGGACGATCGTGTTGGATCTCTTGGTCAGTGCCCGGAGTTTGGCCGTGGAAGGGTGGGACCATCTGGTATATGCGGTTTTAGTGGAGACGGGTCTGCCACGTCCGTCGCCTTCCTGCATCTCCGTCAGGAGGACCTCGCGGGCGTCCTCCCCACCAATGAAAGTCTCCGATCTGTCGGGATGCTGGGTGTGCGCCCCGAGAAGTAGTGGCAACCGCAAGGCGCTACCGACCGATAAACACAGTGGGTTTTGTCTGGACTTCACGTGACGGCAAATTGGGGTCCAGGGACGTTGATACATCGTCGTTTCTCGTTCAAAAGCAAGGGTTTGTGGAGTAGCCTCCCTGTCCGGAAGAACCGTCATAGATCTTTCATTGAATCTCAGTTGTAAGCTATGACTTCTACCGACCCAGTCTACGGCGTTGAGATAAAACTCCCCATCCCTCAAGGTCGGTGATGCGGTTCCTTTCGTGAACAGAACATGCGCAGAGACATAGTTCCCGTTCTTACAGGCGAGTAATAGAGCTGTGTAGCCAAGGTTGTTCCTCCTGTCAACATTTAAACCAAATCTTTTGAAAACATCAACAATTTGCCCAACAATCCTGGGATTCCCACTGAGCGCGGAGTGATGAAGGGGCGTGTTCCCGTCCGTGTCTGGCTCGTTGATATCAAGGACATCTTCACTAAGGATGTCCTCCACTATCTCCTCCTTGCCCTTCATACAAGCATAGCTGAGGGCCGTCCTCCCCATGTTGTCTTTCATGTTGAGATGAGCTCCCTTCTTGAGGAAGATCTTCGCCATCCTGTATCCATATTCCACGTTGTCGATCATGCAGGACAACATCAGCGGAGTGCGGCCATTGATGTCTCTGCAGTCTACATTCGCGCCATGTTTCGAAACCAGCAGACGAACCTGGTGCAGACGACAGTCGAGGACTGCTTGGTGAAGAGCAGTTTTAATCAACCGTTTTGTTCTAGGTGGGGAAAAAGACATCTGGATAGTTTTCAGTCAATTTATGAAATGAAATCAATGTTTAAGGATGTGATCCGTTTCCGTTTTGATATATCTTGCTCACTGTCTGTCACTGAATGTGTTGCGCCATATTCAACGTGTTCCGAATCAGAGACAGAAAAGATGGTTACCAAACCTTTCAATGTCAACAAAATAAGTATCTCACAGTTTGTGTTTCATCGTCAGAAGATCCACCTGGTTCTAAAACGGTAGCTCCTATAGAACGTCGTCACACATTGACACACAGTTTACAACTGGTCCCGGACAAGTTCCTGTAAAGTATCCAAATCAGTCTACACACATCATTGCACAAAACGTCCGCTTGACAGGCTCAAATCTAGCTCTACTGTGAAACCATACACGATCATCCAGACAACAAACGTAGACCAATGTACTTAACATAATCCCGAATCGTGGATTATAAATCGGCTCAAACTGCGGACGAGTGCGTACAGCATTGCTCACTGCCCTCTCAATCCTTTTACGTGACATACACACCTTCCAATCGCCAAACCCATAGGTGTACATGTTTGACGCGACCTGACGCGCACGTGCCCCGTTGTCACGACGACGGTGCCACCCGGATTGGCACGGGGGTTTATGGGTGTCTAATCACCCCTTTCAGTGGGGATTGAATGACAAGTGTATGTAGCAATGAACATGGTATACATTACAAAGATATCACCTCGCTTGACATCACGCTACACAATGACGGTGTTGCGGGGACAGCTTTATGTTTTTGTAGATACACTATGGGCCTTAACCCTTTAAAAGGCAAGTCGTGTTTAGGTCCAACGATAGGATTGCCCTGTGTCGTAGGGCTTAATAGGGTAATAAGATTTATTGAGGCTGATTGTATTGTGTCCCATTGTTGGGATTTATGAGCTTGACTTTTCTGCTATAACACATCATCACCATTTATTTTAGTGGTATATTGGCACAGTTATTTTTGGTTTTTATATTAAAGATTAATCTAATGAACAAGATTATCGTAGTGGTAATGTTGCAACACTTTATGATTTGGTAAAGTTTTGGAATATTTATTGTGATGATATTCATCATATTTGTAATAATTGTGTTTTGAAAATTTACAACAAAATCGAGAATCAATGAAATTGTAAATTGATGTAAATAGTTATTGATTACCTGTATATATTTAACTTCAATCTTATATTTTATCTATTATGAATCACGGATTTAGTATGGAGGCTAGACATTTTTTCAGCTACAGATGCAAAACCAAATATTTTTTTTAATTAAAACTATGAACCTAAATAAAAATTAATAAAAAAACATCTCGCAACAATGTATTTTTGTGGTGTGTTTTTCAACAGTCTACAGCACAGATTATTTATTTTATTTTTTCGAAAATATCCCACCCTTTGTGTATTCCTGCAATAGCACGGATGGCGATGGAGTTAAGGCAGTCGTGCAGCACTAGGATAAATCATCTACATACACTCTGACTTTATGTTATGCTCTAAGGTAACAGATATCAATGTATCGTCCATACCATAACGGGTTAGCTTAGGTGTTTGTTTTAGAAATATCGATCACTGATATTGATACCAATCACCAGGCTTCGATCTGCCTGTAATGGCTAAATTGATCAGACAGTTGGTTAAACACACAAATAACTGATCCTAGCTATGGCAGTCACGCAACAACTGGTGTGGGGTGGGTGGGTGGTGGAGGGTAGGGGGGTGGGGTTGTTGGTCGAGTACAATGTGGATTAAACGGATACAATTATCGCTTGCGACTCTCGGGCCAGATTACTCGCGTGGTAAAGCGGACAAAACATAAATATATTTTCGTGTTGTTTGATTTGTAAAGTCGCTGACAACAGACAGACTGTCGGCCACGTTGACGTCAGTACTATGTGCATCAGGGTGCACAGGTGGCACTGAAAAAAGACGTCGCAATGTTGCAACTTTCACTGTCACCTTGTGCTAGGATATCTTCGACACGTAACTCGTACTCTGCCTCACAGTCCCTGAACCATACTAGTATTTTCCCTTCCACCCAGCCCTTACTGTAATGCTATAGATTGAATAAAGCAAGTCTAGATTTCCCGAGGCTCTGGATCTCCCATCTCACTGGGTTCCTTTTCAATTTAAATGCAGTTGTTTGTATCCAACAAAATTATATATGTTCAGAGACAGCGTTAGTTAGCGTCATTTGCAATAATGGGTTTAAACTTCACGAATATTATCTTTATTTTGGCGTGTCCCTATTCCAGGTAGGACGAAACGGGCCGTCAATTTCTCAGCACTCTAGTTGCAAAGGAAAATGAAATAGATTAGTGTACCATGAATTTGAGGTTAGGAGAGGACATGTAACAATGATGGGGCATAGAACTGGCACGATAGAAATGATTCAAATCAACCTAAATAATGTGTAAATTCAGATATCTTGCCATGGCACAAAGTGAGTGAGTGAGTTAGGTTTAACTCCGCTTTTAACAGTAATCCAGTATCACGGTGTGTCAGCGTGATGTGGGAGAAAGCCCCAAGTGATGCAGGGCTCAGACGTTTACCACTTTGGTCAAACCCACAAGCATGGGTTTGGTGGTGACACACTTAGACATTTTAAATAAATCTAACAAACATAGGCTGAGAAAGTTTTTTACGGAAGCATTTCTTTCAAAATTTACAAGGAAAGATAAATCTCTCACCACAATCTGGACAGAACATTATAATCTTACAGAGTACTAACACTAATGTCTGATGTTTCCACCAAAGTCCGGACAGAGTATTATAATCTTACAGAGTACTAACACTAAAGTCTGATGTTTCCACCAAAGTCCGGACAGTGTATTATAATCTTATAGAGTACTAACACTAAAGTCTCAGGTTTTACCCCCAAAACGACCCCAACAAATTATCGATCGACCCAGATCGACTTTCATATACATGTAGTTCACATGGTTCAAATGACCCGCGCAATATAAAAAAACCCAAACATCTCATGGCCTGAAGGTGGAATTTGTTGTTTACTTGCCTTAATTATTGTGCACGGATTCGTAAAAAATATGAACATGTTCTTTTGACATTGTTTTACAGACAGGCTAAAAGTTATTCGCGTTTTAAAAAAAGAAAATATGGTCATAATACTTGACGAAATCTGCTGGAATTGATAGTGTTTCTTCAAATAAGTCATTTTTTAATGCAAAAAACAACAACTTTACAATAGTGTATGTTCACTGTATATTTATAATATCAATCAAATAATGTATTTTCCATAACAATATTGTACACGCTGTTTTGTTTCGAACCAACATGTGACACCCGAGAATCGATCGCCTAAGCGGCAGCAATCATTGAAGAGTTGCCTCCCTTTGTACATTCTCACCTGCAATGAAATGGCAGGCTCTTGGGACTGATCGGGGAATGAGATCGGATGGGAAATGATTGAAGTTGGCGGTAATCATACCAGGACGGCTATGTACATGGTCTGAGTTACCAGTTTGTGGGTTTAGTTTCAGATGAGAACATTACTTCGTTCCAGTGTATTTAACCCTTGGTACTCTACAATACTGGATCAATACGTTATTAAAGTTGGTTCATATTTTGCTATTAATCACTTTTCTTGTGTTTACGCAAATGTTTATTTTCACTCAGATTTTGTTATTTCAATTACAACATTTAGTAGACTGTTTTATGCTTTTGGGAGAAAAATTATAAAGGTTTAGAAAAAGAAGCTGTATTTGCGAATAACGGATAAGAAAATTGGACAAATTGTGTGCTCATTTTAGAGCCCCACGAACATAAATATTATCTCATTCAGTAATGTACCCTTGGGATTTCTCTCAGCGAGTACCCTCTCGGCGTTAAAATCTTTATGTTTAAATGTCCAGGTAATGTTTATAAATGCTAACCATCCAAAAATGTAGTTAAACACAAAACGGAAGATACATCATTAATCAGACGTAGGACATATATACCTAAACGCCTGTACGTTTACCAAATCATCGAATCAATCTGCAAATCGTTCCATCTCTTAGTGGCACATTTCACCTCATCACCTGTCAATCACTGTCAATTTCACCATCAAACAAACGAGCACCTGCTCATTGCATCTGTAATGAACATCGGAATCAATTATATGCTCTATGCTGACAATCGTATTAGTTATTTTTGCATAAACAAATACTTGTAGTAGAGGTATGTTATTAACACCCTGAGTGACAGCTATGTACAACGCCGAGGCCCTTCAACAGGGTGCATGTCAATATCAGACAGCACCGGAGTATTCCAAATACATTTCTACAAATTATCACTGTAAACAACAACGTGTACATTCCTGGAACTGTGTAGACACAGCTCCGAAGAAACGACCGTGGAGTTGAGAAAAATAAATATTCTTTTCGGAAAGTATTCATCAAAGGATGTCTATTTAAGTCCATTTACAGACAAAAACCAGGTAATATTAATACAGTTATAATTTTCAATTATCGCGAAACATCATTTGAAATACAAGTACGAGTTACCGAGGGAACGGAAAAACTAAACATGTATTTTTTGTCATTATTGTTTTGCCGTAAGCACCGGGAATTAAAAAGTTACCTTTCACCCATCATTATGGTTCTTCACCCATCATTATGGTTCCCTGTGAAAACATCGCTCAAACATGACTTAAACATCACTGTCACTTTCTAACTGAATTATTTGTTTATGGGTGCGATAGCAGTTTTGTTAATATCTAAAACAAGGACCTAAATAAATCATATATAACGACGTATGTTAATGATATATGCGCGTCATGTGTACAATTTCATGTTAACCGTATTATTTGACATTTCTCACGTAGAAATGTCACCACTAATTTTAATTTATCATTTTTGAAAACCTCGATCTTTGAAAAAGGTGCATCTTTTTCAGCGCTGCTCCCCATACGACCCATGACCACTGCATTCATTAAGCGATGTACATTTCAGTGCCTGTGACAAGAGGCGACAGGTGTCGGGGTGACGTGAAATATACAACGGAACGTCGGCATGCCAACCGTCTCCATTACCATCAAACATACGGGTGTCAATTTCCCTTGTACATTTCTTTCGCGCTTCCAAATCATGTATATCTGCCCAATCGCTCGAAAAGCGCCATTTCAAAGCGAGAAAAACAGAGATGGGTTAAATACGATATACTGTAATAAGCGAACTCGCTGTGTTTGACAACTGTTTTTTCAAAATTGATGATCAGCATAGACTTTTATCTGCAAGCTCATTGTTAGAGAGTATTTGTTTCGCCGTGTATTTCGGCTGCGAGGCCAAACATTTCTCACACAGCTGCCAAGGACTTTAACGTGTTTTTGTCCCTTTTTCTCAGTGTTGATAATTTTGAAGAGAAAATATGTAAGTGAGCGAGAAATTTGCTTACAATTACATAAACATATGTCTAAACCGTGGCGATTTCAAATTTGATCAACCAGATGGGAAAGCGTAAATGCATTTGGATATTTCATGGGTAATCTACTTCGCTGCTCTGTAACTCGCGAAAACACACACGTAACGGTAATAATTTGGCCTGACTCTCAAAATATACATTTAGAATTTTTCCATGCCGCATAAAGCTTCCACCATTGCCGAAGAACGTTTTAGTAGTTATTTCATCTTTTATTCCATTTGTGTTTTTTCCTTGACAAGAAGACACGTACTCCGTTCCATTAGCCGTTATTTGTTCTCTCTCTCTCTCTCTCTCTCTCTCTCTCTCTCTCTCTCTCTCTCTCTCTCTCTCTCTCTCTCTCTCTCTCTCTCTTTCTCTATCATAGAGCTAACTGGAAAAATCTTATTTATACCTTAAGAATAAATCAATCTCAATTAAAACAAGTTTATACACAAATTGTTCACATTTATGCACATTTACTAACATTTTGTAGAATCAAGAAACAATTTGTACATAACTCTTGATGGAAAATACAACCAGTAATGTTCTTAGTAATTACTATCAATACATAGCGTAGCAGCTTTTTCATATCCAAATTCAATTTTACCCTCTTTGATACAAAATAAGCTTTTTTGAAACCGTGGGTAAGCTATTAGTGCACATGTATTTCTTCTGAAGGATCGACTGTCGGTAACGTGAAAGGCAAACTTCCGCCAGGTACATATAAGCTGGTAGTTTTCTAACTGTAAGTAACGATGTCAACACCAGTGACTGATGAGCTTCTTATAGCATCCCACTTTGTGTCTGAGTTTATTTTCTAATAAACAAAGGCAATACACTGTTTCATTTACAGACGCAACTTCAGAAGAAGTCCGGCACAACAGTGCCAGCGAAGAGGGGTAACTGTCGACAGAGAGGTGCGTCCACCAGGGCCAGACCTAGCACAACACGAATTAGCACTGCTGAGGGACTTTTGGAGTGTTTTTCTTTGTTGATTGCGACTTCGCTCGGCTTGGAAAACTGGCTTTGAGCAAAGCTCCGAAAGACGAAATAGTTTACTCTCTAAACGATTCACATCAACAGGAAATTTGTACATTTCAAAGACACGGAAACAAATTGGTCGTTTCTCGGTAAAGGAAAGCTAATCCGACACACAGTTGTCGGCTAAATTTGTTTGAAGAAAATAGACAGAGGTATGTTAATTAAAATAACGGCCTCATTTCTGATCGCACCAGAACACAACCTTAACACAGCTCTCGCGGCGTAAAACTAACGCAGACGAGACGATTTGGTTTAGAGAGTGTGGTTTTCGTGAAATGTTGGAATGACTCCAGGAATGCGGAACTGAAATACGTGATCGTTGGTCTCTTGTATGCTCTTTTGACTGACGACTTCGAGAACAGCGTTTATATTGTTATTTTTTTTCGAATAGAAAATAAGACATTATATGCTTGAAAATACATTGTCAACTGCGTAATTTGTTTGGGATGTATGTCGTTGTCATTGGATTGCAGGTATGCTGTAAAATGCGATGAAAGAACGTTGAATCAAATTAATTTCCTTTCAGCGAATTGTAGAACTTGCTCTACCATTACAGATCAATACAAGGAATGTTGAGCCTCTAAAACTAAAGTTGGAAATACGTACAATCAATAAAAGCGATTAGTAGGCAATATTAACAGTTTTAACCAAACATAGAAAACGGAGGGACATTGTGTATTTATGTGATGAGTCGGTGTTTAAAATACATTTCTGTCCACGTTGATTTGATCGACATGTGAACAAGACGGTAACCCAACGAGACGAAATTTGTTTAACGTCTGATGTCACCTTGAGGATTATTAAAGAAGAAGGATTTATTTGTCTTTTAATAAATATTGAAGCAGTTTTACTCACTTCTGCGTGGAGGTGAATTGAAACTATCTTCCCCCTTCTAAGTGCAAAGTACACTAATTGTTGAATAGGTTTCGCAAAGAGCGTTTAAATTAAGAATATTGTTGATCTACACGGGAGCAGGCAGACAATGGCCACCATGATAGCTGTTATCAATGAAGGAAATCGACAACGCAATTCATCAAAGGTAACGTTTAAACTGTCAGTTGTTAATTTCAGATGATATGTATTTGCACAAGCCGCATGGGTGTTTTGGGAGAGAGGTTCGCACTCGAATTGACTCGCATATTTATACACATCGCTAACAACTGCAAATGAGTTAAAAGAGTGGCAAATGAAATAAAACCAAATAAAGACACGCTTGATCCGAGAAAAGCACTCACTCGTTTAGATTAAACCCGATTGTTTTGAAACAACACCGCGCATTTCAACATGGGCGATACTTTTCACCCTTTATTCGTTTTAGCAAGAAATCACAAGTTTACATTCAACACGAAACGAAACTGAGTACGGGGACGCAGAAACTCTTTTGTATCGCGTTGTTAACGGAAATCGGGGTAAAAACAAAGACAACGAAACGGGGAGTGTGTTTTCCTCAGCAGACTCGGCGTCTTTGTGGGCAGGTGGTTCAAATTTGCAGAAATTGAAAACGAATTCTGCTCCTCCGAATCGGAGCTCGGCCACTTCGGGGTGGGCTATGCCTGGGAACCAGGTGAGCACAACTGTTGGTTAATTGACGGCAAATTTATTTTGATTTCAAAGCTAACTATTGTATACATTCTTTTTTCACTGTAAATAAAAGACCCGCCTTGGCAGTTCTTGGTCGTTGTTTCTACACGTGTGGCAACGTTTTGAGGAAAATGGGAAAAAATTAAACAAATAAATAACATTAAAACTGTTGTCGTTTTTTGTGTGTTTCTAGTCAGTGTTTCAATAATGGAAAGGATATGTCAGAAAGGTGAATACGGTGATGTAAACTTATATAAGCATAGTTCGTATATGTACACTCACTCGCAGATTAAACATAATATACGCACTGCACACACTGCACGCACTGCACGCATTTTCTGTACAGTTCTACTTTGGGCAATTACTGACCGATAAACACGAACCGCACGTTTGTGTGACTCAATGGCATTTTACGCTCGCACTAAAGACATAAGTCGATATCGAAACTATGAAGCAGTTATAAAAGTAGAGGTCTTTGAATTACATTTATAGAAGTGCTCGTGTAAGAAAGAGAATTTATTCATGTCAACTTCTTTATTAAGAGGAACTCAACCTTTCGGAGTATATATGCTTACACCTTCGAAGGAGTAAGCATATACTCCGTAACGTTGTATTCGACTTCTTCGCAGGAGTAAGCATATACTCCGAAACGTTGTATTCGACTTCTTCGCAGGAGTAATCATATACTCCAAAACGCTGTGTTCCTCATAATAAAGAAGTTGACATTCATAAATTCTCTCTCTTATAAAAAATAAATCTTACAAACGCCAAACCAATACCGACAGTAAGAAAATTTGATAATTTGATGTAGGTTGAAAGTATAACACATATTTCAACTACCAAAAGAAAACCAATGACGTAGATCTAAATAAGGTCACAACCCCAGTGTATTTCCAACAAATTTCTTTAGGCGTATTGTAGTGTTTAGCTGAGAAAAAACCCTCTTATGTTGTAGGTATGTACACAGCTATGTCTTCTGTGGTCAACTTTCCTTGCACAGCCATAACATAGTCCGCGCATCATCTGGGAGTGATTGTTTGTAAGGAAAAATAAATACATATATTACTAAGAACAAACCCTGGAACTTGTTGTTCCACGGAAATCGTAGCTTCTAAGTTGAAAAAAATGTGTGTTTTAATGCTGTCGTTCTCTCACTAGATTCTGGTTTCGTGTATTGATGTTTGTTAAACAGCCGGGAAAGAATGTTTTTACATATTGATCTGATCTTAAAACGTATTAAAGCACGGATTTAAGATTAAAACAAATGTTGATGAAACGAAATGCTCAAGGACTTTAGTCGAACCGTTTCTTAAATGTAAATAGTCTCTTGGTGAGACATTGTTTTATTAAAAACGTTGATGATTAGATTAAAGAAATATCGTTGATTTGGATAGCATAAATGTAGCGTCAACATCTTAACTATTATTTAGTTAAATGTTCATTCAACAAAGACAATAATTTCTTATGATAATCTATAATCGGACAAAGTGGAAAATAATATCATTGTATTTTTCTGACAAAAACATGCATGTTATGCCATACCATAAAGTGTTTTACTAAAAAAAGCAATATTTTTATAAATTACAAACAAAATAAAGCAAAACAATGCAAAAAGTACTTACATCACATAGCATTAATTGTTCACAAGTCTAATGTAATAAGTTATAAGAATTACATATAAGAATGCTGCAATTGAACAAAACTGGCTTTCAGATAAAGATTATTTACAATATTAAAATTTTTCAAATGTAAATTTCAAAGAGAAAACGGGAAAATTTGGAAAGGTCAGGTAAACATAGTTACACAAAAAGACAAACAAAAACGTCTACAGCTTTTCAGACCTCACTGGTGAAAACCGACAAACAATGTCTTTCTCTCTCGCGTCATCAACTCACTAACGGTGATAGGGCGATTTCCTCACAAAAATGTCAAAGGTCCTTTTCCCCCTGAAAGTCTAACAAAAGTTGTAACCTTTTGCATACATACGTTCCCAAGCGTAGGGTTACGGCAAAACTCTGTCGCATGTAGGTGTTTAGGTCAACACAAGTTTTCCTCAGATGCGTGCTTAGACAGAGGGGATTTGTTTTGTGGTTTGTTGCAATACCGCTAGGTCGGATAACGTCGCCTTCAGCGCTCTGGTTGTTGAAGGCTGTTGGATAGAACATACGTTTTGTGTGGTTTGATTCGGTGTTTGTAGGTTTTTTGAGAACAAATGTTGTGTGTTGTAATAATATAGGATATCAGTTTCAGGCGACACGTTGAAACGTTAACGTAACGTCAGATTGTTTGGGCGTAGGGCTAGCTATGATACATCATCATCAAGGTAGTATGAACGTACCGCTGTCAAAACATTGTGGGTCGAATTCAGCACGTTTTTCAAAATTGTATTCTTAAAACACAGGCAAATGCCACCTTCTGCATGAAACACACGGGGAGCATAATTCTTCAGTTTGTGTATCAGGAAAGTATACACTTGAAAACTGGATTTGACCAAAACATTACAAACGTTTACAAAACGTCATTCTGCTGTTAACGGTCGCCGAGACACCTCCAACTAAAGGTCCACAACACAACTATGATGCCCGTATTACATACGTCATCATAGAATAACCACTTCCTCAAACATATACTCTCTTTTGCCCGCTGTGTAGACTGTGATCAAATGGTGATTTCTCTTCGGTTGGTTGGTTGGTTGGTTGGTTTGTTGTTTAACGCCGCACTCAGCACTATTCCAGCTATATGACGGCGGTCTGTATATAATCGAGTCTGAACCAGACAATCCAGTGATTGATATCATGAGCATCGATCCACGCAATCTGGATCGATGACATGCATCAACCAAGTCAGCGAGCCTGACCACCCGATCCGTTAGTCGCCTTTTACGACAAGCATAGTCACCTTTTACGGCAAGCATGGGTTGCTGAAAACCTGTTCTACCCCGGAATCTTCACGGGTCGATTTCTCTTCGGAACGCAGTGTTTGAGGGAACACACGTCAGAATCCCAAAAAGGAATAGTAAGTAAGTGAGATGGGATTAGTCCCTTTTAACGTTAGTTTGGAAATAGCGTGGCCTGTCTGCTTGAATGTAGAAAATTGACTGGTTGTAGACGTTTCCCCTTGGGTATGGTGCTGACATACAATGGCTGATAGTCGGGCGGGAAATGGATTCGAACCCATGACAAGTAGGCTAAGGGACAACTGGAATAGGTACAGGATCACCGACCCATCCTGAGTGAGTGAGTGAGTGAATGAGTGAGTGAGTTATCCAGTAACAGTCTGGCTGTTTTTGTGTCACATTGCGCTCCAACGTTGTATTCCTACTTGCCGTAGACAACCTCCCCAGTAACTCATGTCTGCAACAAGATCCGATAAATGATAAATAATGAGGATTGGCTACTCAAAATGGCTGCTGATCATGAATAGTAGTCCCCTGAAGAGAGTAGCCAACAGAACGACCAGAACGCAGCCGTTCGGTGTCATCCTACTCCGACTGCGTGCTCGCACTATCGACCACTGGTTGTCTGATCCAGATTCTGAAGTGCTGTAATATTTCTGCCTACTTCTGGCATCTACGTGAACGCACTGACAAGTCTAAACATGACAAAATACAAGCGGCACGCCGGTTTGTAGTAATGCATATCTCTGCCATGATATACATATATATGTACTTACCAATAGACAATGTCTTACTTGATTGGCGGTATTACAATTATGACACAAACGTAATATCCTTGCAACATCAGTATGACATTAACTGTTCACTGCTGAGGCAGTGTTTCTACGCTACTCCAGTAATACATTAAAAAAAACATTCCCAAATACCCTTTGCTCGACGTGAACAAACTAGAATCATCTGGTTATAGTGTGAACAGGGGACTTCTGACCGGATGGCGTACTTGGATGGATGACAACAGTGTTGCCATGTTGGCGTTAGTGTGTTATAACGTCCATAGCATTGGCCACTCAAGCCGGACTTACCCTTGACCTCCAGGCGTATGGCTGGGACGACCCTGAACGCACAATGCTACCTGTAAGTGTTGAAAAATCACTGCGCGAAATAAGCCGAGTGTAAGCGAGTGTAAGCGAACGTAAGCGCAAAGATCAAGGGTAATGAATGTGGAGAACTGCACGCTTGTATTTACCCAATTAAGCCGACTGGTCAGAAAACAACATTTGTGAAGAGGTAAACAAAATTAAAAAAACAGTTTCAAAGATATATGCGCGACTTTTCAGAATACAGAAACAGTTTCAACTGATTAGAGGCCTTCTGTGCATACCAAGAAAGATCAATAATAAAACAACAGTTCTAAACAACTAAACAACACCGAATGTTGGATTTGTTTCAGATGTGACCCCATGTACAATTTTTGTCACAATATTTATGAGTCAGTGAGTCTTTTTACAGTATTCCAGTAATACCACAGCGTGTCAGCTTAATGTGGGAGGAAAGCCCGAAGTGATGCAGGTCTCGGATGTTTACCACTTCGGTGAAACCCACGAGCACGGGAATGGTGCTGACAAACCCAGAAACATAGTCGGGGCGAACCAATCAGAAGTTTCTGGCGTGCCCAAGGGACGCAACTCTACACAGCGAATTGCGGCGCGTTAGACGATTGGGCCACCCGTGAACACCAATATTTAGAAGCTGAAATGTGTTTCAGAATGGCCACACCGACACAATTGAAACGAAGGTACATTTTTTTGGGTCGGTAGCCTCTGTAACTTGAAATAGGTATTTTGTTTACAGTCACTATGTAATTCACACTTGAACACAATTAACACGCACTCACGTTCTACCTCGATAAAGTTACACTCTTAACAAAACCATTGTATTTGAGGATGTGAACTTTGTTCATGCTGTGCCTATCAATACTTTCCCTCCTTTCTCACGCCGAATCTTATGTGGATTATGACTCCTGAATATTTAACGTCATTATTAAATATTAACTGCTTGACGTGGTTTCCATCTACACGGGACAGTTCATTGTTCTAAGCAGTGAATTAATTCACAAGTTTTTTATGTCAACAACGAATAAAGATATAATGATTAAAAAATGAAAACGACAAAAAGAAATTATGAAAATATTTTGATAATGTTAGTAGACACACATCTATACAAATTTCCCTGTGGTGGTGAAAGAAATGAACACCCTGTTGCTAATTTCACTGCGAAATAGACACATCCTTATGTTAATAAGCGAATATACAGAAGACCAGATCCTGTACATTGCATATCTCCCTTCGGGATTCGAGCACATTTGACATTTGTGCCGAAATCACGAAAACAATGATTCTTAATATGTTTCAGCTCGAAAACTGTTGATGTTGTGCGTGTTTCTATGTGAAAGCGGATTAACGTCTATTCGGGTATTTTGACAACCTTAGACCGGGAAATCCCGGCGGGACAGGGGTCGGGGGCCCGGCCGCTTTGTGATCGGTAGCTATTTCATACGTGGCATTTACATGTGTGTGTTTGGCCATACTCATAACACAACATCAGGCTTGTTGATTTCGTCAAGTATGAAATTAACACATGTTCATTTCACTTACGGGAAAACTCCGCGGTCATAATACGTGTACACTACAAATGTATCAGGTTGTTATGTACAGTTTAAGTGACACATGAGAAGTAGAGATATAACATGGGGTACGCCGTCCTCTCGTCTAGGCTGTTTTATTATCATATACCGTGCAAGAGAAACCCACACCCCCGGAGCATAGAGTGAGAGGGTTAATACCACGATCCCCTCACGCCCACGAGTTATAGCTCTGCATCAGTATCTCAAAGATTCTGTTAAAGATTGGGGTTACCCGGATGGACTTTTATGTGAGTGAGTGAGTAGGTTTTTACGCCGCTTTTAGCAATCTTTCAGCAATATCACGATGGGGGACACGTTGTACCTATGTCGAGAATCGAACCCGGGTCTTCGGCGTGACGAGCGAACGCTTTCACCACTAGGCTACCCGACCGCCCCCCTTACCCGTATGTGTCGGAATTCCCCCATGTCAAACCGGCACTTGATGGGAAAATGAGGAAATGACAAATACATTTGTTTGTTTGTTTTGTTTGTTGTTCAATGCCACACTCAGCAATGTTTAAGCTATATGATGACGGTCTGTAAATAATTGTCTGGACCAGAAAACCCAGTGATTGACATCATGAGCATCTATCCACGCAATTGGGATATGATGACATGCATCAACCAAGTCAGCGAGCTTGACCACCCGATCCCGTTAGTCGCCTCTTACGACAAGCATAGTCGCCTTTTAGTGCAAGCGTGGGTTGCTGAAGACAAATACATATAAGGAAGATTTGATAAGAGAATATATCACTGCGTCTTGTAGTTTAAAGTTATTTCAGCATCTACTTGAAGCTATTGTTTTTATGACGGTGTGTGTTTATTGGGTGTATCACAAAACGTCAAAATGTCATGCATATATCCGGGTCCGGTGTCCGGGGTACATCCGGGCATTCCTGTCGCGGGCCAGCTGATATTTGGATCGGTGGTTACGATATGACCCGGCTGGTCGTCCATGTTCACGACGGTGTGGGTGGACACTCGTGTTGTGAGCAACTGGTTTGTCTGACCCAGGATCGAGGTTTCCACATGCAATCATGATGAAGATAATTGGTTCTGTTTGTTGTTTAACGCCACACTCAGCCATATTCCGGCTGAAAAACGGCGATCTGTAAATAATCGAGTCTGGACCAGACAATCCGGTGATTGACATCATGAGCATCAATCTACGCAATTAGATGACATGCATCAACCAAGTCAGCGAGCCTGAGCACCCGATCCAGTTAATCGCCTCTCACGACAAGCGTGAGTTGCTGAACACCTAGTATAACCCGGATGTTCACGGGTATAGTTGGTTCTGACTGAAGCGTTGCCTCAAATATTTGCATGCTACTGAGCCATTTGCGTTTAATACAACCAGCCAATCACCACTGTTTACACTTACATTCTCATAACTCCGTACAGAGAAGTGGAACGAATCTTTGCATTACCTATGATAAGAACGATGACACGAGTTTGGAACAACGGAAGCCCTGAAAACGAAAACTGCCGAGAACTTTGAAATTTTAGATTCTGAAAGCTATAATTTGACTGGTCGGAATATCAGTTCACTCCTGTCTCACCTAGGCTTGTCATTTGATTGCTTGTTTAATTTAAGGATCAACATACATGGCGAGCGTATAGTAATCAATCACACATTCCGATCGGGTTCGATCCTCCTCGGAGCAGAGATCGGAGGATACCTCTACAGGTGTTTTTTATTGATCAGCCAATCAGCGTCGGAGCTTCTAAATTCTAAGAGTGCGTAAAGCATTCAGACCAGCGTATCTGATTTCTTTATCTCGAAAACGATCTTTCCCGAATGAACATATTGAAGGCCGCGCGATTATATTGTTGTGGGTATTGTAGACATCCTGACGTTTCTGAGCGCCATGGCACCTACACCCAAAAGGGAGTACCATCGAAGCCTATTTGTGTCTAGAAAGCTGACAGTTGATTGGTTCAAGAATCAACGCATCCTTCATTCAGATTAGGGGGTCAAAGGTCGCTCATGGTTTGCCTGATGCGAATTTTTAATGGCGGTTTCAGGCAGAGAGGTATCGTATCGGAACCAAAGATATGATTTTAATGCGATTGAGATGGTGTATTCGCTAAATTGAATATTTCAGGATGATTTTCCAAGAATAGCCATTTTAGACAGGCTAAGTTATCCATCCCCTCTCTAGGGAAACACATGGCATTATTGGAGTTGGCCTTTCAACGCGGATCTCAAGCCGAGACATCATTCATAACAACGAATGCCAAGAATTCGATGTCGGAGTCAAAAACTACTATTGATAGATGCGGCCATGCACTTGTATTTAACAAGAATTCAATCGGCTATTTGTGAAGACGAAGGGAACACCCCAACCTTTCCAAATTTCTACCCGAGGGACATCAGCCATTCATGGAGTAAACATTTGCCCGACAGATAGGAACACGGTGGGCGGAGATACATAGACGGACATAGTTGGAGAGCCAGCGATTTATCAATGAATAATTTAGGGTGTTTTCGTAGCACGAAGAAAATGTGGAATGAAATGTTATGCTTCGACATGTTGAAAGGGTAAAATATGTTTTGACTGGAGATGCTGTTTACCTTGTAAGTGCAAAAGATTAATGATTTTCGTATTTCTTATAAACTATCGCTCCACCATATTTGGGTCTTGGCATTGCCTGTTTTAGCAGGAGAGAAATGGACTACACAAACTGCGGACTGTGGCACTGGTGGTTATGTCTGTGATGCGGAAAGTAACTTGAGGAAATATGTATTTGTACATTGCGATATCCACAACAACTTGAAATAGACAACTGTCTATGTGCTAAGCACAACAAATACGTTAGATATATATTGGTACATTTTCTTTACACCATAGATATACGTAATATACAAAAAGCACGTTGTGCTATTCGCAACAAATAATAGAAGCGAAATGTACTTTTGTACATTGTACTAAACGCTCCAAATACATGGACTGTACAACTGAACACTGCGCTAAACGCAACGTGTTATACGTACATCGTTTTATACACCATTAATGTGCGAAATCTACATTTGTACACTGCGCTATACACAAATACGCGAAATATACATTTGTACACTGCGCTATACACAAATACGCAAAATATACATTTGTCCACTGCGCTATACACTAATATGCGAAATATACATTTGTACACTGCGCTACACACAAATACGCGAAATATACATTTGTACACTGCGCTACACACAAATACGCGAAATATACATTTGTACACTGCGCGATACACAATTATGCGAAATATACATTTGTACACTGCGCTATACACAAAATATACATTTGTACACTGCGCTATACACAAATACGCGAAATATACATTTGTACACTGCGCTATACGCAAATATGCGAAATATACATTTGTACACTGCGCTATACACAAATACGCGAAATATACATTTGTACACTGCGCTATACACAAATATGCGAAATATACATTTGTACACTGCGCTATACACAAATACGCGAAATATACATTTGTACACTGCGCTATACACAAATACGAGAAATATATATTTGCACACTGCGCTATACACAAATACGCGAAATATATATTTGTACACTGCGCTAGTAAGGGGGACATCGATCCTGCAGGGGATATCGTGGTAGACCAGGTTCCAGCATCCAGAGTGTCGAAAGAGTCGATATACAAGGACCAGTAGACTGACATCAAAGAAATAAAGTTATCTTATTAATAAATTATATATATTAGTAAGATAACTTTATTTCTGGGACTACAAATAAAGTTATCTTATTAATATATAAATTTTATATATTAATAAGATAACATTATTTCTGGGACTACATGTCAGTTTATTGGTCCCTGTTAGTCGAATCTACAAAATAAAAAAATCCAGATGGAGCAAAAAAAACGAAATGCTGAATTATCATCAATGCTAATTATGTAACTAATCAAGTCTGGACCAGACAATCCAGTGATTGACATCATGAGCATCGATCTACGCAATTGCGACTACTACTACTACTACTACTACTACTACTACTACTACTACTACTACTACTAAACA
Source organism: Haliotis cracherodii (assembly GCF_022045235.1). Classification (NCBI taxonomy): domain Eukaryota; kingdom Metazoa; phylum Mollusca; class Gastropoda; order Lepetellida; family Haliotidae; genus Haliotis; species Haliotis cracherodii. The sequence continues at coordinate 53,995,620 of NW_027266297.1, forward strand.
TTTATGACAACACTTACATATATATGTATGATCTATCACAGGTATAACTGGTCGGATGTCTTAACTGCAGTGAAATGAACTACAATGAACATGCATGCGTGCTTATATGAGCCGATCCCTGAAGTACATCACACACGCATATGAAATATACACTTGTCTATTTCCTGAATGGTCCCTTGGCTCCTGACAAGTCAATCAGTCACAGGTGCAGCGTCACGCCGCGACGACGTCATGTACAGTTCGTTGTGAGCGGACGTAACAACTTCATTCACTTAATAGCTTTTTAATATGATGACGAGTTTTTGAAACGGTGGAAAACATTATGATAACACCCAGCCCGCATCGTTTGCTATAACATACACACTGTGGGTCAGATATCACAGTACGTGCTACTTCAGCTGACTAATTGAAATTAATTAGACGTGAAAACGAAGCTGCTTCCTAATTTCATAAGCATCCATGCACTGGTTTGAGAGATAATTAACATTTCACTGTTTCAGCGTCTGTTCAGTGCTAATTTACTGATGACTTTCATTTTTTTCTTCCACCCTAAAGTTTGTGCGCCAGCCACCATTAGGATGTGTGGGGGGGATGAGAATGCAGACCGTGATATGGGTGCACAACTTGCATTCTTTGACGCTCGCCTTCAATCTTAACCTCACATTACTGTGTTCACGCTGTCACATAGTGAAGTGGAAGAAGAAGAAGAAGAAAAAGTGGAAGAGAAAGAAGAGGAGGTTGAGGAAGAAGAAGAGAAGGAGGAGGAAGAAGAAGAAGAGGGAGGGAAGAAAAAGAGGAGGAGGAAGAAGAAGAGGAGGAAGAAGAAGAGGTGGAGGAGGAAGAAGAGAAGGAGGAGGAAGAAGAAGAAGAGGGAGGAAGAAGAAGAGGAGGAGGAAGAAGAAGAAGAGGAGGAAGAAGAAGAGGAGGAGGAGGAAGAAGAAGAGAAGGAGGAGGAAGAAGAAGAGGAGGAAGAAAAAGAAGAAGAGGAGGAGGAAGAAAAAGAAAAAGAAGATTAAATATAAATTTAATATATGAAAAACTCTATAGTGTACTACTATATACTAAAATGTGCAGGGTTCTGGGTACTAACTTACTCTAAGACCGTAGGTAAGCCTTATCACGTGATGTTTGTTGTTAGACGTCTTGGCCACTCGAGTTTAGTTTTAATCACGTCAATCTGAAAAACAGATGATATCACTGCTATCCAATATTTTCTGAATTAAAAAAATCTCTTCCTGGTCATGATTGGAAAATGCGTATCAATTTTAAAAATAAACCAAAACACACAAAACAACAATGGATTAATATGAACCGAAATGATAACTAAAGAAGGAATACGCAGGGACCAAACTTTTACTTCCAGACAACCGTAACTTCGACACATCTAGGTTCCACACAAACGGTGTTTTACTGTATTTGCCCTGGTTCAAACATCAAACACTGCCTCATTCATTCATTTATTCGAACATCCATCCGTCCACCGATCCATTCATTCATTCATTTGTGATGGCTGTTGCGGAGGTGCTTCAATCAATGTGTGGTAAAAATCTTCACATGTAGTTTCGAATCATTCTACTTAAATCAAGTTGCCATAACTACAACGTTTGTTTTTGACACTTATCGGCGACTTCATCTTCATCCATTGAAGCGGTCAACAACTTCATAGATTTTAAAATAACCCAGGTGTAAACATAAAGCTATATCCTGAAATATTTAACTTAAGCTGTATATGTTTTCCTTGCCATAAATCACGAGAGACGAATGAGAACAGGTTATATTGCAGCAGTAGTTTACACAAATCTAGCCAGAATTTTTGAAGAGAGGTTGCCGTAGACTCCTATTCATAAACAAATTTCCTTTGAATTCCCGATCTCCTAAATCAAATATTTTTATTTCCTTTTGGGTTATATAATTTAATGAGTCGCGTTCACTCATCGCTGAACGCTGCAAACCCTAATGTAAACATGACGTGTTAAATGTTGTCTTTTATCTGCGGAACGTTATGTGTGTGTGGTACAAGTTATCAAATAGATTTCACGTACAAATGACAGCAGTTTTTCAACTTATACCACGTGTGACAATTTGTAAAAGATGTCTTTGAAATGACACTTAGAATAGAAACGTGGCGGTTTCTGATGGTTTTACAGCTCCCGGGTAAAAGGTTCCTTGTAAGATATGGGGTACGTCATATGTGAAGAGTTTGTTCGTTTGAAGGTCATGGCAAAAAGTAGCATTAGACTGCAAACGAGTGCGACGTAAACATTGCTTTTCCGCCCCTTGATTAGACAGGCTTTACAAATAATATCTTGATACTAATTGAAATATAAAATTAAAAAATATTAATTTAAAGTATATTGATAAGCATTCAAGATTTATTATTATGAGATGATACATTTTTGTGCTTTTAATTCAAACAAAATTGTTTCACAATGATTTCAGAATTAATCCATGGTTTGATTATAATGAGATAAGGACATGTTTTACGTTTCTTGTAGCAATGGATAAGCGTCGATGTATCTTGCCAATACTGGAACTGTGATTGCTGTCTTGGTGTATTATCTTCATCTGGCGGTTCATTCCGATGATAACACAACCAATCACTGGACCCGTGAAGATCCGGGGTTGAAGAGACCTTCTGCAAACCCATGCTTGCTGTAAAAGGCGACTATGCTTGTCATGAGAGGCGACTAACAGGATCGGGTGGTCAAGGCTCGCTGACTTGGCTAATGCATGTCATCGGGTCCCAATTGCGTGGATTGATGCACTTGATATCAATCACTGGATTGTCTGGTCCAGACTCGATTATTTACAAACCGCCGTCATATAGCTGGAATATTGCTGAGTGCGGCGTTAAACGACAAACAAACAAAACCCGAACACTGATTAAATTGTAACGGGCACAGAGAAAATGATGGATGGTTGACTCAGGCAGGTCAGTCACTCACGCACCGAGGGTTGATGTCTTATTTTCAGACAGTGTACGTGTCAACCGTTGTCCTTCCAAGCGTTTTGTTTCACAATGCACGCAAAAAACGTAGTGTGCACCCCACTTTTGTCACATTTCTGTATTCACCTCTGCAATCTCACGCACTCTCACACACAATACCACTCATACACTCACACTATACCGCTCACTCACGCTCTTATATTCTTAAACGCTGACGCGCACTCACTCTCTGGGGCACGTACGCGCTCTCATTCAAGAAAAAGGGTGGCTTTACTGCCTCACAACAAACAATGAGCAATTAAAAAAGAAAACACAAGCAAATATTCACGTCTTTTGAACTCAATAGGAACATGTCAACCTTTGTCCCCGTGCTTGTATTTCAGAATAGATATGTCAGCGTCCAAACATGACTTTTCAGTTCATATTACCATTTGGCGACTATTTTTCAATTTTTGTCGTAGCGTTTAAAACATTAAAGAATTTTTGAAATCAGTTAGCGTTTCAAAATAGCTCTTTTATCACAACGGTAAATATGAATAGCCCCAACTAATCCTCAAATTAAACATCCCCCACGAGAGCGTCGGACCTGTCAAACTCGCGTCAGTGAAATATACACATTTGTTATTTTTTCCATCGAAAAAAACCCTAGTAAATTACAAGTTTCAATAAGAGAAAAGACGGACAATGTCTCAGGGGAGCTCGTCACAATATCATGTTGGGTATATTGAATAACTTTCGACTAGACAGCCAGACAATATTTTTCTTCTTGTTTCAAAGACCTGTCGATTGTTTCCCGTTCAATTATATGTGATTTATTACAGCAATTTCTCGGTTCATTTCTAGTGGTTGGAATGCTCCTGGCTTATTGAGTATTGAAATTGAAGAGCGAGCAGCCTCTATGGGACTAGATTACATTGCTACCAAGAAAATGTGTAATCATGTCCTGGCGATGATGTACATTTCTACCGCGCGCTTAAGCAAAGACTGAAATTGACAAGCGAAATTGACATTCATAGAGTCATGCCTGTCAGCTCACGCCATCCGGCCCTCGTTGTTATGTACAAGAGCATGATCATAATCTCTCGTTTATTTCTCTCTCTTACATGTTCCTTTCACGAAAGGCAAACATTACGTATTTAATACAACTCAACCTGTTATTTAGAGAACTTTATATCTTTAATAAATCCCCCTATCAACTCCAGAAAATCCTAGAAAAGCACAACTGACTCAATCCGTGGGGGATTAAACATATAACAGTTCTTTAAAACAAATATTCCCATAGCTAGGAAAGTCAAGAGAACACTCGTCCCCTATCCACTCAAAGCAGTAATCTACCGTTCAAAATCCGATAAGCCAAATTCAAGATTCTTTGAAGTAGTCCGAATTAGCCGTAAAGAAAGCAGTTTTCCTTTTGTTGAAAAGAACATTACTCAATAACTGACATGTATATCAATGCATTGTAAATATCACCTTGAACGGATTACATTTCGCACCCGTTTTACCTATAAAGAGGATTATTGTAGTAAAGACTCATTGTTTATGAAATATATGTTATTCATCGCATGTTAATTTCTTTAAAGGGTCAACATTATCGTTCACTCTGATACTGTTTGTGTGAGAACAGATTATGATTAAGTAATAAATGCATATCGGATATTAGGTTAATATATCACGGCGATCTATAAGCTCCTTAAGACGCGCATAAGGCATATGAGACGGAGATTGCACGCTTTATGCGTTAATGATAAGTATATGAATAGATAATAATTTTCCTTTGAAGTAAATAATGAATATTATCCTAACAAAATCTGTTTTAATGCGACAAATCTTGATTATGCGTTCTGTAATCCATTATTATTATTATCATATTGAACGCTGCGTTTTGTGTACTAGATATATTTTGTAATCTTATAGTGGTCAGTTCGATGTGTGTGTGTGTATATATATATATATATATATATATATATATATATATATATATATATATATATATATATATATATTGTTTTATAATCTTCATAAACCCTAAACGTGTGGATCATTTAATATTTTATGATTTTATTCTATGCAAATTTATATCATTGTATTATTTTGTGAGATGAGACTTAATAAAATAGCTTTCTGTCTATCTGTCTTCTAACAATAATTTCTGAAGTTTGTCTCAACTGTTTTACTCGATTCATCTTTTGAACGCTGATAAAACTAAAGTCTTTGGATGAAATGACCAGTTTACGTTGTATTCATTTCTTATTCATTGCAAAGCCCTTATCAGTTCTTCCAACATGTGTAATGCATATTGGTACACATTGTTTTTACATAATATTTAAAAGTGTTTTTATCGTACATTTGGCGTAAAGACTTGGGCGCCACAGTGTCTGCCTTCCCGACATAATTCAGCTATTATGCGAGGTAAGTACATATATTGCAAAACTATTGTTGTTAGGATTATCCAAACGATCAAATAAAGAGATTACCACCCGTTTAATCTGAGCGAGATTGACAAGTAACTGTATGAAATTGATCACTGAGTAATATTAGAGTTCACATACGCGTGTTAAGCCCACTGGTCAAAGGCATGAGCAATGTCTTCAGTATATATTCATGATAAGTCTCTGCTTGGGCCAAAATGGGGAATGCTTACCAAAATCTTTGCCATTATCAGCACTGGGGTCGGACACCACAATCTCCAAGATGCCGGATTTGATACTTATTTCACCACCAAACTTGCCAATATCAGACTATGGCGAACAATACCACGCGGCAAGGTGCCGGGTACTGACACTCATTTCACCTCCAAACTGGCTAATATCAGAACGATGGTGAACACCACACTACAAGGTGCCTGGAAGTGATGCTTATTTCACCACCAACCTTGCTAGTATCAAGGCGGCTTCCTTTCGCCTTTGATGTCAGTGTCGATGTAGCTGGTCAAACACAGGCCTTCCGTGTTTGCTGTGACTGACAGGTCGAAATCTATGTGTGGACAGCCAGGACTTAGGGAACTATTTCAAAATGACCCCTTGACATTTCAATCTCTCTCTCTCCAATCACCCAAGTGTGCACTGCATTAACGGCTTCGTTGTAACAAGGAAACATGACCTTGTTCACTGTATGTAAGCAACAAACTGTCTTGACTTAACTTAGCACTTTGATGAACCAGCGATGCTGTCGTGTAATACTACTTGGCCATTCAACATTCAAAAATAATATATTACTATAATCGCCTATTATATTCCTGGAATTAACAAAACTTAGATAAAATATCAATAGATAACAAATCCTCATACTGCAAGGTGCCTGGAAGTGATGCTTATTTCACCACCAACCTTGCCAATATCAGAACGATGGTGAACACCTCACTGCAAAGTGCCTGGAAGTGATGCTTATTTCACCACCAACCTTGCCAATATCAGAACGATGGTGAACACCACACTGCAAGGTGCCTGGAAGTGATGCTTATTTCACCACCCACCTTGCCAATATCAGAACGATGATGAACACCACACTGCAAGGTGCCGAGGAGTGATGCTTATTTCACCACCAACCTTGCCAATATCAGAACGATGGTGAACACCTCACTGCAAGGTGCCGGGAAGTGATGCTTATTTCACCACCAACCTTGCCAATATCAGAACGATGGTGAACACCACACTGCAGGGTGCTAGGAAGTGATGCTTATTTCACCTCCAACCTTGCCAATATCAGAACGATGGTGAACACCACACTGCAGGGTGCTAGGAAGTGATGCTTATTTCACCACCAACCTTGCCAATATCAGAACGATGGTGAACACCACACTGGAGGGTGCTAGGAAGTGATGCTTATTTCACCTCCAACCTTGCCAATATCAGAACGATGGTGAACACCACACTGGAGGGTGCCGGGAAGTGATGCTTATTTCACCACCAACCTTGCCATAATGAGTCCTATGGTGAACAACATATAGGAAATGCAAAGTGCCTGGATCATATTCAGTTGAACCCCTCTTATTCGGACCCCAGATATCCGGACACCTAGCCCACTTAACGGTATTTACGTGAAGCAAAACATTTACCTCAAAACATGCTTCATTTATCCTGAAATTTGGTTTATCCGGACAATATTTGGGAAAACGCAAGTGTCCGAATAAGGGAAGTGCGACTGTATTTTGATGACTAAAACGATCGTAACATTTGAAGCATAACATATGCATCGGCTCATAGTACCAACGCTAAGTACAGTCTTAATAAAAATCACTGAACATGTGTTAGATCCCTGGCTTTTTTTTATTTTTTTTATCTCTACATGTATTTATAAAATGAGATAACTTATTCAATATTGAACGTTCTTTACCAATCCAATTGCCAGGAAGTACCAAGGAGGACACAATAAAGTAGTTTTCTTTAGTCTTATTAGAAGGCAACTCCAAACAGGGTTTTGCGGGTTAAGTTGATATTCAAGGGATTATGGCGTTACTGGTTAGTGCTATGAGAAAGCACTACTACCGCGGAAACAGGTAGCGTCATTTAGCATTTAATATTAAAAAGGGGAAGAAAGGGCGGTTGTATTTTGTGGTTGCTAACATGTTCATTCCAAGTTTCGCGTGTTTAAATGGCATCAAATATCAATAGAAGCCTGATTCTTTGTGTCTTCTTCATTATGTGGTCAATACGAAGGTCGGGTTACATGTAGTGCGTCAACGTGTTTGAAAACCATAAATTGTCAATTTTTCAATTACAAAATATAATTTTTAAGATTCATCAATAAATTACATATTCATCATTTTTATCCGATATCCTTTTTTGTCTAAAAACATATTTATTGAGTCCGTACTTCATTAAAAAATAATTTATACACCATGTTCCATGCAAAAACTGCATGTGCAAAACGGCTGGTTTTTGGCAGCACTTCCAAACTTTGTATGAAATTTAAACACATTTAAAGTGTCACTTATTTCTGAGAACTAACTTATTCATATAAATCAACAGCAAAAACAAAGTATTTAATAACCAATATGTCTGAGTATTTCTTAATATTTGTGAGTCACGCCGGACAAAATGACATGTTCTGATTGGTTGGGAAAATGTAACGTTAGTTTTGATTGGTTGAGAAAACCGCTTTATTAGCATATGTATAACCTAAGCTTTTTTCCGTCCTTAGCCCCATAATACGATGTTGAGTTTACTTTAATCCTCAGACTATCAACAGAGAATGGTTGTATTTAAGTGCTTACCCCCATAGCATAAGAGCCACACAAGAATCGAGTTATATAAATACTTGAGTTTATAAGGAAAAAGGCAAGATGGACGAAATCGCAGATGCGACTTCTGGGACGGTGTATAAGTGTTTGGGTTAGCTAGTGCATTCAAACGAAATCTGCACCTCAAATGCCGTATAGCACAGCTGTCGACCCGATGTCGTCTTATAGACATTCCGTGAAGGTTTGAGAAGAGGAATTAATAATTAAACTTAACGAAACAAATTTTATTTGATTTTGTCAAAAATGTAACGATTATGTGACAGTGGAAAGGGCTATCGCTTATGTATTTTTGAATAAATTGATGAAGTAAATAGATTTGAATAATTTGTGGTAAAGGAGGCTCAGAGAGTACATAATTTGGGCCCTGCCACGATTGAATTCAGTATGTTTGTGGTCAAAGTGCCGCGTGGTGTTCGTCTGTTTGCTTCTGTAACATGACGAGTCAAAAGTAAGGGACTTGAAAATACTGATAGAACAGGAACCTCCTGACTGATGAAATGAGTTTCGAATGCGAACACTTTTATACGTGGATTCACGTAAGATTTGGTCTCAAAGGGGAGACCTGACTATGTATGGGTACATCGCTGAATGATGGAGTAGAATGGTAGTTGAATTGAAGGATGGTTGGATGGAAGGATGGTGTGCATACATATAACATTCTTTGAAGTAACAAAACTAGCATATGCATCTATTTACTTTCGTAATTTCGAAGCGAATAGCTACAAGATTGGTAATGCGGTGCTGAGCAATAATCACTCACTCACTTTCTTAATTGCTTCATGTTTTACTTTCAAACAAAAGAAACTGATGAATAAGGCTTGTTATATCTTAGCAACGTTTCGGTACTTCCAAATGAGTTGTAAGTATTCACAGCAAGGCTCTGGCTAAATTGAATGACACCTCAGAATAATCACATCGAGGACATTTCGACTATAAAACTTACTTTGCGCGGACCTCATAGAAGACAACTAACAGTATTATATCACGTGACCGTCTCGTGAGAATATTTCGTGCAGATAAATTGAGGCTACTTGGATGATAACAGAACAAATAGTGTAGTTCATTGTGAAAACGGCCAGTGGATTGAGTTTGATAATGAAAAAGTTTATTGTTAAGGAAATTCCCCCTTGTGGCATGCCGTGATTGGAAATATGGGGACAATCAAAGCGTGTGAATTGTATGAAGAAAGCAGCTCATAGCTTGCCTTGGCAACGCGGTAACCGATTGATTCCGGTCAGGCTTAATCCGGCTAATAATTTGGAGGGTGCACCTCGAGTAATTGCTGTCTCAAAATAAAGGCACTTAGTTTCAAAATAATCTAATTTGTTCACAAATGCTTGGCTTTGTCAAGCGGACAAGTGAAAATGTTTTCCGCTAGTGTATTCCTATCATGCCAATTTCAAACATAATAGTTCTCTCCTTCTAGCGAAAATGTCCTGCCTGTCTGCGAATAAATGAAATTACCGGAAAAGTTAACCGAACACACGACCAAATGTTATTGAACCGTACAAAAGCAGTTGTGACCGAGGACTTAAAATAATTTGCTTTCGAATATGACAATTTTCAAGGAGGCTGGCTCCTGTTAAAGGACTCTACAGCAAACAAGTAAAGGCGGTAAAATTGAATTTACACTTTTCAAGTTTCTTATTATTTCTATCGCTTTAAATACTCTCCAAGCCTCAAGCAATCGACGTCTCGAATAAATACTGCCCAGAAACTGGTGTAACCTCGTCAACGCCAATTACTGACAATTCGCCATCAGGAAAATAGTTTTCATCACTGAGATTTAGGCGTTTTCGATTTGGTCGTCTAATCGAGCGTGGTCAGCACAGTGTTGTAATGGGAAGGCGTGAACGATCCCGGAAAAGACCGGATAGTGACTTGTTCTTTTGCCCCTTTTAGGGACTGGGGTTATTAGTCTCTTAAGGATAAGGGCCCTTCGTTAGGGGCTCATCACACGGCGGTTTGGCATATGCTACTTTCAGGTTGTACCGGGATCGCGATTATCCAACCGAACACCTCCCCAGCTGTTAGTTTGGTGAGCGGGTGGATATTGTCGGATGGGGGTCTGATCAAAGACACTGCCCTCGGATTGAGGAAGTGTCGGATAAAAAGGGGGCGAAACTTTTTCAGGGTATTTGAACATTTTGAAATGGTGTCTTTAAAGCCATGGGTGTTTTGTTATAATGATACCGACTCGGAGCCAAGAAAAACATGCAATTACCCCGATACCTCACTGGTGGGCCTCGGACACTCAAAACATATTCATATGATACATCGCTCGGAAGAGTGCTTTAATAACGCGTGTAAATATTAACGTCTGGCGAACCAGTATTGATTTTCTATTCATTGTATGAAGTTGCCCTTTGAGCAATTGGTGTTTTCATAACAATGTCTTTTTCAAGTTTTTCAAAGTCCAATTAGTAAATAATTATCCAACACGAAGATATAAATATATATGCAGTTTTATCACCACCACCATCATCATCATCATCATCATCATCATCATCATCATCAGTAGTGTATCAAATATGATCGTCATGGTTACAGTAACTTAATACAAAAAATAAAATAATTTAATAGCATGTATGTCAAAACATCCCCATTTCTTATCTTTAGGGGGGAAGTCACTATAATCAAACGTGTCAAAGTCATGCAGGCTCCATGTGTGTTGAAAGTGCGCGAAAATTCATAATTCCTGAAGTTCTTTTCATTTTCCCAAGACATGAATCTACTACAGTTATAATTTCTCCCGAACAATATTCCGGGATAAAATGAATCTTTCGTTTTCAAAAGAAGAAATTAAGTTAAAGTTTTATTGGTTAATATGTGAGACCAGGGCCCTACTTGCACAAAACGATCTTAGCGCTAAGATGCTCGTAACTCCAACACATTAACACAGGGTTACGACAGTCGCTGCGTTAAGATTGCTTTGTGCAAGTGGGCCCTTGCTGAGTGCCTGTCACCGTTCGTATAAATTTTCTTGCGTAAAGCAGAATAAGTCCCCATCGTCAATACGTCAAGGGTCCGTATTCACTACATTCATCCATCACCCGTGAATACATACGGCCACTTTGCGATGGAGTCGCTATTTTGAAGCACCGACTTAAGGACGGCTTGGTTCCAGCGAGAGGGACATCAGCGAGTCCTCGGACCAATGAGTGCTCAGCTTTCATCTCACAAGCGGGAATGTTTCCCGCTCGAACTCGTGACAACGCTTCAATGTCAGGAAATGGTAGGGCTCGCACGACGCTATGCACAGAGTTGGACCATGTGACTTCCGTGTTATAAACGGCCTCATTTCATTAGTTGACTAAAATTAGACACGCGTCATCACTCAACCTCAAAATGGCCCAATGTTTTCACAGATTCTCGACGAACTTTTGTGAATTATACCCATGTATTGACGATGTGGTCCGCAGTAAATAGTCGTCGAAATAGTCGACCCTTAGGTATCAGGAGTTAGTGTTACAAGCCGTTTGTGTGTCATAATGACACGTCGGCGCGGATAGACGCTCATGCACTCAACCACTGTTTTGTCTAACCCAGACTCGAATGATTACTGCTGCCGTGATAGAGTTCAAATATTGCCTACTGCGGTGTATAAAAACCTTCACTCAACCAAACAAATGAAAGATTATTTGTGGCATTTAACTTAACAAAATTACTTTTTGCAGATGACCCAAAGATCATTAACTCACGTGTCTGTATCAATGATACCTGTTACATGCATCTGTCAATCATGCAGCATCAGCACCTACGTGATGCACCTAGTTTGGACAACTATGTACATTACTGTCACTCAAAACAGCGCAAAATCGCATATCAATCCGCGAGACAAAATAGCTCCTTATTACCTCGTTTCATCTTCGTCAAAAGATATCCTCAGCCAGAGATGGTTCGTATATCTGTTTATCATTATGTCATACAAACCCTCCTTCACATCAGTACAGCCACAAACATTGTTATAGTCCTACCACTGATGTTTATGTCTGTTTATCTACATACATATACTACATAAATACATCTGTTGCAGTAACCGAGATTAAGGCGCCAATGAAAAAAGAAAACTCTTACGAAAACGTTCACTGTTATACAGACAGACAAACAATTTACTCAGAAAAAAGGCCTTTGACCCAACATACAATATAAATACACTGTTATTTACGTATGGAATACAGGGGAACTTCGTTAATAGGGAAAACCCACTTTCCGGGCAATGACTGATCGAGACCTAGAAATAAATGATTCGTTATTCCGGACATTCGTTGATCAATACTTTTGTTAATCCGGACATTAGTTAATCCGGAAATGCGTTATTACGAACAATTTGTAATCCGTATGTCTGTTAATCAGGACATTCGTTAATCCGGATATTTGTTAATCTGGACATTTGTTAATTCGGACGAATTCCCTGGGAAGGCTATCGCCCCGGGTTTCACTGTATATATGATCATATATTTTGGATAAGAAATATGTGTCATGTCAATGCGAAACAGTGGATGTAGTTGTGTTGTGAAATATGTAGTCAGTATCAGCCCAACTGTCAGGGACCTTCAAACATCAATTCATTTAGGATCACAGTTTATTTTGCCCTTGAGTATAGTAATGATCAGGATATGTTAAATTGGTGTAAGGGGATTTCTTGACTGTGTTATTGAAATAAGTTCTACTGTTGGTTTACGTTTCTTATAAGTTTTCGGTCTCCCTAAGCTTGGTTGTTTTTCTGTAAATGTTTTCATATGTTCCAGCTGAACATAGTTTGATAGGACTTAAAGAACACGACTATTTCTAGTCATATGCCAGATGGCGGATGTGCTTCTATACAAATACTTCTCTCTCTGGTATCTGCTATTTTAACTTCTAACCGATAGCTATATATTGTTCAGGAAAAGACTTCGTGCAGTGAGAGAAAAACAACTCAGAATTACACAAGAAAAATGTGGCAATGATACAATACCACAAACATTGTGTATGAGGTGAGTTACCGCAGAACCAACATACCTATGTATTTACAGCACGTTCACCTGTGGCGGTACCCGACGGGAAGCCAGTGTTGTGGTGACCTCTGGTCTGTCAGCACCATACCCGTGCTCGCGGCCTTCACAAACAAGTGGTAAATGTCTGACCTAAGACACTGTAGACTGTCTTCATTGATGTGTTATGTGTTATATAATTAACACCCCAATGTGTCGCACCAAGTCACAGGTGCATAAATGAGTATATATATGTGTGTGTGTTCTTCTTCCTCTTCCCCTTCATCCTCTTTTAGTGTCCCCAGGGCCCACTTGCACAAAGCGACCTTAGCGCTAAGATGATCGTAACTCCCATACTTTAACATAGGCTTACAATAGTTGTAGCGCTAAGATCGCTTTGTGCAAGTGGGCCCAGTACCTTATGTTTATGCTACGACTTAAATGAGGATCGGGTGGTCAGGCTCTGTGACGTGGTTGATTGTGTCACAGTACTCCGACCGCATGTGACGTTGTTCATGCTATCACCCACTGATTTCGGTTGTCTACAGGCCGCTGTGATGTTGCTCTAACTAAACCGTGAAACAACAGACAAACGCCTTTACTTTAATGTGGCCCCTACTGTCAGGGTATGTCACAGTCATATTGTCAGGGTATGTCACAGTCATATTGTTGGGATATATGACAGCCATATTGTCAGGGTATGTCACAGTCATATTGTTGGGATATATCACAGCCATATTGTCAGGGTATGTCACAGTCATATTGTCATGGCATGTCACAGTCATATTGTTGGTATATATCACAGTCATATTGTCAGGGTATGTCACAGTCATATTGTCAGGGTATGTCACAGTCATATTGTTGGGATATATCACAGTCATATTGCCAGGGTATGTCACAGTCATATTGTCAGGGTATGTCACAGTCATATTGTTGGGATATATCACATTCATATTGTCAGGGTATGTCACAGTCATATTGTCAGGGTATGTCACAGTCATATTGTTGGGATATATCACAGTCATATTATCGGGGTATGTCACAGTCATATCGTCAGGGTATGTCACAGTCATATTGTCAGGGTATGTCACAGTGATATTGTTGGTATATGTCACGCTCATATTGTCGGGGTATGTAACTGTCATATTGTCAGGGTATGTCACAGTCATATTGTCGGAGTATGTCACAGTTATATTGTCAGGTAATGTTACGGTCATATTGTCATGTTGGCAAGATATCTTAATGTTTTAACAAGTAGACGAAGTGCCTGGAAAGAGCCAGCGATATTGGATTTATATGGATAACGATCAGGAATACCGCCTTTGACCCGACAGCATGGGTCGTTGCTCATTCTAATGACCACTGGTTTGGCTGGACCTGGCTTGATTACATACACACCGACGTGATTCCGCTGTTGTATTGCTGACACGGCATAATAGCCAATTATACTTACACAGTCTTTTCTTCAATCTCCAAATTTAATCACTCCAATTTCTAGAGAACTTTGATTTTATCCATAATAAATTGACCCTGGAAATTCTTGAAAACATTTTTTGCTTCAGATTGTTGCAATAAAATAATGTGTTTTCTTTAAAAAACCGATACATTTCAATACAAATTTTTTTGGTTTTGTAGCTGTAGCTGAACAAATAGATCATCTCAATACAAATTCCCAGCCTGTCCAACCCCACCCCCCAAATAGTAAACGATCGGTCCCTTTGTCGACGTTTTAACTATTCATTACATGATTCTTGTTTTCACTTTAGTCATGCACCGATATGGCTATTGGCATACGCTATTCTCAAGATCATTCATCAACAAATGTACATGAAACCGCTAAGAATGGGGAATCGAATCCGGGTCTTTGTTACCACGACCGAACGCTTTAAACCACCTGGCTACAACACAGTGATAAACGAACTGGAAAGATAGATGTATCACTTGCAGTCCAGTGACTGGAAGACCGCCTCCGTGACGTAGTGGGTGATGATCCCGGAGAACGGAAGGCCGGGGATTTGATCCCCGGCGGCGTCATACGAGACGTTGAAAGATGGTACTTATTGTTACCCTGCCTGGCGCTGTGCATTGAGGAGATAAAACAATGACTGGTTGGCTCGGAGTCAGTGTAAACTGTTTGAGTGCATTTGCCATGTTATCCAGTGCTATAACATCGACATCAGTCAGAACTAGTACAAGCAGATACACACACACGTGCATGCACGTCGCTATATAAGTGCAATAACATTGACCCCATTTGACCTCACCCCAACAGAAACTGGATATAGGGGATGTTCGTTGGCATTAAACACAGCGTGCATTTATTTTATTAATAATCCGAACCCTTCTTGGCTCTGCTGTAGACTAGTTCCAGTATCATACTGAACAATCTACATGTGTTTAAGTGCTCAATCGCGGGCGGAGGCATAAAGAGGTGAAAAAAAGGAGTTTTTCCTCCTTGCCTAAACTGTTCTATTACTCTTGTTCTCTCCGCATAAGCAGCTCCGCGTATTAGTACACGTTCCACTCAATTAGCGAGGTGACGTGTGGAAAAACATAGTCCCCAACATAGCACGGAAGCCGGAGACGGTGGTGCGTTTTTTGTCAAAGCGCATTTGGGCTGTATTCATAAAATAATGAGAATCGAATGATGATTTTGAGATTGGGGGATATGTAAACGTGTGTTCTTTCTCCCGACTTATGTTTGTTTAGGCTTTGGATGAGGTCAAAGGTATCATTTGGCTTGTAAAAAACAGCTGTCGTTTCATAATTAGTAGAAACGTTTAGTCCCTCCAAGCCCAGATGAGAATTCGTCGACTCCAACGGAATGTTAATTTTCAACATCTTGCATAACTTTTGTATTGCGATACAGCCATGGATGGTTTGTCGAAGCAATTATTCGAATTTCTAGTCGGCACTTTTGGCATTGTGGTGGAATGCGATGGAACGTCTGCCTAATTTTCTTATTTTTTGTCTACTTTTCCGCTATTAAGCCCTCTTGTAGAAAAAACAACAACATTGTGTGCAATCATCTATTTGTCATGTATACAGAATTGATTGTTTGTAAATATAATCAACATAATATTTCCGACTGTTTACGAACTCTCATTATGGCTGATTAAAAAAACTCGGGTAAAGTTACTGAGCCGCGAGAGTTATCTTCCTTTTTTAGAGAACTTTTCGCACGATGCATATATTACTACGTACGACATTCTCTTTCCATCCTTAAAATAATACATGTGATAACAGCTATCTCAATTTGAAACAACACGCCTTTTTCGTGGGAGTACGTGTGACTTCGGGTGGGTTCGGGTTATATCGTGTGACATCGGGTTGGTTCGGCCGGGATCGGCAGGTTCGGGTAGGACGCTCAATGATGAGACGCTTTGACAACCAGTTTGTCATGAATCAATGAGTGAGTAGGTTTTTCTCGCGTTCAGCAAACACCAAACCACATCGGCGTAGAGTTCAGGAGAAAACTCAATATGGTATATTTTCTGAAGGAAAGACAATAGACAAGATATGGTACAAATACACACGTAAATACAATGGGCTAGATTTGGTACCAGTTTAATAGTAAAAACAATGAAGCGAGATATGGTACAAGTTTAATAGTAAAAACAATGAAGCGAGATATGGTACAAGTTTAATAGTAAAAACAATGAAGCGAGATATGGTACAAGTTTAATAGTAAAAACAATGAAGCGAGATATGGTACAAGTTTAATAGTAAAAATAATGAAGCGAGATATGGTACGCAATTGAAATGAAAAGACCTTCCAGTGTAGTGCACAGGGAACTATATCACAGATAGATACAAGAGCTTCCAGTGAAGTGCACAGGGAACTATATAACAGATAGATACAAGACCTTCCAGTGTAGTGCACATGGAACTATATAACAGATAGATACAAGAGCTTCCAGTGTAGTGCACGAGAACTATATAACAGATAGATACAAGAGCTTCCAGTGACGTGCACGAGAACTGTATAACAGATAGATACAGGTGCTTCCAGTGACGTGCACGAGAACTATATAGCAGATAGATACAAGAGCTTCCAGTGTAGTGCACAGGGAACTGTATAACAGATAGATACAAGAGCTTCCAGTGACGTGCACGAGAACTGTATAACAGATAGATACAGCAGCTTCCAGTGACGTGCACAGGGAACTATATAGCAGATAGATACAAGACCTTCCAGTGAAGTGCACAGGGAACTATATAACAGATAGATACAAGAGCTTCCAGTGACGTGCACGAGAACTATATAACAGAAACATACAAGAGCTTCCAGTGTAGTGCACAGGGAACTATATAACAGATAGATACAAGAGCTTCCAGTGTAGTGCACGAAAACTATATAACAGATAGATACAAGAGCTTCCAGTGAAGTGCACAGGGAACTATATAACAGATAGATACAAGAGCTTCCAGTGAAGTGCACAGGGAACTATATAACAGATAGATACAAGAGCTTCCAGTGACGTGCACGAGAACTGTATAACAGATAGATACAGGAGCTTCCAGTGACGTGCACGAGAACTATATAGCAGATAGATACAAGAGCTTCCAGTGTAGTGCACAGGGAACTGTATAACAGATAGATACAAGAGCTTCCAGTGACGTGCACGAGAACTGTATAACAGATAGATACAGGAGCTTCCAGTGACGTGCACAGGGAACTATATAGCAGATAGATACAAGACCTTCCAGTGTAGTGCACAGGGAACTATATAACAGATAGATACAGGAGCTTCCAGTGAAGTGCACAGGGAACTATATAACAGATAGATACAAGAGCTTCCAGTGACGTGCACGAGAACTATATAACAGAAACATACAAGAGCTTCCAGTGTAGTGCACAGGGAACTATATAACAGATAGATACAAGAGCTTCCAGTGTAGTGCACGAAAACTATATAACAGATAGATACAAGAGCTTCCAGTGAAGTGCACAGGGAACTATATAACAGATAGATACAAGAGCTTCCAGTGAAGTGCACAGGGAACTATATAACAGATAGATACAAGACTTTCCAGTGTAGTGCACGAGAACTATATAACAGATAGATACAAGAGCTTCCAGTGACGTGCACGAGAACTGTATAACAGATAGATACAGGAGCTTCCAGTGACGTGCACAGGGAACTATATAACAGATAGATACAAGAGCTTCCAGTGAAGTGCACAGGGAACTGTATAACAGATAGATTCAAGAGCTTCCAGTGACGTGCACGAGAACTGTATAACAGATAGATACAAGAGCTTCCAGTGACGTGCACGAGAACTATATAACAGATAGATACAAGAGTACCAGTGACGTGCACATGGAACTGTATAACAGACAGATACAAGAGCTTCCAGTGTAGTGCACGAGAACTGTATAACAGATAGATACAAGAGCTTCCAGTGAAGTGCACAGGGAACTGTATAACAGATAGATACAAGAGCTTACAGTGACGTGCACGAGAACAAGTCATATAACAGATAGACACAAGAGCTTCCAGTGAAGTGCACAGGGAACTATATAACAGATAGATACAAGAGCTTCCAGTGAAGTGCACATGGAACTATGTACAAGATAGATACAAGAGCTTCCAATGAAGCTTGCCAAAAACTTGGAATCGTTGACCCCTTATGCGCTGTAAATTGACAACATAAACTGATAGTCATGGTTGTGCTGGTCAGTTAAAACTTACCATGTGGATCTCACGATGTCCGGATGTATCGAGTAAGTCATCGTTCGTTGTTTAAGCTGCCATGGTTGCTAACGAGTTTGTTTTGTGAAAGAAAGGGGTGTGTGAGTGAGTGAGTTTGCTTTAATGCCGCTTTTAATAGTACACTGTATTCTAGTTATATCACGGTTTGTCAGCTAATGTCGGAAGAAAGCCCGAAGATGATCCCTGACTTAACCACTTCGGTGAAACACACGAGCACTGGTATGCTGCTGACAAATGACACATAATCCTGATCCGAACCAACACTAGGCTTCCAGTGTGCCCAAGGGACGCAACTCTGCATAACGAATTGTGGCGCCTTAGACGACCGAGATACACTTTCTCCCATGAAAGAAACGGGGAAGTATATTTTATTTAAGTTTCATATAAGAATGACCATATTTCATGGCCTGTGTGAACGACTGCAATCCACTCACAGTTCCATCTTGGGCTGATAGATGCTCTGATATGTCTTTGCCCTCGAACCAACCTTCATTTCTGGGTTATATAATTCTACAAGGGTAACTATGAGTACCCCCTACTTCCTTGGATCACCTGCCACGATATCTTAGATTCTCTGCTTGTCAACAGTAAAGCAATAGTGTTCAATACTCCCTTCATATGGGACAATCGGTGTCTGGCGTAACAGACTGTATCACATAAATAAGCTATTATCTCACTCTTCACAAACTGTTTGCTGATTTTGACGAATCTAATATGAGAATATTGTTGAAATATTACACCAAATGTACCAAAGTATACCAATCAAATTGGGCGTTCGTGCCAATACAGGAATGTTCTTGGACACTCAAGAGGAAATATTACTAAAATTCGAAGTAAACCAACACTTCAGACTTTTAATATATCACCTGGCCCAGCTTTCCGGGCCACAATGCCATATTTCGTCTGAGATAAACTCACTTAGTGACAACTCCTCGCCCCTAGAGGGTTGGACGTGATATACAAGTTGGACCATATAACTTGATCAGGTCCTTGAGCGTTAACTGAAGTTGAAGCTCCCCAAATCGAGGGCTCAAATATCCCTCAAACACTCTCATAATATTTGCGAGGGGTCTATAAACGTTGCATTGCTATCTATCAGTACAGAGACGTTGTGTTACAAGAGTGTGTGATTGCTTGCAACCTCTTAACCTGATCTCTGTTCGGGCTTGCTGCCTAGTACGTAGCAGTTGCTTGACCTGCAATGAAAAGTACCCCTTGAACACCCGGTGTTTGTTTGCCCAGAGAACCTATTCAAGGAGCTGTTCTGACTCTACTCGACTCTTCTTTGACTGGGTCTTAATGTTGTGGTGTCTGTAGCTCGATAGTATGGTCGTGATACGATGCAGAGTACGATATCTCGATAGTGTGGTCTGGATAGGATGCACAGTACGATATCGTAGTGTGGTCGTGATACGATGCACAGTACGATATCTCGACAGTGTGGTCGTGATACGATGCACAGTACGATATCTCGATAGTGTGGTCGTGATACGATGCACAGTACGATATCTCGATAGTGTGGTCGTGATACGATGCACAGTACGATAGCTCGATAGTGTTGTCGTGATACGAAACACAGTACGATATCTCGATAGTGTGGTCGTGATACGATGCACAGTACAATATCTCGATAGTGTGGTCGTGATACGATGCACGGTACGATAGCTCGATAGTGTTGTCGTGATACGATGCACAGTACGATAGCTCGATAGTGTCGTCGTGATACGATACACAGTACGATATCTCGATAGTGTGGTCGTGATACGATGCACAGTACGATATCTCGATAGTGTGGTCGTGATACGAAGCACAGTACGATAGCTCGATAGTGTGGTCGTGATACGATGCACAGTACGATATCTCGATAGTGTGGTCGTGATACGATGCACAGTACGATATCTCGATAGTGTTGTCGTGATACGATGCACAGTACGATATCGAAGTGTGGTCGTGATACGATGCACAGTACGATATCTTGATAGTGTGGTCGTGATACGATGCACAGTACGATATCGTAGTGTGGTCGTGATACGATGCACAGTACGATAGCTCGATAGTGTGGTCGTGATACTATGCACGGTACGATAGCTCGATAGTGTGGTCGTGATACGATGCACAGTACGATAGCTCGATAGTGTGGTCGTGATACGATACACAGTACGATATCTCGATAGTGTGGTCGTGATACGATGCACAGTACGATATCTCGATAGTGTGGTCGTGATACGATGCACAGTACGATAGCTCGATAGTGTGGTCGTGATACGATGCACAGTACGATAGCTCGATAGTGTCGTCGTGATACGATACACAGTACGATATCTCGATAGTGTGGTCGTGATACGATGCACAGTACGATATCTCGATAGTGTGGTCGTGATACGAAGCACAGTACGATATCTTGATAGTGTGGTCGTGATACGATGCACAGTTTGATATCTCGATAGTGTGGTCGTGATACGATGCACAGTACGATATCTCGATAGTGTGGTCGTGATATGATGCACAGTACGATATCTCGATAGTGTTGTCGTGATACGATGCACAGTACGATATCGAAGTGTGGTCGTGATACGATGCACAGTACGATATCTTGATAGTGTGGTCGTGAAACGATGCACAGTACGATATCGTAGTGTGGTCGTGATACTATGCACAGTACGATATCTCGATAGTGTGGTCGTGATACGATGCACAGTACGATATCTCGATAGTGTGGTCGTGATACGATGCACAGTACGATATCTCGATAGTGTTGTCGTGATACGATGCACAGTACGATAACTCGATAGTGTGGTCGTGATACGATGCACAGTACGATGCGTATATATCAGAAGCGTTGACGATTCAAAGGGAGTGAATTAATAAAACCAAAATTATACAGAAAAAAGTTGAATATACGGATATATACACTTTACCATGATATACATGATACGATACACGATAATATACACGAGACGATACACGATAATATACGCGGTACCATACAGAGTATGATACACGATACGATACACGATGATAAACACGATACGCTACACGATACTATCCACGGTACTATACACAATGCGATACACGATGCTGTATACGATAATATAAACGATACGGGACACGATAATATACGAGATGCGATAAATTATTCGATTAACGATACACACAGAAAGGTAAAGGTAATGAACGAGGCCCAACCAAAACATATGAAATACATTTATATTATTTAAATGGGGGCACAGGCGGCCCAGTCGTTTAAGGGGCCGCGATTCGCTGTGCAGAGTTGCGTCCCTTGGGGTTCGAATCCCGGTACGCCCCGATTATGTTTCTAGGTTTGTCAGCACCATACCCGTGCTCGTGGGTTTCACCGAAGTGGTAAACGTCTGAGACCTGCATCACTTCGGTCTTTCCTCCCACATTAAGCTGACACGCCGTGATATAACTTGAATACTGTTAAAAGCGGCGTTAAACCCAACTCACTTACTCACTATTATTTAAATTGAGGTTAACTTTTGAACGCTAGTTTATCCCGCGAGTAATAAACATTGGACAATTCATCTGAATTCTATTTCACATGCACCCTTTACAGATACATGTATCGTTTGTATCGATATATCACTTCAATATTACAATACGGTTTATCGTACAACGTATTGCGATACACAGAATAGCTATTATGTTAAATAAGTCTTTTGGACAACACTAGTGCCCCAAGTAGGCACGGTATATCTGGTGTCATCACTGATCTTCAGAGACCCATTCATATATTTTTCACTGTTTATGTTGCCTTTTACGCCCAATCGAATCTGTTTCGTCGGAAAATGGATATTCCGAGACTGGATATTCTTGAGAATTGAATGATAAAGATTGGCATTCTGTGTTCGGTAAATCCGAACTTGAAAAGCGATAGACTGACAATAGTCAGAACCACCGTAAGCATGAGGAAAAGCCAACTTGTGCAAAACAGCCCACACTAGGTGTAAGTCAGGATATGAGAGTTGAGTTTATAATAAATGAAGTTAAAGCAGCGTAAGACGCAGGTCAAAGGTAAAAAGTTACATGATCATGATTACAATTAGCACCGGCTCAACGATTTTTGATAAAAAAATACCCAGGTTGGTCACAGTTACTGAAATATAGTTGGCTTTATTATACTCTTTGTACTCTTATACTCTGGTAGAGATTACGGATCATACCGCTTTTACGAAAAGAATGGAGATAACGATCCTCTCTAAGCTGGACAGTGACGGTAATAACTTCATATATAGTTGCCTGCCCGTTATATTTGTAGAAGGGAGACAATATCGCAGGATCTTTCTATTTGATTAACAATCAGATGAGTGGGAAGTTGTTGAAATAAAGTTTAAGAAAATACTCTGAATGAACACTTTATCACGCATTAACTCATGATGTTAACTTTAATTAAGTAGTTTATTATGTTCCTATAAAACCCGTACACAATAATATTCAGAGATAAAGTAAACTTTGGAGAGCCGCCTTTTCTTCTTCAACCCTTCGGTCCATCTCCTGGGAACCAGATCGTCCCTCTTCTCCGACTTCTTCTTCCTCCCTACAGCTGTCCCCTCTTCTTCTCCAGATCGCCATGAAATAGAAACGTGTGTGGTTCTGTTATCAAGCGGCCTGGTAATCTCTGAAGACATAGCAAAACCAGTGAAAACATTTATGAGAATATACCATTCCGTTTTTACATCTCGTTCCGCTTTTTATGACTCCCAATCTCCTATCCCACAATTCCGTTCGCGCAGCAGCTGTCGCTTCATGATCTCTTGATCAAGTAGGTGCTAATTGCGCCTATAAAGCTAAACATTTATAAACCATACTCCATTTCGTGTCCCGAAGCTCTTAAAAAGGATCAGAACAGCCCCTCAAAGCTGAAAACTTCCCTTCAAATCATCGGAAAGGTCATGACCCGCGCCACCCTCGTTGGTTTTACAGGAAAATATTTTGAAAGAAAATTACCCTGAAGATGATCCTATTGGTATTCCGAATAACTGGAGCAATGGACTGATCTGTTATTCATATCAAACAAGTGGAAGAGTATCACCACAGGATTCGAACCTCTGCTTTGTGCTCTAGAATAACACGATAAACTGCGGGATATCAACTAGCAGTAGTCCGGAGGCTATGCGACACTGCGTTATACCGAGGTGTAAATAACATAATTCAAAACTTATCATTAATTCATTGTAGCGTGTTCAAACTACCCGTGTGTCTTTCAGAAAGGGCAAATTCAGTATAACAGTTTTTTGTAATCACTGTTTTTGCACGCTTGAATTTTCCTCTTAAAGTTTGGTTTGAAATCGTGCCCTCTGGGTGCACGCGATGAAGACGATGTGACTGACGCAAAGATTGCAGTCCCCGGATCAGGTTTCCTAACTAATTAGGTCAATTGTGGGGGATAGGTTTTCCTGATACAATAGATGTTTCAGGTTGCTCGTAAATTAAATGTTTATCGCTCATTCAACTAGAAGATGTTTGCTAATGGGCTTTATATGTGTTATTCTGTTAAGTATAAACATAGAACCAAACGAAAACCATAATCCCGTATGAAGACGTCAGTTGAACGGTGGAAAATACATCATGACGTTACAAGGCAAAGAAAAACATAATTCTTTCATATTTTCCAGGTTTTTTTTGTATATTTCTTTATCTTAACATAATAAACGGCTTCACAAGAAAGCTCTGCGATTGTCATTTTTAAGATTTTTTATGACGTTTCAAGAAAATTGTTTCCACAGAGTTAAAAACCTCTTTAATAACAATAAAAACAAATAAAACACAAGTGTACATCACACAAATGAAACATTTTATATGATTATTGGAATATATTATTTATGTTATATTCTTGGAGTTGTTCTGTGATAAAAATAAGAGTTGTCAATCTGAATGTGGGGGTTTAAGGACCTGGTCTCCATCATGATTTGTACATTCCAAGACCGTTGCTAGAAAGTATCTCACACTTTAAACCGTATAAGCGGGGGATACGTTGACGCAGAACTGCGTAAACATAATAAAATGCTTCTCTACGAAAATATTGATATAGTCCAGATGTTTTTGTTATAACTGTAAGCTGATGTAGTCTAAAATACATGGATATTCGTCAACACCGACATAATAGCATTGCATGTATGTAAACGTACCAATATCTGCATATATCAATCAGCCGGTCGGTATTCGGATTTCGTTTTTGGATTTATCTTGATGTTTATGTAACCCTGATTATGTGTCCGGTATTTATGCAAATACCCATGGTAAATGTAAAGGTTCTCGTATTTTGATTAACCAGAAAACAAGAGAAACGTAGAAATGTTGCTTTGTTTGGTTGTTTGTTGTTAAACGTTCCATTGTTCCATGTCTATACCAGACAATCCAGTGATTGACATCATGAGCAACGATCTATGCAATTGGGATACGATGACATGCATCAACCAAGTCAGCGAGCCTGACCAGCCGATCCCGTTAGTTACAACAAGCATGGGTTGCTGAAGTCCAATTCTAACCCGGATATTTGTGAATGATAACTTGAAAATAATAATTAAAATCGATTGCTTAAACACTTATAACCTTGATGTAAGTTAATGTAATTTATACTGCACTATTGATAGAATAACGTACATGTTAAGAACATTTGGCTTCCTAAAGGGGATATTCTAGAATAGGTCAACTAAACACGTTTCCAATTTTACACCGACCGCGAGTCCACTGGTCCAAAACCCAGTCTGACTCAAGAGCAAACACAGAGTAATCTCCCCTGTTAGCTCCAAACACACAAAAGTCGGAGTATGGTGCGAGCGCTTAGCAAGTCGACTTCATAATCTCGCTTGTATTACCAGTATAAACTGTAGCGGAAACATCAACATGTTGCAGTCTCCATGTCTTTCCGATTTTTTTCAGGTGTAATGTTTTTGAGAAACCCACACCATTTGAAATTCCATCAGTGACATTACAGATGAGTTCCCTGGTTCGTTTTTGTCAATCCCGAAATCAATATTTTGTTTTAGAGGCACCGATATGGGTTCCCTTAATGCGGCCTTTTTAACTTTGATGTATTTCCTACTGAGAGAGAAGAGAATGTGTCAAAAAGACGGATTGTAGAAGTCAGAAAGAGGTCTCATCACCTGTCATTTTGCTAACAAATGTCATTATGTTGCAACGAAAGGTACAACTTGGAAAGAAACGGAATGCAGTGAATAAATGCAGTGATAACTTTGTTGGCCTGGAATTCACACAACCTCGAAATATGTGCATACATTTTAACACTTACCGTGTAGGTATTTTGTATAGGCATCGCGATACACTCAACACTCAAATAGCTGCTAGAAAGCCCACAAACCAGCTCCCCTCACTGTCACTGAATCTAGGAGCAACTTGGGAACTAGAAATCTGCTGAGAAGATTTTAAACGGAAACTGCTCTCATATATTTCTATTTCTACTTCTACCATGAGAGTGAAGCAAGTATCAGTTGATGAAATAGTGTGTACGTGTAAATAGGATTTTAAAGTATTTCAGACACTACTGAGTAAGTGAGTGATTATGGTTTTACGCCGCTTTTAGCAATATTCCAGCAATATCACGGCGGGGGACACCACAGACACTAATGAATGAGATGATTAATTGCAATTGACCACAAACTGTCCCTGGTCAGTTTAAGACTCTTTAAATTCATTCAAGATCACAGTTCCTTTTAAAAAAAAGAAGAATTGTGCATATCGAAACCGATTGTATCGTTATCTTATAAATGACGACTTCTAATAATATTTTAAATGGTGTGTCTACTTATAAAGCGACATACTTAACACCGGCTATACCTTCCTACCTACCTATAATGAAACAACAACAATGATAATAATGATAGCTACAAGTTTTAACGATTGTCCGTGGCCACTGGTTTTGACATTATACCCGCAAAGGGAAAAGTACCAGGGTGATGTTCGTTATAGAAAACAAACACACAACCTATCTGACCACCGCCCATTGGTTGATATTTAATACCGGGGGCATGATACTGATTAACCCATTAAACATAATGTTTGTCCGTGCACATTTCCCCAAAGATATAGGCTATGTACCGATTGTCTCTGCGCTGCGGGTGCGTTATGATTTATACTGAAGTATTCTTGTTGTGATCAATCCTATTGAAACTATTTTTATCTGTACCCGTTGTGGAAGTATTCTTTACCTAACGGCCGATACAACAATGCCCGATAATACATATAATATGTTCTTGTTTATACATATAAACTGCAAATGTCTACTTGTATCTTTTTTTCTATATACCTACAGTGTGTAGCATCCAATGAAATTATGTTAGAAATCAAAAATATCAGAAATTTTTTTTTCATATTTAATATTCCAACTACATTTATACCCCTCCAGAACTTGACACTCATGAGTCATGACACCGCGAAGTCTAGTCAGGAGCGTAATTGCAATGTAGTGTCATAATTATACTGCATTTAATTACGCCATCGTGTTAACATAATACCTCCATCCGCTACAGAAAGTAGTGCAATCGCGGACCACTTCACCTCTATCCCTCCACCCTCCAGCGTTGTCAGCTCCGGTGTAAACACTTGAACCCTACACGACATTCAAGGGGCACACAACGATCCTCGAGCCATAGGTAGCCCGACCCTGCTGTTGAGCATGATCCTGAACTCCTTACATCGATATCATCACGTGGTCAATGGCGCAGGTGTGACGACCTTCTTGTGGCATTTTCAACGAGACCTCCTCATGCACCTGAAACGTTAACTCTACTCCCTCTGTGTAAGAACATTTGTTTAAATCGACAAATCTACCTAAAATCTATATAGGGTTTACTGTGGGGTTTTTTTGTCCTGAAAAAGAAATGACTGTTATGGAATTGGGTTTGGAATAGGTACTATATAAGCAACCAATTAAGACTACTGACCGCCTCCGCCTACCAAAAGACGTTAAAAGATGCTACTTGTTGTTATCCTGCCTGGCGCTCGGCATTAAAGGGCTAAAACAAGAACTGTTCGGCTCGGAGTCAGTATAGTGTCTGAGTGGGGTATTCATGTTAAACTGCGGCATGGTATCTCAGTGTATTAGCACTATAAAATTGGCATCAGTCCAGACTAGTACAAGCAGCCACATACACACGTGCATGCACGTTGCTATATAAGTGCAATAATCTTGGAAGCGACGTTAAACCCCATTTCACCTGAGCACCTCGCCGTAAGAGACTAAAATGAGGATCGGGTGGTCACAATGTGTTACTGATTTTGTGTCACTGTAACTTCCCTGACTGCGGTGTAAACAATATTCACTCTCGTTCAGTGAATAAACCTTGGACCCGTGAAGACCCGGTATAGAACAGGTCTTCAGCAACCCATGCTTGTGATAAAATGCGACTATGCTTGTCGTAAGAGGCGACTAACGGAATCGGGTGGTCAGGCTCGCTGACTTGGTTGATGCATTTCATCGTATCCCAGTTGCAGGGATCGATGCTCATGATATCAACCCCTGGATTGTCTGGTCCAGACTCGATTATCCACATATCGCCGTCATATAGCTGGAATATTGCTGAGTGCGGCTTTAAACAACAAACAAATAAATAAAGAATAAACCTAGATGAACTGATGAATGGGTGAGTGAGTAGTTTTGAAACATATTGCAGTAATGACTCTGCACATATCGCCCTAGAACACTTGATCCCCGGCAGGCTCATGAGATATGCCACCATATATAATTATGACGACATAAAAATAATCGTGAACGAGCAGTTTTAAGTTGGAATTGACCACCGACAGAAAAGTTCACACTATCAACCCCTGGCCGGTTTTGGTCACAAAGGCAGTCACCGTGCTGTTGCCAAACGTAATTCACGCTACGTCTGCATATTTTACGTGACATCTCACTCACAACTCGCCATCATTCGTCCAACTCGTTATCAACAAGAACTATTTATTATTGTTAATAGGACACTTCAACATTGCGTCAATCTGTTCCTGTTGGCCTGTGCGGGCTGATTGCGCGTTGATTTTAGGACTGTAAACACGTTTGCGTGATTGTATAACGACGATAAGGTTGGGCAGGTGATTTATTTGGTCAACTTTATGATCGCCTTATTGGAATATTGATAACACGGCCCGGGGTGGACTATAGGGATTTGTATGGTTACAGAACGAGCTTTTGCCGGCTTAATATCGCGCAATTGCCTTCATTATTGCATTTTGGGTAGAGGAGTTTAGTGAAATTATAGAACAGGTCGAGTAGCATTAAACAACAGTTGTGATGGGTAGATCAGTGTCGTGAGAGCCTGAATGAGTAGATGTCTGGGCAAGCGCCTGAACAAGAGTATGAGAGAGCGCCTTCGTGAGCAATTGAGCGGATGCCTGAGTGAGTGAGTGAGTGAGTGAGTGAGTGAGATCGGATGCCCGAGAGAGTATCTTGGTGAATGTTTGAGGGAGTGGTGGAGACAGAGCACATGGGTTAGTGTTTGGTGGAGTGTCTTTGAAAGCACCTCGGTGTGTGTTTGGGGAGTGAGAGAGCACAGGAAGAAGTGTTTGTGGGGGAGCCTTAAAAAAGCGCTGTGATGAATGTTTGACCCAGTAATTGAGAAAGCACGTGGGTGGGTGTTTGGGGGAGAGCCTGGAGAAGCACTGTGATGAATGTTTGGGTGAGAGCCTGAGGAAGCACCTTGGTGAGTGTTTGAGGGTGTGATTGAGAAAGCGCTTGTGTGTGTGTTTCAGCCAGTGACTGAGAAAGCACGTGGGTCTTTGAGCACGTAGTGAGTGCCTGGAGGAGCACCTTGGTGAGTGTTTGAGGGAGTGTGTTTGAGCAAGTACCAAAGAGAGCACCAGGGTGAGTAGTTGAGTGTGAGCCTGAGAGAGCAGGTGGTCCTTGGTCGTCACCTATCCAACAACTGCCCAAGCCCAAAGGTGTTGTCCACCCGACACGCCTTAGTCATCCAAAACAAGCAACAGACACAGTTGATTCATTCTAACCGGGACTCTGAACATCAGACAATTTCTGCGACTGAAACCTTAAGACTAGTGGAACAATTCCTCTTCAGTTATTAACTCAATAAACATGGAAACAGAGCTGTAGAATAAGAGATGTAACAAAAAAGTGAGAGAGTTTAACAACGCTTTCAACAGTATTATCATGGCGTATGAGTATCAAATTGAAGTAAGGCCCCACATGAAGAGGGTTGTGGCCAAAGATCATACACAGGGAGATGCATTTATTTAATCCCACGGCCAGCGGATCCTGACTGGAAAGGGCCGTAACTCTACCTAAACTACTTGGCCATCTAAAACAGCGTTACTTAATTTCGGTGAATTGCTTTTATAAGTGCTGAAATTAGTAGAGTCTGACACATTGAATGTAATCTTTGAAATAAGTCCCGAGTTAATACAAAATATATTCTTGAATGTTATCATGGTACAACACCCGCTGGGAGACCGGGCAGCCTATACCTATCGTAAGAGGCCGGATTGGGTGGTCCGGCTCGGTGTCATCATAGCCCGACGGTGTCGAATGTAACTCACCATATCAGTCACTGGTTTGTCTAATCGAGGCTCGATCTTTTACAGGCAGCCGCCATATATCAGCAACATTGCTGAGTGCGGCCTTTAACAACAAACTAACAAATGAGCAATGTACTTTAGTATTCAAATATTGTTTTTACACAAGTAATATACATTCACGCTTATATAATTGCGTCAATGTGTGTTGGAGATCTTGGTCGATCGCGATGCTCTCCCTTTGCCTGGCATTAGCCTCTTAAATATGTTATTTTTATGAAAGCAAAATTGATGTATTTATATAAAGAATGAGTGAGTACGGTTTTACGCCACGTTTAGCAATATTCCAGCAATATCACCAGAACCTGGCCTCACACATTGTACTCTTTGGAATCGAACCGGGTCTTCGGTGTGATGAGCGGACGTTTTAACCCCTTGGCAACCCCACCGTTTTTTATAAAGAATGGTAAAACATGCAAACCACTTTTTTTTGTACCAAAATAATTCAAGTACCTTATTTAGTATATGTTATGTAATATGAAATATTATGATACATAAATATTAACTGAATCTTGTACTCACTAGTTTGGTCTTAACAACAGCCATGCCAGTAGCAAGGAAAGGGTAAGAATCTCACCCAGTTCAGTATATCTCATATATTTGTTTTCCCACCTACTAAATCAGCCTTATCAAACACTGACAACCGCAGATCAATTCCCCACAAGTAATCCCTCAGGTGATCACTGACCAGTGTCCACAATGACCTCTGACCAACACCGCTCACACCTACCGCCTCTTTGATGCCATGGAGAAGAACGGCCGCCGCCGTCGGTCTAGACACGTGGTACAGATTAAACAAACGTAATACAAAAACGCAACCCAGGCGCGAGATAGTGGAGTGTTTATGGTTGTTCGAAAATCTTTTGCTGAGCCGATAACATAGTAAACCCACACGCTCTCATCTCCTGGTCTGAAACACTCGGCAACAACAGACGCCTTGGTTCCAGAGATCGGACTCTTACCAGTGATGCTCCTGGAAAGTATCTCCGGGATACCTGCAGTGACGGCCAACTAGGTGGCGGGGGTCTTTGATCTCACGATATGTTTGTTGGTTGGGATCAGGATGCTCGATAATTGCAGTGTGTGTTACATTGTATTGCTGTGGGTGGACCCGACTTGGTAGTACGTTCTTCATACGATGTCAAGAAGGAAGATAGTAGCCATGTTTGATATATATATATTGGTACATGGTCTAGGTGAAGTAATTCAGTTGGGTTAGTAATTTGTTTGTGGAAATATGAAAATGTGTAAAATATCCTTTTCCGTTCTTTTTAGATTATAAATAGGTACTTATCTTATTAATCGTCGGTGGTTGATGATCAACAACGCTTGTGATATTCAGACACGGTTATAATTACTACAGGATATTTAGACATTATTTACAAAAGATGACATATCGTATATAATAATCGTATTTCATCCCAGCGGCATTCCGAACACATGTGTCTGTATCCATTCAGCTGTGGGTTAACTTAAGATGTGAATGTTATTCCAGCTTTTCTGGGCCTTCCTCATCAAACCGATGCAGTGGCTGATTAGATATTTTTCAGATCTTCTTCTGAGATCTAGTGTGAAAACTTAGAAAGAATTACCATACTAATATAATTTTGGCGGATGGAGCGGGTGGGGTTCTGGTGTGGGTTGAGGGTAGCCCCCTTGATTCTAAGGAGTGGTTCGCCACACGATGACTATGGCAAAGGGTTAATATTTAAAGTATGGCTGGTGTTACCTGTCTTGATATTGAAGTTTATTTACTCATTCACTCATTCAGTTTTAGCAGGGACTTTGTGAGCTAGATTACCCGGTTTCTGTGAGTAGGTTTTTGGTATGTGTACTAGATACTCTTTAATCTATAATTCTGTAGTGGCCAGTTTCAAACAACTACTAACTAACTTACTAACAAACCAAACAATTAATGGGAGAGGAAAGGAGAAGGGATTCCGAAAAAAAAATAATTGATTTGTTATGGTCTAACACATTTTGGGGCTGAATAGGTCCAGATTATCCATCGCTTTTCGTTAGAAACGACCAATGAGCATCGAAGTATGACAATATTTGTGTGGTAGAATTGTTCATCATCATGATCCGTTGGCGTAAATAGTTGCTCATACTGTCGACCACTTGTCAAGATTCATTATTTACAAGCCGCAGCGACATCGCCCCAATAGATCTGACTTGCACGTAAGGCACCATTCATTCACTGTTGTGTCCCTGATCATGACCTAAGCGTTAAACCCAACTCATTCACTGACCCAGGATATCTGTTTTATAAGTAACAAACTGAGGTGTGCCTTGATTCTGTTCCCACAAAGAAAGCCCATTTAACTAGCCTCAGCTGTAGACGTTAAGATATGTTTATTTTTACTGTCCGTACATCTGTATGATGTAGTCACACATCTGTATGATGCCGTCACGTACCGTTGATGACGAAGGTTCCAATCTGTTAAGCAAAGGCTTCTCTCTGGTGCGCGACCAACCGTGACCAATGACAACCAGTCCCACTAACACACAAATCTCTCACCACTAATGTGACTGAGTCATCGATATCCTATTTTTTATGGCTTTCCACGCTTCTATTTTCTACGTACTTGATATTTTTCACATAAAAGGAAAACAAACATTAAAAAATTGCAGTCATTTTGGAAATTACTTTTTATGTGATGAAACCTGGTAGTTTGTAGTTTACGATTGTTCAAGCTTTCTGAACTTTGATCCACACCCGTTAAACGTAAGCAACATACGTGCTCCCAGCGTGTCGCCATACCCGTGTGATCCCGATGTCTGTTGACTGGCAAACACATTTCAAAAGACTCAGTGTTAATAACACAATGTCAACAGATTGACAAGATGTTTTGAGAGTTTTATTGCCGAGCAACTCTGAAAAGCCCCTCTATAACTAGCAGGCGGGTACCATTACCAACTGAAGCAACTAAGACCTAATTCGAACCACTCTCGCCGTTTGACACATCAGACCTTTACCGAGCAATCTTGAAACACCGCTTTACTAAACAGCCTTTCCCACTCGTTCCCAAATCTCTGATCTCGCCGCTAAAATAACGATAGGAGCCAGTGTAAATAAACAAGATGGCGGTAATAAAAGCTTCACAATGGCCACATTTATCTTATACCCGGTCCCGGGGCCTTAATATGATCTGAAAAACGCGATTTATGAATTTACAAATTGATAAGACTACGCGAAGGGGTGTAACTTATTCGTCACTTTTATCCTGATATCTTTTCTCCCCGGATGTAATTGTCTGGGTAGTCAAATAAGAGAATCACCGCTTGGGGCGCAAACAAAAAGACGTCCCTGTTTCATAAATAGCTTGCTATAATCTGTAATGGGGTTATAAATTAGTCCCGCGGAGGATATTGCTGGGGTAATAATTGCTCTTAAGACGGCTTTGATGAAATCCAACGGTAATCCATTTCAGAGAAACCGACATGATTTTGGGTGTAGATATACACGTGTTATATCAACACCGCAACTGATATATCTGTCCTCGACGGCAGATGGCGCTTGTTATTAAAAACAACCGGCAACTTTGTAACAATGTTAGTTTCAAAATATTTCACCACTCCGCTGTATATGTGAATTTACGAGTCGGGGAAGGTGGGTGGATCGCATGGGCGATAACCTGGACCCATATAGGAAATGATAGCCCGCGCTGTGTAAACAATGGCTGCCTTTGCTTGTAAATTCCACTGGGACGGTGTCAAAGAGATTTAGCCCGTTTCCAAGAGCTCGTTGAAAACTGTTTGGATAACAAGATCACACAAGAGCATTGGAAACGATGTGTGAATCATAAAAGGTTAGCGCTCCGCAGATGAGAACATGTGTTGGAAATTTGAACACATCCGCGATGAGAGTAAGTTCCGTCGCGATATCACTACGCCGGGCGATGCACATTGAGTCAGCCGCACCTTCAATAACACACTAATTGTGTATACAAACTTCACTGGCAAATGTGTGAATCCTGCACAGGCTGTGGTCTTTGGTGATCAGCGCCAAGCGAACAATCCTCCGCAGCTACATAGAGTTTTGAGAAAGAGCCAATGTGTTATCTGTTCTGAAAAGACAGAACAGGTTACATCTGTTCTGGGAAAGGGTCTCAAGCGAGGGTCTCCTCTCCGTGTACGAAACGCAGGGGGTAGTACGAGACCTATTTGGGGGTGGGGGAGGTTGTACACGGGATCTATTGTCGGCATATTGTACATATACCGTCCGTCTGGCAAGCCAAATCTCAGGCCCTAGAATATCTTATGACGACTTGCTGCGTCCGTTGCGAATCCTGTCGGGTTTGATGTGGAATAATAGCTAGCACACGGCGCTTTGATCAAAGTTACATTTTTTACATTTGTTGATTTTAGGGGTTCGAATATCAAAGAGGCTAAAGTACACATATCGTCACAGACTGCATTGTTTAGGCCTGTGTTTGAATTATGATGAATGAACGGCGTAACGTTCTACACATGCTAAATCGCTTTTTGGGGGAAAACGGAGTCCCCCATCTTCCCATACCTCTATAGCTGCATCCTGTGGCGAAAGTGTGAATAAATTCACATTTAAACTGTTTTTATTGAGAGTGGAGTTTGGACTGGGAACATATGGCTTTCGGTCAAGCTTTTCTGGCCTTTGGAAACGCACGTGCAAACGGTGAGGCTATTGAAATGAACATCAAGCAGCGCTGTAGCCATTGCCGTGCGTTTCTGTTTAGCGAGGGAACGCTGTCATGTTAGATATGCGTTTTATAAAAAGCTTTGATTGCCCCTTGAATGGTATTGTTTGTTTAGTTCTGGTATTTATCTCTACTTGAACAGAAAGATAGTACCCCGATATCTATTTCAGTACTCGTCATATGCGCGTCACCTCCGCTTACTGGCGTTTCAAGAGGATGCTACGATGTAAACAGTTCACGCTTAACAGATATTACTCGTGTCGTTTGATGATGGCGTAGACTACGTTGTTCAGATGAAGTGGTAATATCAAGAGTTACATGCGATAATTGTTCCCGGCAGAAAGTATGACCGTTTAATTAACTCCATGTTTGGACCATAGAAGGGGTACAAAAATAAGGCACAATTTCGTTGAATAGTTTCTGAGGACTGATTGACCGCTTGATAATTTTATATGGTTAATTAAAGTTCTGGACAATTTAACTCTGGTGGTTTGACGGGATATGCGTGACCAATTTTGTTGTTTCATTTGACAAAAAAATGCTCAGGAATCTCGATGAAGTATTGTTATATTCGAGTATTTGTTGTTAACTGGGTTTCAGGGAGTTTTGTCTCTTTTTTTCAATTCGGATAAGATATATATCCAACCGTGCCCTGTGAAACTATTGCCGTTGTCCTGGGAGTATTGGTGTAAGTTTGCATCCGTGCTGCTTGATTGATTTAAAGCAACATCAGAAATATATGGAACTAAATACTGTATTCTTTAACTTAATTTCTGACTATATTCTGCCATTGCAACCATACATGCTATCCGATATCGACATTATTTCTAAAAAAAGAAACAATTCTTTATAAATTCGGTTGCATGCAACACATCATCTCAATATAATCGAATTGATAATATGTTCTTTATATCTACATACCGTGGAGTCACGTGTTGATGGAGAAATGGTTTCAGCTTGTGTATGGCAGGAAGGTCCACCTGAAGACATATCAACGACCGGCTTGTTTCCCACAGTGTCCCGTGTGAGTGGTGAATATATAAACATACCACGTCAGCATTTTCAACATTCTGTAACGAATCATATTACAATGCGGTGTGTTATAATAAGGACAGAAACATCTCTCCGCTGGCTTTCATAGCATACCGTGCTCAGATGCTGGTTAAAGGCTAGCCTTGCCCTATGAACAGTTTCCCCTTTTGCTGGGAGTATTGGTGTAAGTTCGCACCCGCCCTGCACGTTCTGATTTTCAAAGCATCATCCGAAATGTATCGAACTAGAATTAAATATTCTTTATAATAATTTCTGACTTTATTCTACCGTTGCAACCATTCTTGGTCTCCAATAACGATGGCTTAAAAATAATTATAAAGGTAAATAATTTGAATATGTCAAACAATGTAAAAGCGAAGGACACTTGTGTTGGGCAATATGTCGTCTTTTCAAAGCCGAAAATAAAATTAACGGCGATTAAAACTGAAATCTTTTAAAATAAGTAAAATTACTTTCCAGCTAAGCGAAATTCCAACTCGCCAATTTCAACATATTATTAAATGCGTAACATTCAAAATGATTCCATACATACGTGTAAAGTGTAAGACAACTGACAGAGCTTCATTCGGCCATGTTGGATTGTGTGTCCTGATACGGTGAGATCAACCTGTGCCTACCGGCAGGTGGCGCTAGACCCATTGGTCACTGCTCGCATTATCGACCACTGGTTTGTTTGTAACAGAACTCATTACTTACTGCAGTTATACAGACAAGGTAATTATCGCGTAAACCACGCCTCACTCATCCTGTAGTGTTACGTGTGTAGAGTTCACGTTTACATTGTCTCGTGGAACATAGAAACATTTAACAATGATGTCGCGTATACCATTGCAGTATAACATGTATATTACATAAAGTATGCATCAAGTATACTGCTATACAAGTGTAGAATCAGCATCGTGGCTGTATCGTTCCTTTGACGTATGATGCATGTGATGTGATGCAAACGATATTATCTTTGGTGGGGGATGTCACGAACATATATACATATATATATATATATATATTAATATATTCTATTATAGGTAGAAGGTGCACGGTATAATTCCAATGGAGTCTATTGTCTCATTAACATTTCTCCATACATTCTGTTGCAGAGTAAGTCCCCACTTACCCCATGTTTATCTCAAGAGTCGATTAATGAAAATCTGGTGGTTACAGTGTGTAAACTGGTGGTTACAATTATACAGTGTGTGATCTGGAGGTTACACTTACACAATGTGTGATTTGGAGGTTACAACTATGCAACGTGTGATATGGAGGTTACAATTATACAATGTGTGATCTTGAGGTGACAATTATGCAATGTGTGATCTGCAGGTTACAATTTATGAACTTGTGGTTACAATGTGTAATCAGGGGGTTACAATTATACTATGTGTGATCTTGGGGTTACAGTTATGCAATGTGTGATCTGCAGGTTACAATTTATGAACTTGTGGTTACAATGTGTGATCAGGGGGTTAAAATAAAGCAATGTGTAATCTTGGGGTTACAGTTATGCAATGTGTGATCTGTAGGTTACAATTTATGAACTTGTGGTTATAATGTGTGATCTGCAGGTTACAATTATGCAAGGCGTGATCTGGAGGTTACAAGTATCCAAGGCGTGATCTGGAGGTTACAAGTAGACAAGGCGTGATCTGGAGGTTACAAGTATCCAAGGCGTGATCTGGAGGTTTCAAGTATACAAGGCGTGATCTGGAGGTTACAAGTATACAAGGTGTGATATGGAGGTTACAAGTATCCAAGGCGTGATCTGGAGGTTACAAGTATGCAAGGCGTGATCTGGAGGTTACAAGTATCCAAGGCGTGATCTGGAGGTTACAAGTATCCAAGGCGTGATCTGGAGGTTACACGTATCCAAGGCGTGATCTGGAGGTTACAAGTATCAAAGGCGTGATCTGGAGGTACCATGTGTGAGCCTCTGCTTGTGGAGTCTCATCGTAAAACAGCGTGGATATAAAATTTCCACACAAAAAATTAACAAGGCTAAAACGCTTTTCCCGATTTCCCTTGTTTTAAAATGCTGTATTTCAACAAATAGATTACAAAACACCAACCATCCCTATATTTCCATGATCGACTCGTCTACCACTTGATCAGAAGTTTCCATTAACGATTCCCGGGTTGAGGGTTTTAACAAATCCCTCGACACAAGCCCTATTTGCAAGGGCAATTAAATCTGTCTTGGGGTCGTTTAATTATCCTCGATTCAGTTACATCAAATATGGCGTGAAGACACAGGGAGGAACTTAGACACTCTGGCAATTATGGAGCAAATCTTATCAGGGTTTTATCAGTTATAGACGCAAATTACGTGTTATTTTATTAGCTGTAAAATGATCGGCTCAGCTACGCATAACATTACTCTCCGCCATTGAGTAGCCGCGAAAAGGGATTTGGAAAAGTCTAATTAGAATCCTGTTTCGCTTTTTTTCGCAAGAAGCATCCACATTTTGAATGTTCGGCGCGTGCTTGAAACGCCTTGGTTTAGATCATAATACAAAAACCTGGTAGAATTATACTTGTGCGTTATTACCCTCAGTGTATTCGCAGTGTTAGTTCACGAGCGATGTCAAATATAGCCTTCCACAAACGGGCATTCCAATTACTGTTCATTTCTACAAACGGTGATGAGGTTCAGGTGACTACCTCAGCAGCAGCAGCAGTAGTAGTAGTCGTAGTAGTAATAGTAGTAGTATGGTGGTAGTAGTATAGTAGTTTGGTGGTAGTAGTAGTAGTACTAGTAGTAGTATGGTGGTAGTAGTATAGTAGTTTGGTGGTAGTAGTAGTAGTACTAGTAGTAGCATGGTGGTAGTAGTATAGTAGTAGTAGTAGTAGTAGTCTTATAGTAGTAGTAGTAGTAGTGCTTGTAGTAGTATAGCAGAAGTAGTAGTACTAGTAGTAGTAGTAGTCGTATAGTAGTAGTAGTAGTAGTAGTAGTAGTAGTGCTTGTAGTATAGTAGTAGTAGTCGTCATATAGTTGGAGTATGGTGGTGGTAGCAGTAGTAGTTGTAGTATAGTTGTAGTAGTGTGGTGGTGGTGGTAGTAGTAGTAGTATAGTAGTATAGTAGTAGACGTAGTAGTAATATTACTGATAATAGCAAAACAACAGTATTAGCACTACTACTACTACTACTACTACTACTGCTGCTGCTGCTATTACTACTATTACTACTACCATCACTACGAACACTACTGCTATTACCAGCACTACCACTTTTACTACCACCACTACCACTATTAGTACCATCACTACCATCACCACCACCACTACCACTACTCCTATTACTACCACCGATACCACTACGACCACCACTACCACTACTAATTCAAGTGTTGGCAATAATTCAAGGGGATATCAAAACTCACTCTCTCAAACACCCATACCTAACCTCAAAGACATATTCATAGCTTTCAACACAAAAATAGGGACGTGCGTTTCATATTACCGGCTCTATTTTATTTTTCATTGAATCACCAGCACCCAACGTCAACTTATCTGATGTTACTAATTCCCCCTCAGATGTCCGACACACTGCTGTCAAATAAACACACCATTCTCTCGTGTACCTGAAGTTCTGTTCATTGATGCGCATGTTACAACACATAACACCTGATACCTCACCAGCATTTCTCACGAATACATGCAAATTACCCTGCTATAAAAACATGTACCTTAGCTACAACCGCTGAAGCAATTGGCCAAGGTGTTATAGGAATATACAACCTCTTGTTCGATTCCAACACTTGTATAAATTACCCACTACGACCAACTGTTTAGCATACGGGTATTAAACAATTTCATTGAGCAAATATGCGCGAATTTATTACCCCGGTGTGACAGCTAATAAGTTTCCATTTGCTTTACCCACGGTTAGGCGATAAATTCCAGATTTTCCCTTCGGAATGGCGGAAGGCATGCTGTTTTATGAATTTGTGACTAGCTTACACCCTTTGCTCGGACCGCCCCAGTGTTGTCGATAGTGAAATAGACATGCTTGTCTATAACCTTGCGAACATGGCTTGCATTAGGTGATCCGCTTTCAAAGGAAATCGACATATGCTGATTGCAATGTTGAAAGATGTTGGTGAAAACGATGAAGAGGTGTAAACATGTTATTCAATTTGGAGTGTCGGAGGTTTTGGTTACATAATTACGCAGACAAGTGCTGAAAGATGTTGGTGTATACTTGTAAGAAATTAATACATGAAAGAGAAAGGTTCCTGCAATACACAAGGTGTTTATTTGACAGTCTTGTAAACAATACATACTATCAGTTACACACGTATGGTTGAAATACACATGTTTTCACGGAGTGCCACATGGTCAGGCAAAGGCGTCTGTTGAAAAACAATATAACGCTGTTTTATGCTCACTGTTATTATAATGTATATTAAATATCAAGTCTTGTGTCATAACGCCCATGTGGACAAATCCATGTGCGAAAAAAGTGGAATAGCAGCACCATTTACAATTTCTGTAGTTTGTCAACATATATGATGTCAACGTTACTTATACAACGTATTTTATGCCTATTAAGAATTGGTGAATTATCACTGATGGTGCATACAGGTAGAAGATGTGGAAGCGAAGGGTGTAACGGATGATGCAAGTTCTGTACCCATCAGGCTGTCGAAGATGAATATCATTGTTTACCAGCTTGTATTTCAGTTCTATAAAAAAAAATACTCACCACGATACTATTCAGATAACTCGAATGTAATAAAATAAAAACATTTGTGGACTGTTAGACAAAAGTTTTATACGTATCAACTGTGCTAAATATGTGTCAGAAGATCTTGCTATAAGAAATATGTCGTTGTAATATTAGAACCTGTCACTGCATAGTGTTTTCAATGACAGTGACCTTTAGACATTGACTCTTCCTATTTCACCCTAACATATTCCTTCAAAATTGTTTAAATGAGGCGCCAAGTGTCAAATTACACGTATCCTAACGTCGTTACAACCCTCAAGCCGTCCTTCTTTCCAGTGTATTTTTACTGTATTTTGAAGACTGATATATTCTATGATGTCAATATATCATTCATAAGTAAACAACAAAAACATATAAGTCAGCAGCGAC
The DNA here is from genome assembly GCF_022045235.1 of Haliotis cracherodii. Classification (NCBI taxonomy): domain Eukaryota; kingdom Metazoa; phylum Mollusca; class Gastropoda; order Lepetellida; family Haliotidae; genus Haliotis; species Haliotis cracherodii. The sequence goes on from NW_027266297.1 coordinate 54,036,889, forward strand.
ATATATGATTCGTTTCATTAGCTTTAAGTGAACGTTTGAACGGAGCAGTAAATTGGCATACCCGTCGGCTCTCACCGTGCAAGGGATGTCACTGAATAATGTTTTCAATGATCTTTGTACGTGGGCCTGTGGCCTTTCTACTGAATAAACCAACAGAACTGAAAAACATGTCCATTGTACAACTGCACCCAAACGATAAAGGGAACTTTGCCAGACAGGACCCTCTTAGACAGGAAAACCCACTTTCCGACCATTGACATTCGGGAGCATCAACATATTCTACTAAAAGAAAGTTAAGGACAGATCAACTATAGTAAAATGAAAGAATCGGGTGGTCCGTAACTTGTTTTCATCAGTATGTATACATAAGGAGCTTCGAGTGTATTGATGAATAATTTTGACGAATTCGCTCCCAACGATACTGGCCGGATTATCGAGGTTGCATTGTAAACACTTACCTGTCTTAGTGATGCAAATACGTTTGTACACCGTATATAACAAACATCCACTGATGTGTCACTAATTTATTGTTATCTGAATGGTAGAGAAAAGGTCATTCTGGAAGATATATAACATATACCTGTTTTCGGTTTGCGTATATACTGAAACAATTCTAGCTTGGAAAGTCTGCATAGTGATACATTTTTGTATAGATGCATTACTCAGCACCAATGTTAGGTTAATCAGGCAGTTTGTTACCTGGGAGGTATACGGTCCGGAATAAAGGGATTTCGCTGTAGCTGAGCAAGTATGGTGTCAACATGTAGTGTTGCTTAAATATAGGGAGCGATTCAATTGCTTTAATATTGGGAGAGACTCAATGTCTTGGTTGAAGGATGCTCGTATGCCATCTGTTTATAAATTATCTCTTAATGCTATGAAGCAGTTTTTACTCATCTATTTTGACTCACTTCTCCAATTAGAAATATGTATGGCTTTTAACAATGAAAAAAACAAAAAACGTATTCGCATATTTGCATGAAAAAATAATCAAATATAAATATATTCCATAAGATATTATCTATATATTTCGTTCAATTAAGTATATAAATACATTTACCTGAGCAAGATATTTTTTGGTCTACATCAATGGGGATGCATATCACAAGCCATAAGATAGGTGTAGAAACAAACATGGACACATATTCTGAAAATCTAAAAATACAAATTGAAAGTTAAAGTTTTAGGCGTGTGCATGTAACTTGAATCACACGATAAAATGGGAACCGAAGCTGAAACTGACAAGCATATTACATACAGCGCAATGAAGTCCTCTGGGGAGTACAGACAGACGGAAACACCATAACCCTGTCACAGCGAGGTGAAAAGCAGACTTGATTTTCAATAAGCATCTAAATATCACTGCTAAACACCAGTTTCAAAAGCTCGTCGACATTTCCAAAAATGTTGCGGCTATTTTCCCTAAGTCTCAGTGTTGTAATTGAACCCTATAGTGAGAGTAGTTTTTCTGCTAAACCTAACAATTGCTAGGAAATTGCAAAATATTTTTCTTCCTATTTCACCCTAACATATTTCTGCAAAACTGTTTAAATGAGGAGCGAAGTGTCAAATTACACGTATCCTAACGTCGTTACAACCCTCAAGCCGTCCTTCTTTCCAGTGTATTTTTACTGTATTTTGAAGACTGATATATTCTATGATGTACAATTTATTATTCATAAGTAAACAAAAAAAATATATTAGTCAACAGCAACATATATGATTCGTTTCATTATCTTTAAGTGAACGTTTGAACGGAGCAGTAAATTGGCATACCCGTCGGCTCTCACCCTGCAGGAAATGTGGGATTTAAAAAAAACCTTATATGTATTTAACTATAAAATCATGTATTTCCACATAAACTGACAATTCAGTTAAATTGTATATTTTATTAATTTTCTGTCGAAAATCGTGTTTGTTTACATAATCACATTGAAATGCAGATGCAGGTATGAAGTATCTGATGACTTGTTTGGTAACTGTTTCTCAACCATTTCATTGGTTGCCTCTGTGTTTGGCATCATGTCACGTGACTCAGATTCTGCAATCCATTCAGGAGCATACAGTGGTCTTAGACCATCATTCAGGAGCATACAGTGGTCTTAGACCATCATTCAGCAGGTATCCGAGGTACAACGTCCTAGACATTCATAAAGATGTGATCAATGTCATATAGAGATATTTCGAAACGATACATGAAGGCTTTATGAGAATAAATGGGGCTGATTTATTTCCAAAATGTTTTGAGGATTTTATCAGAACTTGTTTTGATGAATTTAGTGTTAGAATTATACTGCAATAAATCAGTTAAATATAAAAACTAAAATTCGGTATAAGATCACACATTTACAACATTCAATATTCCACATGGCGATGATAGGGGCCATTCAATTGGACTGAGTATCTTCACATGTAATAGAAATGTGTTCATTAATATCAAGAGGGACTCGATGAGATTTATTTTATCATTTCAGCAGTGATACCTGGCAGGAAGAACAGCCAGTCGCCAACAGACAGATGACCAAGGTCAGTATCAACATTACCATCAACATAGATATTAATAATAACAATCATAATAACCTCTATGTAAACCCCAAGGTTTCAAATCGGTCCCGCTGAAAAATACTTTTTATTTTTTATCTTCATAGATTAGTTTATATTCCCCATTATTCGATTTAATGGATGGATTTGAATAATATAAGACACCTCAAAATGTATAAATAACTGTTCGTGGCTGCAGTCATCCATGATACCATTCCACAACGCGACAGTTGTGGTAACCGCCATGCTCGTGTACCTTAATACAGACTTAATACCAAAAGCGACAATGCCTTTTCCATATTCATAATAAATCTCTCTTACAGACTGGATTGTACGATTCCGTTTATATCATGAGCATGTGTTTATAAATCATGTGTTTAAGAAAAGTAATAACACTAATTCTTCTTTGGGAAACACGGCCTTGGTCCCAGGGTCCCGATAACTGAGGGCACTGTAATAAATGTGTTATTTTCCTTTAGAAGTGGTCCACGACATATGTAACTGCATCACCGTCACACATCGCTCCAGTGCCTCATCAAACAGACAGACAGACAGACAGACAGACAATAGTTTAATAGTGTCTCACTTCTGTACATACGTAAAACAGCTTTGTACAACTTGACATAGACAGAATGTACAGAACCATTCAATAGAATTATGAGACAAATTAACTCGAATAGGAGCCACGCCACATCTAAACTTGGCTAGTGCCGATCTATAGTTTCTGTCCATCTTATTTGAAACACAGCATTCTGTCCCATATACTTGCTTGTAACATCGGTACGTTTTCAGGCGCATTTGGCCCCTCTTCCTTTCTTCACATATCACTCCAACGGGTAACATACTCATTCATACATTCAAACATCTAAAAGCCCGCGACCCTGCAATACAACACTGTACAGCCCACAAGTCCTGCGCGTGGTTGTTACCGCCCCAGTGTCATTATCGTCATTCACCACACACGGCCGAATTTAATCCGGGCTAATTGTCCCATCGTCCCGCCCAGAAAAACTTTATCTAATCGTTGAAGCCTACTTAACACTGAGCGCGAAGATAGACTCCCGTTTTATGCAACACACAATTGTCAAATCCCTCAAATCCACGGGAGATAAGTCTTGATGAACAGATCAAAGAGTAATCATTGAATAGGAAGGAACTTGGAGAAAAAGGAGCTGATTAGTTCAACATCTGTATCATGAACAATGATTTCTCCCTTGCAAGCTCCCAACACCGTATGTGGTGTGAGAATTGACTGAAGCGGCGGTTCTTTTGATGTGCAGGGTTATAATTATTACTTACTGCTAACCAAAACAAACAATTCCGGGGCTGTTTCTAGGATGCTTAATGAAGTATGTGACTGGCGGAAATGTGCGAAAATAAACTTTGCCAACCTCGTGCACAGATTATCCGCCATCTTGAAAATATCTCCTGCTAACGATTGCGTTATTTTCGTCCGCCATACATTCAGAAGATATCTGTGTTTGAGTTCTGCTTCTTTTTTTTCGAAGAAAATATTTATGTCTAAGCAATAACTGTGTATAAATGTTTCGTTTGAAGTTGTTAAATTCTTCAAAGTTGAGAAAAAACAAGCTATCGTATTGCGTGATGGCGCAGATCGGCGGCTTTACATGTCAGTGAGATGAAAGCGCTCGTATCCTTCAACTGGGTTGAATAATGTAAGACATTTTTAAACATGCGTCTTAACTGATCCTTTTGAATAACATTAGGAATTTCTGCCAATTAGAATGAAACCAATAATATTCGGAGATCAGTGAATAAGCCTGGAAATGAAGCTCCCTGTGTCCAAGTCCCTATGCACGCATCACACAGACTCATTTGTTGAAATAAACAAACATCCATCAACAAATATTTCTGATTTTGTTTTGCAGATAAATATTTGAATTAACGTGAGGATGTTATACGCTCCATATGAAACAGATTATGTTGTTATCGAATATAAAAAACACGCGTTTTTGAGAGATCCATCAAAATGTGACACTCATTCCAATACGATCACTTTAGTGGCTTCAGCCAAATATTAGCCCTATTTTATGTCGCCAGCCATTTGCTTTTAAGTACAAACGCGTGTGTTTCATAAAAACAAATAAATGAAATACTTTTTTATATGTCTTTTCTAATTCAAATATTTCAATTTAAATAACAGAGACTGGAATAAGAAGATTGCATTCCTATCGACGTGGTCGTTTTGGCGCTTATAAGAGCAAAACATGAAAATTAGCTTACTAAGATTTGAAAGAGAAATGCCACACGGCGTTAAAAAATCATCTGTCAGAGTATTTTGTTGTACACATTTTAAAGCAAAAAACATTCTGCATTTCAATGGCTGCTAAAACTAGTCCCGTACCGCGAAACTGGCATTATGTGAAGTAAATATGGTATGGAACGCGGATATACAAGGGAGATCAAACCGAACTAGAAGCCTTATATAATGCGCGGGAGAAAGCAAATTTCCACATCAGTGTTTTGCAATTTCCCCTCCCGCCTTGAGAAATTATCTTTCGATGAATATCCATTATGCCGGAAAACAACAAAAAGCAAGAGACGTCTTTTTAAAAAGCGAGAATCCCTAAAAACTCGTTCTATCACATCAATGCAGCTTAATGTGGCGAAACAGAGAAAGAGGAAGGCAAGGGACCCTCTTTAGAGTTCAAGGGGGGATCCTGGACCGTTTTAAGGATTCACTAGAATAACGTTTCGCTTTTTCGACTCACGTTAAAGCTGTGACAAGGACAACCATTAGCGATTTTTAGGGGTATCCTTTCCCTCTGGTAGTTCGACTGATCGGAAAACGCTGAAATTGAAACTGGCAAGACGATGGAACGGGGTTCTAATTGACGCTTCGGGTTGGTTTGGGGCCTTTGCAGGCTTCCTTTTAATACAAATACGGAAATGGCACACGAGGCGCTCTCGGAAAGAGTGGTGTTGTTTGATACAGCAAAACCTTGCACTAATCAGCGTTTTCCCCCGTAGTAATGTACACACAGATTCCCACTGGAAAGGCTTCGTGGAATAACTTGACGAGCAGTCCTCTGGCAGTGTTCGCGTCCGCAACCATCAGATCCTCTCATGCGGAAAACCCGGAGACGCAGCTAGTGATGATGCTGACGCTTGAATCATTAAGGATGAAGTTGCTGAGTCAGTCATCAGAGATAAGAGTGTTGTCTTTAGCTGACATTTTATAGTTGCAGTTGTTGACACGGGGTGTGTCAGTGCTGGCTGGAACATTCTTACTATCAGCTGTGACAGTTGTAACTGGAATAGTCTAAGGTCTAAGGTTACAACTGTCATACATAGTTAGATCTACGGTTACAATTGCCATAGTTAGATCTAATATTAAAGTTGCCAAAGTTAGATCTATTTTTACAATTGCCATAGTTAGATCTAGTATTACAATTGCCATAGTTAGATCTAATATTACACTTTTCACAATTAGACATAATATTTCAACTGCCATGGTTAGGTCTCAGGTTACAACAAGCATAAATAGAGCAACGTTACAACTGCCATGGGCATAATATTACAATTGTCGTAGATAGATCTAATGTTACAGTTTTCATAGTTTATCACTGTTCCTATCGGGTCTAATATTACAATTGTCACAATTAGGTCTAATGTTACAACTGCTATAGTAAGGTCTAATATTAAAATTGTTATAGTTAGGTCTAATATTACAATTGGTGTGGTTAGATCTCTAATGTTACGACTGTCATAGTTTGTCACTTTACCAGTAATGTTACGATTCTAGTAGTAGGATCTACTGTTACCGCTATAATAGTACTATTCAGTGATACTAGCTAGGTCTAATATTACCATTGTAATCATAGGACCTAATGTTACCACTGTAATAGTTCGGTCGAATATTACCATTGTAATAATAGGACCTAATGTTACCACTGTAATAGTTCGGTCGAATATTACCATTGTAATAATAGGACCTAATGTTACCACTGTAATAGTTCGGTCTAATATTACCATTGTAATAATAGGACCTAATGTTACCACTGTAATAGTTCGGTCTAATATTACCATTGTAAGATAATGATTTAGTGTTACCACTATAATAGTAGTATTTAATGTTGCTACTGTAATGGTTTCGTCTAATGTTAACATTTTAATAATAAAATCTACCGTTACTATTATACTAGTACCATTGTAAAAATACGAGTAACCAGTTTTACCATGATAATAGGAGTACATGTATCATATATAATTACTGTAATCGTTAGGTCTACTGTTAACATTTTAATAATATGATCTACTGTTACCACTATTATAGTAGTATCTAATGTTACCACCGTACTAGTCAGTTTTCATGTTACTGTTGTACTGGTCCAGTGTTACCACTGTCATAGTATCTACGGTTACCCCTATGATAGTAGGATCTACGGTTACCCTTAATAGTAGGATCTAATGTTACCGATGTACCAGAGGGGAGTAATGCTACCACTATAATAGTATAGGATCTAAGGCTATAACTGTACTATTTAGAGATACCGTTACAATTGTACTAGTAGGGTCTAGTGCTACCACAATAATAGTATAGGATCTAAGGCTATAACTGTACTATTTAGAGATACCGTTACAATTGTACTAGTAGGGTCTAATGCTACCACAATAATAGTATAGGATCTAATGCTATAACTGTACTATTTAGAGATAACGTTACAATTGTACCAGTAGGGTCTAATGCTACCACAATAATAGTATAGGATCTAATGCTATAACTGTACTATTTAGAGATACCGTTACAATTGTACTAGTAGGGTCTAGTGCTACCACAATAATAGTATAGGATCTAAGGCTATAACTGTACTATTTAGAGATAACGTTACAATTGTACCAGTAGGGTCTAATGCTACCACAATAATAGTATAGGACCTAAGGCTATAACTGTACTATTTAGGGATAACGTTACAATTGTAATAGTAGGGTCCAATTCTACAACTGTACTTGCCAGAACGATCCTGCGCTTGTAATATGAAGATTCAGCTGAACTGTAGTTATTCCAGACTGATGTGAACACTATACAGAGAATGGAATGTCGCAAGGCCTGCCTTGAACTGTACCTGTAAGGGTGTATGTGCAGCTGTAATCGTGAGGTATGTCTTGAGCTGTATTTGTAAGGGTATATGTGCAGCTGTAATCGTAAGGCCTGTCTTGATCTGTGTATCTAAGAGTTGTGTGCAGCTGTAATCATAAGGCTTGTCTTGAACTGTATCTGTAAGGGCGTGTGTGCAGCTGTGACCGTAAGGCTTGTCTTGGACTGTATCTGTAAGGGCGTGTGTGCATCTGTGATCGTAAGACTTGTCTTGAAATGTAATTATGAACGTATGGGTACATATGTAATCGTAATGGCCGAAATCATAATGATGACGGCTTTTTCTTCAATGACAATCCATTAAGGCGAATGTGTGTGTGTGCGTGTGTGTGTGTGTGTGGGGGGGCATATCATGAAATACCGTCACCTTTTCATTGCAAAGGTCACAGATCGATTGTGGGGTTTGAGGTCTCATTTCGTTCAATCAACAACGTCAATTAAGGATTGTATTGATTAAAAACTCCGACCCCTTCGTATAACATATACCGTCTTTGATTTAACAGGCGATGAAACTCCATGCTAATTAATACCATGCTTTGTACATATTGAATGCTGCGTAAAGTGCTTTCATTGCTAACATTCCGGTGTAAATGTTGACCAAACTGGATTTCCAATTTATTAATTTGTGACGCTAAAATCAATTCAGAAAATACTGAGTGTCATCCTTGGTTTCAACGTTGACTTATATCTAGTCCCTGAAATGAAATATTTTACCGAAAAAATACAGTTGTTTAATTATCTTAATATGATAAAATAATAAGGAATCCATTCTCTTCATTTTGCAGAAACTGCAGTAATCTTGACTTGTCAACTATTATAGACTTGCGTGGGCTGTATTGGATATATTTTTTCGGGGACAGATTAGTTTTGACGCCAAAATTGAAATAGGACTGTACGTTACATATAGCCATCAGTGTACTTTCTGATTGTTAGAGAATACTATGATTCCTTACCAAAGTTAAACCTGCCTTATCTGAATCCGTCTCCTATTTAGGATGGAGTTTGACATGCTCATGATATTGTCGGAATCGTTCAATGGATTCTGCTTGGAGAAGAGATTTCTTAGGATTATGGAAAGGGTTTGTCGCTTTTATTCCAAACTGGGACAAGCCATGGATCGATATTGTGTCAAAGCCCATGTATTTGAAATAATACATATTGACTAACGTGGATATATTTCAAAATAGTTTTGCTAATCTATCGGTAAGACGGGAAATGTGATCCTACGCTGCTCATGACTCGTAATCACGTATTACTAAAAGCTGTCGGGGTGGTGGTGTGGTGTAGGAGGTGGGCGAGTGGGTGAGAGTGGGGCTGTGGGAGTGTGTGTGTGTGTGTGTGTGGGGGGGGGGGGGGGGGGGGGGGGGCGGTGTATTGCTGAAACTTTTGGTATGTCTATTAAAAATATTTGTTGTAAAATATAGCGAAACATATTTCTTACATATACATTTTTCATATTTCATATATGTATTTTCAGTATTTCAAGTTACATAATATTCCATAATTTATTTATCATCCGTTCAATTTCTGAGCTTAGGTTTCCATCTGATGTAAACACGTTTCTGTGATCCCGTGAGAAAAGTAAATAAAAAACAAGTAACAGATATTTATTTGAAAATAAATCATTCTTTTGAAAGTCTTGGAGATTTTACGTACATTTCGCAGACACATGTCAATATCTCCTCAAGTGAAATCAACATGCATATGTAGCATGAAGCACGCACCTGCAGGCTCTAGCCGACTCTCAAGAGGTGCGGAAATATCTGAAATGTATAGCTCGTACATTTCAGCAAATTCATTTCAAACAGGTGCGCGAAGCTTGTACATTGCATAATGATATCTGCACGTGCAAAAGACAAAACACGTTGATATATATACATCACTAGGATGAGTGAAAATATGTGATTTGCAGCAAGTGCTTAGTGTCTGTTATTAGAAATGTGTTTGTTACTTATAGGATGTTAAAGCACATATGATGTTGATGACTTTCAGATATAATGGGCGAACACCAGAAGAAAAAAAACCCGGCATACTTGTGTCATATGAATACGTTGTGAAAAATGTTCCTTTCGTCGCTTCTTGTAACGTGTAGCTCACATGCCGTTCACTAAAATGGTTATTTGAGGAATAAATTCAACCAATAAATAGTTGGGCATATGTATGTAACCGGGTTGACACAATTTACGGCTATGAGTCTGTCTGGGCGTGTATATCAAAATTGGTGACGTACTTTTGTTTTTAAAAGAAATGTATTTGATGACAGACTGTTTAGCGTGGACGAATACTCTATGAAAAATGATATATGACGAATTCGTGAAACACTCGTCTATCCGGCACAAAAAAACACACCAAAATATATCCCCTTTCCTTATGTATTAGCCTTTCCTGAAATGTGTTATTCGGTAACCGTGTTGTTTGTGGTTGTTTTTCACAATGTATCGTTTCTCGAGTTATTCTCAACCAGCGTTCTGCCTCAATGAACTTTACAATTTATATCTTCCAAACAATACTGTTGTGTAGTCACACTCCCATGTCCCCTCTCACTCGGATGAAAACAGTGAGTGAATATTGTTTTTAGCCGCTTTTAGCAATATTCCTGCAATATCATGGCGGGGAACACACCAAAAATGGGCTTCACACATTGGGAATCGAGTCCGGGTCATCGACGTGACTTAGCGAACTCTTTAACCATTAGGCTACCCGTCCGCCCCCAGATTAAAATAAAGTTTGAACGTGGATCCGATATCTTGCCGATAAACATTCGCATCACTAGACCATGTCTTATCACACAACTGAAGATGGAGTTCGAGCAAGGACCACTTGCCTTGCAGGGAACACTTGGATCACGCTTTGCCTTGTCACACAGCTATAATTGGTCTCGAACCTAGATCCATTGCCTGGCGGGCAAACACTCCAACCACTCAGCTATATATACATCCTCACATTATAACAGTTGATTACTCGGTGTTTACTCAAGGTAAATTCTAACACTTAAACTAGATTTATAGTAAATATGAAACTATATAATTCAAAGTGATATAATCAAATCTAAAGGAGAAGATCGGGTGTACAAGTGTAATATCTCATAAGAGATTTTGTACAACATAATATTGTCCTTAAACAATTGTTTTATACGATTAATTTTGATTAAAATGAAAGCCATTAAACATACAGATAATAAATGAGCAATGCGTATTCCTTTCAAATAAGAAATAGTTTATATTATACACAGAGTGAATGAATAATTTACCTCAGTCAACAATATCACGCTTTGTCATAACGGAAAATAATCAGAAAGAAAACTCGCTACCCAAATTAGAATGAATAAATTGCGCTGTGTGTTTCATGTCAGTTTCAACGGTGATTGAAATGTATCAGTGTCAGTTGCTTATTGTAAGGTGTCTTCTTATCAGTATAACGTACATGCGCTCCTAAAGTTGGTGGTTTATTGCAGCATTCCTGTTATACGATCTCAGCACACCGTGAAAGTGACACCTAGCCCAGTGGATCGAAAACAAATAAAAATACCGGTCCGCAATAATGGTTCATAAATTTAATACTTGTCCTATGACCGTTCAGATAAAGGGCCCTTGATCTTAAGAAGTGTTTGGGGGTATATTGTGGATTGAAAAAAGTCTAAATTTACTTAAGTTTTCTTTGTGAGTAACAGTTTAAGCGTCTGTCTGTTTCAAGTGTTTGTGAACAACGTCATGGAGATCTTGGTAAAAAAAATCTGAAAACGTTAAATGTAGTTGTAATTTTAGTCATTGATTTGAATCACATATTGAAGTGTTTTGGGCTCGTATTTGTTGTTTGTTTACAATTTGTATATGGGTCTATGTCAGCACGCACTTTACTTCATAGTAGTCGCTTTGTCGTTTTTTTATCATTGAAGTTATATAGTTTAATATTCATTAATAACTAAGGTTTTTTTTAATGTTTCAAAACAAACACATCCCACATTTCAACGAGGGATGAGTGTAGCAGTGCATCTGTCAGTTATATACCGTTTGTCATAATGGAAATATAACATAGGAATATTGAATAAAATCTACCTTTCATAATCGACATTTCCTTCAATAATATTTTACTTTGCAAAAAGTGTATATACCAGTAACATAATAGTGGAAATTACCAGAAAAGATTAATTTTCTACCATTTCTCACGACCACTGTAATAGTTTTATTCGAAAGGAAGGTAACTGGGTCGCCTAAAATAGAAATGTGTCAGAAATGTGTTTTATTAAATTTCATTTGGAAAAAAAATTGTTTTACGTAAAAAGGTCAAACAGGTTCTCGACTTTCATAGCTCACCAAGCCAAAGTCCAAATAAGATTTATCAAATCAATAATAACTTATATATTCACAATAAATTCACCATATTTTTCACTAAGACACATGCTGATTTGATATACAGTGGCCAGATTTTCCCGATATGATAAGTTTTGTTTATTCAAGCACGTATACTTAGTTCAATATTGCTGAGCCAGGCTACATCTATCCTCAGCATGATATATGATGCGATTATAAAACATTTTCATAGCAAATAATATCCGATTTCGTTCCAAAAGATCAATCAGAGAGCATTCTTAACACTCTGACAACGATTTCTAATCAAATAGAGCAGCGTAGGGGTAGGGGAGTTTATTTCTGCTGGAGTACCTGATTTATGCTCAGTCAGAACACGGAAAATGCTGTAAATTATCATAAAACTTCACTCGCAAAATATTTGTCTAACTTGCACGAGATATTGTCATTTATGGTCGATAGTATCCCAAAGTTTGAGGAGTGGGGCGATTTCCCTCTGCTACTTGAAGAGTCATATAACTGCCAAAGCCCCACTCATCCCCTGAAATCTCAATCACCGAACACGTTGAACCCAGGAACGAACCAGTGCTGTCTCAGATAGCATTGAGAAGGCATCCGCTTATCAAAGTATTTTGTAATGATTTCATGTTTACAGTCTCACAGGAAAACACTCACTTAAAATGCAATAAGCGTTTTATTGCCGCGTTTTATAAATATGGGTCTCGTTGTGTTATTTTCTGTGAACTAATTAAGCCCGGCGTGAGTGTTAGACAATACAGATGTTGGGTGTGAAAGGAGGGCAATAAACCTGTGCAAATGACTGGCGACAACCTTGTCGATTGCACTTACGCTTCCAAGATACCACTGATTTGGTCGTCGATTGGGCATGTAGATTGCACAGCTTGTGAAATGTACATGCGTGTGTCAATTTCATTTCAAAGCCTTCAATGAGTAGGCCTAATTCTTGTCGATAGCACTATTGTTATTGTGCCCCTACTTGTACCTTGCTTGTATATTGCAGTTGCGGTGAAATTGACAAGCGAACGAATGCATTTGATGGTAGGTCGAAGTGGGTGCAGGAAGCTGTCGTAGGACTATTGAAGTTTTCAATAACACTTAAGATACAATGTGATCAGAGCTACACAATGTATTTGCAGTAAGGACTTCTAAGCATGAACAAATCATAAGGTTTTGTGACTCAGCGTTTCAACTGTAATGATATATAAACTATAAGACCACTATTTATTTGATCTTTTTAGATCTAAAAAAACAAGTGCACCGTCTGTTTCAATCAAGTCTCATGTATGCCTTCAACCGACAAGGAACGAACTTTTCAACCGATCAAGGGCTGTGTTTCACTCGCCAACTTATGAAATCAAACTTTAAAAAAAATATACTTGAACAATATAATGTAATCAACAGACAATTCAAACACATTTCTGATTTAACATGATAATATTTCACTCTTTCAAAAATCAAATTGTAATAAAAAACGATTGTCAATAAAAACTCTTTATTGTGCCTAATTATTTTTTATGGTTAATTTGAAGAGAAATGCCAATGTTATAATAAATATTTTACATAGCAAGATGAATAGACATTAAAAATGGCCTGGACAAGTACTGAAGTTACGGCTGTGATAACACTTACTATTAGTACTATTGAATGACAGACATAAACATCCTGTTCTGTGAAACTTTCATCCTTGTGTACATTTCATTATAGTAAATGTTGATTTCAGATGTATATTTCCCTTCCAGTAGGTAGCATCACCACATGTGAGTGATCTGTTTCAGTCTTGCATGTCGATTACTCTTGGGGGTTGATCTGCCCCGAGGCTCGCACGAGTACCTTATTACGTCACTTAATTAGTCAGTATCCTGCCCATAATGTTATTGACAACGTACCAGCTGATTGGTTCGTATCATTGGTTTAAATAAACTGTCAACTCATTAAAGCAGACAGATCTGATAGTTCATACATGTTGCACCAGCAGTTTATGAACACTAGTTAAATTTGGAAGAAAATTTATGGATGTCAACTTCTTTATTATGGGGAAGACAACGCCTCAGAGTATATACTTACTCCTTCATTCACCCGATGAAGGACTAAGTATATACTCCGAAATATACTTAGTAGAGAAGTTGACATCCATATGTGTATCACTTCTAAATGCCAAACAAAGACTTAATAGTTAAAAGTTTTTTAACATTGCATATCTTATGTTATTTGAATGTCATATAGTTTTGTTTAATGTATTGCTAACTATGCACACAGTGCAACATTGTATATTTATATATTCAACTGAACATTTAAGTATGCATTTGTGTTAGTACATGTGTGGATAAAGAAATAACCTGTGTGTGTTCAAGTCTATGAATAAATAGGTGACAATACATATTAGACTTGAATATCACGTGTGGTGAATGTTATATAGTTAATGAATGTATTGATATCATTGCATGCAATAACACAACTTGGCCATAATTATAATACGTTTATATTAAATTTAAGATGGAGTATTCGTTAGTGTTAGTTTGGATAGACTTAACACCGAGGTTAGACGCTCTATATGTTTGGCTGTCGTGTATAATACAGACTTGTATTTTTGAAATGAACATGTGTCAATTTCACTTGAACCTGAAATAAACAGACTTCTATTTCTCTAAGTGTGTGTTTATCAAGAGCCTACTAGTTTGTATATTACTTCGCGTTGTGTGAAGGTATTAGAAGTGATATAGGTATTTTAAGTGTTGTTAAGTCCTCATTAGCAAGTGCAGTAGGCACGGATTTGCTCTTCAGGAAGTAAGACCATCAGGTTATCAGCAGCCTGCCAATGTATAAATATTTCACACTGCCTCTTATTGTATCAACCCTTCAGTCGTGATTTAGTAATTTTATCGAAACATTATATTACCTAAAAATACCTAATCTCAAATTCAAGATGTCGATTGACATATAATCAGTATATGAAATATTCATTTGAAAAAAAGTTGTATGTTACTCTAACAACTACAATTATGAATAATTTTGAGATAAAATATGATAAATAAAAACATTAAGTTTTTGGGTTTATTTGTAAACGTATACATGATGTCTCCAAAGTTTGGCCAACTACAAGATCCACGGTATTTAGAATGCTGGGGTTACACATTATGATATACATAGCACTTCTACATGTTTCTTACACCTTCCGGAGAAATCAACAACTTCGTTGTACATTTCATGTCGTCCATCAGTGATGGTGCAATGTACAAGCCCACTCCCTACACGGCCCCGAGTCCGGTGTGAAATGTACATGTATCACAGTGTGTGATATTTCGCTATGTACATCAGACCTCCTAGCCTAGCAGCACAAGTAGACGTATCGCATGACATTTGTGCTTGAAACTGATTACTTTTCCATGTGTTGTACAGCTTCTGTAGCCGTCAGAGACTGAAATGTACAAGCGCCTCACGCCGACACACAATACTTGGGCAAGGCGGTCGTTATCTCATTACAAATTATTTTAAAGACCCGTAATTGCTTTGCGATAGCAGCTGTCATACTTGGAGATTTGTATCAATCTCGTCCCAGTAATGGAGTACTTTCTCAATGAAATGTGTATTTCCAACTTGTGAAATGAACATGTAAAGAGACATGAATGTTTAGAGAAGCTTGCTCTCTTACATGTATTCCGAGATTTGTATCACAACCGTGAGCGAAATAGATCACTTTCTCAATGAAATGTGTATTTCAGATAGTTGAAATGTACACGTTGAGGACCGGGAATAGGTGCGAGATGTTTACTATCGTGCATGGATTTGGAGATAAGTATCATTCCATCTCGGGAAATAGATACCTTTCTCAATGAAAGAGTATTCGAATCCTTGAAATGTACACGTTGAGTGTTCAGCATTGTTGGAGATGTTTCTTTATCATTCATATAATATGAATCAAGCCCCTTTGTGAAATAGATCACTTTCTCAATGAAATGTGTATTTCAAAGGCTGAAATATACACGTTCACCGCGATAATTGTTTTGAAGATTGTCGGTGTCTTGAACGCTATGGGAGATTGGGATCAGATTTATTCCTCTGTGACATTCTTCTCGATGAAATACACTTCTGGTTCTCAAATTTGAACATGTAAATGTTGAAACATATTTTCATCTAATATGTCATCTACGAATTGCTTGTGGAGTTGATTGTATGCTTTCAATATGAACCCGTTGTTGAAACTACCATATCTGCGACATTCTTGCCTCTCTTAAATGTCATTTTTTTCATATATGCAGATACATATTATACCCGTACAAGCGTCTATTTACAATACTTTGTTTACAACTAATTACGCATATTAATTCAATCCAAACACTCGGCAGAAAATAATTATTCTCACAGCAAAACATGAACATGATGGATATAATAGTATGTTATATTTTGTTATAGGTAGTATTTACTTGCTTCATAAAGGTACTGGCATCAATACCAAAATGTCGCATTAGAAGAATAAGTAAGTTGAAATCAATCAGCTTTGTCTTCTTGACTTAATAAACTAAAGGCTGAATATTCTAACCACAGTTACATTAAAACACATTTTTTTCAGAAGCGAATCGTACGAAAAATAACAGCTTCAATAAGTTGTATATCAAGTATGGTATATGTTTTTTTATAATTCCCACGTGCAGAAGCCGCCTGTCACTGAGAGGGTATGACACTGCAGTGGAACAGGCAACGCTTGTATGTCATCATCTGTTATCATAGCCAAGGCAGCTGTCGAAGACTAACGGGCGTAAAATGATGGGTTTGGGTGTAATCGCATTATAGATGAATTTTATTCGATCTACTTTATCAAATAAATATATACTAAATAATACAGTTAAATGAAAACCGTTTCATGATAACTTAACATGAAACTACACGTGTTGTTTATGATAAGAATTTACAAAAATCATTCTGAAACGCAATTTCTACATTTTTCAAATTACAGATCATTGTGAAACCGCAACTTTTGACCTATGATATATTGCACGATGGGAGACTTGGTACTAGCATTGTAATGTACATTTGTATTCACTTATGCTTAAACAACACTCGACTGCGGACATGTATTTCTATTCTCTTTAGATAATGCTGATTTTCTGTCCGTATGTTACACTTGCATGTTGTGTTTCGATGAAAGCGCCCACTACAAACATGCCAATACGTTACTTGTCACTGAACGTACAGCTCAGAACATCAAAACCAGTAACGATTTTCTTAACCACTACCCAACATCACTACCATACACTCAATACGTTGGTCAATAACATTAAGATTAAACATTAAAATTAAGATAAAATGATAAATGAGTAATCACAATGTTCAAATCATTATCATTACAATAAATATGTTGAGATTCATATTCCTATTTACACTGGTAATAATTTATATATTGAAAATTTTAATCATGTTATCGACACGAACTGAATACGTATGACTTTAATTTGTGACTTAAAACGATATTGATAAATACATTCAAATTTGAAAGGAATGCTCAGTATGTATATGATGATAAAATCAAACATTCAAGATGTGACGTGGGTAATAGTAACATTCTAATAAACGGTTTTATCTAAATGATGTCCTTAGCTGTTTGCCTATGGTAAACTTTTCATAAGGTAATAGTCAAGTTGTCAAAGGGGAACCAGTTCACACACAAGCTTTGGGAAAACGTATGATTTATCGCTCTAGCGGATGCGAAAACACGTTTGGGGCTTTTAATGGTGGTACCCTTAACTACGCTTTCCACAAACATTTTGCTCTCGACCGTAATCAAACACAGAAACGAATGAAAAGACACATTGACTAATTCTACACTATGTGGCCGTTATGTGTTGTTCAAATTGGCTTTAGATAATTCCCCGTGAATAAAACTGGTAGGTGAATGGCTCAAAAGAAGAAACTATCTTCGCCTCAACTGGTTTTCAATTTGCTACTTGAAATAATATTGAAGGAAGACATTTTCTCAGCGCGTATCCACTCTATAAACATTGACTAGTTTTACAGCGACTTAAACAGATGTAGGTGACTGCTTATGCCGCGGGCTAGATAATAAAACAGAAAAGAAATATAAACTTGCTTTATAAGTTAGTTCAGTGGGTGTTACGATTCGCCCCGCACTTTAAAACCCTTTGAAAAGTGTCAGAATGGATAAGCTATCCTAACATTGTGAGAATGTATTCGTTTGTATTCCATCATTTCAGATTCTAAACAAGCCTAAATGTTTACATATGATTAGCAAATACATGTTAATTAGGGGGGAGTTAATTATTGTTAACATGAACAATAGCCTTGTTTCGATTGATTACTGGAAAGAATAATTGTTCAGTTTTGTTTTGGTTTTAGTACAAAAAATAATTGTCACCACGTGTCCATGGCTGTAAGATTAATTCAGTTAATTTATTAAAAAGCATTGCAAATATGACAATTTTGTTTGAAAAGGTCTACGAATGTTTGAAGGCAATTGAAATTCAAGGACATTGTGTCGTACAATGACTTAAAATATAGATTAAGAAATTATTTTAATTTCGTAACGATGTATGTTTATTCAAAGATTTACATAACATTACACATTGTATTTCAATTTATAGGGAGAGTAAATAAACGAAAGAATGACATTACAGGGTGCTTTCTATTCAAAATTGATTTATTTTCGAAGGCTATGTGAGTGAGTCATCGTTTTGGGCCTTTATGAGAAAATATGTCGATCAATTTGTGTCATTTTTGTCAAACAAAATCATAATTACCTATAAATAATTAATCTTCTGGTAATATCGCAACAATGCCATGTTTCTCCCTGCTAACAGTGTCTATGTGTGCGTATGTTATGTACTTACATGGAAGAAACGCCTTAATCAAGTTTGATATAGAAGAATTTCAACGCATTTCATAATTATCAAAATACTGTGATATTGCAATGGACGACATAATTGCCGTAGTTATATCTAATATTAATTTGTACCAATAACAATATCTGTTTTTACAATCACTACAATAATCAATTATGAGAAACAAAGCGGCGGAGTTTCTCCCATTTAAAGAACTAAGGAAAACAATATAGCATATTAAGTGTTTGAAAAATCACTATGTGATGTCTCCACTCCAAGCCAACGATTTCCGTGGCCATTTAACACACCAAATCACCCAGTATAATCACCATGTAATTCCTTTCTAAATCTGTTCATCATGACGTTGGGAAATGTGGACATATACGTCTAAATTTTAAGAAAGAGGATCAACTGAAATTAGTGCTTTTTTTCTAAATCGAAATATATATTTTCGTTGGCGCCAGACATAGCCTAATTTGTTCAAATAGTCTAACCTTTTAGACGGTGTTTATCAAAGAATCAAATATATCAGACCATTTACATCGAACTAACATACACTTTTGTTCAGTCCAATAGGTAAACAATTATTTTATCGTGTTTATTAGCTAATCCGTATTAGAGATTATCATTAGCTGTGTGGGGACCACGGTAGTCGCTCTAACTGACCTCATTAAACAATCATTGTGTAGCCTCCTCAGATACACCGCGATCTGTAAGACCTCTTTCATTAATCCGTCTTGGTAATCCAAATCCCAGATCAGGAGATTGAAACATTGGGTTCCTAACGCGCATGTTCTAGAGACTACATGTAATCAAAAATCATTGTTGGATAAAGGTCCAAATTGGATTAATTAAATTAGAATTGCTTTGAGTTGTTCCGAATGTGTGTTTGTTAGGTATTTTGTGTTGACTAATATAAACGGTTCTATGTGGTTTGTTTTTCCTCGTGTTGGGCTAAACCAAAGATTTAATATTATAAACATATACCACTCTATAATAATTCAATTACTATAATAATCTTGAGAACAAACGTTTATTTCTATTAACCATCTAGACATTATAATCCCGTCTGAATGTTTTACATTTCTTACAAACTATGTGTATAACCTCCTCGTCGATTTCCACTAAAATTAACTTTTAAACTGAAAATGTTTTATAAAAGAACAGTTACTGTTGCTTCAAATTAATTCAGAACGTGAACCGGTATGGAAATTTACCTGTAAGTTCAACATTAGATGTTCGTCCCAATAAGTACATTGTTCTTAAAGTGGTGCAATGGTAACGATTTGGTTTCTGTAACAATATAGTATTTCCTGACTCAAGACGAGACATCCTAAAACAAGCCAATTATCCCGCTTCGTCAAAAATAAGATATAATTTCCAACATATGTTTTACCATTTGGGACAGTGTGTTAAACCAGTCGTCGCCCTACGCCCTTAGCCGAGCTGCGTTTAATATCCCGTATCACTTTAAACACATGTGTGACAAGAAACACCGTGTATATTGCCTCTCTTAAATGGCAGGCAATGGCCTGGCAGCATGTACGTTTCAAATGTACACTTGTAATTTTCACTCAATTTCATATCTGGAAAAGCCACTTTCACTTTGGAAATTTATGTTTTCAAAAACAAGGTTTGTTTTTCTCGTGTGAAAAATTAAGATAAACATGTAAATTGCATTCAAGCGTTAGATTGCAGTCAATCAAAAACTGTAACATGTTGAAAGTGGTGCTTCTCAAATAGAAACATCTAGTTTGTAAACTGTTTGAAGAAAAAAAATAAGATGTGAATTTCAGTTCATATATTTCGTTTTATTGTACTGGCAATTTGTACATGTCACAGCACTTGTAATCAATTTTAAATTATCTATACAATTTACACGAATAAACATTTTGATTGTAATTCAGCTATGAAAGCACATTTTCCCTCGACTATTTCGCTGGTGTACAACATGTTCTGAGGTTAATTTCTATCATTCATACACACATACATTTATGCAGATGGAAGTGGAAATTCAACGAATATTTGAATTTAAATACTATTTAAAACAAAAACCTCCGAACGACAAACATGAGAAAGTGTCCATAAATGTTTTGACAAACGTTAGACAAATATTAAAATGTCAATTTCTAAGCGTATAACTTCCGACTAGATTGTAACTAACATATATTGCAATGCATTCACCGCGTGACATGAACACGCGGAATTGACAAGTGATCGCCACCGAAAGAGACATGTCTACAGCACGTTATCGACGTTTGATATAGATGAGGGTAGAAATAAACAAGTTACTTACAAACACCGTGACAGTCACAGAACAAACTCACTGATTTCAGTCACATATATTGTCTTTGGCATTTTGGTTCTCATGTCAATTGCAAAAACGGCCTTGTACATATCTGAACAGGATTTGCACATATGCTTCCAGAAAGGAATGTAGAAAATGTTCACCACTTCATCCCTTGCCAATTAGTCCCATCTTAGCTTGATCCACCGCTAATCTTTAGCACTCTGCGGTCACTCTCCGGACTTTGGGGGTCCAGGAGTCAGGTCGGACCCTGCTTGGCCACTGAATCTCACGAGATCAAAGTTTTCAAATTTACTGAACACCTGAGCGTTCTCTTTGAAGTTTACCGCGGCCAGGTAGGTATGGCACATGCTTGCACATATTGACGATACTTTTCTAAGTCAAGTGGTGTCATCGCTGACATTGCCCCGGCCAGCGGAGAAAATGCACTACCCCCGGGTCGAGGAACGTCCATGATACCCCCGGTCCTGAAGGATGCAAAGGAGTGTGGCAGTGCGAGCGATGGTAGCCCCGTTGATAGACTTGGTCTCAACGATTGCATTGATGAAGGTGCTAAAGATGATGAAATAATAGGTTTACTACTTGAACTATTGGGTGAAGAAGATGAAGATGAAGAACTTGTCCCTATTATACTGTCTATAGAGAACCCAGGTTTAGAGGAACTTGAACTTGCTGGCTTTTCCGGCTTTTCCAATGATTCCAACTTTTTTAACTGACTCGATGTCCCTGAAGTCGGCAGTCCGAGCGCATTTGGGTTCAACCCGGCCGACAAATAGGCTGAATGCTGTAGATGGGATCGTGCGTAATCCCCCGGGAGAAAGGAGAAATGATGCGACAGGGGGGACATGTATGGGTACGGGAGGCCGGTGGGGGACGCTCCGAAGGCCGCTGGGTGGGCGTGGGCAGTGAGGAGGCCGTGGTGGTGGAAGTACGGGTCCGCCCCAGACATGAAGGCTGTGGGCTGCTGCATCATGTCGGGTGTGTGTCGCTTGTACCGCTTTCGTCGTCGGAGGAAGCTGCCGTTGTCAAACATGTCCTCACTGGCGGGGTCCAAGGTCCAGTAGTTCCCCTTTCCGGGATTTCCCGGTTCACGGGGAATTTTCACAAAACAGTCATTGAGGGAGAGATTATGTCTGATGCTGTTCTGCCAGGCGGGGAATTTCTCCCTGTAATAAGGGAATCTGTTCATGATGAATTCACATATTCCCGACAGTGTGAGGCGTTTTCTCGGGGACTGCAGGATCGACATGGTAATCAAAGCGATATATGAATAAGGAGGTTTTACCATGTTGGATTTGCTTCTTGATTTATCATCCAACTTTTTACATGAGTCTTCATCATTGCTGGCAAAGCTGCTGTCATCAGCTTTGGTTTCCTTGCTTTCGTTGAGATCCCCGTCCATGTCGCTACCGTGGAGAGACAGGGGGGACGAGATGGGGGAGGGAGGGGGTGAGTCTACCTCTAAGTGTTCATCATCACTACAGTCCTCCTCATCGCCTCGCGTAGTCTGCATCAACACGGAATTCCCTCCATTTAAACAAATATTGTCTCTGAAGCTTGTGGGGTGGCTCTCGGAGCCCGTGGGTGAGGATGTCATGTGTGTCTTCCTTAGATCCAGGTACTGCTCGTCAGGGATAGCTGCCGTGGGGTGAGGCCCGGGTCTTTCCATGTCGTAACGCATCTCAGACACCAAAGCAGAAATGGTGAAAATTTTCAGTCAGTGAACACTTCAATAAAAATTGTCCAAGTTGGGAAATCACCAAACACGCCTTGTCGCACGAGGGATAATAATCACTGACTGACTTGCGCTCGTAGACGTTGAGCCTCAACACTCATGGCGTCGAATGACAGGAGGTTTTTCTGCGCGTGTACTAAGATGCCACTATACTGAAGGCGGCCACCCAAAGCGATTTCTATTCGTCGACTGTTGTCGTACACTGAGCAGAGACTCCGCCTGCCTGTCAATAAACCCATAGCGCGGGTCACGTGACCAACCGGCAGCGGCCCTCGTCACTGCATTAACATATCAATTCGCTGGTTGAGCGTCGTAATACCGCCCCCACCGATTAGCCGGTTTGTTCAGTCAATATCCCCTCACAAACGCCGCTAAATTTTGAGCCCTTCCACGCGGCTTTGAAACAAAATGGTGCGAAGAAACGTTGGTACTCCCCAATTTTTTCCCCTCTTTATTAAACAGGTCTGGTTGTGGCAATTAATTTTTCGCTCTCTGATTCGTCTTACTGGAGCTGGTATTTTCCGCTGTGTCCCGCACTGGCTTTTGCTAACAGAAATGTTTATTTTTCAGGCAGCTTTTTCATCTTTCTTTGTTACCCCAATTATGATGGCCGAGTGATCGCACCGATGAAGTTTAGTCTCATTGAAAAACAAACACTTACATCCTATCCGCAAATAGTTAGGAGTGAAAATACCTCAATCTGGCTAGCACATGGCTGGACCCGTGTCCCTCCCGACACTGGGTGGGGGCTCCGGGAGGGACATAACCCCAAATGCACGGAATAACGCTTCAAGATTAGCCTGTGAGTTATTCATTTATTTTATTTCAAACAGGTTATCTAGAAAAGGCAATATATTAGCATTCGTGTCGTTTTCATCCAAGATCGTCTTTTCCCCCACAGCGAGTGTTATCAATGCATGTATATTTCATTCTACGATCATCGCTGTCACTCTTGATAACATCTCGTTTCATGCACGTGTATAACATGACGGGCCATCAGAAAACACTGACAGTTTTTTTTTATCACATCATGTCTCCGAAATATGGAAACCAGATGCCCCTGGAATATTGACTGGTACACACTACTATATTAAAACCCTTTCGTCGGGGCGTATGAAGGTAAGCCAGGATAAATGAACATCATCTATTTGAAATGGACATGGGTTGTTAATTTCTATTAAGATAAAGTCTGGAGTATTCTGAAATATATTTACAATTTACCCTTTAGAATAAAAAAAGCATCGCAAATGTTCATTCATCACAAATGATTTGAATTTGAATTCGTTGTTTACAACTCAGAAACTCGTTTTACTATGTACATTGCCTACGGCTGCGCTAACGAGTTGGATTAAAACTGTAGTGGTAATTGCAATTACTAATATTCTGATGATTAAAATATACTTAATCACCAGCTAAAAGCAATTAATGGCAAAAATCACTCTCTTCTTTGTTTTTTGATATAAAATGGTTTTAGACGTAAAACTTGACACATTTTCAGCACAGAAGAGGAAAAAAAGGTAAAGAAAATTAATAAATTTATCAAATAACAGATTCATTAAATATTTGATAAATCGGCTAATGACAAACAAAAGAAAGTACTACATAGTAATGGTTCTTATGATTCAACGTGACTCATGAGCGAAATTACCCAATTAAAATTTCTTTTATTGACAAGAAATTCTTTCATTGCGATCCACGGGCCTCAACCGAGGGTGGAAATAAACACGATGCTTAAGTGCTGCCTTTGTCTTATTTGTCGAGAAACGCACGCAAATCGGCTTCACGTGAGAGCAGTTTTGTTGTAACTGGTCGTAAGAAAACATCCCAGCTCCAGATTTCGATTCATGGAAGAATGTTATAATCACAGTTATCGTTCATAATTCATATTTCAGTTCAAATATATTTCTTTTCAGAATCTGAGTTCAATCCATTGATATGACAAACCAGTTCTATTTAGGTCTATATGATTATGGCATAGTTCGTTGAATTATTCCAAAAATGTATATTTAACGATTTATGAATAATAATTGATATAGTTGAAGCGATATCATTAATAACATGATGACTTCCATCTATCTTTAACGAATTAAATATTAATGTAATCTGTAATTGTAATCAGTATTAATCCTGAAATCGACACGGTCTCCCGTGAGTGATGGTGTCGATTTCACAACAACAGCCGAGCGGTGAAATCTGGCAACAGTGTATGCGAATGGGAGATTATTGCAGTAAACTTACATCATGAAATTACCCTAAAATATTTACACCCGAGTCACATCATAATCTGTCAGCTTTTATCATCATCTCTCAGTTGTCCATCAGCGGATTATTGCAACCCTTTGTTTGTAAGCCATCCTGGCCTGAACAGAGTGGAGTGATGAACACACACATTGACAATTATATTATCGAATATATCATAAATTACTCAAAATCAGTCCTCTCAAATCTTATCAAACCACAGTCTATATTTACTATGCTTCAGCGGTCAAACATCATAATCACCCCAGCACCATAGATACAAATGTTGTAAATTAAACATAGGCCCAGTGGACTAGGGTAGTTAGCTACATTTAATTACATTATTTAAGGGGTAACGGATGTTTGTAAACACAGCCGTCATAAAAAGTTTAGGGGGATTGAGCAAAGTACAAAGGTGTTGGATTATTGTAAACATGAGTGTACGAGCTACCGACTGGGGCGTATTTATTTCCTTGCATAAGACAGTATGTTTTCCCTAACTCCTTTTAATCCACAACCGGAATTCCTCGCGGGGGGTGTTTTAATTCCGCGAAAACAAAAACATCTAGTAACCGGACATAAACAACATGTAATAATCTGTTCCCATTGTATGTAACTATATCACTTCACGCCCGCTCTTTGATATCACCTCGGCACAATTATCTCCACCCTGTGCCCCCCTCCAGCGTTAAATTCGCACCCTCTGCGCGAAAGCAATGAAACGACATCATGAGCCCCGATTCATGTCGTGAATATTGTTTTGATTTAATTGTCTCATCAGTAATAATAGCTATTAACAACCCTGTACGAGATCTCTGGCGACCGTGGTGTAGATTTCACACCCGCTGCAATGAACAACGCTTATCGCTACTAATACCTACCTCGCCTTTGTCGCTCGCGTTTTGATCTATCGCCGTGCGTCGCTGGGGGTCTAGCTTGATACATGATTTGCTGCATTAAACAGGATAATATTTACTGTTGTAAAGCCTCCACCAAATATGTTGTATTTCGCAACTCTTTAAAGTCTTTCAGGAATTATGAGACATCTATTTTTAAAATCAATAGTCAGTTTTGAACTTGAGAATTAATCCAGGTAAGATTAATAAATTAATGTAACAATGTTGACTTAATAGTCTTTGAAGTACTAATGAACGTGTAAATTATTATCAATATAGATTGTAGGACTATTTTGAATAACATTTTGATATTTGCGTGTGCAGGTTATGACTCATAAATTATAAACATGACATGAATTAGGATACACATATTATCAATATCAATTCACATATATATTATGCACACACACACGCATATATATATATATATATATATATATATATATATATATATATATATATATATATATATATATATATATATATATTATTAAATTCATATAATAAGACATTTCTCTATTTTCTACTTATATTGTCAAGTTTATGAAATGAAATTTCATAATCAGAGTCTATGTTTAATCTTCATTCATTGAAAGAAGATTAATCTATGTGTAATTTTCTAAGGCAACCCGTTTATATATTTTGATTATGTGAGCAGCAATTGTATAACATTGTTCCTGATTGTAACAACATTCTGAATATGGGCTAATGCATAATAAAGAAATCTACACATGCAGCAATAATCAGCGCTGGAGTTTGCAAACAACAGAGCAACAAAAACCTTAAATCCAAGCGATTTGCAGATTGCTTCTTAAAATGGATTTAGTGGGGTTAAATACTGAGCTTTTTTCCAAACCATTTTATACCGAAAATCCAAGTCAAGTTAGGTGTTGGATCGGTTGGGTGCTTTATTTCTATATGTATATCAGCCAGGCGTGACGTATTAGTAAATGAAGTATACAGCGTTATGCACATGCATCGTAATGCAGACCGACTTGGCACACTGTAATGGTAACAATGGTAACTTGATATAGAAGATTACAAGTAATTCTGTATTAAAAGATTGACGATTAATCCATTTATTTGTAATTAGCATATATTAATCCAATGTAGATTGCTTAGTGTCACCGTTTCTAAATTTAAGTCATTTGTGGGTTTGATTCTATCTATTGTTAAATATATTATTTGGTTTATGACAATGATAAAATGGTGCTTAAACTCTTGACATTTGTAAATTGGATTTGGAATTAGATTACCGAGTACCCGAGATAATGCTTATGTCAGGGTAACTACTTAGAACAGCTGTCAACTTTTTCATGTCTATTTCAGTATCAATTTCATATTCAAACAAAACTATCAAGTTTAATTTCATTTCGTCACATGCTGTAAACGTGACAAGTATCGAAAGTGTTTAAAAACAATCCCGATGGATTATAATCTTCAATTGACCGTATCTTCCTATCCGGTTTTAACAGGCCTGTTAAGATGGCAGGGGGAATTGGCAACTGTGAAATGCATTACATTGTCAATTGCATGATGACATAACAAAACCCGTGCGGCGAGTGAAATCGACAACAACAACTGCAGTGGTGTCAGCTCCACGTTAATCTCTCTGCCAGCCACTGGCACACCGCACGTCAATCAAACCACCTCTAATCTATTTCACAAACTCGCATGTTTTAAGGACCAACTTTTAAACAAAACACACAAATTAGGATCGTTGCCTTTTGTATAGTTTAACAGGTTGACCAATTTATAGTGTGTTTATTTCTTTTTGAAATTTGATTAATTGCAATTTGAACTTGTTATTTCGCATACCTCTTTTGTCGATACAATCAGTTTCCTTTGTGCGTTTTATCACACACGGAAATTTGTTGTTGATTAGTAACAAATTATTTCGTTAATATAAACAATGTAAATCAGATCCTTGTTTACAGTAAACAAATTATTACCTAATAATAATTTAATCTTTAGCTCTCTCATAATGTTTAAAAAAATATATCCCTTAGATTGAACATGTTTTACATAGAAGAAAAACATGTTTTAGATATGAAGTGTTGATACGACACTAAATGACGTCATATGACGTCTCGGGCATCGTAAACTTCGATATGTAAACATAACTGCTTGTTTATCAGATCTTACACAAGATAATGAGAAAATGTCAAAGTCTCATCTCCTAGACAGTCGCAAGATCTACACGCTGCTCGGTCATAAGATATACAGTGGTCGGAGCGCGTTTGTTAAGAAAGACATATTGACATTTAAGATTTTCAATGGTACTTCTGATTCAACAACAAACAGTTATGTATTTCAACGTCCCTGATATGAGTGCACAGCGCTTGGTGGAGATACTCAAACAGCTTTCAACAAGTAAAGATATGCCTCTGAATGGTCCCAATAGCTTTGCTCAGTCCGTGGTACATCTGTCAAAAGGATGAAGTCCTGTGTTATTCTACGTTGTCATATACGCCACAATCCTAAGCGTCACGTATTTCTAGTGGTAAGTCATCGTATTTTTAATTATTCATATATCCAAAGAGTTATAATAAGTCTTTTGGGCTTTTGTTACTAAATCGTCCTTCATAAACCCCACCAGCCCACCCTGATCCTCACCCCCTCTCGTCCCCACCCTGATCCCCACTCGCAATAAACCACCTCTCCATCTGACTACCTACACACAATTTTTAAAAGAAACAAGTTATCTTAATACATTTTTTTGCTTTAACCTCCCAAAGTATGCTAATGATTTAACACCACCCGATGAAACAGCTGATGATGCAAAGGACATGGGACGTATGATTGACACGTGTGCCTAAGTGTAAATCTATTTCATTTACCATGTTAAGCTTTTCAGCGTGTATTGCAACTCGCGTATATCCGGAGCATCTATAGATACTATCTAAATAGGTCTTTGTAAGAAAAACGTGTTCGCCACATTTTTACCACGTAGTTCCGACAAAGATGGTATCAAGCTTTGCCTTGGGATAATCCATCGTAAATGCTTCTTAGTCAAATATAACAAATTGTGATCACGTGCTTTCAAAGCAGACTAAATGTTTCGGCTCGCAGGAAACCCTCAGATCCGGAGACGGATTCATTTCAATGATAATTGACCATAAAAAGACATTAGCATTATCACATAACTGACAAGGGTGATAACGACAAGCCTTCACAACAGAGGGAAAGGAGCGTGGTAACCGAAACCGCTTGATTGACAGCTTATGACAACCACGAGGGGAATGCCATTTGATATGGACTACACACGTGGTAATTACTCAAATAATGAAAATGACCACTCTCTAGGGGGAGATAACTCTTTAGTGTTATGATGGAAGTCCGAGAATGTCTTGAAAGTGACTTGTATTTGAAGGCCTCGTTTTCCGATTTGTTTTATTAATCAATGACTATTGTTCCACATCAAAGGGTGGCGCATCTGTCTTAATTACTTCATTGAAAGTTTTTAAATAAGCCGTAAATATGTGAAGGGGATCTGAATTAATCCCTCAATAATAACCACACACATTTCACCATGTTTCGAGAACTGACGGGTATAGCACCTAAGTGTGACATTTGCAAATTTCATTTAAATCAGTGAAGACATATTCTCATTACCTCTTCAAAATGGCAACGGAAACTTTCTCTAACGTATAACGTGTACATTTACGCATCAGTTTGAAATTGACAATCACGGCGTGAGTGTACATTTCAGCTGATGACGTCAGAAATACCGTTTAACATAACGGTAACCGGTTTAAATATTGTCACTCCCATGTGAAAACATACAGCAATTTATCTTCAGTCGGTAATAGTCATTTCGCTACCACCACCTCAACTGAAAAAAGATGCATAACAAAAAGTATAAATAAAATATAGTGTTTAAATCTGGAAGGCGTTTTAAAATAACTCTTCATATGCAATGACAAAAGTTCTGGTTGCAAGTTCTTTCTTACCGATTACGCTTTACTTATAAGCTATCAGCACAACTTGATAAAATTATTTTGCATTAAAGGAAAATTTGTGATTTATAAATGAAGTTTTATATTTTACGTTGATCATGATCCCACCTAGTTAGTATAGTTATGATATGCTATGTACAGGATACTGTCGGGAAGACAACAAATTGACAGTACGTACTTATAGGTATGCATTTAATAAAATTAGTTAAGCTGATCTAGCATCTCACATATTCAAATACTGTTCAAAGCGGCGATGAGCCCACCCGACTCACCATAAAGGTCACAAGAGGTGGTTTTTTTTCTGTTCCTATAATCTGATATCTATGCTTAAACAGGACAAAATATATTTTCAGTTTGCAAAGAACCACTGGTCTGAACTTTCATTGGTAGGTTACACACCTTACAATATAGATCATGGGCACCTCATGTACATTGCCGGGCAAAAAAAGTATACACTTGGAAATTGGATTTAATTAAACACTACAAACGTTATCAGAACGTCAGTAGACTGACCCCTGTTGTGAGATTCTCACCGTTATGATGCCTTCATATAGCATATGAATACCCGTATCGACCATCGAATATCTATTTCTTGCAGGTTTCATTCTAAGCCACCATCAAACATTGGTGTATACTTTCTTTTGCGCAGCAGTATAGTAGATCAATCCAAATATTCATAATACAATATTTTGATATGTTAACTTTACTGCAATCAATTTCATTCTATTTGCTTTGTGAAAGCAATGATTCCCACAGTCATAAACAGTTTACCACGCAGATTATACCTACACATGTTTAGTCCAGTGACAGTATCTAGTTATACCTAACACCTTTGGTAAGTTATTTATTAAGCATCCACACCGGGATGATTTGTATAATTTTAAACATATGAAGCAACACGATTGAATTCTGAACTAAAGGGAAATATTTGAACGAAATCATTACAAAAGAAAAACGACACTAAATTTTCACTTTCATCACTTGAATTTTCAAACACAATCCATGATTTATATAGGTAAGACTCCGTATCGGTAGAAAGGATTAGGGAATGTTGTGTAATTAATATTAATAAGAATAGTATATAACGCTGACCTATCAGTCTGTGAAAATTACAGAAAAAGACAAATTCAAACAGTTTCGTCCTTGATATTTGCAATGTATCATTTGATGTTTCTATGTGTTTTAGTAAAACACGTGACTTTGTTTCCTTCTTCAAAACTTTTATATTTCTTTATCGCGTGGATTCATATAAATCGTTACGCTCGATCTTCCTAATCTGTAAACTTTTCTGTCTCACAAATCACTCAGTTCTCCGGAGACGAAGTATAATCGAAGTTTATGTTAACAAGTACGTTGAAAACAAATAGAACAGTCACACAACTAAACTTGAAGATTCTCTCTTGAGAATCTGTGCATATGTTTTTCGTGCGCACAGAAGCTCTGCTTGATTAATATTGCATGTGTAAACTCAAAAGCTCGGAATTAATTGCCCGAAAGTGCAAAATGAAATCATGTCGCATGTTTTGCACGAAACGAACCGAAGTCATTCATTTATGAAAGCAAGACCGAATATAGGCAAAACAGAGGCAACGAATCGTTAGAATCAAGATATATGTTTACTCCACTGATCAAATAGTTCTTTAAATCAGTTTTGACCAAACATTGTCGGCTAAAGAGTCGCTTTATAGTTTAACAAGTTATAGGCTCTGTTTATCAATGAAACCAACATACCCTCTTATCTTGTAAATATAGGAACTTTGAAAGCCGTATTTCATTTTTATGTCACGCATTAAAATATCTCATTAAACAGTAAAGTATAGAAACATTTCAACGAAGTAAATAAAGTCCATTTTAATGAATTCATCATTAGCTAAAATTAATCTACCCAACCACACTTCAAATAAGCTTATATAAATAAGTGCATGATATAATATTCAGCTTGAAGACAATTACAATAGATTTCTTAAACTTGCTTTATAATAAATCCGCAATTAAATTCAGGATTTTTTTGGTTGAAAAAATTAATCATTCGTTATTTTCTCCTCATAAACACGAAACGTATAGAATGGAAATTTGCGGAGCTAAATGCATTCAAGACAAGAAATGAATAATGAAATAACGAGATTTGATTTCATTATTTCTGGAAAATATTATTTCTCTCAATATTGTCTGACTTCGGTCAGAGAGGACGATGTTTCAATTAAGAAAAAACAAAATATATTCATTGTGCAGCAAATCCGAAATGTTACATGAACTGAATATGTGTGTCATAACAAACATATTTAGCTAAAACACATTTAAAATACTATCCATCTTTCTTAAATCACAATCACAAGAATTTGGGTACTAATATATTAAGATTTTAATCTGAATCACGCTGCATGGCATTATGCGTTCGTGTTTCCCCGCACAAGTCATTTATCACTTTAAGGAATAAAAAAACGATGTTTTCAGTTCAGAGAACTTGACTTTGAGCAAAAATCTGAAATTGCTAAATATATCATTCATTGTTGAACAAGAGTACAAACATGTATCCTGATTTTGTATTCAGAAACCTGATTTATGTGATCGTCACTGTTAAATTATGCATGAGAAGCAATGCATGGTAATGCATCGCCTCTTGTTGAGCGTTATTCCTATTCTCCCTTCGCACCATGAGAATTAATAATGTAACAACTGTTACCACATTCTGAACTCACAAAGCTTTACCCGTGATTGATTTCGGGAATATGGTGGAAAATATTGGGTACATTATCACATAAGCACATGTGGAAAATATTGGGTACATTATCACATAAGCACATGTGGAAAATATTGGGTACATTATCACATAAGCACATGTGGAAATATTGGGTACATTATCACAAAAGCACTTGCCTGATAAATAAAACTGACTTGGTGAAGATTATTTCAAGTTTTTTATATTTAGGGACATAAACCGCGGGTCAAAAGAAAGTATACACTCATGTTTCTTATTGGCTAAAATTGAAACAAACAAAAAATGGTTATTCGATGGTGATGTATTTTATACGGGTATGATAGTTGCGTTTTGGATGTTAAGTTTGCAGCGTTTCGGCGACTGTTTTGAGCCTCGTAACTTTTGATAACGTTTGAAGTAAATACTTTCTTTATATATTAATTTTATGAACATTTGATTACAATAAAAAGTTGACATACAGATCGAATACAGTTTAGGTAGTATGCAAAGTACTTACAGATAATTTTGACTACTAAGTATTATACTGTGACAATATGTTGTGTCCATCCTCGATCATCAAGTGTGTTATGCCTCTAATCAGTTACAATACACATTTATCGTATTAGAATTAAAATATAATATACTGAGTAGTCAAGGAATCATGTACACAGGTATCGAGGATGCGTGTTGGAATTTTGGAATTATTTGATAATCGTGTTCGTGAAAATTTACGCGAAGACACCTAGTGTGTTCGACCTGGTAGCTTTTAACTGTCATTAACTCTGAAGCATTTCTGTTAAAACTACATTGTACCATTTTATAAGCGGCCCCACTTTACATAATGTTGAAGGCCTGTGGGGTAGTCTGATGGTTAAAGCCTGGTGGCTCGTCAAGCCGAATCCCCGGGTTTGATTCCCACATGGGTACAAAGTGTGAAGCCCATTTTCCGGTGTCACCCACCGTGATATTGCTGGGATACTGCTAAAAGCGGCGTAAAACCATACTCACTCACTCAACCACTCACTCACTTATTAGAAGTTGAAGAGAGGCATAGTAGAAATAATGAACGCCAGCTTCAAGTGATGCCTCAATCCGCACGTATATACAGTAGGGAAAAGCCTGCAACGTAAACCAATACTATGTAGGTACTGACTCTTATAAAACATATAAAACGTCAACGCCAGAGAGTAACCAGTCTCGGTTATCCACCGAAACCGATTCCATTGGGCATGAAAGGCAAAATAGCGGTAAAAATAATTGAATGGATCCCTGAAAAACAGTGGGGAAGGGAAAGCAGACACCCCACACTTATTGTTCAAATAAATTGCGATGTGATTCTGATTTTAATACTTGACTTTAAACGACCTTTGGAATTCCCGAGCTAATGATTCTCCGTTGACAGAACTCAGTTTTCAAGATTGTCTGAACATGTTAATGCTGCCAGCACTGGAATGAATTCGAAAACATACGCATCAGTTGTCTGCAGATCAAAGTCTAGGTCAGTGTTGTCATTTTCATCCTTCGGTGACTTCAACAAAGGTTTAGGAAATACACATTGACACATTAAATCGGGACTCAATATGTCTCGGCAGATAACGCTTTATATCATATGCCCATTTGTCCTTCTGATAAATTACATGCAATCTGAGAGTCAACTGGTTAACAAAACTTTGCACATCAAAATTAATAATAATAATAACAACGATGATGATATTAACACTAACACCGGACAGACGCATGCCCAAAGCGCGTATAATAATTATGTGACTATTTGCATGCATATTATATTCTCAACTCCCTGGGGAGTATGTACGAAAGTGATCATCACGGTTTGGCAATACAAGCGGATGATAAGACAAATCAATATCAATAATATTCTTTCAAGTGCATCCAAAATGCTTAAATATCGGTTAAGTAGATCAAACTTGGCTAGAATATATCTAGTTTTTATCAGACCGACTTTAGAATATGCCTCAGTTGTCTGGGACAGTTGCTCTTCCTATAATGCTAATAAATTAGAACTACTACAACTTGAGGCAGCTAGAATAGTGACAGGATTAACTCAATTTTCCTCCCGTCGCAGCCTGTACCGCGAAACTGGATGGCAGCCTTTAGCGTATAGATGAAACGTCAACAAACTTGTAACTATGTATAAAATAATAATTAGCAATGTCCTTCATATGTAACTGATCTTATACCACCATCTCTGTCACGAAACATCAATTATAATCTCAGAAACTGCCATGATCTTGTAGTACCATTTGCACGGACATCTACGTTTACAAGGTCTTATGTTGTAGATACATTAGGCCAATGGAATAGTCTATCATCAGAAATAAGGGATAGTTCGTCAATATCTTCTTTTAAAGCTGTCGCATCTGTGTAGCCTACATCACCACCTATGCACTATAATTGCGTAAGAGATCTACAAAATACTGCACACTAGATTGAGACACATTTGTAGCACACTAAATTCCGACCTGTTTCGTGTTAATTTATCTGATACTATTTCCTATAAATGCGGAGCTCCTTTTGAAAATTCATTCCATTTCTTCTTCGAATGTACCTTATATGATGATTATAGGGAGACATTATCGATAATGTTGGAGACAGCTATCGATAATGTTGGAGGACATAGTATTCTTTTTGATGCCCCAAACCTAAATGTATAGAAACGACTAACAAATTCAGCATACGTTGAATATATTTTCTAAATGTTCATCTCTGTTTAGCGCGAAGGGAGTAACAGGTCAGTTTCCACAATATGTTCACGACAATACAACAAGCAAAACGAACGCTTTGTACGACAGAAATCAGTTCGAGATCTAACACCGGTGTTGGATTCTGAAGGCGTACAAAGCCACCCTGGCTAGTCCTTATTGGGTCTATGGTACTTCATGGGACTCTTTTGAAAACGTCGTTGATATGTGTTCCTTGGTTCGATGGACCCTGTGGCCAATACGAGGAGACTCTGGCGTTATTGTGGAGAGTTTGCGGGGAATGAAAAGTGAGGCAATAAAACAACCTAAATTACGCTTATAAAGAGCAATGAAGCCAATAATTAGTTTCGAATTTCCTTTTCTAACCACCAGAAAATATACAGGGTACAACACGAAATAAATCTATTCGTTACTTAAGTTAACCTTGGCGATTTAACCATGGTAAACCATGGAGATTAAACCATGTGCACATAACCACGACTTTATTTGATTTCAAATGTAGAATACGTGATGTCCCCTTTCGTATACTTCCATGGAAATATGACATATTTGGCACCTGATGATTGAAAACTTATCCTGAAAAAGTTTTATCTTTTGTTTTAGGTCATCTTTTGAGTCCTGTCGTTCCATTAGCAAATCTGCCGTCTTCAATAGTAACTATATACATGTATACATGTATGTATATTGACCTGTTGAACACACGTTCTACATGACTGGACATCATTAAGTTTTGATGCAGGTACAAAGATTAGTCTGTCATACAGACCCTGAAACAAATATATCCAATACAGCCCATGAAAGTCTGTACGATTGGGATGATTGCAGTATCTGAAAATGAAGAAAGTCTTTGGGCTCCTTTTTATTCTATTTTATAACTATAATTTAGCAACTGTTGTTTTCCCGTACAATAGTTCATTTCAGAGACTTAGATGTTAGCCTAGTACAAAGATGAGCACCGTCAGATATAGCGTTAACCAGAACACCAGACACATATACTGGCACGAGTGAGAGGGTCGGTTTTGTGGGTGGATGTTTGGGAGTGGGAGTGGTTAATATTGCTGTCATACTACGACGATGGACATACACAAATGAGCATCACATTGTAACTATGTAAGGAATGGAACCCCCGTCTCTTGTGTATTGATTGAACGCTTCAACCGCTTGACGGAAAAAAATCGCAGGGACAATGCAAATATTGAGCAACGCCAGAGAATAACCAGTCTCGTATATCCACCGAAGCAGATTCCATTGGGCGCAAAAGGCAAAAAAGAAATGTGAGATTAAATTATATAAGAAAGTAAAACAATTACTACCGTCTATTTCAGTCTACGAGTATAAACAAAACTTTGAAAGATGGACAGTTTATCATCCAGAATTAATACAGGTATGAATCAGTTTGTATAATCTGTGCAATAAATGCGAACTCGAACTCTTTTTCTTTGTATATATCGTTTAAGACAATGTGACGATTGTACCTGAAGAATTCTGATCGAAATTCTGTTATAATATTCATACTCCGCTTGTTTCGAACTGCGGGTATCTCGACATATTGGGGGTGGACTTCGAGTTATCCAAGTTCCGATGTATATACACTTTACTGACAATACTTTAAGGAAAGAGGGCAAATCGCAGCTTTTGCTTAGAAACAAAACAAATGTAACATGTCTTGCGCAAATAACACTGTTAAAATTGTAACATTTTTATATTCCCAAGTTTTTTTGTAGCGGCTAGCAGACGCATTGTTTGTGGGAATGATCATTCCCTCCTTCTGCGGGAAAACTGGATTTTAATTTAGACTACTCGTGTTCGAATACATTTGTGTGTTCGTCTGCACCATGTAGAGTTTGTTTGTAGGTAGCGATAATTGTTGAACACAGTCCTAAACCATGTGCATTTACTTTTTCAAGGACGACCGACACAATACGGAAACGAATTTCTTCTACTAAATGATAGTGAACGTTGTTACACGCGGTCGTTTCAGTTTAACTCGTCCCGACTCCACATTTGCCAACATGCGAAAACCAAAGATTTTCGCTAATGCACAAGACATTCGACAGAGGGAAATCAGGTCCCTTCAGATCTTTATTCGAAAAAGCAGGGTTTTCAAAATACTTTTTTATACAAAGAACAATGAACTAAATCAACGAAATACGACCATTGTTTAGCGATCGACTATAGCTGTTCTGTTTGTTCTTCAACATTAAACGGTTAGACAGCATATAAAATATAATATTCATGTCATGAATTATTGATGATGGCTTTTCTGAACGAGATAAGAGTAACCTCCCTTTATTGGATTGCATTCGTAACACAACAATAATACATTATTTGTCCTGATCAAGTCTTCCTCCTAATGACTCTTATTACATATGTACTTTGTTCTCATTTTCAACACTAATAGTTGTGCATGTCAATATTTAGTGTTATTTAGCTTTGAAATACTCCGGAAGGCTTGCTTTTCGAAGAAATATATCGTTGCCAAAGTAGCTTATTAGTGATAATTTCATTCACGATATTTTGCCAAATTTAGCCTTCGTTTTTCTTAGGTACATAACATGTTTGAAAGATTAAAATTGGGGGAAGCAGCACGCGTTCAGTCTATTGTTCAAGTTGAAAACGGAATAATGTGCTTTGAAAAATCAAATATATTTGTTTGCAAGGACTCAGCGTCTATTGTCTTTTCCGTAACCAATTTAGCAAATGAAGTGAAATCGACATGATATCGACGGGATAATTTATGGTCATATGTTCCTAATCACCCTAGATGTGTTTTCTGTGTGGAAAAAGAACGGATACATAGGAAATACAAATATTATCTTTGCTAGGAGGGGCGCGATAAGATGATGTCATTATGGACACTGGGCATGCGCAGAACGAAGCAGACAATTGTCGAAGAGCGTTTGTTTGTCTGAAAGTTGTGTCTAGGTGCTAATGAGTCTGAATTGACCACATAAAGCTTTGGCCACGGACAAAGTATGGTCAGTGAGAGAGATCGAATATAGAACAATACATTCACTGAGCAAACTGCTAGTGTTGTATTTACCAACTTGGATGACAACATCGTCCATAAGATCTAATATCAGTATCTGTCGTTTTAACACTGAATAGAGCTACCCTGTTTTCTTAGGAAATCGATTATCGGTGGAATCGATGTCAGTTTCGGCATGAAATGGACACATGTTTGTTGAATGGTCTTTGCCCACACATCATCTGTTAAAGAAGCATGGTGAAAATATTTAACGAAAATTTATTTTTGGCGATTGGTATTTGCTTTGGACAATTGCTTTTCCCTTTGTGACTGAAGTAATCGGATTTAGTGATTTTGTGATGAGAAAAGAAAACTCCTGTTGATATATGAACGTTGTAAGGTTTCATTGTATTGTGATATCAATGGAACATCAACATTGTTAAAGAGTAGACCTCAACTGACCTCGAAAAAAAAAACATTATTAAAGAGTAGACCTCACTGACCTCGGGAAAAAACAACATTTGTAAAGAGAAGACCTCACTGACCTCGGAATTTTTTTTTTATTAAAGAGTGGGCCTCACTGACCTCGGAAAAAAACATTATTTAAGAGTAGACCTCACTGACCTCGGAAGAATATTATTAAAGAGTGGACCTCACTGACCTTGGAAAAAAACAACATTACTAAAGAGTGGACCTCACTGACCTCGGAAAAAAACAACATTATTAAAGAGAAGACCTCACTGACCTCGGAAATTGTTTTTTATTAAAGTGTGGGCCTCACTGGCCTCGGAAAAAAACATTATTTAAGAGTAGACCTCACTGACCTCGGAAAAAAACATTACTAAAGAGTGGGCCTCACTGACCTCGGAAAAAAACATTATTTAAGAGTAGACCTCACTGACCTCGGAAAAAAACATTACTAAAGAGTGGGCCTCACCGACCTCGGAAAAAAATACATTATTAAAGAGTAGTCCTAACTGAACTCGGAAAAATATCATTAAAGAGTGGACTTCACTGACCTCGGAAAAAACATTATTAAAGAGTAGTCCTCACTGACCTCGGAAAAAAACATTATTAAAGAGTAGTTCTCACTGACCTCGGAAGAATATTATTAAAGAGTAGACCTCAGCTGACCTCGAAAAAAAACACATTACTAAAGAGTGGACCTCACTGACCTCGGAAAAAAAAAAACATTACTAAAGAGAAGACCTCACTGACCTCGGAAATTTTTTTTATTAAAGAGTGGGCCTCACTGACCTCGGAAAAAAAACATTATTTAAGAGTAGACCTCACTGACCTCGGAAAAAAACATTACTAAAGAGTGGGCCTCACCGACCTCGGAAAAAAAACATTATTAAAGAGTAGTCCTAACTGAACTCGGAAAAATATCATTAAAGAGTGGACTTCACTGACCTCGGAAAAAAACATTATTAAAGAGTAGTCCTAACTGAACTCGGAAAAATATCATTAATGAGTGGACTTCACTGACCTCGGAAAAAACATTATTAAAGAGTAATCCTCATTGACCTCGGAAAAAAACATTATTAAAGAGTAGTTCTCACTGACCTCGGAAGAATATTATCAAAGAGTGGACATCACTGACCTCGGAAAAAAACAACATTATTAAAGAGAAGACCTCACTGACCTTGGAAAAAAACAACATTACTAAAGAGTGGACCTCACTGACCTCGGAAAAAAACAACATTATTAAAGAGAAGACCTCACTGACCTCGGAAATTGTTTTTTATTAAAGAGTGGGCCTCACTGGCCTCGGAAAAAAACATTATTTAAGAGTAGACCTCACTGACCTCGGAAAAAAACATTACTAAAGAGTGGGCCTCACCGACCTCGGAAAAAAAACATTATTAAAGAGTAGTCCTAACTGAACTCGGAAAAATATCATTAAAGAGTGGACTTCACTGACCTCGGAAAAAAACATTATTAAAGAGTAGTCCTAACTGAACTCGGAAAAATATCATTAATGAGTGGACTTCACTGACCTCGGAAAAAACATTATTAAAGAGTAATCCTCATTGACCTCGGAAAAAAACATTATTAAAGAGTAGTTCTCACTGACCTCGGAAGAATATTATCAAAGAGTGGACATCACTGACCTCGGAAAAAAACAACATTATTAAAGAGAAGACCTCACTGACCTTGGAAAAAAACAACATTACTAAAGAGTGGACCTCACTGACCTCGGAAAAAAACAACATTATTAAAGAGAAGACCTCACTGACCTCGGAAATTGTTTTTTATTAAAGAGTGGGCCTCACTGGCCTCGGAAAAAAACATTATTTAAGAGTAGACCTCACTGACCTCGGAAAAAAACATTACTAAAGAGTGGGCCTCACCGACCTCGGAAAAAAAACATTATTAAAGAGTAGTCCTAACTGAACTCGGAAAAATATCATTAAAGAGTGGACTTCACTGACCTCGGAAAAAACATTATTAAAGAGTAGTCCTCACTGACCTCGGAAAAAAACATTATTAAAGAGTAGTCCTAACTGAACTCGGAAAAATATCATTAATGAGTGGACTTCACTGACCTCGGAAAAAACATTATTAAAGAGTAATCCTCATTGACCTCGGAAAAAAACATTATTAAAGAGTAGTTCTCACTGACCTCGGAAGAATATTATTAAAGAGTGGACATCACTGACCTCGGAAAAAAACAACATTATTAAAGAGAAGACCTCACTGACCTCGGAAAAAAACATTATTAAAGAGGAGACCTCACTGAACTCGGAAAAAAACATTATTAATGAGTGGACCTCAACTGACCTCGGAAAAAATATTACTAAGGAGTGGACCCCACTGACCTCGAAAAAACACATTATTTAAGAGTAGTCCTCACTGACGTCGAAAAAAATATTATTAAAGAGTAGACCTCACTGACCTCGGAATTTTTTTTATTCAAATAGTACAGGAATTGTAACTCACGCATGTGGAAATGTAAGTGATTTGTAACTCTGCATTCCAAAGAACACATTTACAAAACAACGCACAAACTACTTAAGGGTTTACAAGTGATGGCATCATCATCATCATCATCATCATCATCATCATCATCATAAGGCTATATGTTTCATCTAAGATTAGTTTGTTACATAAATCGGAAGAAAAATAATAATACGTATATAAATATATATTTATATATTGTTTCCTCTCTCATGCTGTTGGGAGTTGGGTTAGAATTGATCCCCAATCTATGCTTGTCGTTCGAGGTGACCAAATGGATCGGGTCGGACTCCTTGACTTGGTTGATTGCGTGTCACCGTAACCAAGGACGTTGGTTGTAGTAATATCAATCACTGGTTTGTCTGGTCAAGACTCGATTATTTAAAGGCCATCGAGCGCGGAGTTAAATAATAGATAAATACTGTGCACCTTATCATGGGTTTCCGAGGCAGATAATAACTTCTGTACACCATGCTTGTCTAAAGAGCCTACCAAGGGGCACTTATGGCCCAGTCGTCTAAAGTGCCGCAATTCGCTGTGCAGACTTACGTTCCTTGGGCACGCCAGAAACCTATGACCGTGGGTCCGAATCCCGATTTGTCAGCACCATACTCGTGCTTGTTGGTTTCACCAAAGTGGTAAACATCTGAGACCTGCATCACTTCGGGCTTTTTTCCCCATTTCTGGTGTCCCCCGCCGTGATATTGCTGGAATATTGCTAAAAGCGGCGTAAAATCATCAAACTCACTCACTCACTTTGTGCGACCTTTCAGAGCCACTTCTTGCTCCTCCGTCAAGCATTCTCCTGATGAAGCAGCAAGAAGTAGCTCCGGAACATCGTGACAAGCATTCCCCTGATGAAGGAGCAAGAAGTAGCTCAGGAACATCGTGACAAGCATTCTCCTGATGAAGGAGCAAGAAGTAGCTCTGGAACATCGTGACAAGCATTCCCCTGATGAAGGAGCAAGAAGTAGCTCCGGAACATCGTGACAAGCATTCCCCTGATGAAGGAGCAAGAAGTAGCTCAGGAACATCGTGACAAGCATTCCCCTGATGAAGGAGCAAGAAGTAGCTCCGGAACATCGTGACAAGCATTCCCCTGATGAAGGAGCAAGAAGTAGCTCCGGAACATCGTGACAAGCATTCCCCTGATGAAGGAGCAAGAAGTAGCTCAGGAACATCGTGACAAGCATTCCCCTGATGAAGGAGCAAGAAGTAGCTCAGGAACATCGTGACAAGCATTCCCCTGATGAAGGAGCAAGAAGTAGCTCTGGAACATCGTGACAAGCATTCCCCTGATGAAGCAGCAAGAAGTAGCTCTGGAACATCGTGACAAGCATTCTCCTGATGAAGGAGCAAGAAGTAGCTCCGGAACATCGTGACAAGCATTCCCCTGATGAAGGAGCAAGAAGTAGCTCAGGAACATCGTGACAAGCATTCCCCTGATGAAGGAGCAAGAAGTAGCTCTGGAACATCGTACAAAGAATAAAAGAAGCTGCGATCCATGAAAAAGTGTCATGTATTCATATATACATCTATTTTAACACCATTGTTTTGTAGCACGGTGTGTCGGTTTCTTCTTGAAATATACATGAAGATATTTAAAACAATTTCACAAGAGAGTTACTTTCGTTTCATGAACCAACAGTCATCTATAGAAAGTAATAACATCCAAATATTGATTTTAGTTGAGATTTGCACTTTTTCAACATTTCGTTAATTCCCATTTAAATTACACGTGGGCTATACAAACGATCATCCCTCGCCTTTTCGAATAAGTTGAATACCAAGGAAACAAACTCAATCATGATTGAATAATGATTGACACATATAAACAAACACAAGTATCAAAATCTCTTACGAGACGAGGTTTTGATTACATGTTTTTCACCTTCGCCATTGTCCCTCTCGCTGAATAGACAAAAAGTAGAAATAAGTCGCTTTTAACCTAGCTATAAATAAGCCTGTACATTAAATCATTTTATGACGTCGTTCAAGTGAACAAATCATTACATGAAGCTAAAACCAACAGAAAAACATCATTCGTACGACACAGACCCTTTGTGCTGGAATACTGGCCAAAAATAAAATAACAGCGCGACGATGATGTCGTATAGGGGACATCATATGGTATAGATTTTCTCCATAGCCAATATTTTTCCTCCATGGCGCTGCATAAATTTATGCTGCTACAGAAGTCTCGTGTCATCATCACGATACAGGTGAGCCAGTACATTATCCGTGTAATTGATCAAAACGAATAAAAGAAGATGCCGTGTCAGACGGGTTTATAAAAACATTATTGAGTCGTTGAGTAAATGTATACAGGTATACTGCGGCCAAGGAAAAGCCTAGGCTTCTATAGACTTATTTCTTTGTAACGAGGTGCCCTTGAGGGTATATAAAAAGGTTATGTA
This sequence comes from Haliotis cracherodii, assembly GCF_022045235.1. Taxonomy (NCBI): domain Eukaryota; kingdom Metazoa; phylum Mollusca; class Gastropoda; order Lepetellida; family Haliotidae; genus Haliotis; species Haliotis cracherodii. The sequence goes on from NW_027266297.1 coordinate 54,080,607, forward strand.
TCTTGTCCTGTATGAAGCATAAGAAAGTCGAATTATGATATTTGTATGGTTTGTTTCGTTAAGCTTTATTTATATCACAACATAAAAGGGGCATTTTATATAGAAAGCCGTAGAGATACGTGGAAATGTTTTCTATTTTCAACGAGTAAATGTTATAAAAAATCATATACGTTTATTTTAGTATGATGGTATATAAATAATGCCGAGAAAGTCAAATAATTTCGCGAAAAACATACAGTGCAAACCGAATAACAAATAATTAATATACACGTATGTTTTAGAGTTCTTGTTTTGTAAAACAACGTGTGAGGCCCGTTTCTGGTGTCCTCCACCGTGATGTTGCTGGAATATTGCTAAAAGCGGCGTTAAACCACACTCACTCACTCTTGAATACAGAAACATTTCTTCGTTACGTCTCAAGTTACAAACAAAACAGGCAAAACACAGTTTAAGAAACCAATGTTGGGACTTGCACTCATAGACAACTTATGGACATTGTTTATTATCAATAAGTGTTTTGTTATCAGTGATGAGTGATGAATGCAATGATATCATGACGCCAAGTTATTGTAAAACGCCATATCTGATGCCCATGGTATTTCATCATCGACAAGCGTGAGTGAGTGAGTGAGTGAGTGGCGTTTCACCGCTTAGAGCAATGTTCCCGTAATATAAAGGCGAGGAGGGAAGCGGGGGGGGGGGGGGGGGGGCACCAGAAACGGGCTTCACACATTGTATCCATGTGCTTGATAGAACCCAAACCTTCGGTGTGACGAGCGAACGCTTTCACTACAAGGCCACCCCATCGCCCATCAATAAGGTCGAGATATACTGATCTTACCGTTTTCGAAATTGCACAAGGCAGAGGCCTGTGTATCATTAAACCCTTCAAGAACGGCGCAGCTCTACGAAGTGAATACGAGATTTACCTGAAAACAAAAAAAGCCTAAAAGCCAACATAAAAGGGGCATTTTATATAGAAAGCCGTAGAGATACGTGGAAATGTTTTCTTTTTTCAACGAATATATGTTGAAAAAATTCATATACGTTTATTTTAGTATGATGTTATATAAATAATGCCGAGAAAGTCAAATAATTTCGCGAAAAACATACAGTGCAAACCGAATAACAAATAATTAACATACACGTTTGTTTCTGAGCTCTTGTTTTGTAAAATTGTGTTGTCATGGTTTTCCATAATGTGGATGTGAGCCATTTATGAAAATTTCATTTCAAGATTCTATGAATTTATAATTAATTTGATATAAAGTGTGTGCATTAAACTTTTTTTTATTTCTCTATTCGCAAAAAGCTTTCTTATTTCCCAGGGTTAATGAATTATATTAATACTCTAATATAACTCAAACATTAATGCATTGTTTGAAACGGGAATTCAACTCCTACGTATTTATTATGTAAATAACAAAAGTCGAAATAAATGATTCAACGGTAATATAAATGTTCCGGTTTCCACAATGTCAAGGAAACTGTTATCCTTTATTCGTTCGAAATTTGATATTTCAAGAAATGAAATGAAAATATTTTGGATAAATATGACAGATATGGAATGTATAGTGAATATTCTTTGTTAATAATTCATTATTCCCTCGATAATGAACGACAAAAAACATATTATCTTACATCGTTGTGGCCAAAACGATCAATGAAAAGAAATACTTTGTTCGTTTTAAGTTCTAAAAGAATCCGCTTCGTTTCGGATGAAAAGCTATGATTTAATGAGTTTGAGAAATTTGTATTCAACCGTGTGGTACAAACCCGATGACCCCTGGTTACAAAATGTAAGCCCTGTCTGGCAGCCAGGGAAATAAGATTGTCACAAAGAAGAGGCCTTTTGCAGGTGTACAATTAAAGAGGATAAGTGCTGTATAAACACGGTCTCTTAGTGGCTCAGCCCTCGCGGAAGGCTAGCTCTAAATTTGAATTAGTTTGAGAAAGTTCAACATTAATAACATCGTTTATAAGCGTTATGGGAATATATAAATTAGTCTAATTTTTCCACGATTTGCACGTGCAACTATTCAAACACCTACTTCAACGGGTTGACAATCCGGCTTCTATTTTGATAAAATACTCGTATGGGAGGCACACAAAAATGCGTTTTGTTAAAACATAGTGTCGTTAGTAAACATGCGATCTCGGATTAGGTCTTGCCCCATTCATAGGTTTTATAAACTTGGAGTTGTGATTTTAACCCACATTATATCAGTGCCGCTTTCGCAGTATCTTTCATTCCGTATTTTCCCATTCACCACGCTCAACAACCTTCTTCAGTCCGTTCTGTTTTTCCATAAAACTGTAAATAAAAAGTCCTATAGTGCAGTGATTGTAAGATAGGTGTTTGTTTTAAGCTGAAGTACAACGTGTGTGTTCCTCTCGAACTGGGAGCCAAGAGGCTCACGATTCTCTTCATCACAGCTGCATACCCTCGACGTATCCTTGCCGGTCCTACTTTTAAATAGACCCGAAGTTAACGTCCGCTACAAACGAACCCGTGGCGAGATGTTAGCTTGGTGAGTCAGGGCTCGACACAGTCTCAAAGTATCAACTGAATTTGAAATTTCTAAAACACCAGTACAGTTTCTCGCATATAATGAATCTCTTCTTCAAAGGATTGAGATTTTTTGTTATTCGGCGTCAACGGGAGGGAAAAATGTACAAAGGGAGATCACTCTAAATTGCTCTTATTTCTCCCCAAACGAGATTGTGCAGTTTGCAAGCTGGCGAGAAGCTAGGCTTGAAAACGGCTACCGTTTGAAAGAAGGCTGAGATTTTCTGCACAACTGCATCTGTGTCATACATGGGGTATTCGTATTTGAACTGACTCTGTCAGGCGGTTTAAACGGTAAAGCCGCTTTGTGAGATATCATGATTGATGTGGCGTTTTTTTGCAACTACAACAATTACAACCTGAGACACACTGATTCCATGCGGATGTTGTAACCAATGAGAGGAACCACTCACTCCCTATATGCGCAGCAAATTTAAGGTTCAAGACACAGCAATGATACCATATCAAATACACCGGCATCAAATAACCATTTCTTGGTTGTTTCCTTTTGGCCATCATCAAACATGGGTGTATAGTTTCTTTTGCAAGGCAGTTAAGCATCGGAATTACGTTCTAACTGTATTATACAATTTGTACGTTTCTGGATAATTGTATTCTTGGATAATTAGTCTTCTCGACTCTTTAACAAGTTTCGGAAGCTCAGAGAAATATGTAATAATATGAACCTAGAAACGAAACGCTGAACTATTTTAAAGAAATACATCCATGATTAGCGTGCCTTCAGCTTGAGACCCCTGGCCCACTTGCATAAATCGCAGTGATACTCCTATATTTAACAAAGGTTGTACATGATCAGCAACAACAAACATATCTGTAAGGAAAATATGTCTAACTGGTTCGTAAGTCAATACATCTTGTCTATACCACATCTACGCAGTCTAGGGAGGAGGATTGGCCCGTGGTTTAAGCCGGGTTCGATTCCCTGTGTGCAATGAGTAAAGACCTTCCGTGATGTATAGGGTTGGAATATAGCTGAAAGCGGAGTAAACTCAAAACACTCACTCACTGTGTAATGTATAATTTTCGTTTGGTTTGGTTGGTTGTTTTACGCCGCACTCAGCAATATTTCAGCCATATGACGGCGGTCTGTAAATAATCGAGTCTGGACCAGACAGTCCAGTGATTGATATCATGAGCATCGATCCACGCAATTGGAATACGATGACATGCATCAACCAAGTTAGTGAGCCTGACCACCCGATACCGTCAGTCGCCTTATACGGCAGGCATAGTCATTGTAATGTGTGCGTACGTATACCTTACCAGACCGAGGTGTATACAAGAACACGTGGGTTTTTTTTCTAACGGTACAAGACAACAGTAATTATCAGGTCAGTTGTGGTAAAAACAACATTTGTTTTAAGAATCTAACGAGTAACAAAATACAAAGTAACATGCAGTGTATTTTTCAAAATGTTACGTTTCAGCAAATTATTATTGATTTTTTAACGATTGTATTTGTATCGTGTGAGGTATTATACGATCATAAAGAAAACAATAATCAATTTATTAAATTCTTATTTTATTAAACATTATAATAGGAAATGTGTACAGTGTAATGAAATGTTGAGGCATCAATTATGTGTTATTCTTTTTATATACTTTGTATTGTATTTTGTATTTGAAATGGAGACAGTGACAAACAGAAGAAGTAACTTAAGCTGTAAAATTCATTTTATTGATTTAACTGACAGTTATATATCTGAAAATAGATAATAATTTTATAGTTAAAAATGGCTTCAGTTTAACTCGTTTCGTTTCTTATTAGTTCGTTCCTTCTCAAATGAATTATTACTGTATGATTTAAACTTTAAATACGTCGCCTTTAGACCCATTTCGTTGAATCTCAAAATGAAGCTTGGAGCAATGATATAACCAGTTATATTGAACCGTTTATTGGTATGGAATGATAGATGGCACTTTAGGGGGGATTCTTTTTATTTCTTTTATGTTCATTGACGGGGAATCTTAAAAGAAATTTTATAGCTTTCGAGAGAAATTGACAGAGGAAGACACTCGAAAAATTAACATTTTGCACGCCTGAGGAAATTAATTGAGTATCATGCCAACGCGGGTTAAACGGTTATTGTTGGAGAGAATCATTAAGGGTCTTAATGAATTCCGTAACATTCTACCTAACGACCTGTTCAAGTGGAGGTCGGTGGATGATACAGGCCTCATTTGGTGTCTCGGTCACGAGTGTGATAAAACTAAAACAAAAATGAGAACCTCCTGTAACCATTGAATGGAACAGACGTTGAAATGGCAAAGCAGAAGTGGCTAATTTTGGTCGACAGATTTCCTTGCCAAATAATGAAATACCGTTACTTCTACTAAACCGGTAATGACAGTCTTGGCGTTTTATTGCACAAATTACAATCCATGGCCAAAATTCACCCCAGGGCAATTTTGATAAGCCATAAAAGATGTTTATTTTAAACAAATTTCTCTACTAGCAGTGAATGGAGTAATTGGGGAGGATGAAAATACTCCCACATCCCAGTGAGACTCATATTCCGTGCGCGCTTCTAACACTACAGTTTCGCGCGTCTGTAACGGCCCCCTCGAGACCCGTATGGTCCGCCATGTTGTTATGCTTGAGAAAGTTTAAATGAGACGTTTTGGCCCACTCAGCAGTTGAGTTTGGGTCCAACTTTAAATGATTTTGTTCGGGCCGAAAAAGAGGGGTGTTTTTTTTCTTTCATTAGACGGGAAAACATGAGTAAAATATGCCTCAACGACTTTCAATGAGACGGATAATTTTTGTATTAAGGTGATAAACGGTCTGTATTAAATCGAGTAATTGTTTGAAATGCCGCCCGATGATTTTCGCGACCTATGCTAGACACTCCTGCTCTCCGCATGTGCTTTTGTAATGGAATAAAGTTGTTAATTCGTTAGCCAAATGGTGTTTTGACTAAAATTTCTTGTGTAAAATTAAGAAATTTTCTAAATTTCAACCAAGCATGTAATTTAAACTGTTAAACCAAATTTTGATTGATTTTCCTACAAAGCGTCCGATGGGCATTGACCTAGTTAATGAAAAGGGGTTTTTCAATTCACTTTAGGCATTTAACCACATGTAGATAATGAATAATGTTTTCACTTTTCTTTTGATTGGTCTTGAAGAAAGCATTTTCTCACATACCTCAGGAATACAATTTCGCCTTGCCGGAAGTGGTTCGCTTCGACAGAAAAGACGCACATACATCTCCTGCTATGAGAGTTTTGTATAAGAGTCAATTAAAGCCAAAGAGAAGTGTAAATTATCAAGATGTGTTCCAAGCCAAACATTCAAGTTGAAAATGAGGAATTAACATTAAAACAAAAAAGTGAGTACCCATGTGCTTCTTGATTACTTCAGATGGGTTCAGCGGTAGTTTACTTTGTTTGTTTGTTTGTTTGTTGTCTAACGCCGCACTCAGCAATATGGTAGTTTACGAAAAGACCAGAGAATGGTATAGGAGGCGCGTTTTTTGTTTGTTCGTTTGTTTGTTTTGTTGTTTGTTTGTTTTGTGTGTTGTTGTTGTTTGTTTGTTGTTGTTTTTTTTGGGGGGGAGAAGAAAACACAGACTGAAAGGATACATTTTCGTAGTTGTAACACGTGTATATTTTCTTCAAACATTAACACTATGAGGGAATCCGTGTTGTGATATATGACGGTAACAATGAAGTGGTAACATACTTCTGAGTGTTGTCATACCTATGATTCTCCGGTATCTAACCGCAATACTTAGTATATGTAGATCGCTACTAAATTTAAGTAGTTTATTTCACAAGAAAGGCACATTTCAATATTCAAATGCTACTGTACGGAAAGAGTTATTTGATTAGTTTTCACGATGACAGCAAACCTTATTTACCGATATGTGTGTTGTTTGTGTTTGTTGTTTAATTGCGCACTCAGCAATATTCCAACTATATGACGGTGATTTGTAAATACTCGAGTATGGAACGACAATCCAGTGATTGGCATCATTAGCATCGAGCAACGCAATAGGGATGACCGAGTTACTGAGTCTGACCACCCGCTCCATTTGGTCACCTCTACCGACCAGCACAGCTTGCGGAGGACCTATATTCTCCCCCTGATTCCCCACGGGGTTGCTACTTATGGGTTGTGCTTGTCAACACAAAATAAAAACAACAACACTGGCAATGATAATTTAACGATGACTTCAAGTCTCAGTGCTTACTTTTAGTGATTTTGTAGCATAAACCGTTTCTGATTATGAAGAGAGGCACGTTTTTCCTAGTGGTCTAAGACACAATACGTTGTGCAGAGTAGCGTCCCTTAATCGTGACAGGATCTATCATCCTTGGTTTGTCAGCACCATACCCGTGCTCGTGGATTTCACCATCTCATCTTTGAGACTGTATCCCACAAAAATAGACAGACACATGAGGGTTCAAAACAGACAATCAGACAAGGACCCCGATGGAATCGCCTGAATTACAATTGCATTATTACTATTTTAGCTCATGTATGTTGAATTCATGTGTGGGGTGAGGATGAGACTCGAACCCTATGAACACCTCGAGTGCCGAGGATGACATGTGATGTCATTCCGACTTTCAATTTCTTGCCGACAGGGAAGGGCGGTCCTTTGCTTTTTTCGACAAGGGCGTGTTACTCTAAACAAAGTTTTTTCGTCATTTTTACATATATGACTATTTTGCCTGTTTTAGTAAATGTGCATTTAATTTGCTTTTCTATATCTGTCGCATCATCGCCTCCATATTGCTGAGGAAAACAGTAATAAGATTTGTTTATCTAAATATCGTAGGGATTATAAGTAGATATAGATAGCCAAAACCCCAAACCTGCCCCGCCGTAAAACATAATTGTGTTTACGTTTTCCTGTCCCCGTGTCACGTTTATGAATAAACAAGGTGATATAAGTATTTCTACTCGAATAAACACACATTTGGGAAAGGTTATAAAAACTCTTATCATCGGGGAGTGTCAGCGTTTGACATAGACACACACTTATACACGTGTCTGTCACAGATCTGTACTTACTGTTTTTAGTCCATTTATTGTAGACCTAAGAAACACGTCACTTGTCAATCACCTGAACACTTCCTACACCGTTTATTGCCATTGTCGGCACTGCTAGGACCACACGGGGTCTTCATAAATATTCTGTCACATCTAGTGAGATATGTAGACGTTGCCATCATCAACTGGAAACATAAAGTCAAAGAAACTACTCGTCAGTGTCTAATGCATTTCCACATAACATTCAAAAGAAAATCACGGAGGGTAATACAACCAGTTGTATCATTAAATATTTACGTTGCAATAAAAAAAACTATTAACAATATAAGTCAAAACATGATTTACGTGACCAAAACGTCAAACCCTTATGACATCTCACCTTAGATAAATACAATTTTTTAACCGATGATTCACTGAACTGAAAATATCATCAACTTTCTGTTATTTTCTTTAAATCAAAGAAGTATATTGAGCGTGTCACTAATTAAAAAGACACGTCGCTTCGGTTTCCAATCCTCACGTGGTCGAGCTCAGAGCATCATAAACTGTCAGAATGATGCGTTGTTCTACGTGTTCCACAGTGCTGAAACAGGAACTAGTGTTTCAACCTTGCCCCATAGACAATCAACGATCCATGCTGAGCTAATGAAAGTATGTACAACTGCGGTCAAAATTCGACAAACTTGTTTTCCAGAGCAACTTAAATGATTTCTTTTGTCGGAACATCTATTTTTTTCGGCCCATATCGCATTACGAACGGTTTCGGTTTCTGCGAAAGCCGTGTTAAAAATTAAGCTATTCCACATATCAAATGTTGCGGGGATTTTAGTTATGGCTATGGATAATTTAGGTTTGTTTTGTTTAAAGTTAAGCTTTTCTTAATGATTCAATTTTGTGTCTCGCGTAAACAGAGAGGAAAAAGATGGACAATATTTCGATGTAAGAACACTTTATCTTCATTAGCGTACGTTCGTTGAGCGTTTTTTTATTTCGGTAAATAAATATCATTTGCGCCAGATCCGCTCATGCATTTTATTTGTACACCAAAACATCATGTTTACAAAAATAAGCAACATTTTATTTCCTGATGACTTCTTTTTTACGCATTAAACCGAGATCCATTTTACAGTTAAAACATGTTTATCCCGTCTTGTATACAGTCACTGACTTTGGGAATAGTTCACACACAAAAAAACAAAATTGAGATGACATCCTCGACTTGACAGTGGTTGCTTGGGAACGTTTAAAATTGTTCGGGTGTGTTTTTTCTCCATTTTTGCTCGTAGTTGATTTTCTTTAAAATTAATTATATGTTTTTTACCATCCCGAATTCTTTGCTAAATCCAAGAAAGTTTTCTTTCACTGTATGTACATTATGATGTTTATGGTAAGATGGGATGCTATTCGAGTGCAGGTAAAAATATAAACATATTTTTCCTGCAATGCTATATAGTAAGGATAATATGTCATATTTTCATAATTGTTACTTTGAAATATATCTTACCGGTGACGTCTCATATTCATGCTTATGACACTGAGAGCATTAAAGTGGACGGCCGTTAATTATCTCCCTTTATATGACTAAGGATTAACGCTCTGTGAGAGGTGGGGTATGCATGTCGTTTCTGCTATTGCTATCTATCATTGATATATGTAATGACAATGTTACTTGGGCTATAGTGGAGTAAGTACCTTGTGTTGAACACAGGATGACAAAAAACCCTGTGCCAATTCGTATAGTAGATCCGTCGAAATATTTAGAGAACCATTCAAAGTATTACACTATTGTGTATCTGAAAACAAAGAAGTTATGCACAATTATAATGTGTTAAAACTAAAACCACTGTGTATACTCTCAGAATATTGATATGAAAGGGAAAACAAATTATAATTTTATGAATAAATAAATGAAATATTTTCTTTCTTATATCCGAAGCAAAATTATCTCAATATTAACAAAACTTATTCATTACGCTAATCACATACTATTTCTACAAGAATCTATACCATAAATTCAGTTTATGAATATGTTTCTACACAACCGTTTGAGGCATGTCTACGGTTTGAGAATTCCAAAATGAAAAACAATCGCGATATGTTTTAATTTCGTTATTTTCACCAGGATTTAAAATCTTTACCTTGATATAACACAACACTCCGCCTTTAACACTTGCTATTCATTCACCTTTAAATATACGACCCAGCTCCCCAGCCTCCACCCACGACCGTCTCCACCCCCTCACTCCCACACCCACAATTCCTCCATGACTCCCAGGAATATTTCCCCAGAATTCCGGCGTCGCAGGATGCCCCGTATTCTTTTGAATATGAACGTCAAAGAGAACAACCTTATTCCAAGCAAATCGCTGGCAGCTCCCTCAATGCGGCCCCCGGGAAATACTCCTCATGGTGAGAAATGTTGTCAGTACAAATTATTTGGACTCATCTCATGGCTATACCTCTCAAAGACAAAGGAATTCGGATTAAAGGCAATAGTTATTTCCCAAACACAAAGCCAAATATAATATAAATATACGCCCATGTGGAGTATATTAATCATATGAAAGCGGGGATGGTAAACAATATGTTGTTGGCACAACGGACTTGGCGTTTGGGGTAGAGGATGGAAATGTATGCGGTTTTCCCTGACTGACAAAACGTCTTGAAGAATTTTATTCCTAAGTGAGTGCCTGTTTATATCAGTCAACCTACAAAAACTAAACATATGGTTTAGGGCCTTGTTGTTCTGATTCTGTTCATGTGCAAACAGTATTAATACCATGGAAACATGATACTAACATATTATTTATTGTGAATTTTATTATGTATTATTTATGCTTTCATACACTTCGTGCATATTAGCATCACAATTAATATTATGTCAGGTACTGAGAAATAATGTCACTAACCTAAATAATCCGGACACCTTAAATTCCTTGCTCAAATTTCGCATCTATATTTTCGTGTTAAAGAGGATTACACACGTGTGTCCATGATACAACACATGTTGCTGGTGTTTATTTTGAACTGAAAAATGATAGAACACCATCTGTAAACAATTTTACTAATCTTTACACAACAAATATACACATATCAAGTCAAAGCGAAACGATTTATAAGTGAATGGGCTTTGATATTTGTGGCATTTTAAAAAGTTACGTGACTTTGTTATATGCTAATACAGTACATGAAGAGAAATATAAGAAGATTTGACTTTATCTGTTATGGAACAAATATACACTAAGCGTTATTTTTTTATTCAGTGATCTTAATGATATGATATTTGATATATTGCACGCTGAATTTGCGATGAAATAATGCAGATTAACATCAAATGTTGTTTTTTTCATTGTAAACTTGATTACTTAATTATGAGACAAATATTATATGAAGTTTCAAATTTTTGTCTGGATTGTAAATTTTCAGTTACTTTATAAATCGAGTGAATTTAGACATTAGATGTCACAAAAATATTTCCAAATCGACATATCCTTGTAAATGAGGGAAATTTTTTAAAATATTACTTAAGTTTTGTTGGCTTTTTTATAAATTCTAAAAAAGAAAATAATGTTCGAAGCTCCCACCAGTGTTTCACTTACAGGTAGAACTGATTTCGTTTTATTTTTCAAAACGCAACGCCTCGGCTCAATGCAGACATGAACAAAGATTTGGAAACCCGACCCACAGCCGAGGAGGCAACTCGAGGCTGACGGGAGGTGGTGATCTGGAGCCAAGAGGGGGCAACAAGCTCCAAGTGACAAATGAAGGAGGCTACTTTAAACAACGTCTCTTGTAAACTGATACGGTATCTTCACCCAAGGGGGCCAATTTCTTCACCAACAGCGCGTCCAACCTTCTCAAGAATTTTTTATCAGGCCCTAAAGGTACACGCACAGGATTAAGTCTCTTTTCGTCTTTTTTTTAATATAAAAAAACTGTCCACTTCCCTGGGTAAACCTGGGTTGTTTGAATGGGGTATATTTGAGAGGTTGTGTGTTATAAACCGGCAGCTAAGCTGTTTGTTTCACGTTTTATGGCGAGTAAAACTAACAATTTCTTAATGATATCAAAAGACGGATGGACTGCCAACGTTCAAAGAGACCATTGTTGAAGAATCTGAAAGCAAGAGGGGCTATTGTCGGATAAGAAAAGTGCGCCCCCTGCCATGGTTCCTTCAGACAAATGGCATTTAATTCAAGCCCTTATTTTAGCGGGGGGTCCGGCTTCTCTATACCCCAAATGGAAATAGATAGAAAGGGGTTTTGATTCATCCGCCCAGCTAGTTTGTTTATAGTGTTTTCTTACAGCGCTAAGGAGACACAGGTGATGAGAGTTTGTGGGAGGGGAGGATGGGGGAGAGGTGTCGCAAGGGTTCTTCAAATCCCCCATTCCTGCTCCGCATCTTTGGTAAAATCCGGACCATCCGTTCGACCCCCAACCTTGCCAAATGTGAGAAAATATACATAGTTTGAAGAAGAAACAGTTTGTATTGAATAGAAACAAATGACTTTCTTTACATTGTGTCAGTGATAGGTGTAGCCTTCTCCCACCAGAGGGAGCTGTGGAAGTCCCGCTAGAGGGCGCGCTGGAACCCCCTGCTAGACGAGCAAAAGTTTATTTAAACAAAGCACACAGTGTGGGAATGGTTGCCAGAGACAATACGGTTGTTAAGTTAGACAATGAGGTTCTCGTTACACACGCCCATGTTTTTGTATCGATCACAGACTGGTGTATGTACAAGAAGCACCGTTGGTCTTCAAGTCGGTGAGGCGCGTGGTGTCAACCAAATACTGTGTTATCGCGAAGACGTTGTATGGTGATTTGAGAGAGGAGACGGGAGAATAAAGATACATACGTATACACACCCATAATTACACACACACACACACACACACACACACTCACACACACACTCACACACACACTCACACACACACACACACCGAAACACATACATTTACTGCTAAGAACATCATATTTGAAACAGATTGCAAAGCTTCTACATTACATGGACAAAAACAATAACAAACAAACAAAGGAATGGAACTAACATTAAATGTTGATGTACATGATACAGACAAAACAAAACAGAATGTGAGACAAAGCGAGCGCTAGAGGCAGATACAGAGAAGAGAAAACAAAAGACAGAGCGAGAGACAGCGTCATTCACCGATACAGCAGAACCTCGAACTCCTGGAACCATCCAAATTAGATCTAGTTACTCGAAGTTCGATACAAACGAAGTTTTGATAAGACGTCTTAATACTGACAAATATTCTCGAGTCTCGGGAGTTCGAGTTAGCGAGGTATTCACTGTACAATCGATAAGGCAAATGTGATCAGAATACCCCTGTCAAACTTTGACTGTATCTGGCATGTGACGTCGCTGTGCTATAATACCAGTTTAATTAACTGAACAATCACACGTACAGTGTACAATCAGATGTTTTCTCCATACATACGGCACTTTACATATCACATGGTTGTGTCTCAATAGCAGGGACCTGTCTCGATGTCATTTCGTGTAATCAAAGTCAAGGCGTGTCCGGAAAACGTAACGTTGTGTTCCGAAGTACACAACTAGGAAGCAATGCAGACAGTACACGGAACGTATATACGACACAGCTGGTGTAGGAAGTGCAGGGAAGTGGGAAGTAAGTCACGGATCATGTTTAGAGTGGATAGAGAGAGGGTGGAAGAAGGAAAGGGGCAATGCGAGGGAGAGAGAAGATTGGAAATGTCAGATCGATTACAACTTTTTGTCTTGATTGAAAGGCGGTATCAGTCCGCGGCACGTGCCGTCCGTCTGGCAGCAGCCCTGTCGCTACACGCCAGGATGTCGCAGGAGAATCTAGATGTGTGGGTGACTCGACCAGTGTTTACGTATGTAGGGTGTATATGTAAGAAAGCTACATAAACTGCAGGGCGAAAGAAAGTGTACACTTGAAAATGGGATTTGACCAAACACTACTAAGATGAAGCAGTCACCGAAACACTGCAAACTAGAGGACCAAACCACAACTATGACGCCCGTATCAAATACATTACTGTTCCCTAAAATAACCATTTCTTGTTTGTTTCAGTTTAGCTACCTTTACTTCCTTTAGCCTGACAGTTTACGTTTGAGGAATGTATACGTAAGAAGGGTGTAAACGTAAGAAGTGAGTGAGTGAGTATGGTTTTACGCCGCTTTTAGCAATATTCCAGCAACATCACGGCGGGGGACACCATGCAGAAATGGGCTTCACACATTGTACCCATGTTGGGAATCGAACCCGAGTCTTCGGCGGGGCGAGCGAACGCTTTAACCACAAGGCTACCCGACCGCCCCTATACGTAAGAAGGGTGTATACGTATGGTGTATACGTATGAAGGGTGTATACGTAAGGTGTATACGTATGAAGATTGTATACGTATGGAGGGTGTATACGTATTGGGGGTGTATACGGATGAAGGGTGTATACGTATGGAGGGTGTATACTTCTGAAGGGTGTATACATATGGAGGGTGTATACGGATGAAGGGTGTATACGTAAGAAGGATGTATACGTAGAGTGTATACGTATGAAGGTTGTATACGTATGAATGATGTATACGTATGAAGGTTGTATGCGTATGGAGGGTGTATACGTATCCAGGGTGTATACGTATCCAGGGTGTATACGTATCCAGGGTGTATACGTAGGGTGTATACGTATGAAGGGTGTATACGTATGAGTATATACGTATGAAGGGTGTATACGTATGTAGGGTGTATACGTATGATGGGTGTATACGTATGTAGGGTGTATACGTATGAAGGGTGTATACGTATGTAGGTGTATACGTATGAAGGGTGTATACGTATGAAGGGTGTATACGTATGAAGGTTGTATATGTGTGAAATGTGTAAGGTATGGAGGGTGTATACGTATGTAAGGTGTATACGTATGAAGGGTGTATACATATGAAGGTTGTATCTGTTTGAAGGGTGTATACGTTTGTAGGGTGTATATGTATGATGGGTGTATACGTATGTAGGGTGTATACGTATGAAGGGTGTATACGTATGTAGGTGTATACGTATGAAGGGTGTATACGTATGAAGGGTGTATACGTATGAAGGTTGTATATGTGTGAAGGGTGTAAGGTATGGAGGGTGTATACGTATGTAATGTGTATACGTATGAAGGGTGTATACGTATGAAGGTTGTATCTGTTTGAAGGGTGTATACGTCTGAAGGGTGTATACGTAGGGTGTATACGTAGGGTGTATACGTATGAAGGGTGTGAGGTATGGAGGGTGTATACGTATGAAGGGTGTGAGGTATGGAGGGTGTATACGTATGAAGGGTGTATACGTATGAAGGGTGTATACGTATGTAGGGTGTATACGTATGAAGGTTGTATACGTATGAAGGGTGTATACTTCTATAGGGTGTATACGTATGTATGGTCATGGTTGTATATATATGAAGGATGCGTACGTATGATGGTTGTATATATACGTGGGATGTGTACGTATGATGATTGTATATATATTTGGGATGTGTACGTATGATGGTTGTATACATATGTGGGATGTGTACGTATGATGGTTGTATTCATATGTGGGATGTGTACGTATAAGGGATGTCTAAGTATGGTGGCAGTGAACGTATGATAGTGGTAGACGTATTATTGTTGCATACGTGTTATGGTTGTACACGTATGATGGTTGTATACGTATGGTGGCTGTATACTATGAAGGATGTATACGTATGATTGTAGTAGACGTATGGTGGCTGTATACTATGAAGGATGTATACGTATGATTGTAGTAGACGTATGATGGTTGTATACGTATGATGGTTGTATACTATGAAGGACGTATACGTATGATAGTAGTAGACGTATGGTGGATGTATACTATGAAGGATGTATACGTATGATAGTAGTAGACGTATGGTGGCTGCATACTATGAAGGATGTATACGTATAATAATAGTAGACGTATGATGGCTGTATACGTATGATGGTTGTATGCGTATGATGGCTGTATACGTATGATGGTTGTATACGAATGATGGCTGTATACGTATGATGGTTGTTTACGTATGGTGGCTGTATACGTATGATGGCTGTATACGTATGATGGTTGTATACGAATGATGGCTGTATACGTATGATGGTTGTTTACGTATGATGGCTGTATACGTATGATGGTTGTATACGTATGATGGCTGTATACGTATGATAGTAGTAGACGTATGATGGCTGTATACGTATGATGGTTGTAGACGTATGATGGCTGTATACGCATGATAGTAGTAGACGTATGATGGCTGTATACGTATGATGGCTGTATACTATGAAGGATGTATACGTATGATAGTAGTAGACGTATGATGGCTGTATACGTATGATAGTAGTAGACGTATGATGGTTGTATACGTATGATGGTTGTATACGTATGATGGCTGTATACGTATGATAGTAGTAGACGTATGATGGTTGTATACGTATGATGGCTGTATACGTATGATAGTAGTAGATGTATGATGGCTGTATACGTATGGTGGCTGTATACTATGAAGGATGTATACGTATGATAGTAGTAGACGTATGATGGTTGTATACGTATGATAGTAGTAGACGTATGATGGTTGTATACTATGAAGGATGTATACGTATGATAGTAGTAGACGTATGAATGATGTATACGTATGATGGTTGTACACGTATGATGGATGTGTACGTATGATAGTAGTAGACGTATGATGGCTGTATACGTATGATAGTAGTAGACGTATGATGGATGTATACGTATGATGGCTGTATACGTATGATAGTAGTAGACGTATGATGGCTGTATACGTATGATGGCTGTATACGTATGATGGTTGTATACGTATGATGGTTGTATACGTATGATAGTAGTAGACGTATGATGGCTGTATACGTATGATGGCTGTATACGTATGGGGGTGGCTACGTATGGTGGTAATAGACGTAAGTGTTGATATATATGTTTCTTATAGTGGTGAGACGTAAGAGGGGTGTATACGTATAAAGGTTGTAGACGTGTGTGGGATGTTTACATGTGCTAGGTATATATATGAGGAATATATATTGTATTATCCATGGTGTTTTATTTCCATTCTGTTATGATCCATTCGTCATCAAAACTTCGCTTCTAAATGACGTCACTATCTCGCTCACTCTTGTCACTTATTTAAGACTTTTGTCTCGCTCATTAATTTAATTCGACCGCTATTTCATTGAGGGATGTTTATCGTAATAGAATGGAGAGAAACTGCCCTGGATGATGGAGGGTGCTCCAGTGCTTGTCCCGTGTAACGGAGGTGATACAAACACTGACACGGCTGAGACCAATTTAGACATATCACCTTGTTTGATGAAATCCCTCGTACAAAGGAACCTTTAACCTCCTTATATCACACTACTGGTGTACGTGGCTACATGGCTTTCTGTCCAGGAAATACAATCACAAAGATATTATATAAGAAGATATTCTAAACTGAAGACATGGAACATTTGTCTTGTATTCCCGAACTTAGAACTCCCAGATTCACTGCTTACGATAGCTTAACTACACACTAGTTAAACTTTCCGCGATGGTAGAAGATATCACTTCTTAAAACTATCAACATCTTCTTTGATAAAAATACATTTCGCATTTCTAAACTTGAATAACCTACACGACGAAAAAACACATTTGCGCATGCGCACTTGTGTTAAAGTCGTAAAAATGTCTAACATATTTGTCTATCGGGATTATCTTCCCATGTGTCGTGTTAAGCAAAGTTCAAACACTGAATCGTGGATACATATATTATATATATAAACAATGACCAGAAACGTTTCGGAAATGCTACAAATAAAATCTCTAGCAAAACAAGACGGGCAAAGTGCGATGAACATTTGCGAAACAAAAGAAATAATATCTGTCATCGGAGTCAGTTAAAGATCTCCACTCGGCGATGTTCTGCGGCGTGCTGATGTTATCAGACAGGGTTGTAATGAACCTGAAAGAACACAAATTGTTTTACAGATCAACCGCTTACGGAAGGACGTTTTTATTTGTTTTGTTGTCGTATCATTTACCGATATATATGTTCCTGTAGTCGACACATGCACCATCATGTGTCAGTTGTCATAACATAAACAGTCAGGCTCCAAGTACAGTTTATCGTAGTGCGGCAAAAAGGATTCGGGCTTGTAAACAACTGGGAGGGAATGTTTTAGATGGATTTTTAAAAAAAACCTTTAATACCAGGTATTTTTGGGTCCCAATAGTCCAGTTATATGAAGGCAGCCTGGACATAATCGAGTCTGGGACAGATAAACCAGTGATTGATATTATAAGCACCGATCCACGCCCCCGGGATACGATGACACCGAGCCTGACCATCCCATCAGTGATAGTTCCCCTCTGACAACCATAGGTTTCTGGGGATCAGTTCTAACCCGGTATCCCCGCGGGTACTAGATTGTACTAGTACAGTATTTTTTTCAAATCAAAACAAAGAATAAATACATATTTTTTTAATATTCTGTATACTCCAGACCGGATTCAAATAATTAATATATGTTATATGATTTAAAAAACATGCAAATTGGTTCTGACTTTGATTTGCATTTCTAATAATTCAAAGAACCTTTAATCAATCATTCAAATAAGCGTTAGAACATCATTAAGCATACCTGTGCTACTGACGTTATTTGAACTGACGTAAGCTATATTATACTTATATCATAATTTTGTGTGACTTGAAAGAATATGCTGTCCTGCTTGTTGTGAATACATTATAGAGGTGAGGGGAGATATGGGGTTCAAGGTCGCGTTCACAATTATACAGAGACATCAGCATCATAAAATGGAATTATATGGAAACGTTATCCAAAGTTTGTTTTATTTTCTTCTTTGTTAACGAGTTACAGTTTTCGAACATTTATAAACATACTTTTAGTCGCGTAACAACGGGTGTTTGTTGATGAGTGATTTATTGTTCAGGCATGGGACTGATACCATCTCACATTTTGACATTTTTTAAAATCCCGTCATAAGAAAACGTGTCATCTATAAGGAAGGAATAAAATGAGTTGGTATTTTTATTTAAGGAATTGATAAAAAAAATATTATCTCACAGAAGTCATTTTCTAGGCCATATTAAAGACATACATTGTCTTCCCTCATCTTATTTTACCTTGTTATTTAATCCAAAACGACCACGCCAGAGAGTACTGTCTCGATTATCTGCCGAGACAGAAACAAAAGGCAAAAAGTGATGAAAATTATATGAATGGATGATTGAAAATCAGCGATGACACCAGGTGTTCGCGAAAAGGTAAGCATGTCCTGCTTACACATCATCTTTGTGTTCATAAAGTATGTAAATACAATGTTAATAAGTCTAGATTTCATTCCTTTTAATCATTAATAAATATTCATATATTTGGAAGAAAAAATACACCAGCAAATAAGCACAACATCGAGTTTTCTAACCAGATTCCTACAGATATTACCATCTACTTCGAGTCTAGAAGTTATCTAGCCAGATTCCTAGAGATATTACCATCTACTTCGAGTCTAGAAGTTTTCTTGCCAGATTCTTACAGATATTACCATCTACTTAGAGACAAGACGTTTTCTGGGTAACGACTAGTTTATTCTTTCTAACGATGTGGCCACTTCTCACCTCCAACCTGGTCAAGTCCTTACGATTGTATTTATGTTCTATCAACAAAAGAATTTACCATTTAGATACAAATTTGGTACTTATTGCATATTCCATAACCGATCTATAGCGAAGTCTGTGACTGTTTGAAATATAAAATATCGTTCCTTATACGGCAACATTTGATTTCAATCAGCGCACATTTCTGAGCTCTATTAGTCGATTGATATCCAGGAATATTAGTGACCAAAAAAATATAAATGCGCACATATTAGAACTTATCGTAATCAGACAAACAATTTTCTGAAATCACGTCTCTTTCAAAGACGAATTTAGTCGTACAACGTCAATAACATGTTTTATGCAATAAAACTAGATTGCTGAACGACATGAACTTAATGAACTTGATTTATTCAAATCAAATTTCTTCAAGCGACAAAATGTAATCTCCAATCGCGCACATTCTTCAAGAAGTTTTACTATTTTCAAATTCTTTAGTACTTAGAAGACATATTGCCGACGTTTTTTAGACATACCGCTAAAAATCTAATCAAATGATTACAGAATTTTACAGTTTGATTGACGAGGCGATCTACATTTTCCGATGAAGCTGTGTCCACTTCAATCGCCCGTAAAACATTTTTGAATGAGTCGAATAACCCATGGGATCTTTTATATTATGTCCAAACACTGAAGCGAAAATTTGACATTCCGATCTTATCCTTAATTTAGGGAAATATTTCCGATGAATCCGAACTTTTTCCCGAGAGTGGAACATTCTAGATTAATTCGCGACGGACAATCAAGGAATGTACAACAGTGTTACTACGCAAGAAAAATAGAGCAACGGCGGAGGAATCTCCCTAGAGAGGGGTGAACAATAACTTGCGTTGATAGCTCGAAAATCAGAAATTCTAATTCGCAGTTTAAGAAGCTGGTGAAAAATGTTTATCGGGCCGAAGACGGCAGAGAGGGGCCCAGAGAATTGACGGACATAACGCTCGTGTCGAATCTGTTGGACCAGCGTTAATTAAACTATTCATACCGATGTTACGGCAAATCATGTACAAATTCATGAAAATTAATGAATGCTCCCTCGGGGAGAGTTGTCGCGAGATCACAGCATTCAACGCGAGATTGCAATTGGCATCGCCACGTGTCAATTAAACTCCGAAGTCGATCGGTAGATTGAACAAACGATTAGGAAAGCTATGGAGGTGTTAATGGCCTAATTGAAACTTCCAAATTGGCGCGGTGTAATGCTTGACCGTCGCGAGGCCCACATTAGGAATTTTGACGTAAACGTCGAATCATATAAATAGGTACAAGTATGGAAGCTTGGATTGCTAATTTGTCAACATTAATTCAAACTCTACTAACGTTGGCCATTGTTACTCAGAACATGGGAACGCGCAGAAAACTTTTGTGGAAATGGAAATTTTTATTTACTGCACTCAAATTATAACGCCCGTTCCTTCTCCCAATTTTGCGAAAATAAATACACATCTTCACAAATTCACTGCCTCATAATGTAAGTTTCACTTGTAAATGCCAATTAAAACATTATGTTTTGCATAAAAAATATGTCAGAAATACTTAAATTGGTATGCCTTGTACTGTCCAAATACAGTTCTATTTGCCACTATACAGCTGCTACACATCGGCTGTTTAAACTATCACGCCGAAATATTCATAAGTAAATACAGTTTACAATATAATGACCTGAAAATTAGCATTTTTACAAAACTATTATTGTTGAAGGCCCTAATTTGTAAACCTTTAGGCGTAAAATCCATGTCCCTATTCAAAGATGACACTAAATTTAATCCAGTGACAAAACGCAAAAAAATAGAACTGTTCTTTTAGAATACAAGGACAATCAAATACGTTAATATTTACCATCTTAGAATATTCACTTTTTTGTTTCCCTAAAACTCTTGGAATATTTCTTTTCACGTTGACACGCCATTCTAATTTCAAGCTTTCCATTGTTTCTTTGTAATTTCCATTCCCTTTCAAACGATTTTTTAATGTAAGGGTGTTAGTATTCTTTCTTTTTTAAATCTTGATGTTTATCATTTCATTAGGTGTTATCGGTTGTTACTGGTTTCGCGCGTGTAGCATTACACGTAAAAGCCGATCGATCGTATAGTCTTCCATAATGCCATCGATAAATTGAACCGTCTGCACAAACAGGTTAGACTGACGTATACAAAAGAAACACTGAACACAAAACGGTCGCCCTTGACTTGAAACGTCCAGATTGTAGATGTTCTTTCAGTTCGGCAATTTGATGTGTACTGACAGTTTTGAAGAGCTCCAGTGCTGTTCAATAATGTTATCCTCCCTTAAGTTTCAGCTCATTCTTCTGAAATCGATTTCTTAATGCCTTTTGAACTGTTTTCTTTTTTGGAAATCACAACGAGGAAAGCCTGTCAAAGCAAAGGATATATATATATATATATATATATATATATATATATATATATATATATATATATATATATATATATATATATATATATATATTTAAAGCACAGTAAAGTTCTAACTCTCAGGCACAATAGAGTAATAATTAGATAAGTGGAGTAAGATTGAACACAGAGTCTGATTCCCATATATATTGGGGTTTTTATATTTACATTTGAAATATATATATATATTCTTCAAATGTCAATATAAAAAAACGAGGAAAGCCTGTCAAAGCAAAGGATATATATATATATATTTATTATATATATTTCAAATGTATATTTGGGAATCAGACTCTGTTAATGATTGTATGTTGTATGCTGGTCAAGTTTCTATCTTGATTTCGATTTATAGAAATATTCTTCAAATGTAAACAAAAAGACCCAAAAGATAGTAATTATAATTCAGATCACTTCACAAATACATTTTGATAACATGTTTTGTTAACTTGAAGATTTCATAGTGACCTGTTTCTATATGTAATTAATGCATACTACATTTTAAGCAGTGACATATACGAACGAATCGATTCTAATTGTCTTGTTTCAATAGCACAAATAAATGTTGTCAAGCCGCAGGCAGCTGAAAAACTCCGCAAACAGTAACTAGCTTTTTCTTTTGTGTCATCATGTTCTTCTTTTACAGGATTAACACACTTAATGCGTTTAAATTGCTTTAAAATATTAAGGATCACGAACCGGTTTTTTAAAAATACTTTTTTTATACTGCTGCAAGCACCCTTTTAAACAACCACAAAACACGGAGAGCTTCTCACGGGAGTTAGTTATTTCACTATTTGAAGTTGAAAGTCACATTTTGAAGATCAGGGTGGGAAGAGACCTGTCGGAACAGTATGTAAACACAATTTTAGAAAATATTTTGCCATTTCGCGGTCAAAACAATCCGGAGAATCCGCTAAACCGTTTCACTCGTGCGTGCGAAGTGAAATATTCTCGCCCTCGGTCGTTTGCCATTAGCACCAAGCTCTCTCTGGGCGGCCATAGCGCTTCACGGCCGGGTTAGGGCCTCGTACGGGCTCTATTAGAACTCAGAGCCGAACAAACACGGGAATTCGGAGAGCAAATTCTCTCCAAAAAGGGAGGTAAATATGCGGACTGTTCGCCACAAATGGAAGATTTCATTGTAAATACGACGTCGGCGAAAGAACTATTTGCCTTTTGTAATATTTGCCGGTTGAATTAGGCGGTCTTTTAGGCAAGGGGACTACAAAGTTAGTCCGGTAAATGTTGACGCTTTTGCATTAACTGGATAGGAGGTCGGGCGATTGTGTCGGGGGTAAGTATTCACGACTGACGGTTAGTATTTACAACCGGCACCTCCCAGGAATGCTGTTCGTTGTCATAATGTTTGTTTGTTGTAATCGATAAACAAAATAGTTTGGCCACGTAGGTAACATTTAAATACGTACCGGTGTGAAATGTATCTGACAGCCGTTGCTATAATGATCTGCGCATGCCCGGTAGAAGGTTTGCCATGGATGGTAGCAATAGGTTGGATAGCCAGCGAGTGTTCAAACCGATAGTGCAGCTTTAAGACCATTTATACGTGTCTTAAATGTTTCTTATTATCATGCGGGTAATTATTGAAGTGTGAACGCGTGAACAATTGTGCGATCATTGATGTTTGGTTTCGTCTGCCAACATTTTTCCCAATTTTATATTGATGCTTGAATGTCAAAATCATCCCGATTTTAACGGATTAGTTAACTTTCCTTGCCTAATACCGCCATATTTGCAAATGAGATGAATATTTTTTATATACATAATATCAGCGTTATCAAGTAGGGTTCTGATTCATGTCATTTCATTTTTGAAAAGGGGTACATCGGTGGCCCAGTTGTCTAAGGCTCCGCAATTCGCAGTACAGAGTTGCGTCCCTTGAGCACGCCAGGAACCCGTGATTGTGGTTCCGAATCCTGTTCGCCCCGATTACGTTTCTAGGTTTGTCAGCACCATACCCGTGCTGGTGGGTTTCACCGAAGTTGTAAACGTTAGGCTTTCCTCCCACCGTTAAGCTGACGTACCGTGATATGACTGGAATACTGCTCAAAGCGGCGTTAAATCCATCTCACTCACTCATTCTGAGGAAGTGTAGTCGCTGAAAGTATCAACGGTGCAAAAACTGCACATGATTTCTAAGCAGGACACATATTCTTAAGTACATTCTTTTAAAGTACAGATTCTTCGGTGTCAAGTGGGGACGTTGTCTCAGTGCAGAGTTCCGTTCCTTAGTCATCAGGATGTTGGTTTAATACCAGATTCCAACATTTGTTATCCTTAGTCACTGAAAACAATATGCCTTGTCATTTGTTTCAAGTGATACGGGCGGTCGGGTAGCCTAGTGGTTAAAGCGTTCGCTCATCACGCCGAAGATCCGGGTTCGATTCCCCAGATGTGGGAAGCCCATTTCTGGTGTCCCCCGCCGTGATATTGCTAAAAGCGGCGTAAAAGCATACTCACTCACTTCAAGTGATACAATCTGAAGCCTTCCATGCACATTATGCTTTATGTGACATAAGTGTTTTAGACTCCAAGTCATTTTTCACCATTTCAACATCAGAATGTATTCTAATACTCTACCATTCAAAGCAAGTGAGGAACCCGCCCACGAGGGAGACATATTATACATTTTCCGTAAAATGCTCTCAATACCATTTTAAATTTTTTCATTTATCACATTTTTCCACGTCTAAACCATGTTGGCTTAGAAATTCTTCCGCAATCACAGACCTTCAATGAATCCCGCAAAAAGAACCCATTTGAACAACAACGCATGAAGCGATCGATGTGATAAACGTACCGTTACTGCTGAGCTGTGGTGAGATCTGGTCATCCCGACGACAGATGCGGCCTGGCAAGTCCAGGTTGTCTCAAAACAAATATAATGTAAATAAATTATATATTTAAAAAAAATAAAAATATAGTATAAAATAAGGGGTAGAGTGAGTGTGTGAGTTGGGTGGTTGGGTGGGTTTGGGTGAGTGAGTGAGTAATTTTACGCGCGTCACTAACTCTCTCGCTTTTTTACCTTGGTCAAATTCTGTTGAGTATTTATATTTATTGAGAACTGTCGCAAATATTTTAATAATTCTAAACTCAATTACTCTTGTCTCTACTGCTTGATAGTGGTGAAGCAGTAGATATGACATATCTGGCTAAGATGGAGCAACATCGATCAGTGAAAGAGATCCAGTCTCTCGGCTGTGTGGCCGAGTATAGAGAGGTGACATCACACATCATTTAGGGTCTGAATGAAAGAAACGCCGCCTGTCAGCCCTCTCGATTTACTTATATGTGCTATATTAAATGAACAGAGGCAGGTTATGCTCACAACTTCACAACTGTGTTTGACATGTGGAAGATGTAATAATGAATGCTTTTTCCCTCAAGTCAACGAAAAGGGGAAATGTATAATATTTATCGTATTCCATTCTGTAATCCTTGTGAGTGAGTGAGTATGGTTTTACGCCGTTTTATCAATATTCCAGTTTTTAGCAATATTCACGGCGGAGGGCACCAGAAATGGGCTTCAAACATTGTACCAATGTAGAAAATCGAACACGGATCTTCGGCGTGACGAGCGAACGCTTTAACCCCACCTTCCTTGTAATACATGATGGTATTTGTGAATTATTGCAGATATGAGTATGTTTAGGAGCGCGCATTCTAAGTTGTTACGTATTCAAACATTTACCCTTTATGTGAATAAAATAGGTTTAACTAAAACATCAGTGACATGAGGTGTCGTCACTCTGACGTCATTAAGAATTCATTTCCTAAAATGGATGAGGTCACGTGTTGCCGTGGAATCAACAGTTTAAAATAAATCCTCACTGCAATCAATTTAAGAAAAACAATACGATATAATATTCTGCCGAATAACTAGTTTATATTTTTCTTAAATCAGAAATTTTATTTGTTGAAATTAATTGCCAAGCGGGGATAGACATGGTATTTGGCAAGACAGTGTGAAAAATCTAAATACCACTCCAAGAATATCGACCACATTGCCATGGCAACGAGACGGGAGACGGGCCTATTATACATATTCACCACAACACAAACATGACGGTATTCGATATCAACGGTCAATAGTGGGGGCCGAAGGACTCTTATCAATGCCTGGATGAAACTGGCAGAATAAGCCACCCGGCGGTCAAAGACTGTTTTCATACGAGATGAACCTCAAGTGGAACCCCGTGGACGGGAATCCCAGACGTGTTGGCTTGGTCGTTAAGTCAGTCTCCGTATAAGCAGCTTCCGATATACGCTCACGATGCAGAAAGTGAACGTTGATGACCGTCAAAACATTCCAGGTCGTAATTTCTTTTTTACGGTTTTGTTTTAAATTGTATTCATATCTGCAAATATATTGAACATATATATAAATAGTATGTTTATCTCATCATATAAGTAAGTGAATGTCGTTTTATGTCCATTCATGAACATTCCTGCTAAAATCCTGTAAATGACGCAGTCGGGGTACGGCGACACACAAATCAGCCAGGCCACACAGGTGAACCGCCCGGTCCTCATCCGTCGGGTCTTATGACAACCCCCGGATCCCCATCGTGGAGAACTAGATTATACATGATCCGGAAACATAATCCGAACATTTTCAATGGGAACAGGGCTGGCTGGATTAACGAGGTTTAACAGTAGTTTTACGCTTAGTGATGGTGTAACGTGTGTATTTTTCTCACTTGGCCCAGCACTGTGTTTTCTTGAAAAAGGAAATTTTCTTTTGACTTTTTAATCTTTGTGGGGCAAAAACCAATAACATTTATCACTGTGTTACGTCAGAGGTCTAATGTCAGCATTATGATCTGATATCGGCACTATGATCTAATGTCAGCATTATGATCTGATATCGGCACTATGATCTAATGTCAGCATTATGATCTGATTTAAACACCATGAACTTATATCAGAACTCGATATATGTCTGATAGTGCCCATAATTTTGAGACAACGAGGTTTCAGTGTGCCTACGATTTATGGATTATATGGCTGAATGAATCGTAATCCATGTCCCTGATTCATATCCCCAACAACCACACACAGACAACGATAAATTCCCCGAAATACATAATTTCAGGTGCAAATTGTGTATTGGATTGCAACTATAACATCAACACACCATCCACCAATACATTTGCATGACAACAAACCTTCACACAGGAGTATTAATTCAAAATCCTTTATGAGGCGACATTTCTCAATTCATTTTTGATCCATGATGTATCAAACTCTGATTCCATAGGGACAAAGCTGTGTTGATACAAACACGTGAAATCTCCGTCCACGTCAGTTCAGACCAGGTGCCACAGCCATTATCCCCAGCCCCCAATCCTGCCGCGACCAAAACCCTTTCAGAGCTGACCGGGGGACGGGCAATATTAAGGCAGTGGGACTGGACAATTAAAGAGGACCACAGTAATTTTGTGACGGGAGCCAAAGTAAACAGGGACCACCAAACCCAACGATTTGCCTGAAAAAGCTTGAAACCCGGGTCAACAAAATCTTAGTGCTCTAGCAAGGCTAAATGAAACAGCCTTTGTAGCAGAAAGGTTTCGGGGTGACGATATTAAACCTTACAAATCCACCTTAGCGATGAGACATCTTTTGTCCTTTTGACGACGATTTCCATTCAATAGTGATCGTAAATAGTGGTGAAGCAGGGAGTATGTAAACATGGAGAACCCACAGATGTGGGTTGGCCTGAGGCAAGGTGTGTTTTTGTTACTAATGTTATTTCTCCTTCTATACAATATTGGCAAATTATAGGATTATAACTATTAGCCGTGTTTGCCGACCCAGCAGGAGCGTTCAGTGGAAATATGTCCCCCACAGTCGATCGCTTCAGTGTTATCTTTGCTCATTGAGTGCCGGAAATCTACACCTAAACGCACGGACCATGGTATACTGGTGTGATTATTTCAATCCAGTACACTTTCATTGACGGGTTTCACGTTTATCCACATGACATGGTAGTCCTTCTCAGCGAGCCTATTGAGTTGTCACATGCATTGGCTCACGTGAGAAACCTTTGAAACTATGTATACCAGTATTACGAAGAGATATACGGACTTTTACTTTTTTTATTCTTTAAACCTTACGTTTCAAGGCTGCATCTGCATCAGGTGAATTATACCAGCATTACACAAGCCTTTCGTAGGATTCATGAATTGTGAAAAGAAAAAAATGACAAACATGCTTAAAAATAATGTTTCAATCGACACATGGAATATGACACAATAAACTATTGTGTCATATTAAAACATACCAGTTATATCTGTAACGGTGTTGCAACAAATTAAGAGCTATTCGTAATATGCTATTAAACCTGACATAAATTATGAATTAAACCTAACATATGGATAAAAGCTCGCAGCTCAATTAACAAGAACTTGAAGGACAACGACACAAAACAACATTCACCACATACTAATAACTACATATTTTTTATGAAACGAAATACTCATTAAGAATTATTTGTTATTCACAGCAACATATTTATTAGTATAAGTAAAATATCACAGATAACTTCTTGTAGAACGCAATTATTATTCACTGACAAATGTAAAGATGATTATCTTCATCGTTTAAACAGTAGGCCTACGTGTATAGCATGATACACTTTGAAAATAGATATTACAAATAGTTACTGAGGTAAGGGTGGGTATGCAGCATTTCAAAGCTGGTGAAGAACACGTTTGTCTTGTCAGTTCAGTTCGAATGGCTTGGTACAGATGGCCAATCTCCATATAAGTTTCAAAGGGTAATCTTGGAATTTCACGGAACGTATTCCCCAGGGTGCCAAGGAAGAGATCACGGACGGATATCTCATTATGACCATGGAATGAACTAAGATATATGCAGGTTGTTCTTATACACAAGGAATGGCTGGACATCAGAGAAAAGTCGTTTCTGTCTGCTCATTTGGACGTAAATTCCCCATTCCCTATATGTACGACAAAATAAACTCGGTCTCGTAGTGTACACGCATATTCAGCTCTAAAAATCCCCTTGAAACACATGTGACACATGTAACTCATAAAAGATGACACTGGTCTCATGGTATTAAATGTTTAGGATGCCACTGTTTAAAGTTTTGTTACGAGAACATCGCATGTTGGTCCAGATGGTGGCAATTCCAGAGTCAAACATGTATCTGATGATACAAAGTAGCAGGGGAAGTATTGAAATGGGTATCAAAATAACGTGTGAAACACTTACAAAACATGTCATTACAAAATTGTATTTTGATGTCTTCATTTCAATATGAGTGTGTCACTTTGTAAACAAAAACAAATAGGTTTCGTCAGTAAATTAATACAAGATACATTTTGGTTAAAAGTCTATAAAGAAGCTTTACCAATTTAAAAATGAAACTGCAAATTTCTTTTAAAAAGTAGAAACTAAATCAATGCAAAACACCTCATCCAAGCAGAAAGTGACACTTTCTTTTGTATAAATTATATGGACGGCATTTCAGACACTCACACTGATAAAAAACAAAACACCAAAGATATGCCACGACTGACACCAGAACAACGCGTGTGGGCCTTGGATATGATGCAGAGAGAAGCCACCAATGCAAACAATGCTATTTTGTTGGCTGTCGTAACTTACCTGATGCAACGTTAAAGACAGACAAGGCAGACATCAGACAGGCCAAGACTAGGCAGATCCAGGGTAACTACACCCAATGAAGACCGGTACTTGCGTTCTATAAATCTCCGGAATCGATTCCTGACAGAAGTGTCATCAGCGACGAATGCCTTAGACCATATAGTTAGTGGACAGACAGTGGCCAGGCGACTCAGGGTCCAAGGGCTCACAGACCTTACAGGGGACAGTTATGGACAGCGCAACATGTACGTCAGATATTGAAGAGGGACCGGAATGTACGTCGTTGGCAGCGATGTGACTTGCAGAGAGTCGTCTTCACTGATGAAAGCCGGTTCTGTCTGTTCAGAACTGATGGAAGGCAGCGTATTCACTGTAAAAGGGAGAACGAATGGCGGCATGTTGCATTCAGGGCTCGCACCGTATGGTGGAGGGTGTGTTATGGTGTGGGAATATTTTGTGGGCAAGTGAAAACACCACTGGTCATCGTAAACGGTAATGTGACAGCTCATAATTACATGGATGACATTCTTCCTCTGACTGTCCAGCCAATTTTACAACAGAACTTCCTTGCAACCAATAACTTAAACGTGTTGCCTTGGCCAACACGCTCCATAGAACACCTCAACAATGTCATGGATCGTCGTGTTCGACAGCGACCACATCCTCCAGTCAGCCGATAAGAACTGACCCAGGTCCTTGTTGTTTTTAATTGTTTGGGCTGCCACACCTCAATTCGGGCAACTGTTTTTCCAATATTGGATGCTGTATGACCGTCACTGTAAATGTTGATTTTTTTCAGATTTTGATCGTTTCAATACATTTTACTTCTACATCTATCTTTCATGGTTTTTAAATTAGAGTGATATAAACTATGGCAAAGTTCCTTTGGGCCGTCAGTTCATATGAATGCATACTGAACCACATTAAAAACTTCACAATCCTTTAAATTTTAACATTTTGACCAGTTATCATTGTGGGCCCTTATTGTGTACTTAAACAGTAATGGCCACGTATTGTCTTCAGATAACACCCGTTTTTGTGCAGGTGAATCGATCAAAATCATGTGCACAGCACTATAGTGGCAAAAGTGGTTTTTCACGTGCAACTGGTCACGTGGCCATAATACCGCACGTATTTTCAGCCATACTTGTTAGCAGTCATTAACCAAAAAAGAAAAACACAAGAAAACAAAAGTCTTTACGGACATTTGTCATGCCACGCCTTTCAAGTATGCAACGTGAACGTGCCATCGGCATGTTGCAGACGGGAACGTCCGTAGCTGAAGTTGCAAGGACGATGGGTTGTAGTCGACGGACTGTTTATGATTTACAGACGCGTCTACAGCAAACGGGTACCACCGCTGATCGTCCTCGGCCAGGTCGACCACGTGTGACGTCACATGCAGAGGATCGTCAGATTGTCTTACGTCACCTCCGTAACAGATTTTTGACGGCTACATCAACCAGAAATGAACTGTTTAGGGGTAGACTGAGTGCGCAAACTGTTCGAAACCGTCTGAGAACTGCTCACCTTCAAGCACGCCGGCCATATTGCGGCCGATTCTGACTCAACGATTCTGACAGACGTCAACGTCAATTGTGGGCACAGCGACACTTACGATGGACTCAGAGGAATTGGAACCATGTCGTCTTCAGTGATGAATCCCGATTTAATCTTCGATTTGCTGATGGTAGGGCGAGGGTGTGGAGGCGCCGCCATGAACGTTACGCCCAGTGTTGTGTACAGGAAGTTGACAGATTTCGAGGCGGAAGTGTCATGGTGCGGGGTGCTTTCTGTGGCAATGCACGTTCCAGGCTTCTTGTCATCCGTGGCAACCTCAACGCTGCTGCTTACCGCGACCAGGTACTGGCACCAGAACCTCTGCCTTTTATGGCAGCACATGGACCCGGTTTGATCTTCCAACACGACAATGCCAGACCCCACACAGCAATTTTTACAAGGAATTTCCTTCAGAATGCGGGAGTCAACGTCATTGACTGGTCGTCAAGGTCTCCCGCCCTCAATCCCATCGAACACGTCTAGGATGTTCTTGGCAGAAGTCTGCGCACTCTCCAGAACCAATCAAAGAATTTGCAAGATCTTGGCACCATTTTGCAGCAACAATGGCGTCGTCTTCCCAGTCATGTGTTCAAAAGCATCACAAGGTCCATGCGGAGGCGTTGTGTGGCCATACACGCTACTGAACTTGTGTGCCATCAGATTCTCTTGCCTGGGACTTGTGATTTAAACTGTTGATGTTATTACCGAATACCGTAGGTGCTTGGAACAAATTATGGTTACCACCGTTAATTAAAATCCTTCTTTGGACATTAATGATTTAAAATTACCTTCTCTGATACATTTGTCCGTTGTATATCATATATGGGATTACTTTTAAAAATGTGAAGTTTTTAATTTGACTCAGTATATATTAAGCAGTGTTTAACATTTTTCAAGGAGTTTATTTCATAATATACAGTTAAAACAAGGCCAGAGTAGAGAGTTTAATTACACTAAACTACTTTAGTACAGTATGGTTATTGGAATAATTTAATTGTCACAAAGTGAGGTATATTTGGTATATATATTTACAATTTCAGTCGACAAATCGCATATAACTTTTGAAAGGAAAGATAGATATCTTATAATAGAATGTGAGCCTTTAGTATTATTCACTTGCGATAATAAAGATTATCTTCATTTTTTATACAGTAGACAGTAAACACACAATCCGCCCCATCCTCTAAAATCTACGTCTAAATATCACTTTTCTCGTAGTTCCAGACATGTCTTGGGACATGTTCGAACCAATCAAGAAGCCACAATTAGAGTGTTTTTCTTATAACAGCTCGTGGATGTTGTATATAAGATGACTACTTCTGTGCATGGTATGAGACTGTTCGACAAAAGAAATTTCTTTCTTTCACACAAATTCTTACAGTCACATGGGAATATATGCAGTATGAGATTGGAGAAAAACACATTTATGTTTTCGGCTTAGTTCGAACTGACGTGATGTTTTAGTCGAAAATCGCATATAACTGATTGAAGGAATAGTGATGTCAAGAATTTTAAATAGAATGTTTGTCGTGGTGTAACTACAAGATAAGCTGTTGACTTGGATCTCTATATAGGTCTTGTATGAATATTTGAAGCAAAACAATGATTTTTATGCGTGGGATATAGAAACATACATTAATGCTTTTGTGACTATTAACACAATAATAAGAAGAGTATGTAAAAACAAGACCACCTGAGCAATGTTTTATCCATCTATTATCTTATCTACACCAACTAATTACCTCGTCTGGAGCACAGCGTGATGTAAATGTGAACAAACATGTAAACAATAGAACGTCTATACCAGCCCAACGCTGTCAATTAACCCCAATAAAAAGTCCGATAGATATAATAAAAGATAAGGAGAAAATGTATCGCCCTGTCTCGTGCCACCATCTAGGTTAAATGAAAGTGTTGTAGTCTTACGGCGGTATAAATATTGCTTCATAATGCACGTCGTAGAGTTATTGATGTATCTAAAATGAACATTTGTCAGTTTGTTAAACTGTCGAAAGCAGGAAACTCGTCGACGTAAATGCAAGGAGATACAAACAAACAGGTCACATTTTATTTTACTCGCAAATCAATTAAAACCTGAAATATTCTTCGGCAGTAATTACCATTGTTTGTCCAGCAGACAAACAAAAGTATAACCCAATTGAGCATCAAAATATTAAACGAAGTGACATCGATTTTTCAAAAGCGGCAAGACATCAAAAACACCGCTGATTGACAGTCAGAGCCATTAACAAGCTCATCACAAGAAGCGGTTTTGTATAAATATATGAGCGGTAACGAAAACCACGAACAAATATTGTTTCCACATAGCGTTACGAAGAAGTTTAATCCAATATAGATTTAGCAAATACTACGTTGTGAAAGCAAATACATACACTATGTTTATTTAACAGGGTCACAGCGGGCGAGGTCTTTATCGGAGCCAATAAAATGGTACTTTACGCCCTTACGATTGATATTATATTGATGCAATATAGTGTTAATGATTGATAATATTTGGGTAATTAATGATTAGATTAAGAAAGAAGATGAAGAAGAAAACAATACTGTTGCTTTTTTTCTTAGACAAATACTGTTTTGTAATTTTGCTTCAGAAGGAGCATGTCTGCGAACAGAATACAAATACACGAGAGATATTTTTACTTTGGGGTAAGTGATATATGGTGAAGGGTATCAATGAAGTTGGGGAAATAAGGCATGACCATGGTGCGCTCACTACAAATAGTTTCATTACGGTAACACGTACGTGAGGAACACTGTTATCTCTGCAGAACACAGCATTTCAAAACAACGAACTGTAGATGATAACGTCTATAAGTGATTTACTCTGCCTGACGTCAGCTCTCATCAATCTTCAGTGTTTGTTTTTTTTATTTCACAAATGGAATATGCTGTCTCAGATGAGACTTAAGGTTTATGTAATTTCGTGTTTATCGATTTTGAAACAGGAATAGTAGGTTTGAGAGAGAGGGAAATCTGTTTAATACGGGTATGATCGTCCACAACATGACGTCCGAAGTACGAAGAAATGTAGATTTGGAGCATGGGGGTCTAGATAATGTGTCCACAGGTATGGAATGCCCGATGTATTTTTGAATGACGATGTTTTGCATGATGTTATCTGAAAAAGATAAGCAAGAAAGTCGTAAGGTTTTTGTTCAGAGAGGCACGCGCTACGTATCATCGCCCAAACACAGTTAATCAAGACTCACCGTTTTAAATAAAAAAGTATATGCCCTTGTAGCTGTAGCTGAATTTTTTTTACTAATCACCATACAAAATACCAGTTAATGGTTTATCGTAGTAATCAGACATACTTTAATTGTCAGCTTCTATTGTGAGAGAAACGCTACTAGTCATACATCAATAACACATTCATGAACACATAGATTTTTAAACCTCTTCCCTTGTAGTCCATCACGCTACCGCTTGTGCTGCGGAGACTGTTGTCACTCCTAGTCACCATTAACCGAGTTTGGTTAAGTTGTAATTTTTTTGTTAATATTGTACCATGTTCGTTTTAAGTCCTGGTAGTATACGTGATATGCAAGTGCCTGTGAATCTAATGTCAATGTACATTATACATCTATCCGTATTTGACTTATTGCCTAATGATATGCACTGTATCTTAATTCGATTAAAACTTGTTTTAACGTGGTGAAATTCTGAACATGTTTAGATTATGGGAAAGTTGTGTTTGGGTGGTGTTCAGGCTGTGAAACGATAGCTGATTTCATGTGTTTGGACCTAAATGCGTTTGGCCAGGACACAACAAATGTGTATTCCATTTAGGATTTAAACACATTCTTAATCATGTTTAGTTCTAAACAAGCCTTGTCTGTCTTTAGATTTTATATGCTACACACATTTATTAATTTATTAGAGGGGGGTTGGGAGTTGAGGGGGGGGGGGGGTTCTAAGCGAAAGAACGGCAAAACACTCTCCATCGACACTAAACCCAAATACTTGAAACATAATACCTTGTGTTTTTACCTTAAAGTCGGTGCAAAACGAATTGTCAGTGTTACCCAGAAAGTCAGGTTACTCAGATGTCAGTCTATATAGTGTCAACTGTAAGAGTAACTTATAGCGAAAAGTCACACCCTGAAATATGTCTTTCCTCTTTTTCTGTCGGCTTCTGAACACACGACTGTAACCCCGAATCTAAATATTCAACAATCATTTCAATTATCCATCTAAACGTTTACTTTTCGTAAGACATGCCCCCCAAGAGATCTTTGAAGACATGCGCAGTTAGCAAGTCGATAAAGTCAAAAACTCTTTTAGACACGAGCATACATAGGTGGCGCCACTGACGTTCTGAGAGTCGCCGAAGTTGTGACGCTTTCTCAAACAGAGGGTTTCCATGCGCGCGTGCCACGATAAACGACCAAGAAAGCCCGCTCAAAAATATTTGTCATCGGCAATTTCTTAGTCGCCTGCGTTTGTCAATGTTTTGGCTGAATTAGAAAATAAAACATCAGTTTTATCACTTGGTCTCTTGCCCGGACACCCTAAACCATAGGTCTGCCTGGCGGGACACTTGACAGAGGTGCGTTGGCATTTTTTCCGTATTTGTTTGCGAACTTCAAAGCTTGCCGTTTAGCACTAAACATGTCAATATTATTTGTGTTTCTTGTAAACGTTTAACTGGGGCTTACCCACTTTAATTTCGATGAGGAGAACTAATTAAAGAGGCTTTTGTAATGTTTAGATTAATACTGTGTCTAGGTGAGGGATCCGTCTTTAAGACGTGAGTTAAAAGTTGTACGTTTCTGGTCATTTTAACAAATATTGAAACTATGGCGATGAAAGGTATTGCTTTTGCGTTATAACTTTGTACATTGAGCCATGGATTAGGTTATAACAGGTTATAACGTTTGATGAAGCCTACACATCTGTAGTTATTTGGTTTGAACATTACTCGATAACTTCTTTTCCCTAATTACAAGATGAATACAAGGTGATATCGTGTATGACAATATTGGACATCTATTTGAAGCACGTATGTAAATTCAAGAGTAAATCTTTAATTTCAGTTCTTTCTTAATTCATATTTGGGTATTAATCTCTCGTTGGGTTTAAACAGATGTGAATAGAACATTGCAGCCTAAAGATTCAATACAAGTCCTTCAAATTAATCACATGCTTGTACCATTGACAAATGGTTTCAACTTCATGTTGCAGTGAAAGCATCGACATTTTGCGGTTGCCAAATAATATATAAAACTACAGTTAAATAATGTTAATTTGGAGTACATAGTATGCGAATTGTTATGAATTGATAAATGTTAGTGTATATACATGCATTGCATATAAACATCGTAAAGTAGAACTTCATAATCATGGGAGCGGAACTAGAAATCCTGAACTGTAAAAACGGGATAAACATTCTTGAATCTGGTATACTGCTTCTTGAAATTACTCGGTGTATATATCAATCTTAGAACACGAATCTCC
This sequence comes from Haliotis cracherodii, assembly GCF_022045235.1. Taxonomy (NCBI): domain Eukaryota; kingdom Metazoa; phylum Mollusca; class Gastropoda; order Lepetellida; family Haliotidae; genus Haliotis; species Haliotis cracherodii. The sequence goes on from NW_027266297.1 coordinate 54,117,024, forward strand.
AACCATGCGTTAAAATGTTTCATTAAATGAAATCATTACCTCTTTACTTTTTTGTAAGTTTCAATCCATCACGTTGATTGACGGCGATACAGCTGTCTTAGCGGAAATAGACTAGTCTGACAAAGACGTTAAAAATAAGTTTTGTATGACCTACGAAATTAAAAAAAGTATTCGTACAGGCTGTGATACAGATCTGCGGCTGAAGATACAAGCTATTATCTCGACTTTTTTTGTAATTACAAATAGGGAAGAAATTACAACATGAAAAACGGTCACCTTTAACACCAGATATACCTGTGCTTGTCAATTTGTGAAAATATACCACCAGTAAGCGTGCTTCTTGATGGGCTGAGTATCAGATAAAACGCCCTGTTAATTACATGCCTCGTTTTGCTTCCTTACAATCCAAGAGATGGTGAGAGAAAAGCGGTTTCAAATGCTTGAATCTGAAGCCTAACGCGAAAACCACAAACGGATAAGTTGTTACAAGATTCTTGTGCACTCGCTTGGGAAATTATTTGTCTTGAAAGAATTCCAGATCGATTTGTAGACAATAACACTGCCTATTTCCCGGTACACGGTGATGAATTGAAACTAACTGTTGTGCTTATAAATCCTTAACTGGAATGCTAAAACGGAAAGCGGAAAAGACAAATTAAGGGAAAAACGAATCCGGATTTACATTTTGTAATAGGTCGTGTTTAAACTTTGCCTTCGTCAGCCACAATTCTATTAGTTTTGACATGTTTGAATCCCGGCAAATGTATTCCAAAAATGCCTCTCTTTCGTTCAGCGTAGGCTCGGCGAGTGTTTTGTGGGTAAACGGTTTGCAAAGAGTCACGTGATCGAGCGGGGATCTCAACACAGTTACGCAGTTTTCAGAAGGTTTTTGTCAATAATTGTTGTTTCAGTCATTGGTTGGTATGGGGTAGTTGACAGCTGTGAAGAATGGCGGCAAATGTTCGGGTCATAAACAACCTCGGAGACAATACATCACGCTTAGATCTACAGAGTTATGGCCCTTCCTAGCGAACTCTCCACGAAATGAGAGTCCAATTTGTTTTGCGGCATGCGAGTGTGTACAAAATGGAAAAGGCACATGTTTAGGTGTGTAAATGGTTATTTTACAAATCAAATGAGTTGTCAGAATGTTGTAAATTCAACGCCGGGAGAACATTTCGTCAAAAAAAGTAATTGTATGGTAAAAACTGCTTTGTAACGTTTCGTCAATTGAGTGCGGTTTGCACTTTGTATTCCGGCAGAAAACATGTTTCTTTAACAGCACTCGTGGGAATACTGCACAGTACAAGACCTGTTTTTCTACCTCAATTGAAATAGTTAACAAGTACTTGTTATACAAGGGGTAATTCCTCTTGAGCAGCACCAGCGAGCGGTTGTTCAGAAGAAGTTTGATAAACAAGTACTAAATTTAAATAAAATGTAACCTGTAATACCCTTTATAATTTGCATTGTAGTGGTAGAAAATAGGTTTACCATACAAGCACAACGTTGATTGGGCCCTGTTAGGGTCTGGGGTTGAATCCCCAATACCCTATGTTCGTTTTAGGAGTCGATGCACACGTGGATTGGGTGGTTAAGATGTGTGACCTGGCGGAGTGTGCGACATCGTACCCTGACGGCGTAAAACGTTGCCCATGCTGTCCCAGATTCGAATATTTACAGTCCGTCAAGATAAAGTTAGAATACTGTTACTGGTGCATAGAGCAGTAATCATCTGTTCTAATATGCTTGATATTTCAAGGTTTTCCATTCATTTACATAAATACACAAATCTTCTAAATGCACGTCCACCCAAGTCATTACTCTAAGTACGGGACCGCCCCCATGGTCTAGTGGTAGAGCCTTTTGCCCGGAGAGCTGAAGGTTGGTTTGATACCCCCGCGTCATTGCAAAAAATGGACTTGTTGTTACCCTGCCTGGCACCTGGCGGTCTACATTACGGGGCTAAAACAAGGACTGGTCGGCTCGGAGTATGCTGTGTCTGAGTAGGGTATTCATGTTTAAATGCGACATGATATCTCAGTGGTCTAGCACTATAAAATCGGCATGAGTCTTGACTAGTACATCAGCCACACACACGTGCATGCACGTCGCTATATAAGTGCAATAATCTTGGACGCGACGTTAAACCCCATTACACCTGACCTTAGTACGGAGGCACGGGTGGTACAGTTGGCTTAAGTATTCGATGTGCGGAGTCGAACCCCCGAGGTGTGACAGAATCTTATATTCGCGAGTTCGAATCCCAGATTTACCCTGATTATGATTCTTGGTTTTTCAGCATCATACACATCATCATGGATTTCACCCACGTTGACAACGTCTACGACAGCATCATCTCAGCTTCAGCTTTCCTCTCACAAAAATATACCAAAAGAGTAGGAATGCATTTATGTTTAGCTGAGAACCGAGTTCGTTTTTACGTTCCTATGTTGTGCCTTTCTATCCAGAATAAAAGAAACTATCCAAGATGTTTACCTCCCACAGTGTACGTATTGAGATAGTACGCGTTGCTGAAGCAATCATAAAGGGTGCTTTGCTACGAAAATGTTATGAATGAACAGAGAGTGGCTGTTGAACACGTGAAACAAGACAACTCGATATCGAGGCCAACCCACGCCATTTGACATTCAAAGCGAGGCTGGAATCGTTGGCATAACAACAGGTGTCAAGCAGGAAGTTGGACATTTGGATGCACGTGCAAGTCTGTCAAAACCGTGTATATGTTGATTTCATTACACATGCAACAATAAGTGTATCGAGGACTGGGGTACATTTCTAAACGTCACAACCAGGTCATGTGTCATACGTACCGGTGCCCAATTGAATTTTTTTGTTTCATTTATTTTTTTATTAAAACACACATCTGTCTTGAATTGTCACTATATTTCCAATGCCTACTGGTGTGGATTATTATTTTTTGTTTGGATTTGTTAATTTAGATTCGTCGCTGTTTTATCTAGAGATAATGAAAGTAACGAGGTTGAGTTCTGTGGTTATGGAGAGGATGTATATGGAGAATATTCGAGATGCATACAATGTACCATGTCGATATAAACGTTATTTCAAAATAAGATGTATGTCAAAAACCTGTTAATATTGAGATAAGAAGAAACATTCAGAGATAAGTATTAAAGTTAAAACCCTTTAACCACGAGGCTACCCCACTGCCCCGATTAGTATAAGGGGATAAGTGTATAGAAATAAATGCTGTGTTGAGGAAATCACTATGTCTGAGCACTATGTCAACATAGGCAGCATATAGAATATGTGGTATATTGAGATACTAGTATACATTATGACGAGATACTTGGAACATTGAGATATGCAGTATGGCGAGATACGGGGTACATTGAGATGAGCAGTATGGCGAGATACATGGTACGTCGAGATATGCAGAATGGCGAGATACATGGTACGTTGAGATATACAGTATGGCGATATACGGAGTACGTTGAGATATGCAATATGCCGAGATACATGATACTTTGAGATATGCAATATGGCGAGATACGGGGTACGTTGAGATGAGCAGTATCACGAGATACGTGGTACGTTGACATATGCAATATGCCGAGATACATGATACTTTGAAATATGCAATATGGCGAGATACGTAGTCCGTTGAGATGGGCAGTATCACGAGATACGTGGTACGTTGAGATATGCAGTATGGCGAGATACGTGGTACGTTGAGATATGCAGTATGGCGAGATACGTGGTACATTGAGATATGCAGTATGGCGAGATACGTGGTACGTTGAGATATGCAATATGGCGAGATACGGGGTACGTTGAGATGGGCAGTATAACGAGATACGTGGTACGTTGAGATATGCAGTATGGCGAGATACGTGGTACGTCGATATAAGCAGTATGGCGAGATACGTGGTACGTCTGGGATCTTGAGATAAGCAGTGTGGTGAGATACGTGGTACGTCGAGATAAGCAGTATGGCGAGGTACGTCGTACGTCGAGATAAGTAATATGGCGAGATACGTGGTACGTCTGGGATCTTGAGATAAGCAGTATGGCGAGATACGTGGTACGTCTGGGATCTTGAGATAAGCAGTATGACGAGATACGTGGTACGTCTGGGATCTTGAGATAAGCAGTGTGGCGAGATACGTGGTACGTAGAGATAAGCAGTATGGCGAGGTACCTGGTACGTCGAGATAAGGAATATGGCGAGATACGTGGGATGTTGAGATAAACAGTATGGCGACACAAACAGTTAGTCGGGACAAGCAATACACAGAAACAAATGTTGCGTTGAGATCAACAGTATGATAATCACAGTTCAGAGATATGTGGTATATCGAAATAAGCAATGTGGCGGGATAAGAAGTATTTCGAAATATAAAGTATAGTGGAATAAACTGTATCTCGAGACTGGTGGGTAGTGTTTTGTACATGTCATTTTCTTTCGTTGGCACCAGCACTAAGGGACCGCCCCTTGCTGGGAGTAGGGGTATTATACTTGTTGTACCAGGAAAGAATACACCCCCAACCCGGACAGTCACAAAATATATGTCAACCAAACTGCATTGTATATATTATATTCAACTATGTAACTGTGTTTAGAATGAAAACACGTGACATATATAGAACAAAACTTATTTAGTAATGTGTTTAAATCATAAACGGAATAAACATTTGGTGTGTTTTACCTAAACGCGTTTAGGAGCTGAACACATGCAATGAGCTACGACTCACAGCCTAAAGACTACCTCATCACTACATCCCCATAATCTGAACATGTTTATGATGTAGATGTGTTTCAAATTTAAACATGTTCACGACGTACCATTCTGTATTATCCTAATATGGCGACCAATATTCGACTATTGTGACCAAGTATGGGAATAAATGTTTTAATAAAGTGCATATCATTGGCATTAAGTTAATATGGTGAGGATATATAATATTTATATTGAAATTAGCAATGAGATGCACGGACACTTGCATAGCACACATACCACCTGGACTTGCATGATGAGCAACTGGCGACAGCAGTTCCCCCGGCGCAGGTGGTAGCGTAACGGGTGACAAATCAAGAGATTGCAGATTCGTACCTAGACTAACACACAGTCTCTGAAATGAACATATTTCACAGAAAACAGTTGCTAAATTATGGTTATAAAATGTAATAAATAGGAGCCAAGAGACTTTCTTCATTTGCCTGATACTGCAGTAACCTAGACTTGCCAAATATTATAGACTTGCATGGGCTGTATTGGATATATTTGTCTCAGGGTCTGTAAAGACAGACCAATTCGTACCCCGAATACGTTTTTGAAGTGTTCTTTGGGGCTTTATGAGTTAAAGCTGACACTGCAAGTATGACTGATAACTACGAGTGACCCCCAATATTTACCCCAAAAACTGCTATACCCCTATTAAAAGCTAAAAATAATGAAAACGCCCCTAAAAAAAACAACCTACACGTCTTTACCACGTTTATTCCCTAGACACGTAGAGCTGTTACACACAATCCTATAGAGTGTGAGAGACCATACACGAGTAAAGTGTATGGGCAAGTGACTCGCTTAGATTTGTGTTTAGGATCTAAACATAGTTTTACATTCTAGTACTAGAAGACAAACTAAGCATTGCCAAATGGAAGAGTGGGTGAGTATAATTGTACATGGCTTTAAACAGTATCTAAGTCATATACAGCCAGCGTATAACGTTACGGCTTGGGGACGCAACTTTAAACATTGAGTTGCGGTGCGTTTAAACACTGGTTAATTACTCGTAACGAAATTAGAAATTTTGAAAAACAGGATAGCTTTTATCATAATTGAGTATTTTGACTGAAAGAGTTGTGAAAGGGTTCCTATACCTGTCGTCATTAAAAATATATTATGATTTTGTGCAATTCTTACTAGTATGAATGTTGGCGTGATTTGGGAAAAGATTGTTTGTTTAAAATGTAAGATTTCAAGATACAAGAATCACCAAGTGTCATACATCAGAATGTCGATTTCATACACGAGGAACATTCCCACGAAACAATATTAGATTACGGTGTGAAATGTTAAAAATGCCAAAATATTGCCCCACATGTGAATAACATCCCGCGACACTAAGGTAGAACCCCATCTTACAACTCCCTGACATCTTGTCCACAACGGAGGGAGATGAATTCTCAAAATCTCAACGGGAGGTGTAAAAACGGAATACGGATTCCTGACATTTTGGCATCTTTGAGCGCGGTGTATTACACGTGATCCTCAATGTCTATTTTAGTATAAAGTTTCATCTGGGGAAATTTGCTCTTCTTTGGGAGCGAATTCCCGTGTAATCAGGCTCACGGGGATTTTACCAGCCTTGTGCATGGTCGGCTTCATCAACTATATCCATTTCCGAATGGACTCGCTATCCCTTGTATAAAATACCACTTCTCTTTGTCCAAGTGTTTAAACAAATATGAACTAATTTCAACAGGATTTTTGTTGTGTATCGACCTGTTTGAAATTTGGAAACACGAATGTCATTAACAATCCACAAGTACGGTGATAGTGTTGTCAATTTCTTGTACTTTGAACACGCTGTTGTAATCGACACGTTTGTTTGCACGTGCAAAGGCCGTTATGACCAAGGATTAAAATAATTATCTTTTTATCTTTATATGTGTTTACCACTGATATTTTAGTATAAAATAAACTTGTCGGCGCCGTTTAAGAAAAATAACAAAATAAACGTCACCTCAAAATGCGAGGGAAACGATTGCGTGGGTTTGGTTGGAGAAATAGAGCTCCTCATTAACATGTCAATTCAGTGCTTAGGGGGCTCTACAACGGTATTGAATACAATGAAATATTCCATTATAACTTATGTCAAGAAACTGTTGTTAGGGTTGCTAAACAAAACGAGGAACAAGAGATTGATTATTATTCGTAACTATAACATATCAAGTGTCTTTCACAAACAATACTTGTGTCCAGCCATTTGACATAACATAACACGGGGAAGTCGACAGGCCGAGGGTATGTTGGGAACGCGTTATACGAACAATACATCAAAGAGTTACTTTTTATACAATAATTGAATTATTTCTTTCATTTTATGTGGATTGAATAATCCTGGGTTGTGTCAGACCGGATTTAAGCCGGAAATCGTCTCGTTCTTTTTTCGAAATGTATATTCTCTTTAGAGTAAAACGCCTGTATAAGTCGTATCACAAGAGATTAGGTTACAGCGTGAACAACTGAAAAACATTTCTTTTCAGAACATCTTTATTCTTACGAAACCGGGAAGCTACTTCATAATTTTTTACTTTAAATTCAAGTGTTTTATCCAGGGGTAAATTTCGCGCTTCCAGTGTCATGTGTCCCACTAAAAGTTTATTACTCGTTATATGTGCATTCTTAACTTGTGACAATTCAATAATAGGCATCTGTTTAACTTGCTTCTGTATAAGAAGCATTTGGGCTGTCGTACATATGCAGATGCCAGCAATACACAAACTATCATTATATTTAAATGTGTTATGAAGAACGCAAAACACGTGCATCTGTTGAAGTACATAATATGGTCTGACAGACAGAGCTTTCATAGGTTTCGCTGGGGTTCTACCATGTCTATTGTTTCTTGTTTCTTTTGGCTTTCTGTTAGAGGTAAACGATTTACCAAGCACGAACAAACTCACCCCCCCAAAAAAATTTCTCTGACTATCTGTCTGCCAAGCGTCAAAGTTAAACTGGAAAATCCATTACCCTGCGAACAATAACACTAATTACGAGCGGGAGCAGAAATGGGCGTGGCTTAAAAACCGATCTGTCAATCTGTGAGTGTTCAATTTCACCCTCAGAAAGTATGTAAAACATTGCCGTTCCTACCTGTCACCAGGACAAAGCAAGAAAACAATCACACGTTTATTTCCCGATATTTGGCTCTCGCCTACCTTGGGTGATAGGAAAGACCGCAGGCGCTCCTCTTTGATGCAATGTGGCTTGCAGACTGAGAGAGAACGATACTCTCCTATCATGTGGTTAGTGCTAGTAAAGTAAACAACGGGGGGTTTAGACAAGCGTTCGCCAGTCAGGGGGGTTTGGGGTGGGGGGTGAGAGCATCTGAAACACATTCCCGCTCAAAAGGCGAAAACCGGGAAGGCAAGCAAACACTGGCCGCATAAACGACATAATATTTATTTTAACAATTCTTGACCTTAAACATTTACTCCATTTTAGTAAACTGAACAGAGACTATCTGGGTGGTTCTTGCCTACATTTCAGCTCAGCGATACACGTGTCTCAGTCCTCTCCACCTTTAATCAGTCCCGGCTGTGCTCAAACTCATCCAATACAGTTCCACAACTGACAAATTAATTTCGCTCCATCGCGTGGCCTTCTTCGTAACGCTTAGCTTCCGCTTGTCAATTTCCCGTTCGATGTCGATTTCATCCTTCGACTTGGAGGTCCGGGGACTCGAATTGCGTCTTATCTCCATGCATCGCATGTGTCAGTTGGAAATTGACCCGAATCAGTAGTCGTCAATATGAAATTAATTATGTCGATGGCGATGTGAGCTATTTTGGCCGCACCGAGTGGGTGTGAAATGTACAAATGTTTATGTATGATATGTACATCACAGTGATAACATCTCTAACGATGTGTCAGGGTGGCGGGGGCCAGAGATGGCGGAGAGCGGGGAACACGTGCTGAAATAAACAACAACAAATACTCGAAGAGCATGTGTCAGAAAACACGAACCTTTACTGTTATGTAGCGTTAGTGTGGAAGAGGCATGTATCAGACTACGTCACATGAAAAAGTGTTGCAGTATATTATATTTGCGAAGGGTTTATTGGTTTCTGGTTTAATCTTGTCAACAGTGAGTGAGTTTTGTTTCACTGCGTTTTGAACATTACTGAACAGTTATATCACACCGTGGCCGCGTCATGATGGCTGGTAGCATGACGTCATTCAGGTTAAACCCCTGAACACAGGCAAACCAAGAACCATAATCAGGCCCTCTTGTTTCGAACTCAGGAAGTTGGGGGCCTTGGAGGACTGGGCCACTCGTACCCTTCTTTTAAACAAATCAAGTAAACCCAGTTAATCTATAAACCAACATTCAGCGTTCCTATTGCATAGTATGGATTATCCGCGACATGTACATAGACAATAGACAATTTATCACATCGCATATACTATCAAAGCTACTTCTTTCAAAGCCGCCACGAAACACACGTTACTATCTGTGAAAAGATCATCCTACTGTCCAATTTTATAGATACAAATATAAGACAGCTTGTTAAATTATCACTGTGCAAGACATGATTCACGAAGTGAGCATCCGTGTCCAGCTGGTTTGTTTTCGAAACGATAAGGGGCGGTCGGGTAGCCAAGTGGTTAAAGGGTTGGCTCGTCACGCCGAAGACCCGGGTTCGATTCCCGACATGAGTAGAATGTGTGAAGCCCATTTCTGGTGTCCCCCGCCGTGATATTGCTGGAATATTGCTAAAAGCAGCGTAAAATTACACTCACTCATTCGAAACGATAATCTGCTGTGAAACTCTCGGAGATAGAACCCCGGATTATCTCCAATTTAGGTATTTATTCACTGTCTTGAGCATGAAGGTTCGAATATGTAAACAGATAATCAGATTTCGAGCAATGGAGAAGGCTTATCCTAGATAACCACGGGTACGATGGCACTGACATGACCATTACTCCACGATAGTCAGCATATCAAGATAACCATCAAGTCAAGATAGCTATTGCTTCACGATGATGACAATTTCGGGATATCCATTACTTCAAAATAACCATCACCTCAAGTTAATAACCATTTAACCATTACATACCCGGCACTCTGATATAATCAATACTTCAAGAACACTTCAGCCTTCATTTCAACCACCTTTTCAAGAAAATCATTTTTTTCGTATCTGATATGGAAATATTGGCGACAGAAAAGTTATATCGATTTGAAGTCTTGCCTTGGACATATTCGAGACAAACAAGGTTCCGAGCTATAAAGAAGTGATGTTCTAGATAGATGCAGGGACGGTGTCACGCCTAGGTAACCATTACTTCAAAAAGCCCATCACTTCAAAATAACTATTACTTTAAGAAGATAATCACTTCAAAATAATCATTACTTCAAGGAAACAATCACTTCAAACTAACTCTCACTTCAAGAAGACAAGCACTTCGAAAAGATTATTACTTCAAGAGACAATCACTTCAAAATAACTATTAATTCAAGAAGACAAATCACTTCCAAATAACTATCACTCCAAGAATACAATCACTTCAAAATAACTATTGCTTCAAGCTAGAAGACCACCACTTCTAATAATAATACTTCAAGATAAAAAAAACCCATGTGCATACCATTGGGAAAGTCCATCGATAAGTCTGTTTTCACGTGAGTATAGTTAGATATTGTATAATCACACTATACAAACTGTGTTTATAGCATTACACCACAGTGGATTAACCTAACAAAATATGCATTACTTAATTTGAACGTGATCCTATTTTTCACATGAAAAGTGCAATAAAATAAATTTCTATCAATTCCAATTGCAATTTGACGAAATGTTCTATAAACTTATACAATCCTATATGGTTTTAATGTTGATATTTTCTGTATCAAAGGAACAGACTTTATTTGATCGTTACAGTACCTAAATAAATCGAATGCTTCTTGTTTACATTACGAGACTTTTCCAACGTAATTTATTACGCGTCACCTGAAATGTACACGCTATCGGACTCACGCAGTCTCCGCAACCCTGTTGCTACAAGGCCGAAGCTCCTCAAAGGTCATCAAGAAGTCAGTGCGGTGTGGTAGCTTCTGAAGATAAACTGACGATCAAATTAGAGTTAAACAAACCAAGGACTAATTTCCTAATTACGTGAAGTGCGTAAACTCGTAACAACACCATATCATTACGCCCTCTAAACAAAGCACCGCCATGTTGACTTTGAGCGCCCCCTTGCGGCGATAATCACAGACTTAAGAGTAATCACCCTTTCGGTTTGTTTTCCCACAAAATCTGTTTATTATAAGTTTTGGCCCTTACTTGTGAAAGCTAGCCTTTAATCAAGACGTCGGGCAATGCAAATTGTTTTCGTCTGGGGTAACGATAGCTACGTCTTCAAAGTTAATAACCTTCTAATTACCGCGTATCCAATATGTTTCTGTACCTCGCTCAAAGACGTTCAATAAACAGTTTTCTGCGATTATTTTCTTTCGGCTATTGATGCGCGCCTTAGTAAACGCTCGGCCATTGCAATAAACGTTGAAAACCAAGCCATCGTGTGCTTGTTCAATCGAGATCATCACGACTTTAGGACTTGTGTTTGTTGATCCGCTTTTCGTGTTTATTTCGGTGTTTGTTTTTGTAAGTCACCAATGATCGTGTTCATTGCTTCTGTCCGCATACTTAAAGATCTTTGATACTATGGACCCTCTAAGAAAACATATCAAGAATTTTGATATATAACATGTTGCAGGCTTCCCGAATGAAATGTATCTGTTTGTTTATTCCTTGTGCCACCCAAAGCGAGAACGTCCGATTCCCATAATTCCAAGTTGTGATTTTTCAATTTCCGGGTTAAAAGGAGTTTAAGGGGTCGGCGTGTCTAAACATGTCAGCCATTAACCCGTGCAAGTGTTCATGTGAATTTTCGTCGAAAGAAAACATTTGTGAATTAATTACTCAAGCATATTCTGGTTTAAAACGAAATTGAAATAAGAGCATCACATATTCCGACATGTCAACAAAGTCCTGCCCTGTACTGGGTAACAGTAGAATTTAATTACCCATTAAGCGCCATAAACAAACTCGTCGCTGACTTCCATATGCAACATCCTTCTTTATACTGCTAAAAAATACCATTTAGATAACTATATCAAAGAATATACTGATAGTGGTTCTTTCCCAACTCAATCGGGTTGGCGAGCTCTTGTAAATAGACGTCCATCAGAGAATGAACAGTACATCTGGAGAGAGAGACTAGCACAGAGACCAGATCTTTCACGATACCATCACATTCATAAACGGTTACAAATGCATGTTTTTTTATAATGTATTGTATCTCTATCCACATGTAAGACAACCCCTGCAACTTTGTATTAAAATCGGATCAAGAGCAAAAGTGTCGAAAGAATGTAACCATTGTAATAGACATTGCTATGACTATGATTGCTATATTATTTTGCACTGTGAAATGTTTATGCCTGACAGAAATAATTTCTTCTCATGCCTGATTGATAAACTTGATGTAGATGTATACGTGAAAATAGATATGCTTGACGATGATGATATGCTTTCATTCTTTCTCGGTGCAGATGTCCGTGACTTGACGAACGAACTTGATTACGATACTTGGCAAAGCCTCATAATGTCTTTCTGCCACTTTCTGCCACTTCATATGGAATTTAAAGAAATACCTTATGTATATCTACTAGATACCTTACTGCTCTCAAAATGTACATTGTAAATTGCTTATTCATAGCACTGTATAACACGATTTCATTGTATATAGTCAAGTAATTTCATTGATGTATTGTAAATAATGTATTTGCCTATGTAAAATCTTCGGACTCAACTCTGGAGGAAATAAAGAAATTTATTCATTCATTCATTCATTCATTCATTCATTCATTCATTCATATTTTTTGTGGCAGACAATATGAAGCATAAATGGCTTTTTTTCAAGAAATGTTGGGGAAAAGATGTTGATAAAATCCCAGTCTGAGTGTGTTAGATAACTCTGAGAATTGTCAGTTCTAGTAAACCAAAGTGATTTAGTTAGTTAGTTAGTTAACCAAAACGTTATCTCATCATTGTTATTTCATCATTTCTGTCTTCTAACATTAAACTTACACTTTTGTTAACGGCATTTACATCCCGGTGAATTGTTTGTAAAGAAATGGCATACACATATATATCTCCTAATATGCACTTGTTCGGTGCCATGTATGTTTAGGTAACCTTGTGGCACACAATACGCAAACGTTTGTCTTATTAAATGTGTTTTTGTTGGTTTAACGTCATCAAACGTGTGCCCTTTCTCAATGAAAGTGTGCAAAAATATTGTGACTAAAAAAAAATTCCATTACCGTAAAAAAAAAGTATATTGTACGATTCCGACAATATAATGAGCATTATAAATCACTATCAAATAGTGAAGATACCAGGTGTTCGCGAAACGGTGAGCGTGCCCTGCCCAACCAGTGGCACACATCACAAACACACGCACAGCCAAGTCAAATGTTCACCTGAACATAGTTATATTATCAACAGCTACAACACAGCATTAGACAGGCACCTTGTCTAACTCCTTTCTGGTAAATGTAACTGTATTCGCACAATAATTGGTATTATGGTATGACTGCGCTGCAAGAGCAATGTAGAGGAGATCAAAGTCTCCAACAGCAAGACAGGATGGCGACAGTCCCAAATATGACACAAGAAAGTTAAATAATAGAAAGTGTTCCTAAAACTTAAAACAGACCGCATGAATAGAACAACCCAATTAAAATGTCAACAGACACCCTTCCTCCTGTATACACTTATACAATGGGGCTCATTTTTTAACTTTAAAAGACAACAGTTGCGCCCCGAAGAAAAATGTCAGAAGCTGTAAGGTTGACTCTGTCACGTGAACTAAAGCGAGATTCGCAGAGAAACCATTTGAATATTTTGCATTGTTAGATTCCAAAACTCATGTTTTACACATTACTACAAAAGAGTATTGTTTTACTGGTTTTTTCTTGTTTTATTCCTATTGTATTACCGAGGTCTAAAAAACTGACATGTTTGGTGAATTTTGTTATTTGTGTAAAACTTGTAAACTATGAAATATGGAGTTGATATAACCTTAAAACTATTCACACCGATATCCAATATCAAAATGATTCCAAACAAACAAAGGCTGGAGCCATACGTTTCTTTTAAAAGATCTCGCGTAAGAGATATGAGAAAATCGTGGAACAATATGTCAAACTCATCCCTCTAAAATACATTCCTGTCATCGTGACCAAATGTTTGTTTTTCATATGCATATGAGACCCGACCCTTGCGACCTCGATTTGGTAGGAAAATCAAACATTTACCCTCGCCGCCTAGTGTAAGGGTGGAAGCAATTTCTCTTGTCGATTTCAGAAGCGCATAACATATGTTTGTGAAACCGGATTCATCCTTAGCACAATTTACAATACATTTCTGCTGTTTTTCCAACTGCTGTCCAAATTGTGGAACTATTTAATACAAACACGGCGCATGAGGTTTGCGAATCTGGAAGCCCGACGGCCAAGGAGAGCCAGGGTGTTTGGTTCCGGGGAGAAAGGGCAGAAGCGTTATGCCGGTGTAAATCTGTAGATATGATAAAAACAATATGGCCGCCAAATAGCATCCGGAAGCTTTGTTAAGCAGGATATCGGATGTTGATGGAATGGTCAGTGGTCAGTCTGCTGGACATTACATAGCGTTCCCTGCATACCTAGGTGGTTTTCATGGAAATTGTTTGAGCATGTCAATCTATTTCCTGTTTGTAGTTAAGAGGTGAAATTTCGCTGTGTGAAAATCACTTTAGCGGAAATAAATACGAACTTAAAGAGAAAACTGGGTTCAAGTGGGTCTCTTCAAAATCATGGCTAAATTAATGATTTGCTTGTACTCACAAATACATCTCAGTGTGTCCAGCTAATGACCCCTTGATGTTGACAAATGAACTCACACTTGTGGTAAATACATGAACGTCAACCCCCAATTAAAAATCTTGATAACTTAACTTTATTTCATTCATTCATTCATTTTAATAGTTTAAATTTATATTATGCGTTCACGAGGTTTATTCAGTTTTGATTTGTGCGGAATTTATCGAAACAGACACAAAAGCTGATAATGTCATATCATCACACTTATTTCAACAATGTGGTGTGTTTTTCAATTTTTCTTGAAAACATAAGTTGTTCAATATATCAAAAAGAGTTTTTTTTTAAAAAGCTTCCCTTTTTTACATCTTGCCGTCAATATTTGTATAGGCCAACGTTTAGATCTTACGCCTCGAAATAGACCTGTACAATACATATACATGTAGATCTTTTGTTAAATTGGTATATCAGACGCATTATTTACAAAGTTAAAAAGGTACATATTTCATCGTGATCTCGTGATTTTCAGTCTTATTTGTGGCAATGTTATTCCACGGGACTCTTTAGATGGTAAAACTTCTCCCTTACATCTTCCATTTCAGCGTTACTGATGGGGAAACCCATAATTACCACACTGTATATGTGAACGTAGGCAAAGTTAAAGAAAACAAACCCGATATATGTTAACGGTGTGATTATTCATCCGAGAACCAGTGGATGTTACGTTGCGCTGCAAATTGCTGTGTTAAGTTAACTGATAGCCGAGATGAAATTTCTTTGAAAAAAGTAAACAGCGTCAAATTGAGGCGAAAATGTCTTTATTAATTTACGAGCTTGGGGGAAATAGTTTCATTGAGTTTGGAGAAATTGCTTTTCCGGCCCTTCCAACATAGATCTGCTTTCCTCTATGAACCCGCCATGCTCGGCTTGTATTTGGTCGGCCGTAAAAATGTTTAACATGAATAATTGAGCCCTCAACACGGCTCTTGGAAAATTAATACGACATTTTGTAATGATGCCTGACGCTTCTGACACGTGGAGCGATCGGGATCACAGATCTCGCGCCGTTCACGAGATCACCGCCGAGATGTTGATGAAACCGCCATCTTGGAAGGAAACGTTAACCCAACTAACACTGATGATTTTAACACATTTACGAACGCCATGCACTCCTGGCCAATCAGAAAAGCTGTTTCAGCAGAACAGGAGCAAAGCTCGAACTTTGTCCAATCAGAGAGGGTGTTTTTTATGGGCCAAATAAAGATGTCAGAGAGTTTACAGGGAGAAGTGGGTATTTCATTCTCCGACTAAGCCGAACATGTCCGATCTTCCCGCTGCGTTGGTCTTTGATGTTGCAAATGCCAGCTGACTATGGTAAACCGGGATTGGTAAACCCGTAATAAAAAGACAGGATCGGTATTTTCCCCCCAGCCGGAATCTCGCTCGAATGACCGTCCGCTTTCCCCTTCCCTGCCGTCTTTACCCACGGGCTGATTCGCAAACACTTGTGGTAGCAAGAATCATTGTTATGAGAGGGCCTCACCCCAGAGTCAAATTAAACGGACACACATGTCGCGCCGCTACTAATATCGTTTTTACATATTTCGTTTAGTATTTTTTTAGCACATGACTCCTCCGGACAAGTATATTTCAGTATGGGGCGAGAAAAATAATTGGCCATGCCAATTTCTCATGTTGCAAATTTCCGCTGGAAAACACGCGAAAAGTAAACGAGTTGATTCTTAGATGTGTTTAATGAGTGTTGAACACCATCAAGTACACTGACGCGACACTACCATCCGTTCGGACTCGGTGCCCATGGGATGCTGGGTTCACTCCCAATACTACTCCCGAATTCGCTACTGGTCAAAGAAAAACAATAGGCACGGTCCGGTCATTTCATTGCACTACCCATCACCTCTAATCCATACTGTTGTTCCTGACAATAGTATAAATGTATTGTGGCTAAGTGAAATGATAATATCCAATTTCTGATATTTTCAGAAGTATAATGACACAGGAACACGCAAAATCAATGTAGGCATCTGCTGGACGAGCTGCTGAGAGCGAAATCGTGTCCACCGGAAGCGTTCGTTATTTATCCAACATCAGGAACAGGCGTCCAGGTTGCCCGTCCATGATGAGGCACCAGGTGTCAATAGGTTGCCCGTCCATGATGAGGCACCAGGCGTCAATAGGTTGCCCGTCCATGATGAGGCATCAGGCGTCAATAGGTTGCCTGTCTATAATGAGGCACCAGGTGTCAATAGGTTGCCCGTCCATGATGAGGCATCAGGCGTCAATAGGTTGCCTGTCTATAATGAGGCATCAGGCGTCAATAGGTTGCCTGTCCATGATGAGGACCAGATGTCAATAGGTTGCCTGTCCATGATGAGGACCAGGTGTCAATAGGTTGTCTGTCTATAATGAGGCATAAGGCGTCAATTGGTTGCCTGTCCATGATGAGGACCAGGTGTCAATAGGTTGCCTGTCCATGATGAGGCACCAGGTGTCAATAGGTTGCCTGTCTATAATGAGGCATCAGGCGTCCAGGTTGCTCGACCATGATGAGGCATCAGGCGTCAATAGGTTGCCTGTCCATGATGAGGCATCAGGCGTCAATAGGTTGCCTGTCTATAATGAGGCACCAGGTGTCAATAGGTTGCCTGTCCATGACAGGCATCAGGCGTCAATAGGTTGCCTGTCTATAATAAGGCACCAGGTGCCAATAGGTTGTCTGTCCATGATGAGGCATCAGGCGTTAATAGGTTGCCTGTCAATGATGAGCCATCAGGCGTTAATAGGTTGCCTGTCCATGATGAGCCATCAGGCGTTAATAGGTTGCCTGTCCATGATGAGGCATCAGATGTCAATAGGTTGCCTGTCCATGATGAGGCATCAGGTGCCAATAGGTTGCCTGTCCATGATGAGGCATCAGGCGTTAATAGGTCGCCTGTCCATGATGAGGCATCAGGTGTCAATAGGTTGCCTGTCCATGATGAGGCATCAGGCGTTAATAGGTTGCCTGTCCATGATGAGGCATCAGGCGTCAATAGGTTGCCTGTCCATGATGAGCCATCAGGCGTTAATAGGTTGCCCGTCCATGATGAGGCATCAGGTGCCAATAGGTTGCCTGTCTATAATGAGGCATCAGGCGTCAATAGGTTGCCTGTCCATGATGAGGACCAGACGTCAATAGGTTGCCTGTCCATGATGAGGACCAGGCGTCAATATGTCCCCTGTCCATGATGAGGCATCAGGCGTCAACAGATTGCCTGTCCATGATGAGGACCAGTCGTCAATAGGTTGCCCGTCCATGATGAGGACCAGGCGTCAATAGGTAACCTGTCAATGATGAGAACCAGGCGTCAATAGGTAACCTGTCCATGATGAGGTATCATAATATGAATAGGCATAGGACTAATACCGCATGTTCATGATACTTACCCAACAAGGACGAGGAAACACAACAGACAGTTTCAATCTATCAGATTGTTTGTTGGAATGCTTGTGGTTTAGCGTCTTTGAGAGAAGAATTTCAAGTTTTTACATTTCAATCACTCTGTGTAAACCGGGAGGGTTGTTTCGTAAACAAAATCAATAGGATATGTGAGTGGGTATTGTACAATATGTCAGTTATATCATATCTAAAGTAAAAGAAAGCCCTTTGTATGTTCGTGTGTGTGTGTGTGTGTGTGTGTGTGTGTGTGTGTGTGCGCGCGCGTGTGTGTGCGTGTGCGTGTGCGTGCCCGTGTGTGTGCGTGTGTGTGCGTGCGTGCGTGTGTGTAAGTGCGCGTGCGCGTGCGCGTGCGTGCATGCGTACGTGCGTGCGTGCGTGCGTGCGTGTGTGTGTGTTTGCGTGTGCGTGTTCATATCGTATCAGTCGCTCACTATTCCAATGTCGTATAAGTATCTCACGTTTCATATCGTATCAGTATCCCACTATTCCTAGATCGTTTCAGTCGCTCACTATTCCTAGATCGTATAAGTATCTGACTATTCATATCGTATGAGTATCTCACTATTCCTAGGTCGTATCAGTATCTCATCCTCATACCTATATCTAATATATATGTATGGATTGTTTCAGGCAGTAGATGGGGCTTCAAGACATACATGCTTTTCCAATGAAAAATCTATTTATATCGACACCACATTACTCCTTGTGTAAAAGGATTATGCCATTTTTTATTTAAATATTTTCCGGAACAAATTTCCTTTCAAAAATAGAGCAGAATTAACGAATATAATTTCCAGTCAACTATAAATGTTAAAACAGCTATATCACGGTCTCAACTGCGTCTTTTGTCACAAAAAAGGCCTCCTCCACAAAAACCTGTTTACAATAGAGACGGCCGCTGTTTCAATGTTTTCTTGAATAAAGCACGTACTTATTAATTCAACCAGCTTAGAGATGGGCATTGAAAAACAACTCCATGAAACCAAACAGTCTTCTCTTCAAATTACAACGTTTAAACATCTCCATGAACGAAGTCGATGTGTCAGGTGATGTATATTTCACCAATATGACGACACAGTGTTTACATAGCACTCACCGATGTCATTAGTAATTCCGGGTTTGAATCCCATGTGGTGCATGGTGAAGAATCTGTTTTTCTTGATAACTGTTTTGTTTCCATGGACGACGGGTCTGGTCGCAACAACGTTGTTGTTTTAACTTCCCCACGGGCCGTGGTATCATGTGCTGACATATACATATTTCAGTGCTCTTCGGTGAGGCTGCAACAACCGAGTTGTATAATTGATTAAAACATAACAATTCCAACCAGAGAAGAATGAACTATTGGCGTCATGAATATTTCATAATTATTTCACTGATCTTATTGTCAATGGGCGTTTTGTCCCTTTTCATGCAAGCTGTGCAAAAAAAGGAACAGATTCGATACTATTGATACACTGATAAAGGGGGCCTAAGATTGTATGTTCCAGCACGTATTATTGAAGACAGTCAAACACCGATGTGTCGAAGTTGAAGGGACCTACGTAATTACTTTGAGTTATCCGAGGTTCGACACAACCGAAAATAATGAATAAAGAAGGAATTAGCGTGACCAAACTTTTGCTTCGAGACAACCGCAAGTTCGACATATCAAAGTTCGATACAACGGTGTTTGGCTGTATATGTATCTGACAAGTACAACTGTATGGTTGCTATCTAGCTGGGGTGGGGGCGGGGGATGTAGGGGTGGGGGGGAGATCATAGATATTAACAACTTTGACATGCTGCTCACCATCAGCAAACCTTGGCACACCTAAGAAAATATTTCGCTTTGGTTTTTTTGAAGATAGCATGTACATGTCATGCTATATATTTTGAAGTTGCGAATTGTCATTTACCTGTTTCCATAGTATCAAAAGGTTGTATGTGTCTTGTTTTTTTTTCACATGTTCCGCAACTGACCGGAAATAATACAATGTTCTAAAACCCGACCACGACAGACCTGCTTGTTTCCGGTCGCAGGTGAACAGTCAAGATTGGAAAAACTAAATCATCCAACATCATATTTAGAAAATACTAATTCATTTTCCCAGAATAATTATACTTGGTTGAATTTGTAAATTTGTGTATGATACCAGAAACCACATACCGAGTTCTGTATATATAGTCTCTGATAATACCAATGAAAAAATATATGCATCCTTCCTGTCCTGGATGGTGATTCATAGAGACATGCTCGTGTCAGAATCGTAGAAAGGACTCCGCTTTTAGTTGATATTTCCTATGGTTTCTGAAATGGTTCGACTTTGTTAATGGCAAAGAACCGCCCATAAAATGCCAGAATGCACACATAAGGAAATAAAGACCACTGAACCGCCACAGGACCACTTGTGCCTGCTTCTAGAACCGCCACGGGATCACTAGTATCTGGTTCTAGAACCGCCACGGGGCCACTAGTGCCTGCTTCTAGAACCGCCACGGGACCATTGCTGCCTTGGTCTACATGTAAACAGGACCAGCGGGATGATAGTCATCAGTTACAGTTATAATTCATGAATCAAGGTGTCTCAACGACAACGTCATGCCCCGTGCTAATTTTCCTGAATAAACACTCTATACTCTAAGGTGTGTATTGAGGGTGTGGAGTGAAAGTGTGTGTGCTGGGGGTGGGGAGTGAAAGTGTGTGTTTTGAGGGTGGCTTGTGATAGTGGGAGCGATGATGGGGTGGGGTGTGTGTGGGGTGTGTATGTGTATGTGTATGTGGGTTAGTGAAAGTGTGTGTGTTCAGGGTTGGGGAGTGAAAGTGTGTGTTGAGGGTGGGTTGTGAAAGTGTGAGTGTTGAGGGTGGGTAGTGAAAATGTGAGTGTTGAGGGTGGGTTGTGAAAGTGTGTGTGTTGAGGGTGGGTAGTGAAAGTGTGTCCGTTGAGGATGGGTTGTGAACGTGTGTCCGTTGAGGGTGAGTTGTGAAAGTGTGTGTGTTGAGGGTGGGTAGTGAAAGTGTGGGTGTTGAGGATGGGTAGTGAAAGTGTGGGTGTTGAGGATGGGTTGTGAAAGTGTGAGTGTTGAGGGTGGGTTGTGAAAGTGTGAGTGTTGAGGGTGGGTTGTGAAAGTGTGTGTGTTGAGGGTGTGTGTGTGTGTGTGTGTGTGTGTTTATTCATTGTTTGTTTCTGAAACGCAGAGCCAAGACAAGTTAAGTATGTCCTCCTCAGGATTCAGGATCGCAAATGTATTTCTAAAAAGGACATACACATTATTATTTTGCTGCCCTAGTATTCTGAACCCCTCACAGCATAAAACATGTCTCTGTATGTTTAGTGTAAGATTTACTGTTATTGCTCCAAGATGAAAAACACAATGTAAAAACTGACGCACATTATGTAATCGGGTACACAATCTGAGCACGCAAATCTAAAACTCAGAATGTGGTAACATGGAGAATATCTCCCAGTTTCGCCCGAGATGCACTCTGTTGTCGCGAAGAAACAATTGCAAAAAAACATTTCCTCTCCACACTCAAAAAGCCTTAATAACACACTGTTAATAATACAATACTCAATAAAAAACAATTCCTGTAAGGGAGATAATCGCCGTGGTGATTAGACGAAACTGGTCTGATTTGTTTTCGTTATATAGATATGTATGCTATTGACAACATTTACAATGCGCACTCGTAAGATATGAACATCACTCAACATGATATCAACATGATATTACATTTTACACTAAGCACGCTGCATGAGCGCCAGGTTAACCAGTCTAAACGAAGCTGTTCTTTCAGGCACCGTGCTTAACAAAAGAATTGGTTCTTTGTACTGCAACTGTTCAAACCTGTTGTTGCGATTTTTCATCGAGTAGATTTGTGATTAGATTCTGTTTCTTGAAATGGCGAACAACTACTGTCATCGGTTATGTTAAAACACAGTAACAAGTGTTCACCTTTGTGCTTAGTGCGTGTTGGGTCGCGACCAAAATAATGATTTACATGCGTATTGTCGTTTTTGAAACGGTGAAGTGAATGCTGTTACGTGTCATCAGCACTATTCCAACTATACCACTCAAAAGAAGTTTAAGAGCCCCCGATTCTTTTATATTACTATAGTTAAAAAAACTTCTTAACTATAGTCACATTAATTATTCGGGTGTTCCTTAACTTCTTTTGAGTAGTATATATCACAGCGGCCTATATGTAACTGGACTGGTCAAACATATAGGCCTTGAAGCTATATATAATGTTAATGCACATAAGACATTGAAAATACGTTTTGTTAGCTTAACATGTTATCTTGTTATTAAATTTACTTTAGTTTTTTTTAATACGTTTCTTGTTCCTGGTGATCCGACCGCCCCTGAAACTGATTTTCACTTGTTTTATCATTTTTGCGTACACTATGCCAGTCAAAACGTGCCACGAGAACCTCGTCGTCATAACCGTAGATTCGGGCCCGTCTCTCCATTGATGTTCATGATGTCAATCACTGGATTTTCTGGTCAAGACAAGATATTTTCAGATCGAATATTACTGAGTGCGGCGTTAAACAACAAACAAACAAACAAACAAACACACATACAAACAAACAAACAAACAATAAAAGGGTATCCCAGGGAGTTTATGGCAGGAGATTGAGTGAGTGAGTCAATGTTGATTTACTCCGCATTAGCAATGTTCCAGTAATATCACAGATACCTGTAAACAGTCGCGGCTTGACTAGACAGACCATTTCGTGAAGCTGTCTACATACTTATATGTTTACACTCACTGACATTCATTCGCTTCATACTTCAAAAAGAATTAATTCGGCACATACAAGTATATCATACAAGTGGTTCATGGGTTCTGAGACCCAGTTCGATTCCCAAGTTCACTGTTAGCCTCTGACAAAGGATATTTATCTTGGGATCAAAACTTAAAATTATTTTCAACAAGTCCGAACTATACTGATACTGAGTTCAACATAGGTTTTATAATATTACATTGTACGAGGGCTGGTCAAAAGGTTCTAAGCCTAACAAACAAAACCAACAATTGTGAAAGTGTTTTTATCTTATTTTTCACCATAATGTCCCTGTTTTTCAATAAACTTTCTCATATCGAAAGTGAAGCTTTTCAATTCCCGTCAGGATTTATGTTTTCTGAAGCCACCCTTAAAACCCCAATCATGCCAGCTTTGAGGAAATGGTTGTCGTCATAGCCCTTTCCATGAAGGTGTTCTTTCAGCGTAGGAAACAGGTGGAAATCACTTGGTGCCAGGTGTGGCGCGTATGGGGGGTGAGGAATCTCTTCGAACGCGCATTGCCGCACAGCAGCCTGTGCAAGTCGAGAGGTTTGAAAAGAGGCATTGTCATGAAGTAGCAGAACTCCAGCAGTCAGCATTTCTCGCCGCTGTTCTTTGATATAATCTCTCAGGCTATGAAGCAAATCAGCATAATAGGCATCGGTCGTCGTCTTTTGACTTTCTAAGTAAGGTTACACACCTTTTGCATCCCACAATACAGTGGCCATAACTTTCTTCATTGAACTTGAAGACTTGAATTTCTTTGGTGCCGAAGAAGTGGAATGGTGATTGATGTGTTGACTCGGGATCATAGTGGTAGACCCATGTTCCAACACCCGTTACTGATCTCTTTTTGCACCCAACGAGCAGATAGTTTATTCATCTGTAAATGTTCATGAATAAAAGTTTCAATGACTCCATGGCTAAGACCTGTGTCTTCCTCATCTTCAGCAATGGTAGTAGGTCTTTCTAACGTATAATCTCCTTGATTGAAATTTCATTGGTGGAACAGCGGAATAGCTAGGGCACTTATCCCCATGCACTTGTGACATGCGGTCATGAATTTCTTCGGGGGTACTTTTCTCTAAAGTCAAAAACTTGATGACTGCACAGTACTCGTTCTTTTCCATTCATGTGTCCATTTGGACGACTATCGCGTTCAGCTGGCCGTCACTTATATACAAACGGCCTCAACAGGCCAAAAACACTTGCAATGAACTACTCAAACAATGTACTACATTGATTAATTCACATTGCAATGACTCATAGTTGAAAGTTGGTCAGACTTAGAACGTTTTGACCAGCACACGTGTAAGTGTAATATTGGGTCAATACTAAGTCATTCAAACAATAAAAATATTTATCACATAAATAAATAGGAACACTGCAGACTCCGTCGTCGAAGGAGCCGCAATGTAACACTGAAAACTAGCGGCGTTAAACCGGACTCGCTCATTCGCATTTATAATATTAAACCTATTTTTATTATATATTTATCATATTATTATGATTATACCTACAGTAACCCATTACACATTAACACCCTAACGCCACATTGTCACCTACAGCATCGCTTATTTTCACAGCTGTTTGTGTATCGGTATGACGCACTGTTTGTCCTCCCCGTAAAACCGCCGTAGACATTTCCACTAATAATTGAATTTACACACCCCGAACGCTAACATTTACCTAGTGAGAATACTGTGGTTAACACAGAGAGAGCAACTAAATAGAAATATATTGACAGGATTAGCTTAGTGAATTGTATGTCGCTTAATCATTATGCTTCAGTTTGTATAAATGTTTACTTCACAGTAATTCTGTCCGCGGGCAAATGTGAGACACTATAGCAGGTTTTGTCCAATGTTGCGGCAACGCTACGAAGCGAGATGGAAGTAAGAAAAACATTGTCATTACTAATGTATTGGCCAAACTGGAGTTAATTTCGTTACAGGCGTATTTGTATTCCGAATAACCAAATTGATCAATAATTGGTAGGTAAACGATAAATGTTTTATCTTATTCTTCTGTCAGTCGATTACCTGATGGGGTTTATTCATAAAACACACTGTAAACTGGATGTTGTTTTTTAATTATAAGGAGTAATCGAACCTTTTGAATAACATTGACTTGTAGAGGTAGAGAGCGTCATAATATCTGGTTGTATTGCTCATTTTCAGATTTGGTAACTTACACTCGTGTTTGGTCATGGCTCGAACCAGTTGAGATGTAAGTGCGTGACTGGGTGTTTTATTGTCTTGTGAACACTATGCCAGTTACGGTGTGCAGTTTAAATGACGAAAACCGCTGTAACACTTGGGGGAAACCCATAGTACTGACAAGCTTAGGTTTGTTGTCAGGAAGAATCCACGTTCATCGGATCCTGGCAAGTGTAGGGGAAGCAACTCAACTCGGATTGAGACCTCCAGATGGCTCAAATGGCTTCAGGTCGTCGCCTATGCTTTCAGTTTGTGATTTGCTTTGTCCAACAACAACGGCTATTACTTTACTCACTGACTCACTGACTCACTGACTCACCCACTCACCCACTCACCAACTCACTCACACACTACAATGATAAATCTATATCCACACCTTTTAGGCTTTTATGATCTAAGTTTGTAAAATATCATTGTCCAAATATGGCAAGAGGTCATACAAATATTGCCATTTCAAAATGTAATCCTACCTAAACATAGATGTGCGTTTCTTTTGTGCACGGGCCTACTTTCCCAAGTGATACATCTCATTTCTAGTTTTGTTCGGCGCCGATTCAACGTCGAATGAATAAAATCGTATTACTCACGCGCTCAACTATTCCTGCAATGATAAATTATGAAACTAGAAACGACATAAGAGCAAGTAAAACATACATCTTAACCAAACCCGGATGGTCTTTGTACGATAAACCGTCGGACAATAATGACATTGGTTCCTAGCCTCCCAGTGCTAACACAGCCACCAATGGCGTGTACTTGCTGACGTCTCTCCAGGTCATTTAGTCGTGTGTTGCACGTAAGTGTTTGTGTTGGAATCTCAAACACGACACAGGGTGTGAGAAAGTAACTCATTTCTTGGTCTCGTGGTCACTAGTCCAACAGGTGCGCGACTGACCCCTGGGGTCACTTCAGACAAGAGGGGACAGGTATTTACAAGAGCTCTTACGTCCGTACTTGGGCTGTTGTGTGTTGTCTTTCGTATGGTCTCTTGTTCATTTCATGTTTTGACATGGAGGGCATGTGACGGTAGCTGTGAGATAGCATGTGGGTGGATGTACATTTCGTGTACATTTCGTGTGAATGGCTGTTGATTTCAGAATGACGTCCATGCTCTGGGTGGACGTTGTATTTGAGTGAAAATTTGTGTTAATCTGATGCATTATTATTATCATTAGTATCTACACATATACGTGAAGTTTACTATATAGCTATGGAATTAAAAAAAATTAATTATGATATTTCAAATGAAATTCATTGTTTAATATTGACATATTGGCATATATGCATTAAAAAAAGTCAATGAATAAGTAGTGTACTTTCGATATACTCCATAGCCGACAAAGTTGTTTTGAAAGGCAAAGAAATATTTGTGTGAAAAGGTAAAGTGTGTCATTCTATCAATTTTTTTACCTCAATTCTTTCTTCCTGCGTTCCCCCCATGTAGTAGATTTTGATTATTAATCATTGATAAACTATGTACGCCGAGAACCTTAGTCGCACAAACTGAATTCATAATTCCAAACACTGAACAAACATTTACTTTTAAAGGTTGTTAATAATTGCGGCATAATTAGTGTTTTGGCCGGGATCTGCCTTTGTGGACCAGCAGTGAGTTTTATTAACAGATGTTAAGTAGGGGGAAAATCCTTACATATAACTCCGAAGTGATTAATTTTATATTAACATTAGCTCTGTTCATGTTAATGTCAATATAATTGCTCAAAACGGACTGATAGTCCTATAAATAACAGACACGCGTTATACCGAGATCAAGAGGGGGACAATAGTTGTAAACATTCGTTGTAATCGTTCAAGAATGATGGGGGTGGGGAACCACCGTGTCGAGAGCTCTTACCCTCAGCTGACCCCCTCAATGCCTGCCCCACCCCCTCTCCAGCCAAGCTCGCCACCTGGCGACGAGAAATACAACTAATGGCCATAGTTATTGTGCGCTGTGTGTGAAGATAAAATTATTCGAAGATAAACACTTGATAGTTTTGGCATTAATTTATGTGTGCCTTCACTTCCTATAGTTTTGTATGCCTCATCGTATGGATTTGTTTGCACGAAAACAGGACGACAGTCAGGTATTTGTTCCCATGAATACGACAAGCCCAGGACAGTTTTACATTCATATATATTTGTTGAATTTACATGGCGATAGTTCGCCGCGGTGTGAAAAGGTTAGTGTTTACATCCTTATGATGATATTATATTCAAATGTAAATTTGAATTAATCATGACACATTCATTCCAGGGTCGGGCCAGATGTCTACTAGCGAATATGGGTGTTCACATAATGATTCACATATTAAGCAACAAAATCACCATAAATCAACTTATAATGCTTATAATGAATACAATACGAAAATGATTTCGTTACAAACACTAAAGAACTACTTTTGAACATTTTAACTGCTATTTTGTTACCATTTCTTATTTATAGAAACGACACATTCACATAATAAAACCAAACTACCTGAAAAGAGAGAGAGAGAAATTGGAGTCTTAGTGTTCCTTGCTTTTCTTCAAATTCGTTAAAATAATTTAAGATTTGTACAAATTCTTAAATGCATGATTTGACAGTTGATATATTTATAGATATTTATATTCATGTTTGGATATATTTATTTAAAGTAAAGTAATGGCAGATGGACATATATTCACAATGCACTCTCGTTAAGAGACAAATCAGTGATTAAGCCAAAGCTATTTTTTATCCCGTTTGGACTTATCCGCCAAGGGTATTTCCAACTTTTTTAACACTTACTAAACTTCTAATATCACATTGACACTAAGACATTAAATGTTACTACAACTTTAAGAAATGATGCATAGTAATAATTTGTTTGGAAACAGGTTCAATCATCGATATCAAAATAATAAATAAACAATAAACAACTCCGATACCTATAAATGTGTCGTTTAAAATCCTGTTAAAATGTCATAAATAGCGTCCGTTACATTTGGCATTGTCTTTCTACTTAACACCATTTGCTAAGATCCTATCGATGAGTTATTTTCACTGTAAATGAAAAATGATTTTGTTTAAGCTTTGATTTGTTAAACAATGTAAGCTTATATACGCAATCAAACAAACCATTAAGTATCTTAAGAGAATAACATACACAAAGGTTGTCTTCCATCAACCATAGGCCTTGTTGTACATAATTTAGGAATTTCGCACAAAATGAATGTATTTCGCGTTAAAACACGTCCTACATATTTTCATTAATATTTCACTTTTCTTTATCAAGTGATTGAATGTGATAATAATCCCACAATCACTCATCCCGCTTTCAGCATATATGCTCTTTTTCCTCGGTCACTTAACGTTCTTGCTATACGCGCTTCATACACCTGACCCCACCCACGGCCACACCCACCTTCCGTAGCTGCACAGACCACCAGAAAACTTCTAGCCAGTGAAAAAGGAAAAATTATGATACTTTTCTAATAACTTTTCAATATCACTGCAGCTTATATTTTTGGCATTCGTTACACGTGCGTTCATCAACATTTGAATGTGGGTCACGGGTGTTGAACGAGTGCAAGTTCAACTCCTCGAGTCGATTGAGGTAGTTCGGGTGCAAACTGCCTCAGGTAAAACAAACGCCTCACTGTTTTACACCTAACTACACCATCAAAGATTCACAAGGCCAGATCGATTTCAGAGTGGAACTGGCTTCGCTTTGTCGATTTCAGATGAACTCATGAGTTGCGTAAACAGTGCATATAATGGCTACCTACCACAGACCGCTAGTTTCAAAGACAACCGAGGGCGTTTGTTATTTCGTCTCAAATCGTTACATTTTTCGCTGCATTCACGAAACAATTGATCTGGCTGAAAGATACACCAGCCGGGGGCTTGTCTATTGCAACAATTTGTTTGTATATTTCATTTTGCGGCAGGTGATTGATCCGTTATGTATTCAAATGTTTGTCTTTAAAAGTAAAAGTGCGTGTTCGTATCTGTCATTGTCGACATTGATGGAATGTGAACTATTGTTTGACACAATGTTTGAGAATTATTCGATTGGATAAACAGTTGTTAAATCAGTTTAAACATCTCGTGTGTTTTATTTATTTAAATGCCGCTTTCAGGTAGCATTGATTGGTTGCGTGTTTTCAGTCTAATCAGGTATAGTCGTTTAAATGAAACCATTCGTTCTGATCATTTCGCAGCGAGCACAATAGCTCACGTATAGTGTAAATATATGTCTATTTCATGTCTATATAACCACACGTTTCTAGGCTAGGAACAGAGTAGACTAAACGGATATAGAATTGTTTAACATTTACTTTTCATCCATGATATGTCGAGACGTGTTTACACGTTCTAAAGGCTTGGATTCATGTTTTCAAAAGACTTAATTATTATAAGATACAACAGAAAAAAGTCGTGCTATTTTTGCTGTGGTCGAAAGACGCTTTTTTCTTTTACTGTTAAAACATAAATAAATCATGTTCATAATTGTTGTTATTGCTAATTTTGTAACTTATTGTGTTTATTCACATAATCATGTCAATAACACTGTCAATAAATAAATAAATAAGGCTTATAATATATTGATTATGTATCAACTACTATTGTTATTTTTATCAAACTATTATTTCTGTCAATATGAAAATAATAGCCGTCATATTAATTTGAAGCATCATCGATATCTTGTTGTAACCTAGGAAGACAACTCCGCCATGTGGACATGACAACCCAGCCTCGTCACCTCGCATCAATTTCGCGCAAAATGATATGTTAATTATTTTCTCATGAGTATACCAGCACCCCTGTGCGAAACATTCTCCCCTCGCCGTGAGTGTTTTTGCAAGAAAAATACAGATA
Source organism: Haliotis cracherodii (assembly GCF_022045235.1). NCBI lineage: Eukaryota > Metazoa > Mollusca > Gastropoda > Lepetellida > Haliotidae > Haliotis > Haliotis cracherodii. The sequence goes on from NW_027266297.1 coordinate 54,146,961, forward strand.
TAAATGTTAAATGTTTGCGTTGCTTGTCGTCCCTGGAAAGAACCAGTCTAACAACCCACTCACGGCTCACGGGCTTTGACAACGAGGTTCCTGGTCACGTGGTAATTTGTGATTACTCTCGGAGCTTGAATGAAAAAAGATTGCCAATGGCAAAGTGTTGTCTTTCTTCTGTGCATCGAAGGAGATCGGCGTGGGGTCGTTAAGTGCTCGGATTGTTGACAAACACCTGGCCCATCTCACATGTGACGCGAGGGAAATCAAACGTCTTACAAAATCTGTCCTGTCCCAAGTCACGGGGTACGAGGCTCCAGTGGGGTGGGTGACGTATGGCCCATTAGAGTTATCTACCTTGATTCGTGTCTTTACAAGCTCCTCACAGAGATAGCCCGTTCCCTCAGCTCATTATTAGTTTAACGAAGGTTGCGCGCGCTGGAATGGAGCTTGACGTTTCGGGAAACAAGTCAGAGTTATCTCCCATTTCAGTGTGACTTGAATATTTTCAGATTAGAGGTTTGTTTTCCCTTGAAAGTTCATTGCTGCGACCAGGACAGTTGTGTGGTGTGCTTTATGAATGTGTTTGTTACATGACATGTTTTTTTCAGTTGAGTTAAAATAAATGGTGTTCATCCATTCTTTTCAAGGCTGTGTTCAATGGAACTTTGAATGGCATGTTCTAAATACAATGTGGTTCTTTTCGTTTTTAAAATATTGAGTGATAACGGGTGACAGGTCATAGCTAACATATTCATAAGTCAGTGGCATTTGTTTCTTTTTAAAATGTGTCTACAGATGGCCACTTACAGCTCCCTTCATTCAACCCCAAACTTTTTATTGTCATACCATTAAATTCAAGATTTATCCCCCAATCACAGACAATCGACAAAAAAAGATGATATGTCCATCAGTAGTTATTTCAATATGAAGCACGGTAAAATCTGAAGTTGATTACACTTGATTTGTTTATGCCTTCTGTAAACATTGCCTAAAACTGAGATTTATAAAGATCCAAAAGCAAAGCATTTCCAAATAAACGTCAATTATGGCAAACTGGACGATATCAAATATTTTGTGCTCCAAACTCGAAATCAAAATTAATGTTTTATCTCTCCGCTTACAGCTTAAAATATCAAACCGATCAAGTGACCCCTCGTTTGGCCCCTCAAAGCTTCCGTCCACTTTGCCTGTATAAGTGTTTATAATCCGGGGTGAGGGGGCCAAGGAGGGGGACCGCTGTACCATAGAGGAATAATTAACCGCGAGAGGATACTCGATCTGCCGAGTTGAAGCTCTCGCCTACTTTTCATTTTTACTCCGAGTAAACATTTGCCAACTCAGTTTTCGTTGTAATCATCGTTCTTTGAAAAAGAAATGACAGTAGGGCCGGTCGATTGCATAAATACTGCAATATTATTTTCGATATTTTCTCAATGGATAACGATCAGACGGTACTGCAATCAGTGACGGAAAGAAAAGCACTAAAAGTAGCTCAAAATTTATCCCCTGCTCTCTCGATGGGGTGTGAGCCAAAAATGACGACTCCGTAAACAAACGTTTTGTTCCGGCCGCCATGATGGTCATTGATTGTCGATGAGGTTGGTCACGTGACGTTGTCGTGCATTGTGGGATATGTGCCGCCGATTTCTGGCATGCCGTTAACGTTAAATGTGCAAACTTCCAAACGTTTGGTTATCAGTATAATCCTTTTTGATTTTCATCAAATGCTTTTTGGCCCTTTGAGCAAATGTTGACAAATTTTCAAGCCTAGGCATCGTCTTCATTTTGGTTTTTCAAAAGCAAGAACAAAAGGTTCGGATACCCTACCTCTGAATTAAAAAAGGGAATTAAGTGATTTTGTGCATTGCCTCCTGTTTCTTTCTTCGTGATTTTTTGTGAGAAAACATATCCCCCGACAGTGGACAATGGGCAGCGTCTTGTACCATCTGTCTGGACATCGTAGTATTGGTCCCTCCACTGTCCATTATTGGCCTTTATTGACTAGGGAAATGGTACTTTGATTTGTTGCCAAAGTCATTACGAGATTTAATATAATTAAAACTTTCAATGGGATAGCCTTTCAGAATTGTATTTTTTCATGTGCAAGCTGGATGTGTACGCAATTCATATCTATGTCGACTATATTATTATCATTATTATTATTATTATTATTATTATTAGTAGTAGTAGTAGTAGTAGTAGTAGTAGTAGTAGTGGTAGTGTTGTTGTTGTTGTTATTATTATTATGTACAGATTGAAATAAAAAATGCTGGAAAGAGGGCTTGTGGGATTCTGGTAGTCAAGCTGGTTAGGCTCATCAGCTCAGGGCCCTTGCCCCTCTACAAGCAGCCCAGACAGCGAATGGGACTTCTCCCAGGAAGCGCTGCCTAGTCAAACCCACCCAGAACTGTTTTGGGAATGTGAAAGACTCCCCAACACTGCAGCCCTCTGCATTGCCCAGATTGTCGGAAGGGCTGTATTCCTGGTAACAAACCCGGGTACTCTCCCAATAAAAAGAATGGGAGGTACCAAACCTAAGGCACCGAGAACAATGGGGAGTCTTACAACTAACTAAACTGACTAAAATGGGGATCGGTTGATAAGGCTCTATGACGTGACTGATTGGATGCCACCATGCCCCACCGGCGTGGTCCGTCCCTCATTACATCAACCTTCGGTCTGCCTGGCCCAGGTTCGATTGGTTACAGACAGCCGTGATATATCTAGACTGAATACTGACGACCAATGGTACGACAAAAAAACCCATAGTAATGCACCACCTAAGTAAATGCTGAAAAATGCAATCCTGGTCATTGCATGCAGGCTTCTCGCCCGGATAACCAAGGGTAAACTGTGCTAAAAACTCGCGACAGTATTGCACCTTAAAGTGTGACACAATAGCGTCAGTCCTGAAAGTCAAACGTGCGGACATTATAACACCGACAAGCATGTGTTCGCCTTTCAGCAGAGTAAACCATCGAAACATTAGTTTCCGATTGACTGCAAACCAGCTGAATGGTTCATGATTATCTCTCCTGCGAGATGGGAACAAGAAATAAGATAGGAATTATTTCCCTATTCTAATCTAACGAGTCTCCTTCAGTATGGTTTCAACGTTTCCTCGCCAAAATATTTTAACAGCAAACAAGAAAGTTTCAAAACATTTGAAATACTGTATCAGATTACTGATACACCATTTTCAATATTTTCACGCCTCTTTCTAACTTTTTATTCCAGAAGAAACAATTTGTTATTATTGTTTCAAAATACTTCATTGCGTAACAACTGTTTACCTTTCCGATTGGCGGAGTTGACGTCATATGATCTAGCCATTTCACCAATCATATTCAATAAAACCTGCTCCTTGACCCTTGACCTTCTCGTTAGATCCCTACAGTGCGACGCCCTCCATGCCGTCTGCTATTGTAATGGCGGTAGCTATCTCAGTTCATAATTAGGCTTATTGATAACTGCCTCGAATCAGCTAGCCTATTGCTTTGTGTATTTATTTAGAACCTGAGCGGCAAAGAAGGCTTATTTTCTTGTAAAGAACCAGTCGATGAAATAAATTGGATGGAAACAATCATTTTGACCTTTGCCGACATTTTCAAGATGGCGGCGAGAAATCCAGCTAATTATTGGCATTTTTTCTCGCCGCCGTTTCGAATGATCCGACTTTAAGCAGATGTTTGGGGTTGATTTAAACGAGATGTTTAATCCCGGGATTAAACTAATGAGGTCGATTTTCGGTCAAGTAAAAGCGAATGACCAAATATGATGGAAAAATACTGAGAAAATTTGCAAAGGTTTTTTAGACCTGCTTTTTATTTTACAGCAATCATAAATCGGCCTCAACTCATACAATAAGCCAAGCAATATTGTTAGTATCTACAGCCTGAACTGGTGCTTGGTTTGAAGATACTGTCGGGAACTTAAATCAGGCAATCATGAACATGTGCTACAAGATTGTGCCAACATAATCTCCTCCAATGTGACTTATCCCGAAAATTGGCAATCAGCGTTTCTGTAAAACAGAGACGGTCAAAAGGGGATTAGAGATACCAACTAATTCAGATGAATAAAAATATAAATAAATATGCAACGTTTTTCCGGCTTTGAAAATCAAAATTGTACGATCTTGATTCGTTTTTTATTATATATTTTTTATTCTTACTATTATTATTTTTTTATTATTATTATTATTTTATTTTTTGGGGGTGGGGGTGTGGGGTGGCTACTTATACCGTCGACGTTATCTGTTATTGTAGGGAACAGCTGATACGTATTTTATTGATAAAATCTTGATTCAATTTAAAAAAGTTAGTTTTTTCAATAACTGTAATATCACAAATTTGAGAAGCATTTCACTTGAAATACAGGTTCTGTTCCCACTGTTTACACGCATAGTGACGTTGAAGCGTTCAACGAATATATACACTATTACGACCCAACTCTTCATTGGTTTAACGTAGCAATTACGGTAGAGTTCTTACAAAGTGAAATTGATTTTGCGATCGAAGTTTTTAAGATGTCTAAATATCTAAATGAGTTGCTGTTTCAATATTCAATACGCTCAGAAGAGTGTTTCAAGCTTTACATGCGGGAGTCGATTCTCAGCGACGCTATGTTTTCTGTAGGAGGTGTGCGGAGTCAGCGTTCTGTGGGAGGTATGAAATCACCATGTAATTCCGCTTAAACAAAGAATGTCAGCTAAAACAAGATTAAATCATAATCAGCACCAAGATAATTTGTTTTGTCTTAAACGGAACATCGTTCCTTGAGGCACGCTTGCACAGGAGGAAACCCTTGTCTGCGCAGACTCACGCGGTGCACGAGATGATCGCGAGATCTCGCTGTGTTTATATCAACATGGCCGCACGTGTGAAAACACACAGTCTTTCCTACGTTTCTTCATTATCAACGACTCTCGTCTTGTGTACAGCAATCACTAATTAGATTCAATAAACTAATTACACATTTCTCGACGGGAGTTTGTGACATTCTCGAGCCCTCACATGCAGAACAAACACGTAAACACTTTCTGCATCTGAGAGATATGCCGAATTTGCTGGCGGTATTTTGTCCGGCCCGGCGGCCATATTTTCTCAACATTACTCAATGATATTTACAGATGCTGAGTAAACACAGTGAAATTGCCAATGTAACATTTGTGAACGATATGTTGGCTACACATTTTTATTTCTGGGTGGCTGAGGGGGTGAGGCTTCTAAACAGGATGAAGGGGTGTTTAAGGTGTCCCCTTTCCCAGGAAGTAAAAACCTGGATCTCAAAAAATATTTAGAAAATAACGGGAATATTTATCAAATTTTAAAACAAGGTTTTGTTTTCATACACATGGCTAGAATCTGTAATCCTAATGAGGTCGGAGGTCAAATATGACATTCTCGTTGATAGAAGAAATTTACTTGGGCCATTGAGCTAGTTATTTACTCATTGGCACAATGCCTTGTCGCAAATTATACACGGTACTCTTACTGTGGAATATGATTTAGTTAATATATGATGTTCAATGTTTAAAATTACACACTATAATTATACTGTAGTATGTATTTTATAGGGATCGGGTGATCAGGCTCGCTGGCTTGGTTAATGCATGTCGTATCCCAATGGGGTAGATTCATGCTCATGATGTCACACACACACACACACACACACACACACACACACACACACACACACACACACACACACACTTGCACAGGCTTTTTTTTAAATCGAGAAGAAGCTCATTTCTTTTCGATGAAGCATACACCAAAAAGACGCAGACCCTCTGAAGAAAGTTGTAGCATTGGATCTTGCATATAATTAAGACAGGAGCCCAGTCGAGACAGTTACCAAGGTGTGTCGCATTGATACCAATAGCAGGTTACGTTTTTTTAAGCATTTCTGTTTAACTACCATACCATGTGTTTGTTTCTTTGCCTAACTATCTTCACGATTTATCTGTAAAAAACTGTTTTAACTGTTTACACAAAATACGGTAACTCTTTTAAAATCCGATTACAACAGATATTCCGAAAACAAATATTTAAATTAGAGACAGAAGCGTCAAATAACATGTACATAACAAAGGAGGCTTGTTAATAGATTTCACGTGAAGTGAAATAATATTTACAAAATAAGATAACGATTCCTCAGCGAAGGTAATTCATTGTCTCTCGGTCTTCCCTTTTCACACAATGGCGAAATGGTAGTGGGTAACGCACGGGTAGTATTGAATTGAGCTTGATTGGGGAACGCATAAAGGCATATTTCGCGTAACGGCAGAGTGAGTGTATGAGTGATACCAGGGCGTGGCAGGTCTTACCACTTTGGGTATTGTACTGACACCTAGAAATATAATCTTGGTGAATCTAGGATTCGAACCCACGATCATAGGTTTCTGGCACGCGTAAGGGAGGCAACTCTGTACGTGCCACCTGTATTCCTGTCCTCTTGTAGCACCGGTTTCGAAATATACTACTGAACTAATTTAATAATCCTCGGATGCAGTGACAGATTAATTATAGTGATATGAAAGAATTGAATGTTCTGTATCGCCTTTTAACAAGAAAACTAAATGACTGTTGTCTTTAGTGTGGATATAATGCGATCGACCTTTTTAACCGACCGATGTGTCTTTGCAATTTGATCTCGATTGCGTGTACATTTAAACACAATGTTCAGTGAAAAGTCTTTTAAATTTCAATTCACTTTCACAAAACACAAAAAACAGCTAAACGGACCTAACTCGCAACCCCCTTACATGATCAAAGTCACGTGAATGGCGAACGTGAAGCAATGTCGACAGTAATAAATTGACACGATATTTTACGACAATCTTTTTATATTTTTATTCAAATACGAAATTTTATTTTATTTCGACACGCGGTTCTTTGTCTTAGTTTGTTCTTTTCAAAATACTAGAATATTGCCTATGGTTTCGTGAAGTTAAACGGCCAGAGACATGTATAAGTAGTATATTCTTTCCCGAACGCCATATGATTGAGAGTAACGACCGTCAGTTAAAAACATTCTCAACCTCAGTTTTATTTCTCGTAATAGATTTTGATTCTGTTGGCATGTATATATTCAGTGCCATTAATTTCCGACACCATAAACAAACATCGCGCTGATTCATTTCCGCCTAATAAAATCAAAGGACGGAGTCAAAACATTACATTAGCTAAAAAGCTTTAAACAGCTTTACAGTGCGCAACATTTTCCACCTGTGGCCTGAGATATTTAATGAACACAGTCAAAATCTCTTAACTACAAGAGCCTAACACATTTCAGTTAAGTTTCTTGTTGCCATGGAGGAAGAAGAAATAATCGTTAAGTAACTGCTAAAACATATTCAATATTTTGAATTCAAAATATCGCAATGGGCCCAGCTGCAATAATATAATTGTGAGGTTTTCCCTCCAACCCAAAATATCACATTCTCGTCTCATTACCAATATTTTTAAATACGCATTTTGCTACTGCAGAAAAACTTAACCTTATCCACGGGTGTCCAGGAAAAGGTGTTTTTACATATGGAGAAGTACAATATTTATAAAGAAGTCTAAACTGTACACAGTTCCCATAGGAATGTATAGAACTGCACACAGCTTGTTGGGAACGCGCAAGATATTTGGCCATGTGAAGTTATTCGTAACGTGTTAATGGGGTGTGATGTCGGAATTTCGCAGAATAACACTTTAAACAATCATGTCAACAAACAAACTTGGGATATAAAAAGCGAGTTTAAATACAAACAGAGGGTAGATGATGTTTTAATTGATAGCGAGGCTTGCAGTGCGGCCACAAAATGATGGTGTTAAGATTGTTCCCGTGGCGCTACGAGACATGGTTTGTGAGTCTGAAAGACGGAGATGGCGGGGGGTGGATGGGCGCTGAGCGCATAGCCGGTAGTTCGGAAAGTGTTGGTTTAAATTGAGTATGAAATCAAGATATATCACTTTCGAAAGAGTTTATGATTGGGGGCAATGAGTACTCTAGTTCAACTGATATTCATTGGGAATCAAATGTTTACGTGTTGTAAATTAAGCGGATCAAATGACGCCGTGTTGTTTAGGAATGAGACAGGCGACTTTATTTATGCACTGTATACAATTGTAAAATCATAGATGTTAGTATACTATCTGTAAGTACAAAAACAGCTGATGGACCCCACGTGTACATTCAACGGTGGATCGGATTCTTAGTTTCGTCTGCATTATGATCCTGCGTTTGTGGATGAGGTGTTTGGCTTTCATTTAAGTGGTACCGTCTATAGCTTATGTTTCTTTGAACTTTCTCCTACATTGAACTGATATGTGACTGAATCATAGTTAAAATAGTGAATTAGTGACTTTAGTTTTGAACAATATTTCATGGCTTTTCAGAAGACAGAAGTCACTGGTAATTTCTTTAAAATCCACGAACATGGACATGGTGCTGAGAAACCAAGAGCTATAAATCTGGAAGTTCAACAAACGATCATAGGTTTCTGGTACACCCAAGGGACGCAACTCTGCACAGCGAATTGCGGCGCCTGAGGCGACTGGGCCACCTTTAAGCCTACATAGACTGGCTATGTGCCCCAGTTCGTGGAGCATAGTTCCCCTTTAATGATAGATCTAGATCATTAAAGTAGAATCAGCAGATGGGTCAAGTATTGTTTGGGTGAAACTCACACTTGTTTTAAGGTTCACTGTAATGTTTTCTTCGTTTGTACTTCTGTCCTACGTGCAAGCTGTACACAAATAGCATTGGGCCGGGAAGACTTCAGTGCATGTGCCATAACGAAAGCTGTTCGCACTACTAGTCAAACGACTTTTCACTGTTATATCGAGTAGTGGAAGAAGTAGTATTTGTAATGGCAGTAGTAGTAGTAGTAGCAGTTGTAGTAGCAGTAGTAGTAGCAGTTGTAGTAGTAGTATCAGTTGTAGTAGGTGTAGTAGTCGTAGTAGTAGTAGCAGTAGAAGTAGTAGTATCAGTTGTAGTAGGAGTAGTAGTCGTAGTAGTAGTAGTAGCAGCATTATTATAAGTAGTAGTAGTAGTAGCAGCAGTAGAAGTAGTAGTAGTAGTATCAGTTGTAGTAGGATTAGTAGTCGTGTAGTAGTAGTAGTAGTAGTAGTAGTAGTAGTAGTAGCAGATAGCATTATTCTATTTCATGAATGGTACCTATATACCATTATTTCTTATCAGGCGTGACTTGTTTCGGGTATGTTATTCCAGTAAAATAAAATAATAAAATAATAAATCATAGTAATGAATTGCTTTTTTTGTGTGTTACAATTTCCGAAAATTCCGATTTGTCACGACGGAAACTTTCAGATTAATTACTGTTTTGATGATCAAAATATAGGGTGAGTGAATGTTGTTTTACACCGATACCAGCATTATATAATGGCGCATGTAGAACCTGGGTGACACACACCAGCACGAAAACACATTATGATAATAATAGGCCATTTATATTGCGCATATTTCACACCACACAGGTAATATGCTCCAAGCGCTATTATTACCCCGGTCAATGGATCAGTGCGTAATCAACAATCATTCTCAGCTCCCTTGGGAGTATACAACACAAGCTTCTCGTGAGGCGCTAGAAGGTTATAACCGGGTACCTATTCACCGCTGACTGAACTGAGCCACATTTCAAAGAAAAAATAACTTTCCCGAGGAGAGTGTCTGAGTGAGTTGGGTTTAACGCCGCTTTCTCGGACGTTTACCACTTCGGTGAAACCCACGAGCACGGATATGGTGCTGACAAACCTAGAAACATAATCGGGGAGAACCAGGATTCGAACTCTCAATCATAGGTTTCTGGCGTGCATAAAACGGACGCAACTCTGCACAGCGAATCGCGGCGCCTTAGACGACTGAGCCACCCGTGCCCCCTGCCCGAGGAGAGACCACATGTGTTACATGTGCATCGGTGTGCGGCAGAAGCCCTCGAAACCCACAGGAAACGCGGTCATTCATCCTGTCACACATTGTGACCACCCGATCCTCAATAGTCAGCTCTTACGATGGTCAGTGGACACTGGGGAGGTAATCCACCCCTAAAGTCCCACTAGGCTGATGTGTTTTTTGTTTGTTTGCTTGTTGTTTAACGCCGCACTCAGCAATATTCCAGATATATGACGGCGGTCTGTAAATAATCGAATCTGGACCTGACAATCCAGTGATGGATATTATGAGCATCGATCGACGAAATTGGGATACGATAACATGCATCAACCAAGTCAGCGAGCCTGACAACCCGATCCCGTTAGTCGCCTTTAACGGCAAGCATGGGTTGCTGAAGACCCCGGATCTTCACGGGTCAGGTTGATGGGGAGTCGGGCATGTCTAGGGGTAGGTTATGTAAACTGGGCGGCAAAAGAAAGTATAAGTCGAGTTCCATGATCGATAAAAAAATAACAAGAAGAGGTTTTGTTGTGAATTATAATATAATCTAGGGAGGGGTAACAAATGATTGATCAACCACAGTTTGAATGAAATTGTGCAATCACAGGTAATGTAAGCTCAAGGTAAACAATGGTGGGATGAGAAACTTCATTTTCAAAAGTTGTCTGAAATGTCACCAAACAATTGTCAGACACACTACAAGTTCATTGTCGACACAGTTGCCTTTAATAGCGTGTATGACTTCCAGCTGCCTCAATGTATGCTGTGATACACCGCCTCATCGATGACGTCAGTCTTCTGATGACGTGGACTGGAATCCGTTGCCACTCGTCTCTCAGGGCCTGCTGCAATTCTTGTCTGTTGACGGGAGGCTGATGGCTCAATAGGATTCATTTCGGGTGAGTGGGAAGCCTAGGGCAAAACGTCAACGTTCTGCTGGTTTAGAAAGTTCGGAGTCAGTCTTGCAGTTTTGGGCCTGGTATTGTCGTGTTTAAGCGATGGCCCTGCTGTTGGTTTTGTAAGAACGGAAGCACAACTGGCTGCAACACTTGGTCTCTGTACTGCACAGCGTTCAGGTTTCCCTGTATAATCACCAAATCAGTCTTCTGATCTCCACAAATACCGCCCCACACCATGACACCTCCAATGGATGGACCTCTCGAATACACGCCGGAGACAAACGTTCCCCTCTGCATCGATATACTCGTTCTCTGTCGTCATTTCGAAACAAGTTAAACCGACTTTCATCAGTAAACAGCACTCGACGACAATTTCTCACTTGCCAGCGTCGAACCTGCCTCGCCCATCGCAGTCTCAGACGTCGATGTTGAGGAGTCAGTACCATTCCTTGGAAAGGACGATACGATCGGATTCCAGCAGCCCGAAGTCGTCGAAGTACTGTACGTTGGCTACTCTATTGCTGCCGTCGCCGTCGCCGTTACGAATCCGTTTCGCAGGTGAATGAGCCGTATCTGACCGTCTTCCATTGGTGTTGTCACTCGGGGTCGTCCGGTTCTAGGCCTGTCCTGTGTCCTCCCTGTCTGCCTGTACCGTTGAATCAGCCTGGCTACTGTCAATGGTGTACAACCAAACCTTCTGGCAATTTGCCCCCATTTCGGCCATACCGATGGCTCTCTCTCTCTGCTCCTGTGACAGTCGTGGCATTTCTTTTGTGTGCTTTCATCACGTGTGGTTATACCCTGCAGACGAACGCATTTATACAGCTAACATGCACGTGCAATTTAAATTCCAACATGAAGCACAGTAACACAATGTAATCAAACAATTTTAATTAACTGTCGTTTTACCTACCAAAAACTTTTTCTTCAAAAGAAAAAAAAATTTAAGGACATGGAACACTGAAAAAAAAAAATAATGTTGAAATTTAACAGTTGGATGTGACCAAACAATTACACACGTCATCAAAACGTTGGGGCGGTCGGATAGCCTAGTGGTTAAAGCGTTCGCTCGTCACGCCGAAGACCCGGGTTCGATTCCCGACATGGGTACAATGTGTGAAGCCCATTTCTGGTGTCCCCCGCCGTGATATTGCTGGAATATTGCTAAAAGGGGCGTAAAACCATACTCACTCACTCACTCATCAAAACGTTACAAGGCTGAAAACAGTCGCTGAAAACACTGCAAACGTAAGTTCCAAAATACAACTATGATACCCCTATCAAATACATCACCATTGGAGAACCATTTCTTGTTTGTTTCATGTTTAGAAACATCAAACATATGGGCGTTTACTTTTTTTAGCCCGGCAGTTAAGTCATGATCGATATTAGAAATTCATGATAAACTAATTGTCAATTTTTATCACGCGAGTGGCTGCACGATTGCCGACAAACAATATTCGTTCATTCTCTCAACTTTCGACTCGTTCCATGTATGGCTACATCACTATTTGTTTCATATTAATCCTGCTTTTTTTAAATCTGAAATAAAAAAGGTTGAAAAGAAAGGAGTGCTCAGGACTACAAGCCAGATGAAGTATTCGGTGTTTCAAAACTGTTTTAACATGCCACAGAGGTATTGCATTCTTAGCTTCTGTTAAAAACGACACCATGTTGAACGTTTAGTTTTCTATGGCAAACATTTAAGTCGTTATGCATCAGCTGTGTTGCCTTGTCAGCTAATTCATCACAAGCCTCAACAGAGGGGTTTGATTGTCAACACAATTTCTTTGACTTCGGAACACTCCGAGTCATCACCTTTACCGCAGCAGATTTCAGAGGCAATTTCCAAACATTCTATTGCCATGGATACCTCCCCCTGTTCATGTGTATCCATCACCTTCAAAAACATTTTCAGAAACCCGGCAAAGGGTAGAGTAATGCACGTGCAGATCGTTTCATGTCAGCTGCGCAGTAACGAACATAAACAACCAGCACGTGGTTTAGGTTGCCACGGAGCAACACCCTTCTCCGTATCTGTCCGGATCATATCATTGTAATAAGACAACATAAACAAACAAAAGATGGCGTTTCCTAGGAAGAGAGCAAGCCCTTATGGCGGCCGCGGACAGGGAGATATTTCGAATTGGGCTGTTTGCATAACCCGTTAAATATGTTGGCAACTGCCATCGGTGTTACAAGACGGTTACTTGGCAAGGGGTGGAACGCATACAAGCTTATTTGAATAAACTGATGGAATCGAAGATAACAGATCCCACAACATGCGCCACAGGGCTTCTATGTAAACCACTTTACCAGTTATCGTCTGCAAACAGTTGCAATATGATGATCAGTCCAATATGGCGGCCATGGAGCAGACGACTCTTTGAGTCGTCATACCCGGATGTTGGGGCAAGATGGCGGCGATAAGACCTTGTTTTGCTTGCTTCGGAAAACATTGTGATTGCGAGAAAAGATCTTGATTAATGTTATGCATCCTTTGAAAACACGGAACAAGTATGTGATCTCCCTTTTGTCTGAGTTATGTGATGCCGATCTACTGGAGAGGAGTGATTCTCGTCATCTCTCGAGCTTTGTGGGACATCTATCTGAGTTTCACTTCACTGGGAGGCGTACAGCGCTATCGGGTGAAAATCTAAGAAAACAACATCTCCTCGGAAACAACAATGATGTTGTTCCCCAAGAAAACATTTACGGACCGCGTATCTTCTCTCTGGAAGCACAAATGGATTCCGTCTCCCCGAGTTCTTTCACACAGGCTGTCATTCTGCTGAAGGGTGAACGCCTAGTCCCGCATGTGAGTTGGAGCTCATTGGAAGCAGAAACAATATTTTATAAACATTACCATTGCAGTCAATGTTGCAATTATCGTTATCAGATATTCTGAAAAAAAACACCGACTTAGAAGATCAGTTCATGTATTAGATGGGGATGGTAAATATAACATGCAGCTTTTTTCAGGGGAACAATAGCGTAACTCATATCAGCGGGGTTTTTTTATTTCAGACAACGATATTTGAACTGAATTTCAAAGGAGCATTCAGCCAATCTTTGTCAGAACATGCATGGTGCCGATCCTGGAAATAAAATAAAAACAAATTTCGTGAGTTGGTTTTTCATTTGAATGAAATATAAACCGTCAACGCCAGAGAATAACCTGTCTCGGTTATCTGCACAATCAGATACACAGATATAAATGGGTCACTTATCAGTGAGTGAGTGAGTGGGTGAGTTGGCTTTAACGCCGCTTTGAACAGTATTCCAGTCATATCACGTCGTGTCAGCTTAATGTAGGAGGAAAGCCCGAAGTGATGCAGGTCTCAGACGTTTACCACTTTGGGGACGCTAGGCGTCCGCGAAAAGGGTCAGCTTGTACCGGATAGCACAAGCACTCGCATAAATTGCATAAAAAGAAAGATAAGTCAATCATCCACGAGAATGGTTATGGTGCTTGTAGACAAAGCACCAAACGATAGTATTCGATGCTAGATGCGGTTATAAAACGATACATATAACAACAACAAAAAAATTTAAAAAAATAAAATAATAGTAACAATATTCTATATGGAATGCGATTGAACTGGGAAAACTGCTGCCTAGTGGTCTTATGTACCCTAAACCCCTAATAAGTGTTGCTTCCCCTAGCTGATCTGATCCGCTTCGTTACTTTCTTGTGACCGATTATGTAGCATAAATACGCACAATGAGTCTGGGTGTTGATGGCGACAACTCAAAACTCCTACGTGGCCGGGTAATGACACGAACAAATCTGGCATGGCTGAGTTCTACATCCAGACATTAAATCGATAACTTTCTTTTAAATGAAAGGAGACCGATTGACTTAATTCAAAGCGATTATACAGCTTCATCTAACAGAATGTGCCCTGTGGTAGATACAGACTAATTTACATAAAACTGCATTTATTCCCTGTTTTCATAACAACTGAAACTGTGTACAGTGAAACTTGGTAAGTCGTGATTCGTTAATCCGGATTAACGAGGTTTCACTGAATTTGAATATGAACACATAAATCGTATACTAATAGTAAGCTTGACATAAATACAATTCCATGTACATAATTATCATAATAATTGTCTTAATTCGCATTTTAGAAAAAGGGATTTGTCCAAATAAGAGGATTTTTTAAAAATCAGTCAAAATAAATAATGTACTGTAACATGTTAAAAATATGGTTCACCACAAATGTCATATTTCTGGATTTTCTTCTCAGTCACGCAACTCATGTCTACAAGCTAACCAAAATAAGAGGTCCCCAAAACACATCTATCTTACGTCAGCAAAGTGGCTCTAGATCATACAATTACTCTTTGTTTTCACAACCCTGTCAGCGCATGCTGTAGAAATATGTCTTAAAAGCCAACAGCCGAAGACATCTGCAAGATACAGCGGCCATTTTGTATTCGGAACACCTGCCACGTTCATTTGTAAACATTGTGGGAAATGTGAAAACGTTTAACAACCAAATATGATTATTAACATACATATCTTCCTGTTTCGCTGTCCATACTTTAAACACACCCCATGTGGTCCGTTCACTAAAAATCATATTTGCAAATATCCGTTCCGTTTCCATTGATCCGTGTTCACCAACATCTGAGATTCCACGGCCTAGTCAAAGAGAGGCATATGAAAAAAACTCGTTATTGTTTATGAAACGCCCCCAAAAATTGTACCGGAAGCGGAAGGTCGAGGCAGGTGAGGCAAATGGGCTTCCACGTGCATCACACGTGCACAAGTCGAGGCGAGGCCAAGATTTTCGGCGAGTGTGTTTTACATTATAGTAATTTCCTAGAAGCGTGTATCAAAAGAAAAGAGGATCATTTTCGGCCTCTTACAATACATCGGCCACATCCTTGCTTTGACTACAATGCTAAACGCTTTGGGGTGTTTGTTCCAAATGGCCGAACCAGATTCCGGTGAAGGCTGCCCTGCCCATCTTTGTCCATTGCCTCGAGGGAACTAGTATCCCCTTCTCTTTGATTTCGACACCATAAGTGGGTTGGTAAATTGAATATCACTCTGATTTTCTTAGACATGTGAAAATTGAGGTCGGAATTCAAGCGATGAAAAGATAAAATATGACCTAATCAACTATGAATAGTTAAACGTCTTAAATCAATATGTTGTGTATCTAAATATTAAGTCAACTATACATATTTAAATTGTACTTGGAAAGACGAGGCTGTGATTGATTACTGGTTTTACGTTGAAATTTAAAATGTATAAACTATATAAGACCTTTCCACGACAAATGAACTAAAATACAGAATGTCCTAATAAAGGGGACCCTTTTAGAAAATAGAAGATAGCATGAAAATGTACAATCGCGTCCTCTAAATATCGATTGATATAAATAAGAAGTTAAGAAATAACGAGGTACGTTATTAAAACCAAACTGGGAAAGAGACATCAATCATTATCAAATATTGTATGAAAGAACTGGACACGGACATGCCTTTATGTGGACAAAACTAGTCAAACGTTATCCTTTTTTTTGTTGAAATATTGATTGTTGAATATATCTAAAGTAGCGGTGGATAGCGTCAATATCGGTACACGCAATGTCAGTACCGAACGCCTTCACTAAAACCACCAACCATGGACCTTATCTCGACTTAGCAGAAGTTCGAGACAATACTATAGCGCCGATAGTGTTACAGAGCTGAGTAGTTCAACTTAACGAAGTTAGACTTTAAAGTGAACTCTATATATGCAGATTAACCCTATTCAGGGAACGACCTTTTTAATATCATTGATGGGGAGATATGGGGAAAAAATAAGAAAAACTGGAAAAAATTAATTATGCTTCAGACTTTCAGACAAACTTTCAGGCAAATGTTGTTTTTAATTAAAAAACAATTAGGCTCATAGTTTGTTTTTGTTTTTTGTGTTGTTTAATCTTATTTTGCAGGTTCAGGTGAAAAATATCTAATCTCCATACAAAAAACCCTACACACAACCCTTTCCCCCACCCCACCCTACCCCAGAATAGGAGATGGTCGGTCTCTGATATGAAAGAATCGAATGTTTTAACTTCTTTTGAACGTGCACCAAATAAAACCTCCACGAAAGTAATATCCCTTCTCTCGAAGCTAAACGGAAATAATGTTGAATTTGTATCCGTCTAGTAATATACTGTAATGGTGTATTACCAGAACTTTGAAGTCGAAATAGTTCCATCGGTTTGGTCTCCAACTGTAGAAATATCCTTCATTCAAAGGAAGATATTAGTACCGAGAATTCGATTGTTTAAATACTTCATATTCGAGGGTTTCGTCTCTGTTTGTAGACGGTTGTGGTTAGGGTGGCCCACAATGAAGTCATTAGATTAAACGCTTAGCTCCTTACAGAACACATCAAACGTAGGCAACGCTCATGGTGTGTAGAGTTCCTTTGTACTCAGCGTCTAGATTAGAAACTCATTTCTTTCGCGTTATTCTAATTTATTTCATTTCCTCCTGATGAGAGCCGTATATGAGGTGGGGAGAAAACAACACTACTGTTGTGTTAAAAAACGTAAACTGTCGTGGGTTTAACCATAACTCTAAGTGCAAATCGTGCTCTTGACTCCAGGAGCTCTATTAGCGATCGCGCATGCTCGAAATTCGATAAACTATATGCCTGACAAAAGCTTTCATATGAGGTTTCGTAAATATTCTGATCAGTACTTATGATGTATATATATTCCTTGGCATATATGTGAAATCCTAATCATATAAAAATATAATGTTGATTTGCAAGCTCGTATAGTGATTTGGTTACACGCCACCAACATCGTCATCGTCAGTACAACTGTTGTCAGTGAAAGCAAGCAGCAGATGTAGTAGTCTTTGTGACAATGGTAGTCGATAAGAAGTAGAAGCAGAACCGCGACAGAGGTGACAGCCGCAGTAGCAGTAGTGGCGAAAGTTGAAGTAGTAGCTGTGATACTAGACGAACATTTAGTTCACGAAAACATTTGTCTTTAAATAAATGTAATGTATTTTATAAACACCACCACCACCCCAACCCCCCCCCCCCCCCCCCCCCCCACAGCCCCACCACCACCACCCACCCCACCCCCCACCCCTTCCCATCCTCTGTTTTAATATGGAATCAAGGAAACTAGACTTGCCTAGGCTTTTGGTAAAATAATATATATACATATAAATTCCAGAGTCATTGCACAGGACTATTGTGATGGCATTAGCAGCACTAATTGACAATGACAGCAGTATTACAGTGGTGACAGTAGCACCAGTAGTAGTGGAAAGAGTAGCAGTAGTAGTTTTCACCACAGTAGCAGAAAAAGTAGTCATGGCGACAGTAGCAGACGAAGTAGTCATGACGACAGTAGCAGAAGAAGTTGTGATGAATTCGAAGACAGCAGAGCAGTAGTAGTTGTCATGGCAACAGTAGAGCAGTAGTAGTAGTCATGGCAACAGTTGAGCAATAGTAGTCATGGCGACAGAAGCAGAAGTAGTAGTCATGACGACAGTAGCAGCTGTAGGGATATTGACGATAGAAGCAGTAGTAGTAGTAGTCTTGCCAGGAGACTTAGCAGTCATGACGACAGTAGCAGAAGTTGTACTCATAGCGACAGTAGCAATAGTAATTGTCACGGCGACAGTAGCAGAAGAAGTTGACATGACAAAGGTATCAGAAGTAGGAGTCTTGACTACAGTAGCGGAAATAGTAGTCATGGCGACAGTAGCAAAAGTAGGAGTCTTGACTACAGTAGCAGAAGTAGTAGTCATGATGACAGAAGCAGAAATAGTAGTCATGACGACAGTAGTATTGGAAACTTCATCAGCACTAGTTGTGACAACAATAGTTGTAATCGTGACAATACTTGTAGTCGCGACAACAGTATCTGTAGTCCTGACAACAACAGTTGTAGTCGTGACAACATTAGTTGCAGTGACAATAGTTGTAGTCGTGACAATAGTAGCTGTAGTCATGTCAGCAGTAGTCTTAGTCGTGACAACAATAGTTGTAGTCGTGACAACAGTAGTTGTAGTCATGACAACAGCAGTTGTAACCGTGACACCAGTTGTAGTCGTGACAGCAGTAGCTGTAGTCGTGACAATAGCAGCTTCAGTCGTGACAATGGTAGCTGCAGTGACAACAGTAGCATTAGTCAAGACAGCAGTAGCTGAAGTTGTGATAACTGTAGTAGTAGTCGTGACAGTAGCCGTAGTAGTGACAATAGTAGCCGTAGTCGTGACAACAGTGGTGGTAGTCATGACAACAGAAGCTGTAGTCGTGACAAAAGTAGCAGCAGTGATAGTGAAAATGTCGTGATGTGCACGTGGTAGGAGAAGTGAAAGTTTGAGTTGCCTTGTCAGTAGTAGCAATGCAGTTATAGTGACTTTATCTATGCTAATACTAATACACAGATAATACAAATCTTGCAATACCGGTGATAGTGGGAGCTTAATGTCATTATATTTGTGATAGCAGTACAGTTGTATTCCAGATTATAGGAGTGTTCCTAAAGCTTCTATAAATCAGCTTGCATCAGTATGAAACAAAACCCTTTCCCATCGTCCCAGAACCATTCTGCCCTCGAAGATACATATCTTAAACAGTTCTACTGCTTTATAAACAATACTTAATGGGCGTTTAGAGAGTCGAAAAGTTCATACAAATAATGAAGCAGTAAGTCAAATCAAAGAAAACAGGCGCCGTTTTTGAGTCGCTTTTGAGAGCATTTTCACAGTCTCGAAAAATAACGTTGTCAACGAGATCATAACGCAACTGACGGATAGACGTGCTATGGCAGAAGGGCCAAAAGTGAATCGAGAAAAATCGGAGAGAAAGTACACCCATCGCTACGTGTGCACACGTGTTTTGTCAATTTCAGAAGGCGATTTACACAATTACCTATCAGGCCTCGTTTATAACTGTCAATATTTTTCAGATGCTACGCGGGAAATGATGTTTCGCTAATTGCTACTGCAAACATCGCTGGGTTGCTGACGACAGATAGGTCGCGCAGTGTAAACAGAGCCGTTTCCCGTTCCAAGATGTTTTACCGTAATGGTTCCCGACTTCGCTTTCAAACATTTGTGCTTGTTTCAGACATTTCTACACCCATTTCTCTTTCCTCTCCGGTTTTATCTAAATTCCAAAATTGTAACTAAAAAAGTATGACTCGTGCGAAAACGTAAAATGGCTACAGATTTCATGATGTGTTAACGTTTAGGAAACAACTTTTCGAAAGCTTTTTTTGGTGCAAGTTGTATATGTTATAGTTTCAAGGGGTAAAACTAACAGTTCATTTTCTAAAAGTATAGTTTGGTATATATTCCACATAAAAAACGTGACAAGGAAAACCTAATAAATACGTTCCTCTTGGAGATACGTTTAGATTCAGTTACATGTATATGTACATGTAGCCATTTTTAAAAAAATATAATTATATTTTTAAAGTAAAAGTAAAATTAAGAGTGTCTACAATACTACTACAGTGGCGAACGTATGTTTTCAGTCATTGTAAACTATGAAGTTTCAATTAAAGTGATTATATTGTGGAAACGTTGAAAGATATAGGTAAACTTGACATCTAGACCCGTGTTTGAACCGGCACTCATACACCGGTAAACAACATTCACTCGCGCCGTGAACTAGTGACAGAACAGACCTCCGTCCCCCCATGTTGTGAATTCAGACAGAATATAGATAGATGCCGACCATGCTGTGACATGGGCTGCCGACTGTAAGATCTCTTTGTGCAACACGACCCTGGCTGACGTACTGGCGTGTCCAAGGTTTGTGCAACACGACCCTTGATAATGTGTTATGGTGTCCAGGGTTTGTGCAACACGTGATGCCGACCATGCTGTGACATGGGCTGCCGACTGTAAGATCGCTTTGTGCAACACGACCCTGGCTGACGTACTGATGTGTCCAAGGTTTGTGCAACACGACCCTGGTAGACGTACTGACGTGTCCAAGGTTTGTGCAACACGACCCTGGTAGACGTACTGACGTGTCCAGTGTTTGTGCAACACGACCCTGGCTGATGTATTGACGTGTCCAAAGTTTGTGCAACATGACCCTGGTAGACGTACTGACGTGTCCAGTGTTTGTGCATCATGACCCTGGTAGACGTACTGACGTGTAAAACGTTTGTGCAACACGACCCTCGCTGATGTGTAATCGTGTGCAAGGTTGCCACTGAACAACTTATTTGTCTACAAATTCCGTAAACATTTTTGCTTGAAATCACCATCCTAGCTAACAAAGGCTTACAACCCGTTCAGACACTTTGCCCTTCCATCGCCACCAAAAATATAAATTCGGTCTCGAAGGGAGATAACTGATGTGCACATTCAACTTGTCCTTGAAAAAGCGTGTAATTTGCACCACCGAGGCGGGTAATTAGAGATGAAATTACCCCTGCGTGGGTCTCAGGTCCAACCATTCTACAGTTGAGAAACATTTTGACGAGTTACGCTAATGTTGTCGATTACATATGTGTCTAATTGGTAACGGCATCTCCAGGGACGGACGCCTCCCGGTACAGACCCTGGGGGACAGCTCCACGTCAATCAGCTGTCGTTGTATATTGCAAGGAAGTAAGTTTCTTCACCCAACGCTAATTAACGTTAATCGTGCTATTGCATTTCCCCGTCAACATTGTGTAACAAAATTGGAATGATGTCTATTTCCTAGCAACGCGTTTGTAGTTGGCCGTTGCTTAATTATCTATGTAAATGCTATTTGCAGATGGTTAAGGTTAGAGTAAATTAACGGTTTCTCAACATGACATCCGTAGCGAAATAACAGTAACTCTCTTGTGGGGACATAGGATGTGATGTTAAGTTAGGAGTTGCCTTTGTTTACATCTCTTTGAGAAAACGATCAAATATGGTGATGTCTGATTTAATTTAACGCTTTGTTACGTATCAGTTATATGTCAACATCAGAGTGATGTAACAATAATAGTTCAAACGCATAATTGTAGCCATGATGTGTGGATGCATACGCACGCACGCACGCACGCACGCACGCACGCACACATACATACATACATACATACAAACATACATACATACATACATACATACATACATACATACATATATACATACATACATACATACATGCGAAACATGCATATACATCAATGCATATTGTTATTTTGGCAACAGGCATTACATTGGGTCGAGGTGAATAAGAAGCATGCATTAATGTATGCATGACTACTTCTGACGAAATCTATGCATTGTCATCAACCCAATGCATGCATCATGCATGCACATGTAGAAATACACATTTATGTTGCGACATGCATTTCATGCAACTCAATAAACGGCAAGTACAAGACTATGCATTTTGGTCAGTTGGTCACGTGCATGCATCTGTGTCAAGATGAACATGATGTTTATCGCAAGAGGCGACTAACAGGCCAAGGATCGGGTGGTCAGATTTGGTGACTTGGTTGACGCATGTCATCGTATCCCAATTTTGTAGACCGATGCTCTAGGTGTCAGTCACTGGGTTGTCCAGACGCGATTATTTACAGACCGCCGTCATATAGCTGGAATACTTCTGAGTGCGGCGTTAAACAACAAACAAACAAGATTAATAATGATATGTGTATTTCACCAAACACATATTATGCATGTACATATATATGCAAGTATAATACGACTATTTGGGCATACTTTTCAAACTGAATATGACACATGTATTTAAGTATACTGTCTGTATAAGTATGCATCACAAGGTGACTATTATGCATACATGTAGGTATGGTAACAATGGTGACTTTTCAACTTTGAATGCATTGTTAATATTACAGAGTACAGGATTCAACTGCATATATATCCTTGTATGGCATGTCAACTCTGGCTTCAGATATGGTTTGAAGGCTGTAAAGAACGTACAATGGAACCCCATTAATCCACACAGTAGTGTTTCATGCAAACTCGTCCGGGTTAACGAATGTCCATATCAAGGAGTCGTGGGAACAACGGAATGTATCTTTGTTCATGTGTAACGGCCCCCACCAGTCATCGCCAGGAATTAGGGGGTTCTGGATTAACAGATTCCGGACTAATGAGGTTTCACGAATCATCACAAACTCATCAGATATAGGGAAGGTGTACATGTACATATCACAGGTCAGCCGAAATTGCTAAGATAAAAGGCGACATCTTAAACACTTAACGCAACAACAACAACGTACATATCATTGAGACTCGTGAAGATCCCGGGTAGAATAGGTCTTCAGCAACCCATGCTTGCCGTAAAAGGCGACTATGCTTGTTGTAAGAGGCGACTAACGGGATCGGGTGGTCAGGCTCGCTGACTTGGTTGTTGCATGTCATCGTATCCTAGTTGCGTGATCTGATGCTCATGGTGTCAATCATTGGTTTGCCTAGGCCAAACTCGATTATTTACAGACCGCCGTCATATACCTGGAATTATGCTGAGTGCGGCGTAAAACAGCGCGGCGTGTGTGTGTGTGTGTGTGTGTGTGTGTGTGGCTGCTTGTACTAGTACTGTACTGATGCCGATTTATAGTGCTAGCCCACAGAGATACCATATAATTGTTTTGTTTTTTATAAATAGAGTTGATTTATTAAATATTCAGTTTTATTAAGTTGTTTTAATAAGTGTACACGATACGTTAAAACATGTCTAAGTGGTACATGATACATACGTGAAAACGTAACCAATGCAAAGTGCAATGAGGTACATTGTACATGATAGTACGTATCGCATCAATGCATTTTATTATGAAAACAGCGCCCCTAAATTCATAATAAGTATACACAAAATAAAAGAATAAGTTTATAAGTGAAATGAGCTGCTAAAAAATGATATAAATCCATCACAATCATGCCATTACGTGAGTCTGAAAACTACATAATTCGTATTCTCAGATAATTAATAAATATAACATGAATTATTTTAGCATATACAATAAAACAATAAGTCACTTTCAACCCGTTAATATATTATTTCCCCATTGCCTCCCCTCTATGCCACAGTGAGCTACTCTGCCGCTCCCTGCCCAAATCGTCTTACTGGCACGTGCCCGACGTAAAGGCCGCAATTACTCCTAGAAACATATTTCCCTCAATAATCCATCGAGTTTACATTCCACCTGTTTACTGATTTTAAAGCTCCAAAATTCAGTTTAAACCTTATAAAAAGGGTTAAACGGAAGTTGACCTCGCATAATTAAATAATTTTCTTAGTTGAAGTTAATAACTGTCGAATTCCGCCAAAGCAAAGGATTAAGAAAGATTCTTACAAGTTTTAGCGGTTCCTCGTTTTTCATAAAGCGGCCATGGCTGATTGTTAACTAGCTTGATTTAGACCCTCCGGGGCGTGTGGCGGGACCTCCCTGGTCAATTAAAACGGGAATGGATCAACCAATAAAACATTGACATCTCCATCAGTCACGAGTAGTCGCCATATTTGCATTAAGGGGCGTGCTTCGACCTGATGTAAATGCTGGAGTAACGTTGATGTACCCGGGGAAGTAAATTCAAAGAAAAAACACGATTTCGACACTGCATGATAATGTTCGATGCCAATGGGTAACATGCTCTTGTCCGACACAATTCTGAACACAAACCTTACATATCTCATAAACAATTAAAGAAAGAAATATTTCTCAAAGATCACGTGAAAAAGCAATACAATGAGATCTGTTAAAATACCGGTTGGTAATGGTCGGCTTATACATATCATAAATATTATTTCATTTGGGGATCGTAGAATCTTGAGCGCTTCTACAAAGGTTTAAAATACAACATAATTGAAGACGGTATACGTGATTGCTATAGAAGCAGTCGGCTTCATGTGGCTTACAGTATGGACGGTGTGTATGGTTATTTATTTAGAAATCGCTATGTTGAGGCTTGTTTATAACTGTGTTCAAGAAATAGTCCAAAGTTTATATCGTGTGACGTATACACAAGGTGAGACTTAAATAAATAACCTGTAGGCCACTCTGCTTGCTCTCAATACCCGTGTGCAGCTGATGCTAAATCTGTAGACAGAGTGTATTCGAATGATTTTATCACCAATTCACTTGATCTTCACTAAAGTAAAAAAACTCCTTTTTATCTGGAACCATTGTCGAGACAGAAAATATTTTCTTTTCATACTGAAATCTGTTTGTAAGGATTCTTTAAATACAGATGTCAGCGCTATTATTTTTACTTGACTGTGCATTTAGCGTATTGCTTTTTCTTTTTCAAAAACAACTTATTTGAAGTATATACATTAAGCTGTCGTCCTTGTTTGATGGAAGTCAATCATGAGAGATGTAAGTTTCGAAATACGCATAATTTGTTTGGAAAATAAGTGTGATGAAATATGCCATCAATCATATTATTCATAATCTGATTGAAGTGGATTCGTAAAGAACTTGATTAGAACTTGAAAATCTTGGAGTTTTCAACAAGCTTTGGATATTTATATATCACGTGTGAAATGATTTTTGAAGAAAATACCTTGGCATATGTCCGAAATAGCTGCAAGATATATTGACATTTTTCGTTTTAGAGCTTCAAAGTGTTCGTCAGTTGTCATGGAAACGAAACTGATTTGTGTCTTTTTCTCGCTGTATTGCATCTTTGTCCATACCCTTTCAAACACAGCACTTGGATATCAAAATTAATGTGTGTTCCATTAATTTGTTTACTTTCTACTTTGCACTTTCTTGGTGAGAGCTAATAGAATACACACATAAAATGTTGTCGATTTCATATTCATTAGATTTAACACAATTGCAAGTCAAATAATTTGTATGGGTTTGCTTCAAAAACTAACATTAACACCATGTTGTTACATTAAAGGTTAAAAGATTTTTCCATGTATTGTTAAATTAAAGAAAATGATTGCTACAAAAAAGGCTCGTTTTCATAGAAAACCGGCCCCTCGTTCGTATAACTGACAAATGTAATCCGTTTCCCAAACTTTTTATCGAACGTTGTCAATTTCGTCATTGATTTCATAGTCAGTTACATTCCTGTGATGGGCAGATGTAACAACGTATTTCCGTGCAGAGTAAACACATTCTAGTCGGCAACCTAGGACGAGTTAACGGTCCTAGTTCATGGCCCTACTTGCTTGACAAGGAGGCATCGTTCATCGGGCTTATGTCGTCGGCTTCACTTAGGTAAACAGCTTCACCCAGGCTTGTCAAATCTTTAGGAAAATTAAAAATAATCTAATTAATTCCTATGTCGATATTTTCTCATGGGAAGCTCTCTGTCCCCCTCTTAAAATCACTCATCTTTCGCCGAAGTTAAAACCTTGAGAGCATCTTCAGAATATTGATATTGATCAGGGGACGTAACCCTGCGCAGCTGTCGAAGATCGATACCGCTAAAGAACACATTTGTCCAATGAGCTGATACACATTTCGGATTGCAATCCTCACCAGCAGTTATCCCCCTTTGACCAAACATTCACATCTATAATAAACCATTTCCTGGCTTTTTTCTTCGGGTTGTGTCTCTGATTTTGGTCAATAGGGGTTGAAAAATCTTCACCCCTATGTTCAAAGGCGATAAACTCTAGTTTGTCAACATCTGCATCCTTATAGAGACTGTTTTGCGGAGACCAAGGGGTTCGATGCCAATATTTTGAGAATTTAAAGCTTAGAACTGTCAATAATCGTAAAGATTTGCAGACAGGTGTAACTGCGAGGAGTACAAGAGCGATGAGAATACCCTCGCTTCCTTTTGATGTTGCGTATCAAATTTCACAGAGTTTTTGTGAAATAATTTGTTAATGTGCTTGAGTATTCTTAGAGGTTATATCGAGGCAAGAGACAGTAACGATCGCACATAGATGAAACTATTCTCATAACACTTGGTTGGGCTTTAATCTCTGCTAAGATCTCAAAGTTGGGTTTGTAAACATTGGTGGAGACTTGTAAATTGTAGAAATGTTTGAAATGGGCTATTTAGTCGATGGCATTGATTACTGTGGCACAGATCTCGCTGGTCCCCCGTTGTCAATTTCACACGGATATTTGACAGCAAACATTGGTATTACACATCAACTGACCTGTCAAAACAATTTCAAAATCACCTCCAATATTTAACATTTTACTACATCATCGCTTAATATCGTAATGGTTTACATTTATAACACTTCCTCGTAAAATAAATTTTGTTTCGTTTTATTCATCATTACTTTCCAATCATTTCCGATTCATAATTGAATAAAAAGTATTAATTTTTAGAATTCAAAACAAAAGAATTGAAATGTCATATTTTCGGTTCAACTTTATTATAAAAAAACAAATATTATATTTTCGCTTCAACTTCCTATATAATGTGTTTTTTGTAAATATAATTAATGCATTAACGGATTTTTATATCAGTATTAAGTAGTGATAAATCTTTCCATGCGCTGCTAAGTAATGCACGTCATACTAGCATTTTCAATACTTTACAAGTTTTACAAGCGAATAACTCAAAACTGTTTTCATGTTGTTGAGTAATATTTTAAAAATCCCTCTCTCGCTCACTCACTCACACAGCCTGAGATCATTCTAATTTCAAAGGAAATACCTGTAACGTGATCATTTCCAAAAAATATTCAAAACAGTCAACAAAGCTCCAGATGTTTGATCCTATATGTGGTTCTCTACAAATGTGATTATTTAGCCAGTATCATCGAGTTGTGGGCGGTCTGGGGAGTGAGGGTTTGTTAGGAGTAAAACTAACAAACAAGGGCTAGAATTTCTGTCAACTGGAGTGTCTACTTGTGGCTAATAAAACCTAAGTAGCTCGCATCTTTAAACCGTGTTTATTTGACCCTGAAGCAATGTCAGTATCAGACTTGGATGTTACAATACAGAAGCGAGCGATGCGCCAACAATTCCCAGACTGTGTAGATTTCGCATTTCGCCTCAGGGGAGGCAACTCTTGCGAGCTCGCGAACACGTGCAACCGTATTTGCGTATTTTCTCAGGGGTTGATACACTGAGAAATTAGGTTTATTGTATGCCTCCCGCTTGAGAGAATACAGGAAGCAGAGTCTGAAATAATAAACTTGAAGGGTATTGTTTTATCTGTTGTCGCTGTTCCTTAGGATCGCTAAAATGACAAAAGCTGATTCATTTCATGTTGATTTCTTTAGATGTCAATTTCACTTGTAGATTTCACGTGTTGTTTGCTGGTTTGGGCGTGTAGATTTGACGTTGACAAAATATCGCACAAGAGGAGAATTTCCTGTTGATGGCACCCACAAGTGTTAAATTTACAAAATATCTTTGACTTAGCATAGTTTATGCAATTGTTCACGCCGCATTTTGGTTCCATAGAGTGCGATTTGTGTATTCCATTAATGCAACCATCACTTTCGACAAGGCCCGTATATTATTTACATAGCGCACGTGATGCATGCTGCACGTGCAAACCGAAGCATGCGACTCAAAGAAAAGCTCGTGTGATTTTTACACACGAGTGGTATGGGAGAAACAGATTTCCAGATGATATCTGGCAAGACTGGAATATATGTCTAACAGTTAATTGACTCAACTAGGTACTTGTCCTTTAAGACAACACTCTTCTCTGGGGATTTTATACTTTTGATCGTTTGTCCCAGGGAAAAGTTCTCCGTATACAGGTTTTTAAGGAAATGTCTCGTATATACAAGAGAGGGGTTTTGCCTTGCGCATTTAAGTAAACATCCCCGAAGATTGAGCGTATATCAATAAATAATGCCAATGGCAGATTTATTTATGTATATACATAAAATCAGGCATAGACTTTTCTTTATTTTCATTGTTTTTAATTAAGCGTAAATATTTTCTCATAATTGAACATGTCTCTCCATATTTTTGGTAACTAATACGAAATTCGTGCAACGTTTAAAACCCACTTGCCATTTGTACGATCACTGTCTGTTTTATTTGACCTATTTGCATAACATTCATCCCTTTTATATTGCTCTCCCGACTAGGGGACTTTATTGTAATTCTATCATATTCATATAGTATCTTAATATTCAATCGAAACTTCTTAATAATAAAGTTCGTGATTCGTTTCAGGAAAAAAGTAAAATCAATTTTGAAATACCTGTATCACGATTTGGATAAGTCGAAAAAACATGATTAAACAGACAGATATACAGATACACCAGTGTATTTGAATGATAAAGAAAGATTATGCCAATTGAAAAGTGAGCTTAATTGGTCATTGAAGCAGAATTATTTGTTTTTCAGATACATGATCTGTCAAAATGAAAGCACCCGCCTGTCAATTTAACTGAAAGCGATGATTGACACCAGCTTCGTGCTAATCACACGCACGCGCAGGCCCAAAAGGCTGACTATGGCTGTATAGCCCGCTTGTCATCAAACTGTTCAGCAGAACTCGGAATCGGATAACAAAAGCCATGGACTTGACAAGGCAGCTGGAATAAAAGGTATTTGGTCTCTACTTTGGATTCTAAGAACTTTTTCAACACACGGGACTGGCGATTTCATAACATTGAAACATCGTTAGCCCGAACACCTCACCTCCGGAACGATTGACTTTGTGAGCATTGTATATTCAAAAATATACAACCTTGTACACATTCCTCGGTATTCCGGGCGATTTCACTGAAATAGGTACGGTACGGATCAACGATGCGGCAACAATTAAAAATTATGCGTATGAATCCTATGCATGCATACATCAACTTCAATAACAATTCATGTCATCATTAGTCCACCTACATATACATCGTGTGCTTCTGGCATACGCAGGAAAAGACAGGAATAAAGTTTCAGTTCAGTAGAGTGGCCTAAATCATTTCAGTTTTCAGTCTGCACCCCACTCGATTGCAACTACATACAATGAACTAGAATTCGTCAAAAGGACGTGCGCCGCCCGGGAATCGAACCCGGGTCGCAAGAATGGGAATCTTGCATGATACCACTACACCAGCGGCGCTCCCTGATATCATTCTCTCTCACTCTATTCTTCTTGCTGTCCACAGATCAAAGAAAATAAACACTGTCGACCACTCACTTTTCTCCCGTGGTAGTCAGTTTAATTCTATATGCAACTCGAAATGATCCTTAAATGAAATTCTTGCTGACCATATATCTGCGTAACTTTTACTCCAGCTAACACCTTTCCTCAAAACATGGAACTGATGTGTCAAACACTCCTTAATATATTTGTCAGTCCCATCTTCATTTAAAGACATGTCCGTATGCATGCACATTTTCCACATACAAAATAACACAAACGGCAATTGAATAAAGTTTCAGTTCAGTAGAGTGGCCTAAATCATTTCAGTTTTCAATCTGCACCACACTCGATTGCAACTACATACAATGAACTAGAAATCGTCAAAAGGGCGTGCGCCGCCCGGGAATCGAACCCGGGTCGCAAGAATGGGAATCTTGCATGATACCACTACACCAGCGGCGCTCCCTGATATCATTGTCTCTCACTCTGTTCTTCTTGCTGTCCACAGATCAAAGAAAATAAACACTGTTGACCACTCACTTTTCTCCCGTGGTAGTCAGTTTAATTCTATATGCAACTCGAAATGCTCCTTAAATGAATTTGTTGCAGACCATATATCTACGTAAACTTTACTTCAGCTAACACCTTTTCTCAAAACATGGCACTGATGTGTCAAACACTCCTAAATATATTTGTCACTCCCATCTTCATTTAAAGACATGTCCGTATGCATGCACATTTTCAACATACAAAATAACACAAACGGCAATTGAATAAAGTTCCAGTTCAGTAGAGTGGCCTAAATCATTTCAGTTTTCAATCTGCACCCCACTCGATTGCAACTACATACAATGAACTAGAATTCGTCAAAAGGACGTGCGCCGCCCGGGAATCGAACCCGGGTCGCAAGAATGGGAATCTTGCATGATACCACTACACCAGCGGCGCTCCCTGATATCATTCTCTCTCACTCTATTCTTCTTGCTGTCCACAGATCAAAGAAAATAAACACTGACGACCACTCACTTTTCTCCCGTGGTAGTCAGTTTAATTCTATATGCAACTCGAAATGCTCCTTAAATGAATTTGTTGCAGACCATATATCTACGTAAACTTTACTCCAGCTAACACCTTTCCTCAAAACATGGCACTGATGTGTCAAACACTCCTAAATATATTTGTTACTCCCATCTTCATTTAAAGACATGTCCGTATGCATGCACATTTTCCACATGCAACATGAAACAAACAGCAATTGAACTAGTTTCAGTTCAGTAGAGTGGCCTATATCATTTCAGTTTTCAGTCTGCACCACACTCGATTGCAACTACATACAATGAACTAAAATTCGTCAAAAGGACGTGCGCCGCCCGGGAATCGAAACCGGGTCGCAAAAATTGGAAATCTTGCATGATACCACTACACCAGCGGCGATCCCTGATATCATTCTCTCTCACCCTATTCTTCTTGCTGTCCACAGATCAAAGAAAATAAACACTGTCGACCACTCACTTTTCTCCCGTGGTAGTCAGTTTAATTCTATATGCAACTCGAAATGCTCCTTAAATGAATTTGTTGCAGACCATATATCTACGTAAACTTTACTTCAGCTAACACCTTTCCTCAAAACATGGCACTGATGTGTCAAACACTCCTGAATATATTTGTCACTCCCATCTTCATTTAAAGACATGTCCGTATGCATGCACATTTTCCACATGCAAAATAACACAAACGGCAATTGAATAAAGTTCCAGTTCAGTAGAGTGGCCTAAATCATTTCAGTTTTCAATCTGAACCCCCCTCGATTGCAACTACATACAATGAACTAGAATTCGTCAAAAGGACGTGCCCCGTCTGGGAATCGAACCCGGGTCGCAAGAATGGGAATCTTGCATGATACCACTACACCAGCGGCGCTCCCTGATATCATTCTCTCTCACTCTATTCTTCTTGCTGTCCACAGATCAAAGAAAATAAACACTGTCGACCACTCACTTTTCTCCCGTGGTAGTCAGTTTAATTCTATATGCAACTCGAAATGATCCTTAAATGAATTTGTTGCAGACCATATATCTACGTAAACATTACTTCAGCTAACACCTTTCCTCAAAACATGGCACTGATGTGTCAAACACTCCTAAATATATTTGTCACTCCCATCTTCATTTAAAGACATGTCCGTATGCATGCACATTTTCAACATACAAAATAACACAAACGGCAATTGAATAAAGTTCCAGTTCAGTAGAGTGGCCTAAATCATTTCAGTTTTCAATCTGCACCCCACTCGATTGCAACTACATACAATGAACTAGAATTCGTCAAAAGGACGTGCGCCGCCCGGGAATCGAACCCGGGTCGCAAGAATGGGAATCTTGCATGATACCACTACACCAGCGGCGCTCCCTGATATCATTCTCTCTCACTCTATTCTTCTTGCTGTCCACAGATCAAAGAAAATAAACACTGACGACCACTCACTTTTCTCCCGTGGTAGTCAGTTTAATTCTATATGCAACTCGAAATGCTCCTTAAATGAATTTGTTGCAGACCATATATCTACGTAAACTTTACTCCAGCTAACACCTTTCCTCAAAACATGGCACTGATGTGTCAAACACTCCTAAATATATTTGTTACTCCCATCTTCATTTAAAGACATGTCCGTATGCATGCACATTTTCCACATGCAACATGAAACAAACAGCAATTGAACTAGTTTCAGTTCAGTAGAGTGGCCTATATCATTTCAGTTTTCAGTCTGCACCACACTCGATTGCAACTACATACAATGAACAAAAATTCGTCAAAAGGACGTGCGCCGCCCGGGAATCGAAACCGGGTCGCAAAAATTGGAAATCTTGCATGATACCACTACACCAGCGGCGATCCCTGATATCATTCTCTCTCACCCTATTCTTCTTGCTGTCCACAGATCAAAGAAAATAAACACTGTCGACCACTCACTTTTCTCCCGTGGTAGTCAGTTTAATTCTATATGCAACTCGAAATGCTCCTTAAATGAATTTGTTGCAGACCATATATCTACGTAAACTTTACTTCAGCTAACACCTTTCCTCAAAACATGGCACTGATGTGTCAAACACTCCTAAATATATTTGTCACTCCCATCTTCATTTAAAGACATGTCCGTATGCATGCACATTTTCCACATGCAAAATAACACAAACGGCAATTGAATAAAGTTCCAGTTCAGTAGAGTGGCCTAAATCATTTCAGTTTTCAATCTGAACCCCCCTCGATTGCAACTACATACAATGAACTAGAATTCGTCAAAAGGACGTGCCCCGTCTGGGAATCGAACCCGGGTCGCAAGAATGGGAATCTTGCATGATACCCCTACACCAGCGGCGCTCCCTGATATCATTCTCTCTCACTCTATTCTTCTTGCTGTCCACAGATCAAAGAAAATAAACACTGTCGACCACTCACTTTTCTCCCGTGGTAGTCAGTTTAATTCTATATGCAACTCGAAATGATCCTTAAATGAATTTGTTGCAGACCATATATCTACGTAAACATTACTTCAGCTAACACCTTTCCTCAAAACATGGCACTGATGTGTCAAACACTCCTAAATATATTTGTCACTCCCATCTTCATTTAAAGACATGTCCGTATGCATGCACATTTTCAACATACAAAATAACACAAACGGCAATTGAATAAAGTTCCAGTTCAGTAGAGTGGCCTAAATCATTTCAGTTTTCAATCTGCACCCCACTCGATTGCAACTACATACAATGAACTAGAATTCGTCAAAAGGACGTGCGCCGCCCGGGAATCGAACCCGGGTCGCAAGAATGGGAATCTTGCATGATACCACTACACCAGCGGCGCTCCCAGATATCATTCTCTCTCACTCTATTCTTCTTGCTGTCCACAGATCAAAGAAAATAAACACTGTCGACCACTCACTTTTCTCCCGTGGTAGTCAGTTTAATTCTATATGCAACTCGAAATGATCCTTAAATGAATTTGTTGCAGACCATATATCTACGTAAACTTTACTTCAGCTAACACCTTTTCTCAAAACATGGCACTGATGTGTCAAACACTCCTGAATATATTTGTCACTCCCATCTTCATTTAAAGACATGTCCGTATGCATGCACATTTTCCACATACAAAATAACACAAACGGCAATTGAATAAAGTTCCAGTTCAGTAGAGTGGCCTAAATCATTTCAGTTTTCAGTCTGCACTCCACTCGATTGCAACTTCATACAGTGAACTAGAATTCGTCAAAAGGACGTGCGCCGCCCGGGAATCGAACCCGGGTCGCAAGAATGGGAATCTTGCATGATACCACTACACCAGCGGCGCTCCCTGATATCATTCTCTCTCACTCTATTCTTCTTGCTGTCCACAGATCAAAGAAAATAAACACTGTCGACCACTCACTTTTCTCCCGTGGTAGTCAGTTTAATTCTATATGCAACTCGAAATGATCCTTAAATGAATTTGTTGCAGACCATATATCTACGTAAACATAACTTCAGCTAACACCTTTCCTCAAAACATGGCACTGATGTGTCAAACACTCCTAAATATATTTGTTACTCCCATCTTCATTTAAAGACATGTCCGTATGCATGCACATTTTCCACATGCAACATGAAACAAACGGCAATTGAACTAGTTTCAGTTCAGTAGAGTGGCCTATATCATTTCAGTTTTCAGTCTGCACCACACTCGATTGCAACTACATACAATGAACAAAAAATCATCAAAAGGACGTGCGCCGCCCGGGAATCGAACCCGGGTCGCAAAAATTGGAAATCTTGCATGATACCACTACACTAGCGGCGCTCCCTGATATCATTCTCTCTCACTCTATTCTTCTTGCTGTCCACAGATCAAAGAAAATAAACACTGTCGACCACTCACTTTTCTCCCGTGGTAGTCAGTTTAATTCTATATGCAACTCGAAATGCTCCTTAAATGAATTTGTTGCAGACCATATATCTACGTAAACTTTACTTCAGCTAACACCTTTCCTCAAAACATGGCACTGATGTGTCAAACACTCCTGAATATATTTGTCACTCCCATCTTCATTTAAAGACATGTCCGTATGCATGCACATTTTCCACATGCAAAATAACACAAACGGCAATTGAATAAAGTTCCAGTTCAGTAGAGTGGCCTAAATCATTTCAGTTTTCAATCTGAACCCCACTCGATTGCAACTACATACAATGAACTAGAATTCGTCAAAAGGACGTGCGCCGCCCGGGAATCGAACCCGGGTCGCAAGAATGGGAATCTTGCATGATACCACTACACCAGCGGCGCTCCCTGATATCATTCTCTCTCACTCTGTTCTTCTTGCTGTCCACAGATCAAAGAAAATAAACACTGTCGACCACTCACTTTTCTCCCGTGGTAGTCAGTTTAATTCTATATGCAACTCGAAATGCTCCTTAAATGAATTTGTTGCAGACCATATATCTACGTAAACATTACTTCAGCTAACACCTTTCCTCAAAACATGGCACTGATGTGTCAAACACTCCTAAATATATTTGTCACTCCCATCTTCATTTAAAGACATGTCCGTATGCATGCACATTTTCAACATACAAAATAACACAAACGGCAATTGAATAAAGTTCCAGTTCAGTAGAGTGGCCTAAATCATTTCAGTTTTCAATCTGCTCCCCACTCGATTGCAACTACATACAATGAACTAGAAATCGTCAAAAGGACGTGCGCCGCCCGGGAATCGAACCCGGGTCGCAAGAATGGGAATCTTGCATGATACCACTACACCAGCGGCGCTCCCTGATATCATTCTCTCTCACTCTATTCTTCTTGCTGTCCACAGATCAAAGAAAATAAACACTGACGACCACTCACTTTTCTCCCGTGGTAGTCAGTTTAATTCTATATGCAACTCGAAATGCTCGTTAAATGAATTTGTTGCAGACCATATATCTACGTAAACATAACTTCAGCTAACACCTTTCCTCAAAACATGGCACTGATGTGTCAAACACTCCTAAATATATTTGTCACTCCCATCTTCATTTAAAGACATGTCCGTATCCATGCACATTTTCAACATACAAAATAACACAAACGGCAATTGAATAAAGTTCCAGTTCAGTAGAGTGGCCTAAATCATTTCAGTTTTCAATCTGCACCCCACTCGATTGCAACTACATACAATGAACTAGAATTCGTCAAAAGGACGTGCGCCGCCCGGGAATCGAACCCGGGTCGCAAGAATGGGAATCTTGCATGATACCACTACACCAGCGGCGCTCCCTGATATCATTCTCTCTCACTCTATTCTTCTTGCTGTCCACAGATCAAAGAAAATAAACACTGTCGACCACTCACTTTTCTCCCGTGGTAGTCAGTTTAATTATATATGCAACTCGAAATGCTCCTTAAATGAATTTCTTGCAGACCATATAACTACGTAAACTTTACTTCAGCTAACACCTTTCCTCAAAACATGGCACTGATGTGTCAAACACTCCTAAATATATTTGTCACTCCCATCTTCATTTAAAGACATGTCCGTATGCATGCACATTTTCCACATGCAAAATAACACAAACGGCAATTGAATAAAGTTCCAGTTCAGTAGAGTGGCCTAAATCATTTCAGTTTTCAATCTGAACCCCACTCGATTGCAACTACATACAATGAACTAGAATTCGTCAAAAGGACGTGCCCCGTCTGGGAATCGAACCCGGGTCGCAAGAATGGGAATCTTGCATGATACCACTACACCAGCGGCGCTCCCTGATATCATTGTCTCTCACTCTATTCTTCTTGCTGTCCACAGATCAAAGAAAATAAACACTGTCGACCACTCACTTTTCTCCCGTGGTAGTCAGTTTAATTCTATATGCAACTCGAAATGATCCTTAAATGAATTTGTTGCAGACCATATATCTACGTAAACATTACTTCAGCTAACACCTTTCCTCAAAACATGGCACTGATGTGTCAAACACTCCTAAATATATTTGTCACTCCCATCTTCATTTAAAGACATGTCCGTATGCATGCACATTTTCAACATACAAAATAACACAAACGGCAATTGAATAAAGTTCCAGTTCAGTAGAGTGGCCTAAATCATTTCAGTTTTCAATCTGCACCCCACTCGATTGCAACTACATACAATGAACTAGAATTCGTCAAAAGGACGTGCGCCGCCCGGGAATCGAACCCGGGTCGCAAGAATGGGAATCTTGCATGATACCACTACACCAGCGGCGCTCCCAGATATCATTCTCTCTCACTCTATTCTTCTTGCTGTCCACAGATCAAAGAAAATAAACACTGTCGACCACTCACTTTTCTCCCGTGGTAGTCAGTTTAATTCTATATGCAACTCGAAATGATCCTTAAATGAATTTGTTGCAGACCATATATCTACGTAAACTTTACTTCAGCTAACACCTTTTCTCAAAACATGGCACTGATGTGTCAAACACTCCTGAATATATTTGTCACTCCCATCTTCATTTAAAGACATGTCCGTATGCATGCACATTTTCCACATACAAAATAACACAAACGGCAATTGAATAAAGTTCCAGTTCAGTAGAGTGGCCTAAATCATTTCAGTTTTCAATCTGCACTCCACTCGATTGCAACTTCATACAGTGAACTAGAATTCGTCAAAAGGACGTGCGCCGCCCGGGAATCGAACCCGGGTCGCAAGAATGGGAATCTTGCATGATACCACTACACCAGCGGCGCTCCCTGATATCATTCTCTCTCACTCTATTCTTCTTGCTGTCCACAGATCAAAGAAAATAAACACTGTCGACCACTCACTTTTCTCCCGTGGTAGTCAGTTTAATTCTATATGCAACTCGAAATGATCCTTAAATGAATTTGTTGCAGACCATATATCTACGTAAACATAACTTCAGCTAACACCTTTCCTCAAAACATGGCACTGATGTGTCAAACACTCCTAAATATATTTGTCACTCCCATCTTCATTTAAAGACATGTCCGTATGCATCCACATTTTCAACATACAAAATAACACAAACGGCAATTGAATAAAGTTCCAGTTCAGTAGAGTGGCCTAAATCATTTCAGTTTTCAATCTGCACCCCACTCGATTGCAACTACATACAATGAACTAGAATTCGTCAAAAGGACGTGCGCCGCCCGGGAATCGAACCCGGGTCGCAAGAATGGGAATCTTGCATGATACCACTACACCAGCGGCGCTCCCTGATATCATTCTCTCTCACTCTATTCTTCTTGCTGTCCACAGATCAAAGAAAATAAACACTGTCGACCACTCACTTTTCTCCCGTGGTAGTCAGTTTAATTCTATATGCAACTCGAAATGATCCTTAAATGAATTTGTTGCAGACCATATATCTACGTAAACTTTACTCCAGCTAACACCTTTCCTCAAAACATGGCACTGATGTGTCAAACACTCCTAAATATATTTGTCACTCCCATCTTCATTTAAAGACATGTCCGTATGCATGCACATTTTCAACATGCAAAATAACACAAACGGCAATTGAATAAAGTTCCAGTTCAGTAGAGTGGCCTAAATCATTTCAGTTTTCAATCTGCACCCCACTCGATTGCAACTACATACAATGAACTAGAAATCGTCAAAAGGACGTGCGCCGCCCGGGAATCGAACCCGGGTCGCAAGAATGGGAATCTTGCATGATACCACTACACCAGCGGCGCTCCCTGATATCATTCTCTCTCACTCTATTCTTCTTGCTGTCCACAGATCAAAGAAAATAAACACTGACGACCACTCACTTTTCTCCCGTGGTAGTCAGTTTAATTCTATATGCAACTCGAAATGATCCTTAAATGAATTTGTTGCAGACCATATATCTACGTAAACTTTACTCCAGCTAACACCTTTCCTCAAAACATGGCACTGATGTGTCAAACACTCCTAAATATATTTGTTACTCCCATCTTCATTTAAAGACATGTCCGTATGCATGCACATTTTCCACATGCAACATGAAACAAACGGCAATTGAACTAGTTTCAGTTCAGTAGAGTGGCCTATATCATTTCAGTTTTCAGTCTGCACCACACTCGATTGCAACTACATACAATGAACTAAAAATCGTCAAAAGGACGTGCGCCGCCCGGGAATCGAACCCGGGTCGCAAAAATTGGAAATCTTGCATGATACCACTACACCAGCGGCGCTCCCTGATATGATTCTCTCTCACTCTATT
Source organism: Haliotis cracherodii (assembly GCF_022045235.1). Classification (NCBI taxonomy): domain Eukaryota; kingdom Metazoa; phylum Mollusca; class Gastropoda; order Lepetellida; family Haliotidae; genus Haliotis; species Haliotis cracherodii. The sequence continues at coordinate 54,185,974 of NW_027266297.1, forward strand.
CTTCTTGCTGTCCACAGATCAAAGAAAATAAACACTGACGACCACTCACTTTTCTCCCGTGGTAGTCAGTTTAATTCTATATGCAACTCGAAATGCTCGTTAAATGAATTTGTTGCAGACCATATATCTACGTAAACATAACTTCAGCTAACACCTTTCCTCAAAACATGGCACTGATGTGTCAAACACTCCTAAATATATTTGTCACTCCCATCTTCATTTAAAGACATGTCCGTATCCATGCACATTTTCAACATACAAAATAACACAAACGGCAATTGAATAAAGTTCCAGTTCAGTAGAGTGGCCTAAATCATTTCAGTTTTCAATCTGCACCCCACTCGATTGCAACTACATACAATGAACTAGAATTCGTCAAAAGGACGTGCGCCGCCCGGGAATCGAACCCGGGTCGCAAGAATGGGAATCTTGCATGATACCACTACACCAGCGGCGCTCCCTGATATCATTCTCTCTCACTCTATTCTTCTTGCTGTCCACAGATCAAAGAAAATAAACACTGTCGACCACTCACTTTTCTCCCGTGGTAGTCAGTTTAATTATATATGCAACTCGAAATGCTCCTTAAATGAATTTGTTGCAGACCATATAACTACGTAAACTTTACTTCAGCTAACACCTTTCCTCAAAACATGGCACTGATGTGTCAAACACTCCTAAATATATTTGTCACTCCCATCTTCATTTAAAGACATGTCCGTATGCATGCACATTTTCCACATGCAAAATAACACAAACGGCAATTGAATAAAGTTCCAGTTCAGTAGAGTGGCCTAAATCATTTCAGTTTTCAATCTGAACCCCCCTCGATTGCAACTACATACAATAAACTAGAATTCGTCAAAAGGACGTGCGCCGCCCGGGAATCGAACCCGGGTCGCAAGAATGGGAATCTTGCATGATACCACTACACCAGCGGCGCTCCCTGATATCATTCTCTCTCACTCTGTTCTTCTTGCTGTCCACAGATCAAAGAAAATAAACACTGTCGACCACTCACTTTTCTCCCGTGGTAGTCAGTTTAATTCTATATGCAACTCGAAATGCTCCTTAAATGAATTTGTTGCAGACCATATATCTACGTAAACTTTACTTCAGCTAACACCTTTCCTCAAAACATGGCACTGATGTGTCAAACACTCCTAAATATATTTGTCACTCCCATCTTCATTTAAAGACATGTCCGTATGCATGCACATTTTCCACATACAAAATAACACAAACGGCAATTGAATAAAGTTCCAGTTCAGTAGAGTGGCCTAAATCATTTCAGTTTTCAATCTGCACCCCACTCGATTGCAACTACATACAATGAACTAGAAATCGTCAAAAGGACGTGCGCCGCAAGGGAATCGAACCCGGGTCGCAAGAATGGGAATCTTGCATGATACCACTACACCAGCGGCGCTCCCTGATATCATTCTCTCTCACTCTATTCTTCTTGCTGTCCACAGATCAAAGAAAATAAACACTGCCGACCACTCACTTTTCTCCCGTGGTAGTCAGTTTAATTCTATATGCAACTCGAAATGATCCTTAAATGAATTTGTTGCAGACCATATATCTACGTAAACTTTACTCCAGCTAACACCTTTCCTCAAAACATGGCACTGATGTGTCAAACACTCCTAAATATATTTGTTACTCCCATCTTCATTTAAAGACATGTCCGTATGCATGCACATTTTCCACATGCAACATGAAACAAACGGCAATTGAACTAGTTTCAGTTCAGTAGAGTGGCCTATATCATTTCAGTTTTCAGTCTGCACCACACTCGATTGCAGCTACATACAATGAACTAAAAATCGTCAAAAGGACGTGCGCCGCCCGGGAATCGAACCCGGGTCGCAAAAATTGGAAATCTTGCATGATACCACTACACCAGCGGCGCTCCCTGATATCATTCTCTCTCACTCTATTCTTCTTGCTGTCCACAGATCAAAGAAAATAAACACTGTCGACCACTCACTTTTCTCCCGTGGTAGTCAGTTTAATTCTATATGCAACTCGAAATGCTCCTTAAATGAATTTGTTGCAGACCATATAACTACGTAAACTTTACTTCAGCTAACACCTTTCCTCAAAACATGGCACTGATGTGTCAAACACTCCTAAATATATTTGTCACTCCCATCTTCATTTAAAGACATGTCCGTATGCATGCACATTTTCCACATGCAAAATAACACAAACGGCAATTGAATAAAGTTCCAGTTCAGTAGAGTGGCCTAAATCATTTCAGTTTTCAATCTGCACCCCCCTCGATTGCAACTACATACAATGAACTAGAATTCGTCAAAAGGACGTGCGCCGCCCGGGAATCGAACCCGGGTCGCAAGAATGGGAATCTTGCATGATACCACTACACCAGCGGCGCTCCCTGATATCATTCTCTCTCACTCTGTTCTTCTTGCTGTCCACAGATCAAAGAAAATAAACACTGTCGACCACTCACTTTTCTCCCGTGGTAGTCAGTTTAATTCTATATGCAACTCGAAATGCTCCTTAAATGAATTTGTTGCAGACCATATATCTACGTAAACTTTACTTCAGCTAACACCTTTCCTCAAAACATGGCACTGATGTGTCAAACACTCCTAAATATATTTGTCACTCCCATCTTCATTTAAAGACATGTCCGTATGCATGCACATTTTCAACATACAAAATAACACAAACGGCAATTGAATAAAGTTCCAGTTCAGTAGAGTGGCCTAAATCATTTCAGTTTTCAATCTGCACCCCACTCGATTGCAACTACATACAATGAACTAGAAATCGTCAAAAGGACGTGCGCCGCAAGGGAATCGAACCCGGGTCGCAAGAATGGGAATCTTGCATGATACCACTACACCAGCGGCGCTCCCTGATATCATTCTCTCTCACTCTATTCTTCTTGCTGTCCACAGATCAAAGAAAATAAACACTGCCGACCACTCACTTTTCTCCCGTGGTAGTCAGTTTAATTCTATATGCAACTCGAAATGATCCTTAAATGAATTTGTTGCAGACCATATATCTACGTAAACTTTACTCCAGCTAACACCTTTCCTCAAAACATGGCACTGATGTGTCAAACACTCCTAAATATATTTGTTACTCCCATCTTCATTTAAAGACATGTCCGTATGCATGCACATTTTCCACATGCAACATGAAACAAACGGCAATTGAACTAGTTTCAGTTCAGTAGAGTGGCCTATATCATTTCAGTTTTCAGTCTGCACCACACTCGATTGCAACTACATACAATGAACTAAAAATCGTCAAAAGGACGTGCGCCGCCCGGGAATCGAACCCGGGTCGCAAAAATTGGAAATCTTGCATGATACCACTACACCAGCGGCGCTCCCTGATATGATTCTCTCTCACTCTATTCTTCTTGCTGTCCACAGATCAAAGAAAATAAACACTGTCGACCACTCACTTTTCTCCCGTGGTAGTCAGTTTAATTCTATATGCAACTCGAAATGCTCCTTAAATGAATTTGTTGCAGACCATATAACTACGTAAACTTTACTTCAGCTAACACCTTTCCTCAAAACATGGCACTGATGTGTCAAACACTCCTAAATATATTTGTCACTCCCATCTTCATTTAAAGACATGTCCGTATGCATGCACATTTTCCACATGCAAAATAACACAAACGGCAATTGAATAAAGTTCCAGTTCAGTAGAGTGGCCTAAATCATTTCAGTTTTCAATCTGCACCCCACTCGATTGCAACTACATACAATGAACTAGAATTCGTCAAAAGGACGTGCGCCGCCCGGGAATCGAACCCGGGTCGCAAGAATGGGAATCTTGCATGATACCACTACACCAGCGGCGCTCCCTGATATCATTCTCTCTCACTCTGTTCTTCTTGCTGTCCACAGATCAAAGAAAATAAACACTGTCGACCACTCACTTTTCTCCCGTGGTAGTCAGTTTAATTCTTTATGCAACTCGAAATGATCCTTAAATGAATTGTTGCAGACCATATATCTACGTAAACTTTACTTCAGCTAACACCTTTTCTCAAAACATGGCACTGATGTGTCAAACACTCCTGAATATATTTGTCACTCCCATCTTCATTTAAAGACATGTCCGTATGCATGCACATTTTCCACATGCAAAATAACACAAACGGCAATTGAATAAAGTTCCAGTTCAGTAGAGTGGCCTAAATCATTTCAGTTTTCAATCTGCACCCCACTCGATTGCAACTTCATACAATGAACTAGAAATCGTCAAAAGGAGGTGCGCCGCCCGGGAATCGAACCCGGGTCGCAAGAATGGGAATTTTGCATGATACCACTACACCAGCGGCGCTCCCTGATATCATTCTTTCTCTCTATCCTTCTTGCTGTCCACAGATCAAAGAAAATAAACACTGTCGACCACTCACTTTTCTCCCGTGGTAGTCAGTTTAATTCTATATGCAACTCGAAATGCTCCTTAAATGAATTTGTTGCAGACCATATATCTACGTAAACTTTACTTCAGCTAACACCTTTCCTCAAAACATGGCACTGATGTGTCAAACACTCCTAAATATATTTGTCACTCCCATCTTCATTTAAAGACATGTCCGTATGCATGCACATTTTCCACATACAAAATAACACAAACGGCAATTGAATAAAGTTCCAGTTCAGTAGAGTGGCCTAAATCATTTCAGTTTTCAATCTGCACCACACTCGATTGCAACTACATACAATGAACTAGAAATCGTCAAAAGGACGTGCGCCGCAAGGGAATCGAACCCGGTCGCAAGAATGGGAATCTTGCATGATACCACTACACCAGCGGCGCTCCCTGATATCATTCTCTCTCACTCTATTCTTCTTGCTGTCCACAGATCAAAGAAAATAAACACTGCCGACCACTCACTTTTCTCCCGTGGTAGTCAGTTTAATTCTATATGCAACTCGAAATGATCCTTAAATGAATTTGTTGCAGACCATATATCTACGTAAACTTTACTTCAGCTAACACCTTTCCTCAAAACATGGCACTGATGTGTCAAACACTCCTAAATATATTTGTCACTCCCATCTTCATTTAAAGACATGTCCGTATGCATGCACATTTTCCACATACAAAATAACACAAACGGCAATTGAATAAAGTTTCATTTCAGTAGAGTGGCCTAAATTATTTCAGTTTTCAATCTACACCCCACTCGATTGCAACTACATACAATCAACTAGAATTCGTCAAAAGGACGTGCGCCGCCCGGAATCGAACCCGGGTCGCAAGAATGGGAATCTTGCATGATACCACTACACCAGCGGCGCTCCCTGATTTCATTCTCTCTCACTCTATTCTTCTTGCTGTCCACAGATCAAAGAAAATAAACACTGTCGACCACTCACTTTTCTCCCGTGGTAGTCAGTTTAATTCTTTATGCAACTCGAAATGATCCTTAAATGAATTTGTTGCAGACCATATATCTACGTAAACTTTACTTCAGCTAACACCTTTCCTCAAAACATGGCACTGATGTGTCAAACACTCCTGAATATATTTGTCACTCCCATCTTCATTTAAAGACATGTCCGTATGGATGCACATTTTCCACATGCAAAATAACACAAACGGCAATTGAATAAAGTTCCAGTTCAGTAGAGTGGCCTAAATCATTTCAGTTTTCAATCTGCACCCCACTCGATTGCAACTTCATACAATGAACTAGAAATCGTCAAAAGGACGTGCGCCGCCCGGGAATCGAACCCGGGTCGCAAGAATGGGAATCTTGCATGATACCACTACACCAGCGGCGCTCCCTGATATCATTCTCTCTCACTCTATTCTTCTTGCTGTCCACAGATCAAAGAAAATAAACACTATCGACCACTCACTTTTCTCCCGTGGTAGTCAGTTTAATTCTATATGCAACTCGAAATCCTCCTTAAATGAATTTGTTGCAGACCATATATCTACGTAAACATTACTTCAGCTAACACCTTTCCTCAAAACATGGCACTGATGTGTCAAACACTCCTAAATATATTTGTTACTCCCATCTTCATTTAAAGACATGTCCGTATGCATGCACATTTTCCACATGCAACATGAAACAAACGTCAATTGAACTAGTTTCAGTTCAGTAGAGTGGCCTAAATCATTTCAGTTTTCAATCTGCACCCCACTCGATTGCAACTACATACAATGAACTAGAATTCGTCAAAAGGACGTGCGCCGCCCGGGAATCGAACCCGGGTCGCAAGAATGGGAATCTTGCATGATACCACTACACCAGCGGCGCTCCCTGATTTCATTCTCTCTCACTCAATTCTTCTTGCTGTCCACAGATCAAAGAAAATAAACACTGTCGACCACTCACTTTTCTCCCGTGGTAGTCAGTTTAATTCTTTATGCAACTCGAAATGCTCCTTAAATGAATTTGTTGCAGACCATATATCTACGTAAACATTACTTCAGCTAACACCTTTCCTCAAAACATGGCACTGATGTGTCAAACACTCCTGAATATATTTGTCACTCCCATCTTCATTTAAAGACATGTCCGTATGCATGCACATTTTCAACATACAAAATAACACAAACGGCAATTGAATAAAGTTCCAGTTCAGTAGAGTGGCCTAAATCATTTCAGTTTTCAATCTGCACCCCACTCGATTGCAACTTCATACAATGAACGGGGGGGCACGGGTGGCCCAGTCGTCTAAGGCGCCGCGATTCGCTGTGCAGGGTTGCGTCCCTTGGGCACGCCAGAAACCTATGATTGTGGGTTCGAATCCCGGTTCGTCCCAATTATGTTTCTAGGTTTGTCAGCACCATACCCGTGCTCGTGGGTTTCACCGAAGTGGTAAACGTCTGAGACCTGCATCACTTCGGGCTTTCCTCCCACATTAAGCTGACACGCCGCGATATAACTGGAATACTGTTAAAAGCTGCGTTAAACCCAACTCACTCACTCACTCATACAATGAACTAGAATTCGTCAAAAGGACGTGCGCCGCCCGGGAATCGAACCCGGGTCGCAAGAATGGGAATCTTGCATGATACCACTACACCAGCGGCGCTCCCTGATATCATTCTCTCTCACTCTATTCTTCTTGCTGTCCACAGATCAAAGAAAATAAACACTGCCGACCACTCACTTTTCTCCCGTGGTAGTCAGTTTAATTCTATATGCAACTCGAAATGCTCCTTAAATGAATTTGTTGCAGACCATATATCTACGTAAACTTTACTCCAGCTAACACCTTTCCTCAAAACATGGCACTGATGTGTCAAACACTCCTAAATATATTTGTTACTCCCATCTTCATTTAAAGACATGTCCGTATGCATGCACATTTTCCACATGCAACATGAAACAAACGGCAATTGAACTAGTTTCAGTTCAGTAGAGTGGCCTAAATCATTTCAGTTTTCAGTCTGCACCACACTCGATTGCAACTTCATACAATGAACTAGAATTCGTCAAAAGGACGTGCGCCGCCCGGGAATCGAACCCGGGTCGCAAGAATGGGAATCTTGCATGATACCACTACACCAGCGGCGCTCCCTGATATCATTCTCTCTCACTCTATTCTTCTTGCTGTCCACAGATCAAAGAAAATAAACACTGCCGACCACTCACTTTTCTCCCGTGGTAGTCAGTTTAATTCTTTATGCAACTCGAAATGATCCTTAAATGAATTTGTTGCAGACCATATATCTACGTAAACTTTACTTCAGCTAACACCTTTCCTCAAAACATGGCACTGATGTGTCAAACACTCCTGAATATATTTGTCACTCCCATCTTCATTTAAAGACATGTCCGTATGGATGCACATTTTCCACATGCAAAATAACACAAACGGCAATTGAATAAAGTTCCAGTTCAGTAGAGTGGCCTAAATCATTTCAGTTTTCAATCTGCACCCCACTCGATTGCAACTTCATACAATGAACTAGAAATCGTCAAAAGGACGTGCGCCGCCCGGGAATCGAACCCGGGTCGCAAGAATGGGAATCTTGCATGATACCACTACACCAGCGGCGCTCCCTGATATCATTCTCTCTCACTCTATTCTTCTTGCTGTCCACAGATCAAAGAAAATAAACACTATCGACCACTCACTTTTCTCCCGTGGTAGTCAGTTTAATTCTATATCCAACTCGAAATCCTCCTTAAATGAATTTGTTGCAGACCATATATCTACGTAAACATTACTTCAGCTAACACCTTTCCTCAAAACATGGCACTGATGTGTCAAACACTCCTAAATATATTTGTTACTCCCATCTTCATTTAAAGACATGTCCGTATGCATGCACATTTTCCACATGCAACATGAAACAAACGTCAATTGAACTAGTTTCAGTTCAGTAGAGTGGCCTAAATCATTTCAGTTTTCAATCTGCACCCCACTCGATTGCAACTACATACAATGAACTAGAATTCGTCAAAAGGACGTGCGCCGCCCGGGAATCGAACCCGGGTCGCAAGAATGGGAATCTTGCATGATACCACTACACCAGCGGCGCTCCCTGATTTCATTCTCTCTCACTCAATTCTTCTTGCTGTCCACAGATCAAAGAAAATAAACACTGTCGACCACTCACTTTTCTCCCGTGGTAGTCAGTTTAATTCTTTATGCAACTCGAAATGCTCCTTAAATGAATTTGTTGCAGACCATATATCTACGTAAACATTACTTCAGCTAACACCTTTCCTCAAAACATGGCACTGATGTGTCAAACACTCCTGAATATATTTGTCACTCCCATCTTCATTTAAAGACATGTCCGTATGCATGCACATTTTCAACATACAAAATAACACAAACGGCAATTGAATAAAGTTCCAGTTCAGTAGAGTGGCCTAAATCATTTCAGTTTTCAATCTGCACCCCACTCGATTGCAACTTCATACAATGAACGGGGGGGCACGGGTGGCCCAGTCGTCTAAGGCGCCGCGATTCGCTGTGCAGGGTTGCGTCCCTTGGGCACGCCAGAAACCTATGATTGTGGGTTCGAATCCCGGTTCGTCCCAATTATGTTTCTAGGTTTGTCAGCACCATACCCGTGCTCGTGGGTTTCACCGAAGTGGTAAACGTCTGAGACCTGCATCACTTCGGGCTTTCCTCCCACATTAAGCTGACACGCCGCGATATAACTGGAATACTGTTAAAAGCTGCGTTAAACCCAACTCACTCACTCACTCATACAATGAACTAGAATTCGTCAAAAGGACGTGCGCCGCCCGGGAATCGAACCCGGGTCGCAAGAATGGGAATCTTGCATGATACCACTACACCAGCGGCGCTCCCTGATATCATTCTCTCTCACTCTATTCTTCTTGCTGTCCACAGATCAAAGAAAATAAACACTGCCGACCACTCACTTTTCTCCCGTGGTAGTCAGTTTAATTCTATATGCAACTCGAAATGCTCCTTAAATGAATTTGTTGCAGACCATATATCTACGTAAACTTTACTCCAGCTAACACCTTTCCTCAAAACATGGCACTGATGTGTCAAACACTCCTAAATATATTTGTTACTCCCATCTTCATTTAAAGACATGTCCGTATGCATGCACATTTTCCACATGCAAAATAACACAAACGGCAATTGAATAAAGTTCCAGTTCAGTAGAGTGGCCTAAATCATTTCAGTTTTCAATCTGCACCCCACTCGATTGCAACTACATACAATGAACTAGAATTCGTCAAAAGGACGTGCGCAGCCCGGGAATCGAACCTGGGTCGCAAGAATGGGAATCTTGCATGATACCACTACACCAGCGGCGCTCCCTGATATCATTCTTTCTCTCTATCCTTCTTGCTGTCCACAGATCAAAGAAAATAAACACTATCGACCACTCACTTTTTTCCCGTGGTAGTCAGTTTAATTCTATATCCAACTCGAAATGCTCCTTAAATGAATTTGTTGCAGACCATATATCTACGTAAACATTACTTCAGCTAACACCTTTCCTCAAAACATGGCACTGATGTGTCAAACACTCCTAAATATATTTGTCACTCCAATCTTCATTTAAAGACATGTCCGTGTGCATGCACATTTTCAACATACAAAATAACACAAACGGCAATTGAATAAAGTTCCAGTTCAGTAGAGTGGCCTAAATCATTTCAGTTTTCAATCTGCACCCCACTCGATTGCAACTACATACAATGAACTAGAATTCGTCAAAAGGACGTGCGCCGCCCGGGAATCGAACCCGGGTCGCAAGAATGGGAATCTTGCATGATACCACTACACCAGCGGCGCTCCCTGATATGATTCTCTCTCACTCTATTCTTCTTGCTGTCCACAGATCAAAGAAAATAAACACTGACGACCACTCACTTTTCTCCCGTGGTAGTCAGTTTAATTCTATATGGAACTCGAAATGCTCCTTAAATGAATTTGTTGCAGACCATATATCTACGTAAACTTTACTCCAGCTAATACCTTTCCTCAAAACATGGCACTGATGTGTCAAACACTCCTAAATATATTTGTCACTCCCATCTTCATTTAAAGACATACCCGTATGCATGCACATTTTCCACATACAAAATAACACAAACGGCAATTGAATAAAGTTCCAGTTCAGTAGAGTGGCCTAAATCATTTCAGTTTTCAATCTGCACCCCACTCGATTGCGACTACATAAAGTGAACTAGAATTCGTCAAAAGGACGTGCGCCGCCCGGGAATCGAACCCGGGTCGCAAAAATTGGAAATCTTGCATGATACCACTACACCAGCGGCGCTCCCTGATATCATTCTTTCTCTCTATCCTTCTTGCTGTCCACAGATCAAAGAAAATAAACACTGTCGACCACTCACTTTTCTCCCGTGGTAGTCAGTTTAATTCTATATCCAACTCGAAATACTCCTTAGATGAATTTGTTGCAGACCATATATCTACGTAAACATTACTTTAGCTAACACCTTTCCTCAAAACATGGCACTGATGTGTCAAACACTCCTAAATATATTTGTTACTCCCATCTTCATTTAAAGACATGTCCGTATGCATGCACATTTTCCACATGCAACATGAAACAAACGTCAATTGAACTAGTTTCAGTTCAGTAGAGTGGCCTAAATCATTTCAGTTTTCAATCTGCACCCCACTCGATTGCAACTACATACAATGAACTAGAATTCGTCAAAAGGACGTGCGCCGCCCGGGAATCGAACCTGGGTCGCAAGAATGGGAATCTTGCATGATACCACTACACCAGCGGCGCTCCCTGATATCATTCTTTCTCTCTATCCTTCTTGCTGTCCACAGATCAAAGAAAATAAACACTGTCGACCACTCACTTTTCTCCCGTGGTAGTCAGTTTAATTCTATATGCAACTCGAAATGCTCCTTAAATGAATTTGTTGCAGACCATATATCTACGTAAACATTACTTCAGCTAACACCTTTCCTCAAAACATGGCACTGATGTGTCAAACACTCCTAAATATATTTGTCACTCCAATCTTCATTTAAAGACATGTCCGTGTGCATGCACATTTTCAACATACAAAATAACACAAACGGCAATTGAATAAAGTTCCAGTTCAGTAGAGTGGCCTAAATCATTTCAGTTTTCAATCTGCACCCCACTCGATTGCAACTTCATACAATGAACGGGGGGGCACGGGTGGCCCAGTCGTCTAAGGCGCCGCGATTCGCTGTGCAGGGTTGCGTCCCTTGGGCACGCCAGAAACCTATGATTGTGGGTTCGAATCCCGGTTCGTCCCAATTATGTTTCTAGGTTTGTCAGCACCATACCCGTGCTCGTGGGTTTCACCGAAGTGGTAAACGTCTGAGACCTGCATCACTTCGGGCTTTCCTCCCACATTAAGCTGACACGCCGCGATATAACTGGAATACTGTTAAAAGCTGCGTTAAACCCAACTCACTCACTCACTCATACAATGAACTAGAATTCGTCAAAAGGACGTGCGCCGCCCGGGAATCGAACCCGGGTCGCAAGAATGGGAATCTTGCATGATACCACTACACCAGCGGCGCTCCCTGATATCATTCTCTCTCACTCTATTCTTCTTGCTGTCCACAGATCAAAGAAAATAAACACTGCCGACCACTCACTTTTCTCCCGTGGTAGTCAGTTTAATTCTATATGCAACTCGAAATGCTCCTTAAATGAATTTGTTGCAGACCATATATCTACGTAAACTTTACTCCAGCTAACACCTTTCCTCAAAACATGGCACTGATGTGTCAAACACTCCTAAATATATTTGTTACTCCCATCTTCATTTAAAGACATGTCCGTATGCATGCACATTTTCCACATGCAACATGAAACAAACGGCAATTGAACTAGTTTCAGTTCAGTAGAGTGGCCTAAATCATTTCAGTTTTCAGTCTGCACCACACTCGATTGCAACTTCATACAATGAACTAGAATTCGTCAAAAGGACGTGCGCCGCCCGGGAATCGAACCCGGGTCGCAAGAATGGGAATCTTGCATGATACCACTACACCAGCGGCGCTCCCTGATATCATTCTCTCTCACTCTATTCTTCTTGCTGTCCACAGATCAAAGAAAATAAACACTGCCGACCACTCACTTTTCTCCCGTGGTAGTCAGTTTAATTCTATATGCAACTCGAAATGCTCCTTAAATGAATTTGTTGCAGACCATATATCTACGTAAACTTTACTCCAGCTAACACCTTTCCTCAAAACATGGCACTGATGTGTCAAACACTCCTAAATATATTTGTTACTCCCATCTTCATTTAAAGACATGTCCGTATGCATGCACATTTTCCACATGCAACATGAAACAAACGTCAATTGAACTAGTTTCAGTTCAGTAGAGTGGCCTAAATCATTTCAGTTTTCAGTCTGCACCACACTCGATTGCAACTACATACAATGAACTAAAAATCGTCAAAAGGACGTGCGCCGCCCGGGAATCGAACCCGGGTCGCAAAAATTGGAAATCTTGCATGATACCACTACACCAGCGGCGCTCCCTGATATGATTCTCTCTCACTCTATTCTTCTTGCTGTCCACAGATCAAAGAAAATAAACACTGTCGACCACTCACTTTTCTCCCGTGGTAGTCAGTTTAATTCTATATGCAACTCGAAATGCTCCTTAAATGAATTTGTTGCAGACCATATATCTACGTAAACTTTACTTCAGCTAACACCTTTCCTCAAAACATGGCACTGATGTGTCAAACACTCCTGAATATATTTGTCACTCCCATCTTCATTTAAAGACATGTCCGTATGCATGCACATTTTCCACATGCAAAATAACACAAACGGCAATTGAATAAAGTTCCAGTTCAGTAGAGTGGCCTAAATCATTTCAGTTTTCAATCTGCACCCCACTCGATTGCAACTACATACAATGAACTAGAATTCGTCAAAAGGACGTGCGCAGCCCGGGAATCGAACCTGGGTCGCAAGAATGGGAATCTTGCATGATACCACTACACCAGCGGCGCTCCCTGATATCATTCTTTCTCTCTATCCTTCTTGCTGTCCACAGATCAAAGAAAATAAACACTATCGACCACTCACTTTTTTCCCGTGGTAGTCAGTTTAATTCTATATCCAACTCGAAATGCTCCTTAAATGAATTTGTTGCAGACCATATATCTACGTAAACATTACTTCAGCTAACACCTTTCCTCAAAACATGGCACTGATGTGTCAAACACTCCTAAATATATTTGTCACTCCAATCTTCATTTAAAGACATGTCCGTGTGCATGCACATTTTCAACATACAAAATAACACAAACGGCAATTGAATAAAGTTCCAGTTCAGTAGAGTGGCCTAAATCATTTCAGTTTTCAATCTGCACCCCACTCGATTGCAACTACATACAATGAACTAGAATTCGTCAAAAGGACGTGCGCCGCCCGGGAATCGAACCCGGGTCGCAAGAATGGGAATCTTGCATGATACCACTACACCAGCGGCGCTCCCTGATATGATTCTCTCTCACTCTATTCTTCTTGCTGTCCACAGATCAAAGAAAATAAACACTGACGACCACTCACTTTTCTCCCGTGGTAGTCAGTTTAATTCTATATGGAACTCGAAATGCTCCTTAAATGAATTTGTTGCAGACCATATATCTACGTAAACTTTACTCCAGCTAATACCTTTCCTCAAAACATGGCACTGATGTGTCAAACACTCCTAAATATATTTGTCACTCCCATCTTCATTTAAAGACATACCCGTATGCATGCACATTTTCCACATACAAAATAACACAAACGGCAATTGAATAAAGTTCCAGTTCAGTAGAGTGGCCTAAATCATTTCAGTTTTCAATCTGCACCCCACTCGATTGCGACTACATAAAGTGAACTAGAATTCGTCAAAAGGACGTGCGCCGCCCGGGAATCGAACCCGGGTCGCAAAAATTGGAAATCTTGCATGATACCACTACACCAGCGGCGCTCCCTGATATCATTCTTTCTCTCTATCCTTCTTGCTGTCCACAGATCAAAGAAAATAAACACTGTCGACCACTCACTTTTCTCCCGTGGTAGTCAGTTTAATTCTATATCCAACTCGAAATACTCCTTAGATGAATTTGTTGCAGACCATATATCTACGTAAACATTACTTTAGCTAACACCTTTCCTCAAAACATGGCACTGATGTGTCAAACACTCCTAAATATATTTGTTACTCCCATCTTCATTTAAAGACATGTCCGTATGCATGCACATTTTCCACATGCAACATGAAACAAACGTCAATTGAACTAGTTTCAGTTCAGTAGAGTGGCCTAAATCATTTCAGTTTTCAATCTGCACCCCACTCGATTGCAACTACATACAATGAACTAGAATTCGTCAAAAGGACGTGCGCCGCCCGGGAATCGAACCTGGGTCGCAAGAATGGGAATCTTGCATGATACCACTACACCAGCGGCGCTCCCTGATATCATTCTTTCTCTCTATCCTTCTTGCTGTCCACAGATCAAAGAAAATAAACACTGTCGACCACTCACTTTTCTCCCGTGGTAGTCAGTTTAATTCTATATGCAACTCGAAATGCTCCTTAAATGAATTTGTTGCAGACCATATATCTACGTAAACATTACTTCAGCTAACACCTTTCCTCAAAACATGGCACTGATGTGTCAAACACTCCTAAATATATTTGTCACTCCAATCTTCATTTAAAGACATGTCCGTGTGCATGCACATTTTCAACATACAAAATAACACAAACGGCAATTGAATAAAGTTCCAGTTCAGTAGAGTGGCCTAAATCATTTCAGTTTTCAATCTGCACCCCACTCGATTGCAACTACATACAATGAACTAGAAATCGTCAAAAGGACGTGCGCCGCAAGGGAATCGAACCCGGGTCGCAAGAATGGGAATCATGCATGATACCACTACACCAGCGGCGCTCCCTGATATGATTCTCTCTCACTCTATTCTTCTTGCTGTCCACAGATCAAAGAAAATAAACACTGTCGACCACTCACTTTTCTCCCGTGGTAGTCAGTTTAATTCTATATGCAACTCGAAATGCTCCTTAAATGAATTTGTTGCAGACCATATATCTACGTAAACTTTACTTCAGCTAACACCTTTCCTCAAAACATGGCACTGATGTGTCAAACACTCCTAAATATATTTGTTACTCCCATCTTCATTTAAAGACATACCCGTATGCATGCACATTTTCCACATACAAAATAACACAAACGGCAATTGAATAAAGTTCCAGTTCAGTAGAGTGGCCTAAATCATTTCAGTTTTCAATCTGCACCCCACTCGATTGCGACTACATAAAGTGAACTAGAATTCGTCAAAAGGACGTGCGCCGCCCGGGAATCGAACCCGGGTCGCAAAAATTGGAAATCTTGCATGATACCACTACACCAGCGGCGCTCCCTGATATCATTCTTTCTCTCTATCCTTCTTGCTGTCCACAGATCAAAGAAAATAAACACTGTCGACCACTCACTTTTCTCCCGTGGTAGTCAGTTTAATTCTATATCCAACTCGAAATACTCCTTAGATGAATTTGTTGCAGACCATATATCTACGTAAACATTACTTTAGCTAACACCTTTCCTCAAAACATGGCACTGATGTGTCAAACACTCCTAAATATATTTGTTACTCCCATCTTCATTTAAAGACATGTCCGTATGCATGCACATTTTCCACATGCAACATGAAACAAACGTCAATTGAACTAGTTTCAGTTCAGTAGAGTGGCCTAAATCATTTCAGTTTTCAATCTGCACCCCACTCGATTGCAACTACATACAATGAACTAGAATTCGTCATAAGGACGTGCGCCGCCAGGGAATCGAACCCGGGTCGCAAGAATGGGAATCTTGCATGATACCACTACACCAGCGGCGCTCCCTGATTTCATTCTCTCTCACTCAATTCTTCTTGCTGTCCACAGATCAAAGAAAATAAACACTATCGACCGCTCACTTTTCTCCCGTGGTAGTCAGTTTAATTCTTTATGCAACTCGAAATGCTCCTTAAATGAATTTGTTGCAGACCATATATCTACGTAAACATTACTTCAGCTAACACCTTTCCTCAAAACATGGCACTGATGTGTCAAACACTCCTAAATATATTTGTCACTCCCATCTTCATTTAAAGACATGTCCGTATGCATGCACATTTTCCACATACAAAATAACACAAACGGCAATTGAATAAAGTTCCAGTTCAGTAGAGTGGCCTAAATCATTTCATTTTTCAATCAGCAACCCACTCGATTGCAACTACATACAATGAACTAGAATTCGTCAAAAGGACGTGCGCCGCAAGGGAATCGAACCCGGGTCGCAAGAATGGGAATCTTGCATGATACCACTACACCAGCGGCGCTCCCTGATAACATTCTCTCTTACTCTGTTCTTCATGCTGTCCACAGATCAAAGAAAATAAACACTATCGACCACTCACTTTTCTCCCGTGGTAGTCAGTTTAATTCTATATCCAACTCGAAATACTCCTTAGATGAATTTGTTGCAGACCATATATCTACGTAAACATTACTTTAGCTAACACCTTTCCTCAAAACATGGCACTGATGTGTCAAACACTCCTAAATATATTTGTTATTCCCATCTTCATTTAAAGACATGTCCGTATGCATGCACATTTTCCACATGCAACATGAAACAAACGTCAATTGAACTAGTTTCAGTTCAGTAGAGTGGCCTAAATCATTTCAGTTTTCAATCTGCACCCCACTCGATTGCAACTACATACAATGAACTAGAATTCGTCATAAGGACGTGCGCCGCCCGGGAATCGAACCCGGGTCGCAAGAATGGGAATCTTGCATGATACCACTACACCAGCGGCGCTCCCTGATTTCATTCTCTCTCACTCAATTCTTCTTGCTGTCCACAGATCAAAGAAAATAAACACTATCGACCACTCACTTTTCTCCCGTGGTAGTCAGTTTAATTCTTTATGCAACTCGAAATGCTCCTTAAATGAATTTGTTGCAGACCATATATCTACGTAAACATTACTTCAGCTAACACCTTTCCTCAAAACATGGCACTGATGTGTCAAACACTCCTAAATATATTTGTTACTCCCATCTTCATTTAAAGACATATCCGTATGATACGCATGCACATTTTCCACATACAAAATAACACAAACGGCAATTGAATAAAGTTCCAGTTCAGTAGAGTGGCCTAAATCATTTCAGTTTTCAATCTGCACCCCACTCGATTGCAACTACATACAATGAACTAGAATTCGTCAAAAGGACGTGCGCCGCCCGGGAATCGAACCCGGGTCGCAAGAATGGGAATCTTGCATGATACCACTACACCAGCGGCGCTCCCTGATAACATTCTCTCTTACTCTGTTCTTCTTGCTGTCCACAGATCAAAGAAAATAAACACTGTCGACCACTCACTTTTCTCCCGTGGTAGTCAGTTTAATTCTATATGCAACTCGAAATGCTCCTTAAATGAATTTGTTGCAGACCATATATCTACGTAACCTTTACTCCGGCTAACACCTTTCCTAAAAACATGGCACTGATGTGTCAAACACTCCTAAATATATTTGTCACTCCCATCTTCATTTAAAGACATGTCCGTATGCATGCACGTTTTCCAAATGCAAAATAACACAAACGGCAATTGAATAAAGTTCCAGTTCAGTAGAGTGGCCTAAATCATTTCAGTTTTCAATCTGCACCCCACTCGATTGCAACTACATACAATGAACTAGAATTCGTCAAAAGGACGTGCGCCGCCCGGGAATCGAACCCGGGTCGCAAGAATGGGAATCTTGCATGATACCACTACACCAGCGGCGCTCCCTGATATCATTCTCTCTCACTCTATTCTTCTTGCTGTCCACAGATCAAAGAAAATAAACACTGTCGACCACTCACTTTTCTCCCGTAATAATTTTTTTCCTAAATATAACAGGCTAGGTCTCTAATTGCAATGGCAGCCATCTACCCGACAAGTTCGTCATATCCTCAGAATATATAGCCGATCTGGGTCACAGTAAGTCCAATGTCCAATGTTTTAGTGTTGTTATATTATCGGGTTAAGATTAGTAAATCTGCACATGCCGCGGTAGACTAACATCTAGTCTCTGAAGTGAACATATCGTACAGAAAAAAACAGTTGTTCAGTTATCTCAATAAAAATATAATAAAAGGGAGCCCAGTGACTCTCGTCATTTCCTGATACGGCAGTAATCTAGACTTGCCAAACATTATAGACTTGCAAGGGCTGTATTTGATATATATTTGTATCAGGGTCTGTAAGACAGAATAATGCCGCGGCTACTCTGTCTAGGCTAATGATGGACACGGTCCCCATGAACAGTTAGATATGTCATGTTGGCACCGCGGTTCTCAGGTACACTGAGACAGGGCCCGGGGAGGACACACATGTTTGCTCCGATTAGGAACCTTGGTCTGACGTGACCCTACGTGTGCTCTTCACTTTCAATAAGGCTGAAACCGCAACGACCTGAGTCATCTCTTGCCGGATTTGCTGACTCGCCGTTATATTACAGAAATAATCTTCACAGCGGCGTTAAAGGGGCACTTATCTCTGGCTTCTTCCCGGCTGTCTGACTCGGCCCGCTATCTGCCGTGAGGTGATTTAATGGCTCACGCAACTGAGCGTGACATGAGACAGGGCTACCGTCTGTAAAGGCAGCTTAAATGAAGCAATATATGTACGCATTTCTGAACACTGGTAACCCGTGATCTGTGAAGATTTCAAAATTACAAAGGGCGCATTTTAATTAATTTCTTTAGCCTAAACAAACAGTCAAAAAGAACGGTGAAAGCTTATCGTATGTCGTTATTTAGAAATATCCCTGATGGTTATAGTTGGGGTTTTTTAAATGTATCCCCGCAGTTAAAATATTTTCGTATTTCGGATTGCGTGGATAAAACGATGACTGAGATTGATTTGGATTAACCAATTGTCCATTTCCCAGTACACGTTTTCGGTTAGGGATGAAGCCATCACTCGAGGTGGATGTTGGTGCGGGGTCCAATATTTCCATATTGATTCCACGAGCGCCCTTGAAACCTGGCGTCATAGTCATGTAGTCATGTAGTCATGAAGTCATCTGAAGAATCTGATCTTCTCGGGGTCAGGGCCTTCTCCCATCACTGCGAACCAGGCATCTTGAACTTGGCCAAATGACTGGCTACATCTTAGCATTCAGCATACAGTGAACTGCATATAACTGGTCCCACAAACTGGGACACTCACAGAACCTGCCATCCACGCACCACGTGTCAGCCTCCTGGAGTATGTTCAGCATATCATCAGCGGCAAACACAAGGAGCTTGTCATCGTCACCATCATTCACACACACAATCGCTGAATATTTGCCATCATGTGATACGGTGACTTGCCAACATCTAGTTTTATACTTTTCAATGTGATGGGATTACAATAAAAGAAGTGTATACATTGACACATTTTAGTCAGTCTTATGGTAATTGCATTGACCTCTAAAAGAAAATACCAGTCATATGTATTAACATCACTGCTCAGATGACGAACTGGCTTGTTGGAACAACAGATTAGAACGTAAATTGCATTGGTCTTAAAAAAGGTTAAATGATGTGATTGGTTCGATCTTATTTTGTTGTTGTTGTTGTTGTTGTTGTTGTTTATACGGTAATACGCATATACTCAGTCTAATGTTAACTGCATTGATCTCTAAAAGAAAATATTGTTTATACAGTCATATGTATTAACATCTCTGCTCAGCTTAAGAACTGTTGGAACAGAAATGAGTAGTTGATTCTTCTACTCAGTTTTTTCAGTTACTAACATTTTATACAGGAAGCTGCACCAGTACAAGCCTGACCTGATTGGGTAACAGATATTTAAAAATAATAAGTCAAACAATAGTGGTTCAGTCCATTTACATAAATAGGGATGCAACTGAGTTCCTATGGTGCCTACATTATTTTCTGTCGGCAAATTGGGATGCAGAATCGGATCGGCACACTGGGAACCCGTTAGACTGCCGGTCATTGCATATAAACTGCCGGTCAAAAGTGAGTAAAAATGATGGTGCTAAAATGAATAACAAGAGATCTTATTCCATGGTGATGTATTTGATACGGGTATCATAGTTTTGTTTTGCCTTGCAGTTTTTTGGCGATTATTTTCAGCTTTTCGCGTATATACTTTCTTTTGTCCGGCAAATTCGTTCCATCTGTATCATCATTACTCAATAATTAATAATTGTTTAATAATCCGTCTATTTATTTAATAATGCTCTCGACAAAGGCACAACAGAAATGTAGACCAGGCACATGTTCCCTAGTTTGGCAATAAACTTTGCGTTACTATTTTTCACAGTGCGCGAGACATACACTAAAGTACATGGCAAGAGAACCCCTCCCCAGCAGTGCAACTAGAATTGTTTAGTAGTGCGTTGGTCTCTGATGGCGTACGTTTCTGTAGAACATGTGGCGACAGCTTAATTAATACAATAAGTTGTAGGGGATCGTTTTATGAAACTTCACGCGGGACGCATATAACCACATCTACACCGACGGATGCTGCTGCAAGGAATTTATCTTGCCGATATGTTTCAACCTGCCATTGTAAACGAATTAAATCAAATTGAAAAGTGACAGAAAATATCTGTTGAGCTGAGGTTAACTTTTGCTGTGTCACGTGACTTTCATTGACTCGTAAGCACCGTGCAGCTTTTTTCTTCGTGGCGGGGTGTAAAGGATTTATTCTTCCCACTCAGAAATGTAAGCCCCTCCCAGGCTCGATACATAGTATTTTATCAAGATCACGTGAATCAGTGAGATCTCAATATTCTGACATGGGGGTAAGATAAAATTATTATTAACCTACATACATATATATGTTTTTCACGAAACCATGTCCCTATTGAGTTTTTACACATCCCTAGCAAACATGGCAAACGTTTTACAAATAGTTTACAAATATTGTCATTTACCAAAACCACAACTGAAACACGTCCCATACTTGTGCACATATATTCTACAAGAGATGACTGAAAAGTTCTGAACCTAACTATGAAGGACCGCGTTGTAGGACGTGGTTGCAACACAATGGCTATGGATGCTCTCCACGGTCAACACACTTCGGTCAACAACGCTGGAGTACCTGGATCACACTGGTGTAGTAGGCCCCCTTCCGGTGCTGTAGAAAGTCTTCCATTTTTTAAATACATACAGAGGATGTTCAATGAGTTCAAAGCCACGTTTATACATTGCAGCCATTGGTACAAACAGACTTGTTTACAGATGCATGGTCCTGATGGTACAACACACCCCTAGTAAGTGTTCTACGATGTTTAGTCTTGATATTCTAAGCAGATTAGTATAATACTGTCCAGTCATTGTCTGACCTTTCCAGAGGTAGTCCAGAAAACCAAAGCCATCACCTTGCCAGCCGATGGAACAGATTTTGCCTCCTTCTTCTGAGGGGACGTTAGAAGTCTCAACTGCCTCGACAGTTGTTTAGTCTCTGGCTGATGGCGGTGAACCCAAGACTCAACTATTGTTACACATTCGCTCAACAAAATCTGCATCGAGTCAAAACGTCGTAAAACAAATTTCACGGGAGATGATGGCCCAAGAGCGTTTCTGATCAGTCAGAAGCCTTGTAAGCCACACTGCTGAAACCTTAGTCATGCCAAGTTCATCTCTCAGGATGCCCTCATCTCTCATGAGAGATGCCTGCTGTATCAGCTGTGTGGCGTGTGTTGTCGATCATCCATAATCATAATCATGTCTTGTATCAACATTGTCTTTGGTGGTGGCAGTTGAAGGTCCTCCTGATCTTGGATCATCTACGAGGCTCTCTCGTGGCAGTAAGGAGCATCCTCCCCTATAGCTGACATGATGGGAGATACTTGATGACAACGCGGTAGCCAATGTTGTCCTTTTTCATTTCCACAGAATATCTTGTGAAATACCCTGCCTAGTTATGTACAGCCAAGTCCATTTAATCCGATTTGGTTGGTTACATATGAATATGTCGAATTAACGAGTATGTATTTGGTTCAAATGCAGCCTGTAATTATGGAACGCAATACGCAATATTAACAATACATGCAAACTGGTATGGGTGTACTGTATTGGGTGGGGTGGGGTGGGGTCGAGGGTGTGGGTTCTGGGGCTGTGGGTGTGGGTGTGGGTGTGTACGGCCATAATCAAGACAACATGAAAATTCCAGATACTGTGTTGAAAACTGCAAGACATTATATTGAAAGTTCAGGATAAAGTATTCATTAACAATCTTATAATTTCAAGTTTCAAGAAATAAATACAAATGATTAGGCCCTCATGGGCTTCCGTTCCCTGATGTGTTTACCATGATGTTCCATTCCTATTGAGACAGATTGGTAGTTTTCCCTCAAGAAACAAAGCTATCCAAACGTTGTACTTGATAGAAGAGAAGTCAAATGCAATCTGCTGAACTCCCTACAGCGCTGATTAGTAACAACAATGGGTAGAGTGTATCGAGTATTCGCCGCTCGTTAACAACCGTCAAATATTTCGCTAATGTCACCTTATGGGGCCCATCAGCGTTCAGATCTTATGAAACTTTCATGGATGTTTTAATCAACACCAAATTAATCTAAACATCGACACGGGCTCTCAAAATCTGTATTGTAAATGTTTCCACTGATGTGGCTTGTAGTAAAGTGGCTCCGCAGGAGGTCGTCCACGTGACCATCTCGCACAAATCTCGCGAGATCCTAGTCCGAGCGTGTGAACAGATGCGCAGGAGCGTGCGCCGCTGATGTCATCGTCTGTCTAAGATGTGATGATTGTCTACTGTAACCCTGCTTCCCACATGGCTTGTTATTTCAAAATAGCTCATTTTCTGTTTTCGTAATTGCATTTTGAAGAATTTGAAAAGCGAAATGCATGATTTAAGCAGTATAACATTTTCATTTGTAATTTACATACGTCAATGACTTTCCGTCTTAATGTGGTGCACGATAGAACCAACGCGGTCGCTGTTATTCCTGCTGAATATCCATATATCTGCTGGATGTTATTGCTTGAAGTGTTGGAGAGGTCGCCTTCTGCCTTAGCAATTTCAGCTGACCCGTCCCTCTTTGGGACATGTGTGTGTGAGTAGGGTACACATATCTATTGTGAATTTGAGTATTGATACAATTCATATACGTTCGAGTAGCTGTCCATCTCTCAGAAATAGAGTTCATTTGGCCTTCGCTATTGCATCTCCTGGCTTAAGGAGATCTACGACAGATATCGTATCTAACTGCAATTCTTGTTTTAACTGAGACGGGTTGGGGCGTGGTCTTGACATTCCAGTAACAAGTGAGCAATGGATTCAGGCTGATTGCATGATGGATGTTGATAATGATGGGCTGTATAGGTAGTTATCATAAATCCATTTCTTGAACGGCGTGGATGAAAGGTTTCTGTAAAAACACACAGGTTACTATACAAATTTACTGAATGATTTCTTCGTTTTTCGAGATATGTTTTTATCAAGATGTTTACAGAAACTGTGTTCACAAATGGAATACTGTTGTGGCGTATCAGTATATGTCGATGACTATCTTGGGTTACTATTTCCCTGTCAACTGTCTTACAAAAGTGGGGGTACGGGTGGCCCTGTCGTCTAAGGCGCCGCGATTCGCTATGCACAGTTGCGTCCCTTGGGCACGCAAGAAACTTATGATTGTGGGTTCGAATCCCGGTTCGCCCCGATTATGTTTCTAGGTTTGTCAGCACCATACCCGCACTCATGGTTAACGTCTGAGACCTGCATCACTTCGGGCTTCCTCCCACATTAAGCTGACACGCCGCGATATAGCTGGAATGCTGTCACAAGCGCGTTAAACCCGACTCACTCACCAAGTGATATATCGTGGGTCCTTTTACCGTAGGAGACTAAACTCAACCGCTAATAGTCCTGCTATTACAACTACCACTGCTACTGTCATTTAAATTATGACTATTATCGCCACCATCATAATCATAAGTATTGAGGTGGTATTTTGGGTAGCACAGAACAGGTGAGGTGAGGTGAGGTGAGGTGAGGTGAGGTGAGGTGAGGTGAGGTGATATGGGGTTTAACGTCGCGTCCAAGATTATTGCACTTATATAGCGACGTGCATGTACGCATGTGTGTGTTTGTGTGGCTGCTTGTACTAGTCCGGACTGATGCCGATTTATACTGTTAGCCAACTGAGATACCATGCCGCAGTTTAACATGAATACCCCACTCAGACACAGTATACTGACTCCGAGCCGACCAGTCCTTGGTTTAGCCCCTTAATGCCGAGCGCCAGACAGGGTAACAACAAGTACCATCTTTTAACGTCTTTTGGTATGACGCGGCCAGGGATCGAACCCCGGACCTTCCGCTCTCAGGGCGGACGCTCTACCATTAGACCACGGAGGCGGTCTCAGAACAATAGAGAAATAATATTGATCCAATATTTTAACAACCAAATAATCAGCGTCATTGTCAATCAATCGCTGCAGTAAGTAAAACTGTAGATACAGATTGTAAGGCTGAAGGGAGTCGATAAACCTGCAGCTTGGCTTCAGAATATCCTCATTGAATTTTATGAAGGAACAGTTTGGATAATATCAATCGGCAAAAAAATCCACAATCAGCATTAGAATAAACTTAAATAGATATTTATTCTGCAATAAACGATTTCATAGACTTTATGTTAGTCAATGGAGTCGACAGAGACAGATGTTGCTGAAACAGTCTTGAACGATCTTATATCAGCGCCAGTCCGAGGATGGTGTGCCGTGTGGTCATGTCAGACAGACAGCGTTTGACCACAAGTCGCCACAATAGGAGAACGTCCATCAATCAGATCCGAGTTTTACACGGACAAAACGCGGTACTCGAGTCTACGTGGGCCACGTGCACCTCAGATGGCCATGCTTTGACAGTGATATTGACAAATTAGTTTGGCGGGTGACATGTCACTGGCTCTGATATTTGCCGTAGGTTCAGTGCCATATCGGAGAGGCGGCAGATTGGGGTCTCACTGACAGGTTGGAGGAGAAGGTCGGCTTGTCAGTTACTACACAATGCCGTGGCATTTCTTTTCTTTTTTTACCATAAAATACCCATCTAGTTTCTTTGTTGGTTAATTGGAAAAGTAGTACTCTCATATTAACTTGTCGGATTTGGAGAAAAAAATCCTGTGAAATATGTACGAATGCCTCAGTGTCTGCTGTGCGTAAGGAGTGTTGATGTTTAAGAGTATTCCGATGCGTACGTGTTTGTCGGTGTAACTCTAAATGTTTGTGAATGTTTAAATGTGTGTGGATGTGTAAGTGCGTCATACTTATCACACTTATCAATCTGTATTAAGGAGTGGCATCCTACAGTTACATCATTGCTTGACAGAATAGCACCATATATACATTGGTAATTTGATATACATTGTTCACATACACGACTGTCTTAGTTGCATTGATTTATATACAAACGTTGCAAGATTTTTCTCAGTTTCTGAATTTTGGAAGACATTAGTAAGTACAAGTTATGTAATGTTGGATATAAGTAGTATTTTGGGGTATATACACACTCCTGAGATTGCCATAAGCATAACACACAAGTACAAGATGGTATCCATCCTCATTGTATCTTAGTTTGCGTACATGACATATTCTATCTGATTTTACTTCTTTAACATATCCACCAGTTTCAGTTTGGAGCCGGTGAGAAGAACATCTAAGCTGAACTAATGCAGTAGTTTTCTATCTTAGTGTGTCTATAATGTATCTATTTTTCTATCTGAGTGTGTCTATAATGTATCTAGTTTCTATCTGAGTGTGTCTATAATGTATCTAGTTTTCTATCTGAGTGTGTCTATAATGTATCTAGTTTCTATCTGAGTGTGTCTATAATGTATCTAGTTTCTATCTGAGTGTGTCTATAATGTATCTAGTTTCTATCTGAGTGTGTCTATAATGTATCTAGTTTCTATCTGAGTGTGTCTATAATGTATCTAGTTTTCTATCTGAGTGTGTCTATAATGTATCTAGTTTCTATCTGAGTGTGTCTATAATGTATCTAGTTTTCTATCTGAGTGTGTCTATAATGTATCTAGTTTCTATCTGTGTGTGTCTATAATGTATCTAGTTTCTATCTGAGTGTGTCTATAATGTATCTAGTTTCTGAGTGTGTCTATAATGTATCTAGTTTCTATCTGAGTGTGTCTATAATGTATCTAGTTTCTATCTGAGTGTGTCTATAATGTATCTAGTTTTCTATCTGAGTGTGTCTATAATGTATCTAGTTTCTATCTGAGTGTGTCTATAATGTATCTAGTTTCTATCTGAGTGTGTCTATAATGTATCTAGTTTCTATCTGAGTGTGTCTATAATGTATCTAGTTTCTATCTGTGTGTGTCTATAATGTATCTAGTTTCTATCTGAGTGTGTCTATAATGTATCTAGTTTCTGAGTGTGTCTATCATGTATCTAGTTTCTATCTGAGTGTGTCTATAATGTATCTAGTTTTCTATCTGAGTGTGTCTATAATGTATCTAGTTTCTATCTGAGTGTGTCTATAATGTATCTAGTTTTCTATCTGAGTGTGTCTATAATGTATCTAGTTTCTATCTGAGTGTGTCTATAATGTATCTAGTTTCTATCTGTGTGTGTCTATAATGTATCTAGTTTCTATCTGAGTGTGTCTATAATGTATCTAGTTTCTGAGTGTGTCTATCATGTATCTAGTTTCTATCTGAGTGTGTCTATAATGTATCTAGTTTCTATCTGAGTGTGTCTATAATGTATCTAGTTTTCTATCTGAGTGTGTCTTTAATGTATCTAGTTTCTATCTGAGTGTGTCTATAATGTATCTAGTTTCTATCTGAGTGTGTCTATAATGTATCTAGTTTCTATCTGAGTGTGTCTTTAATGTATCTAGTTTCTATCTGAGTGTGTATAGACTGAAATCATCCTATAAACAAGATTGGCATGGGTCATTTTTTCAAGTTCTCAGTTGGTACCCTTAGCCTCCTTCTAAATGTCCATTGGCCTCGAATTTTATGTTAAAGAAATTTCCATGTGTCGTTCAACGTGTGCGAACTCGCAACTGTGTGCAGTGGTTTTATGTTTATGACGTAAAGTCTATGTTTGTTGTTATTTTGATGTGTGCCTATCTAAAAATGGTGCAAAAATATCAACGAAAACGGATAATAAAAAATGCATCTGTAATAAGTCTATATTCATCGGTTAGTCAGACCCAAACGATATATAGTTTGCCAATAAGAAAATGCTTACATAATATATATTTCAGACACATGGAAATAATATTATTATCTGTAATTTATCTGTTCAAATATATACATTATCCATCCGGTTGTCTAATGAATTTAAAACACTCTAACACTGAACTATATGAAAGTACATTTTTATTAAAAAAAAATTTAAAAAATTAAAAGCGAACACGCAACCACAGATAGAATATCTCAATTTCCGTCTTTTTCCATGTAAATGATCATTCCACTTGGCCAAAATATCGGCTATCACTTTTCATTGGGTCTGTCAAACAACTATTAAAATTCCATGTGAAAAACGTGACAGGAGACAGATAACATTGAACGAGTCCCGGGTTTTAATTAAAACACATCAAGTGTTGGACTCTACAAGTTGAAGATGCTGCGATATAATATAAATGTCATTTTACCCAATAGTTGTCAATAGGCCGCCATTTGATCTCACTACTTGGGGCCCCTCCTGAAATTTACCCCGGTTTTCGGATTACTTGACAAAAATGGCAGATTGCTCCTTATAGCTCGGAGATCATGTATTGTGAGTGACAGTACATTTTCATACTATTGTTGCCTTGAGTAATTTCTGTGACAATTCTGCATCTTTTGTTTAGAAAACATTTGACCTCGCGAACAGTCGATCAATGAAGAGACCGCTTTATTGGCTCAGACAACCAATATCGCTGAAGGCGTCTCGGCCGAGTCTTGAAATTCTTTGACAAAATATTACAGTTTCTGGAGCGCTCTTTTTAGAGGCAATCTCATTCGGTGAGTTAAGAAGGTCCAGCCACGTCGCCCCTAGCTTTCACGTGACGTCAAAAAACTCGTATCGACGTTGGATAACATTTTCAAAATGGCGTCGTGTCTTGAATTGGTTCTTCAATAACTGCCCGTATGTCCCTATACATAACAACTCCCCAAGGCCAAGGATGCTCAGACTTTTAAAATTATCAGTAAATATTTGACATTGGGTACAAGGGCACCCCACTGCGAGGCGTGTAATGGGGACTTGGGGTCGATAACGTTTGCAACGAGATTTCGCGAGATCAAGGTGCCATCTTCTTGTTCTTTGACAACCAGATTTGGGCCCCCTGATTACATGCTGTGGACAGAGCTTTCGGATAATCACCGAGAGTCGGAGGTGAATGTTATACATTTTTATTGTGTATAAAAATATCATGTTTGATCACAAAAAGTTCTGTAACATTTCCACATTCTTTTAAAAAATCCAAAGAAATATATCGACGTTTGCTACTTAGATAACAGTTAAATAAAGTAAAAAAGTATCGTTTTCTTAAATAAGTGGTATTTGTACTTGATAGCGAATTTAAAACTACATTATCCCTATAAGATAGATTTGGTGGTGAAAAATAAAACGGAAAAGAGCAAGAAAGATTACTTTTTGATGATAAAAGTTAAACCTAAGTTGAATTATTTGAGTTTTTCTGGAAGTGTATGATTTACCAAGAACACAAAATACATGGTACATTATCGAAAGGATAGTGTTTTATCATTATCATTATTATCAATATAGTTATGAGCATGTCAGTATCCAGTGAAACAAATGATACACTTTATATGTACCACATCAGCTTTTTTATCCCAGTTAATTGACACTTTGATCCTTATCACAACAATGTCAAGTGTATACATATCTTATCCTCCTTGATCGATTTGGCCCTTAATATTCATTATCGTCAGGAGAGTGCACATGCATTTAATATGCATAGTGCTAAATAGAAGACCCCGTTATGCATATATACATTTCTATAAAACCATGTTTCGAAAGATTGTATTAAAAGCGTGATCTATTTTTTATGTTGAATATTGCAGCTATGGAAATATTTACTAAGTCCAGCTTTAAAATTAGACGTGTACACCTTCTTGTAATATAATGCGTTGACTGCGTCTCCTGTTGTTGACGCGCTGTCCAATTTCCACCAGTCCCCTGTGAATGAAATAAACATGAAATGAACAAAGTCATCAATTTCACACACGTCGCTCTTAATCATCCCTCCGAATCCGTAAAATCTCGAGCCACGCGCACACCCTCTGTTTTCACGAGCACCGGCAATGCTTCAAATATTAGGATATGTACAACGGTCCGCGCGCGACTAGCGCACGTGCCGTGAGCACGCGAGCTGAAATGAACAAGCTATTCGTCAGCAGTTGTATATTGCAACGCATGGCATCAATAAACATGATCATCTGCCGGGGATCAAACAATTTAACAGATGCAAAAACGCCATCGCGTGTCTATTGTGACACGAAACATTGTATTCATTAGTTTTTTACAAGAGTTAACTTGAGATTTATACTTTATTCGCGGAAGAACGGGGCACCACATTTCCAGGGAAATGTGAACCTCGGTTTAATTTGATTGAGCTTAAATTAAGCGACAAGTTGGGTGGTTGGAAATGAGAAATCAATTTTGACTAATTTTTCATGGTCTTTTTACGACGTTATGAAACAATATTTTTTTAGTTAAAGTTCATTTTTTTTATATCGCAAATTTAATATTTGAAATTAACTGTTTAATTTTGTAATTTTATCGAAGTAATGAAGCATCATTTCTGCTTAAATTTATGTACATTTTGAATTATTTCATAATGACGGTGTGTATGTAGCATGTGGCTCACATTGTGAAGTGTTTGAATAAAATATATTAAAAAATGCCACTAAACCTCGAATTTCAATGAAACAAATTATCCATGAAAGTACTTGATCGAAGAGGAAAGCTGATTTGTTAAGAATCTCATAAGACTTCGGCCTCTTACCATTCGAGTGGGTGAATGGTAGTTTAGTTTAATCGCAATTAATAGAAATGCGGCAATATAACGGTCGGGGTACCGAACAATAGGCATATAGGAAACAACCACCCTCTCTCTTGCCTTAGACGTGCGTGATATCAAAACTCATGGGCAGGTTCAGTTTATAAGATTTCAGTTGGAACAAAAACCAAAAACTTTAAAGTTAATTATTCCCAAGGTACACTTTGGAGACCGAAGTGAGTTTATGGGTGGTGAAAATGATGGGTGTAAATGATATAACTCAAAAGCCTCATAGCAGTGGTGTGATTCGTAGACGTTGGTTTAATAATGATGATGGTGATGATGATGATGATGATGATGATGATGTGATGATGATGATGATGATGATCAAAAGCCTCATAGCAGTGGTGTGATTCGTAGACGTTGGTTTAATGATGATTGTGATGATTATGATGATGATGATGATGATCAAAAGCCTCATAGCAGTGGTGTGATTCGTAGACGTTGGTCTAATGATGATTGTGATGATGATGATGATCAAAAGCCTCATAGCAGTGGTGTGATTCGTAGACGTTGGTCTAATGATGATTGTGATGATGATGATGATGATCAAAAGCCTCATAGCAGTGGTGTGATTCGTAGACGTTGGTCTAATGATGATTGTGATGATGATGATGATGATCAAAAGCCTCATAGCAGTGGTGTGATTCGTAGACGTTGGTCTAATGATGATGATGATGATGATCAAAAGCCTCATAGCAGTGGTGTGATTCGTAGACGTTGGTCTAATGATGATGATGATTATGATGATGATGATGATACGTCAAACACATTTAATAAAAATGTTTAAGAAAAGCAAAAGTACAACCGCCTGGCTGTTGAATGGTGTAAGTAGGGTTAAGTCGGATCAAGGATTTTCCTAGACGGCTGGGCGCTTTGAAATGTTTAACTTCAGTGGGGATCGTATGAGGGGATTATGTTCAGTGAGTTCACTTGTCAATATACATGTGTATTTCAATAAAGTGCTCGTATATTGGTGGGCCATGGGGTTTTCTTTATTTGGGTCCAGAAATATATTGATATTTGTTTGTCGTAAGAATCGGCTAAATAGCATCGGGTGGTCAGTCTCGGTAACTTGGTAAATTGTGTGTCATCGTACCCCGACGGCGTGGAATTTTGATCATAATATCAAGTACTGGTTTGTCTGTTCCAGAATCCAGTATTGCAGGCCGGCATGACCTAGCTGCACTATTGCGGACTGCCGGATGAGACAATAAACGACGAAACAAATCTCCGTCTTCTACATTTCAGATCATAGTATCCTACACTTGTGAGTTGGGTTCAACGCCGCAGTGTAGTTGAAGCACAGTACGTCAGTTTAATGAATAAGGTAAGCCCGCAGTGACACGTTTAGCACTTCAATCCACAGCGTTGATAGAGCAAGGGCGATAATCTGGGATTCAAACCCACAATAAACAGAACTTTGGCACGGCCATTGCAGTGACACAGACCACTGGGTTGCCGGCCCAGGCTCCCCATCAGAAGACAAGTCAACTCCTGAAAACTTGCTGTATCCGTCGCGACTGACATCTGTCTGCCTTTCGACGACAGTGTTTAATCTGCTGCGTCACATTTGTAATAGTGTAATTGTATTAATAACGTTAACGTTTCCAGTCACAAACCACTCTAAGTTGTATCAAATTTTGGTTCAATCTTTCAATGACCCGTGAAGATCCGGGGTAGGATAGGTCTTCAGCAACCGCTGCTTGCCGTAAAAGGCGACTATACTTGTCGTAAGAGGCGACTAACGGGATCGGGTGGTCAGGCTCGCTGACTTGATTGATGCATGTCATCGAGCCCAATTGCGCGGATCGATGCTCAATCACTGGATTGTCTGGTCCAGACTCGATTATTTACCGACCGCCGTCATATAGCTGGAATATTGATGAGTGCGGAGTTAAACAACAAACCATCCAACCAACCAACCAATCAATCCGTCTTCCCCCAGCATACTTTAAGATTAAAACGGTCTTTATCTGGAATTGGTTTATTTGTTGTCATTTCAAATACTGTTCTTTTCTTAAAGCAAGATAACAGTACTTTGAAAATAATTCCAGATTATTTCGCACAGGAATGCTCAAAAATTCTTTTAACATAATTACTCTGTTGTAATATATCTATATTTTTCCTTGGTACTCCAAATATAGGGTACTCAGGCGATTTTTCGCCTTCGTATAACGAACTTTCAAGATGGATGGATTTCCTGATGAGCGTCCAAAGATTCACCAGCACCGCCTGAGCGAGAACAGCAATGTATTCTCCACTTCTGCTTCGAAGCACCATATTGATTGTGAGTGGCGCTACGGCCTAAGGGAGATCACTCATGATCACTAACATTTCCAATGTCGGGTGGCGGTTCGAGTTGGCTCGCCTCACGGGAAAGCCGGGTTCGAGCCTCCATCTGTGGTGGGGGCTCATATTTTGCCAAAAGCAACATAATACTCCATTCATGCACTCATTCATTTTAAATCACTTTTGAACCATTTGTAATTAAAATCTATAGTATTAGATTTACTTTTTTATACATGTAGTTTAAGCTTGTTTTATCTCTTTACACTTTCCTGTGACAGCAAACTATGAGTGGGAGACAGTTTGGTTTAACCCAGCTTTGTTATATCACGTCTCAGCTTGATGCGGGAGGAAAACTTGAACTGATGCAGGTCTTAAGGCCCCGTTACACTTCAAAAACTTTGATCAAAAACTTGGTCAAAGAAAACTTTGACCAAGTTTTCTTGGTCCAAGTTGGACTGTTTACACTCATCAAAGTTTTGGTGGGAATTATCTTGCCAAGGTGGATGCTACAGATGAAGTATTGTTTGCTGTTGCCAGATGTATTTTGTGTATTGCCATGTTGAGAAAGCGGCTTCAGGGTAAGCAATGGCTGCTTGTTGTTGAAACAAATCAATTAATTCTTCCAACATCTCGTCAGTCCAAAATAGTTTACTCATTTTGACTTGACTCTATGCATTTCCAGTTGAAACTTTGATCAAAGTTTGAGGAGAAATATGATCGGTTTCTACTCCATCAAAGTCCCATCAAAAACTTTGTCAAAGTTTTTGACGGCATGTTACACTATCCAAAACTTGGTCAAAATGGTCTTTGACCAAGTTTTTTTATCAAAGTTTTTGATAGTGTAACAGGGGCTTTAGACATCTACCACTTTGGTGAAACCCTGAAGCATGGCTATGGTGCAGACAAACCCGGAAACAATCAGGACGAACTGGGATTCAAACCGGGATTCGAACCCCCGATCAAAGGTCTCTGACATGCCTAAAAGACGCACCTCTCCACAGAGTATTGTGGGACCTAAGATGACTTGGCCACCCATGCCTACTACAGCAGTGAGGCAAGGCACACCACCAAATTGTTTTTTCACCAAAGGGGAATAACTGATATTTATCAATACAGACAGACAAATATATCCCTAAGGCTGATTTGTGTTTAACTTCCATGTGAATATGATCAAAACCTCATAAATAATTTAAGTATCATAACCTTCTCTCCCTCGTCTAAGAGTTACGTCCCTTGAGGACGCCAGAAACCTATGAATGTTGGTTCGAATTCCGGTTTGCCCAGATTATGTTTCTAGGTTTGTCAGCACCATACCCGCACTCATGGGTTTCACCGAAGTGGTAAACATCTGAGACCTGCATCACTTTGGGCTTTCCTCCTACATTAAGCTGGCACGCCGTGATATTACTGGAATACTGTCAAAAGCAGCGGTAACCCAACTCACTAACTCTCTCTTCTTCAATTTCATCTAACAATATTGAATATTGACTGTATGTGACATTCCTTTACAGATGAATAAAAATGCTTATCTATAAATATTTCATCACCAATTTTTAAGAGATTACATCAGTCAAACCTGTGGTTGATAGCATGAGCATAATTCACACGTTGTAACCCGGATCTTCACTGTATCTGCTCAAGGCCAAGCATCGTGCTGCGGGATCTTCTCTACATTCAGAGTAGCTACAGCTGACATCAAATGAAAACATGACACATATTTTATAATTTATCCCTCATAACAACATAATTGTTTGGTACAGATTTCAATTTTCCGGTCTTCTTGATCTTCTCCATCCTGTTGGCTGTCTCTCTGCTATATGCCTTCACTGACATGCCCTTGTCTCCAGCCTTGTCTCCAGCTCTAGTGTCATATTTGTCCATAGCCTTGTCACTGACACATGTAGCGCTGGGATCATCAGAGATTTCAGTGATAGTAACAGTTGACTTGCTTGCTTGTTGCTTGACTGTTTCAGATGCCTGTCTGCGTTGTCGCACCAGGGTGTCGGCCCACATCAGATCCTCCTCCCACAATTCCCGGTCAGCTGGGTTGAGGTGAACCGCTGTGGAGAAGCTGTGCAGAGCCTGAAGGAGGAAACACAAACTGCACATGGGGAATTTGTTGATGAGGAACTTGTAGTTTGGGAATTTGTTGATGCGAAAATTTGTGGATGAGGAATTTGGTAATGAGGAATTTGGGGGGAGGATTTGTTAATGGGGAATTTGTTGATGAGGAATTTGTTGACAGGGAAAGTGTTTATGAGGAATTTGATCAGTAATCCATTGAGGAAGAATTTGATGTTGAGGAATTTGTTGATGAGAAATTTGTTGAGAATTTTTTTATGAGGATTTGTTGATGGGAAATTTGTCGATAGGGAATTTGATGATGAGATATTTGATGTGGAATTACAGATTAATTATCCCTACCTTACAAGACAAATGAGATTGTATAAAATATATGAAGCACATTGAATAAAGATTTCATGACATAAATGACAAAGACATAGTTAAATTCATGTTTGTATCAAGGGGATCCAGGGTGTTTGTAGCTGTTTGTGTGTGAGTACAAATTAGTACGAAGGTATCATGTTTTTTCTTGCTATAGGGATCCATATCTGAACCCCGTTTTTTAAAGAAATGACATGCTTCATGTTAAAGCCATAATATTATTTGCACATCACAAAGTAACTGTGAAATACATGTGTGAGTCAATACATCACATCAACACTATTTCAGATATATGGAGACCAAAACTACATGTGATAGTGGCAGAGTGAAAAGTCTAATAGAACCCTCTTGAAAGATTATTTCAAGTTCAGTTACATTCCATTTTCATGTTGAAGAATCACACTAACCCAGTTTCTCAATTTAGCCACTTATAGATCTGGTTGATGCTGTAAACAACTTAAAGACTATGGTCAAGGGGAGGTAATCCACGAACGAGTTATCTCCCCTTCATTAGGGGCAAATGAAGGCAATTAGACTCTGGTATGCCAAAAAAGCATCGAACTACTGCCAGACAGTTAATAATGTTATACATTATATATTCATAAAACACAGATGCATGGTAAGACATATTTCCTATAGCAGATAGTATGGTATAATGAGCTGACCCCTTGAGGATGTCTCACATGGCGCCTACAAGAACTCACCAGTCTCACTTCTCCCAGGTTGAGTTGAGCTCGCCCCAGGGTCTGGTGACCCACCCACCAGGTGGGGCAGACCTCCACAGCCTTCCGCGCCGCCGACACCGCCGGGTACAACTCATTCAGCGCCATCAGAGCCTAGACAAACAAAATTAATAACTGTATTTAAATAGGAGTAAGGGATGCAATTTTGTATTTTGCTCAAGTGGTTTTCTAGAGGAATTTAACTTTGGTGTCAACTCCTATGGAGGTATCCTCAGGACTTCATGCAGAAAGTATCGTCTCAGAGTAGATCTTAAAGATTTTTATGAGATTGTCCAGTGGTTAACATTAAAAACCTTGACCAGGCGGGGGTGAGGTGGGGTGAGGTGAGGTGAGGTGAGGTGGGGTTTACGATTATTGCTGTGCGTGTGTGCGTCTGTCTGTGCTTTTGTACTAGTCCGGGCTAATGCTGAGTTTATAGTGCTAGCCCACTGAGATACCATGCTGCAGTTCAACATGCATACCACCCAAACACACACAGTATACTGACTCGGAGCCGACTAGACCTTGTTTTAGCCCCTTAATGCCGAGCCCCAGACAAAGTAACAACAAGTACAATCTTTTAACATC
The DNA here is from genome assembly GCF_022045235.1 of Haliotis cracherodii. Taxonomy (NCBI): domain Eukaryota; kingdom Metazoa; phylum Mollusca; class Gastropoda; order Lepetellida; family Haliotidae; genus Haliotis; species Haliotis cracherodii. The sequence continues at coordinate 54,222,640 of NW_027266297.1, forward strand.
TTTTGGTATGATGCTGCGAGGGATTGAACCCTAGACCTTCCGCTCCCCGGGTGGACGCTCTACCACTAGACCACTCAACAGGTCGAAGGAAAGACGACAAAAACAAGTTCAGATGCTTTTTCATAAACACTTTGCCCAGACACTTAAGGGAAGAAAGACCATGCAATGATCTGCCAGCAGACCCTAATATAATAGGTTGATGGCTACCTTAAAGATGGATAAGATTGAGTGAATGTTGTTTTGCACCACAGTCAGCAATGTTCCAGCCATAGTATCTATGCATAATTCTAGAGTCTGGGTAGGTGACCCAGGTGTTGAGAGCATGAACAAGAAACATCACTTAAATTGTAACCATGGTAACCACCAGATCCTCCCTACTCAGCTGCCTGTGACAAGAACTGGGAACCTGCAAGAGAATCCCTCGAGGGATGCGTGTAACAATGTGCGTGAAGGAAGTTGGGTGAGAAGGGTGTGCTTTCTGTGTCGCTAGAAGCACCACTCACCTGGGCCTTCATCTCATAGACCTTACAGTTGAGCGGGTTAAAGTGGAGAGCTTCATCCCATTTCTTGATGGCCTCCCAGTATCTGCAACACATTACAAGTAGGTAAACAAAAACAAGAAATTGAGTAATGTGGTATACTGTACCCTGGCCTACATGTTGTTGGGTGAAGAAATCATTGACATGAAATTTCAATGACACTGACACATTTGATGCCATTATATGAACATATGAAAATTTCACCTTTTTTTGAAGTTTTTAATGAAATTTCTTATCACTGTGTACTCTTTCTCAAATGTTGTTGTTTGTTTGTTTGTTTGTTGCTTAACGCCGCACTTAGCAATATTCCAGCTATATGACGGCGTTCTGTAAATCTGGACCAGACAATCCAGTGATTAATATCATGAGCATCGATCCACGCAATTGGGATCGATGACATGCATCAACCAAGTCAGCGAGCCTGACCACCCGATCCCATTAGTTGCCTTTTACGACAAGCATAGTCACCTTTTATGGCAAGCATGGGTTGCTGAAGACCTATTCTACCCTGGAATCTTCACGGGTCTTCCTCAAATGAATGGAAGCATGTGCTGAATTGCTGAATACGGTTTGAAGGTGGATAATTGCCTGGATTTATCACAGCATATGAACACTTTCCTCTATAAGGCATTTCTTACCATATTCCAAAATTTTAAAAAAACATTTGGAATGGTGATATGAATACAGGAATCATTATATATCTACTTGACAATTTTAGAACTTTTAGAATATTATTGAAGAGTTGTCATATTTATTGTATTGTGAGCATACAGTGACATTCCTAGTATGTTTGCACTAAATATTCAACAACACTCATGAATATCTGAAAGCACATCATGTTGTAGCCATCTTCCCTAGTGGTGTAACCTGTGGCGATTCCGGAAAAGAATGTAGGTCTTAGGCAACCTATGCTTGTTGGAAGAGGCAACTAAATGGATCAGGTAGTCAGGCTTGGTGACTTGGTTGATGGTATGTCATTGTATCCCCATTGCTCCTCGATGCTCATGATGTCAATCACTGCACTGTGTGGTCCAGACTTGACCGCTGTGACATAGCTGGATTATTATGAGTGCGGCAACAAACAACAAAGAAAGCGTACACCCTAAAAGTAGCCATGTTACCTGTCAGACTCTGCCAGGACACAACCCTCGTTCTTCAGTCTCTCGCTCTTGCCGACAGCATCTTCAAGGGAGATAATTCTTCTCTTTGGGGCGAGAGAAATCCAATCTATATCACCATTACGAACCTCTTCATCATCATCCTTGGTGTTCCCTTCAAATGACGCGGAGGTTGATTTGGAAACTTTTGTACCGGTTTTCCTTTTCCATCCAAAACTTGTCATAATATGTATTCAAATTTGAGATCAATAACCTCTAAATGGTCTGAAAAATAAATAACCGTCATATTATGTGATCCTTATTTATTTTAGGTGAGACTTTATTCATTTTACTGATTCTACTAACCCCAAATAATTCTGGTATTCGGTGTGGGGAGTCATTTATATTGTCTACAAATAAACGTAGTACCTGATCAGTAACTAAATTTCACCAAAAAATCTTAAAACTTGGCACATTTGAAGAACTTTATCGTGATCGAAAACTGAACAGGACAATATAAACATATGCCAGGGTCCTCAAATGAGTCAGCGTTAGCACCAACAAGACAGACACATCCATGAATGTGTTTCCAAGTAAACGTAAACGTACCCACTCTCTGTGTTATTAGTAGATACAGCAATTAGCATATATTTTATGTTCTTGTTTATCAGCTGGTCAAAGGTTCACTTCCGTAAATAATGAATAACATGTAATGTATGTTTTGATTGGTTGTATTTTACAACCGATGATTTCATTGGCCGCATGGTCACGTGATTCTTGACGCATTGTCGCACATGTTTCAAATGGCCTTCGCCGCTGAATGAACTTCTTCTAAGAATGTGTACAGAGAAGAAAGCTGTATAACCTTCGAACCGGTATTTTCTAGGACCCGATCAGGTTTCAGTAATCTTTGATTACATGATTTTGTTGACATTACAATTATAGAAATTACATTGCAGCTTTTTTCAAGTGATCTTAATCTTACACCACACCCGAAACTCGTAAATGGCTTTGTTTACAAAATCCAGTTCAACTATCAGCAGATTATTGAATTAGAATATAGGCTGTCTCACTACGAAACAGTGGATAAAAACGTACTTTGTTCATATTTATGACAAGTTTTGATGATACCAAAACACGTTTTCTTTCAAATACATATCATTATTATTATGAATAATTTTGACAGATGGTGAGGTAAATACCATTGGCTAGCTTATGATCAGCTGTGAGGTGATCTATTGATTTTAGATTACTTGCTATATGAATTTAAAAGGCATGTACCCATCGTGATCCTGCTGCAACTTAAAGTATAAGAGGGTGGATTATTAGGCGGGCAGCAATAAAAAAAATTAATCATTATCACCAGATTCTGCCTTTACCATGTTAAAACATTTTGAAGGAAAGTTTATTGGAAAAGTTTTGTTTTTTTCAGTTAATAATTATGGAGTCTGGGTGTATCACTTGTACAGTCACAATAGAGGAGCTGACAGCCACTGGTGATGTCATCAAGAAAACTCAACACAGAAACCTCATGCTTGTCCTTGGGCGAGACCAGTTCTCCGAAATGATTCTCAAAGTCAGTTACAGCAAGAAAGAAGTCAAATACCCAATTCGTGAATTAGTAATCCACAAGAAGTTTGTGAAAGATGGCAAAGCTACCATCAAACTTCCAGATCATAAACTTCAATTCCTTTTGAGTAACTGCCCTCCGGACAAACTCATCATGTTTCTGAAAACAATGCATACAAAATTAGAATGTCTACGTCAAAAGGGATTTCTTAGTATGCGCAAGAAATTTTTATCGGATGCTCCAAAATCATTCCAAGACATCAGCCCATTGACAATTAAAGATCTGCAGACAGTTCACACTGCAAAAACTAAACTGGAACAGAGCAAACTCGCAGCACCAACACAGAAGTCCACAGTGACAGGGAAGAGGAAACGTATTGATGAGAAGGAAAATGTGACAGAGTCTCAGATGTCTGTGCAAGCTAAGAGGGCTAAGAGCTTAGCGATGATGTCTCCGTCTAGAGTCGTGAACCCGCTGAAACTTAGCAAGGAACAGAACACTGTTCTTGAAGCTGTTCTCAGAAAGAGGAATGTGTTCTTTACTGGAAGTGCTGGGACAGGCAAATCTTTCTTGTTGAAGAGAATTATAGGTAAGGATGCCGACATATTATCTAGTATAAACATCGCAAATATCCCATGCTTTAAGGATGGCCTTCAGTAGTGGGGAGTGATCAGCTTTATGTGTAACCTGTTATTATCATCATTAATGTTAGCTATGTTTATTGACATTGATTTGAATTACGTTAAGTTCAGCTGAACGTGTGATGTTTAGTTTGACCTTAATTTTCAGGAGCTCTACCTCCTCATCACACGTTCGCCACAGCCAGTACTGGGGTCGCGGCCTGTCATATAGGAGGGACAACTCTACACGCCTTCGCAGGTACATCTTAAAAGCTCAACAGTGTCTAGTCTCAGTGTCTGGGCCCAGTGACATGTTTGTTCCTCATGCTGGAATTCCAACATGTGAAGATCCAGGGTAGACATGGTAGAATAGGTCTTCAGCAACCCTGCTTGCCGTAAAGGCGACTATGCTTGTTGTAAGAGGCGACTAACAGGATCGGGTGGTCAGGCTCGCTGACATGGTTGATGCATGTCATCGTTTCCTAATTGCGTGGATCGGTGCTCATGTCAATCACTGGATTGTTTGGTCCAGACTTGATTATTTACAGACCGCCTTCATATTGCTGTGTGTGGCATTAAACAGCAAACAAACCAACTGTAATTCCAGTGTCAATGATATGTATATACCACTTTACAGACCCATCCCATTTGTAACTTGTTGCCTAGGTATTGGTTCAGGAAGGGCCCCCCTACAACAGTGTGTGGAGCTTGCATCTCGCCCCCAGGTGGCGCAACAGTGGAAGAAATGCAACCATCTGATTATTGATGAAATATCTATGGTGGATGGAGACTTCTTCGACAAGCTGGAGACTGTTGCTAGGTAACCTAATATTGAAAAATTGCTGAATTGAAATATTGATGAGATTTTGTCTTCTCTTAGTAGACATGGTAGATAGAATATCTTCACGGACGTTAATGTTAATGTCACATTACAAAGTAAAACTCGATACAACCACAGTGGGGATTCCTGGTTAAAATATGTGCTTGTTGTACGGCCCTGTGACAGTGATCATACATTCAAACACATTTTTCTGATCTAGACTTAATCATCTACCTGCCGTCATTAACCCGTGATGATCTGGGTAGAGAATAGGTCTTTAGAAACCCATGCTTGACGTAAGAGGCAACAAAGGGGATCAGGTGGTCAGACTTGCGGACTTGGTTGATGCATGTCATCTTATCCCAATTGCATAGATAGATGCTTATGATGACGATCACTGGATTGTCTGGTCCGGACGTGATTATTTACAGAACACTGTCATATGGATAGAATATTGCTGAGTGCAGCAGTAGACAACAAACGTCAGCATATTTATAGCTGGAATATTGTAATTATTGCTGAGAGTGGTGTAAACAGCAAAAGCAAATAAACAACCTCTTCATATAATAATTTTTACAAAATATGAAAATAAGAAAATAAACCTCAAAATAACTTAAACTTCATTTTTAGGATATTTTAATCTTTTTGCCTTGTGCAACTTTGCATTTGACCAAGAGATCGGTATTACCTCAAACATGTTAAACCATGCCATAGTAAGTCAAATACCGGTAGCATGAATCTGAGAAGCACTTGTTTGAATGTGATTTGTGTGTGACTGTTTACATGCTCCAGAACATCCTAATGAAACAGTTGAACATGTATCGACACTCCATTGTGATTAGCATATAGATTCACCGCTGGGAATTCTGGGTAAGAAAATTGATCCCCAGCAACCTGTGCTCGTTGTTAGAGGCGAATAAATGGTCCAGCTCAGTGAGTTCATTGATGGAATGTTGTCATATCTCACATTGCGGGGATTAATGTTCAATGATCATTGATCGATCACTGGATTGTCTGGTCGAGGCTTGGTCATTTACATACAGCTGTTCTATAGCTGGAATATTGCTGAGTGCAGTGTTAAACAACAAACAAAGAAATAAGTTTGATATGTACTGTATTTCCAGAGTCGTGCGTCAGACAGACGAGCCGTTCGGCGGCATCCAGCTGATTGTCTGTGGAGACTTCCTGCAACTGCCGCCAGTCATCAAGGATCAGGCGGTCAAGAGGAAGTTCTGTTTTCAGGTTAGTCTAACACAGTAACATCTAAAATAAACACACATTATTTCATGGTAATTTTGGCTATGTTCCTCCTCAACCCTTTCTTTTCACTAAGTAATTTATTTGGTAAGGAAATCTTTTACAAATGTCATGCACTTGTTCATTAAAGTTGCTCAGTCTGAGAATATACGGGTGTTGCTTAACTAGTTTCCATGTATATACATTGAGAGATTGTGTCATACATTGACAGATTGTGTTATACATTGAGAGATTGAGTCATACATTGAGAGATTGTGTCATACATTGAGAGATTGTGTCATATATTGAGAGATTGTTTTATACATTGAGAGATTGTTTTATACATTGAGAAATTGTGTTATACATTGAGAGATTGTGTTATACATTGAGAGATTGTGTTATACATTGAGAGATTATTTTATACATTGAGAAATTATGTTATACATTGAGAGATTGTGTTATACATTGAGAGATTGAGTCATACATTGAGAGATTGTGTCATATATTGACAGATTGTTTTATACATTGAGAGATTGTTTTATACATTGATTGTTTTATACATTGAGAGATTGTGTTAAACATTGAGAGATTGTGTTATACATTGAGAGATTGTGTTATACATTGAGAGATTGAGTCATACATTGAGAGATTGTTTTATACATTGAGAAATTGTGTTATACATTGAGAGATTGTGTTATACATTGAGATTGTGTTATACATTGAGAGATTGTTTTATACATTGAGATTGTTTTATACATTGAGATTGTGTTATACATTGAGAGATTGTGTTATACATTGAGAGATTGTGTCATATATTGAGAGATTGTGTCATACATTGAGAGATTGTGTCATACATTGAGAGATTGTGTCATACATTGAGAGATTGTGTCATACATTAAGAGATTGTGTTATACATTGAGAGATTGTTTTATACATTGAGAGATTGTGTTATACATTGAGAGATTGTGTTATACATTGAGAGATTGTTTTATACATTGAGAGATTGTGTTATACATTGAGAGATTGTGTTATACATTGAGAGATTGTTTTATACATTGAGAGATTGTGTAATACATTGAGAGATTGTGTCATACATTGAGAGATTGTGTTATACATTGAGAGATTGTGTCATATATTGAGAGATTGTTTTATACATTGAGAGATTGTGTTATACATTGAGAGATTGTGTTATACATTGAGAGATTGTCTAAGTTGTATGAAAGGATGATTGAGTTTTACACTCAGTAAGGTTGTGTCACATAGTGATTGAGATTGTTTTACACAGGGATATTGTGCTATACAAATGAAAGTTGAGTTCCACAGACGGTGATTGTGTTAGACTCAGATGTGGGGACAGTGTCAGGTGTGATGTGATTGTTTCATTTCATGTGTATATATGTATGTGCAGGCCTCAAAGTTTGAATTTTTACCAAGTAGCCATATGGCTACAAGCATTTTTTTCCAGGTAGCCAGTGGTAAAATCAAGAAGTCAAGCCAATACTGTAGGTAGCCAAAAGCATTTGAAATTATCTTTTATCGACTATCATAATATGTACAAGTCATAGCACTATTCTGAAGCTGTCATATAGCTGGAATATTGCTGAGTGCGGCGTTAAACAACAAACCAACCAACCAACTAGTCTTGGAATTGTATATTAGTGGAAACTGTACTTGATTTTTGTTATTTGTGATTCAAACAATGATGTTACTTATGCTACTAGATTATTTAGGTATATCCTTGCCTATCCAATGAGCATTGTCAACTGAAATAAAATTCTAATTACATTATCATTTTTGTATTTCTGTTCATTGTTGACTTTAGGAGGACTTGTACGCAAGTACAATTATTGGCAGATATGTTTTCCACAATCACCTGTTATTTGTTTTTTGTGAAGCAATAGAATTTAGTTGCCACAAGATATTTTCAAGGTAGTCATTTGGCAACCTCTGAGTTTTAGACAGTAGACAAATTGAAATTTAGGTCGAATTGGTGACTATTTTAGTCACAACTTTGAGGCCTGAATATGTCCTGTACGTATATATATATTCAACATGTATTTGTGAAACAATTATAAGCCTGTTAGTGTTGACCAGAATGATTGTTTGTCACTGTTGTAAGGTGTATGTGTTGCTTACAGTCGCGGGCTTGGCAGAAGTGCATGCATGTCAACCTGGAACTGAACGAGGTCCGGAGACAGTCGGACAGACACTTCATCAACGTGCTGCAAGACATCCGAGTGGGCAGGTACGCAAAGTGCCTGTGGAACAGTCAGACATTGTGACCACCCAGTACTCATTATTTAAGAAATAAACGAGTGGGAGTTGTTTATTGTACAATTAAACACTGCAGGGAGAATAAACCACACAGGGCTGCACCTTTATGATGTATTCTATTATACATGTATAAGATAGCTACGCGATAAATCACAAAGAATAATGAAGAACGAAACTTGGTTCATTTCACGATAAGACATTGTTCTATCATGACGTCATTTGTGGAGATTCGAATATGCACTCACAACTTGATGACATCATATATTGAGCGACATAATTTTTGAGAGGGAAGTGTCAAGTGAATCATTCCCCATAGATGTAGCTGGGCTATGCAGATAATCGCATCAAAAAGTGGGAGAAATACCTGTGGGTATTTCCCACATATTCTCACAATCCTGACGATCCTCACATTGATTACCTGTACCTTTTCTCCCAATACCAACTGTCATCTCTCTCCCACTTTTGGCCACTGCTTTTATCTGTGTTGCCCAGGTACATGTGTGGGGCACCCATGAAGTTCTGGTGTAGAATAGGTCTTCAGCAACCCATGCTTGTCGTAATGGGATCGGGTGGTCAGACTCTTTGACTTGGTTGATGCATGTCATCGGTCCCAATTGTGTGGATTGTTGCTCATGATGTCATCCACTGGATTGTCTGGTCAAGACTTGATTATTTACAGAAGCCGTCATATAGCTGGAATAATGCCGAGAGCGGCGTTAAACAACAAACAAACATCTATGGGGAACAACTCACTAGACACTTCCCTCTAAAAAATAGTGTTGTCCAATTTACAACATTGTCAAGATGCGAGCACATGTTCGAATCTCCAGAAATGACATCAAGATAGAGCAATGTTTTATCGTGAAATAAACCACACTTTGTTCTTCATTGCTCTTTGTGATTTATCACACAGCTTTCTTTTATATGGGGGCTTAAAGACGAGCTTGGAACCTGTCTTGTCATGGAAGGGGGAAAACATCTACTCCATAATGTCTTTTAGACTTTAGACACTGTCCATTTTTCTGTATAATTGAGACGCTATAGTGAGTCTTAAACTTCAACTGTCTGAACTTTGCAGTGATTTGTATAGATCAAGTTTTAACAGTTTCATTTGCCAAAGCTTTGAAATATTACATGCTTTTCTTATATAACCCATGGCAGATGCTCCGATGATGTTCAGAACACCCTGAAGGCAACAGCCCGTCACAATATCCAGAAAGACGGTATCCTAGCAACCAGACTGTGTACACACAAGGAGGATGTGGAACAGCTCAACAACCATCATCTGCAGAAACTGACTGGTAGGGACACACCAGACAAATAGGCACTAGTCCTGTAGTCCTTGCCAAAGTGCCCAATAGTTAAGGTATCATAAGGACTAGTGGAAATTTGCCATTTTTAAGGGTTTAGCTAAGGACTAATGGACTACAAATGTTGGGTTCTATCGCTGTGTTGGGAGTTGTCGAGTGATAGTGAGTCCAGGTACAATGAGTTGTCGAGTGATAGTGAGTCCAGGTACAATGAGTTTGTGTTTGTACTACGTGGCATGGTGGGACAATGGTGAAATATATGGTTGTTGATTTCAGGTGAAAGTCGTATGTTTCACGCAACAGACACAGATCCTGTGTACAACAAGCAGATCAACAACCTGTGTCCGGTGCCAGACAAACTGCTGCTGAAACTTGGGGCACAGGTGAGTCGTGGTCTCGGTGTTTGTTATATAGCACCATGAACCATGGAAGCTGTGTCCAGTATCCCATGCATGTCTCTCTGGTGATTCCAGGACGGAACAGTTCCCAGTATCCCATGCATGTCTCTCTGGTGATTCCAGGACGGAACAGTTCCCAGTATCCCATGCATGTCTCTCTGGTGATTCCAGGACGGAACAGTTCCCTGTATTCCATGCATGTCTCTCTGGTGATTCCAGGACAGAATAGTACCCAGTATCCCAAGCATGTCTCTCGGGTGATTCCAGGACAGAATAGTTCCCAGTATCCCATGCATGTCTCTCTGGTGATTCCAGGACAGAATAGTTCCCAGTATCCCATGCATGTCTCTCGGGTGATTCCAGGACAGAATAGTTCCCAGTATCCCATGCATGTCTCTCTGGTGATTCCAGGACAGAATAGTTCCCTGTATCCCATGCATGTCTCTCTGGTGATTCCAGGACAGAATAGTTCCCAGTATCCCATGCATGTCTCTCTGGTGATTCCAGGACAGAATAGTTCCCAGTATCCCATGCATGTCTCTCTGGTGATTCCAGGACAGAATAGTTCCCAGTATCCCATGCATGTCTCTCTGGTGATTCCAGGACGGAACAGTTCCCAGTATCCCATGCATGTCTCTCTGGTGATTCCAGGACAGAATAGTTCCCAGTATCCCATGCATGTCTCTCTGGTGATTCCAGGACAGAATAGTTCCCAGTATCCCATGCATGTCTCTTGGGTGATTCCAGGATGATTCCAGGACAGAATAGTTCCCAGCATCCCATGCATGTCTCTCTGGTGATTCCAGGACAGAATAGTTCCCAGTATCCCATGCATGTCTCTCTGGTGATTCCAGGACAGAACAGTTCCCAGTATCCCATGCATGTCTCTTCAGGAATTCACGTTTCTCTCCCTTTGGAGATTCTGTTACAGTCCCCAGGTGACCATTAATCAACCACAAACTCCCTTATGGGCAGGTTCCGGAGATACAGCCAAAAGATTTGCCCAGAAAATACTCTCACTGTCACTACCATTTGCATTATCATTTTAAGTAATTACTTAAACATTATCATGTTACAATCAGCATTGACAGTCACTGTCGCTATGGTTACAGGTGATGCTGGCAAAGAACATGGATGTGCAGAGAGGGTTGGTGAACGGAGCTCGTGGAGTCATCACCGGCTTTGAAAACACTAGTGATGGTGTGTTGAATGCTGTTTTCAATTCTGCTTTACATGGAAAGATCTCAGTTTGATTTAATGTTAGGACTGTCTTTTGTGTCCAGTGTTATTCAGATATAACCGTATATGTGCCGTATTACATCAGCTTTCCTGTATCAAGTGGCATCACTTCAAATTGTGTTTGTTGCACTTGTTCAGCCCAGACCAATGTACAGCAGATTTCGGATATGTTTTAGGATTGATAAATTTAAACTTCAATCTTAATTTCAATGTCTACCCAAGACTTAAATAAGCTTCTTGCCAAACAATGAATGTTTTAGAGCAGGAGAAAGTTTGAGAAATTTGTTAACCTCAGTTAGGATCATTTGTTAACCTTGGTTAGGATCATTGGTTAACCTTGGTTAGGATCATTGGTTAACATTGGTTAAGATCGTTTGTTAGTCTTGGTTAATGTCATTTTTTAGCCTTGGTTTGGATCATTAGATAACCTCGGTTAGTGTCATGGGTTAACCTTGGTTAGGATCATTGGTTAACCATGCTTAGGATCATTGGTTAACCTTGGTTAGGATCATTGGTTAACCTTGGTTAGGATCATTGGTTAGTCTTGGTTAGGATCATTTGTTGACCTCAGTTAGGATCATTGGTTAACTTTGGTTAGGATCATTGGTTAACCTTGGTTAGGATCATTGGTGAACCTTGGTTAGGATCATTGGTTAACCTTGGTTAGGATCATTGGTTAACATTGGTTAAGATCGTTTGTTAGTCTTGGTTAATGTCATTATTTAGTCTTGGTTAGGATCATTGGTGAACCTTGGTTAGGATCATTGGTTAACCGTGGTTAGGATCATTGGTAAGTCTTGGTTAGGATCATTTGTTAACCTCAGTTAGGATCATTGGTTAACCTTGGTTAGGATCATTGGTTAACCTTGGTTAGGATCATTGGTTAACCTTGGTTAGGATCATTGGTTAGTCTTGGTTAATGTCATTATTTAGTCTTGGTTAGGATCATTGGTGAACCTTGGTTAGGATCATTGCTTAACCTTGGTTAGGATCATTGGTTAGTCTTGGATAGGATCATTTGTTAACCTCGGTTAGGATCATTGGTTAGTCTTGAATAGGATCATTTGTTAACCTCGGTTAGGATCATTTGTTAACCTTGGTTAGGATCATTGGTTAACCTTGGTTAGGATCATTGGTTAGTCTTGGTCAATGTCATTATTTAGTCTTGGTTAGGATCATTGGTTAACCTTGGTTAGTGTCATTGGTTAACCTTGGTTAGGATCATTGGTTAACCTTGGTTAGGATCATTGGTTAACCTTGGTTAGGATTATTGGTTAGTCTTGGTTAGGATCATTTGTTAACCTCAGTTAGGATCATTTGTTAACCTCGGTTAGGATCATTAGATAACCTCGGTTAGTGTCATTGGTTAGTCTTGGTTAATGTCATTATTTAGTCTTGGTTAGGATCATTGGTTAATCTTGGTAAGGATCATTGGTTAACCTTGGTTAGGATCATTGGTTAACCTTGGTTAGTGTCATTGGTTAACCTTGGTTAGGATCATTGGTTAACCTTGGTTTGGATAATTAGATAACCTTGGTAAGTGTCACTGGTTAACCTGGGTTAGGATCATTGGTTAACCTTGGTTAGGATCGTTGGTTAATGTCATTTTTTAAGCCTTGGTTACCTTGGTTTGGATTATTAGATAACCTCGGTTAGTGTCATTGGTTAACCTTGGTTAGGATCATTGGTTATCATTGGTTAAGATCGTTGGTTAGTCTTGGTTAATGTCATTTTTTAGCCTTGGTTACCTTGGTTTGGATCATTAGATAACCTTGGTTAGTGTCATTGGGTAACCTTGGTTAGGATCATTAGTTAACCTTGGTTAGGATCATTGGTTAACCTTGGTTAGGATCATTGGTTAGTCTTGGTTAATGTCATTATTTAGTCTTGGTTAAGATCATTGGTTAGTCTTGGTTAATGTCATTATTTAGTCTTGGCTAGTGTCATTGGGTAACCTTGGTTAGGATCATTGGTTAACCGTGGTTAGGATCATCTACCGTATTTCGGAGAGTCCAAGTGGAAGGTTAATGTGCCTTCCAGGTGTCATGGTTTACTGACACAACTGTGTTTTTGCAGGATTCCCGCGTGTGAAGTTCGCCTGCGGCCTAGAGGAAGTGATCAAGCCCGTGCGCTGGGCCATGAAGGTTGGCAGTGGGGTGTGTCTCATGCGCAAACAGGTGCCCCTCAAGCTGGCCTGGGCCATCTCCATACACAAGAGTCAGGTCAGTCGCGCCTACAGTTGGTGACCAGTGTTGCTGTTAGGGAGGTAGCCTAGTTGTTAGAGCAGTCACTTGTCAAGTCATAGGCTTGGGTTTGATTCCCCTCCTGGGTGTGATGTCTGAAGCCCATGCCATGGCTGGAATAGTGCCTGGGAAAACGTGGTGTAAATCAAAATCATCATGCTCATTCACTACTTGAGTCAAAGATCCGCCAACCAACCATTTGACACATTAGCATAAAAAGTCCTTTATCACTTCTTCCTATATCTATTGAAATATTTCAATATAATAATAAATACCAAAGTAGCTTAATTTGGGAAGGGAAGGGAAGAAATTAAAAAGAAAATGCATATGTTGTCGTCTACTTCACTGCTTTTGTTGACCGACGATATCATTGTATGTTTACTGTTTAAGGACGTTTCTTTAGTTGTTCTAATTTCCGCAATGGAAAAAGATATCAAGTTTTATAACACTACCAGTATTTGTTGGTGCAGACATTTTATTGTCATTTTTCATCAATGGATCATTGTACAGCTCACGCAACTTTTCAATGCACTTCCAATGAATTTCCAAATGTAAATGCATGGAACTACACCACTGAGATGAGGTCTGCCAGTGTAGTGTGTATGAATATGATACAGTTAGTGTGTCGTGTTCCTCATGTGTCTGTCTGTGCAGGGCATGACGCTGGACTGTGTGGAGATCTCGCTGGCCCGGGTGTTCGAGGCAGGCCAGGCGTACGTGGCGTTGTCCCGGGCCAAGAGCCTGGAGGGCCTGCGAGTGCTGGACTTTGACCGCAGCTGTGTGCGGGCCAACACGGAGGTGCTGCGCTTCTACCACAAGCTGCAGCTGTCACAGAAGATGCTGCAGACAGGCATGGGGGACTATGTTGCTGCAGATGCACCCCTCCCACCCAGTCACTGGTAGAGAGGGGCAGTATTAATACACTTAAGCCAGTAGTTCAAAATTCAGAAGTCGGAGGAAATTATTATTTTTAAAATAACATAAGCTTCAACTTTGGTACCTTTTTTTCTATACGACAGCATCTCTATGAAGAAGGTGCTTTATTTTGTCAAAGACTGTATCAAGAACAAGGGTCCTAGATTTATTATGCAAGGAATCCGCAACAATCTTTACTTGACAAAAACACAGTATTTGCCTAACATTTTTGCTGTATTGACCTGTGAGGAAAAGTAAGTTTTGATATTTTTTTTTAATATTCTGTGATCCTACAAATAAAACATACTGACCTCATTCTTGTCGCAAGGGATGAAGCAAGAGATTACAGGAATGTCCAGTTGACTATTAATATGTCTTCAGACACTATTTAACACTAGTGTTCAAAAATATCAAATGAATAAGCTACAGTATTGTTTAAATCTAAGATTTACATTGATATTTACAAATCTTCGTTTGACGATTCTACAATCTTATTAATCTCTGTTCAGTGACAGCGAGAACTAAGATCTGATTTTAATTAGATTGAAACTTGTACATTCCTTGGGATGCAAGGATCATGGATCATTCAACACTTTAATGATAACTGTCCTTTTAGCTTTTTTCCCACACAGAACTGTTGAATGTAGTGTCACACTCACTCACTCACTCGTTCATTCACTCTCTCTGGTGGCAGTTTTAATAAGACTAAACTAAACCATGTTTCACTTGGGTTGAACTGTAGGATCAGAACACCCCCACTGTTATGTTGGATTCCTGCTGGGTAATAGGAAATACGGTAGCATTGAGGTTACGGCAGGAAAACACTTCAGTCTTTCACATGCTCCAAATGATTGGTGTCAATATGATCTCAACCTGTGTATTTATTCTTGCGATGTCCTTGTACTGTGTATAATCTGTATTATACAAAATATTTGTGGGAATAGATTTCTTAAAAATATCACATCAGAAACAATGTTTCACTTTCTTGTGAAATCAGTCTCCATTGAAAAGTTAAATATTGGTAGTTCTACATGGATAGTAAAATATTGGTAGTCTTACATGAATAGTAAAATATTGGTAGTTTTACACGAATAGTAACATATTGGTAGTTTTACATGGATAGTAACATATTGGTAGTTTTACATGGATGACGTAATGATGGTAGTTCTACATGAATAGTAACATATTGGTAGTTTTACATGGATGATATAATGATGGTAGTTCTACATGAATAGTAACATATTGGTAGTTCTACATGGATGATATAATGATGGTAGTTTTGCTCAGGAGGGCCTCCATGATGGTGTTAATGTGTGAGTGTTTCCCAGGGTGTCTACAGTATTAAATATCAGTTTGTATATACACTTCTTAATGTTATTAACTCAAGGATTGTATTGTTGTTTATATATGTATGTTTTATATGTACACCAACTCTTATTGTTTTTTTATGGAATGAAAATAAATATGTTGTGTCACTAGGCCTAGCTATTTCCTCCATCAATCAACAGAAGTGCATCGAATGGTTACTATGTTACTACATTTTTGATAGGGACATTTTTTATCTTTCTTATATATATGTATGTATGATGTCAATGGTGATAATCATGCAGTTTGTATACTGACTGGTTCACTCAGGCAATGTACATATTGACTGGAAAATGAGACTGGATTTTAGACAGATTGAATGAAATGAATTAAGACTCCTTAATTTAAACTTCTGATTTTAATTTGGATCTATTTTGATGTTATGATGAGATGGCCTGGAGATCCAAAGTCCGTGGACAGGTGGGTTTGACAACTACTCCCTTTGTTGTGGTTCGTTTACCCTTCCAGTGACACTCTAAGTGATTTCTACTTTTCTACTCCGTCACGCGTGATATTAGCATATTTAGTCAATGCTTTCAACATTTTGTCACAACCACCATGACAAGTTGAAATGTGACCTATCTTAATGATGTCAAAGATATCCTCGATATGGGTTCTTGAGCTCTGTCATTGTGTTTACAAATGAACTTTTCAATATCACCACACTCAAGTATTTTATACTAACCAAGTCCAAGGATGTAATACTGATGAGGACTTAGTATAGGAAAACATGATTCTTTGAGTTCATCAAATAGCAAAAAATATTCGTTCATGATCAATAATAAAGACTCTTCCAGTGAAGTAGTCATTGCAGGAGTCGATAGAGCAAAGTTTATAGTATTACAGTCCATTTTATCTGTAAGGTCCCCGTCACCTATTGTTTTGATATGTAACCATTATAATTATCTAGCTTCTAATCAGGGTATTTTCTGAGAGGAGGAGACTGCTTCAGGCCCCTGCTCCCTATTACTTGACTAATTAACTACAGGGCGTCTGATCTGTTTTACTTCTTATTTATTAAAAGGAAAAAAACAATTAGTGATGTATTGACATGTGTTAATCAGACATCTTTCCGGGGGCAGAGACCTTACACAATTTGAGAATTTGCTTCAGGTAAGGGGAGATAATCGTAAACACTTGGATTTAAGTTATGGAAAATTATTCACAGTCGCCTCAGTCTTAGCTGCAGCGAACGCAGATCAGTGTGATAGATATATTTTGGATACAAAGATTTGTTCCTGTGGATATCATACCGAAGATGCTTTACATTTCTTTTTTGTGTGTACACATTACTATGTTCTTAGAAATGAAATGTATTTTTACCAACATGGTAATTCTTTACAAACAGTGCTATGCGGAAATTCGTATTTGAGTAAGGAAGAGCAAATCCAAACATTAGATTTTATTCAAAACATCATATTAAAAACTGGCAGATTTTTAATTAAATGAATTGTTTAACATAAACTGCAAATAAATTTATGATATAACTTCTGATTTGAATTTTGACTGGCCTAACTAGTCTATGCAGTACGCATAATTCAATAAAAATTGCGTAACGAAATCGACATCCGGTTCGTAAACGACATGACAACTGCCGTCATATTTCAGTCGGTTGTAGGATTTGCAAAGCATGTGTGCCGTCAACTGGGCGTCGACGGATACTTTCCAAATCTTTTCATGCAAGATGGAATCTGATTGGTCAATAGGTGTGACCAAGGTGGGAAATAGCTCGCAATAGAAATTGATGGTGCTACAATTGAGCCACGAAATCCAGTCTAGTTTGACTGTTATAGTCAGCTTACTCCTTTGCCTGGTGAAGATTTGCTTTCCAATCCATGTGTAAACTGCATACTTAGTGAAGTTACATAAGATCAAAACAGATCCAAATATAAATGAGTCTAATTCATTTCAGTCTGTCCAAAATGCAGTCTCATTTTTCAGGCTCTATTGACTGAAAATGTTAGCTGGAATATTGCTCAGAGTGAGAAAACCTTGCTCACTTATTGTTTGTTGTTTAAGGCTGCGGTCAGCAATATTCCAGCTGTATGATGGCGGCCTGTAAATAATCATGTCTATATCAGACAATCCAGTGATTGACATCAGCATGGATCCACCTAATATGTGATACGATGACATGCAGCCAACCAATTCACCGAGCCTGACCACCTTATCCATTTAGTGGCCTCAGATAAGCATAGATTGCGGGGGACCTATGTTCTTACTCAATCAGACACTAGTCTAGTTCCAGATCAGTGTCAGATATGGCACATTTTGAGTCAAGATATGACAAACCCTCAATTGAATGAACTTCCAACTTGTCAGAGCAGCAAATATCATATCTGTATATATAACGGAGCGTAAAAAGGCAGTTCCGATGGGACAGTAATTCTGACCGCACTGTGCCATGGATCGTTTACACTGTCTTATCTGAGCGCCGTGGAATCCACAAAAAGACAAAATGTATAAAAAAATGCATGTGAGATGGAAAACTCCGAATCAGGAACCGAGATGGTGAAGAATTGAAGCCAAATGAGTTCGAAAACACCTGATTGATTTAAAACTCAATTGTTTCCCCCGCTTTAACAGTTTGCCCAGAGTTCTCATGGTGTGACCTGGATGCAGAGGTTTCGTACCAGAGCAAATGATATGTTATTAATTAGCTGTACAGACATCATCAGCACATATTAAACTGTAGAGCTGTCACGAAATACAACAAAAAAAGCTTGAATGAACTCGATTTCAAGTAATTTAATTCAATTCTGAATTTATTTCTCGTAAAAGGGGATATATTCCTCCAAAGATGACAGTAACAAGTATCCGATAGTACAGTGCACAGATCTTAAGGTTACTCACCCATGTGTGTGCTGGCATAATAGAGTCTGCTACAATGGTCACCAAGAAGGAACGACACAATGAAAGGACAATTTTTACACGTACATTTATTTAATATCGCAAAAACTGTGATCTAATACTGACATGTGTTGGGTATCAAACACGATGGCATTCCCGGCCATTGTATCAGTTTAAAATAGACTCCGTAGAATCTGTCTCAACCTATCAAAGCTGTTTTACCGAGAAAGCACCCGGGAACCAGTCGTCATGACCATAGGTTCAATTGCAGCAAGGGACCCATTCGCTCACGGACAACTCGACATACTGCACCCTGCAACCCTGACCTTGCATCTTTACGTGCATGTCATACACAAATGAAATGTCTCTAAAATCAATGAAACAAGTATGTACAATACGACCATACATAAATACCAAATGATGAGTAAATGCACGCACAAAAACATGGAGGAAGCCTATCTGGGGATGCATGTGTCGAGGTTACCGTTGAACAGCCAAGCCTCTTAACGTTGAAGGAAGCCAGGGAAGAGTCCACTGTGTACGGGGTGGCATAGGAGGTTGATGCAACAAGAGTAACATCTGTTCAGACCATCAATGCATCATGTATAGACCTTACTGTCTTCAAATCCATGGACCAGCAGCATATCCGATATTCAAGATCAGGTACAGAGAAGTCCTACAGGTTAAGGTAGAATAAGACCACACCAACATACAACCTAAAGCTATGCTACCCGAAGAATGTTATCAGAACGCTGTGCCCCAAGTTGTAACTGATTCTGGCGCACAAATATAGCCATAGCAACGCAGTTGAGTTAGGTCATGGTCCTCGCTTGTAAAATGTTTTTGAATGTTGGTGTGTCAACACCAAGTAATATGGTTTATGGAGAATGCGGGACATTCCCATTGTACATTATATCTTACACTCGTTGCTTGAAGTATTGGTGTAAAATAATAATAAAGCCTGAACACCGTTTACCTAAGAAAGCCTACAAAATGCTTGCACACCTCGATAGTCTTGGAAAGAACACATTGGCTTCTTGTATACGTACATTGCCTTTTACATATGACTTTGGTTTCATTTGGCTGTCATTACTTGAATCTTATTAATCAACTTACGGTACAGGAATTTTCCTTTAAACTTGGCCTGAATTATCTAAAATACATGGATATTTCCATCTGTTGAGAAATCCCTAAGGTTATGCCTATTTTGTGACAGTGTTGTCGAAGATGAGTACCATTTAATGTTTATTTGCCCTGTATACGAAAATCTAAGAAACAAGTACTTGCCGCAGTGGTCTTTATCTCATGTTAAAGCTATATGATTGTCTTCATTACTGTCCTGCAAGGATCTTCTAACACAACATCAACTGGCTTTGTACATACATCATGCGTTTTTGTTACGAAGTGAATTGTTACCTTGACTTTGTATCTTATAAATCCGTTGTGTATGGGCCTGTGGCCTTTCATACAATAAAGAGTAGAATTGAAAAATATATATTGTGTCAGTCTTCAAACACTATATACAGCACATCCTGGTACGCTTATATCTATGGATAGCTGGTAAGAAACAAAACGTGGTCGGTGAAATAATACACCCCTCTGTGTATTTTGATATAACCCTCCTAGGGGCATGTTAGTTTACCGCCATGTCTCTTCCAAGCTATTCGAATCCCCCCGTGGGGATTAGCTTGGGCTACGTTCAGTTGATGTGATCAAACTTCGCGTTCAAAGAGGATATCGTCGTCGATAATGGAAGACGAGTCGTCATTCGTCGGGAAGTCCAGGGATATCCCCGAGAGGTCCAGGCCTTGAGGCTTCTTCTTCTGTATCCGTCTGACGATGGTAGATGGCCGCCATTTTTCGGGTACGCTGACCTTGCCCTTGCACCTGTCACTGAACCACCTCGCTATTCGTTTCCGCATGGCTTTGATTGACAACAGGAACAGCAGACAGTTGGCCAGCCCGATCGAGTTGTCGCCTACGGCCTGGGTTTAGGATGATAAAGGCATATATATATTTAAATATATGGAAACACATGCTATCACTGAGTTCCTGTGTTTTCAGTGCCAGGCGGTGTGATAGCCTAGTGGTTAAAGGTTCACCCATTGTTATGAAGCCCATGTGTGCATTTACTGAAATATTGCTCAAAGCGGCATAAAACCTTACGTTACTCACTCAAAGACTCTCAGTGTCAGGTCAAAGCGTTGTCGGGACTCGGGCTCTTATAATTGTTTTAAATATTGCTTGACCGATCGGTTACTGTCTGTATAAGCTGGTTTATGACCCTACCAAAATGCTGTAAACTACGTTTATAACAAACTGTTTATCCCGTCCATTTGCTGTTTATATGCTTAAAACAAACCACGGTTATAACGAACTAAAATGAGTGGTCCCTGTTACTGTATGTGTATTATTTTTGGGACTCTCCCGTGATTCCCAATGACCCACCCTTCCCAATAATACATGACCGGCCTCTAGTGTATCTGAGTGGGGTGTCCATATTAAAATACGGCATGCTATCTCCGCGGATTAGCAATAAAAACCCGCTATAAGTCCGGACTTTAACATCAGTCACACACACACGCACACACGCACGCACACACACGCGCGCACACACACACATTCGTGAATGTACGTTGCTATATTAGTGCAGTAGTCTTGAACGCGACGTCAAACCCCATTTCAGCTCACCTTGATTGATCGAGACAATAAAACGTGTTATGTCAGACGAGTAAAGTTGGTTCTGTGTGGGGTTCTTTTGAACAAATCGTAATTTCCGAATCAAGGGGGTACAAACATGAAGACGAATCGTTGTAGAAAGCTGACAGATGACTGATTCGCCGAAGAACCCGCCCGCTGTGACGCGACCTTCTATGGATGTGTTCTCAGATTGTTTTGTTTGTTTGTATTTAACGCCGCACTCAACAATATTCCAGCCCTATGACGGCAGTCTGTAAATAACAGAATTTGGACCAGACGACCCTGTGATTGACATCGTGAGCATCGACCCACGTAATTGGGATACCATGACATGCACTAACCAAGTCAGTGAGCCTGACCACCCAATCCCGTTACCCGCCTTATGACAAGCATGGGTCGCTGAAGATCAATTCTAACCCGGATCTTCATGGTATTTCTCAGATCACAACGCAGAGTGGTATCGTATCGATCAGAGCAAAAGATCTGATTTTAATGGGTTTGATCTTATTCTACTCCTTTATTGTCAAAGTACACACATACGAAGTTAATAGCTACATGTATTCCCTCTGTACTTCGTGTGATAAAATTAACTACATATACACATTACTACAAAACATTCTTGACTCACATCTGTTACAGTTACTGTACACACATGATGTGAACAGTTTGTTTTTGTCCTCTCCTCACAATCATTTCTTTAAAAATTGGATGAAGACGTAATAATTTCATTATTATTGGAGCAGTTTTCAGAAGCTGTTTTATTTCCAAAGAACCTTATGTTACAGTAAATATCCTGGAAACCGTTTCTCATCGCAGAGCACAATGACCAAGTAGTGTGACCACGTATCAGTCTTAGACGTAAAGCAGCTTTGTGGAACGGGCTCTCAGATACAGTTTACTTGGTTTGAGGTCAGCCAATCACATACTTTAGTATTTGTTGAGGTATGACCTACCGACCAATCAGAAAGTTTATTTTGTTTCGACTACTACAGCACAGCTCACCTTCATAATAAGTAACGAATCACCAAACATGTCCCTTCCCTTGGCCGGACCGTACTGGACAAACAGGAAGTAGAATGTTCCCCAGATGCGCAGACATATGAAGATGAGGGGGATGTAACGGAGTTGTTTATTGGCTGTCTGAATCGCCATGTCCTCTATGACGTAGTTCCGGTCAATCTTTTTGACTGCCTAGTAATAAAAGGCAAACGGTTTGACAAGGCCAGTGTGAGTTAAAATACCAATCTGCACACCAATCACTTCCTTAATCACTCACATTAAAGTACGTTTACAATATGTCATCGAAAGTGAATTAATTCCAGATCGGAAAAAACGGTTGTGTTTTCCGCCATCTTGTATTCATAAACCCGTAACTCGAATAATAAGCCATCAGGTTTCTTGTCTATTTCCGAGTAAGCAATGTGCTTGATTTGGCCTAATCTAAGCTTTTGCATTCAGCATATTTCACATATATGACGACATCAGTAAATAAAGGATTCAGGGCCAGGTGAACGAGTGGCTGACCGCATGAGCAACGATCCAATCTGTTTGACACCTCGACACAAAACTACGCCATTGTATCTATGTATTTGATCCTCATTAGCTCTTTTTCACAAGCGTATGTGCTGGGGACCTGTTCTGCCCTAGAGTTGACTTCAAATAAATGGAGGAGGAGGCTGTTGATGAAAGTGTTTGTTTGTTTGTTTGTTTGTTTGTTTCGCACTCAGCATTCCAGCTATATGACGGCGGTCTGTAAATAATCGAGTCTGGACCAGACAATCCAGTGATTGACATCATGAGCATCGACCCACGCAATTGGGATACGATGACATGCATCAACCAACTCAGCGAGCCTGACCACCCGATCCCATTAGTCGCCTTTTACGGCAAGCATGGGTTGCTGAAGACCTATTCTACCCAGAATCTTCTTGGGTCTACCTTTAACGACAACGACGTTGATGACGTACCTGACACTTGACGCTGCACGAGATGACCGTATACAGCAGGATAGACGCTAGGTAGGACGCGAGCATCCAGCCTTCGATAGTGACAAAGTACCAGTCCATCTTGTTGGAGACTCTGTCGCTGATCCAACATGGCGCTGGGCGACGGTGCCTACGCAGAAACGTGTCATCGTAACCGTACACGTCGGAGGCGCCGGCCGAGAAGGCAACGACGGCTGAAACAAAAGATGCCATAGCATCACGATGGCGGTTTGAGGGAATGGTTGGGGTGAACGCAACACATTATATGCTGGTTTTCAAAGTGTTGCCGCATCACGCCTGTCAAGCGGATAAGCGTAAGGGTAAAGACAGTCGTAATGTTAAAGGCAGTTTCTTTCAAGTCACGGCGGCACGTGCGGCCCTGTCCTCTAAGGCGCTGCACGTCGTTGACAGCAACCTATCATTGTGGTTCGCCCCGATATTGCTTCTAGGTTTGTCAGCAAGATACCCGTGCTCGTGGATTTCATCGAAGTGGTAAACGTCTGAGATCTGCATCACTTCGGACCCCCACTCACATTAAGCGTCGTGATGTTAATGGAATACTACTCAAAGCGGCGTTAAACACAACTCACTCACTTTCAAGTCATTCCTCTTTGTCCGCTCGCTAAAATGTTATACCAGACAACACAACGTCTAAACCTACACTGACAATGGACACCCGACCGTGGAACATCGCCCCTCTTCAAGATGGACCCGT
Source organism: Haliotis cracherodii (assembly GCF_022045235.1). Classification (NCBI taxonomy): domain Eukaryota; kingdom Metazoa; phylum Mollusca; class Gastropoda; order Lepetellida; family Haliotidae; genus Haliotis; species Haliotis cracherodii. Next base: position 54,246,516 of record NW_027266297.1, read on the forward strand.
GTCACTTTAAATCCTGCGCAAGTTATTTTAATGGCAATAAAAATATACTTTTCAAGTTCCATGCGGTAAATGAAATCGACTCTTGAATACAATGTCAGTTATCAAGCAATGTTTCCGAGGCAAGGGAGTTAACTGATTATATTCGACAAGGGTGGCAACTGGACTAGACAGTTACCTCCCTTGCCTCGGAAACATGGCTTGATAACTGACATTGTATTCAAGAGTCGATTTCATTGTGTGCCAGGTGTGTATGTGGATATTCTTGGTGGTGATTATTTTTTAATTCAGCCTAATCATGCCCAATTAACACAACCCGACTGAGTTAAGTTCACAAGCAAATATTTAATTATCGTTAACGCACAACATTACGAACAGGTAAGAGGTGGTAGGTCAGTTCAGTTACCGAATTGAAGTACGATGTGCCATTCTCGACTATCTTGTATAGTATATCGCCATGCTACTTGATAAATACCCTGGACCCATTCGCCACCATAACTTCGTTTCGGAAGTAACCACCACCAGTGGATTTCTCGGGCTTATGACTGTGACTTATTTGGGCGGCCATTTTAGCGTCGTGACTCGTGATAAAAGTATCGGAAAGTTACATCTTGGTCACGTGACATTTCCCCTCGGAAATAATTAATGAAATTTAAAACATTATTAATCGCTTTTCAGCCTTGTTTACTAAAACTAAAAGAGTTATTCCGAAACAGGTAGCAGATATATCAATACACATCATGATGAATGCTGCGTTTTAAAGGGGTTTCAGTATACTCTTTATTTATTAATTTGGGGTGGGGGTGGGGGCGTAACGCCGCACACAGAAATTGTCCTGCTATATGACGGTTGTCTGTAAATATTCGAATCAGGACAAGATAACCGAGTGATTGACATCATGAACATCGATCTTCGCAATTGGTTACGATGACATGCATAAACCAAGCCTGACCACCCGATCCCGTTGGTCGCCTCTTATGACAAGCATAGTCGCCTCTTACGACAAGCATGGGTTGCTGAAGACCTAACCCAGATTTTCAAGGGTCGTATACACTTTGGACAAACAGATTTGGTCACTTTCATAATTTCTAACATCATACTCTTGTTTCAAATGTATAATCATAATAACAAGGAAATGGATTTGTCATACCAAGTACCTGGCATAACCCATGAAAAGATATGGAACAGCCACGTCACCCTGTTGGCCACCACGATAAAGCGTAACGTCACACAGAGGAAGAGATAGAAGCCGATGGCGTCCGTCCACAGACACGTCGCCGTGTTCGAGTACACTGTAAACAACGCTGCTGTCTCACACAACACACTACGTTCCTGCGGCACCCGCTCAGTGCTCTTGTAGAACGTCGCCGCCTGCAGCAATGCCCCTACACACATGATGAAGTTAGCGATGCTGAGGGAGACGAAAAGTTTGCGACCAGTTGTTCTGATGTCGTTGTACAAATAGTAGCACCCGATGATGACGAGGTTGCCGACAATGGACACGACGGACAGGCCGTTGGTTATGATGACGTAAGCGGCGTCGACTGAGGTGAAGGTCGCGTTGGGGCTCGGACTGACCGGAGCCTCGGTCTGGGTTTCGTGAGCCATGGTCTCTCGGTGTTGAGTTGATCACAGTGCTGAAATCACAAGTTCTACATGTATTATATTGTGGTGCAATAGTGTCCATGTTTTGTACATACAAATATATGATTATTAGCGCTACGACGATCGTAACTCTCACACATCAGAATAGACGTATGACAGTCGTTGCGCTAATGTGGCGTTGTGCAACTGGGCCCTGAATTAGCAACACATAAGAGCGGTTGTGATTTAACGTTGCTTGTAGTAATATTCCATCAAGTAAAAAACTCGTTCACCCTCGATTATCCAGTGTATTGTGTTTCCTTTCTACTACTATGAAAATTCTGAAACCTACCGGAAATGACGCTAAATACAGTCACATAGATGGAGCGAAGCCCTGTGCTACGTTCGTAATGAGAGAGTTGGAGATTGTGACGTCAATTCAGAAACGAAGCTTTGACGGTGAATGGACCCAGGGTATGTATCATAATAGGATGGAGACATGATACACTGGATAATTGGGGGACTCCAAGACCTTGTTTCCATCAATAAGGGGAATCCAACCCCGACGTAACGAGCGAACACACCACCAACAAGACAACAAGACAAAACATTGAAATCGTGTCCATACGGCGTTATGAGGCCCTTTAGGGAAGTGTTTGTTTCTGAGTTGTTTACCGCCGTACTTGGCAATATTCCAGCAATATGATGGCGGTTTGTAAGTAATTGAGTCTGAACCAGACAATCCAGTGATTGATATGAGAATCGATCCATGCAGCTGGGATACGATGACATGCATCAACCAAGTCAGCGAGCCTGACCATCCGATCCCGTTAGTCGCCTCTTACGACAAGCATAGTCGCCTCTTACAGCAAGCATGGGTTGCTGAAGACCTTTTCTTCCCCGGATCTTCGCGGGTGAGAGTGTTGTTCGCCGTAGTATGTTCCAGATATGTACTAGTACATCACGGCGGTCTGTAAATAATTGTGTATTGGACAGACAAGGTGATGTGAAATGGGGTTTCACAGATGATTGAGCTAATACAGCGACGTGCATGCACGTGTGTGTGTGTGGCTGCTTGCACTTTTCCAGACTCACGCCGGGGTCAGGGACGGGTCTGTCAAAACACGCCGTGCTCCAAGAGTTTTAAAACAATGTTTCAAGAGAAGTGAAAAATTACCAGTAAAAACCTGCAGTCATCCTGTTTATCTCCAGGGCTGGCATGTCGGTTAACCTAACCTTACCCTGGATCGATTCCGTTGTTCTCATGATCTTAAGCATGATGGCAAGCTTAGAGGTTACTTAAACATGACATACAGTTTGAAGTATGACATTGTTGGGGTTTTTTCCTCCCAATTGTTATATATAACGTTGAACATAGGTATATAATTTCCCCACTTTGCCAGATGCCCGTGTGGCTCTGCACAGCGATATGCCCGTAATTAAATATAGACATGATTTCACTCGCTTCTGTGTGTATTAATAATATCTGATCCACCATGACCTCACTGACGTTGGCATATCTCCACCGAGAGTCAATTAACCCTGTTGTACTCTGACAATATGTAGCACCATACACTATCTCAGCTTAAGCTGTTCACAGATAAGATTTTCACATAGTGAACCTTATTTATATTTTCAATGTAGGATGTATGCATATGGCAGAATGGCAATGGATAGCGATTGAGTGGATATCGTTCTACATCACTGAGGAATATTATGATCGAGTCTGAACCAGCCAAACCTGTGGTGAACAATCATCTACTTTTTGGTGCTGGGAAACTATTGGAGGACGAAGGAGGCATCAGTAATAGGTTCTTATTGTGTAAAGTATTCAACATTTGTTATCACTGCCACCCAATAGGGTACTAAGTGCCCTTGGCAGGGAAATTGGGGGAAATCGCTATTTTGTTATTGTAAAGTTCTTATTTTCCTAATTTCAAAGGTATTTTCACATTACATGAGCTACAAGTCTAGATAAATCCCTGGCAAGGAAGCAGCCATCTCCCTGAACTTGGTCGTAAAAGGCGCATTTTGTTGTTCATATTTAAGCACCACTTAAATTCTCGAATAATAAACACGAGGTGGCAGGATTAAATTTTTTGTCCTCTTTTATCCCCGAAGAGCATGCATACAAAATAAATCTGACTCAAGAATATAAAAACTCACCACCCTTTTCAAAAACAATAAACTTATATATGTATATGACTCCAATTCGATACCTTATAATCTAATTTTTTTTACATCATTTTAAAACTCGTTTTCCACCAATTTAATACCATGAACAACATTCTAACATATTTTGGGTTTGTTATGAAATGTGGATTTGTGATAAGAATCGGATTGAGAATCGAAATAATAATGTAAACATATTTGGGAAGACTTTTAATCTAGGCGGTATGACGAAACAATAGTTTTCCAAACGACGCAATAGAAAATACAATGTAACTCGTTTACCCGGACAGTTTTCATCCCGTCTTATGGATTATAGATTTCCACACCAATACATCGAGATCTTAGTGAAGAGAGAAATTCCTCACACGTAAGATTGTTCTGAACAGGAAATGACGGCAGTACAGCGGTCTGGGTTAATGAGAGTATACATAACACTTGAATACTTGTATCTGATCATGCTGTAAGGTACTGTGTTGGTTATAAATAGAGCCAGACAGTGCGGATGGATTTCCTACCTTATAGTCTCTTGTACTTTTCATCCAAGCATGTTCATGTCACTTTCAGCAGCTATCACGGAGCATGTCGATTTCATCCTTAATTTGTGGGATCTGATGCCAATGAGCTGATCTCTGAATATACGCGTTTATGTCATCACAATGACGGCTTTGACCTTTTACCTCCACGTCGACTCCCTCTGCAGCAGATAACGTCGATATAGGTTGTTCATGGCATGTTGATATCATCCTATTCGCACTTACCGATGGGGCGTTATCTTGTATATTGCATGTCGATAACAGGGGTGAACGTACATGCGCGACAGTACTGTTATGATCCTTCATTCCAGTGAGAGGTTACCTTGACTCTACAAGAATAAACGGCTAATATACCTCAAAGATATGAAATAAGCATCATGTTGATACTATATAAGATATTTTACATAGTCCCTTCCCAACTGACAGCGCAGAGTTGCGTCCCTTTAGGCATGCCAGGATCTGCTGATCGTGCGTTTGAATACCGCATCCTCGAAATTATAAAATAGAAATTACGTTTTTTCTCCTCACGCAGAAATGAAGAACTTGCCGGTGGGTTTTACAATAGGTGTGGATATTTTGCCTGGGGATTATATATTTTTTCAGCCGCAGCTGCAAAAACAGATTTCTTTTTTCATTAAAACTATGCGCAGAATCATTTTTTTTTTTAAAAGAAGAACAATTTGAAACAATCTAATTTTTGTGCCAGAGAGTATCTTTTTTATTGAACAGTATGAAGCATATTATTTTCAAGATTATTAGAGGACAACATATCTATTTCGATGAAATCCCAGCCCCGTGAGATGCCGTTTTTATTTCAACGAAGGTAACGAGCGAAAGCGAAATGCACGAGTTGTAATAAACTGCCGGGCAAACGAAAGTAGACACCCATGTTTAATGGTGGTTTGAAATGAAACAAACAAGAAATGGTTACTCAGTGGTGATATATTTGATACGGGTATCACATATGTATTTTTGGACAATACGTTTGCAGTGTCTCGGCGACTGTTTTCCTCCTAGTAATGTTTTGGTAACGCTTGTACTTCGGGGGTCGTATCCAGTTTTCAAGTGTTTACTCTCTTTTGTCCAGCAGTTGTGTTGTAACAGTATCTACGTTGGACAAAGAGGGTCACGGGTAGCAAGTTGGCGTATGAATACAGCATTCGAAGCTGATGATTCCACCATAGACATTATTCAATGCGCGACCAATAAAGTGCAAACTCCCTCCGAGTTCGGGTATAAGAAAAGATGAGATGCAGATTCTAATTTCGCTCTTTAGATACCTTTTGAAAAACATCTCTATTAAAAACAAGCGTATAGTTGACAAAGTCATCTATATCCCCCGCCCATTTTAACACGTTATGGTCCCAAACCAGGTAACTGACCCAACATTTCTCTTAGCCCATGTCAAAATAGCTGCAATGGAAATTCTAAAATAAACATTTCTAAAACTCCTTAATATCAAATGGCACTAGTTCAGTATGCGCTTTATATATAGACATGCAATCTTTGGCAAGGAAATATTTAACAGTTTATTTGTTATACTACTTAAGTAAACCAATCCTATATTAAAACTTAAATCCAACTTGTTGTCATGGAAACATAAACAATAAAAATTTATAAAAGTGCTATATATCAAAAGGCACCAGTTCAGTATGTGCCTGGTAGACATGCAAAGTTTTGTAAGAAAGTATTTAACGGTTTTTTAGTTACACTCTGGAAACGAACACGACCCCTGTAGAACCTTAGTCCAACTTGTTGCAATGGAAACGTAAAAAATAAAAATTTATAAAATTCCTAAATAGCAAAAGGCACCAGTTCAGTATGTGCCTGGTAAACATGCAAAGTTTTGTAAGAAAGTATTTAATTGTTTTTGAGTTACGCTCCGGAAACGAACACCACCCTTATAGAACCTAAGTCCAACTTGTTGCCATGGAAACGTAAAAAATAAAAATTTATAGAATTCCTAAATAGCAAAAGGCACCAGTTCAGCATGAGTCTGATAGACATGCAAAGTTTCGTAGAGAAATATTTAACGGTTTCTGAGTTATGCTCCGGAAACGATTTCGGGACGCACACACGCACACACACACGCACGCACGCACGCACGCACGCACACGCACGCGCACACACACACGCACGCACGCACGCACGCACGCACGCACACACACACACACACACACACGGACGGAACCCATTTCTATATCCCCGCCAACTTCGTTGGGGCGGGGGATAATAACAGAAGGAAACGGGGACCTCGTCGTTCTTTGAACCGCGCATAAAATATAACATACAATAAGCGAAGCGGTCGTACAATTTTTCCAAAGGTTCATATGTTTATTTCACAATTCACTATCAGTATTGTTGGAAAACATGCTGCCAATAAAACTACATTGTAACTCTTCACAGGTACCACGCAAAATGATCACCAGGAGCATAAGTTATGTTTGTTTGTTGTTTAAAGCCGCAATCAGCAATGTTCCAGCTATATGGCGGCGGTCTGTAAATAATCGAGTCTGGACCAGACAATCCAGTGATTGACATTATGATCATCGATCCACACAGTTGGGATACGATGACATGCATCAACCAAGTTAGCGAGCCTGAAGACCCGATCCCATTGGTCGCCTCTTACTTGTTACGGCAAACATGGGTTGCTGAGGACCTATTCTACCCCGGATCTTCACGGGCCCAAGAGTATTAGTCGTACCATCAGCAGTTGTCATAGTTAGGTCTTACATTATTACACTTATAGAATTACGTGTCAGTTTATGAAACCAACGAGGTAGAATCTGGGATCCGAATCAATGACCAGCGGATTCTAGCAGGGGAAGGAGATGGAGGAGAAATTATAGCCCTGGGCCACCCGTACGTCCTTCGTTCTGGTATAGTGGGTGGACGTTGACACCCGCCCAGCCAGCTGACAAATTACCACCTGATCCTCATTGATCATCTTTTACTACAAGTAGGGCATACCGGAGAGCTAGTCTACTACTACGCCAGCGCTTTCGCAGTTGTAGTAGTAATTTTAGTAGAAGCAGTCGTATTAGTAGTGGTTGTAGTATCAGTCGAAGTAGTAGTTATTTTAGTAGTAGCAGTCGTAGTAGTAGTAGTAGTAGTAGTAGTAGTAGTAGTCGTAGTAGCAGCAGTAGTTGAAGTAGTATCTCTAGTAGTAGTAGTAGTAGTAGTGATGTCAACGTAGAGTTGAGTTTGTCTTATTGACCTAAACGTGCCTACACGCAGCTACAAAAGCTCTCTCAAACAAAAACCATATCAACACATACACACAGCTGCAAACGCTCTCTCAAACAAAAAACATATCAACACATACACACAGCTGCAAACGCTCTCTCAAACAACAACCATATCAACACATACATTGACGAACAGAGTCAAGCCACACTATTGAAGTGTCTACTGCACATTTATCAGAGTACACTGTTTTGTCCGCCGATGACTAAACACACATGCATGTACACACCACGGTGTGAAATGGTGATTTCATGTTGGAGTTTCACTGACATGGCAATACAAACGTGTTTGGTGCGTGGATTTCCCCTGTAAATGCCCCCAGCAGTCAATACTGTGCACGCTGCGCGCCACAGATTACAGTAGTACGGGATAAAGTGGTTGAGTCACGGTATCAGTTAAGTGCGAGCGGAAATTACATATTTGATTCAAGAAGCGAAAATGGCATTAACAAATCAAAGTGTGAAATTACTAGTCGATGTTTATTGCGTTGTCACGGTAACATGTAAACAAATCATTACGTGAAGAGTGCGTGTTTAATGTCAAGCAACTGATCAAGATGTGTCAAGGGTCAAAGCAGTAAAATATGACAATATAACATGCGAAATGTATTGACGAAGCAAGCATTTCATAGATATATCAGATGATTTTGATATATTTCTTTTTTAAACCATTAATGGTAAAGGGCATATAGTATACACTGCAACTATACTACTCAGCTTTCGAAAAGGTTACTGAAATATTTCCTTCTTATGGAATATACTAAATATAAGAAATCACACCTTTGGATTTTGCTGAAGACTCGTAAAGATCCAAGCAGTGAATAGGTCATCAGCAACCCATGCTTGTCGGAAGAGGCGACTAACGGGATCGGGTGGTCAGGCTCGTTGACTTGGTTCATGCATGCCATCATATCCCAATTGCGTAGAATGTTGCTCATGATGTCAATCACTGGATTATCTGGTCCAGACTCGAGTATTTACAGACCGCCGTTTCACAGAGGATTGAGCCGTGGTCAGGGATGGGTCTGTCAAAATATGCCGTGCTCAAAGAGTTTTAAAGCAATATTTCAAGAGAAGTGAAAAATGACCAGTAAAAACCTTTTACGGCAAGCATGGGTTGCTGATGACCTATTCTACCCCGGACCTTCACGGGTCTTGACTGGATTTTTTACTATATCCTATATGTATCATAGCATGTGAGGTTGTGCAAAGTCATTGCGCACCGACCGCCTCTGTGGTCTAGTGGTAGAGCATCCGCCAGGAGAGCGAGTGGTCCCCGGTTGCGTCATACCAAAATATGTTAAAAGATGGTACTTCTTGTTTCCTTGCTGCCAGTCACACACTCAGGATTTTTACTGCCGTCTTTGATAGGACCATTTCCGATAGAAAAAAATGTCAAAAGTCTGATCAAGATCCTTTGATTCGTGGCGGGAAATTAACAGACAATCAGATATTGTTCAGGAAGCCCGATTCAGCCGTTTCCAGCCGAATTCGTCCCGATTCTCCCGTTCTCAATCCGACTCTGATCCGATTTGTATCTTATGCATGGTAAAAAACGACCGAATCTGTCCACACAGTGTCCCGATTTTCCCGAATGCGATCCAACAGAGATCAGACAGTGACCGGACAGTGAACCGACAAAGACGGTTCGCATTCGTCAAGATCTGGACGCAATCTGGACTCAAGCGACAAGAAACAGCAATGAACAATTCAAGCCCGTTCATCACAACATCGTCCCGATCCACAAGACACCGTCCAGACAACACAGGACATTGTTACGAATTTGATCCGATACAGCAGAATCTGTCACGACATAGTCACGATTGTAATCCGACTGGATAAAATAGGCTGAGTTTCCCGAATGTTACGGGAGTGCTTGGCCGACCTCTCTGGAACTTTCCCGATCCGAACCTATACGACTGCGTTGAGACAATAATAGGACATTCCAGATCATTGAGAATAGTAATCCGACTTTTTCATTTTTCGTGTCGTAGCGAGGTCTGATCTCAATCCGGAGCCATAATCGGCACTGTGTGAACCCGGCCTAAGGGACGAGAACAGCGACTGGTCGGCTCGGAGTCAGTATTGGTTGTTTGTGTTGGGCATTCATGCACGTCGCTCTGCAAGTGCAGTAATCTTGAACGCGACGTTAAACCCCATTTCACCTCACCTCACCTCATTGCCCACTGCATGTTCCTTTCTGGATTGCACCAAAGATTCTGAGTCAGCAGTGTTTGTATTGGTTTTTTTTTAACTGACTTGAACGTTACTTGCCGGGACTGCCAAGTACCCCGAGCCAAACTCCCCTTTTTTTAAAAGCTGTTCGGTGTCTAAGTCCTTATAATAGTTCTTGTGAAGTGTCGCTTTCTGTACATTTGTACATATTTTGAACTGTTCAGTATAGTTATTTGGAGAGAAATCATTAGTTTGTTTCAAATGTATTCCCGAGAATTAACCTTTGCCCACAAAACGTAACATTGTGTTTTCAAAGCTTCCTGGGTTAATACAAAATGACGTACATTTTAAACGAAATCGCATGGGGACGCTAGTGTCATTCCGAAGTAGAGTCAACAGTGGTTCGTGGTAGGTTGTGTATTTGTGAAGACCATTACTTCTCCTGCAGAATCCTGCCCTTGTAAGCGAGGAGGTTTGCTTTGACGGTAAGAGTGTTGATTTGTATTGACTTTTCCCTTTTTCTGTAGGAAGGGTGTCAACCTGGGCCACGGAGAGTATGTGGCCGTCTTTTTAATTGAAACACAGTCTCCAGAATCTCTTTGGAACGTTATAAATCAAATACAGTTTGCGATGATTTGGAGTAAATGAGGTTACGTGGGCTGTTTTCAAGGTGGAAATAATGTAGTTTTTGGTCTGTACTTGGGAGAACATTGGTAAAAATGTGCTCTGTGTCATTTTAAACTGTCAAACAATGTCTATTACATTCGATTATTTTAGTTAGCTATTAGAGCGAGGATCAGTCACCTTTCAGATAACTAATTCCATCTTCAGTATAACGCGTACAGTGTTACATTTAGAACACATCTTAGGGAAAGTTGATCTCTCTCTTAAAGACGTGTGATTATATCTTATATGGTACTATAATCGCAAATACCGCATTCTATAGGATGGTACATTCTAAACACGGAGTTCGATATTTCGGTAAATTTTAAACACGGAATTCTATATATCGGTACATTCTAGGTACCGAATTCGATATTTCAGTACATTCCAGATACCAAATTCGATATCGGTACACTCTAAATATCCCTGTCGATATATCGATTCATTCGAGGTACCGAGGTCGATATATCGGTATATTTCAGATAATGTGGTCGATGTATCGGTTCATTCGAGCAGAGACCATATAATAGATTCGAGGTACCGAGGTCGATCTATCGGTATATCTGAGAAAATGTCGATATTTATAAATCGATTGATTCGACTTAAACAAGGACAAGTAGCAAATTATGCCAAAATTGCTCTTCAGGGATAAAGTATTTAGTTTGCGCTACGTTCAAAACAAAAATAGAAAACAATACATGGTTATTATTTATTTTCCTACTTTTATATTCGTGTTAAAACAGAAACAATTATTTCTGGAATTAAAAAAAACGCAAAATGTAAACACCGTGTACTAAGCTAGACGGAGTAAAACCTGACACTGGTTGCTCATACTATCAACAACTGGTTTATATGACCCTGTCTCAGATACTTACAGGCCGTCGTTATACAGCTAGAATGTTGCTCAATGCGAAATAATAGATCTTTCACTCACCCAGTGTATTTAGTGACAGCAGATATACGCACCCATGACTATAAATGGACTCGTCCGAGTGTGTCCTTGCCCTAGTTAGCTGTTCTACATCCTGACATTTGACTCCGTAGAAGAAATATTAGGTTTTTGCTTGTTAAACATCGCACCGTAGTGACTCCCAGGATACAATCTTATACAAAGTGCTTATGTTCCTTTTTTTTTACCGTTAGTCAGTGAGTGTTGCTTAACACTGCATTCAGCTCTTTTAGCGTGAGGACGCAATCTATATTTAGTAAAATTATGAATTCATTTATTTTCTATTTTGTACCATACCAGATCAAAATAAATTAGTAACATTACTTCGTAATTTAGTAACACAAAATACTAATTCATCGATAGTTTTTGTCGAGAGTCATTGAATTAGTAATATTACTAAATAGCAATTTTGCACCCCAGAATAGTCAAGATGTATCACGAAGGCCTTTATGTAGATTATGTGACCGAAAACACTGTGATTGATGTTACGATCAACTTTATCAGAGGTCACGATGACACAGCCAGCCAAGTCAGGGAGTGGCCACCCGATTACCGCGGCGATTATGTGTTTGTTGTTCACGCCGCACTCAGCAATATTCCAGCTAAATGACGGCGGCCTGTAAATAACCGAGTCTGGGCCTGATAATCCAGTGATTGATATCATGAGCACCGATTCACACCGTCGGGGTACGATGACACTCAACCAAGTCACCGAGCCAGACTACCTGATCCAATGAGTCGCTCTGACGTTAAACATTGGTTACTTAATAATTGGGACCTAGTCTACCCCGAAAGCCCAACGCATTGAAAACTTGGAACCTGTTCTTTACCGAATCCCTCTGCATGTGTTTTATAAATGTTGACTAACGATTCCAAAAACATAACAACTCCTGAATAAAAACGAACCCATGCCTTTATTTCATAGATTTAAAACGATATAATGACTAAATAGTTAAATTGTACACGATTTTGATAGAAACAGGATCATGACAGATTGGTAGTACCATATTCATATCATAGTTCTATCGCAAGCTCCACACAATATCTCCACGCCACAACAAAAACATACACCATTAAACCATCCTCAAACATCTATGATCAATATCAATGCTGAATAATATTTTTTTCCTTTTAAAAAATTCTCGAAGTCCCAGTGGAGATTATGTTTTATTTATCAAGCGTTATCTTTTAAGTTTATGTTTCAAGGTCACATTGGTGAAAATGCGCCACGCATTTATATCACAGGCGTGATACCTAGAGTGTGCGGCTGGCGTTGTTAGGTTGGGTCTAGCGAGACCAGCTCTGACCTCAGAAATGAATACAGCCAGAGGAAGCAATGTGTATCTGAAGACATGATTTTTTCTATGACGTCATAATGGAGATGATGTCATGACGACGTAATGTCGAACTCGGACTTGGTTTCCTTTTCACAAATTTTCTTAAAGTTACCGTTATCTTGGGTGATTTATGAGTGAGTGAGTATGGTTTTACGCCGCTTTTGGCAATATTCCAGCAATATCACGGCGGGGAACACCAGAAATGGGCTTCACACATTGTACCCATGTCGGGAATCGAACCCGTGTCTTCGGCGTGACGAACAAACGCTTTAACCACTGGGCTACCCGACCGCCCCCGGCTGATTTGTAAAAACGGCCGAAGTAACACTGTAGGTTGTCATGATGTTTATAACCCTATTGAGTTTGTAATAACCGTGTTCATCAAACTTGCATGTGCACTAGTGCAAATATCACTTAACGCTCACCGGAGCATTGTTTACGTCATCCGGAAAGACGTCAGACTGAATGACGTCATTGCTGAAGATTGTTGTCATTTGACAATTTGTGGTTATGGCGGTCGTGATCAGCGCATTTTTGTAAAGGGAGAGCTCAAAAACATTAAAAATAAAAGCAGTATTACACACACTCTCGTATAATAATCTATATTTATGTTATTATGACGTCATAGGCAATCGTGATTATTATTTGCTCCCAATACATTTACCGATATTTCATTATTTCATCTGTTTGAGTCGCTCATATCAACAGTTTATATATATTAGTATCTAGTGACGTGCATAACAGGTACAGTTTCTGAAACCAGTCATATTTTATTCGTAAACATAATTTTTCAGGCTTGAATTAAAATGAAAAGAAAAAGGGAAGTGGTCAACGAAATAACTACGTGTAAGGAACCTCACTTTGAAATCGCATTTCTGAACAATTTTCCACAGTGTCCAGTTGGCCACGCGTATGGGAAGGATGGTGTTTAGGTCGGACCTGAATCTTCCTTTAGTACATTCGGATCCAGCTGTTCCCGAAGCATGCTCCAACCATGTGGACTTAACAATGTCCGAAAAGATATAGATCAACATTTTGACCACATTTGTCTTCATTTCCTTTGCTAGCCTCAATTCGCCGTAGCCCAGGTTAGTTTAACCAAATATTACATTGTTATTAAAACTTAGGAACCGTCGATTGTTTATATTCTTTTTGGCATCGGGACCGTCTTTGGATATGACACAGATTATAAAATTATAAATGATAAATATCAGATCTTGTGATCCCATGCGATTGACCTCTCTAATATTATATTTGAGTAAAAAGATCTTATATTAATTAAATTGTTTTTGTAACTTGAATTACTCTTGAAAGTAAAACAATGAATGAAAAGACTATCATAAACACATTATTTGATTTTTATCTCCGCCCACCCACCTCACATGTTATTATTAATAAATACCTACATATGAAGAAAATCACTTTCCCCCTTTTCTCTGTATGATGAAATACACATAATAAACCTAGTCCTAGCAAACACCCATGCTTCATGGGATTCATATCTGTCGACAGATGGTGTACAAAGTTGCCTCGAGCAGTTTGGTTAAAAACAATAAAAAAATAAAATGCCTCCTGAACAGATAAATCTATATAATATAATTTTATGACATCATTTATGAAGTTACACGGGTTACTTATACCTTGTATCAGATTTAGACCAGCATGAGATGCTCTACCCGCCTGGTGCCACCTACCCTGCCTGCCCAAATGCGGTGCCGGGTCGGGGTCATTGAGTACAAACTACAGGAAGCAGAGTGACTGAGGCAGATGCGGGAGAGAACTGACGAATGGCAGGAGAGACCATTCGACAAGGAGAAACATGCCAGCTGTGAGAGGAATCAAGAGGAAATGGAATCCCTGAATCATAACTCGAAATATGGTGAGTTCAGAATGTGTTTATGTTATGAATGTGTGATATGAATAGATTAAGCTGCTGTAGATGTACATCTGTGGTGAGAATAGAAAGAGTTTCTCACCACTGGATGTTGAATCGAATCGTAACTTATGCAGGCAGTCAGAAAAAGGGAGATAACTTTACCTAAACTGAAAAAGATCGAGGGGAAATATTTTGCATCCATTTTTTGTTAGTTCCAACACGGTCTGATCATTTCAATGACGTCAGTCGGTTGTTACGACAGCCATGGGCACTGGAGATCTTTTGTACTTAGGGATCCCAGGTGGGGCATAGTTTAATTCCCAAACAGATGTTTATTGGAATCAGCAAAAAAGTGTTGCCTATGCGTTGTGCCATGTGGGTGGTCATGCCATGTTATATTATCTGGGTAGACATCTTCAACGCAATGTTAGTACGGACAGAACTTACTCTGTTTTAGACAACAGCACATACCTTGTACACAATGGGTCAGGCGACAGTCGGTGATCCACCATCCTTAATAGACTCACGGAGAGATCTCTGAAACGTCGCCATTAGGTGGGAAACCAAGGGGAATAACTCTAACTTAGCTATTAATGCACAGTTGAGAGTTAAGGTACTCACTCCTCAGTTCATGTTCGTCACACCACTTAGGGCCCGACCTTGATATCCGAGGGGCTGGGGTGTGTGTGTGTGTGTGTGTGTGTGTGTGGAGTGGGGGGGGAGCTGGGATTTTATATGGAAAAAAATAAATTGCTACCGAAATTTTTTAAAAAACCATAATTTGAAGTTGAAGAAGTAACAAGACACATCGCCTGCCATATATAGATTACATCTTGTTACAGTTTGCTCGTGTCTTTATTTTTTGTATATCAATATGAGATCATAGACTACAACTTTTTATATTTCACTCGCACACCTGAACACCATGCATGTAGTAAAAATAAGTGACCCGGAGCTGACAAACCAACGTGACCCGGATCTGACAAACCAATGTGACCCGGATCTGACAAACCAACGTGACCCGGATCTGACAAACCAACGTGACCCGGATCTGACAAACAAACTTGACCCGGATCTGACAAACCAATGTGACCCTGATCTGACAAACCAATGTGACCCGGATCTGACAAACCAACGTGACCCGGATCTTACAAACCAATGTGACCCGGATCTGACAAACCAACATGACCCGGATCTGACAAACCAATGTGACCCGGATCTGCCAAACCAATGTGATCCAGGTACGGAGAACCAATGTGACCCGGATCTGACAAACCAATGTGACCCGGATCTGCCAAACCAATGTGATCCAGGTACGGAGAACCAATGTGATCCTGATCTGACAAACCAATGTGACCCGGATCTGACAAACCAATGTGACCCAGATCTGACAAACCAACGTGACCCGGATCTGATAAACCAATGTGATCCAGGTACGGAGAACCGATGTGACCCGGATCTGACAAACCAATGTGACCCTGATCTGACAAACCAATGTGACCCTGATCTGACAAACCAATGTGACCCGGATCTGACAAACCAACATGACCAGGATCTGACAAACCAATGTGATCCAGGTACGGAGAACCAATGTGACCCGCATCTGACAAACCAACATGACCCGGATCTGACAAACCAACGTGACCCGGATCTGACAAACCAATGTGATCCAGGTACGGAGAACCAATGTGACCCCAATGTGACAAACCAACGTGACCCGGATCTGACAAACCAATGTGCCCCGGATCTGCCAAACCAATGTGATCCAGGTACGGAGAACCAATGTGATCCTAATGTGACAAACCAACGTGACCCGGATCTGCCAAACCAATGGGATCCAGGTACGGAGAACAAATGTGACCCCAATGTGACAAACCAACGTGACCCGGATCTGACAAACCAACGTGCCCCGGATCTGACAAACCAATATGATCCAGGTACGGAGAACCAATGTGACCCGGATCTGACAAACCAATGTGATCCAGGTACGGAGAACCAATGTGACCTGGATCTGACAAACCAATATGATCTGGATCTAGCGAACCACTTTAACACGGATCTTGTGAATCAACGTGCCCCGCATCTGTCAAACTAATGTGCCCCGGGATCTGGCAAGGGAAGATGGCCAGGTATTGATTGATGTTTTTATCACAACGGATCGGGTAGGGAGGAACTTTTTACAAGAAACATGAAGAACGTAATGTGCTTTCTCCACCAACCGACCATACGTTTCCACAACAAAATCCTTTAAACCAAATACAAATAATCTGTCCTTATTTGACGTAAAATGCCTCAGCTCTCCTGTCCCATACATTTACTCCCTCTATCCCTCTTAATCTCTCAATTCACGACGTTCCCTCCCTCCTCTCTCTCTCTCTCTCTCTCTCTCTCTCTCTCTCTCTCTCTCTCTCTCTCGCCCTCTCTCTCTCGCTCTCTCTCTCTCTCTCTGACACAGCCCTTATGTCACGCTCCCACCATCCTCTCCTCCGCCAAAAAAGCCAGCCCATATCACCCCACCCCCCTAAGTCTGCGCCCTCCTCGCGAGTCCCCATCCCCGGCCTTCATCGCATATTAGCTTAAACCTTGAACAAGAGTACCACACTCCAGATCGTGTTAGCTAGCTGTCACAAAGTCGTGTCTCCAACCCTTTTTCGCAACTACAGGAACTTTCTGCCCTACCACATACCGGCGCTGAACTCTCCAAACGACAACCTGGTGCCTTGTGCGCCGTCGGGAAAAACGACGAAGAAGTCGCCCAACCCCACATCCGATTGTTTAAAATGGCGAGGCAAAATGGGCTTGAATGTATGTTAGGCTGCTACAGCCTAGAAAGTCCGAGATACAAGCCAACTCCCATGTCCCTTCCGATGCCGGAATGTTAGTCACGTGATGTTAATAACTGTCACGTGATGATGAAGAAAGCGTGACTTAATTATCCAATTTGGACATCTTGGAAATATCGTGGCTTTCCACAAGCAAGGTAAGAGATTTATCGTTTTCGTCCACCTAGCTTAATTTGCATCGTTAGTTTGTGTTACCGTTTAGAGGAATCTGATATAAATGTGTACAATTAAAAGCAGAAAAAGGCGACTTATTTGCAAGAAACCGTTTCACACGCTACACTTTTATTTTTATTTGAAAATATTGCTTCCAACCGGGACATATTATCCAATATCAAATTATATTTCTATTTGCAAAGTCGTCCTCTTTGTATGCATTTGCAATTCAGTATTTATCCAGTGGGCGGAACAAAGACACAAGGGCGGGCTATCTTTAATTGTGAAAATCAGAGTATGAGATGGTCGTGTGTGTTTAGAAGTCTCACGGCCTTATCTACCGTGTAATTCCCTTTAACGACTGTGTGAATGATGTCATCTCGGCTGCGGAGGGGGCGTCGGAACACGTCAAGACAGAATACTGACGACTGCTTCTTTAATAAATTGACGTTAGGGCGATGGATGAGTCTGGTGGTTCTCGTTCGCTCGTAACGGCGAAAGCTCGGGTTCGAATCCCCACATGCGTGAAGCCCATTCATGGTGTCCCACGCCATGATATTGGTAAAGGCGGCGTAAAACCCTACACCTTCACTCACTACACATTGCCGTAACTGCCAGGCTGATAACCGGAACCTCTATGATGAGGTCGTGTACCCAGCGATATCATCCTGATTAACAAATGAACCACTGTGACGATGTTATGTATGTACAGTGCAATCTACATAAAACGGAATTTTGTGGGACCGAAAGTTTAATCCGGTTTAGACAGTGGTTAGATTACTTCATAAACTAAGATAGTCAATTCAGGACCGAAAATGTAATCCGATCCGATTTAGAATTGATCTTCAGCAACCCACCCTTGTCGTAAGAGGCGACTGACGGGATCGGGTGTTAAGGCTCGGTGACTCGATGCTCATGATGTCAATCACTGGATTGCCTGTCCCGGAATCGATTATTTACAGACCGCTGTCATATAGCTGGAATAATGGTGAGTGCGCCATTAAACAACGACCCCATTTGTTGTAAAACATCATTAACAAAACATAAGTTTTCATCTTTCTTAAGAAAGATATCAAATTTTGTATGCCTCATGGCCTCAGCGAGAGCATGCTGTGGTTTCTATACACAGTGACATCTACGTGTCCTTATCACCTGATGACACCAACCTGTTTATAGCCCTTGGGCATACACCCGTGCTCCTGGGTTGTCGTCAAGAGGTAACCGCTTTGGGCTGCACTTCATTACCGTGATCCCCACAACGGAGACCCTGGTAGCCCCTATGTCATGTTTAACGAGAGAATTTAGTAGGGATCTATGGCACTGACAAATACCCCGATACGACGGTATCCTCTATGCTATGTTTAATGGGCGATCCTAGTAAGAGACCCTGGTATAAATTTATTTCTTTGACAACAAGAGACCCTGGTATGAATCTATGTCATTGACAACATGAGACCCTGGTATGAATCTATGTCATTGACAACAAGAGACCCTGGGATGAATCTATGTCATTGACAACAAGAGACGCTGGTATGAATCTATGTCATTGACAACAAGAGACCCTAGTATGAATCTATGTCATTGACAACAAGAGACCCTGGTATGAATCTATGTCATTGACAACAAGGGACCCTGGGATGAATCTATGTCATTGGCAACAAGAGACCCTGGTATGAATCTATGTCATTGGCAACAAGAGACCCTGGTATGAATCTATGTCATTGACAACAAGAGACCCTAGTATGAATCTATGTCATTGACAACAAGAGACCCTGGTGTGAATATATGTCATTGACAACAAGAGACCCTGGGATGAATCTATGTCATTGGCAACAAAAGACCCTAGTATGAATCTATGTCATTGACAACAAGAGACCCTGGGACGAATCTATGCCATTGGAAACAAGAGACCCTGGTATGAATCTATGTCATTGACAACAAGGGACCCTGGTATGAATCTATGTCATTGGCAACAAAAGACCCTAGTATGAATCTATGTCATTGGCAACAAGAGACCCTAGTATGAATCTATGTCATTGACAACAAGAGACCCTTGGATGAATCTATGTCATTGGCAAAAGAGACCCTGGTATGAATCTATGTCATTGGCAAAAGAGACCCTGGTATGAATCTATGTCATTGACAACAAGAGACTCTGGGACGAATCTATGTCATTGACAACAAGAGGCCCTGGGATGAATCTATGTCATTGACAACAAGAGACCCTGGTATGAATCTATGTCATTGACAACAAGAGACCCTGGTATGAATCTATGTCATTGACAACAAGAGACCCTGGTATGAATCTATGTCATTGACAACAAGAGACCCTAGTATGAATCTATGTCATTGACAACAAGAGACCCTGGTATGAATCTATGTCATTGACAACAAGAGACCCTAGTATGAATCTATGTCATTGGCAACAAGAGACCCTAGTATGTCATTGACAACAAGAGACCCTGGTATGAATCTATGTCATTGACAACAAGAGACCCTGGTATGAATCTATGTCATTGACAACAAGAGACCCTTGGATGAATCTATGTCGTTGGCAACAGGAGACCCTGGTATGAATCTATGTCATTGGCAACAGGAGTCCCTGGTATGAATCTATGTCATTGACAACAAGAGACATTGTTATGAAGCTATGTCATTGGCAACAAGAGACCCTGGTATTGGAAACTAAACACAAAATCAGAATCAGGTGAA
Source organism: Haliotis cracherodii (assembly GCF_022045235.1). Taxonomy (NCBI): domain Eukaryota; kingdom Metazoa; phylum Mollusca; class Gastropoda; order Lepetellida; family Haliotidae; genus Haliotis; species Haliotis cracherodii. The sequence continues at coordinate 54,266,758 of NW_027266297.1, forward strand.
TGGTGGAAACATGAAGATATAGTCTCCTAATTAATAGCAATGTTTAAATGGAGGGAATTCTCAAATGAATACTCCCCATGGAGTTGATAATGCAATTTTAAAGCACACTTTCACAAAACCATACGTGGCATTGATACGTGACATATTAGTATTATATTTTTAATTTTTTAAGCATTATCACTGTTTGATATTATATTATCATCATCATTATTATTATTCGCTGTTAATTCACTGATGGTGCCTGGCAATGTCCGCGTTGACCTCTGATTACACGGTGTACGCTGTCGTCTCGGTATCTGGTGGAGGCAGGGAGTTATGCGTCCCCCAGTTGCCCCGCGACTACACGTGTCTGCTTCCAGCGGATATGTCCACGCGGGAAGAGCTACAGTTGTTACAGATGATGACGTTAGTCAAACCGGTTCAGAAAATGTCTTAGAAGCAGACGATTATACGCACTGACGTGTGTTACAGCTATTTAATACAAACTGACATTCTCAGGCAACAACACAGACGTGGTACTGGAGCCCGACATACTACAGAGTACATTGTGGGTCACAGTCGTATCATACGTTTCCTGTCATCGGTTTTATTATCACAGTTGACACAAAATCACCCAACCAACGAGAACTATACTACCTAGAGAACATGTTAGTCCACTGTTAACAGCCCAGTGGAGGTGTTAAGGGGACAGGACGACATTGTCTTCGTGGTTGCTCCCTGGAAGTTTCAGAAGACATAACATTGTATCCGTGATTCAGTGCTCGTTTAATTGTTTTAAGACTCATGAACCTTCGACGCATCCGCTTGATTCTTCAACAGGAGCCAGTAACCTACATTTCTTTAAGCTGTCTCCCCATTGGCTTCAACCAATTCGTCATCACTCGCATCTTTCCGTGGCTTGTCCCGGAATTGTACGATTTAGTCATGGCAGAGCTTCATTCGTCACTACTCGCCCCTTTCCGTAACCTGCACGAAGATCAAATTAATTATTTCCACTCTGATTGTCAGTCAGGGATGCTTTTTTATGCAGGGCATCAGGATCGATAACCCAGTAGGGCCCTTTGGGGTTACTATTCGAGAGTTGTCTACCCATTTCCGAAGCTCTGCCCATTCGTGACCGAAGACGCTATTCGCTATGGCTGAGAATCAGAGCGGAAATAATTAATTTGATTTTATTACAATTATTCCATCGGTGGATAATATACTTATCTGTCGAAAGGCATTAATCATTTGGCGTGTGCCTATGATTACGTCATGACAGAGGTGTCCATGGGTGAGGGATGAGGAGGGGGTGAGGGAAGGGTGATGCGTGACTCACTCAGACTCACGGGACACACTCAGCATCGTGACCTGACGTGGGATACTATAGGACAGCCCGGGGGTGTCACGTGGCGCTTTATATCGTGGTCCTCAATCAAACAGAATAACTCCCATAGTTTGAAAAATGAGGAGAAAGCGATTTGAAAAAAGTGTAAAGTGATTATCAGATGGAGATTACAGACAGAGGTAACTGTGCGGACAATGTCACGTCTACCATAAATTTGGGAATGCTCGATTTTGATTGGTCAATCAGAGGTTGCATGTCATCGTATCCCAATTGCGTGGATCGATGTTCATGATGTAAATCACTAGATTCTCTGGTCCAGACTCGATTATTTACAGACCGCCGTCATATAGCTGAAATATTGTTAAGTGCGGCTTTAAACAACGAACAAACAAACAAAATCACAATTACCACCTCTAAAACAGCTAATTGACTTGTTCGTATCCAAGTAAGGCGTGTTTAAATCAACAGGTATCCTGGCTCTATATTGAAAATACCGTATGTTTGTCTACTAATTATTAAACATTCGACCATATTAAATATACATACAGTAAAATGTTCTTACTTCGAACAATGGCCGTGTAGCCCTCCTTGAGAAGTATTTCAGTCGTATCATGACATAGCGTCATGTGGGAGGAAAACCCGAAGTTCAGATACTACGAGCACAGCTATGGTGCTGGTTAACCGATGACCATCATCAGGGCGGCTCTAGGATTCGAACCCACGATCAGAAGAGCATGGCTATCTATGGGACGCTTTGAACAGATCTTCAGCTATATGTCAGCTTAGTGTGGGTGGAAATCGCAAAGTGACACTGCCACTTTATGACACCAACCAGCATAATATGTCGAAGACCGGCTCGGGATAATAAATCCGGTAATATGGCAACTATCCACCTGTTGATTCTGTCAGCTAAGAAAAGCAAATCTGTAGAGCGAATTGTGTGAACTTAGGCTAGTGGACCACCCAGGCAGCGATAGGTAGACAGACAGACAGACAGACACCTGCAAGGGTTTTGTAGCCACTTGGGACACTAAACGGATGACTACAGGAACACTATGCAGGTGGTCATCGGATGTACCCCACCCAACACGCAATTACACGACCCCAAGGCACCTAGTGTCGTGTGCAAACGTCTTTTCGTGTACACAGAACACTAATGAATCTATAATGAATATGTCCATGTCATTATAATTATCAATAATTTCAGTTATGAAATTGATAGGTAGATGGATAAGGGCCAGATAGACAGACAGAGACAGACAGACAGGCAGGCGGAAACGGACCTATGAATTGTCAAGCCTACATTGAAAATAGGAAATATTTACATGAGCAAATATCAGTGAGTTATTAGATTCGTTCTTCCAATAACATTAATTATTTAGCGAACACCGATGACTCAAAACAAGTTAATGTCACATGATATAATGATTCCACGCCATAAATGGATTTGTTGTGGCGTTACAAGCAGGAATAAACTGTTGCCCGTGCTCGTGTAGGCACGGGCTGGCTCGAGGGTTACATCCGCCGCCTCGTGACTTGTTCAACAAGATTCCTACGCTTATGAGTCGTGTTTTTAATGGTTTGACACTGGTTCATTACAATAATCAGGTTAATTGCCTCTCGTGTCACGTTCGACCCAGCATGTCAAGGATACTAGGACACTGTGAGAGAAAGAATTTAAGTTCGGGGGATAAAGAGTGGTATGCGTCTGGCAATAGGTTTTAACACGTATCATTCATAGAATATGGCTTCTTATCCCTTATATGTGTTAATTTTGGTTTGTGTGTACACAATGAACGTCGCTGCCTCAAAGTGTGTGCATTATTAGAATTTAACAAGGGACAAACCCCCTCCAATGTGAAAAGCTGAAAAATGCATGATTGATACAGGCACACGTGAAAGTGATATTTCTCTAAGAATATTGTTGTTGTTTTTGTTGTTTAACGCCGCACAGTTTCGACATACAACATATCGTCTGTCTGGAGAGTGGAAGATCGTGGGTTCGATCCCCGGCCGCGTCATAACAAAAGACGTTAAAGGATGGTACTTTTTGTTACCCTACCTGGCGCTCGGTACTAAGTTATGGGACTAAAACAAGAACTGGTCGGCTTGGAGTCTGTATACCGTGTCTGAGCGGGGTATCTTTGTTATAATTAAACTGCGGAATGGTATCGAAGTAGGCGTGTTTGTTTATTTGCTTGATGTATAACTCAGCAATATTCTGGCTATATGACGGCGGTCTGTAAATAATTAAGTTTTGACCAGACAATCCAGTGATTGACATCATGAGCATCGATCCACGGAATGGTATACGATGACATGCATCAACCAAGTCAGAGAGCCTTACCACCCGATCCCATTAATCGCCTCTTACGATAAGCTTTGTTGCCTTTTACGGCAAGAATGGGTTGCTGAGGACCTATTCTACCCCGGATCTTCACGGGTCTTACTAAGAATAATCCGCGAATTTAAGATATGGGTCCTTGAATGCTAGTGTTAAGGCTCGTTAAAATAAAGTTCCCGTTACACTTGAAATAATCTCAACACTAATATTGGCTTACCATGAGAAACAAGAACTTTGTTTTAATTAGCCGAACTGTGAGGAAATCCTTGATCATTACGTTTACCACTTTACCTGAATCCACGGGTATGGTCCAAGATGACACGTCAAATTTCATTACATGAGATTCGAACCCACGACCAGCTATCCTAGCACGGCTAAGGGACACAACTCTCGACAGCACCGTAAACTAATTGGCACAATTAAGCATCATCTCCATAAACAATCCCAGAAGACTCGGGTAATGTCCTTTTCGGATTAACAAGCGAGACACTGTAGACTTACTTTTGTAAATTACGATGTCAAATTTCGACTATTTGATATTCTGTCTTCTCGGTTAAAGAATGACCCTCCGAATATAAGTTGAAGTCACGAGAACGCACGAAAGTCAATATAGCGTTAGAGGGGTCAAATATTCGGACTTTAGAGAAAAATACTGACTTGCAATCGTCCCTGTGTTATATTTCAGGTGCATGTGAGAGTTGGCACTGGGCAGAATGTGTTAACCGTTCTCAAACAAGAGACTGCACACCGCACAATGTGACAGACTCGCTTCTGAAAGACTCAGGAGTGCAACGCGTGTCTTAAAGACGGTCGTCGGGGAGAGATAATCTGTGTACCTGTATATAGCGGACAGTTGAAATATGTCGGCTACAAGCAGTCTGCGACCGTGGGGCGAGTTACCTAACTGCTCCCAAATGTCGATATGCTGTAATAAACAACGCTGAAGATTCCATGCTTAAAAGATGTTCGAAAAAACATGAAGTATTTGTCTCAAAATACTCAGCATCTATTTATAAGTAATCTGCATGAGACATGCAGGCAATGCGGTCGTATCTTGGAATGTTCTATATGAAGGACCTTAATATCGGACATTAAGAACGTTGGTTATCTTTAGGGTAATTAATTGATACCATTTTTTGTTAACATCCCTTCAGTACGAGTATTATAATGAGTGAGAGAGTGTGATATTACGCCGCTTTTAGCAATATTCCAGCAATATCACACATTGAACCCATGGATCTTCGGAGTGACGAGCGAACGCTTTCACCTGTAGGCTAACCCCGACCTCCTACCCGTATTATGTGAAATAAAGTCGATCAAACAATAGGATCCATGAATCCGATGATTAACTAAATACACATTGTTGAATTAATCCGTTTCCACGAGTGCGAGAAATTGCAATTAATATTAATATTTATACGACACAGAGACATGTGTTCCATGTGTCAGGAATGCTCCCCTGTTCGATTCTCACATTGTCAACCCCTGGTCTGTCTGGTCCAGATTGGAAGTCTGTAGTCTCTAACAACAACATTCACCGACCCTCCCATTCCCCGCGTTCAATAACCCAACAATATCACACCCAGGCGGTGTCGGTACCATTCAAACAATGTTTGGGGCGAGGTGAAATGGGGTTTGACGTCCCGTTCAAGATGGTTGCGCGTGTATAACGTGTGTGTGTGTGTGTGTGTGTGTGTGTGTGTGTGTGGCTCTTGCACCAGTGCGGACTTATGCTGGTTTTACAGCGCTGTGTAGAGTCCACTGAGATACCATGCCGCAGTTTAACAGGATACCCCATTCAAAAACAGTATACTCACTCCGAGCCAATCCGTCCTTATTTTAGTCCGAGCGCAAGGCAGGGTAATATGAAGTACCATTTGTAAAGTGTCTTTTGTTATGACGCGGCAATGGGGATCGAACCACCGACCGTCGGATCTCCGGGCAGACGCTCTGTTCACTAGATGCGGTCCTGTATTGTGTGAAATAATAATTATCGGACAAGTGATCATCGGATACCCATATCCTGCCTTGTGATATACTTCAAACATATTGCACATGGTTGATTTCCGATCTATCATCGATTCTAATATTATTATCACATATGATTTTCATGATGACTGGTCCAGATCACTTTGGCTAGTGTCCTTTGTCAGGATGCTAGACGTGCAGGGATCTGTTGATTGTGGGTTCGAATCCCGCCTTTGCCCTGAATATTTGGTTATTGGTTTGTCGGCATCATTTCATTGGTTAGTATCTACCACACGGACCACCTTGAACATTTCTCCCACATCAAGCGGACACACTGTCATATTACTGAAATACTGTTCAAAGCGGCGTTAAACCAACTCACTCACTCAGTCACTCACCGAAGACCTACTGAGCTAACGTCTTTTGTTATGACGCGGCCGGGGATCGAACCCACGATCTTCCACTCTCCAGACAGACGATATGTTGTATGTCGAAACTGTTTTCATCGTGCATTCATTCTCGTTACACAATTGTATATATTAATATTTCTACTATTAAGATTACAATATGTCATGTGTTTCTGGTTGTGCTGTTTGTCACATTTACTATTAATGTATGCGACTTCTCATATCGTGTGGTCTAGAAGTCACTCTGTTGGTATATTACACTGGTCTTAGTATGAACCCAGTCTTATAGGGATGCAATGATAGCAATTACCAGGCTCCACGCTGTCACAATCCAATCCCTAATTCATTCGGTTCATGGAGAGGTAGGTTAGCCTAGTGGTTAAAGCGTCCGGGTACAGTGTGCGAAGCCCATTTCTGGTGTCCAACGCCGTGATATTGCTGGAATATTGCTAAAAGTGGCGTAAAACCACACTCACTCACTCACTCATTCGGTTCGACATAAGGGTACCCAAGACCTATATCGTGTACCGTACGTCCACAGGGCCCCCATGAAAGTATGTTGTGTAACGAAATATAGTTGCATATTATTGATAAAGTTTCAAGTTTCAAACTAGGTCCTTTCAGAGTCAATTTCAAGTAAATATAATTCACAAATAATGCAAGACTAGTTAGTTGATAAAACGTATCCATTGAACATGCTTTCTTTTTCTGGAATCGAATTATCCCGGAATGTGTGTAAATATCACGCAAGCACGGTTGTACCTTTCTAAGCACGTGTGCGTGTTGACAGAGTCAAGTTTGTGTTTCAGATGTCAATCATGGCACTGCAATTGACCAGCTATTTCAGTCGTACGCTTTCGTCACGCACTGTTCACTATATTCAGTCTGGGACAGCTCGACATGGCGGCCAAGGGTTATAGACATTTTTTTTCTTGATATTTTTTTTATCTTAAAACCTTTATTGACCGAAGACCTGTGTCAAGTATTCGCCATGTTTGGTTCCTTCTCAGTGTTTTCCGCGCTGCGGGCGATATTGGCTGACAAAACAAAAGTTTGCATCTGAGCATCGAGATTCTGGAATGGGCTGAATACCTGCTTTCAGACATTTCAAAAAATAAACAAGACTGAAATGTTTATCCTACTTGTCGTGTTGCTCGAGAACAACGTGTTATTGTGGTATTACAAAATACGAATGTGCAACGAATGGAAATCGGTCAGCCAGTCAATATGAGAAATGTTAATGCATATTGTTGCGTCTCGGAGTATGACGGGCACGCATGAGTGTTTCTAGCATGTCTATTTCACCGTGGAGAAATCTATCAATGCTGTGTGTAGCCGATAACAGATGGGAAACTGGTGTACATTTCACATCTCATTCATCAGGTCGGCAGTAGGTTTACGTTGCCAGTTTGAAGCCAGTACGAACATACAACCTACGTTTTTTTCTTGTAGCGTATGTTTAATTAACCTAATAGCAAATAGTTTTGATGATTGGGTTGTGTGGGGTGGTGGTTAATTAATATTAATCACTATCAATAATAATTAATCACTATCAATGTACACCTTTTATTTTCGTGGATAGGGTATTCGTAAACACGCGCAAATCTGGGATTCGAACCGACGACACAACTCCGGTTTGTAGTGCCTTAGATCTGTAACTTAAATGTGTTGTAAAACACTACGTGTAATATAGGCCATTCCCAACCCGCCCCGCACCACCGCCTCTACATGCAACCCGCCCCCCTGCCTCAACAGCCAGCCACCCGGGGACCAACGTTCACAAGCCACCCTACCCCTACGACCAACCCAACCCGCACCCTACCTCCAAAGTCCAGCCAAGCCCCATCCTACGACCGCCCAACCCCCGCACCCTGCCTCCAAAGCCCAGCCCCGTCTCGCCCCTACCTCAAAAGCCATCCGCTCAACCACTACCATCAAACCAGCCCCGCACCCTACCTCGAAATCCCTTCCTGGCCATTCAACAGTTAACATTACATATGATAAAGCAATAGCCTAGCGAGAGGTTAGCAACTAGCAGCGTGTTTGACAGCTGAAACCAGTCACCGGGAGTACCAATATTAGATACAAACAGATCAACACCAGCACGGAAACCGCTCATTTCCATTCATTAAGACACATCGTAATAATATTTATATTTTCTAAAATGCTACTTTGCAGAAATCCTATGTCTTTATAAAAAATGGAATTATCAAGTTCATTTTGTGTCTGTTTAAGAATAATTTCATATTGGATTTTAGAAATTAAACTTAATCTCAATATTCAATATCCGATTTTGTAAACAGGTTAAAAATAGTCGAAATGATTAATATCCCAAAATAATATAGTACCCTTAGCTGCGTTTTAAACGTTACTTCAAATATTGAAATGTGTCTATTGAGTCCGTCAAACGGCACTGAACATATCTCAACGAAATATGACCCAGGGGAATAGCCAACATTGCAAATGCATTGCGTTGTTTGCCCTCCGAGAAGAAATTGATCTTTCTCCAGCACGGCAAACAGTCAATCTACAGGTAAGGCGGGTTATGGTTGGCTGCTCTAACATTCCTATACCCCCTGCTGTCACGCGTAGACTCGTCCATCGTTTGTTCTCCACGAGATATTAGCCAAACGGTCGCAAGCGACCCTCGTGGGATGTAAGATTGTCAGTCTTGGACAAAGACAACCTTGTCTATTGAGATCTTTACCACAAAATGTCTGGTTTGACATTGCTCGGACCAGTTACTTAGGAAACTGCTCATCATGCCGCGCATATAATACACCTGGGCCAGGTAAGTTCAGAACCAGTCGTCTGCCCGGCTTGAGGTTATTTTTAGCGAATATATTGTATTATGATCCAGGTGAATGAGTTGTGACGCGTGTTATTTATTTTTCAGGTTCGGAGTGAAAGTTGTTTGTGATTATTCTATTACTGAGTGCCGTCTGCTGTTTAGACGTCGTCCAACATGGCTATGCAGGGAGACGAGGCGTCGATTGAGAGAGGGTACCGGAGACTGTCTTCTCTCTTCCTTCGGCCTGGAATCGATCAACAAAAATGTCAACGTTGTAAATCGACTGTTTATCAACAAGAACGTCTCGGGCCCGTTCACGACGTCGTGTTTCACAAAACGTGTTTTAAATGTGTGACATGTGGGCAGTTTCTTACTTTGAAAAACTACTGGTCAAATCAAGTTGATGCAGACGACAGGGAAATATACTGTAACAGTCATGTACCGAGAATCGGTGGAGCAAAAATTGACAAGGAAGCGCTTGGAATTAAAAGCGCGATGTCTGTTCAGCAAAATTTCAAGAGAAATGCAGATTCTAAAACTTCAGAAAAAAGGATACCAGACAACATCCCTCAAGTAGGGGCAGACGCGTTGATGATTCAAAGGGCCTTGAAAGCCCCCAAAACCAGCCAGTACAGTCAAGAGGGAAATGTGCCTGCCACAAGTCTAGATATCAATGCATGGGGAATAAAAGATGCCATGGACGCTCAAGTTCTACAAAAACGATATCAGAGAAAGTTGGATAAACACCACTTCCCACCACATATCGTAAGTTTTTCATGTCAATCGTTGAATATTACCTTGAAACTAAAGCCAATTTCTCTATTTACGGCCAATGGGAATTATCAATTTCTGCACGACAACGTTATGTTGACTCTCCCCGCCCTCGGTATATTTGCCAAATTTACTTCCCCCTTTTTCCCTCTAGACCGTCGTCCCAATGAAAGACGAAATGTGTATTTGACCCGAAAAATCCTTGAGAGAAATTCTTTCAGCTGATCATACAATGCTTTTAAATTGGTGAGGATAATTTTCAACATGATTTTTAATTCCTATGTGTTGGTTAAATATCTGTTTCATCTGGGGTATAATTCTGTCAAGGGAAAACCGTGTTTATCCCTGTTGCTTCACTGATTATACACCGGATAAATATATCGAAACCAATTTGTAACAACCCTGAGGCGTTGTTATTATGGTGTATGTTCTTTCAGGCATGTCGGACTTTGAAAATAAATAATATGTGTGCCTAACTTGGGGCAGAAATTCTGGCAGGAAATCTGCTACCCTTGTAAAATAATAACACTTTTTTCTATCCATTAAAATGGGAAGACTGCATCCCGACAATCCAGACACGGTTCAGTGACAACCGTAAGCCTTTTTCAAACCCACATTTATCCTGATTATTGGCGACTGGGCAATTGCTCTTATCTATGCCCTCATAAAGTAAAGTGATGTTTGATTTTGCCAGTATATTGACGGTATGAGTCCGAGAAAAGTAAAGTTTAGTAAATATAACCTTAAGCGAGGCTTCCTATCATTATGCAAATATTTTAGACATATATTAAGTTTACATCACAACGCATGACATTACCACACAAAGGATTCCTATCAATATACAAGTACACACAACGCACCGTGATAAGTTTAGGCCTTGGTCAAAGAAATAGTGGACATCATTCGCTGTTCTCTGTAGATGAAGCAGGATGCTGAAGAGGGCTGTGACTACGTTGGATCATCTGAACTCTTACAACGCCCGGCAACAGATGGCTGGAGTATTTCCTTATATCAATTATTAATTGCAGTTGGCCTGATACAACTCAAATCAATCAGCATTTCCCACCACAAGTGCAGTCCGTATTTTAGTACAACCACTGAAAGGTTTACAAAAATTCGCAATAATCGTTTCCGTTGCTTAAACCCGTGGTCAGTGCACGAACATTCACTGGGTAATACTAAATCGTTTCTTTTCATGAATTGTATCAAGGCCACATTTCCATATCTATGCGCTTAGCGAGTTTAATACTCGACACGAGCGTTAGTCCTAAGTAGAGGAGACAGTCGTTCTTTTCTTACTGAAGTCATGGTTAGGACTAAACATTTCCTCATTTTCAACACTTGTTACAGATACAGTCAGGTCGTTATGTGTTTAATATGGCAACAGTTGGCATATAAATCGAACTTGATCAATCATTATGCATTCCTCCGTAATGTCGATCAGTGCACTATTATTCCCTGTAAGGGTTTATATAATAGATATCTTGTAACTGAAATGCCTCTTAATATTCTTGCTTTATGCTTATACAACTGCTCGTGTTATATTTTAGGGCTGGCATGACTTGTAATTCCTGCTATCGTTAATGGGGTACAGCAAGGATACACACTGACACCTTCTCTTTTCAGCCTAGCGGGAAATTCATGACGTGATAGTACTTACTTAACCTCTCCATATTCCACCTGTTTGCTTCATGTAAATGTTGTGATGCCCATCTATGGTAAGAGCTGCTGTGATATGTCTCGAATATTGGTAAACCCTGAGTGAAACCTCACTCACCCTGATGTTTGTTTCCAATGGATGCAGAGTAGAAAGTGGTAATCTAACCAGGTTGCTTCGCAGGGTTATAATTAAACTTTCATGTGCTTTCCAGCTTCTAGAAACACTCCAGTTAGGTTCGTACCTCAGTTTGTAATACGTGTTCTCGTCACAGCAGAGGGCACAGCATATTTCTCTGAAGGGGATGATTTATCCATCAATGATATGGTTAACAGACTTTTTTTGGTCATTATTTTAATCATTTGAAGGAGCCCACATCAAAACTACCCCCAAAATCCTCTCGTGGCTTTTTATGTTCTGTTTCATGGTTCATGTATTCCCCTCTGTTGCAAGTCAAAAGTATTGAAAGGAGAACGCGCATGTAGTATATATCCCATTGCATGACTGATATTTCGTGTTTTTTCTCTCGCATACCTCATTTGCGCTGAGAATCCCGGTCTTAATGGTTTCACGCCTAACAAAGACAACCCAACCGAAATGCCTCCCTCAGGATATTATGTCATTATTGAAAGCTGCCTCCGGGTTTTTCTGAATGACATACGATGCTCATAGATGCGTCGCAATGCCGTACACGCATGATCGATTTAAAATGGATGAGGGGTTTGAAAATGCCTTTCAATTTCGACTCGCCTTATGCACTTGACGTGAAGTCATGCAATAAAGGTATTGTGTGGCAGGTACATATTTTCTTTAGAGATGTCTCAATAAAAACTGCTGCAAGGCGATGCTCATAGATGCGTCGCAATACCGTACACGCATGATCGATTTAAAATGGATGAGGGGTTTGAAAATGCCTTTCAATTTCGACTCGCCTTATGCACTTGACGTGAAGTCATGCAATAAAGGTATTGTGTGGCAGGTACATGTTTTCTTTAGAGATGTCTCAATAAAAACTGCTATATATCGACGCATTGCACAACATGATTTAATTTGAATGATCAACAGACTGGTAAAAATCCATGTGAATTGTGTAGATGATCATTCTTCTAGTGGGTGCCACCGAATATATGAAGAATCCATTCTAAATTGCTATACACCCTTTACATTAGTAGCGTGTGCTGTCTACCCCACTTGTATATATCCCAGTGATAGACCCTCTATCTCAGTATTCTGTCCAATCTACTACAATTTTATGAGATAAGCGACAACCGTGAGTGGTACCCTCTACCTTGAGATTTGACACCCTCTACCTTGAGATTTGATACCCCCGACCCAGGTGTTGAAACACCCTAGCAAGGAGATACCCCGCTGACACAGTATTAAATGGTGGGCCCTGAGGCAATTGGGAAAATTGTTTATGTTGTTGATTATATTATAGATTTAATAAGATTGTATTATGGATGAAGTAATATTGTTTGCGATTGTTAAGTTGCTTCCTACCAGGGTCTGAAACTGTTTGCTAGTTTCACAATTCTTAAAAAAACCGGCTTGAGGTATGTATTTCTGCGAAGGAGGCCACGCACTGGATACATTTACAGGGATATATATATATAAACATCGCGTTACCTTCATAAACACCATTAAGCCGCGATTGAAACTGACAGAGATGTTCGTAAACAATGAATTGAATGGCCGAGTGAAATGTACATGTGTTTGCGGGGATATATTTTAATATGAATCGCGGTTGTGTCACCATAGACCTTCTCTTCGTAGGAATGCAGTAGAACAAGGCATGTGTTTAGGAATGTGTGAAAATACAGTTCTCCCTCCATCTTCACTGTAGTGGTGGTAGTTTTGAAGTGTTAGATAACGATAGATATAGCCCTGATAGTCATGTGTTCAATTCGAATGTCTCGTGTGTTAGTGATGTTGAAATATTACCGAGTTTCGTTGCATTTCTTATAACTGTATGAGATGTCGCAATGACGTTTGAGTTGTTTCAATGAATGTGTAGATTCCTGGGCAGAATAGGTTCCTAGGATCCCATGGTAGTTGTAAGAGACGGAAATGAAGATGTTACATACAAAATGTAATCTGGCTGATCGTTAGTCATCGTGCCAAATTATCTACCGCTGAGGGCGGTCGGGTAGCCTAGTGGTTAAAGCGTTCGCTCGTCACGCCGAAGACCCGGGTTCGATTCCCGACAATGAACAATGGGTACAATGTGTGAAGCCCATTTCTGGTGTCCCCCGCCGTGATGTTGCTGGAATTTTGCTAAAAGCGGCGTAAAACAATACTCACTCAATCTACCGCTGGCTTGTCATAACGGGAATAATACGGACTATGGCGTAAAACAACATTCAAGCACTCTTTCACTTCAATGACTTTCCCCAACATGTGACTGTGGTTCGGGGGAGAATTCAGATTGACGTGTTGGTAGTGTTACAGATCAATGCAACCTTCTGTGCGTCCATAAAAGTGTTCCGTGAGCACCACCACCCACCCCCACCCACCCCACCAGGGGTTATACAACGACGCAATTTCGGCAGTTGAAATTTCCTCTGCGTGTTCGAGGGCCGGTTACTATAGTTTCAGCCTGAATGGGTAAAGGATGGTGTGCGTTATTACAGTCTTATACTCTGGTCCACAACTGACCGGTTTGACTTGTCCTCTCCCACGTATATAGGACTACAAGTGTGAAGTCAACTGTTAACATACGTGTATAACATGCCACAGGCACGAGTATACCATGTGCTTTACTATGTACATGAAGATTTTAGTTCATAGGTGGCACGTGGTCCTGTGTGCAACGCACATGTCACAAATCAGGTGAAGTTGGGGAACGTTGGTCGCGGAGAGTAGTTGGATTGGTGACTGTGTTCGGCAGCTTGACTCCTGAGAGTTTCTAAGACTTCGGTCCTGTCCCACACTGAAGCCGTGTCTCCTTACAGAAATGCCGTTGTTCGAAATATGCCACTGTCTACCAAGCAGTGAATGGGTACCCGACAGGATGAGACGGTAGCGTGACTGTAAACCTTCTAGCGACGCACATGCAACCTTGGCTGTATACTTCCCAGGGATCTAAGAATGAAAATCTGTAGACTGACCCATTGACCGGAGTAATAATGTAGCACTATAAACATTCACTTGGTGAATTGAATTTGGCGCGTTATTATTATTATTGTTGTTGTATTGCTATTATTATTATTGTTTATTTGGGTTAACATCTTGAAGTTGAACAGGTGCTTTTTGTGTTATTGGGTTGGAGCAAGGATAGGAGGCGACTAACGGGATTGAGTGGTCAGGCTCGCTGACTTGGTTCATGCATGTCATCGTATCCCAATTGCGTGGATCGATGCTCATGGTGTCAATCACTGGATTGTCTGGTCCAGACCGCCGTCATAAAGCGGGAATAGTGCTGAGTGCGGCGTTAAACAACAATCATCAACAACCTATTGACGTAGCGCAGTGGACACTGGCTTCATTATCTGTTCCACTGAAGTAAAGGGAATCTTAGATAACATTTCTCAATACATTAACGGGTTACAAGTGATATAATTCACTCCTGGGGTGGTTGCATATAGACACGAGAGTAGTGCCCCAACAAGACGTATCGTGGTAGTTGTGAAGCGTGGATTTAATACGTCGCTTGCTTGCCGACATATTTTTGTCAACCATACATATACATCTGATCAGTACGAGGCAGTTCAAACGGGACTTTTATATTCGTAGTAAGCGAATTGTATGATTTAGATTGATTAACGTTGGCGATGAACACAACAGATCTTAGTTATTTGTTATATTTCATACTCATACATCATTCACACGTGGTGACACAGGCGAGGGGAATCTCCAGTTGATTGGTGTAGGGTAGTACTATGTGTAGTCATTGCCTGCCTGTCGGGCCTGCTCGTCGGGCCTGCTCGCCTGTTCATCACTGACTGGCTTCTCCATGATTTACACATGGATTGGATGCAGAGGGTTACCACGAGTAAATGGGGCGTTCTCATACACGTGGGGTTTAATGACCTACATGTTCTATACATGTATCAACTGCGGTCAACATGAAATGTTTGTCATCAGGTTGACATCGATAAATTGTGCAGTTGTTGATTTCCGCGACATAGCAGTGGAATAACCCAGAGGTTCAGGCGTTTGGTGAACCATCCAAGTTGCTAGAGAGATCTTATTTTGTGATAGATGATTTTGTAATTGTGTTTGGTGAGCGCTAAACGGGCTCAAATAGACGACATGTGTACCAAGATGGTTTTCAGTCCGCTGGGAAAAGTACGTATATGGTAGATTGTTACGGATAAACTGCACGTATGTCAGGTGTCGGACCACGCCCGGAGTTGGCACATTTCACACAACTCTACCTTGGATAGGTTCTGCTTCATGTGCTCTGACTGATGTGGGCTCTAACTCTGATGCGTGCTCTGTCTGATGCGTGCGCTGACTCTGATGTGTGCTCTGTCTGATGCGTGCGCTGACTCTGATGCGTGCTCTGTCTGATGCGTGCGCTGACTCTGATGTGTGCTCTGTCTGATGCGTGCGCTGACTCTGATGTGTGCTCTGACTGATGCGTGCGCTGACTCTGATGTGTGCTCTGACTGATGCGTGCGCTGACTCTGATGTGTGCTCTGTCTGATGCGTGCGCTGACTCTGATGTGTGCTCTGTCTGATGCGTGCGCTGACTCTGATGTGTGCTCTGTCTGATGCGTGCGCTGACTCTGATGTGTGCTCTGTCTGATGCGTGCGCTGACTCTGATGTGTGCTCTGACTGATACGTGCGCTGACTCTGATGTTTGCTCTGTCTGATGCGTGCGCTGACTCTGATGTGTGCTCTGTCTGATGCGTGCGCTGACTCTGATGTGTGCTCTGTCTGATACGTGCGCTGACTCTGATGTGTGCTCTGACTGATGTGTGCTCTGACTCTGATATGGGCTCTGACTGATGTGTGCTCTGACTCTGATGTTATGGAGACGAAATTGTGTCAACATGCCCTAATTCCGCCATTAGTCTCGCGGTGTGTCAATATTGAACATATCAACGTGTGTAATTCAAGATATATATATGGCAGGACTTAGGATGAAACGTTTTTCGCTCTTATTGACTTGAGAAACAGATATAATATACATACTTTGTACATTTTAGATGCCTTCATGATCTTTTGTACATTTAGTGAACTTTTGTCTTTGGCTAAAAGAAATGGTTTTATGTTGCATTAAAGGTAAATTAAATATTGCACAGTGTTCTTTTAAAGAAAGGATACCTCTACTACAAAGACCTTGGATACACATTAAAACATGATTAAATATATATTTCATCCACCACCCTGCAACGGTAATATTTCCGTGTAAACAATGTAGACAGTATCCATAAATCGGCAATCAACTACGGACTTACTCATAGGGAAACCAACTGCACCCAGAACAAATTTAGAATATCCCTAGGTTTAGATTGCTATTTGATATACCACCTTTCCTCTTGCACAGTGAGTGTTGACTTTCAGCAAGCGGGCACTTCCTTATCTGAACAAGACTGTAGCAATAAAACTTCCGGGTCGAAAACAGGGTGACTACATTAAGTCATGAAATGGTTCCCGCTACGTTTAATAATGTTGTAACGTTTCAGAAATAGTCCCATATTCCTGGACACAGTATTGTCTTCTGACTTGACTGACTTGTTACTCGGTATGCTCATGTATTGACGTTGCTTTAAAATTACAATAACATTTGACATCGAGAAGAGTTGTTTGGATGTGTGTTTTTTTACTTTGGTTTTTCTCTTTTTTGGTGGGGTCAGCAATGTTTTCCTCCCCGCTATCAGAAATAGAATACATCCCGCACTGTTCCGTATATCGTATTTTGAACAAAGTATCGGGAAACATATCGTTTCATACCTTGAACCATCTTTCACAGGCAAGGGAGTTAACTGACTATAAAAGTCCAGTTTCCACCCTTTGCTGGACTAGGCTGAAATTATGGAGTTATGTTTTGGTTGGACTAACGAGTCTATATATAGTCCATTCTAAATCGCATATCGAAATCGACATCCAGTTCGTAAACTGCCTTGCAGATTTCGGTCATTTGCCGGATTTGCATTTATCGTCACCATAAATATTCCAAATGTTTTCGTGTTTTAATCAAGAACAGTACTTTGAGCTGTGCTAACCAGTGACGATCAAGTTGCTCCCGTGGAGTTCCGGGTTGGAGGCGACTAATAGGAGCGGATTATCAGGTTCGGTGACTTGATTGATTGCGTGTCATAGTACCCTTGGCGCGTTGGACGTTGCTCATCATATCAATCACTGGTTTGCCTGGTCAAGATCCGACGATATACAGACGTCATCATATACCTAGAATGTTGCTGAGTAAACATTAATACCTCACCTATGACTAAATCGGGTCTGCCATCGTATTCATTGGATTCCTGCTCAGCCACCATTAATCGCTGGTTTGTTGGTCGTCTCGATTACTTACAGATCACGACCACTGTAAAGCTGAAATAATGCCGATGCGACGTTAAATTTCCACTCACTTCAGATCACGGTCATGTAAGCTGCAATATCTCGGACCACTGTGTCAAACACTCAGTCGTTAAGGTACTAGCAGCGTTCAGAAATTGCGAAATACAGAAATATATATTGTCACCACGCATTTGGTTTCCATGTATATTTTGCACCTACTCCCCTGACCGAGTTTCTACCTACTGGCCAACCATATGAAAGTAGCGCATATTATAAATACTAAAACTCAATAACTGGCATTTCTAGGTAACTGCATATGGTATTGATTACGATACAGAGTGTCGACGTTTATATAAGGTATCAGTATTTCATTTCAATGACACTCATCAGTCGACGTATATGATTTATTTTTTGCAAATAGTGTAGGGTGTCCACGTCCTTCTGTCGTAGAGGTCGCATTTGGCATTCACCTGCTATTTCAAGTAGCGTGACGTATGCAAACTAAGACATGACTGGCAGTTTCAAGTTGGTGCGCAGCTGGAAGTAGTTCACGTCGGTAATAACACGTGATGTAAAATATACCATGGTTTTCTCGTGAGTAGTGAACCAAAATTATGACTGTGAACTTTACCAGAAGTTATGTAACGATTCATCGAAGTATTGGTACTCGCGATATGAGACCCGTATCGTTTTATGCTCAAACGTTTTTCCCTTTAATGATGGAATGTGGCTACTTAACTTTTTGGTGTTTTTTTCATGTATCTTATTGTATTTCTGTGTTATAAGAGAAACAAACAGAAGTACAGTTCATGTGTAACGGTTCATATGCCATGTTTTACGTGTGTTCTGTGTTGCATAAGGACACTTTCCACAAACCTAATTCTGGTCTTCCATTATAAAGAAACTCTGAACGGAAGCAAGTTTAGTAGCGTCAGATATAAAACTGCCCCAACACTTTGAACTAACAACATATGTTAATGTTGTTTACAAAGCTAACCGTAAGTCGATTCATCAAACAACGGATTATGACTAGAATATAGATATGAATGATAATACATTTGGATTTCTCCTATGTTTGTTAAACACTCGAACATACGCAAACGGCGGGGACAAAAACGTCATAGTTGTAACATCTTGTGCCAACAGATATTGAATCCAGTAGCTTAAGCCTCTACAGATGACAAGAATCCACGAACATATATAGATTATACAGTTGGATATTACAGTTGGGGCTTCATCAGATGGGATATATTGACAACTCTCCATGAAGACTTCCACATAGATCCATCGTAGGTGGTGAGGAGGTACAGGCTGGCCGGGGGGATTCGGCAGTGAATGTCATTGTACATTTGAGAATTCTCTCAGATTGATTGGTGATGTAATGTTCGAAAATGAAAAGTGACTGTTAAAATAGTGTATTCGTGCCATTATCATGCTCCAAAAAGTAAGCATTTTACGGAGAGACTGGGGGAAATATCCACAAAAGGTTATACTAAATGACATACATTAGGATTAAGTAATATTGCTTTAATTCACTCCAAGAAAGAAAACCTCGGGTCCACCAATTCCAACTCCAACCACACTTCAGCTGGTTGAATGCTGTATTAGACTTCTTTGGTAATGTCACAAACACCTACAATGAGTCGACGACCCTTCCAACGCATTGCATAAATATTACATCAGCGCCTCGCCAAGTTACATGCACCTCCAGAGTGCGTGAAAATAGCACCTGCAGCAGCCATCACGTTGAGTAAAGCGCTCAAGTCACGTTGCATGTCCCTGGCTGTATGCAGTATGTTCCATCACGCAATTAGCGCTTGCTAATTTGCCATAACCCCTGTCCTTGGCATTCCTTACATGCCGGGAGTCCCCCCTCTGTTTCCCCCCTCCTCAAATCGACAAACCAAACTATGCCTTTGTCAACTTTGCCGGAAGCTCACCCGCCATTTTGTAAGAAAGCTTTTACATAAGAACGTCTTCCCAGTGTCTGAAACATGCATTAGCTGCCTTCTTAAAGTTTATCCGCAACAACAGTTAATCAGTACGGACATAGGAGTCAACCTTGGCTGACACCTCTCTCATCTTCTTGACATAATGAGTGTTCAATACATGAACCCAAGGAAAAAATTCCCCGAGGTCTTAGGTTTGGGTCAGAAGCAAAATAGTGAGCTATTTCCATTCTTTGTCTGCGCTAAACAATGCTACCAGATGAAGTAAACACAATACCAAACTCTTTCTCACCTGTTGTCGGCAAACATCAGAGGCTAGAAGGTGGACAGGTCTGTAAATGATCCAGGTGATCACCATGACTGTTTGTTGAGTGCATATTAGTTTGGTGCTTAGTGATTGGGGTCTTGGGGAATTCTTAATACGAGTTCTGCAACAAATGATTCCGAAGATTTCAATGACATAGATACAAAATGGGGGTATGTTGTGTCTAAAAATCATTTGGGTGAAAACGACACACGGTGACCCTAAACAAAACTGAAACAAGTTTTAAAGGGCACGTTTAAAAGCATGTTGGGTCTTACATAGCGACACACAATCAGTTTCAGACGTTTTATCTCGTTTAATGAAAATTTATTCCATATTACTGTTAATGATCTAATATACAATGTATTGGAAAGCAGATGTATAAAAGTTAGCAAGATAAATACAGAATTGGGACGTTTCTCGAATCCAAACATGTATTAGTCAAAACATCCCTTTGTTAACTTTTGTCAGCCTATAACTTATTGCTTCTGTGTAAAACGTTTTTAAAAGTTTAAGGGGGTTTACGAAATATCTATTTTTTCCGCCTCTCTACAATTGGTAGTTGTATTTGTTGGGCCTCAAACATCAGCTTCTCTTGCAGTCAGTAGACTGTTTTACCTACGGCTTGTATGTCTACTACTTGTGTCTGAAGACAGGTTATGTCCCAATAGCCTCATTTCACAGATCAATAAAAGTGTCATGTTTTGTCAATAGACGGACGCCCAGTTTGCCACCGTCTGATATACAAAAAAACGTCGTCATCTCACGGATTCACGCCAATATTACGCATGTCTGAAGACCTGATACCTTCGACATCTCCCCACAGGGTCACGTCTCGTCCATATGTATGTTGACATTGGCTAAAGTATCTTTTGAGCTGTCCCTTTCCGTCGTGTTGAGATTAGCATCTTTTGTCTAAATGACAGCGCCAGTTTGGCCTATACTTAATGTCTTAAATATGCCCCGAGATGGATAAGGGGATTTAAGCAATGTTGTGGAGTTTCCGTCATTGATGGCGCGGAGCCCGTTGTCATCTGGCCATCAGCTGGTTATGTCTTCTCTAGCATCTGTTTGCCACAGCTTTAATTTCTCAAGTTTAGAATTAGGATTTGTTGCCAGATATGTCCCGGAATCGGAACATCACCGTGCAGCATTGAAGGTTTTGTTGTCTACCTGCCTGGCTCCTTTGGAACGAACTTGTAAGAGTGTATTGGACTAGTAGGGAATGTTCCTTATACAAAGAAGTGTTTTGTTTGTTTGCGCTCAGCAATATTCCAACTATATGATGCGGTCTGTAAATATTCGGGTCTGGACCAGACAATCCAGTGATTGATATCATGAGCATCGATCTACGCAATTGGGATACCATGACATGCATCAACCAAGTCAGCGAGCCTGACTCTTCACTGGTCTATACAACTAAGGGGACATAAGACAGGCATGGTCTTTTTGTGTTTTTGTCCAGTATTCACAAACGAAGGGTTGTCTATTTACCCTTCCAAATTCACTTGTTATATAACGTCTCGTTTCTGACAATAATTGCGCTTTTAGTTAATATTTCGATATGGGTTTGTCTTAAGATTCTTTGCAATGTAAAATGTGGTCTTCGGAACCATTGGCTCTTGTCCACGCATGATCATCAACGACGACCACACCAGTCCTCCATTGTGGTCAAGATAACATGTCCAGTGTATGACCAGCGTCCACTGGTCGGATTCCCAGTGACATGCCGGCCATAGGACGTGATGCACCTCCAACCTCCAACCACTGACCAGGGACCCCAGCACGTCCGGTGACCCCTGGGTCTGTGGGCAGGTGGTGGCGATGTCCCAGGCATTCGAGTTCTGAGGGAGGTGGAAGATGGAAACATTTGTCAGTTTGTCACCAAAGCTGTCCAAAGCTGTCTAAAACAATGATTGACCTGAAAAGTTTAATGTTTGTCAAACGATTTGTCCTAATGCTATAAAGGAATGCTTAAGGTTGAAGGAAAACATCTTTTCACAACGTTGGAAAGCCTACACAATATAATGAAGAAACCGATTTTTTTCCAAATGCGAGATTTCTGTTTCAAAATATATTTTCGGATGACCAATATTATTCTTTCACAAGCCTTATTTTGAGGAATGCATCTGATCATCAGAATACATGTCCGTGTTTCCTCATTCTTTGTTATTGTTTAATGCGCCTCTATAAAAACCCTGTAGTCTTAACACTCGGAGCCTCCAACCGTAAGGTATGAGAAATCTGACCGTGAGCTGCTTCAAGCCAGGTGTTTGATCAGTTCTTGGCGAGGTCTCTTGCTGTGGCCAGATAAGACCTGTCTGTATTGTCCCTTTGGGTTTGGTATCTGGGGTCAATGTTATTCGATATGCGCCAACCTGGATACCAGTAAGGCGATTACTGAAGCAGAGGTATATTTGATTGAATCTTACATACTTGGGAACTGTCCACGACCTACAAATATGTGGATACGCGAGATCTCTTAAATCCTCAGCAGAGATAGGTATTCAACTGCAAGTGAAAACGGCCTCGTGAACCATAGCGGGTACCAATTGAATTTGTGAAGCCCATGGGTATAGGGAAAGCAGTGCTGAAGTCTCTTAACAAACATTGAATTAAAGCTACAAAACCATTTCCAGAATCATGAAATATCTGTCCATTGTAATACCTTACTTCCAGTGAAAAGTTGACAGCATAAAGAGGTGTAAATCAAAAGTTGGTGTCACAGCGCCGGCGGTTATCAGTAATAGATTACCACATGGTTCGGTCTAGATGCCTTCTAATGAATATAAAGAACGCTTTCGGGTTGACTCTAGTGGGTGTGTTGGTTTTGTCCCGTGCAAGGGTACGCGAAGAACGAATTTATCAAGTAGAATAGTACACAACACACTATTTTGCTTGCGCTAAAAGCGTTAACATCCACATCAAATGGTCAAACCAAATGAACACATGCCCCCTTTCACTCGCCACTGACATGCATCATCATAGTCTCCTGTTATTGATGTGGATAGAATTACAGGACACGCACTTGAGTGTAAGTTAATTCTAAGGCTATTTTATCGTCGTTTAATTCGAATCGGTTTCAAAAAAAAGTTATGGTAGCGAATGGGCCCAGGGGTCCATAATTGAATCGTGATATAATACACTGGATAATCGCGGATGGGAGTTCAAAGATGTCCGTATTTGAATTACACGTGTAGTACTTAGACAAAGCCCAACTCTTGACTAAGTGTCAGTTAGTCCTGGTTGTTTCAGGTTGGTTGGCCCCTAATAGTATTATGTCATAATATTCGGTTGTTGTACTGATGGGTAATAATTGAAGTATTTTATTCAAGACTCTGAATCCCGTCTACTGACCACGTCATGCATCTGAACTTGCATAAGAAGTCGTGTCCCATGACATAAGGTTGAACTCTTGAATCAGGCTTTAACTATAATCTGCTTCACGTATTAGCCCACACTGACGGTGATATTTGTGTTCAAGTATCGTTAGATAATAACAGTGCATGGTATTAGATTGCGCCAGTCTGCAGCTGATACATATAAACCTCCTTAGTCTGGAGCTTAAACATTACGGTGCTCTGAGTACCTAAGACATTGCATCAACCGACTTAAAACACGTGCTGTTTGACCGTATCCAAGTCCGAGTTCATCGTTAGTAGATGCTTCTGGCTCCATGTAGACCTGTCGAACACATCCACACAATGTTATAACTCTTGGTCTTACTATGTCCATACGTTGTAGAACATGTACCTGCACATAGTCACTGTTATACAGAGCGATCATCCATTACATACATGTCAGTTCATTATGCCACGTGATGACTTATACAATCACCCATTAAGGTACGACATGGTTCGTTCATCATGCGACATGGTTCGTTCATCATGCGACATGGTTCGTTCATTATGCGACATGTGGCGACATGTCTGGACAGATGTTCCGCGACAGCTGACAGATTACTGTCCACCCAACGTGACCACTCCATGCAATCAGTCTCTTACCTGGCGGATTACCTACGGGGATAAGGGAGAAGTCATTGCGCAATACCGTTGTGGCGCGGTACAAGTCGGCACCAGGGTAATTACAGTACTGTAGCCTGATTTAAGCTGGTCGCTCTGCCCTGCCCGCGTCTGTTAGATGACGTTTCATTATACATTCCACTAATACTTTGAGTCAACAGGACAATGTCACGCTCCTGAATAAGTGGAGGCAGTATTTCGTGGCTCACCGTCAGCTTTTGAAGAGTTTCTGGTTGTAAGCGTGAGGTTTCCGATGGGGATGACTGACTGAGACGAGCATGTGTCAATACGTTGGGGAATGTAGTTGTGGAATAATCATAGTTTTGTCAACGGGTGCTCGCTTTAACCCCTATAAAATATGTTCGTGCGTCTGTTGGGTGTTTTTTTTTATCTGACTAATGTTCGCCTATAACAAGCAAAATAAACAATAGCCTTCCCTTATCAATTGATTTGCCTCCGCACAACATGCCTTTGCTGGACGTTTTACTGGCGGTCCAGTGGAGATATTCACATTCTGTATTCCACTTCAAGGAAGTGAATGACTATCAGAGGTCTTACCATTCAGTATCAGCCCTCGTGAAATGACGGAAATCCTGCGAACAGAGGAGTCTACTCCGACTTACTTTCCATCAAAGAATGTCTTGTTAAAATCAGTTTACTGGGTGGAAAGCTTGTCGTTCATGAGTTTTACAGAACCCGTGTTGATTATTCATTTCTTCTGTATTTGGGGTAGTGTATGATTGCTATAGCTGAAACTAGCTCTTGTCTTCTATGTGAACGTTTATCAGAGTCAATGGTGTTAGACCGCGTCCGCTTGCTCCCACATAAAAAAAATATGACTGGAATACTGTTCGATGCAACGTAACACTTACTCACTCAGCGGGGGCACGGGTGGCCCAGTCGTCTAAGGCGCCGCGATTCGCTGTGCAGAGTTGCGTCCCTTGGGCACGCCAGAAACCTATGATTGTGGGTTCGAATCCCGGTTCGCCCCGATTATGTTTCTAGGTTTGTCAGCACCATACCCGTGCTCGTGGGTTTCACCGAAGTGGTAAACGTCTAAGACCTGCGTCACTTCGGGCTTTCCTCCCACATTAAGCTGACACGCCGCGATATAACTGGAATACTGTTAAAAGCGGCGTTAAACCCAACTCACTCACTCACTCACTTACTCACTCAGCCACTCGCACAGGGGCAAAGGGGTGGCAATCAGGATATATCATTCCGGGGTACCCTCAATCAGGTCATGTCCGCAATTCGTTACCTACATGAACAGTGGTAATTATAACCAATCTCCGGGGATTACAATTACGGAGTCAGGGACTATTTGACTATGCCTATACAATATGACATTGTATTATATTGTATCATCCGCTTCGATGTTCATTATCATCTACTTGATGACGTCATATGGCTTAAAGTTACTGAGTGCGGCTTTCAACAACACACTGACTACTTGATGACATGACAGAAACGATCTGTAACAGATGGCTGCGTGATATTCGCTGTCTCGCCCTGCCTGGTTGGGGCCTCGAAGACTTGTTTGTCCATACACTCGAGATAAGGGGCCACTCTGACGTCAGAGGGAGCTGGTCTGCCTATAGGTCTGTACAGCGAACCGTATACCTGTCCTCCGTCGTATCTTGGAAATAAAGATATAACTGTTGGTTACCATGTACATGTCCTGGTTGTGTATCCCGGTTCTAAATATGTCCATTCGGTGTCAGGTAGTTTATTTTAGATTACATTCAGTTTGCATTCTAAATACAGTGGGCTACAGACTATATCGATAAGTATGCAGGAAACACTCAAGAACATTAAGGAGCGGTTGGGTGGCCCATGGCTGGTGGTTACAGGGTTGGTTCATCGCGCCGAACAACAGGGATCGAGTCCCTAGTTGCACATGGTACAACTTGTAGAACTCATTCACGTTGGGGGGGGTGGGTGTTACAATGTGTGAGGCCCGCCGTGATATTGCTGGAATATTGCTAAACCATACTCGATCACTCATTCACGTTGGTCCAGACTCTTATTAACAGGCCGCGGTCATTTAGCTGGGATATTGCTGAGACCGGCTTCAAATAACATGACGAAACAAATAATGTTGCCACTGTATGCCATGAACTGGGCTAAATGCGGCGTAAAATACTTGCTGGTTTTTTTTATTGATGTTCTCGAACTTCTGAAAATTTCCGCCTCTCAAACTCAACACAGTCTGAAGCGGTACGACACTTTCCGGTAACCTACGGCTTTGACTGAAATATGTCCATTGACATTCCTCAACTTAAACAGATTTCTCCATCAATGAACTACAGCGTACACCCTGTGATGCATGTGACTGGATGAAATCAGAAGCCCAGAGGCCACACAACCTAGTTTCTCAAAACAAACCGTCACTTGTGTGGGCTACGTTAACCAGGTTTCCACGCACCGTGGTTTTCCAACCGAATAAGCCACCCAGCTGGATCTCGCACCATCCCTATGAGTTGTGGCACAAATATCCCGAGGTGGATTATGGGTAGAATGTGAAAGTTGTGGCAATATGGTATTGACCTTCTGATGACGCCATTCCCGATTCAACAAAATAACTTATCTGGATAAATATTTAAATAAATATTGTGATCGCAGAGATCTAGTGTGAGGTATATGTCTGCCAAAGAAAGTGTAAAGTATGTAGACTCTTTCTGTCGCACTCATTGACTCAAGATTAAATTCTCAGATATTGAATACGTCTTCATATGTGGATTGTCAGAGCAGGATACATGACGACTTATATGTTGCGGTATTGGGTGTTCAGCCTCTGAACATAACAGATCTGATATAAATGTGATTACACTGTGTTAGACGTGATGGTATATCTGGAAACCCTGCGTGGAACTCCTTCTTTAATAACCATTAATTAATCGTTGTACAATACTATACTGACGGTATGCTACCCATTAGCCTCTATTCAATCAGGTTACTTTTCATGTGAACCATAGCAGTGACCATGGTTATTTCGTGTCATTGTCACATAGTATTCCTGGGTTCGATTCCATAATATATATTAGGATTTCCCGCCTTGACATCTACATACTGTCAGTGGGAATCACACACAGCAAACAGGTTTCTAGTCTTAACCCTTGGTGTGTAATTATTTGTCTATATACATAATACGTGGTTTTATCATACAGCGCTAGTCTACTTTTCATGTGCATGTACTGACATATGACACTGGCGTTGAACATCACCGCACGACGTATACGTGACACTTGAACACACGCAATACTATATCCTGGCCTAACAGAACTAAACGTATTTTCAGTGGTCTGTTTACACAACACTGTTTTCTTCATAAGTTAAATATAAATTTTAACAAATTAACATTTACTTTGCGGGAGCATTATACCAGTACATACATGATTGTACAGACGTTTTGTAAGAACATCCATCGACACAACGGTGCGCACGCAGGTGGGGAATATTCTTGTTATGAATCCAAACACAAAGATGTCGGTACCTCCTACGTGAAATAACACGGGTTTAGATGGCGTAAGAAACCTGTACCTAGTGCCCCATTAAATTGCGTCGGCAAACAATCTTTCTTTTCTTGAATTCCGGGAGGAATCTTACGTGTGATCTGTTGCATTAAATTTACATTTCAATGGCAACCTTACTGGCTTTCTCGTTTCAAGTGTCACTTCCATAAGTCAAAATACCTCTTGCCTATGGTGAAGGTCGGTCCAAACAAACATGGCCGCTTTCAGCGAGCTCCAAACCGTGACCCTGTGAGGTCGAGAGTCTTCATGCATACGTCAACCAACAAAACCTTCTGTTTCAGGGTTGTTTGTTTTCAGTATTGGAAACTATGTAATTATGATTACATTGTGTTACAATTACCTATATAAATTAAAAAGCGTCAAGCTATTTAAATTCAGCTAATTTAATATCAGCCATAAAGCGCGGAATAATGTTCAAAGGTCACAGAAAGATATATCAAAATCACATGTGATCCAAGATGGCGACAACGAGAAGTTTTAACAAGGGCGGTAACCACGTTCAGAGTAATCCTTGTCAAACTGATTAAACATTGGCAACGATTCGGCTTTTTGATGTGTTCTGTTTAAACAGTGAATGTTGGTAAACTTTTATAGAAGTGTAAACTCTCTTTAGGGTATTTTCACTGGAGCGTAGACAATGGTGGTATGAGGTCATTCATGGCAGCAAAACCTATCAAAACAACATTCATTCAAGGTTAAATTATAACTCACTCACTCATTCAAGGTTACATAGTAATATTGGTTGCAGTTATGGAAACGTTGACAAATACAGACAATGAATCGAAATTTGATATTTGAACGAATCCCATTTGTGGCGATTATTGTTGAAACCTTTATATAGCTTTAAAGAGAATATGCATGGAAGCTAAGAGAAATAAACTCATACACCGTCACCGTGTTTAGGACTTATTATATACGATTGATGCCGGAGATGGATATTTTTTTGAGTACAAGTCCCTTGTTGGCACTCCCGTTTGGTAAGAGGGAATGAATTAATACTTTATCACGACAGTCTGGGTTTCATCGAGCCTGGTCCCGTCAACCAGCAGTCGATTGTCCATCTCCAGGTATCTTAGGGAACAGGTTGCCTGGGTAGCAACTGCCCGTCGTGCCGAACACCGGGGCCTGGTTTCTGTTCCTCACATAATTAGAATGTGTGGAATCCAGGATTGTTATCGATTATTACTTCTCTACCCCCCTCCCTCCGACCGACATGATTTATTAAATGTCATTCATTCTTTCGTAATAACAGGTTTCTAGGTCACACTATATGTCCTTGACTATTTCGATAATCTGTCACAAGAGCTAGACGTGACATTAAAGCAAAATCTAGACAAGTTGTTATTCCGGTTCGCCATCGCTGCATTTAATGTAGTTTTAGATTCTTTGAAAGGTATGTCGTCGATAAATGCGCCTATCTCCTTATGTTGAGCCCAGGTCGTGTGTAATTCGTTCTGTAGGTTGTATGTTGCATGTTAGTTGCGTGGCTGGCTACCTGTGACAACACCTGTCCGTCAGAGACTATAATCAAGTGTGACAAGAGTGAATCATGTTGCCTCTGATGGGGACCGTCTCAAAATATAGGAACACACTCATTCATGCTGGAAACATCGGATACCAATGCATATGTTTGTTGAAATTACCGGGACAAAGAAACTCTTTCCATTTGAAATTAGTTATGAATGAGTTCAGCCCCAACGTTGAACAGATTGACCCACATACGATCAAAGTCATGTCTCCAACAAAAGCCATCTGTAACAGTCTGATAAAAGGGGCTGTAACGACACTTCTCGGACCCACCCTCAACACCATCGTCATCCATTAATAGTGATCTCTCCCAGACATCACTGATCCAGTTTAAC
Source organism: Haliotis cracherodii (assembly GCF_022045235.1). NCBI lineage: Eukaryota > Metazoa > Mollusca > Gastropoda > Lepetellida > Haliotidae > Haliotis > Haliotis cracherodii. Next base: position 54,296,165 of record NW_027266297.1, read on the forward strand.
TTGGTCTCAGTGTATTTATCAGAGTCACCTGCACGTCAAAGATGTCGGATTCAAACGGAACCTGCCAAATAACGGAGATATATGTCTGCAATTGACACACGTCACTCAAAAAAGCTCCCATTTCAGTTTGTCTGTAGACTAGCCCAGCTGACACTAAGATATATACTATTCCCCACCCTTCCCTTCCATGGCAACATCCCGAGGGGTTCCAACGTCCAAAGACACTTGTTTGAAGCTGACAGGTAATTAATACTTTCAACATGTAAACACATCTATTTCCTTCGTGTATAGCTAGCCAGATATTTAATGTGTTAGTAAACAAGTGTTTAGAAGACAAATATTTGACCCTGGCCGTTGAATTCATTTAGATCACCATGGTGATGCAACTGTTAATATCATTTACGCTCTGAAAGTGCACACGATTTGAAAACACCAAGACGTTAAGTGGTTTTGTTGACATGTGGATACTATAGGTTGACAACTATATATGTTGATGGGGCGATGAAAGCATCAAAATTCTTAAAATGAACTAAATGTTTATAGTTTTATCGTTGGGGGTGTATTAATTGACTGTCAACCATATGTCATCGTAGACCAAACGCTTTCATATCAGAGCACACTGGTTGCGAAGTTTGGTGTTGAACTTTGTTGAGTCTACTACACGCGCAAACTTCGGAATCGATGACGATTATTTACAGAAAGCGAGCTGTGTTCCCAGCTGACCGCCCAAACAATCATTTGGTGGTGATTTCACACATTTTTCCCCCCTGACTTCCCAGGTATTTCTTGGAAGTTGGGAAAACCAACACATTTTGTACTGCACAACACTGCCTCGGGGGGGATCTCTCGGACAGGAGATAGTTCTCAAACATTTTTAACTTCGAGTTTCGATTGTGGTGTCATTAGAATTTCGAAATAATGCAAGCTCTCTGATTGGCTGGTTCCACGTTTTCCAGTTTGTGCAGAGTCCCATGTACATATCCAACTGTCAACACCGTGTACACGTTGGAATTCCCATGCGAGTTCTAAGGGGCATCGTGCTTGAAGCAATTATATCCAGATTTCGGGCCTTTCAGTCTACCTTCGAGCCCTAATCATGAGTAACATCACATCCGATATACAGACGATTGAATTTTTAAGCGCTTACACAAATAATGACTTATCACGAAAGCAACCTGTCTTTTTAACGCCTTGTATATATTTGGAGTGAATGTACTTGTAAACATCATAATTTGAATCACTCTACTAAACATTATTATAAATTTGCAAGTGCATGTTTGGAAATTGACACATGGAGAAAAGATAACATATTTTGTTAATGGGTATTTATATCAACTTGTTAACACAATTCTGCTGCGTTGCTCCGTTTGATGAAGGGGTTTCTACTTCAATCTGTGCGAGAATCAACCAACACTGGTTGTTGCTCGTGAGTGCCCGCGCGGACAGTAAGCCTGATTTACAGCTTACCGCAGTCGATTGACAGGTTCATGTGAACGGCAGTTATCGATATTTAAGGTCCTTCGCCGTATCAAAATTTAGAAATAAAACTGATCCACATCGAAAACTTACGACGACTCTTTTTGAAAATCCCTTTGTGTCGGAGAACCGGAAGTCAAGTGTTTAGAACAGGAAGTGCCGCTTTTGACAGGGTAAGTATGTTGTGAACAAATTGAGTCACTTATTGCCGCTTCCTTCTCAATTGATGACGACTTAACAAAATCCGTCTTCTTACAATGACAATTGGAGATGTGATTTGTGTTGAAGACAAATTTTGTCGGAAGAGGGCCAGCATCTGATGACCGAGGATTTGAAACCTAGATATTCCCTGATTAATATGTTTGCCCTTAATCTGAATCGCTTTTCTCCCACGTTAAATTGACACGCCGGGATATTACTGAAATATTGAGCCCAATTCCCACACAAAGCCATTTTGTATTTGAAGTGACTTACAAGGATAAGGTCGTATGAATATGCAACTTTTCTATGACGTTTCAGTGTAGATTCTAACACCTGTAACAAGCAAGTGACCACATGACCACTGTCATGCAATTAATGTAACAATTTGAATATTCAATATCCCTTGTATCTTTTTTTTATTATATAGGGTATAGTTTGTTGAAGTCAGGGTAGAATGACACACAAACCAGTTCACAAACTCAAACCATCCGATCTTCAGTTGGCCCAGATCGAAACCTGTGATAGCATGTGTAGATAATTATCGCTGTTATTAGATTATGAAATTCGACTGCCTTTCGTGTATGTTCTCATCGCTTCCAGCAATATTCCAGCCACATCACACCAAGAATTGGCTTCTCACATTTAACCAATGTGGGGAATCAAGCCATGACCTACGACGTGATAACCTTAGTTTGTTTGCCTGAACCACTGTTGGTTCATTAGTACTTCTCAAATACTTCCCACGTTTCACAAATCAAATAGACGCAAAACTGTCTATATACTGATTCTTCAAGGTTACAGAGTTTTGACCCTAAATAATGATAGTCCACTGTTAGAGGACCGAGAATGGTTTTCAACACTGCCTTTTCGGCCTCAAGTCCCTGCCTTGAAAGCCGCCCCAGTGACCTTGCCTTGATACACGTCACATAGATACCCGTAACGACTGACCTTGATATACACGTGACATTTACATAGAACATCGGACACCACGAGTTGCTTACCCAACATCTGGACAATGGTCAGTGAAGGTGTGAAGTGAAGGGGGATATGTAGTACACACACATGGTCTTCTTTAGGGACTGGGGCAGCTTGGTCTAAAACATATTGTATCTCAGGTTTTAGTAAAACGAACACTGTTCAATGGTCGACTACCCGTGAAGATCCGTGTTAGAATAGGTCTTCAGCAACCCATACTTGTCGTAAAAGATCAGGCTCGCTGACTTGGTTGATGCATGAAATCGTTTCAGAATTGAGTGGATCGATGCTAATGATATCAATCACGGGATTGTCTGGTCCAGACTCGACTATTTACAGACCGCCGTCACATAGCTGTTATGTTGCTTAGTGCAACGGTAAGCAACAAACAAAACAAGAAAAAAGAGTTATTGGTCGAAAACGATCGAATGGTCTGTCTCTTTCAAGACATTGTCAAGTATTGCGTGTACGGCGATGGTAATCCTTCAGGTCGTATCGTACTTCGAAGGAAATCTGCTGTTCCTTTAAAGATCCCGACTGTTTTAGGGCATAGTATAAGAAATGATCCCCGGGTGCAGAATGTGTCCCCAGGACCGAAGCGTTATCATAACAGCCGACTTTACGTGTCTGTGAGTCACAGTGTGGACCTGGCTGATAGTGTGATTTCGTACCCCGACGGCGTAGCTCGCCATGCATGACGTCAATCCCTGGCTGCTTGGCCGTGACTAATTAGTTCAGGCCGATATACCCACAGTTCTACTGACGGTGGCGTAAACAATTATCATCCACCCATTGTATGATAATCGTGGTCCCTATGATAGAAGCACTCCTGTTGTAGAAGGCGTCTTGTCATACAAAAAACACAAATTACAATAAGAAAAACACATGGTCCGTATTTGACTATGAACATCGGTTATCGTTCAACTCAACTGTTTCTCAGTGTTAAAAGTAGTATCATAGTGACTGTCATAACGGACAGATGGCGCACAAAATCAATGGCAACACACTCATACGTTCACGGCGGTATGCGACAATTCAACATCAATACAAAGGTATATATTGATCAGCACACTGTCTATGCTCCAACATTCAACAAACACCAATGTAATAAACCTGATGTAAACGCCCTATCAAAAAACATCCAACAGATACGTATTAATAACCATGTATTAGTTATTGATCTACGGCCCGACTATTTTATTCTCTGTTCATGATGTACGTATGTATTCATAACGTAACGTGCTCGTGTGTGCGGCCAACGTGTCTGTGCACATGGTGTGCTGGCAGTACTACGAGAAGGCTGTTTTAAGTGGTATTTTGGTGAATATTTAAAGTTAAATGAACTCTAATACGTATCCAGTTCCGAATGTTAGTCTAATGAACCAATTAAAACTGCATAGATTTGAGTGATCAGCATTTTATTGCATAAGCCCCGTTTCATATAAAGATTTTCGCGCTACGACATTCATAAGTCCCATTCTTTAACACAGACTTTGGGAAATAGTAGTGCGAAGGTCGCTTTATCACTGGCAGTCGCTCACTTGCTTTTTGTCAGTGATCAACCGCCAAGCACGATCAACATTCGAGGGAGACGTTGCTACTTGAAATGTAACTAAAATCAGCTTGGCTCTCTGGTAACGAGTATTCTACCCTCAAAGATATCATAAACCTGCGTCCGTGAAGGCCGCCAGCGGGATTGGTAAACAAATAAACAGTAATGTCGGTGTTAAATCAAAATTGACTTTAAACATTCCATTTACGTAATAAAACCAATCCCTCTTGTAACTTTAGTAGCCTAGTTATTTAGGTTGCGGTCCAAGGTATTGGGTTTTACTGCTAAATACATAATCCATGCACTGGATAGCAACAGCAGGGTTAAGACAAAAGTTAAGACAGACCTGCTGTAAACCTGTCTTAGGTATGGAAGGTTTGCTCGTGGCCAGCCGACGTGGCACAAAGACGAATACACTATGAGCAAGCACCGCAGTCCCCCTGTTCCTAGGAATGAGGTCTTCCTTTTTAACGCGAAACGACTACTAACACGGGATATGTCCCAAGTTTGTGCGGCAGTAAAATAGTATAAGTGTATGTTCCTTAGATTTGCCATTTCTGAGTCTTCTTCTGTCTGCGGGGCATCTGATGCGTATGCATCTGCGTGTTTGCGCACGTAGAATATCATCCGTAGAATTGATTTAATACAAATCTCAGAAGAAAAACATCACTAATATGAGGTTCGCTGTTCAATTCGCAATGGGATACAGTGCGTGAAAGCATTAATGGCATGATACTGTTACTGCTGTAAGATGACGTAGAGACCATATATCGGTAAATGGTCTCTGGATGACGTAAGACCCTACGCAATCACTCAAACTTCGTTTTTCTCGATGCTGCCCTTGTTCTTTAGTTAACCTGGGTCTTGAACGCTACTCCAACTTTACGACCTCGTTTAAGAGAATGGCGCCGCTCTATGCTCAATAACTGGTTGTAAAACTGTATATTCAGCCGGGGGCACTCCTCCATTGGATGCCAACTGTGACAGGGCAGTATGAAGACATATGGCGGTGTCAGCGGTCCGGTTGTTCTCTGTGTCTCCTGGACTCGCTGTGAGACGACATATTGATATGCAGTGCCGATTGTGATGTGTTTGAATGACAGAAGTGTCATAAATGTATAAGCTTGAGTACTAATACTACCATCTGTATAGCTTCTGTGGTATGTGTCAGGATCACAGTCAAAATGTAGCCTGATTTCAGCCAAGTAACAACCGTTTGTGCCAGTTTTTGAACGTTCAGGGTTGATAGAGGCTTAAACAATAGCAAATTAATACATAGGTAACACAACAGTGGCTCCTACAAATGTTGATTCTTTAATCGAAACCTCGCACTCCTTGTTTGTTTTGTTTGTTTATTTGTTTGTTGTTTAACGCCACACTCAGCAGTATTCCAGCTATATGACGGCCTACTGTAAATAAGATAATCCAATGATTGACGCTAGGAGCATCGACATACGCAAATATTGGATACGATGACATGCATCAACCGATCCTGACCACCCGATCCCGTTAGTCGCCTCTGACGGAAATCATGGGTTGCTGAAGACCTATTTTCTACCCGTATCTTCACAAGTCTCATTATACTTCTAGGTTCGTCAGCACTATACCCGTGTTCGTGGGTTTCACCAAAGTGGTAAGCGTGTATGATCTGAATCACTTCGGCTTTCCCCCCATGTTTAGCTGACACGCCGTGATGCAATTGAAATACCTAGTTCACTCACTCACTTTAATCGACAGACGCATCCGTCACTAAACATTACGGATATCGTTCTTGGGCTCGTCTCACAATGCAATCTTAGAGCTAAGAATGTCATAACTCGCATACCTTAATATAGATTTAGCACTAAAATTAAGTATAGAACGTGGCCTTGCAGAGTACATTATTGCCTTCAGATAGATGTTGGTTTCAATGAGGGTGTTGTTCAGTCCACAACAGTTAACCGCACCTGTCAAGTTGTCATAAAAGGAGCAACACGTATTGTGCATACACGTGTCTTCAAAGGACATCGATTACGTTTTGTACGGTAAATCGAAAGACACCTATATTCGCGCGGTTCATTGAATTCACTTGTTTACTACTAATGCCACGTGACAAGACAACCCGGGGAAGACAACTTTGCAGGATTATAAAATCTGGAAAAAGATTGAGATTCTTTAGTGTTTGAGCATACACGGTCACCATTCGCAAGTACCTACGGAGGTGGGAATACTGTCGTGGAGGACACACTTATTGACTGTTGAGCGGCATTCTACTTCGTGGGAGACTGGCGGAAGGATTAATCCATGGTCGATTAGTCAATCCCAGGATCGCTTCCAGGGCATTATGACATTTATCCCTTGGTTGTATTGCCATACACGCTCAGCTGGCGATTACATATACACATGGTCTTCTGTACACGATATCATCTGAAACAGATAGCAGAGGTGTTGCTCGACATCAACTGTGAATATTTGAAGACATAATAAGAGCTCAGAAAGGTGTGCCGAACATATGCCAACCCTTCACCCTCTAGTGAAGACGTCGGGAAGGCCGCAGCTTGCATCGCTACGTGTCATGACGGACCTGATGATGAGTGAGTGTGACATGGTACCCTGGCTGCGTTGATCGTCACTAACAGTGGTGGTTGTAGGCACAATCCGACCCCGCAGAGATGTTGTCACTCCATCATATAGCGACATGCCCGACTGTGATGTGCACGAGGAAACATGACACGAAAATGCCTCTTGAACAAGCATCTCACTCTGTGATCTTTTTTTAAAAATATATCATTCTGGCCACCACCTTTGATTATTTGTTTTTCCCTTTACACATTGTGATAAGGAAGAAAATAGTTTCTTGAAATACAAGTGTTAATACATCATAAGCTAATTGCACACAAATGATAAGATCTTACTGGGTTCAAATTTTAGGGCTTTCGGAACCTTAGGTTAGCGCTTGTTGTTGCTGTACCCTTATATGGCAATCTTCAAAAGTACGTGGACGAAAAGAAGCTCTTTATAATCAGCGAATCAGCTAAAACAGGAAAACGTTAGGAGATCCCGAAGAACATATATTTTAGTTGTGGGCGTATAATATACAGATGTTATCGCCATGTAAGATTCCTGTCTACCCGTGTATGCTAACATAGTGAGCTGATTACAATCTCATGCATCGTTCATAACTGCCTTATTAACAACGTTGTCAAAGTCGTTATATGCGCCGGAGGAATTACAAGCGCCGTGGGTTATGATTAGCCGGCTATAATTAATTAATAGCCAGTGTTCTGAGTCATCGACATGTTGTCGGTCCCTGGAAACCTCTGATCTATGAAGGTGACTGTTCACGTCTTAGTCAGATAGCCATCTGTGCAACAGGGTGGTAGGTCTGTTTAATTCAGCATGTACGGTCCATACTGAACAAAAGCTCTCCCCCATGGAACATTTAACTTGATGGATGTGCTAAATCCACAGAGTAAACCTTTCATCTCGTCAGTGGTGGGGAATGTATAATGAAATTTAAAGATAGATGTGAAATGTTTCTCGCTTTCGGTTATGAGGTGCACAGCTTTCATTTAGATCGCAGCTGAATGTTTTGGAGCGAGATGGGGGCTGACCTCCACGGACCAGAAATTAAGACCACAAACCTAGAGCTGCGCAGAACAGGCTTGAAGCCCGTGGGCGTGACCCCTTTCTTGGGATAGTCTGTTGATAAGCCAGAGATTGAGGTTTATAACACGTCTTTCCGACAAGGGCTTCATAGCCGCATGGGGGGCAGGGGTGGCCCAGTCGTCTTAGGCGCCGCGATTTGCTGTGCAGAGTTGTTCCCTTGGGCGCGCCAGAAACCTATGATTGTGGGTTCGAATCCCGGTTCGCCCCGATTATGTTTCTACGTTTGTCAGCACCATACCCGTGCTCGATTCCCCACATGTGTAGGGTGTGTGAAGCCCATTTCTGGTGTCTCCCGTCGTGATGTTGCTGGAATATTGCTAAAAGCGGTGTAAGATCATACTCACTCACTGGGAACTTATTCTGCCCCGGAATAGCCACGAAAAAGCCACGAAATAGTCATAGGCCGGTAGCAAACTAGGGCCAAACAGACCATGCCGTGGTCGAGAGCTGGAGCAACGATGCACGTGGTCTGGATGCGTGATGCGCCCAGCGGAAACGCTTGGATGCCGTCCGATTCTCATTTCAGTTGGCTTGAAATCCCGGGCTGAATTCTGGAAGCCACAGGGGGTATGGGTTGTGTCCCTTGGGCGCGCCAGGAACCTATGGTCATGGGGTCGAATCCCGGTTGGCCCCGATTATGTTTCCAGGTTTGTCAGCACCATACCCGAGCTCGTGTGTTTCACCGAAGTGGTAAACGTCTGGGACCTGCATCACCCCGGGCTTTCCCACACATTAAGCTGACACTCAGTGATATAACTGGAATACTGTTAAAAGCGGCGTTAAACACAACTCACTCACTCACTCACTCTGGAAGCCATAGACGGTTGGGTAGATCCGATTCAGGTTTGCTTGAGATATAACCAAAGGTAACAAGCAATGTATGCAAATCACTATTGATACATATAACACCTACAAGGTGGGATCCGAGGTCGTGCTGGTTGTAAGGTGTTTATGTAGTCGTGCAAACAATCTGGGTGTACTTTCGGTCATACTATAAAACATGCTATGAGATGTCTGATTTATCCTCGAGGTATAGAGAACTACTACATGTCATTTTAATTTAGATAACTTTTAAGACGGGTGAGATTGTTTTCCGGACAATTATAACACCTTTGTTTGGCTCGCGTGCCGCAAGAAGGTAACATCGATTAGACGGAATAGTCTACTCTATGAAATAGGGGTGTCACGTTTGTCTATTATATAGGGTGGTCGACATACAAATCTCGGTCCACTTCGTTAATAAATATGACGCATGCATTTTGGGGGCGGGTTGATTTACCACGCCGACATTATTGCCTTTGAAGCGGAGCTGGCAAGGTCACGGCCGGTTGATCAGAGCAGTACGTATTTTGACAAGAGGCGAGTTTGCTATGTCTATTAGCTGTATGTCGGGGTTTGTTTGGCCGGTCCAGCACACAAACACAAACACGAATCGTGACTACAGCCACTCTCACTGCTTTCACGATGGGATACCTGTGTTTGATTGAGTGGAACGATTGCGGGCAAGATGGGATATACCATAACAGGTGTATTGTGTACGTCTGATAGGCTGGTCACGACAGATGACGCAAGGAAGTCAACACATCTCCATCGACTGCTAGGGGAGGCAGACCTTGAAAGAAGTGTATATTTTGAAAAATAAAAGTTAGAAAGTTGAAGGTTTGAGATACGAAGTTGAATTTGAAAATGTAAGCAGAGCTCCAGATAAGCTTTTGGTGTTGTGGGTATTTTACCCATGCATTTTAAAATCATTGGGTATCAGTAATTCTATCTGGGTATTCAAATTTCTGTTACACACTAGATTTTACACGTGGGTATTTAAGTTAAATATTTAAAAACACTATTTATCAAGTCCCTGCAAACTGGTGTCGTGTGGTTTCGAGAGCTTTATAGGACTAAACAATACCACGATACTTCCACAAGAAAGTGTGATGGCAAAGGATCATGATGTAACTGTCATCGTGGAGTTTGGCAAGGTTGACGGAATGCCCGGTTATAATTTCAAAATAAGTTGCTGATTTGCTAATCGAATACGCAGGGTTACTTCACAATATTTTGATGATATGCACAAGTTTTATTTTTGTAGCGTATCTGAAATGTTCGTTGCGTATTTGATACGCTTGGATTTTATTTTACTGCGTATTTATGCATGTCTGATGCGTATTTTACGCAGATACGCAGCTTATCTGTAGCTCTGTGTAAGGTTCTAAGTGACTTTTCATCATGCAAAATTGTATTTTCAAAATATGCTAAACTTCCAACATGCTTTGTTCAAAATATGTTGAACTCATATCTTGAGAATTCAATTTTGTATATTTATTAAGTGTGTAAGACGTCCATTTCTGTTATTCGGTGTTGGATATGTATATTTTCAACGGTTCTCATAGACCTCCGTCATCTATTACTCGCAAGGTTTATTCAGGAAAGACGAAGATCTTTAGCTCATGTGTTTATAGAGCCGTGAATTTGATCCTGGTAGTGTTTAGTGTGTAGTGGTTCTGTTTGTAAAGTCTCCGGTTTCAGAACTAATAGTTATTTGGAGGATTTATATCGGAAAGTGTATTGTCAACATGAAACTGGCGCGTAGAAGGCTCATTTGGCGAGGTACCTTGTTGAAGTGTTTTTAAAACATTACAGAGCGTGTACTGTTACTGACAAGTGAGGCAACTATGCTTGTTGTAAGAGGTAACTAATGGGGTCGGGTGATTAAGCATCGATGACATAGTTGATGCATACCATCATATCCCAATTTCGTGGATCGATGATCATGATATCTATCACTGGGTGATCTGGTCCAGACTCCATTATTTACAGACCGCCGTCATTCAGCTGGAATATTGCTGAATGCGGCGTTAAACAACAAACAAACACAATTTTAAGTGTTTTTGAGTGAATTTGAACAATTCAATCGATCACTCGGTTCTGCTTCGTGACTGGTATAATTCTGTAATCTAAATGCTTGTGTAAACTGATGTATAGTGCCTGCGAAATAGTGCGATATATCTGCACATTTTATTTTAGGCGTATGTAGGTTTACATACACACAAATTTGATACGTCGAGTGTGTGACGACCTGGCGAGCAGGCAGACATACACGGCCACAATTACTAGACTGTGACAACCACAATAGGAAGCGCTGGCCATCTCTACCAACTCCCCAGCATCTTCGGATAAATCGTGACTGTGGAAATTTTACGCAAATCTCAGTGGAAAGAAATATTATATCCATTCTTCCGTATCTGATTTCAGAAGTACATTCTCCAGTAGACGCTTCTTTTGTGTAGGTCTTTGTTCAACATTCCCTTGCTGGGTGTGTAAATATGGGCCTACCATTGAAGCTACACACAATTCAGAGTAATGTGATAAGAAGTTTGTTACCTTTTTGTTGGACATGCGTGAACGTGTGGGATTTTTCATTGGTTGTTGTAAAAATTATATTTATTGGATGACAAGTTTTTCCAATCATTGTGGTATTTTTCCCCAAAATCACTCATGCAAAGGTTACCAAATATGGCCTAACAACTGTTTGTCATTGTTTGCATAATCCTTGAGGAGGTATGCATTTGCGTTGAGGGTGTTTCTGCCCTGATTAAAAAAAAGATACCCTGCTCTGGGTCCAGGAAACATCTAGTGTTTATTACCTACAAACTGGTTTCCCTGTTGGCCAGATTATATTACTACCTGGTGGGTCACTGAATATATGTTTGCCTTTCACTTGTAGCTTAACACATATTTGTTCAAACAACTTGGCTTCAATGCCTTTGCTTTGCACACATCTGCAATGATAACTTATGCGGGTGAGCAGGGCGTACAATCATAGGGCTGTCTTATTGGTGGGGGTATTGTAGGGGTACTTTGAGGTATAGGACATCTTCCTACAGTTGGGGGAGGGGTGCCCAGTTGACTGAGGGGACCCCATAACCTGCTGATCATGGTTCCAATTCCATTCCTGCTCTGTCATGATCTTTGGTGTGTGGCAACATACGTTTCTGCACACTTCACATTCAAGACACTTTCAATGATTTAACTGAATACTCAGGAAGGTTAATCACAAATCATTCTCGCATGTTTGTGGAAGATTAAGTTTTTGAAGTATAATCTGCTTGTAGTAATAGCTAAAGGAACTGTCTTTTGTGAGGAAACAGTATTGCCTTGTCTGAGGAAACAGTATTATTGCCTTGTCTGAGGAAACAATATTGCCTTGTCTGAGGAAACAATATTGTCTTGTCTGAGGAAACAATATTGTCTTGTCTGAGGAAACAGTATTATTGCCTTGTCTTAGGAAACAGTATTGTCTTGTCTGAGGAAACAGTATTATTGCTTTGTCTGAGGAAACAGTATTATTGCCATGTCTGAGGAAACAGTATTGTCTTGTCTGAGGAAATAGTGTTATTGTCTTGTCTGGGGAAACAGTATTGTCTTGTCCGAGGAAACAGTATTATTGTCTTGTCTGTGGAAACAGTATTTTTCCCTTGTTTGAGGAAACAGTGTTTTTCCTTTGTCTGAGGAAAAACAGTATTGTCTTGTGATGGTTGAAGTCCATGATGTGGACTATACTTTTGAAAGTGACCAGTATTATTTTGTTTGGTGTAAGAGTTGACCTGTTCTGTCTGACCTCAAGTTTTCTGAACAACCTGTCATGAGTAGTCCCTGCCAGTGGTGTTTATGATGTAGCCAGTCCTCTACTTAAAACCAACATGATGAATGTCCTGGAACAATGCATCCATGCTGACTGTACATCATGTGGACTGTTACATCTGTTGAATCATGCTCCCCATGCAAACACAGGCCCTGTGTGTGATGTAACAAACACCAGCTGATAGAGGTGCGACCCCTTTGTCTCCCACAGGAAGAAATTATTCTACTTTATGATAAATAGTGTTGTTGAGCCAGTGTGCTGGGAATATAGTAGTCAGTAGTTGCCCATAAGCCCATGGGCCTGTCTTTCTGGTTGACACAAACGTCATGTTAAGTGCTATCTTGTTGGATCAGTTTCCATGGTGAAAGTGTACATGAGGTAATTGCCTCCCAGCATGCTTGTGCCATGTTACTAAACCCTATTCGTCATGTTGACAGTCACCTGCAAGATAATGTGTTTGGGGCTATGTTGGGATTTTATTGACCCATTACAAGGGAAGAACACACTAAGTACATGTCTCACCAGTAATTTATTGAAGTTGTTATCAGACAAAGGTAATGGGAAAATGTTGTTTGTTTGGTCACAGACTTATATAGGTCCGTGGTTTGGTTAATACCCCATAATAATATGTTTTTAGGCATAGTCAAGACACAACTGATGGGTTGGTTCCCTTGACCAGGTAAATGTGGAGTTTTTATCCCATGGCTAGATAGATAAATGTGGAGTTTTTATCCCATGGCTAGATAGATAAATGTGAAGTTTTTATCCTGTGGCTAGATAGATAAATGTGGAGTTTCACACTTCTCACTGACTTTTTTTTTACAATACCCCAAATATTAAAGCAACCGTTTTCACTTCCTGTCCTGGGTCCAGGCCAAGTGGCAGGAGCAGCTGTTCTGTTCTTATTGTTGCTGTTCCTCGTTTTTTCCGTTCTCTGTTCCTAATGCTCCTGTTCTTGTTCCAGGCCAAGCGGCGGGAGCAGGTGTTCAATGCCCAGAAGGAGCTGGAGGCGAAGCTGCGGAAGGAGGAGGATGAGATGTTCCGCAGCTTCCATTCCGTGCGGAAACAGGAATCAGAGAAGATCTCCGAGGAGATAAACAAGGAATGGGAGGTGCGCCTTAAGGAGCTGACGGAAAAGTTTGACAAGCAGATGGAGGGGAAGAGAAAGAAGATGAAGGACAATGAGAGGAAGGTGAGAGAAAGGGGAAGGAGTATTTCACTGCTGGCTGATGGCAAGGAAGTCTCCAACTCTCCAGTCGGCCCTTCTTTGTGTTACCCTTCAATAGTTACACGTGTTAACCTTGTCATAATGTCACTGCACACTTCATGAAAAAATGTGTAGAAAACATTTAGTTATCCAACATAATTATCATGTTAATGACTCCCCATCTGTCAAGAGCATGGTGTATTTGAGGAGTCTACCAGCTACCAGGTTAAGTGTGTTCTTGATAACGCCTGACTCTCAAACAGCCCAGCACCTACTCATGCCAGGAGTGGGCGACAGTAGCCAACAATTCATATTACAATGATCAAAGGGCAATATCAAGTTTGCAGCAGGAGAAATATGATTCGTAAATCATGTTGACTGTCTACCCTTAGGCCTTAGCTGCAATAAATCATTTAGATGTGAAACACATCATGTTAATATAGGTTTCCAACAATTTGCTGATCCTTCATTATTCAAACAATGGCAACACACAGGATCTCTATAAAGATCTATGATTTGCATGCTGATGGTTAAAAACAGAGCTTGAACTTAAGGTTAATATGTCCTATTCATAATGTTGACAAATGTTGTTGGGTAGAGTCCTGTACCACCAAACCTCATAGACCCCCCTCGATTACTGACACTACTCCTATAAAATATGGAAGGTAATTAGATGTAATGCACTTGAAACTGAAAGTCTCAGTGCCAGATAGAGGGAGGGCTTTGTGTCTGTTATTCATGATTGGTTCTGTAGTTATACACTAAAGCATTTCTACAACCTATCAGCTTCTTAGGTTACGTCTCTGTTATCAGATCCTTAATATATGCATGCATATGATTGTAACAGAAGGGATCTGTACCTCTTTACATACATCTTGCTGACTATGTTGACCTCAGTTTGGCTGGAAATAGACATGTCAAGTATTTTAAGTTTAAAATAGATTATCACAAATCTTCAAGATGCACACATGTGTCTTGAACAGACAATAAACTTGTGCAGACAGGTCCTCACCAACATGTTTGCGTTAACAAGACTAATGTTTGGTTTGCTGGGATTATGAAGATTATTATGCTAGGGTCTCACATAGTTTCTTAAGCTTGAAAATTCAGATCTTTTGAGTTTTGTCCCTCAGCTTGCCAAAGGGAGACAACTTTGGAAGAATTATTTCATAGTGATCTCCCTTTTGCAAATTCAAAAGATCATTTTGATCAGACCTTTGATGTGTATGGTAATGACATTATGGACTTCAAGCTCTGCTTGTCAAAGGAAAATTATATTTTCATCTGGTAATATATTTCTATGGTCCATAAATATAGGAAAATATTTTTCTGACCTTTTTTGAAAAGGATTGAGTAATTTTAAGGTAATCACTCCCTTCAGACAGTTAAGGTAATGAGTCATCCCAGCTGGTTGTAAACAGGGATTTAGATGTAGAAGCACATTGAGCATGGGTGTCAGTGTCTGGCTGTTATTTATTTGTTGGAGTTTGAGCCCTGCTCACATGACTCATGGGCTGCTTATCCAGCTCTTCCAGTCAAGGATGACTTCATTTAATGTGCTTGCGTATGGCTAATAGTTCTGGAGGGTTATTTGGTTTTTCAGGATAATGTGTTTAAATAATTTATACCTCATATCAATCCTTAGCAAGATGAAAGCATGTGGTATATGTTTTATGTGTACTGTATTAAAATGAAGGAACTTGTGAATAAAACAAAGACTGTTACAGTAGTGTAATTACTATCATGTAAAGAAGTCCAGACATTATCCAAATATGCCAGTGTGGTATTTGCAGTACCTGGCTATAGAGGGATGGATGCCTCCTACAGTGTGAATGGGTACCAGTGGCCCAGTTGTCTAGGGTGCTGCAATTCAGAGTTGTGTCCCTTAGTCATGTCAGGATCCTTTGCTTGTTGGTATGAATCAAGGGTCACCCAGATTATGATCCTTGATTTGTCAGGATCAGACCCAAACTCGTGATCACCAAAGCTGCAAATGTCAAAGACCTGCATCACTTCAGGCTTGCCTCTCAGGATGATAAAACTAAAATACTGCTGAAATCAGTGTTAAACCCCAACTTGCTCACCCTAAAATTATGAATCTATTTCATTTTTTTTACGCCTGTCATGATATATCTGATGTCTCCACTGTTCACTGATGCAGATTTTGATCTCAAGATATATACACAACCTATATGAAATCTGTTTGTCACAGCTAATGACAGTGCAGTTTGAGAATGAGAAGAACGTCCTTCAGAAGACTATGACAATGAAGAGGGAGAAAAAGAAGAAGACGATGACCTTGAGGCTGAGGGAGAAGGAACAGAGTACGACCTCTGACCTGGTCAAGCGACAGAGCGTACAGATGCTGAGTCTTCTGGCAGCCAAGCAGGAGGAGATGAAGCAGGAGCTGGTGGTGGAGCTGCAGAATGATCTGGAGATCCTTCAGGTGAGGGAGGGGGTCCTTCATGGGAGTCTGTGAGTAGTCGGGGCAGAATGGCCTGGAGATCCTTCAGGTGAGGGAGGGGGTCCTTCATGGGAGTCTGTGAGTAGTCACGGCAGAATGACCTGGAGATCCTTCAGGTGAGGGAGGGGGGCCTTCATGGGAGTCTGTGAGTAGTCACGGCAGAATGACCTGGAGATCCTTCAGGTGAGGGAGGGGGACCTTCATGGGAGTCTGTGAGTAGTCACGGCAGAATGACCTGGAGATCCTTCAGGTGAGGGAGGGGGACCTTCATGGGAGTCTGTGAGTAGTCGGGGCAGAATGACCTGGAGATCCTTCAGGTGAGGGAGGGGGACCTTCATGGGAGTCTGTGAGTAGTCGGGGCAGAATGACCTGGAGATCCTTCAGGTGAGGGAGGGGGACCTTCATGGGAGTCTGTGAGTAGTCGCGGCAGAAATGACAGGGATTATGTTCCAGTTCAACCTTTTGATGACTTTGTTTTTTAATTATAAGTTGTAAGTTGATATGAAAGAATGAAATGAGTGAAGTTGTTCTGAGAAAAGTTGGAGTGTTTCTTTCATTCTCCTATTGATCTCCATTTCCATTAACACTATGAGGAATGGAGCAAACAAAAAAATTACCATGACAGTTGCAACCCCAGCTTTATGGAAAACACATATGGACCCCAATCATATAGACCCCACTAAATACCCTCTATGGTTATTTTACCATCCTTCCTGTACAAAGTCTGGAGTCCAGCAGTCGTGCAGCTCATGATGATGTTGCTGTTTCCAGACTGAAGAGTCGGCCGGGCAGGTGTCGGAGCCCCCAGTGGAGGAGATCATGGAGGTGCTGCAGACTCCCACAGTCTTCGAACCACCCTCACCCAAACCACCGCGCTGTCGGAAGAGGGACCTCTACAGTGATGTTAGTGTCTTCAGCGACATAGATGAACAAGTGATTGAGGTGAGCTGAACCCTCACCCCCATGGCACAAATATAATTAGGTTAAATAATTAGGTTACGATGTACAGCAGGTGTCAAATTGACCATCAAGTGTTGTAGGTTACCATTACTACATGCAGGTGACAACATGGGGGTGGCCTTGACAACATGTGGCTGAGTATGGTCTGGTGATCATGACAACATGTAGCTGAGTATGGTCTGGTGATCATGACAACATGTGGGTGATGATGACAACATGGGGGCGATCATGACAACATGGGGGTGATCATGACAACATGGGGGTGATCATGACAACATGGGGGTGATCATGACAACATGGGGGTGATCATGACAACATGGGGTGATCATGACAACATGGGGGTGATCATGACAACATGGGGGTGATCATAATGTTGGTGATGACAACATAGGGGTGATCATGACATGGGGGTGATCATAATGTTGGTGATGATGACAACATGGGGGTAATCATGACAACATGGGGGTGATCATGACAACATGTAGCTGAGTATGGTCTGGTGATCATGACAACATGTGGGTGATCATGAGAACATGGGGGTGATCATGACAACATGGGGGTGATCATGACAACATGGGGGTGATCATGACAACATGGGGGTGATCATGACAACATGGGGGTGATCATAATGTTGGTGATGACAACGTGGGGGTGATCATGACATGGGGGTGATCATGCCAACATGGGGGTGATCATAATGTTGGTGATCATGACAACATGGGGTGATCATGACAACATGTGGGTGATCATAATGTGGGTGATCATGTCAACATGGGGGTGATCATGACAACATGGGATGATCGTGACAACATGCGGGTGATCATAATGTTAATGATCATGATAACATGGGGGTGATCATGACAACATATGGGTGATCATAATGTTGGTGGTCATGACAACATGGGGTGATCATGACAACATGTGGGTGATCATGATGTGGGTGATCATGACAACATGGGGGTGATCATGATGTGGGTGATCATGACAACATGGGGGTGATCATGACAACATGGGGTGTTCATGACAACATGGGGTGATCATGACAACATGTGGGTGATATTGTGATAATAGGGTTGATGGATGTGTCACAACAGGGCAGGGCAGGGCAGGGGTTAGGACCAGAGTGACACATCCATCAACCCTATTGTCACATACTGGTCACACTGTTGTACTTGGCCACCAGTGTCTATTGCCTGCAGGGGTCAGGAACACACCTGTCAAGACAACTGATCAGTCGGCATCCGATCAATAACGCCATAATGATCTTTGCCAATAAATCATTGATTGTCTGACAGTGTAATTAACACTGACGACCATTTACTTGGTGATATTGATTATATAATGACATTTATGGTGAAACCCTGTTGTCACTCTCGAGTTATTGACATGATCCCTGTAAAGGTGATTGCACGATTACACTGAGTATTAAGGAGAGACACAATATTTGTAGGTAATTTGAATTATGTGTTTTGTTGAAGATGGGGATTTCATTCACATACAAACACTCTGTCACTCATTACTGTTGCCCTGTTTTACTATGTGATAAACAAAGGCTACACTTTATTATCATCATCATCACCATCATCATATAGCTCTAGTAAGTGTATAGTGAGTCATTAGTTGGGAGTCTTCACTGTAGCATCAAAAGTAATATGCTTTAACCCTTAACAAAAAATTAGTTTATGAATAGTGTACACCACAGACTAGCATCACATACACAATCAGTGTTGATGACACCTGTCGCCAGGAATAGAATTAATCAGAGCAGAACCATGTCACAACAGCACCATTCTAGAGGAGTTCTAAACATAGCCTGCACACTCCCCAGTCTCAGCAGGTCTCTGTACGGCTGGGTTAGTTTGGTTAAACACCACTGCACATCTTGCAGTCTTTCATCACAGACTGTCTGGGGAATTAAACCACTGATTTGCCATGGGCGACTTAAATAATGCTAAATCAGCACATTCTGTCGCACCTCAACAAACTTGGCTTTCTGCCGAGATAATTAATAATTGTTCTTGGTTAGATGACAAGGGCGGATGAGGTAACACAATGAGTTTCCATGCTTGAGATGTAGTTGACTTTGTTGATTTGCTTGTTGATACAAATAATGATCACTAAGGCAACAGAACAATTGAGAAAATTTCATATGTGGAATTTCTAATTACTAGGTGTAATTATGCTTATCGTGACTGTTGTGTGGTGCATTTTTCTAATGTGGAGATAGATAAGATCTGCAGCATATCAGTTTTAATGTTGTGGTTTGTGGTTTCTGATATCTATAGATCTATATAAGGGCTATAATGAATAAATTATTAGAATTTCATTCAAATGTTTAAAACATATTAGGCAGTGTATTTTATTTTTAAAAACAAACTATGCAAGGCATCTCTGTCCATGAACTGTCAATGGATGGGACTCCCACGAAGCATGCATGTCTCGTAGGACTAGGTATGTGGTGTACTTCACCAAGAAAGCAGGGAACACAGTGATTTGTTGTCTCTAGGTATAGTCTGGAAGGTAATTTAAAGTACTGACGTTTACTACAATATCTGAAAAACTATCGGACCTACTCCAGTCAAAGTTAGTATGAGGTTATTAAACAGTCATACATAACTAGATATTAAATTTAAAGACAATCGGTGCATGAATAAAAAATCTGTCTTTTTAGTGATCACTATATTTCATCAATACAGTGTTAGTGTTGCGCGTCTCAACATGCGTGATTCCCGTGCACCCTTTCGAGTTGAGTTGATTGGTTCAACTGTGACATATGGCCCTGTGACGCAGGGGTAGCATTATGGAATGCTTCAATTGTGACTGAAGTGACTGAAGTTTGTGTGAATGATGTATAGATCTAACTAAGTTACTTCCTACTTTGCAATGAACATGATGTTGAAGGAATTAAAACCTAATAATTTTTATGCATACTTTTATTTGTTGAAAGTTGGTACTGGCAAATATTTTTGGGGACTGGTTATTTTTAGAGTTGCCAGTCCACAAAGACTGGCAGTTTCAAAAGCCAGCGGGAACACTGTTGATCCCTGGTTGCGTCATACAAAAAAACATTTACAGATCATACTTGTTGTTACCCTGCCTAGTGTGCGGCATTAAGGGGCTAAAACAAGGATTGGTCAGCTCAGAGTCAGTATACTGTGTCTGAGTGGGGTATTCATGTTAAACTGCAGCATGGCATCTCAGGCTAGCACTATAAAATTGGAATTAGTCTGGACTAGTACACTCAGCCACACACAGGGGATACTATCTTGCAGCTCCTGAGTCATGTACCACGATACATATACTATGTACCACTTCCTCCCTGCAGGTGGCCGAAGGTGAGCAGCTGACCTACACTGACCTGGTCAAGGAGCTGACAGAAAACCTGATGTCGGACCTGGAGAAAGCCAGGTGAGCTACAGCTACAAGACACACGGCTATTTGTAGTTTGATGTTGTGTGGTCAGTAGTTGTTGAAAATAACAGGGAGGGGATCACAAAGTTCATGGCAGGTTCAGGGGAAAGTCTGGAACAAGGAAACACAATTTGGGGAAGTCTGATGAACATTGGCAATTATTTCAAAATTGAATAATAAATTTGTCTGATATTAGTGATTACATGCTACTTGAGCAATTTCACTTACTTGGAAGGTTGCTGTAGAAATAAAGGACATTTAGGAAGGTTAAAGAAGAAAGGCATCTTGCAGTAAAAGGTGACTATGATTGTTGTTAGAGGCAACTAATGGGATCGGGTGGTCAGGCTTGCTGACTTGGTTGATGTATGTCATCGTATCCCAGTTGCATGGATCGATGCTCATGATGTCAATCACTGGATTGTCTGGTCCAGACAACATTATTTACAGACCACTGTCATCAAGCTGGAATATTGCTAAGTGCAGTGTTAAACAGCAAACAAACAAACATCAAGACGGAGGCCCAGGCTCAAATCCCCATAAGGTTACACTGATTGGTTACACTGGTTATTCTTCTTGTCCCAGCTAAGATATTCCTGGTTCAGTGCTACTAACTGACCCACTCACTCTATACATGTTGCATGATGTATCTCTGTGGTTCACCACATGCATGTGGTTGAGACGTGTGCTTGTTGTCTGTCAGAGCCATCTACCGCTGGATCACAGTGAAGGACCTCAATGTGATGGAGTTTGACGAGACGATCGAGGAGGACACACCTATGGGACTACTGAGGGGCATTAAGTTTGGCACAGAAACCTACCATGTGCTGTTCATGAGACTGTGCAGGTAGGACGTGTTATAACCACTGCCTGCCTTGCAACAGTGGTTTGGCACATGGGGCCTTTCTTTTTTATTCATTGGGTTACATGTCTTTTTCTCAACACCTTTGTCCAGTGGTCAAAATAAAAATAAAACTACATGTTTTTTAAATTAAAATACAAATTCAAAGGATGTAGGGTCGGTAGGATGAGGAGAAAATATATGGAAATTTCTATTTCTCTTTGGTATGTACTTGCCTCACATAATTCTATACGATGATAACAAGCTACGCTGCTGTGACGCGCTCTGTGTTGTGTTGTGTTGCAGCTACTGCGGCCTGCACTGTGTGGAGATCAAGGGCCACTCCAAGAGTGTGGGGTACGAGCCAGGCATGCAGATCACTCCCGACACCTTCCAGAACACCTGGAACGCCGTGCTGATTGACGGGGACTGGAGGCTGATCCAGTGCAACTGGGGGGCCAGGTAGAGGAACGCCATATATCTTTATGTGGCATTATACCGCAGTATCAATGAAGACATGGATTTTAACTTCTTTGTTCTTCTAAAAATGCCACTATTCAGTACAGATTCTAATT
Source organism: Haliotis cracherodii (assembly GCF_022045235.1). Lineage (NCBI taxonomy): Eukaryota > Metazoa > Mollusca > Gastropoda > Lepetellida > Haliotidae > Haliotis > Haliotis cracherodii. The sequence goes on from NW_027266297.1 coordinate 54,318,111, forward strand.
CTTTATCAAGGTACTTATATCGGTACCGTAACGTCATACTGAAAAAAAGTAGAAGTTGAAATGCCTGTCAATCCTGTCTTCACACTGAAACTACTTCAGTCATTACCTAGGTCATACGCTCAACAACAATCAAGGGTCACAAAGTACAAATAGGATTTCAAAATATATACACTGGTAGTTTGCAAAGGTAACATTAAACAATAACAGTCACCGTAGACCAAATATAGAAAATCACTTTTGGATTAGGTTCATTTATGAATGGAAGAGACATTATCATGAAGGCCTGATAAATAAGCTGGATATTTGACAATCAGATGTATTTCCCTGGGAACAGTAATTTCTGAAGCAACAAGGTTACACTCTATTCAGCTATTTCTGAAGCATGTTCTCTTTCTTAAAATGTCAAAATATTTTGAACAAATGACCAAATTTGGTAAATGACTAATGATTTCTAGATCACAAGATTACAAGATTGTCCCTACAAATGATTTTCCGTCTCATAGTTTATTTGATGATACAGTAATCTATAATCATAATGAACTCAAAGGGACCACTAATTTTAGTTTGTAATAACCGTAGTTTGTTATATGCACATATACACCATATATACACAGCAAATGGACAGGACCAAAAGCAGTAACATGCGTCTGTTTGTTATATCAAAGCGTGTTTGTTATATAAAAGCGTGTTTTGTTATATAAAAGCTTGTCCGTTATCAACATAGTTTGCGGTATTTATAGTTGACAAAAGATGGATATAAGGCCTGTTTCTATTTGATGTTGAAATATTTGTCCCCGTTTCTTACTGCTCTTCTCCTCCCTTCAGACACCTGGTGTTGAACAAGGACAAGGACAAGGACAAGGAGAAGCCCAAGAAGCGAGATCAGATCCGCTACCAGTACGACGAGCACTACTTCCTCACAGACCCGGATGAGTTTATCCAAGAGTTCTGGCCGTACGAGCAGAAATGGCAGCTCCTCGTGATCCCTATCACTCTGCCGGAGTTCGAAGCCTTGCCATTCGTCCGATCCGTTTTCTTCCACTACGGGATGAGGTTTGATCAAAGCAGGGTGGCAGTGTTAGAGACAGACGACAAAGGTGGTGTGAAGATCAGCATCAAGATCCCTGAGGAGCTGGAAAATGATCTAGTGTTTTTCTATCAGCTCCGATTCGCTGATAAGGAGCGGAAACATGAGCTGTCTTACCGCGGAGCTAGCCTGGAGAGGTTCGTCTTCCAGACCATGGTGGACAACACTGTCACCTTCAGTGTCCATGTGCCTACGACTGCTGAATATTTCTTTGAGATTTTTGCGAACAAGATCGATGAAACCAATCGGTGTGTTGAGGAAAACAATGCAAATTTTGCTCCATTCCGACTGAAGTGTGCGTGTAAGTTTAAGATCCTGTGCACAACGATGTCTGGGAAGATGCATCCCCTTCCCAACTGTGCTGCTGGGGAATGGGGGCCCAAGAAGGCCCTCCGACACTTTGGACTTACAGCTGTGCCTTTCGAAGGTGGTGAGTCTAGTGACAATTTGGAAACTTCCAAAGCAGGAATACTCACGGTTGAAGAAAAATTCAGTGTGAAGTTCAATATTCCCAGACCCCTACAGTTTGTGGCCAAATTGCGAATGAATCAAGTCGAAGATCAAATTCTCGATCCCTTTGTGCATCTTTCTGCCGATGCCAAAATCTTGACAATAACCATCACCCTTCCACAGACAGGACAGTATGGCATTGATCTTTATGCTCGTCCGAAAGGGGTGTCTGATTCCAACACCTTATCCCATGCTTGCAAGTATCTCATTAATTGCACCAAGGTTGACACCCCACTGGAAATTCCCAAAACTTCATCGTCTAAGAATAAATGGGGACCTACAAGTTCCTTTGAGGAGTTTGGGCTGAAACTGGTATCACACAAGGATCCTAAGATCCGTATATCTGATTCCAATCTGTGTCATATTGAGCTGGAGGTTCCACAAAGTATCAACCTTTCCTTTCAGTTCCTTCGGGAACCTGACGAGGATAACCGAGATTACGTCCAGATGGCACGGCTTGACGACCGTCCGACCATCATGCGCTTCAACATCACTCTGACTCGCAGCGGCAACTACATGCTGTCATTGTACGCTCGGCGAGATAAAAGCGATGATCGCTCACTCCCAAATGTTTACAACTATCTAATTCAGTACTCTAGGAGCCCAATGGAATCAAATGGTGGAATACAAGTAAGCCGGGAGAAGTCCTCCTCGATATTCAAGAAGGGACTCTTCTCTAAAAAGGAAAAACATTCCGATAAAAATTCTGATCGATTCTCAGACAAGTCATCTGATAAGTCTACTGACAGCCGGTAATGGATGTCTGTGAGTTGGTGTCAATACATTCCATATCATAATGACCGGATAATGACCAACGTCAAACTACAAACTGTCATTTGCCTTGAAAAGTTCATTTCTTCCCCTAAAGCCATGCCAAAGGAACAGGTTCTGGTAATGTAGACGAAGTATTTAAGAGCCAGGATGTTATATAGCATAGTTTGTGATTCTACATGGATGTGGGTCTACATATGAGGCCAATCTGAGCCTGGGGAATGAAGTCATCACTTGTGCCTAGACCTGTTGTAAGCTTAAGACATGCATCATAATGCATTATCTAGCAGTGACCCATGAGGTAAGCTGTGTATGTTCTGAATGCTGATTGGTCAGGGACAGTATCCCCTAGCTGGTCTGAAATCTGAAGTTTGGTCCAATCAACAACACATGAGCTGCAAGTTGATTTGATAACATTACTGATCCAACATTCAGTCTGTGTAATGCATATATGTGATGTTGATTAAGCTTGTGCTTAAATTGTATTCTTTTAATCACTTAGAATTTGTAGCAGAGGTCTGTGATGTATTATCAAACATTTTGTCAAAGTTGGAAGTTTAATTTTTCTCAACCATTGAATCATGATTTTCAATAATACATGCTGTTGAGATATGGTTCAGTCTTAGAGTGCATGCATGTGGAATGTATCTAATCATTTGTTTGGTGTACAAAGCAATATGTTTTCCCAGTAGTCAGGCCAGATGCAGAGTGAGAGAAATAGCTAGGGAGGTATACATGTACATTTCATCTGATAGTGAAGTGCGTAGATAGCATGAGTGAGTGACAGCATTACTGTAGGAGTCATGTACCTCAAAACCTGCAGGACTGAATTGAAATTAATACACATAAAACAGTTATTACAACAGTCATGTCATTCTATTTGTTTTCAATTCTGCCAAACCAATTATATTTCTTGTTTTAAAAATAAATATGTCAATGTTTGGAACAGTTAAAAACTAAAATTTTAAAATGCTATTTCATAGAAAAAATATTATGAATGTATTTTGTTAAAAAAGCTAAATACCACTTTTCTGTACATTTTGTGATTCCCCTACATCACTGAACTTGAAAATCTATAAAGCAAGCAAGAAAATTGTGTTGTTCTAAGTACATTGAACATGACCTTACTACTGTTTCCACAACTTGGTCATATAGAGCCAGTCTTGGGTTATACTAAAGTGTGGCAAGCATCCTCTGTACCCGTCCTCAACCTGGGGTGGTGTGCATGATGCAAGCACAGGGCAACCTAGGGCAACCAGCTATGTCGGACAATGAGACAAATAAAATGGCTACTAATTATGAAGGAAACTTGAAGTGTACTTTTCAAGTTGATGTTGATTGTGTGGTATGTTACTCTGTTAGTTTCACTGCAGACAGCGGTCACAAACCCTTTCTAGGAATAATTTGAAGGGGTTAAGTATTTAACAGATACTTCCCTTCCTTCATGTTTTAAGGAACAACTGAAGGCTGATGTGTTGTCAGCTCTTGGAGTTGACCAGACAGGTCAGTGGACTGGAGAAGTTACGCGCCAGTCTGTTCATTGATTAACTACAAACTGATCCGTTATTCATACTACTGGTATTCCTAGTCATGGAATGTTGCAATGGTGTGTGCATGTACAGCCTACCCATGATATCAGCATGCAGGACCGGATGCTCGTAGAGTCGGAGGTGTGTACTGCATGTGTATAGTCACCTAATATATACAGTCATAAGTTGACACAATAGTCAAGCAGGGTTATGGGAAGTCAATTCCTTTCAAGATCTGCCTTTATTGATTCCTTAAAGTATTCATGCATGTTTAAAATTTTAATAATGGACTATTAAGGTTTGCTTGGAATATGTCTGTTTTGCTAATATTCTGTTACTATATTTAATCATTTTTGAATATATGAATTGAACAGTTATGTCATCAGAGACCATATAATAGATCTGATGTCATCTAGGCAATTAAAATCTTTGGAACTGAATTAGATCCAGATAAAGTAGTGACATTCAGCATAATGATCAGAAGTACATGGATACAAACATGCTGGATGCTGTCGACAGATCAAGAGGATAGTCTCTGATACAATTTAAAGTTTCTGCAGAATACATTTCTTTCATCTCGTGCAAACATGCTTTGATTTTGACATGTATGTTCGTTGTTAATGCTAAACTTGTGAAAATAATCTGTATATCAGTTGAAATATATAATTGTTTTATATGCTAATATATGCACTCTCTGTGCATTGTACCAAGCAAATAGTCAATGGATAAATATCTACACTTTAGGATAATTAAGCAATTAACACAAACATATATATATATATACATGTATAACAATTACACATAAGCTTTCTCATGAAATGGTGTCAGGTGAATGAAATATTAAGAAAAGTCTTTAAGGCAAGAATCTACTGCAGTTTTGTACAATGTTCTTATTTCTGTTCAAAGGGTGTATCATGGTGTATTGTGCTATCACCTAATCAGCAACTTTCTGTCACAAATTAAGCTATATATTGGTACTAAAATATTATTTTGTTACAATATGTTATCTATTTATACAGTTTCAAATATTGTTCAGCAAACAAAACATTGCAAAAATAAAATGTATGAAATTAAACCATGTTTGTTGTTAATACTTCAGGTGCACTCCACTGCATGAATTGTCAGTAATATATCCCCTATTATATATCATGGCAGCTTGTGAACAATCGAACAACATTAACGATCCAGCTAATGATGGCAAGCCATGTCACAGCCTGACCACTCAATCGCTCAGAGTAATCAACTTTACATACATGAGGTAGTGAGACCGCTGCTGAGTTGTAGTATAGACTTGGCCATAACTCCAAGTCAAGAAAAGCCACCGCTTTCTTCCTCCAGGCAATGCTAGCCTACAGCTTCCTTTTCTTCAAGGCAATGCTAGCCTGTATGGTCCTCTTCTTCAATTCAGAGCTAGCCTACAGCTTCCTTTTCTTCAATTCAGGGCTAGCCTACAGCTTCCTTTTCTTCAACGCAATGCTAGCGTGTGTCATCTTCTTCAATTCAGGGCTAGCCTACAGCTTATGTTCAAGGCAATGCTAGCCTACAGCTTCCTTTTCTTCAAGGCAATGCTAGCGTGTATTGTCCTCTTCTTCAATTCAGGGCTAGCCTACAGCTTCCTTTTCTTAAATTCAGAGCTAGCCTACAGCTTCCTTTTTTTAAGGCAATGCTAGTCTACAGCTTCCACTTCAATTTAGTGCTAGCCTGTATCTTTGTTTTCTTTAAGGCAATACTTGTGTCAGTGATCAGCTTCAGGCTAATGTAGTCCTCCTCATTGAACATCCAGTCAATGTTCTATGGTACTTCATGAACAAAAGCAACAAGAACTAACATGACTGTCTCATATACAGTTTATTTCATTAAATCACCCTGACAGTTATTTACATGTATAGCATAGCCCAGCAAAGATTCCCATGCTTGTCATGACCTGTTAAACTAAACACAACAAGCACACAGAGCAACCCAACATGTGCATGGGGGGGTGACTTGTCAATTTCACAATCACACGAGAGCTGCTCTGTTAATTTCGTTCATAAGTATAATGTATTTCAATTGAACATGACTGTTCACATCAAAAGACACCGATCACATTCTTTGGTAGCCTGTTGCCAAGTAACTTATATCTCTTTGAGAAGCATCCTTAATCGTTGAAATAATAATTATGCCTTGTGTAGATACAAAAAGTTTTCCTGACCTAAAATCAAGAGAAAAAGATTGTTTTGATAGTAATTAAAGATTAACATTGGTTAATGATCAGTGAATACAAATAAGAAAACTCCTTGACACATATGCTTAGTATCAGTAGCAATGAAATGACATATGTACATCATAATGAACAACTCGGCAAGCACCCATCAACACAAACTAAACATGCATGACACAATCACTGACCTTGTACACCTCAACCTGACCTTGCACTCAAGACTCGGCCAGTCCACAGTGGAAACAGTACAGGCTATGTGTACATCAGACTGGCATCATGAGACACATATTGTAATGTTGAATGTCATGAGATCAGAGTGTATCAATAATACTGTCAGTTACCAGAATCAGGGCAGAGGAGGTTAACAATACCCGATGCTCATCATCGTTGGGATTAAATGGCTGTTCAGTATGGCCTTTAAACTGTGACCTGCCTGGTTCAGAATGTCATCTGTTCCAGACAACTTGGTTTGCAGAACTTATTGGAAAGGTCAATAAAGCTACCAGATACCAATACCATGCTAAGCCAGGTTCCTAGAGAACCTGAAAGTCTAGAAAGTGAATAAACAGTTTTCAGTTAAATATGATGTTGAGGTGAGGAGGGATAGATTTGGAAACACTTCCTTGACCAGTAACGTTGAAATATGGAATTTCTTCACTGGTATTACATTTCATTACAGGTAGGACAGAATTCCTTGACCAGTAAGGTCTGCCTTGACCAGTAAGGGACTTCCTTGACCAGTGGGGACTACCTTGACCAGTAGGGACTTCCTTGACCAGTAGAGACTACCCTGGCCAGTAGGGACTACCTTGACCAGTAGGGACTTACTTGACCAGTAGAGACTACCCTGGCCAGTAGGGACTACCTCGACCAGTAGAGACTTCCCTGACCAGTAGGGACTACCTTGACCAGTAGAGACTTCCCTGACCAGTAGAGACTTCCCTGACTTCCCTGACCAGTAGAGACTTCCCTGACCAGTGGGGACTTCCTTGACCAGTGGGGACTTCCCTGACCAGTGGGGACATCCTTGACCACTAGAGACTTCCCTGACCAGTGGGGACTTCCCTGATCAGGGGGGACTACCTTGACCAGTGGGGACAACCTTGACCATCAGGACATTCCTGGGCTGGAATGGACTCTTTGACCAGACATGACTACAGAGCACTGAATTCATCACAACTATATTCCACTGTGGACTGGCAGCTAGCAATCAGTATATACAGAAGACACAAGGCTGCACACCATCATGGAACATTATGATTCAAAAGATAATACACACACAAATCACAGATGATCAACATTCACAAAGTGGTACAAATCCTGTTTCTATCAATATGTCAATCAAACCTGATCAATGAAATATACATCCAGATACATGTTGCAGTATATGAAACAATCGCTACACATTTAACAAATGGTGGAACTGATGGCAATACAATGAAAGACACTTTGGCAATAACAACTCTTTATGCAAGCAGGTTATTAACAAGCTGAAGCTCATTCAAATAAATTTGGAATTACAAATATCAATCATGAAGCTATTCTACATAACCAAACCGAATACTTCAAATATTAATTACTGATATAGCCAGAAACTCAAGAAATTCATCATTTAACCTTTTCATAATTCATGAAAGCTGCATTGTGGCAATATTCCCAAATGAATATATCAAGTCTAATATGCATACATTTCTAAACAGAAAAGCAGGTGCTTCCTATGGGTATTTACAATGAAACACAGTGGGCCAAGCATTCCAAGGTTAACGGGTGAAGTATTTGATTCAGTAATTGCCACACATACAGGAATTGAATTGAGCAAGTCAAGTGTTAGACATTTCTTCAGCTGTTTACAAAATATTATTATCATATTTCACATGTCAAATAATTCAATTCAATAATTAAGATAATGGATGACATTAATGATTGTCCAAAACGTTCCCTGTGAAATTTTATGAAATAAATAATTCTGTCCTCAGATTACCAGAGCTAATGTAATGTTTCACAAAGTTCTACAATACTCTTAGGCTATACATTTTATATTTTTCGTTTCCCGGGCCTGCCACAACTGAAAAGCTGGCAGTCTAATTTATTTCTTAAACATAAAAATATTTATTTTTATTATGTCTCTTGCTAGTAATATAGACCATCTTATACAATACAATATTTATGAACTCCATGTCTACATCTATATCAGTGATTCAAGAAGCCAGCTGCAGTTTGAACTCCACACCAGAATGACTTTCAAAAAAATAAAAAAATGATTGACATTTACCGGTATTTTTTTTTTTTTTCAACCGACCTTGTGTGGAAAAGCTGCAATAAATCTGTGAAAGATAAAATGATAAAGTGTGGCCCTAGTATAACCTATGCTCCAGGGTTATTTCCCACTACAACTGCCACCACTCCTGTATGAAGATTGACGTAAAGACTGCTTCACATTGGGCTGTTTCACAGAACAATTTGTCTCAAATCGGAGTTAAACAGGAAGCAGACTGGGGCCAGTTGTAAGTCTTTGCAAGTTTTACTCAAGCACGATATGGAACCTGGTCACTGAGATACTGACCCCGGCTCTATGAGGTTGATTTCAGACAGCTCAGCCACCACCTGTGTCACAAAATATGTTTTTACTACAAATATTACTAAAAAAAAAAATCTCATTAATATCAGATCATTTACTCCAATGTCAGGTGAAATCAAACTTTCACCTCCCAATCCTAATGATCAATGCATGGGTTCTTGAGCTAATAAAATGTGACATGTATATGAATAAATGACATGTCACCGCGATAAGGAAATTGTGATCTCAACAAAGGAAACTTGCCCCTGAACACAAATATACCCTCGATAATACACCTGTTTGGATGTAGAACATGGCGCTCAGAAACAGGACATATCAAATATCCACAAAATAATATCGCTGATTGATTTTTTTGCATTCAGCACTCCCTGATCATGTTTGTATTCGAGATAAATTAATCAGATATTCCTGTATGAATGCTTTGCTCACTCTGTACTGAGAATCTGGAAGCCTCAATGCTGACTGGATGATTGGAAAGTTCACCTGACGCGACTTCTGCAGTGTCCTCAGTTCTTCCCACATATCAATATATTTCTGGACACACCAAGGAAATAGTTTCTTCCAATTACCAGAAATGTCTAGAAATGATGATTCTTTGGTGTCATGCCCTAGCCCTTGACCTTGACCTTGCCCTTGCCCTAGCTTGTTCCTCTGCTTCAGCCATGGAACCCATACTCATCTCAGTAGTTAAAGTCCATCTTATGTCTTACTCAACTCAAAGTGTCTTTCTAAGAATAACTGCTACATTTAGACATCACAAGCTTATGAAAATGATTTATGAACAGACTTGGATTAATAATGATACATACATAAATAGCATTTCTATGAAACATTTGCTCGAACTCTTTTAAATAAAATCTGCATGCAAAACATCTCCCAGTATCACATCTATCTCCATAACCATGACAAGATCATTTTACTTATATGACCATGAGACCAACCAGGATGGTATTTTATTCTTTATAAGATACCAATTCCAAATTTATTTATTCAAAGTGTATTCATTATGTATTACACACATCTCATTTAATAAACATTTCTCTCCATAAATAGTTAGCTGTAATATACAGAAAAGTGAATGCTGCAAGGTCACATTAGAGAATATATTAGATCCTACTTATTAGGCAAGACTTTTTTCATATCTTGGTTTACGATGTTCACGTGGAAATCTTTGTCATAAACATCAACAAAAGACAGGGTATTCTTTGTTGGTTTTTGTTGGTTTGTTGGTGGGGTGGCATGAGTCTTCAAGAGAGTCTCTGAATACTGCCACACATGCAGGGTTTGGTTAGCTTGTACCCAGGGACAACATGCATAAAGCAATCATGGCGCTAAGGCTGTTGTCAGTCAATGCCTAAGTATCGCAGTCACAATCTTCTTAGAATGCTTTGTGCATCGGGCCCTAGTTTGTTTGTCATGCAGTTCAACTTTCATGCAAACTAACTTAAGGTGACCAATATGACCACATAAGCTTGCATTTGGTAGAAAAAGAAAAATTACTTTTAGACAGATTTTTTCCACTGCTAATTGTTTGAGGGTTGGTGACTCCTTAAACCAATCCTTAAAAAAAGTATCGCCTTTACATTGTCTTTAATTTTGATGCAGGTTTCTCCTGAAGACAACTGAAGCTCCATGTTGCCTCACTATCAGGTGTCTCTGGAAGCTTCAGGTATATGTGTAGAATGTCCACATGTCTCCTCGCTGTTCTTTGAAGGCAACCTGTCTGGTGAACTTGCAGACAAGTTATCTCGTGGCACCGAGTTCGCTAAACTGGCAGTGTTTTCAACTATATGTTGTAAAGGTTGTGTACTATATACATCTTTCACTGATGTCTGAGAATTATCAGAATGGGAGTCCATGCTCGAAGACATTGCTGGGTTTGCACAGGTAGGAGAGTGAGCTGTCATGATGGAGTTATCTCCCCTTGGTAGATCAAACAGCCGTGAGTCAGTACCCCCTGACAGTGTGTATGTACCCCCCGACGTTGGCTCTGTATCCCCTGACAGTGAGTATGTACCCCCTGACGTCAGCTCTGTGCCCCCTGATGTGGAGGGATTGTCTGAACTGCTTGCTGGTAAAGGTGCAGACACATGGCTAGAGCTGTTCAGTGTTTTATTATCATGCAGACTTATTTCATCTTCAGTCAAAGAATTAGGTTTGTTTCCAGAAGGATTGGCTTCAGGTTGAGAAGCAGGGGGGTTGTTACTGGAAAGGTTTTGTGAATCTGGTCTTGGAGATGGACTTGGCATAGGATTATTAGGAGGATTTTGAGCAGAATTGCCCCGAAAGCGTAGAAAATTCCTCATGAACGTCCCTGGTGTGTAAACACGCACCCTGTCCACAGAAAACTCCCTGGTATTGGTTGTTTGACCATCAGTAGAAGGTCGATTCAAAGCTGACAGAAGATCATTCACACGTCTCTCAATGCTTCTCTGGTCATCAGGGTTGTCCACAGTCCCTTCCAGCTGTGGCTCCAAGCCCTGACCTGACCCCTGCCCAGTTTCCTGACCCTGTGTGACATTCTCAGCACTGGCGGGACTTGCATTCTGTACATTGTTTATCCCAGAGACGTTATTGTTCACAGGCCCGAGGTTGGCGCGAAGCTGCTCATCAATGTTGGCAGCGGCGGCGGCTGCGGCTGTGGCAGCAGCGGCGTTGGGCTGGGCGTTGTTGTTGTGGGCGTCCTGGTTGTGAGGCTGAGCCAGCAGCTCCTGTATGCGAGCCTGCTGGAGGATGGCAGGCAGCTCGTAGTGGTGGAAGAAGTAGATCATGGAGTGCTGGCAACACAACACAAGCAGTCAGTCAACTGGGTTTAATGGTATTTGCAACATAATAGTAGATATAACAGCATATCAGGACTCAGGAGAGGAAACAAAGTGATGCAGGGCCTAGACATTTATAACTTTTTTGAAACAAATGCATGGTGCTGACAATGACGGAGATGGGTTCAACACCAGTTTGAACATCAATTTTCACATATGCATACATGGGGAGAAAGCATGCAAGTTGTAGATGTTGACCACTTTTTAATTATTTGTGAAACCCACAAGTATTGGTGACTGACAAAGGATCATAATCTGCTTAAAACCAGTATTGAAAAACCATCACATGATTCTCACAACACAGTGAATTGACCATTGGGCTACTTTCCCCTAAAAACAGGATCATGTAGCCCTCATAGTAGCGACCCTGTCCTTTATACAAATGAAAGAAGTAGGTATCTATCAACACATCCTGCAAAGGCTATCAAATGTGTGACTGGTAATTAACATTGCAGCACTATTCAAATCTGACTACTTCCAAACCAACTCCCGGTAGATTTACCACAGATTGTACATTTCTGACTTCTTTTTTTATCAATCATTTTTATGCTGATAAGTCTCCTGAGAAGGTCAAAGTAGCACAAGGTTCATTGAGTAGGACTGCAGTAATGCATTGAACAGCTGTCTTTCCTGGATGTGCAAGTTTCAACTGACCTGTATGAACAGCCAAGAGGTGAAGAGGGCCAAGCCACTGTACTGACCGTTGAACCGGTAGTGATAGGCATAGAAGGCAAAGTGATACATGTAAAAGAACCTGCAACACAAAATACACATTAGATAAGTATTAAGAAGACCTGAGTGTCGTTGTGCAACGCAGTCTTAGCACTAAGGCAATTGTAACACCCATACCTTGATATAGACTTACTACAGTCATAGTGATAAGGTTGTTTTGTACAACGACACCCAGTTGTGACAGGACCAATTCCATGAAGCTATCTCAGTGCAAAGATGACATCAACTTGTGACTGTCGTACCTTAACAGGGCTTGATTTAGCTACATATAACATGTACCAATGCAACCTTATATGTATGTCGACATGCACCGAGTGCATGCAAAGAAAGTGTAAATGTGTTTCTGACTAACCCTTACTGGACCACACAACAACAATCTTTGAACACACTCAAAACCTCGAAGATTTAATTACCTCACATCACTAATCCCTGTGTTATGTGTAATTTGTCATTCTTTCTTGGGCTTGACCTCATCAAACTGTGGGTATTAACAGTCATCCGTCAATAAATTATGTGACACTGGCAGCAGACAGGCCTATGCTTCAACTTTGATAAATTTATGGGACCAGGGTTCATGCTGGTTTAATCTGGTGCAACTATGTTTTTATGTCAACATACACCTGGTGCAAGTTTAATCCAGTTCCTTATATCAAGCCATGCTTAAGTCAACAGTAGTAGAAAGGCTGATCTAGTGTCAGATTATATCCCCATTTCATGACCACATGCTCCCATAGTTGACCACTGGTTTGCTGGCTCCCGGCCAAATCAATCTCCCAGACTTGCCATTCTGTAATCCAAGAGAAGGTCCTACCTAGCCTACACAGTTGTCTACTACAGCAGGTGTTACCTGAGCCAATGTCTCTTGCTGATGTTGGTGTGGCAGCAGATAGCGTCATACTGGTCAGCTATCCACACTATCAGGATGATGTAGAAAGCTGTTGTTGTGTCATTGAAGAACTCCGACATTATGGCTTCCATTCCTGGCAATACACGAGGAAAAATATTCAACAAAGTCTTATCACTAATACAGAGAGGAATAAACAGCACTTGAGTGAATACTCCAAAATCCAAAGAGACTTAATATTTCCCTGATTTTGCACAGTTTCTATACTGACCAACAAGAGCCAGGATGACCGTGAGCAGGGGAGCAGCTGGGAAGGCAACTGTCACATTCATCTCCAGCATCTGCAGTAGGTCAACTGAAATGTACAACAGGAATAAGCATCTGATTCTAGAAGTTTGGGATAAGGCTTTTCCTTAAACTGCTAAATGACACTTTCGAAAAACAGAATCTGACCAGAAAATATATGATATACCAGATGCACTTGGGGACTTTAGCCCCTACAATAGAGTAAAATCTAAATATTTTCAACATTTGAATACTTATCCTGCATTACTACCTCAATGCTTTTACTACTGGTTGTTTTTTTTACAGATAGACTGGGCTGTGAGAGGTCCAGGCTGCAGAAAAAGTTGTTCCATCTAGTGGTGTGGCTCATACCATCTCACAGCTACCACGTGACTGGGAGTTAAGATGTCCTGGTGTCATGACTGATCAGGGAATCACTGGCATTGATTCTGGTCCTGAGTAGTCTCCAACGTAGTCAGACAAAAGTATGGAGGACGCTTCAGATAACACTTGTTGAAGACAGTGAGATTGTGGATCATTCTGAAGTTGGATGAATCCTTCTTTGACACCAGGACCATTGGAAAGTAGAAACGATGCGCAATGGGATTGTGAACAATCTCGACTGCCTGCTTGAGTAACAAGAGATGCTGAGCTTGACAAGGAGGGTTGGCGTCCGCCAGAGGTGTGGAGGTCAAAAGTAGACAGAGGAGAGACAGAGACGGTACCTCTGGCAAAGGCCCCAGGTGACTGCCCAGGCTCAAAGGAGCAAAGGACAAACCGATGGAGCTCGCCGAAGAATCAGACAGGTAGTCATACTGCCGGTGAAGCAGAGAACGACTACAAGAGCTGTGACTGGATTGAGCGGATTTGGAGGTGAGGCGGGAAGACACGGGAGAGATAGAGCAACGTGTAGAAGTCCTCTAGGGGAGCCAAGGGAGGACATGAAGCAGCTGTAGGCAATGGCAACAAGGTAGTATTTAATGATGTACAAGAGGCGCCAACAGCACAGGAGCAGGTGCCTTTAAGGTAATAATGCAGGATAAGTTACCAAATGTATTTCTCACTTACCTATGAAGAGGAAGATCTGGTGGTGAGAATACCTCAACAGTGTTGACACTGACACAGTCTGAAAGGAAGAACAAATTCACTGACAAAGAAAAATAAATGAATGCATGTTGTGTTACACCAAAGCCATATCTCAGCCATATCACAGGCAGCCTTAAAACAATCAAGTCTGGGCCGGTAAACCAGTGGTTGATAACATGAGCATGTACATTGATTCAGGTTGTTTGTGCACAATGACACACAATCAGCCAGATCTCCTCTGTAACCACCTGGTCCGAGTTGGCTCTGACAATATTCACAGCATACTGTGGCCATATTCTGCCCCAGAACCTCCAGTGGTAGAGAGGTACAGAACCTCCAGTGGTAGAGAGGTACAGAATCTCATCTTTAGTGACGAGTGACGAATAATACAACTTAATCTGAAACATTTACTATCTCAAATGATGAAAACGTAAGAGTATTCCAAAATTGAGCAAAAAAGACAAAAAGTTCTACCGGCCCTCATTGACATTTAACAAATTGCACCTGTCTGGTCCCTGATAAGTATCTAGTTTGTCTAAAACATTCTATCCACACACACTTTAAGTGAAAAGTCCACCTGTAGCCAGGGGCATGTATAACATGTGACAGAAATCTTGTACTGATACATCCAATAGTTTTGAAGAGTTCAGAGCAGATGGACGGATGATCAATGAAGACATGTGAGGCTGTCAGGGTGAGTTTCAAAGAAGAAAGTTTAACATGATACGTAATATGTTCAGAAAATTGCCCTTCACACTACCTGACAATTTTCCCATATACTTACAAAGACAAGCATGATGAAGGCTGCAGCGATGTAGGAGCTCCGTGCCATCCACATGCTGACAAACCGGTAATGCTCCCCGGTCACAACATTCCTCAGGAAGCCTGCAGACAACAGTAGTCATGTTAACATCCCCATCACACAGCGATGCTGTTCTCTATCTAGGCAATCATGAAGACAGACTTGACTGTGGATTTCAAATTCCTTATTCATTTAATGCAACATTCCAGTACAGATGCTGTCTTTTATCGAGCATCTGTACCAAAACATCCCATTGATTGAATCAAGGAGTTGAAATCCATAGTCGACACTTGTCTTCATTGATACTTCAGCTTCTAAAATTCTTCTAAAAGTCAATCTTGCCATATGATTATCCAATGCCTTGTCATTGAGGGAGTAAGTGAGAGTGGTTTTATTTATTTTAGCTATACTCAAGCCACATCACAGTTCGGGATGACAAGAATGGGCACATTGCAATCTTGTGGGGAATCGAACCTGGTTTTCAGGTGTTGTGGGCTTGCGCTAAGACCACTAGGCTATCCCACCAATCACCTAAGAAGATGTAGAGTCACTACTGTTTCCTTGATCTAAGCCTGCCTGGACTTACATCACTCCAGCATGCATGTATCATTGTTTAGAGACAAGAGTCAGTGTACCTTTGTTTTCCTCCTGCTCGGCCAGCTGCTTGATGCTGGACATGAGGATGTCGTCATATCCAAGGAATTCCTCCAGCAGGAAGCGACTGAAGCTGTCCCCAAAACACTCGTCCTTCAGGGGGTCTACAGCATCACAAGCAGACAATCAAACACTAGTAGACACTATCAAACACACTCGTCCTTCAGGGGCTCTGCAGCATCACAAGCAGACAATCAAACAATCTGACACAAGTAGACACTATCAAACACACTCGTCCTTCAGGCGCTCTGCAGCATCACAAGCAGACAATCAAACACAAGTAGACACTATCAAACACACTCGTCCTTCAGGGGCTCTGCAGCATCACAAGCAGACAATCAAACACTAGTAGACACTATCAAACACACTCGTCCTTCAGGGGGTCTGCAGCATCACAAGCAGACAATCAAACACTAGTAGACACTATCAAACACACTCGTCCTTCAGGGGCTCTGCAGCATCACAAGCAGACAATCAAACAACTGACACTAGTAGACACTATCAAACACACTCGTCCTTCAGGGGGTCTGCAGCAACACAAGCAGACAATCAAACACAAGTAGACACTATCAAACAAACTCGTCCTTCAGGGGGTCTGCAGCATCACAAGCAGACAATCAAACACAAGTAGACACTATCAAACACACTCGTCCTTCAGGGGGTCTGCAGCAACACAGGCAGACAATCAAACAATCTGACACAAGTAGACACTATCAGACACAAGCAAACCCAATCTGATACAAGTAGACTTCAGAACAGACAGAACAAGCATGAAAAATACTCACATCCCCCGCCAATATGACATGTCGGGTGTGTGCAATGCATTAGCCCCTGCGAACTATGTTCACGGGGCCTTTTTGTAAAGAAATATACTACGTTTTTCAAGATCTGCTCCGGAAACGAGGACTACCTCCATTTTCAGTCTAAATCAAAGTCATTGCCATGGAAACTCGAAACTACTCTTAAAAAAAACAAAAACTATCCAAAGGCACCAGTTCACCACTAGACCAATCAATGTGCAAAATATGGTAAAGAAAAATGGTCGGTTTTCAAGATCTGCTCCGGAAATGAGGACAACTGCCATTTTCAGTCTAAATCAAAGTCGTTGCCATGGGAACTCGAAAAATAACTTTTTTAAAAATCCCAAACCATCAAAAGGCACCAGTTCACCACTAGACCTATCTACGTGCCAAGTTTGGTGAAGAAATAAGGTACGGTTTTCAAGATCTGCTCTGGAAATGAGGACTACTGCCATTTTCAGTCTAAATCAAAGTCGTTGCCATGGACACTCGAAAAATAACTTTTTTAAAAATCCCAAACTATCAAAAGGCACCAGTTCACCACTAGACCTATCTATGTGCCAAGTTTGGTGAAGAAATATGGTACGGTTTTCAAGATCTGCTCCGGAAACGAAGTGTGACGGACGGAAGGACGCCCGGACGGCCGGACGGCCGGACAGCACCCATTCCTATATCCCCCTTCCACTTCATGGCGGGGGATAATAAACAGAAACATACAGAATCAGACAAGCATACAGAATCACAAACATACAGATTTATACCTTCAGAATAGGAAAACATAACAAACATACAGAACTAAATATTGCCAAACATTGGTTAACACACCCCTATATCAAACATACAGAATCACTCACAGATTAAGTAAACATGTTAACCAAACATACAGAATCACAAAGAATCACATGTTAACCAAACATACAGAATCACAAAGAATTTAACAAACATACAGAATCAGCCAGGTTGGAGATATTTCATTATATAACTATAAAAAGAATCAAACAAGTTGTAAACTGAGCACTAGTCCTTTCTGTACAAACATTTACAACACCATTGGTAATGTTCAGAAACACTACAACACTTCAGTAGCTGAGTAAAAACTCAAGCCATCTTCCCTCAAACATGACCAGTTTCATAATGGAATCAGGAACTAACCGAGAGTCACCAGCATGACGGTGATGTTGAGCCGCTGCCTCGTCTTGGGCGACAGTCGGAGAAAGCCATACTCCAGGGCATACTCCACGATGTACTTCTCCTCAGGCCACACTGAAACAGATTCTCTCAGGTTACAATGTGCTTCACTTGACAAACACATGAGTGAGTATGGTTCTACGCCACTTTTAGCAATATTCCAGCAATATCACAGCCCATAACAGAAATGGGCTTCACACATTGTACCCATGTAGGGAACGCTTTAAAAACTAGGATACCCGACCGCCCAAACACACACAAGAATAGATTTGCACCTACACATGGCTTTGAAATATATATACACCACAATATGATATACTGGCACAAGATGTAACATGGGCAAAGTCAAGTTGCTGGTTGTTTGTAATATTGTTGAAGCTGGAACTCAGCAAGTTCCAGCTATATGACATTGCCCTGTAATTATAGAACCTGGACCAGACAAACCAGTGATTGACATAATGAGCAACATCACGGTACAATGGCATGCAATCAACACAGTCACTGACAATGACACCCAGTCCATATAGACACCTTTAATGACAAGCATAGGTTGGTGGGGACCTATTCTTACCCGAACTTGGCTGAATCATAGTCATCCCTTCCAGTGCTGTCGTGTTATTCCTACACATTTATACATCAGACAAAAATCATTGCTACCAGAAAAACAACCTACCAGCCTTAGCCAACATTTCTAATTCACTGAAAGTGTCTTTGAGATGTTCCCCTGTAGCATCCTCAGGTATGTTGTTGCTGTTGTGATCTGCAGAGTAGTCCACCACCTTGTCCAATACCTCATCCAGCACCAGTAACTCCGCCTCCGCCTCCGCTTCCGCCTCCGCTTCCGCCTCCTCCCCAATAACAGTACCATTCCCTTCAGTCTCATTCCCCTCTTCCTGAGTCAATGCTTCATCCGTCGAATTTGAAGCAATTTCAGTTTCATTCTCAGCATTTTCGTCCCCATTTAATGCAGCAGGATAGCCTATGCCATCAGCTATGTTGTCCAAATAGAGCGAAAAATCTGAATACTCTTTCTCATATGAGTTTATGATGCTGTAGTTCGCCGAAGCATTCTTGACGATCTCCACTCTGAGGATGCCATGTCTTGGCCAGGACTTCTGAACACTTTGCAGACAGTTGATGGGAGTCCTCGCAAACACAACATGTATGTACACCAAAATACCCAGCACCGTCAACGCCTGCAACAAAAAACACAGGAAAGGTGCTTACAAACCTAGAAACATAATGAGACAGGCCTAATGCAAACCTTCTGGTGTGCTATACATATTGTTTTGAATAATTATACAGACATTATGCTACAACTGCAACTGAGACGAGCATGACAATTAAGCTTTACACATCCAAGTGACCATATTGCTAGCTTGTTTGTTTGTTGTTCAACGCCGCACTCAGCAATATTCCATCTATATGATGGTGGTCTGTAAATAATCAAGTCTGGACCAGACAATCCAGTGACTGACATCATGAGTATTGATCCACGCAATTGGGATAGAATGACATGCATCAACCGAGTCAGCGATCCTGACAACCTGATCCTGTTAGTCGCCTTTTACGACAAGCATGGGTTGCTGAAGACCTATTCTACCACGGATATTCACAGGTCTATTGCTAGCTCTCTGTAGGGCTTCCATGATAGCGCTTGGAGGAAAAATACAGAAAGGGAAATAGTTTTTCACTGTTCAGGATATTTTCTCAATGAAAGTTATGTTTACCTAAATGTGTAGACTTGTCTAAAATAAAACAGGTGAAATACACATGAATGGATTGTGTAAAATGTAATGATGTCACAGAGGTACTCGGCTGGCCGCAAGGAACCCTGGGTAAGAGAGTGATTGACTTCATACGACCGAGGCAGATTGTAATCTAAGCTTTGGTAAACACAGGCTTCTAATCTAATCAAGCTGGCAATTAGCATTTTGTAAATCTACTGTAAGAAAAACATACGAGCTTTGTCATCAATTTGCCTCTAATAAAAACATTACTGAAGCCAATTTACTCTGCGCATCCATTGCACTCTCGGCGTTTCGTTTGTGCGGAGCTCTATTGTTTTGGTTTGAGAATTAAATCAGGCATGTGACCTCACACTCGGAAATTATTTCACTCATGATTTAAAAAAACCACAGAAACACTCATACTGTCCCTGTAAGTTCTGGCCTCTGGGGTGCAGGCTGGGTAACGAGCCTGCAAGTTTTCAGGATTTATAAATTTGCAGTACATGTCCATAAATAACGACTGTAACCATCTAACCTGATATGTCTCAATGAAAATGAAAATCATCACCATTGTAGGTAAAGGAGACACATGCCAGTGTAAGTGTCTACAAACTAACTATCATTGTTGGTGTTGGTCCACAAGTTTGTGCTATATGTCCTGAAATAATACTCACCTTCAGCAAGATGGCGCACTCTAGCACCCGTCTGACAGGGCGGGGAAAGGCTCTGGCATATGTTATTGCTATTCTGTAGAATAAGGCATGGAACAGCCTGTCTCGGACATGTAGGATGGGGTTGGGCTGTGCCCGCCCACCAGCTCCATTACTGTTGCGTCTCCTGTTGGCATCATTGTTGATATTGTTGTTTTCCTGGTCGGCGTTGTTCATTATCAGCGACTACGGAGACTACTTGTGTTTGCTGTAGTTGTTTAGTTCCCCATTATCCTGCAAAACAAGACAAATGTGTGAGTGAGTTTAACGCCACTTTCAACAGTATCATGGCGTGTCAGCATACTGTCCAAGCTGTATATTCCCCAGGGAGCTGAGAAATAAATTTGAATGCACACTGATCCGTTGACCGGAGTAATAATGTTGCACCAAGAGCATGTGTGTTCGGGTAGATATGGCATAACACATATATATGCATTATTATTACTATCATCATTCCTAAGTGACCCAAGTCATAGAAGTTTAGCACTTTGGTGAAGCCCATGAAAATGGCTGTGGTGCTGACAGGCCAAAGATCATTATTGGGGCACGTTTGGAGGAATTCAAACCTATAATCACTGAATCCTGGCATGGCTAAGGGATGGAACTCTCTGCTCAGCAAGACGCTGCGACTACACCCACTGAACCACCAAACTGCCTTGGGTGACACTTGCAATGTGAAAATATCACAGTTGGTAAGGGAAAAAACCCACACAAGGTCAACCCTTTCCACTGAACCTACTGCCTTGGTAACATCTTCTTGACAGGATAATTATCTGCGATGAAATAAATACATAACAACAAATAGTGTGATAGCTGCATATGCAGTAGAAACTAAAATCATAATCCACTAGTCCTTACGATGATAACATATAGCAAAACCCTTAAATATGAAAAATGTGTACTAGTCCTTATGATATTGGGCAGTTTGGCAAGGACTGTAGGACCAGTGCCAATTTCTAATGCTGACATAAGTAAGTGTTAGATCTCATATTCTAGAAGTTATGTGAATGCAATTTAAAGAAATGGCCTTCCACATCATTTATCCCTTTGGAAAAACTCATTATTATAACATGACCATAATAAGTGGAGTCACTTCACAAATAATAAACATGTAGCATTCGGTCATCAGGGGCAGTGACAGAAATGTTTGGTTTGGTTTTCAATTGTGTCACTGGGCACTCAGATGTTTAGATATGCCCTCCGGAATTTATGTGTGCTAAAAACAATACTTTTGATCAATTGGAAAATGGTTATTTGAACAAATTGAAGTGTTTCTAATGAAACTACCATTCTTGTCAGCAGTAGAACCGCCTTTCAATACAATCACTCAATGGATACTGCCGTAAGTTTGTTTTGACATGACCATACTCATAGATGTCAAACAAGGTAGAATGTCTTCTCATCATTGAATTTTATAAATTAACATGGTCATTCCATGTGAACTGAAAACTGGTGGCAAAACAAAAAGATTGCTACTACTGTTGTTCCAAATTTTCTCTTCCGTGAAATGCATCACCATCAAAAGCTAAAGCTACCGCCATTTGACGTAGATAACAATTTGAAGAAATAACTACTCACTCTATGCAGTTTACGTAGCAATATTTCTTTTCCATTTGTCATGCATAAAAGATACTCCAATGATTCGGAAGTATTAGAAATCATTACTAAGTAAAGGATTTTACCTATCCCACAGTTACAAATGACTGTTTTACCAGATCATTTTATGGAAAGTTATGTACTCATACATGACATCATCTTTTTTAATGCACCACACAATGTACAAGAACGTGAGCTGAAAACTCTTGGTCCCAATAGGGGCTGAGTTTTAGACAATACCTTTCACACTCATTTCAAATTTATTGTTTTATTAAAATGCATCCATCCTAACAGCTTTGGGCATGCAATATAAGGATGCTGCCAGAGGCAGTCACATGTTCGTGGAGGCTGCCAAAGGCAGGGACCCAAACACAGCAGTTGACCCCTTGTTCATACACACAAACTGTTTATAAACATATTGCCTCTTGTCAACACCAAAGACACTTTCAGTCATGTCATCATATTCTGTTGAGTGTTTCTGGATATTAATTTCTTCACAATCTTGGTTTGAGTCGAAAAGCATATAAGCCATTCAAAAACCGTTTGACCCAACCAATGATGAATGATACAATACTACACCTCATCATGTCATGTGAGATACAAAAAAACGTGAAATAGTGTGTCATGTCAGGATGTTAGTGACTCACGCACGTCATAACAAGTTACTGATGTGGGTTAAGTACACAAAATGATAGACTAGATCAATATTTTACTTGATTAGCTGCATACCCTTTTCAACAGATAATTCAGAATCATGTATAACATCAATGCATCATTTAGGCTGGTCATATATATATGAAACGAATGGCATACTTGTCAAAAACCTATCCTATTATGTAATATCATAGGCCTAAATGACTGATGTCTCATGTATGAAAATGATAAACCTGTCGAAAGTCAGGAGATATTCTGCTAAAACATCTGTCATATAAGGCAAAATAATCCACAAAAGATATATTAAATGAAACTGTAAACCACTGAGGATCAAAGACGGGTTCGAAATAAACATACGCAAAACAAGATGCAAATTGCGTACAGTGTGTACCAGAGAATGCCAGGTCAGGAAACCATTTTTCTTGTACAGCCTTGAACCTCGAACCGAAATGAAATGTATAGAAACCCCTTTGCGCTTTATACATACCAACAAAAAGATCACTTTAGTATCAATAATATTTATTAAGATTTTAGAATGACTTATATTGAAACACACACGCTCCTTTTGCAGATTTTAATCAATAGATTTCTGTTAGAGACTATAGGAGAATTCCAGGGGAGGTAACTCAGTAGTTGATTTTAATAAGTGACAGCTTCAACAACTTACAGTGGTTTGTTTTCAAGATTTAAGAAGCAGTGGACAATCACTGACAATACTATGTCGAAGGAAGTTAACATTATTGACTCAGCAATTTAAAACACTTCTTGTAACAGAGGTAATACTGTTTTCTTTATACCTTAGTGATTTTTAATGGATCCGATACCGACGCAAAGCAGGAGTATTTCTCCAAGCCCCAACCCACTCTATGGATTGGACTCCGTCTTGCAAGAGGAGGGGATCGGAAATGAGAATGATCCGAATGTTCAACAAGCCCCTGTCAGTGTTCCAGATCAAGGGCTGAGGCGAAGATCTCACACCGAACCGGTTGAGAAAGATGATTCTGATTTTAATGAAGCTGATCAGATTAGTGGAATTACTGATCTAAACTATCCTAGAGTCAACTGCCCGGAAAAAATAGTATGTATTTGTCTTATCCTTTGAAAAACATTCAGTACTGTGAATATATATTACAATAATGACATTATAAATGTGTACATTTAGTGGCGAGCCGGAGTTTGGGTGCATGGAAACCCAGCCTCCTTCTTCAGATCCTATCATGTTTTTCTTCACTGACTCCCCCAAACACATGCCAAACCCAAACTCCAATACCATTTCTAGGTGTAGACATAAGCCCTTTAGGTGAGGCCAGCAATAATGGTAGGCTACTAAAAGGATGATAAATGAGGTGAATCTGGGATTCAAACTAACAACCAACTGATCCTGGCAGTAAAGGGATGCAACTCTGTATAGCAAGCTGTGGCAACTTAGACCACTTATCCTACCTAGTGACAACTTTAGCATTGTCATGAAGTTATTTGTGATGTTCATGTAGATGTTTGTTTTCAGCATTAACATCTCATCGTGTCGCTTAAAGGGACAGTCCATCAATGGTTCTGTGTGTTTTTGAATCATGAATGAAATAATTTCCAAGTCTGCACGGCATAACTAATAATGCAAGCGCTTCAGAGAGTAATCTGGTTTCAGTAATGTTTTTCATTAGAGGCAAATTGTTTTGAAAGTTTGTATGTTTTTCTTACGGATGAGTTACATCATACTAATTGCCAGCTTGATTAGATTTGAAGCCAGAGTTTATCAAAGCCTAGTATAAACATGCCTGTCATATGAACATATGATGAAGCCAATCACTCTCCTTGTTCCTTGCGTCCAACATGAAAAACTGTTTCTAATTGTGTATTTATCTTCTACTAGCTGTCATCGAAGCCATACGGCAAAATAACAATACTGTCACTTTCATGTGTAAAACTATGTTGTCATGTACCTCACTGTCTCAATTTAAGTAGCATGTCTATATGTATTTATGCAAAACAATATGTAAAATGCACCATAAGGCTTGCATTAGGTCTGTATGTTCTTTTTTCAGAAAAAGTACATTTGTTTAAAAAAAAGAAAAAAAAGTCCAGTCACGTGATAAGACTTCAACCACTGTGTGATCATTGGAGCAGAACATTCAATCGCAGAAAAAAGCGAGCAGAGCCGAGTAAGCTGGGGGGTTATCGGCTAATGTTTACGAACTAAGCTTCAGAACGGTTGATGTCCCTTTTAGGTGGCATGGGTGGCCCAGTCACCTAAGGCACTGCAAATCAATGTGCGGAGTTACATCCCGTTGGCATGCCAGAAACCTATGATCATGGGTTTGAATCCAGTTTGCCTCAATTATGTTTCTAGGTTTGTCAGCACCATACCTGTGCTTGAGGGTTTCACCAAGGTGGTCAATGTCTGAGACCTGCATCACTTTTGGCTTTCCTTCCTCATTAAGTTGACAAGCCGTGATATAGCTGGAAATCAAAAGCGGCGTTAAACCCAACTCACTCACTCTCTCTTTTCGCTTAACTTTGTAGATATTGTTATGATGATTTCCTTTGCTTTTCATTTTAGGTTATATGTCTTGATATGTCATCTGAAATGAACAAGTTAAGCTTCAGATCAAGATCAGGGTGAGACTTATGTTTATATTACAAGATAATAATGTGATGACTTATTAAATTTATTGCTCATCTGATTATTTCTTCGATAAACATTAATCAGATAATAAATGAGATATGTATGAAAATCTTTTGTTATTTTAAAAAGGCTATAATGAATATTCTTGGAACATGTGAAAAGAGAGTCATTTGTAAAGGTGTATTTTTTAACTAGGACCATCCTGTCATTGAGCGATTACATCTTACTGTGCAACCCATAAGCATAGGCTTGATATTCAGTTTTCATTCATGTGATCCATTATCTGTTTTCAGGGACAAATTTGCACCGCTGAAGTTGATAAAGAGAGCACTTGGGTTGTTCCTCCAGACTAAATCCAAACTGAATCACTATCACCAGTTTGCACTTGTCATCATGCAAGAGGAGGCCTGCTGGGTATGGTGTATCATTGGTTCATATTTGTGCTGCAAGATAAAAATGTTTAATGTTTTTCAGTTTATGGATTTGACAAGGTATGTAATTGCCTTGTATCTATTATCAAAGCAGTTTTAGTTAATCCATGTTTGAACTAAGTTTGTTCCATACCACTCGATCATGAAAAACAAATTAAGCTTGTTTATGGTTTTAGTAAGTGCCATATGGCCACTGGTGGCACACTTAAAAAAAGCAATACATTTCTATCCTTATGAATGAAACTTTGCAAGCTTAGCTGAGAGAAACTTGTCAAGACTGAGTTCGAAAATTGGTGCCGTAAATGATTTGTTTACAGAGTTATGACACTTGATCCATGTTATTTGACTTAGTGCACGCCTAAGACCCGGGTTCGATTCCCGACATGGGTACAATGTGTGAAGCCCTTTTCTGGTGTCCCCCGCCGTGATATTGCTGGAATATTGCTAAAAGCGGCGTAAAACCATTCTCACTCACTCACTTAGTGCATACTGTGTGCAAAAGAGACATGTTTTCTGTTCAGAGGTTACATGAATGAAAGTTTGCATGGTTATCTAAGAGAAACTTGTCAAGACTGAGTTAGTTACGGCTCTTGATCCATGTTAATTTACTGGGTGCATACATAGTGTCTTCAGTGGGAACAAGAAACTACTGAAGTTAGCTTGTCTAGGAGATACTTATCAAAACTGAGTTATATTTTTCACTTAATTTCACATTTAATCATTTTTTCTGATGACATTCAGCAGCCCCAGTGCCTGTCTCTTCTTAAGGCTTTATAGGACTCTTTTTTTATAGTTATTTTCACTACTATGTGAGCAAGCAAAATTCTAATGTGCCCCATAGCGGGGGATAGTGATAACGCTGTTGTCTTGTTATCTTCACTTTTGTTATCACTGGTAGTGGGACGATGCATTGGTGGATCACAATGTTTAACATCTCAATACATGTATCCATCACAATCGCACACTAAGTAAAAAGTTTGAATTCTTACCTTAAATGTATTCTTTAATAAATGTTACCACAAACAGTAATTACTAGTGAAATTGTGTA
This sequence comes from Haliotis cracherodii, assembly GCF_022045235.1. NCBI lineage: Eukaryota > Metazoa > Mollusca > Gastropoda > Lepetellida > Haliotidae > Haliotis > Haliotis cracherodii. Next base: position 54,344,791 of record NW_027266297.1, read on the forward strand.
CTAAAAACGTAACTATTTTCATCCATTGCACCATTCTAGCCACTGCCAACTGTAAATCATTAGTGTGCTAGTTATTTGGCCATCCTGCCTATGAAAAAGATGGCTTATCACAGTGTTAGAGCACATGCGAGCACATGAGTGAGCAATGTATCGTGATATGTGTTAGAACGCACAGTTGGTGTATCGTCCTAACCCTAGTTATCACAAGTTTAATCATTCTTGACATGCTGAGTTGATCTGTTTCAGGTGAGTGATTTCACGTACAGCGCTCGGGAAATCATCCACAATCTTGAGGAGTACAGCACGACATCGGAGTGTACCTCCTTCGACCTGTCCACTCTGTATAACACTCTGTAAGTTGGAGTGCTCGGTATTTTGCATGCTGTTATTTAGGCACACTTATTATCTACTGGCCTAGTGGTAGAGCGTCCGCCCGGAGAGCAGAAGGTGCAGGGTTCGATCCCCGGCCACGTCATACCAAAAGACGTTGGCATTAAGGGGCTAAAACAAGGACTGGTTGGCTTGGAGTCAGTATACTGTGTCTGAGTATGGTATTCATGTTGAACTGCGGCATGGTATCTCAGTGGGCTATAATAATCTTGGATGCGACGATAAACCCCATTTCACCTCACCTCACCTCACCTCACCTCACCTCACCTCACCTCACCTCACCTCACCTCACCTCACCTCACCTCACCTCACCTCACCTCACCTCACCTCACCTCACCTCACCAGCCCAGCATCAGAATTCAAATCTAGAAAAATATTTTATGCTACTTCAAAGCTATATGTCATGCGTATGTCCCATTTAAGATGGTTGTGTTTCCAGAAAAGGTGTCTGTCTGACTGTCATGAATTTATTATATACTGAACAGCATTGAAAACGCACCACCATGAAAATGGATGTATTTTTATCCGGGCTTATGTCATATGAAAATATATAATTGAATGAGTAATATACGACGTTCTGGACGAAGCATGAAGAAGAACAGCTCGTCAAAACACATTCCTAATTTTTTTGTGAGCAAATTGCGTGCACATCATGGAAAACGTGTTTTGTTTCACGGGAAGCATGCAGAATAGGGCTATAAAAGACAGATTTTTAAAAGCCACATCACTTGTTGCTGCAGACATAAAGGGTACCGACACAAGCAATGCCAAGATTAACAGCAGAGGAACGTGAACGTGCCTTGGGTATGCTTCAAGTTGGTACGTCAAGTAGAGTCGTTGCACAATGGTTTCAATGCCATCATTCAACAGTCCTCAGGCTACTGAACAGATACCAGCAGACAAGAACCACCAGAGATCGACCACGTCTGGGTCAACGTTGTGTAACTACACCACGTCAGGATCGCCATATTGTTCGTCGGCATCTTCATGATCGTACACTTCCAGCTACCAGGACTGCAGCAACCGTACAAGGCCGACGGACACCATACGTAGACGTCTCCGCTCAGCAGGGCTACGTGCTCGACGTCCATATGTTGGACCCATACTCACTAATCGACATCGAAATGAACGTCTGCGTTGGGCCAAAAGGCATCGTCATTGGAGATTGCGGCAGTGACATGGTGTGCTGTTCTCTGATGAGTCCCGTTTTCATTTACGGAATGCTGACGGTCGACTGCGAGTGTGGCGTCCACGTGGAGAACGTTACCACAATGACTGCGTTGTACAGACAGATCGATGGGGGGGAGGGAGTGTCATGGTGTGGGGCGGCATCAGTCATAACCATCGAACAGAGCTCCATGTTTGTCGTGGAAGAGTTAATGCCCTTTACTACAGGAATAACATATTGGCAAATCACGTCATCCCATTCTTTCATCAGCACCAGGATATGCACACCTTCCAGAAAGATAATGCAAGAGCGCACACAGCATGTGTTTCAACACAGGACCTAGCGAACAAGAATGTGCCTCTGCTTCCATGGCCAGTCCTGTCACCCGATCTATCGCCAACTTAACATCTATGGGATTACCTGGGCCAACGCCTCTCACGTCGTCCGCAAGATCAGAACCTGAGAGAACTTGCAGATACACTACGTCAAGAGTGGAATGCCCCAGAACACTATTCGCAGACTCATTCGATCAATGAGAAGACGTTGCATGGCCTGTGTTGCTGTCAATGGCGGACATACCAGATATTGACTTTTCATTTTAACCCTATGTGTCTTCCTTACACTGATGACGTAATTGTAATTACTGTGTGGTATTCCTGTTTCCTTTGTCGTCTTTCTTAATAATCCGTCTATGTCTTTTCTAATCAAAATCGGTCATTGCTCAAGTTGTTTTTGTAATATTTAAAGATTTATTGCTGGTGCGTTTTCAATGCTGTTCAGTATACATTGTATATGCAAAACCACTTCCAAGTGAAGTTAAGTCTTCTAGTTTGAGACCAGGCTAGTAATATGTAAATGTCTCCATAAAGACTGACAGTGTCTGTTTGTTTCAGGAAGGAGAATGTTGAGTTGCCTGTAGTTCTGGGAGATCAGAGCGTTATCCCTCCATCACATGTTGTCCGGGCCATCTTCATCTACGGCAGGTCACAGTGCCAGCTCAGCTTCTCGGATAAAGAGGTAGTCTGTCACTGACAGAACTCGCACCCAATTCTCGTTACACCACGAGTGGGGGAGTGCTGTTTGTTACTGCATTAAGTCGTGTCACACCTGAATCACAGTGGCACATGGACCATGAGGCTCCCCTTTGGTGTTTCTGTAGTCTGTCTTCCACATCCTAGAGAAATGCTTCACTCAAATCTAGAAGAATTTGGCAAGTCCAGATTGCCTTAGCTCCTGAAATTAAGAATTGTTCTGGGCTCCATTTAGATTTGTTATTTTATTTTGTAGATGAGATCTTCAGATAAGATCACTTTATTTATGGGACTAAATGTAAGTCTAGGCTTTCTGTATTAGCCCCAGTTGTATATTCTTGTTAGCTGTTGCCTCGAATCTTTTTTGATAACAGAATTAACTTATTCTTTTATTCTTTACTAGTAGTCTAGTACCCTGTCAAGGTGCCTGTATCATGATGACCGTCACCTTTGACAAACGGGCAAGTAACTCGCCTGAAACATTGCATTGAAGGAAGTAGAAATACAGCAGCCCTGTCTTCAATGATGCTATCTGTATTTCAGGCCCAAAAATTTCTTGAGTCTTCTCCTTATTTCTTCCTTGACGCCTTCTACATACATGAACCTGTGGCCGATGACAACAAGTGTGAGGTGAGTGTTAAGTTATGTAACATAGGGAGTGGGCAACACAGGCAACATAAGTTATGTGACATAGGTAGTGGGCAACAGGCAACATAAGTTATGTGACACAGGTAGTGGGCAACACAGGCAACATTTGTTATGTGACACAGGTAGTGGGCAACACAGGCAACATAAGTTATGTGACACAGGTAGTGGGCAACACAGGCAACATAAGTTTAATGTAACATAGGTAGTGGGCAACACAGGCAACATATGTGACATAGGTAGTGGGCAACACAGGCAACATAAGTTATGTGACACAGGTAGTGGGCAACACAGGCAACATAAGTTTAATGTAACACAGGTAGTGGGCAACACAGGCAACATATGTGACATAGGTAGTGGGCAACACAGGCAACATAAGTTATGTGACACAGGTAGTGGGCAACACAGGCAACATATGTGACATAGGTAGTGGGCAACACAGGCAACATAAGTTATGTGACACAGGTAGTGGGCAACACAGGCAACATAAGTTATGTGACACAGGTAGTGGGCAACACAGGCAACATTTGTTATGTGACACAGGTAGTGGGCAACACAGGCACATAAGTTATGTGACACAGGTAGTGGGCAACACAGGCAACATAAGTTATGTGACAGGTAGTGGGCAACACAGGCAACATAAGTTATGTGACACAGGTAGTGGGCAACTCAGGCAACATAAGTTTAATGTAACATAGGTAGTGGGCAACACAGGCAACATAACTTTAATTATGTAACATTTTGGTGGTTGGAAAGGATCTATTTTAGATATGTTGTTTCACTATTTCTACATGTAGTAGTCCACTGTTGGTGAAGGACTTTCAATATCTTATTCACTCTGCAAGTTTTCCAACCAATTCATACTGTGGATGAACACTGAAGCTTGCTGATACTTGCAATATTTGGAACCAAATATATTAAAATAAACTTGAATGTAATGTGTTTATCGGCAGGAAACATTCAACACGTTGTGTGACCTGGACTGTAAGGGGCTGTCGTACATTGTGGAGATATCACGGAACCCCACAAAGCTGCACGACTACATGGCCCAGCTGCTGGCGCACCCGCTACAGCGACCGCTACAGTCGGATACAGCCTATAAGATCCAGCCACTCGATGAGATCAGATAGTTCACACCATCACCCACTCAGCACGTTTTTACACAATTGGCAACATTAACAGGTCATAGAATGAACTGCACATGATGATGAAAGCAAGCTTATAAAAACGGGAAATTTGGAAAATGTTGCCTGGTGTGAATATTGCATAACATATAGGGGCAGTGTGGTAGCCCAGCGGTTAAAGTGTTTGCTCATCATGCCGAGGACCTGGGTTTCATTCCACACACAATACAGCCTATGAAGCCTGTTCGTGGTGTCGCCTGCCTTTATATGGCTGTCATAATAGTGAAAGTGATGTAAAACTCATTTCACTCACTCATACAGCATGTAGAATTTAGATCATTCAATGATTGATATTATTTCATGTGTTTGTTTCTTCTTTCATCTTCCATCAGTCTGTGTTGGTATAAATTTCATGTTTCATCTGTCATTGTTTTTTGTGAGATTGACAGGCCACATACAAACAAGACAGTTTGTAGACTGTGCTTGTGTATTATAAACTTGTTATGGACAAATGCTGGTAGCCACGCTTAGTGTCTGTCTCAATCTCATTAGAGTCAGAGATAGTTGTCACTGCTGCTAAACAATGTTCTGAAGACATCCCATTGCAGGTCTCATCAGAACAACCTTTCATCACACCAATCAGAGCGCCTCTTACCGGATTGGGAAAGTTGAAATTTAGAATGTGTTTTCTGATCATGCAACCTCAAAAAGGTCATTCCATCAAAATAAGTGTCTATCTCTTGCTTCATTTGAAACGGAAGCGCCCATAGGAAGCACAGGCATACACTCTCAGCCATCTATTAGACATTCCAGAATTCTAATTTTTTAACTTATCCTGCATTACTCCGTATTGCATTTACTGCTGTCTTTGACAGAGTGACGAACTGTGTGAGATCCAGCTGCTGAAGAAAGTTGTCCCAACCAGCTCAGGAGGCAGCGCCCTCTCACAGTCGGCACGTGACCCGGAAGTCATGACGTCACACAAAAACACATAACTGCTTTGTCACCTCCACGGACGGACGTACTGTGTATCCCTTGTGGAAATTAAAGCTTATTATTTGTTTTTTATATTTTGCGTGTTTCTACATTCATTATATGCTGCTACATTGTTACCTGTTATGGGCCGTGACCTTAGGGTCTTCCCATTCGTAAATTGTAACGTTTATCGCTCGTCTGTGGCTCACGTCACAGTAATTTACGGGCGCAATGTTGTTCCCGCCATTTTGTTTTCTTTCCCGCCATTTTGGCCATTCACCACGTGGCCACGTAATGTCTTGTTCTGCGTTTTGAATTCTCTCTTTGGCTTGGGTAATACATTACATTTATGTATGTTGTTTTGGTGTGCTTAAAGCCTTGCCTTTTCGCTACCTCTCAGCGTAATTGTTTCTTCTCATAAACTTCAATATAATACGAAGTTTTTGAGTTACATTATGTCTCCCGTACTCTGTGGTTTTGCCACATGGTTACGTGTTTGCACATGGTTATGTGTTTGCTTAAAGCTATGCTTTTTCGCTACCTTTTAGCGTCATTGTTTGATCTCATAAACTTCATTGAAATACAAAGTTTCTGAATCACATTATGCTTCCCATACTTTGTGATTGGCCACATGGTTATGTGTTTGCTTAAAGCTATGCTTTTTCGCTACCTTTTAGCGTCATTGTTTGATCTCATAAACTTCATTGAAATACAAAGTTTCTGAATCACATTATGCTTCCCGCACTTTGTGGCTTTGCCACATAGTTATGTTTTGCTTAAATTCCAGATTTTCTGCCTCGCTGCACTTGTTGCCGCGGGAACAAATCTGGTCGGGGCCGCCCCTTTCTGCCGTGATTGTACGACGCCCTGTACTTTCACAAGGCAGTGCCGATGTTGCAGTCATTCGTCGCTGTGATCCTTCAGCTCATGCGAGTATCCAGGACACACCTCGCTCAACGTGCTCGTCGACCCCCACCTACGTTGACGGCAGCAGCGCTCAGCGGAGCTTCGCAAAACCTGAGCGGTGCCCGTCGACCTCACCGGTGTTCCTTGCCTCCAGCCTAGAGGGCTCTCCTGCGTTTCGCATTCGCTCTTGGGATTGGTCGTAAATTTTGCCGCCGACGCCGCTGATTCTTCGATTCCCCGAGCGGGGCCCGTCGAACTCTCTGGTGTTTATCGCCTCAGATTAGAGGGCTCTACTGCGTTTCGCTTTCGCTCTTCGGTAAGTTATATATTTTGGCAACACGCCTCATTGTATTTCGGTTACCTATTCGGGCGTTTCGTTTTTGCATCGACTCTTGTTTCCTGAAGACAGGAATGGTCGTAGATGTTCCGGTCATCACTTGTATGCGGTGCGGATTCATCGGACCTAGACGAGGGTTTAATATGGTTCACATCTGCAGGTATGCCCACCGGCCATGCCGTCTGATAAAGATGCAATACGGAGTAATGCAGGATAAGTTAAAAAATTTAGTAAAATCTAAATATTTTTTACATTTGTATACTTATCCTGCATTACGAAGTCTAAGTGCCCTCCCTTTCGCTACGCTACCTCCCCACGAAGTTTCAGATGTTATGTTTAAAGCAGTTATGTGTTTTTGTGTGACGTCATGACTTCCGGGTCACGTGCCGACTGTGAGAGGGCGCTGCCTCCTGAGCTGGTTGGGACAACTTTCTTCAGCAGCTGGATCTCACACAGTTCGTCACTCTGTCAAAGACAGCAGTAAATGCAATACGGAGTAATGCAGGATAAGTATACAAATGTAAAAAATATTTAGATTTTACTAATTTTGTTTAGTTTTCAAATTTTGAAAAGAGAACTTGTCCAAAAGATTTTCAAATAGTAGTGTGGGGAAGTCTCCACTTTGAAACTTGCAAAAGGTTGTTCTGATGTGACTGTAATAGGATGTCCTCAGCAGTAGTGAGAACTAAGATCTGATTTTAATGAAATTGTTTCTCTCTACAACTATCCATATTATACTGCTTCAGAAGGAAAGACATCCTACTGTTTGATCTTTATGACCATGAGGATTGCTCAGACAAATATACACATATATATGTATACTCACACGCAAAAGAAACGCAAGTCGAGTATGCGGTGTACATGTTATTTATTTTCAACAGTAAAGACAAGAAATACTAATAGGGCAAGATTGACAAAAAATTTACTGAAGACAGTTTAATGGATTAAAAGACAGATGACATAATTGTTTATTTCAAATGTTAAGGGCCTACACAGTTTCGGGTCAATACCCAAAATGTCAGTCAATACCTGGTGGGACCACCATTAGCATTGATCACTGCCACACATCTCCTGTACATTGATTGGATCAGACGATTTGTGAAGGCCCTAGGGATCCTCCTGCACACATTCAGAGCAGCTGTGCGGCAGTTGTAGGGACGCACATTGTGCAGACGCCTTTGAACCTCATCCCACAAATGTTCGATGGGGTTCAGATCAGGGCTGAGGGCTGGCCACGGTAGAACACAGATGTTGTGTTGTTGCAGAAAGGCCATGGTAGCTCTGGCAACATGGGGACGAGCGTTGTCCTGCTGGAAAATGTGTTGTTGATGTTGTGCAAAAACTGGAACAATGTGGGTCTGATCACTTGGTCAATATACCGCTGAGCAGTGACGCAGTGTCCCCGACCTTGACCAACATTCAGAAAGCACATGGGTCCAAGTCTCGCATTAAGTCCAATCCCTGCCCATATCATGACGCTAGGTCATGATGACATGCCTCCACTCACGATGATGCCAATTGCGATGACCCTGTGCCCACTGAAGTCGTGCTTGTTGATGCCGTGCTTGTTGATGCCGTGGTTGGAGAACAGGACGACGTGCTGGTCGGCGACATCTGAGGTTGTTGGAATGGAGTGTCCCGGCTAATGTGTCGATTATGTGTTCCTATGGTCTGTCGAGCAGTTTCACTTGCAGTTAGGAACGGATGTCGCTGGTGTTGATGGGTAATCTGCCGATCTTGTCGAGGTGTGGTGATCCCAGGACGACCGCTCCGAGGAAGGTCATCTGTGGTCTGTGTAGCATTGTATCGATGCAGGAGACGGTAAATTGTGGTTATGTTAACGTTGAAATGACGGGCAACATCTTGGACAGACTCTCCAGCTTCCAAACGTCCGATAGCCTGGTTTCTCTGAATTTGAGTTAGGCGTGGCATTGTTGACCAAGGAGTGGTTGGTCCAAGAATCGGCCACAGTTTTATACCCACTACAGTTCGTGCATTTTCGATTTTGCAGGAAATTGGTGCATGATACCCACATATTCATTGAAAATGGTGCGTTTTGGCGATTCGTTTTTTTATGGTGCGTTTTTACTCGAGGCTTCCAAAATGCAACCAAAAATATTGATAACCCCATCAGGCTTCACTACAAATTCGTATCAATTTATGGTTCCGTGTTTGTTAAACTTATTTGCTTATAACCACTTCTTTGGCGTGTGAGTATATAAATGGGTATGCATATAGTGAAAACGAGAACAAACCGGGTTCAGCCAGTCCTCTATACCAGTTTCCAACTTCTCAACCAACCCTGTGGGGAATCCAGGTGAGAGTATGTCCCCAACAACCTGTGTGGTCATAGGAGGCGACTAGATATATCGGGTGGCCATGCTCTGTGACTTAGTTGATTGTGTGTCATCATACCCCAACAGCGTGGATCATTGCTGACAGGATCAGTCACAGGATTGTCTTGTTCAAACACAATTATAACTGAGAGATATGCTAGTCTGTATTTATGTAGGAAATAGCTCCTCCTGGGGTTTCAGATAACTGTAAACATGGACTTATAGTTCATAGACAAGTTGAAGGGCTTCTATGCAGAAAGATAGACTCCATTGGAACTTCAGCAATGTACTCAAGTCTTTGTAAGTACTTCCCAGGTTTTTACACTCTATGCCCTCCATCACCCATGAATACATACGGCCATAGTTGTGGTGCAGTCAGTACTTTTAACATAACAAGGTATGGCTCCCCTGAGAAGGAAGCCAGTGTGTATCTTTGTTTGAGAGCATGTCCAACATGTATCACAGCCTTGTGTCTGTTCTACACATTGCCTTAGTGTCAGGCAGTGGTAGGCCTCGCACAGTGTTCATGTACAGAGTGGGCTCATTTGACTTCTGTGAGTTCTTAACAGCCTCATTGTATAAGAGTACTAAACTCTAGTATTGACTACCACTAGGGCTGGGACAGGTAACTTGGGTAATCGTGTCAGGTGGGTCCTGAGTAGGACCCAGGTACCCACAGTACTGACCAGACCCATGGTTAGTCATGTGATATAATGTGTATTGACAAAAAAATCACTATAGCTCAGTGGTTACACTACAAGTCGCTAATAACTGCATTTCTTTCTGACGATGCACTCATTCCTTTTGAATTGGAAGTGGTTAATTAAACATAAAGCTTCAAACATCTTCAGTGTACACAGAATCTGATTGTTTGATACATGTATCGAAACAGTTTTTGCCAGGGTTGCGGTAAAACAATTCCCAATCGGACATTTTGTACCGAACTCTTGAGACCTACAGTGGATACCCGGGTAGGATCGGGTAATAGGGAGTTGGGTACCCGGGTAGTAAATTTGGACTTGTCCCAGCTCTAACTACTGCATCTCCATGTGTGTTCTTGGGTGATGGAGGAAGGCAGTGTTTACAAGACTGATGCACTGACAATGACATCCAGCAGAACCTCAAGGTCCCATTGCTGAAAAGGATATATTGGTTTGAAGGAAATAATAATACTTTATACAAGAATATGTTTATGATAAACAGTATTCATGTATTGTTCTTGAACTTGTTACTTTCGTTACAATTTCTGTTGACAACTATGAGAAATAGATATTAATAATTCATTTTTTCTGATCAAGATGGATATGAGGTCTTTGAAAGGCATTTATGAGTGATACACATAAGGAAGAGAGTTTATGGATGTCAACGTCTTTATTATGATAATAATATTGATAAAGAAGTTGACATCATAAATTCAATATTATTATCATAATAAAGAAGTTGACATCCATAAACTCTCTTCCTTAACATGGATAACCACAACACTGCTGTAATAGTTTATTATGTGCAATAAAACATTAACGAATGATAGTACATGTGCATGTGTAAGGATTTGTTCCTCCAGGTGTAAATTAGTTGTAAACATCTGTATCAATATACACTGGAATAGTTGCCTTAACTTTTGTTGTCATGGTAACAGCAAACATGGACTTGATTTTGTATTAAAGCTTTACATACACAACCATGAAGTATTGCCTTATTCTTCTTCTACTGAGTGAGACCGCCTCCGTGGTCCAGTAGTAGAGCATCAGCCCAGGGAGCTGACTATAAAAGTCCAGTTTCCACCCTTCCCTAACTAGGCTGAACTTATGGAGTTATATTTCGTCTAGATTAATGAGCATTGTCCAATTAAAACTGCGTAACGAAATCCGGTTCTTAAACTGCCATGCTAATTTCGGTTGATTGCAGGACTTGCAAAGCATGTGTTCCGCCAACTCGTTAACAGATATTTTCCAAATCTTTTCAGGTTTTAATCAAGGTGCTTACGTGATTTGTTGCACTTTGAAGACCTGTTTTATCACAAGATTGATTTTGATTATTGATCAGATTGTCTTGATAGAGTGCCACCATTTTGTTTGAACCAAATGCAAGTGATATGAGAGACAGAATCTGACTGGTCAGTAGGAGGGACTTGTTATAGCCACTGTTGGTGCCATGATCGAGCCCAGATATTCCAGCCTAGTCGGCAAGGGTGTAAACTGGACTTTTACCGTCAGTTAACTCCCTCGGGACAAGACTGGGGAAGATGAGCATCCTCAGGACCTGCCACTAGTTCTTCACCCAAATATATGTTCCCTGTATCCATAAGACTATAATGTCTTCTTTTCAGTCAGGAGGAAAATTTTCATGGTTGTGATATTTTAGAAGCACTTGTTTCTCTTTTTCTTTGAAGATATAAAGTGCACTAGTGTGTGTCTGTGATAAATATGGACCAAGATAGGATTTCTAAATTTTTATGTTCAAAAAGTGAATTTTATCAAATTCAAATTCTGCCCAGAAATTTATTTGTTCTTTACACCAGTCATGAAGTACCGGTAGTGGTTATTTTCAACCGTCAGAGACGCACAACAGTTTGAAATGGAAAGAAAATTTGAATTTACGGTCTCAAGAAAACCTGGTCTCAGTGGTTTGTTGTGTGCACATTTGAACATTGATTGACCTGAAAAAAAATGTCCATATCACAATAATTATTCTTTATATTCATATATGAACAGTGTAATCACACTGGGTTTCCCCTTGAGGACACATCATTGCAAGAACTAGAGGCTGTCCGCTGGTCTTTAGTAAAGAGTATTAACTTTATTAACTTTTTATAAGGTACATAATATTAAAACCCTTGTTATTTAATCTAAACGTCCAAGTAAATAAAGAAGGTTTAGTGTGCAACTAGTTACCTAACATGCCAAATTCACTCTTTTCTGATATATTGGGATATCACTCACTGTCTTAACAGTTTCACTTTAACTTTTTAAAATATTCATCAACATATGGATAATATAAGAAAACATAATTTCTCTACATTAGTGTGCACATGTTGGAGAAGTTGATAAAATGTTGCACATTCAAATATGCAGTGACATTCTATTGATGAGGTCACAAGGTTACATGCAGTGAATGTCATAGTTTGGAGAACATTGTGGCACTACTCTCAACCTGTTGTAATAATGGACCTAATCAACTTTTTGTATGGTGCATTATGCCAAATACGAGGATTTGATTTTAGTCTGTGATTCACAGATACATGGCTTCACACTGGGGATATACTGACGTAATTATTTTGTCAAAGGATGCCTGATGCAGGCCAGTTCAAGTTGGGCAATGAACTCATACCAGCAGAGGATGGTAGTTTACATCACTCATGGATGAAGATGCTCTCATCCCATTTTGTCAGGACAGCAACAAACAATGAGGGAGATTGTATTGATGTAGAAATCAAACCTCCATCAACAGTGTTACCATTGAACACACCACCTACTCTGCCACCATGACATCCAGAACTTGCTGTAAGAAGAATAAAATGCCTCATGATCTTTTGTTTGAAACCTTGTTCGTCCATCGCAGTACCTACCTCTTCCACAGCTACCATCAGTAATAAGTGAATGTCGTTTTATGCCTCAGACTTCCAGCTATATCACACCTGTGAACACTGATCTTGGCCAGGCAGTTGTTGAAAGTATGAGCAACAATTTCCCTTCCAAATACACAAAAAGCCAGGTCAGACATCGTGACAAGCAACAATACTTTTGTCTTTATTGTTTAATGCAGCACTCAGCAATATTCAGGCTCTATGACGGTGGTCTGTAAAATAATCGAGTTTGGACCAGACAATACAGTGATTGACATCATGAGTATCAGTCCACGCAATTGGGATACGATGATATGCATCAACCAAGTAACTGGGCCTGACTACCCGATCCCATTAGTCGCCTCTTATGATACGCATGGGTTGCTGAAGTCCAATTCTAACCTGGATATTGATGGGTAACAAGAATACTAGCGATCTATTCCGCCCCAGGGTGACAACTGGCATCAAAAACAGGAAATATTTGAAAACAATGACTTTATTCTGTACAGAAAGAAACATCCACATATTCACAATGACAGTAGCTCCAGCATAGAAAAGAGTCACAGACTACAAAATAAACATGATAAAGTTCATATATACATGCAGTACACTAAGTCTGTACATGATAAAACTGAGATCCTTTACACTAACAAGGGTGGGGTTTTCATGATTATAGCACTTACAGCCTACACCTCATCACGAGTCCTGATCAAACATGAAACACCTACTGACACAGACCAACATTAATAGTAATGGGACAATCGGTTTTCATGTCCATTAGGCCACACATTTTATATTTTTAGTTTCACAGGCCTGCTGCCCCTACTGAAAAAGGAGCCAGTCCAAGAAATAAATTAAATATAATTTTATTTTTTTATTATGTAGACGTGCTTATACAATACAAAATGTAATTTATAAATTCCATGTCTACATCAAGAGGCCACCTGCAGTTTTAACTTTACAGCAGTATGACTTTCATATAAATAAATAAATGATTGACATTTGTTTTTATTTTTCATTCGACTGACCTTGTGTGGAAAAGCTGGAATAAATCTTTGAAACATAAACTTAAAAAAGTATGGCCTTATTTCTTTCCAAAACAATCTGACCACATGCACCCATAGGTCATCAGCCTATGCCATATATGGATGCATGTTCAGCTGTGAGCCTTATATGGTTATGTGTTGCCCTTATTAGGTAGCAAGGTCTTTTATGGACATATATGGACATTGTTGTCTTCATTAGAGGTACATTTACAGCACAAAGACAAACAGTCATGGACACTGGTTAAACCATTTAGTCACAATTCGGGGTCGAGTTTCACAAATAAGCAGGAACTGAAAACATGCCTGAATAGACAAACACCATGAAAATCCTGAAACATTGATCATTGTTGGATTGAGTTGGATTTGGCAGCTTCATACATAAAACGATCATAATGGTCATGTTTAGGCCTAAATCCATGATGATGATGATGATGATGATACAAATAGTACACATTCCCTGCTTAACATAAACTATGTGTGAAACTGATTCACTTAAGGTTTTTTGGGGGGCCCAGGGGTTTAAATTTTTAGATGTTTTCATATGAATAACTAGACACTGTTTATTTCAATAATGTCTTGGGACTCCAAACACATGGTAAAACATTTATCATACAGACTTTCTATACTTAGACTTTACATTTGAAGTTTCAAATATTGGCCTCTTTTGCTCATTTTCGCCACACTAGCCTGTCAGAAGCCCAAAACAGCAAGTGTAAGAAATAAAATGGGCTAGTTGTGAGACATTTGAACATGTCTGCTAGTTTTCATACAATATTTCACATTTTAAAAACTGACATTTCCAGGTGGCCCTTACCTCCATCTTTAATCGTGTTTTTCAAGCTAATATATCCTTCATTTGACTTGGAACAAAACACAGTGAAAAAGATTCAAGATACCATCCCTGCCACTGAATTCAACATTAAAGCTGAAAGAACGAACTAATGCAGACTTCAAAAGGAGCTTATACAACAGAAACAGATATAGTACCAAGAGAGACTGGTCAACACAAATGTGGCAAGTAACTTTTAGCTAATGCCATCTGACAGAAAGACACAAGGCAACACTCCAGTATGATCGCTACTTGCCACAATACTCCCCACCATCTTAACCCTGTTGTTTCTTGGATGAACTAAGTCATGTCCGGACAACCCTGGTATTCCAAACTGGTTTCTGCTCCAGATAACACATGTCTCATCCTGTGCATGGTCAGCAAATACAGGAATACAGATGGACAATGACTTAGACACAGGCTTCCTCCTTTGTAACTTTCATGGTACTTCTCAGGGTTTGATATCATCATTCAGTCAGTCATGGCGCGGTACTGGGGACTTCCTTCAAGGAAACTGTTGCTAGGTAACAATTTATCAGAAACATTGCTGATACCACACTATAGGGGAGGTTGACACCTGCTGCTCTTTTCCTTGGGATTCATCAGGAAATCTTTCATACCAATAATAATGTGTGTACTTATATTGCACTAGACTCCTAACACAGGCCTAGGGCAACTATTACTCTTGGGTTTTACCAGGGCAGCTATTATTCTTATAAGAAGGGCAGTTGTTTTAAGCTTTGAAATGTTTGCATAATTCATGTCCAAATGGACTGACGCTGTGTCACTATTCCTTATGTACATGACCTACCGGTATTCATTTCAATCTATTCCAAGTATATTTAGTGTTTCTTTCCTGGTCATCTATATATAATTCTGCAGCATTCACAACACTGTGCAAACTCAAACCCATAACATGACTTAATTCTATCAAGTCAACCCTCATCCACTTGATGTTTGACACATGAATGAAACAGACATGTTAGAGTAATGGGTACTTGGAAGCAGGCATATAGCATAACATAAAGACATACAAGCCGTCTTCAATAAGGAACAAACAGTAAACAAGCTTCAATCCAATGAAAACAACACTTGCCGACACAAGCAACACTACCAATAACAGACACATTTATCAGATCTTTGTTGGACGCATGACTCACATCACGTGACATGACACATGTACAAACTTATACTCCCGAACAGTTTTTGATGAGGTAATGTAACATATAATTTCTATTTTTAGCCGATACCTCTGCTGGGAGTGTCCTTTTGTTTAACACCTGACGACCACTTAGCCGTAACACATAAGATATTTCACTAGCTCATTAATACCTAGACCCATTCCACAAGCCGATCTCAGCACTACGATCATCGTAAGCCTATGTTTAAAGTATGGGAGTTACGATCATCTTAGTGCTAATATCGCTATGTGGAACTGGGCCCTGGCATGTAGTGAAATAGTCCTATCTCTGGTTACAGTTACACACGCTTTTACAACATTAAAGTAAGCTTATTTCAGTTAACAAATATAATCATTTACTTGCTGTCATATATTTTCAAAACTGTTTGACCCAAGTTTCATATCTGCTTCAAATATCACTTTTATTTTCAATTGACCTTTTAAAAAAATTATGCAAATTAGTTTTGTTAAATAAAATCAGTTTGACTGCAGACAACTGTGACTGTGCTTGTCTATAGTCCATATCGCAGACCTGTTCCAAGTCCTACACATATTACCTTACCAAACATGAAAGCTAGGTGGGATAGTACATTATCAAGCTTCGTTGGTCAAACGTTTTCCCCATGAACATGGTAGAAATCATGGAAACAAATTGCCTATCAGATGAACACCGGCCATACTACACCTGGACCAGCAATCATTAGAATTTCTGTCAGATTTTCACAAATCACATTTGTTTTGTTTTCTGCTTGGACAGAAGTATTTTTTAGGAATCAGCCTACTCAAAACAAAACAGCAAATCCACCAGCTCCAGATAATATCAAATGTCAAAAAAAAGAAAACTTGACAAGCATTGTGTTTCTTATTCCACTGACCAGAAATAAGTAAAATGTTTTTAAATAACCCACTTCACATAAAGTCACTATCAAAATAAATAAATTATTTAAAATGCTCTAATTAAAATCTGTTGAAAATGTATCCTAAAACCTTCAAAACACAACATGGATTATGGCGAATTGTGACAAATCTGTGTCTGTAAAGGAGTGAAACCGGAATTTTTAATTTACATATTTTCAACCTACTAACCAGAATTTGTGCCCCAAAATTCTCTTGACCAAAAAAAAAAATAGTCTTGCCAGTAAAAGGTGTTAATCTAGTCTGTTCGAAGTGAAATAATCTATTATAAGAATCATGGTTTTGTGTGAACGTCCATTTAATTGTTTATAAAAATTTCCAACGCTAACTGCCCAGATTACATGATTTCCGATGTAGTGGTTTGCATTTACTTACCCATTTCTATGTAAGTCGGTATAAGATCACAGTAATCAACATCACTAAACAAAGTAATTCAGCAGCTAGGATATTACAACTATGAGCAACTGAACAAACCCAGCACTTCACTGGGCATTGCTATAAACAGGCAACATATACAGACATGGTACACACAGCCCCCACATCATCTATCTTCGCTCCTTCAATCCTCATCCTTTCAGAGGATACAGAGTACAGCAAGGCATCCAACAATATTACATGGTCAGCCCTTTACCATTGAAACTCAGATATGGTGCTGTCAAACCAAGGATCATAATCTGGGCCAATCTGGTATTCTATTTGTAATCATTGGATCCTGTCATGCCAAAGGGAGGCAACTCTAGCAAATGGGCTCACTGGGGAATAATCTGAGTAATATGCAACGCTACTGAAGCACGAATGGTATAATAGGATTACAGCTGTTACGATATGTTTAATGGCAATGCAATGATATATGACAGCATATTGTACAAGACCTGTTCACTGTGCTGACCCCCACATCCTCCACATATGAACATTAATAATAGAAATGTGAAGCATCTGGTCTTAATAATTAATATAATCAACTGGTTTTCAGGCTAAGAATGTTGAGATATTGTTTGAGAAAGCCAGCATTAGTGTGAAAATGCATGCAGTGGGAGTTTCTACTTTGATCAGTTGTGTTTTAACACTTAATTCACAGGCATGTAAAGAAGTATCAAAATGATCACATGATTACAAAACAATATAATGAATTCTTTCTTTAGGCCTGACCAATTAAATTACTTGTCTTAACTAAGCAAGACATTTTTTAGCAGTTTCAGTAACACAGATCTGTAATATGAACATATTGTGGCCAAAAATAAAATTTATAGGTACATGGACTGTGTTTCGACTATGTTTGTTCTCCCCAGAGCATTTTCCTACTAAAGGTCATCAATATTACTCATTTTTCATTTATATGTTTATTTCTACTTTTTTTCTCTCCTGACTCTCGTAGTTTTGGGCATAATTGGTAAAACAAGTGATGAACTTAAAATAGTATTTTCTCCACAACAGACTTTATATCAGCCTTGATCTATTTTGTTGCCTCCTGAATAGGGATCTGATTTCGATGTCTACTGGGGTTTAACACGTGACTGGTTTAAATCAGTATTGTTATCTCTAAAACGAAATTTTGCAATTCCATTGGTTAATCCATATCACAGCCAAAAACAATACATTTCAATGTAGACCCCTAAATCATGTGACATCGAATATTGACTCATCACATGATCAGTATTGACCTGTCACGTGATGAATACTGACTCGTCTGCTAGAAAACAAGATGGCATCTTGTACTAACATTTCATGGTTTTGCAGCTAATGGACAGTTTAAAGGCTTCATAAACTTTAAAGTGAACTTTGGTATATAGAAACGAATGATTACTCTTGACGAGGTCATTATGCACAAACAAGGACCCTCGGACCGGACCACCTCAGGGGTCAGGTCCTCGGGTCCGTGTTTTTGCATATTGACATCTCCAAGAGTAAATATTTGAATAATGTACCAGATGTGGGATCAGACATAAAGTTGGGGTTAAAATGAACAAGAAATGTTGGCAATTACTCACACCTATTCATGAACATGGAAAGGGGAGTATATGTGCAGCTTACCAACGCTTAATCGACCATTGTACTTAAGACAGACGTTGCAAACGCTTCCCAAAAATGGAAGAAACAAAATAATCATTGAAATGAAACCAAACTGACACAGTTTACATGAAACCACAAGTTTCTCAGCCTTTTACAAATTCTCCTATTGCACGGGATAACGGTTCCTGGCCATCGCCTATGAGGTCAAGACTTCCCTTCATTCCATCCACTTTCAATACAGGGGATGGTCTATTCAAAGCCCTCCCCGTTTTTACTGTAAAGATAACATGTTATTAAGCTCATGGGTTCAAATTCAAATCAAATTTTATGTGACCAGATAATATGTTTACTAATAAGAGCATATCAATCATTGGCGAATAACGAATGCTGTCAGAGGATTCAACATTAACAACACACACTCAGGCAGAATATACTGGAGTGAGTGAGTGAGTGAGTTGGGTTCAACACCGCTTTTAACAGTATTCCAGTTATATCACGGCATGTCAGCTTAATGTGGGAGGAAAGCCCGAAGTGATGCAGGTCTCAGATGTTTACCACTTCAGTGAAACCCACAAGCACGGGTATGATGCTGACAAACCTAGAACATAATTGGGGCGAACCGGGTTTCAAAACCACAATCATTGGTTTCTGGCGTGCCCAATAGACACAACTCTGCACAGCGAATCGCGGCGCCTTAGACGACTGGGCCACTTACAGAACCCCCAGAACATACTGGAAACTCATTGTGACAATTTAAGCACTTGATAGACATGCTGAATCGGTGGTTAATAATAATCAACCAAACAGGCTGCGGAGGTATAATTCAATGTGTTTGTATTAAAATTACCAATTGTTTCATCAAACTTTAAATGTTAAATTCTATATCATGTAATTTTAACATCTTGTAATTTTGTTTTTGTTAAGCTCAGGGATTTAAATAACATATTACTCAATCAGAATGGGTCAAACGTAAGCCCCGGGCTTAAATACAAACAAGTATTTAATGAGGTTGGCCCACATGGTGTTCTCTCAGGCGGGCAGAGGAACAAAAGGATAGCTCTCCCTATTTCTCTCCTGTTCCTATCACTAGCTATCAAGCTGACTACAGCATGGACTGATTTAACATGATTTATGGGTGTCAGTATTTAGCATTTTAAAAATAACACACTTATAATAAGATGAGTGATGACTTCAAAGGGGATTTACAAAAAGTTTTAACATGTTAAAAAAACAAAACCCATTTTACAAACATACAGAACTGTTCATTGGACAATGTTGCCTTTACTCACAGAAATTCACCCTTTACAGATTAGTGAGTGAAATTATTTAATGCCACATCATTAATTTTTCATCTATTCCCCTTAAAGATCTGCAGTGAACAAAAGTCTCCACAATCAGTTCTGATTCTGGTTCCATGGTTTCTTATAATATAAGACCACTTTATTTCCATTTTATCAAAATAACTGACCTAAAATGATATAAAAATAATATTAAAAACATGCTTACTTTGAACAAATATTTGGTACGTATGAGTTTGTTTTTTTGGTTTTTGTTAGGTTTATGTTGTTTTGTTTTGTTTTTGTTGTTGTTTTTGTTTTTCTTTCTTACAAGAAAACAAATGGGTCAGGCCTGAGAACTATCATACCTAATCTCAATATCACACAACATCTGTAGAGAGGTATCAATTCTGAGTTTAAGATCTGCAGTAATTGCCTCAAATGTGGCAGCTTTAAGGCTTTGCTTCAATGT
The DNA here is from genome assembly GCF_022045235.1 of Haliotis cracherodii. NCBI lineage: Eukaryota > Metazoa > Mollusca > Gastropoda > Lepetellida > Haliotidae > Haliotis > Haliotis cracherodii. Next base: position 54,364,997 of record NW_027266297.1, read on the forward strand.
TCAATCACAAATTTGGGTAAAAAGATGGACATTTCACTAAATATAAAACTTCTATTTTGTAACATTGACATCCAAACATGCAGACTGACAAGAAGACAACAGAAATCTCATCACACCTACAGAATACAATTGTTTCTTACACTCAGTGGCCATAATAAATGAATAATTAGATTTTCATCTCATCCTCATTCACTGTTGCCTTGTTGTTTACTTGATGTAATTAGGACAATATGGTCAGGCAACACTCAGCACAGGGCTATAACACAAGGTGGTGAATCTGACCCTTGTGCATCCCCTGCTGATCAGCACTTGCCATTCCAATATCTGCCTCACGTCTTGCTCATGTACACATTTGCCTTGGCCAGTTCTACAAATGATAAAGCCCTCAGTCTCTTTTTCTTAATAGAAAAATCTAATAATTAATTTATTGTGGCCTATTGCTGTGATTTTCACAGTTCCAAAATAACAACATGAATAATATCAATTGTTTGACACTGCATGGGAAACACACAGCCAAGAATAACTCACCAAACTGCTCAATCAGAGGCAATCGCAATGTCCCAACACTTATCTAACAGTATATACCTCCCTAATGAAGTTCTAAATGCACATGGAAGCTTATTAGTTTAATACTTATCCTTAACATTTATTTAAAGAAAGATATGAACATTTCAGAATCATTTTACACCGTTACTTGATAGGTCAACAGATCCTACAGAAATTTTCTGTCACCAGCCAAGTTTCATGAGATACACACAAGCTTAATCCATGTACCGGTTATACTAAACAGCCATATTCCATAACCAAAGCATCCTCGACTATCATATCTCCATTCTATCATGATAACCCTGGTCCCATTGGCCACCAAAGCCTCATTTTGAGTCTGGTTCAAATGTCATGATGCTAAAAATAGCACCCAATCATGTTACTCTGTTATTCCATGATAGAAGCAAGAGGAGATATCAGTCAGAACTCTCAGACTACAAATATCTTGAGGCAGTAAGGACTTTGCTTCCCATCTTGATGTTTGGCCAACTATTTTTTTCAGCTAAAAGTTCACTTGTAGTATTCTGATTCCAGGAAATTATCCAGTGCTCACTTGTACGAGGCTGTATCTTTGATAATTTATAGTGAGTGAGTTGTGTTTAACACCACTTTTAACAGTATTCCAGTTATATCACGGCGTGTCAGCTAATGTGGGAGGAAAGGCCGAAGTGATGCAGGTCTCAGACGTTTACCACTTCAGCGAAACCCACGAGCACGGGTATGCTGACAAACCTAGAAACATAATCGGGGCGAACCGGGATTTGAACCCACAATCATAGGTTTCTGGCATGCCCAAGTGACACAACTCTGCACAGCGAATTGCGGTGCCGTAGATGACTGGGCCACCTGTGCCCCCTGATAATTTATAGATCTATACTGAACTAACATTCAAAAGGGAATTTTTATTGGTTGATTCAAGCTCATGACAAGAGAAATCCTGTCCTGTAAGTTAGTGATGGAGATATTCTGGGTCGAGGGTCTATATCTCCCAGAAGGAGATAGGATAATCGAGGATGAAACCAAAGAAAATGACTACACACCCGATCCAAACAGATTAAGACAATACTTGCTACACAAGAGTATGGTACATACAATAAATTGTTTAAATCCTCTTTATAAATAAAAGTATCAATTTGTATCGATACATGACCGTATATGTTCATACATGACAATGTATTGATACTTAGACGAACTGAATTGCAAATAAATATTTGGATATTCAGCTATGTTGGTATTTATTCATGACTCTCTATGACATAAAAAAATAATAAAATACTATTAGCTGGTTTATCAACCTGCCAACATGAAAATGAGAAATGGACCATGCTGACTTTGTACACTTCAAAAATACAAGGCATGCTCCACTGGTTAACATTTAACAGAAACAGCAACAAATAAAACAAAAGAAGACCAAATCAGGAGCCAAATCAAGATGTTACAAATTTCTCTGGTTAGTGAGGCAGCTCTATCAGAAATGTTCCAGCACTCTTATAGTGGGACACCATGAATGGGCTTCACACATTGTACCAATATTGGGAATCAAACCAAGGCCTTCAGCATGAGAGACAACAGCTTGGACCACTAGGCTACTCTACCACACCTCCTTTCCCTTTCTACATGATTGAATGAATAACGTCAATGTCACTTGGACATTTGTCCACATTTCGCAACATGGTTTCAATTACATAAAGATAATTTTCTGAAATAATAAACAAGTTTCATCAGTTGTGAAAAGTATTAGACTTTCAATTTATCTTTTACTTGGGTAGTCAAGCTTCAGCATATTTCCTTGCTCATATCATGTTCGCTACTCAAAGTTAAAGAAAATCCAATTATTTCAAATTACTACAGCTAATCTGTCATGGCAGGTCAGAATAACTATAGTTATTTGAAAGGATCAGATGTTCTTAAACTTCCTTTGAGTAGAATACACCATTAGGATATTGTTGTTGTCTTTACATGAAAGAAAATAATGAAAACACTGCTGAAGGCATCTCTTGCCCATTTGCAAATAGATTGGAAACAAATCTCTCTACTTGAGGTATTGATAAACTGAACACATTCAATATCACTTTTATGTCAAGTTATAACGACAAACACAGATCCTCACTTGTCAATACTTCAAAGGATTTAACTACTTCAACCACTGTCATGAGGATATTCACAACTAAAGTAACCTCTTTATCAAATTACCACTCATCAAATAGAGCAATCTCATTAAAATCAGATCTTTCACTCCCATACGATACCTTTCTAATCACCCAATCACTGTCAAGGCTTCTTAATTCTCAGTACGAGTGAGTGAAGATTTTGAAAATGAAGATAAATAAATATATTATATTAATAAATATTTATAAAATAAATTATATGTGGACATTTTATATACCCTCTCATTTCTGAGCCCCATGGCATCTACTCACGAAACAAAGAGGGAACCATTGAAAGTAATATTGGTGCTGTGAATGGGATCTGACTTTAAGGAGATTGCAATAGAGCACTTATATACCAAGTCATTATTCAGGTTATACATCACTTGATCTGGCAATATGAAACTTATTATAGACCCATCCTTGTCGTATTAGAATGTTCAAGTTTATGTTGTCCATTTAGTAGTCTTTCTGTCACAAATAGTTATCTCCCTTTTCTTCGTATAAGTAACCTAATATGTCCAACCTGTCATCACGGCTAAAGTACATAGTTCTATATCTCTTCTCTAAGAATATCAATATTTACACATTAGACGATCAAAGCTCGACTTAGACAAAGGATGTTTATATTCCTGCCTCAACCCTTCATAATGAATAGACTGCCCTGGCTTCAAAAGAAGGGGATGGTCTACTACTCTTGTAGGTATTCCGGGTAGTAAAGGCCTTTTTCCTTTCTCATGTCTCTTTGAGCACTGATGTAAAGTGTTCATTAATGCACCGAGGTTTTATAACTTAACAAAATGTGGTTATCTCCCTTTGCAGAAATATCACCACATGCTGTAGTCAAAGTCATCGCCGGCAAATACATAAAAGTAGCCCAATATTGTGAGAAACACAATCACATTCCCAGACAGCACCAAGCCACATGCTCCCCACTGAATCTGAAACAAAGAATGGATTATATTTAAGATGCACCTTGCAGAAAGTTGGCTAGGCTTCTACGCTGCATTGAACAGTATTTCAGTCATATCAAGGTATGCCAGCTTGAAGTGGAGGAAAGCCAAGAGAGCAAAAGTTTGTATATACACAAGTATGGTGAACCAACAAGCAGGGATCATAATCAGGGAGAACCTGTGATCTAACCTAAAATCAACAGATCCTGACACAATCATGGGACATAACTCACAGCAAACTTTTAGTGTCTGCCTCCAGTCATTGTGAAGCAGATTTGTTTATTTTTTTCTGGAAGACATTTGATATTCAGACCATTGTCAAATCATAATTCTAAACAAGTCACCTTTTTCATATTTATTATCTTTACATATGATATCATATTTTGTAAGTGGGAGAATTTGGTTAAACAGAGATTCAAACAGTCTATCAGTTATATCGCAGCATGTCTGCTAATAATGAGAGGACACCAAGCGTTCAAAGCGTGCAGATCAAACATTTTCCCATTTGGTGAAACCATCGAACATGTGTAAATGGCCGAATCTATGATTCCAACACACGACCAGCTGATCCTGTCACAGCCAAGGGATGCAACTATTGAGCAGGTCATGGTACTTTAGACAAATGGTCAGCTTGTGCACCTAAGAAGGCTAAGGAACAACACTCACAATCCCAGTGTGTGCCAGTATGACAGGCAGCCCTATGGAGGACACCACGACGCCCGTCGTGAGGAAGATACACAGCTCCGAACATGCACTGCTGGCTGAGTCAAAGCTGCTGGCCAATCGTCTGGCAATAACTGTCGGCACCGGGCACAGGAAGTAGAAGAACAGTACAAACATCGGCCACCAGTTGCTGCAATGTGGAAAACAGGCAAGTAAAGTGAAAAGTTTGGATCAAATCTCAAAGTAGCTGCACTTCTATTAACTATTGTACTGCAATATAGTGGCTGCAACAATTATATGACATGGGTCAATAAGATTGGTTTAACGGCGCCGTAAAACAGTATCTCAACTATATCACAGTTTGTCAGCTTGATGTGAGGCAGGTCTTAGACGTTTACCACATTGGTGAATTCCATGAGCACAGGTATGGCAATATATTTAATGACTTGTGAAACAGTGAAAAAGAATCTTCAATATTTCAAATATTAAAGTACTTCAACAAAAACTAGTTCCTATTCTTTAGATGGTAAAAGCACCTTAAGTACACAACAGGGAACAAGTTCACGATTAAGACATCAAAATTACATTCATTGGGAATGTTTCCAAAGAGGACGCCCAACCATCATTAACACCAAAGATGACTTTGTCAGAAAGCACAATTATGTCTCTGGGCAGTGGGACGACGCCACAAATAATTTCGAGGGGTGGCATGTAAATATGTACAAATTAATTGAGATACTGCAGGTTGAGTAGGGTCATAGTGCGATCACAATCCAGGTAGTTTGATGCCTCCCAAGAAGAGGAAGTATCGTACCTAGACCATGCCCTTGAGAGGGGACAGTTTCTCACCAACCAGAAACCAGTGAACGATTATCACAATACTGTTTCACATCTAGATGGACTTTGAATTGTGTAATGTAATGGCAATGTGAAATATGAAATTGGACAAATAAGACATTATTACATACAGACTGTGCTCATTCTTCTTATCAATTTTAAATCTTAAAGTAAACAAATGCTGGACGTACAGATTTATATTGCCTACACAAACACGAAAGGGATTATCCCTCGGCCAGTTGCTCCACAAGAAGCTGCTTTAAGGTATCCAAACAGGAAGTTCATCATAAGAAGCTTGTTACAGACATTAATTGTTATTTTAATTACTTACAATGCCAAAAACAATTCACACACCCAGCAATGTATGCAATGTTATTTTTGTAGAATTAACAGAAATAGCAACACTTTTAGATTGACCACTTCCTGACGTATCTGTATAGCTGCCAAGTACCAGTCAGCCAACATATCAGCCAATGAAAACACTTGTCACAAATCGTTGCACTAATGTGCCAGTAGCTTTAGGCCACGCCCCGAAATAGTTTTCGCATGTGATTTCAGTACTTTCACTTGGACACTTCAATTCTTTCTACCAATATTGTGATGTTTTTTCTCTTGGGATTTGACTTAATATATCTAGGACAATTGATATTGCAACAAAATCGCAATCATTTTTTTTCACTTTACTTCCCCTTAAGGTTAGCGTAAAGGGCTTCTAATTTCTCAGTATGAGTGAGCAAAGCATTCAGATCAGCACATCTGATGCCTGTATCTTGAAAATGAGTTTAAACGACCTTTCTCGATTGTACATAACAAAGGATGAGCCATACTTTTGTGGATAATTTATACCTGAGCTTCGTGGCATCTACACCAAAAAGGAAGTACCATCGAAGGCATATTTGTGTCCTGCATGGGTTTTCTTTTGTCACAGGGAAAAGTTTCTGAATCGGAGTGGTAAAGATATGAAGCGTTAATGTTTTAGAAAGCTGACAACTAATTGGCCCAAGAACCCATGCAATTCAGTGAGATTGGGCAGACAAAGATCACTCATGGCTCATCTGACATGACCTTATGTGAAGGTATGTCGGAGTAAAAGATCTGATTTCAATGACATGGAATTTTCATCAATCCATGTATTACATGAGTTGGTTGTTGAATGTAGTTTAATGCCAGGGTCATTTTCCAGCTATGACAGGGTGGGCTGTTAATAACTGAATCTGGCTCAAGAATGCGCACCACTCCATGCTGTCAGGGCATGATGACACTCAATGTATTCAGACAGGAGACACATAATAACCATGTATCATCACTCGGCAGTCTAGGGACAAGAATGGCAAAACTGAAACTTATTCTACCAGTGCATAAAATTCCACAAAATGTCGGTAAGATAACTGGACTGGCAAGATTGCAAAGTTACCTGACCAGATGAAATGTTGCGCGTCCAGAATTTTCTAGACTTACAAACAAAAGTTACAATGGTCAAACATAAGAATAGTGCTGTAAAATGTTAGTTCTCAGAAAATAACAATAAACTGGTGGATTGTCAAGTTAGCAACTTTAACTCCTGACCATCGGGTGTGCACCTTTTCAAAACTGACCGTCTGCCAGTAAAACAGACTGTCTGACTTATTATCACCACTTATTCTACCCCTGAAGCCCCACATGGCCCAACTAGCTTATGACTGTTTGATGGAGGTGAATGGCACACAATACTTACTTGAATTGTGGAAGGGCACATCCTAGAAGTAAGAATGTGATCCCAATTGCTGCTGTAAATGCCAACCCAATCAACCTGTGGAAGGAAGTAAGAGGTCACACTGAGTGCATGTTGTTTTACACTTCCAGCATTACTACTAAGAAGCTCAAGTCTTTGAATGGCATTTAGATGTGATACAGATGAGGAAGAGAATTTATTGATGTCAACTTCTTCATTATGAGGAACATATAATCAAGAATGAATACACAATGCCATTTAGAAAGCGGTCAAATGTAACAAATGTTATATTTGGGATAACACTTTCTTAGTAAAGTACAGATTCTCGTACTTTTTTTGGTTTGAGTCCCATCCGGAATTCGAACCCACACTGCCAGAGTGAGGCACCTAATCTTGATCACCTAAGTATGTGATCTAGACTACCAGTTGTCAGACTTTCTTTTTTGTGGAAGCCTCGGTGGCCGAGTCGGTTAGATCACTGACTTTGTGTGCAAAGTACGAGAATCTGTATTTTACTAAGAAAGTGTTATCCCAAATATAACATTTGTTAAATAAAAAAGAAGTTGACCACCATAAATTCTTTTCCTTACAAGAAGCTATTTCACATCTGTCCGCGAACAAACAAGTCAGGATTAGACAGAGCTGTGGTTGATAGCAAGATCAATAATCTACACCACAGGGGTACGAGGACATCCACCAGATCCTTGCTCCACAAAGTAATCTTACCACTATGACTGTTGTAAGTCTACAGTGACAGAAATTAAGGGGTTCAGAGCTAAGGGTGCTTGTGAAAGGGACCATGGTCACATATTGTTACCAACTGCCTTCACACATTGCACCCATGTCTGGAATCAAAAGCTTTAACCACTAGGCTACCCGACCACTCCGAGGTGAAATGGGGTTAACGTCATGCTGGTCTTATAGTGCTAACCAACTGAGATATACCATGCTGCAGTTTTCACATGGATACCCCACTCAGACCCAGCATACTGACTCCAAGCATGTGGGTGCGTGGCTGCTTGTACTTGTTGGACACAGGAGACTGATTCTCCCATAAATGCCTTACACCAGGCAGGGCAACAACAGGTATTTGGATGTAAAGCTCTTAGGACTAAATAGTTGCCATCATGCTATGATGAAGACATAATTAACTATTGCTTAATATCCCGGTCAGAAGCATTCACAGCTTTATCAAGACACATGATATGACAAAGACGTGATTAACTATTGCTTTGCACCATGGTTAAAAGTATTTACAGCTACATAAGACAAAATGTAAATAATCAAGACTAGATCCAGTGGTTGATAAGCAATAAAGCCATCAGAGTATGATGACATATAATCGACCAGGTCACACATTAAAACCACTCAATGCCCATTTCAGATTGTTAATGATCTTAACAAGCATGCTGTCCCAAGTGACAGGGGTCCGTCCACACAGATCCAGAATCCCTACAAGGGGCTTTATATGAAGATTATCAAAAATATACTTACGCTAATCACAGCACCAGCCAAGTGAACAGCAAATGAAAAAGAAATATTAACAACAAATAAGCCTTACTCCTTGGACAGCGGTGCACCATTTCAGATGAACAATGATGACTACGGTCGCAATAAGATATATATCCTAATATTATGGGTGCAACACAATTTGTATCCTGACACAGTACATTTTTATCACAAGTTGATATTCTTTCATTTTGTAGGTGAGCCACAAGCCTTAATGACTTATTAAATTTCAGAGATCAAAGATAGGATATTTAAGGGCAATAGCATATTGGCAAGAGGGTACTGTAAATGTTATGCTTTTTATGTCAAACCATGAAATACTTGAGAATCTGCAAAAGCTGGCGGTTGAACAGTTTCTGTTACTTTTCACATGTTTCACACAAATATAACTTGTAATGAAATGTATCTTATGTATGGCCATACAGGGGTAGTAAATCGATGTATTGTATCATGGGCCTTGTATCGCGATACAATACTGTAGCAGTGTATCGCTACACCACTAATGTATACCACACTTATCATCACTGATCACATTGCATATGACATGTATGAACACCATATGATCAGCTACAGTTGTCTTCTACCTTAAGACAAAAGTGACAGTCCACAAAGTACTGTCATTGGTTCCTTTTGTTTTTCTAGTCTAGGACTCTGGGACTCATGTTAACGTAGGACCCTTTGAGCCATACAAATTCACTTCCTGGTTCAACATATTCAATGTTAAGAATTAAATGGATCTTCATATGACACCAAACACAAGAATCAAACTCAGTCTTTATCAATTATATTAGAAATATATGTTTGTGACATTTTCTAATAGTCTCAGAAATTCTTGACCATCGCAAATCATAAAGTAAAAGACCATCAATCTACATATATATCCAACACAAACAACTACAAACTAAAAGAATCTTAATTGTTAATGAGATTGTTAACAAATGCCAATAAGCTGACAAGCTGACAAGCTGACAATGATGCTTGTGACAATGATGTTAGTGCATTTGCACCAATACACTCAAAAGATGGGCTAGTTTTTTTTCACTTTTATTAAGATGCAAGTTGGCACTAGCCAACAACTCTGTTTGTCAAATGTAAAAGGTATTCCGAGGGTTATTAGAATTTCTTGCTTTTGAGGGCGTGTCCTTATATGTTATCAATATCACCATTCTGATTTGTAAATGTTTCAGGTCAAGTAGCATTGCTGCATAAGGTATCTATGTATGTGTGATTAAATTACATCAGCACTGACAATTGGGATGATGACAAGCTTGACGATAAACAAAAGTTTAATGGTTAACAAAGGTATGAATGTTTTAAACACTGTTTTTAATATTTTGACATCATATTTTCTCCAAAAGTCACATTAAATGTCACTAGTCATATTGCTAAACACTACTTTAACATTAACCTATAACTCCATTTGCATTAGCAACTAGAATAGAAATACCATTCCATTTAAAAATATTATTTTCATATGGTCCTATTTCAAGTCTATTGTTAAAGTAAAACTCCAATGTTTTGTCATGTGATCAAGTACTTGACTGTTTACACCCGGGTAGATTGACAGGGTGTAAAACGAACCGGTGTTCATTTCTAGAAATGTTTCAATCTATAGGTTATTCGTGACATCTCACATTTTACTTACACTACGTCACACTGGAATTAGATTTTAAAGTAGTATGAAGAACCCGTGGAATATTTAAACATTATCTTGAGAGAAAAGTGTCATACCTCTGATGCCGGCCATTTTGTCAACATCATACACACACTGTCATGACGTCATAGATATTTGTGAATCTCAAGTGTTATTCAAACTGGCTGCAATTTTGTTTAACGTTCCCTATATTAATTAAAATGTGTCTTTGAAACATATTTCTATTCCTGATATTAAAAAAAAATATAATTAAAATTGTCTCGAAGTTTCGAGAAAACACGTGAACGGACGCCATCGGCCTGAAAGTTGCGTCTCGTGCTAAGCGATTATACAAACGATCTTTCTGACAAGAGTAGACAGAAATGGCTGATGGGGGAAAGTATGTACAAACTCAATTGTATTTTGTTTATCTGTGTTAATTTCTGTGATGTAAACCTTTGATTTGTGCCATTTTTGTGTTTGAACTCAAATAGAAGTTGCCCATGTTTCGTTCAATTTCACTTTGTCATCGACCGGCGTAATTGTCTAAGTCGAAGATAAGAGTAAAACAGAATAATGGTTTTACAAATTCATCTTTTTGAAAGACTGATGGAAAGTTTGGTAAAGTAAGTAAAGTGAAACCATTGTAAACAAAATGTTGTCATGATTTTCGGGATGTTCATGCAGTGCCTTTGTTTCCAAATGAAACCGAAAGAGGGGAAAACAGCTGATTAGATGCCCGACATATAATTTGTATATTGAACGCAACAACGAATAGTTGGTTCTATTCTTGGCGTCAAATATATCAATGGACCGATCATTTCTACCAATGAGTAATGAGGATGAGAATATTTCTTACGATATGTACCATTATTTATACGGATATGACGTCATCAAAACAACGTGTCGGCCCAAGAATGGAGGACGTTCAAACTTGCTAAGTCACGTATAATTCTTATGTGTATATAAAAGCGCACTTGACGCTCATAGTCCAAAACTGATATTACTTAGAGGAAGGTTAAGGCAAATATTTTAAAAAGAGGAAAGGGGGATTGTATTGAAGATGGCCGACAGGTATGACCGAGTATGAGACAATGTTCATAATGTTGTAAACACTTTTTACAAGGATGGATTTCTAATACATTTTTAGTTTTATGTCTACCATAGGAAATGTTTTAGGGGTGAATTTTACCAAATGTAAGAATGATGCATGTATTTCTCTCCCTTAATTGTGTTAATTGTAATAGTTTCTTTTTTAAAGGATTATAAGATAAGGCCTCCAGCATGTCAACTGATGTCAAGATTTTTTTATTATTATATTACATTATATACTGTATACAATCATGAATAGACAAGGTTTTTTAAATAGAAATTGCTTATTTAAAACCTGATATTGTGTTGAAAAATCCACAGTTCCCAAGGTCCCAAATAAGCACATTAACACATGATCAATTGATTGGACTAAGCACATTTATTATGGGTCTAAGCCATTTCTACTTTTAAAAATGTTTAAAGGATCATCATATTTTTTTCACTGATATTATCCACAAAAAAAGGATTTTCTTGATTTGGTCTTCTTTGGCCATGTTGGCCGAGCAGAAATTTTGATAGTCCATTATTTTGGCATTGATCTAGTCTCCGTTCAGAATGTATTTTAGAGCTAAAGACAAGAAAAATGATTCTTAGATTTGACATACATATTTTAAGAGCTTATGAAGATGTAAACATATAAACTGGTGTGCACTAGAGCTGGCTATCAGTATATGTAATAGAGATTGATAATCGCTAACTAAATATTGATTAAATTATCAATAAATATCAGAGAAGTAACTCTGTTGAACAGTGACACATTTATGCAAAGATTACTTTGTGGACATTTGAGATAGAACAAAAACAGTTTTTCTGTCTTCGGCTCTAAACATGATTGACAATTACAAGTCTGTTTCGGTAAATCTATACTTTTTTCACCACATAAAGTTATGTCAGTTATTATCAATGACAACAATTTCATATTGATAATTGTGAATTTTTCTTTCCGTCAACGATAATCCTGATTATCGGTCTTTTTAGCTAGCCCTAGTGTGCGCACCTCCATAAGCACAAAAAATATATTGAAGTAAGTTCTTAACACAGAACAATATGCAGACAATGGGGCATGTGTGTACCTGTCTAATTCACTCCAATTCTCCCTCACATGCATTTACGTCACTTAGGTGTGACAGAAATACATGATCCTGGAAGTGAATCCCTGATTTATCCAGATTTCATTCCTTGGTTCGTCAGTATCATAGTCGTGCTCATGAATGTCACCTAAATTCCTACCCCACCAAGCTGACATGCTGTGCAATCACTGAAATATTGTTCCTCGCTAGACCAATAAGACTGAAGCTTACCGTCTCTGAGCATATATGGTCCCAGCAATGGTGTTTTGCGTTTGCTAACATTATCCTGATTTTTTCCTGCATGGATTGTTGCACATGTTATCAAACTCATGTTATGCTCATTAATTGCAATATCTTGATTCGCACAATTTTTACAAAGCCATGAGCTTGGACTGCTGAATGAAATATGGGATAGGTAGAAAAAGGATATACTGCGTCCCAATGGACCCTCAATTGTATTCATTATACTTACACCTCATCAAGTGCAGTTATAGGTGTATGTCATTTCATCCATCAATCATGACCACTGTCCCCATGATTATTGATTCATTCCAGGCTCTAAAGTAGTTATCAAAATGTTCAGTACACTACACTATTTCATTACTTTACGGGACCCTCAAATTGCCTGCAAGGACCTTTAAAGTTAATTATTGGGGGTCCCTTGCACCCCCAATTTTGTAAGTCAAGGTAAAACCCTGTGGTATGCCTTTATGATGCGATATTAATAAGACCCCTCTGTTCTTACAGTGATGATTTGGCCACGGCCATCCTCAAGAGAAAAGAACGACCAAACAGACTCCTTGTTGAAGAGGCAGTTAATGAGGACAACTCTGTTGTTTCACTCTCACAGGTAAGAGATAAATTGTGATGTGTCGCGGAGTCTGATGATCAACATGATGAAGAAAAACTAAAATAACAGGACATTAACAATTATTGGCTACTGAACATTTCTGTTCTTGACCACATGTCAAAAGTCTCGTGGTTTTGCAGCCACATTGGACTGAACATGTTCGTCATGGATTTATTGTGTTCGTTGGGTATGCATCTACCGCAGTCATTTTTTCTGCTTCTATCAGCTGCAGTACTTTCAAAATTTGCAAATATTGTCTCCATTGTTCAAACATCAGTAGCTTCTAACCGTTTTGAAATTTCTTGATTAGTTACAGATGTATTGGAGTTTGCTTTTGATGTATATTTTCTCATAAATTTTCTTTAAAAAATCATATCTTCATTAATTTTTCTAAAAGTTGCAAATTGGCACTATGCAGCTTCTTGGTATATTGAATTTTTTTTTGTTCTTTGATGCATGTCCAAAATGTCAAAATGATTGAAGACTGTCTGAATGCATTAATTGAGAAAAGTAGCATAAAACATGTTATCATACCTCCACATTTAGCATGCGGCAGCGCAATCAGATGCCGATAATTTTTTACTGTAAGACCAGTGTCGCTATAAGGTACTGTTTGGCCGCCATATTGGATTGAAGGTTTTGGTCATGCATTTTTGCACTTTTTCCCGTTATTTGGCTGCCAAAATGTACTCCTGGAACTATTACAGCAATGCATCAGATACCTGAACTAAGAACACTCATCCTTTGACTGTAGAGCAATGGACAATGGTACTACAGCCTGTTGATGAGCGAACTCTTTCTTCTCCCTGACTAACTTATCATTACATGATCCCACGACTTCAGCTGTGTTTAAGCCATCAACCTAGTGTAAAAAAGTGTTCTTGGCTCTGTTTTCGGTGATTTGTGCAGTGCTTCTGGATCTCAAATACACGGTTTTTCAAATACCTGTAACTCGGCTACCACTGGTCTGATTTAAACCAAATTCCTTGTGTGTATGTAGACTATGATTGTAGATTATCACGTCTTAATTGTAGCCACATAGCTTCGTAGACTATGGAGAGAAAAATAAAAAATAATTCATGCATAACAACATCTAAAACATATTTAACTTATTGTTCCTCAGAAGATCACTATCAGATTTGCCAATTTTTTGTATTTACATATGCAAATCATTACTGAAGTGCAACCACAAATCCCATGTGAGATTTCCTAAATTCCTACATACTACAACCTGTGATCTAACACGTTTTGAAAATGTCACTTTTTTCAGTAAGAAAAAGGGATTGGATGACACTATAATGGGTTCAGAAACTTACTTTTAAACTCGTTTCTTCAAAGAATCTGCACAGAAAACATTGAATTCATTCTATATAAACGTCTCACTTTTTTTTTTCTTTGGTGCATGTTAATAGTAAGGGCTGCTTGGCGGTTTTATTTGATTTCAGTTGTATATCAAACTTATGCAGTAAAGACACTAAAAGAAGCACCTCATAAATATACAATTAACCCCTATTTGATGTCTTTCTGTTGATGCTAGATCCATGAGCTATGGTATAGGTATACTGATTTAATAAACTAGTACATGACCTAAGTGTTTACACTTTCTGAAGGTAGGCAGTGTTCTCGGCTATAGCTGTTGATACTGGCGGCCGTAGTGGCAGGTAATACGTCCTCCAATTGCCAAGGGGGCAAATAAAGTTACCTCCTTCAATAATGCCAAACTGAACTAGCACTAAAATAGACAATTTTTCGCAGTCAAAACGTACCAGTGAAATATTACATACCATATTCGACCCATTAAGCGCCCCTCCCCCAATAAGCGTCCCCCCCCTCCCGGTTCCGAAAATTTATAAAGTAATTATTTCGTTTTAAATGAAAATCATCCGGGAACCGAGGTTTCCGGATATTTGAAGTCTGTTTAAGCAGGGCATGACTGTATTCTGTTTATTTTAGATATTTGTGACTTTGAATATTATGAGCAGAAAAAAAATTACACCGTACCCCTTCAGCGAAGTCCGGCAAACGAACGGGTGATGAGAAACCTTGTCAGTACAAATTCGAATTTGAGATAAAAAAAATCACCAGACATGTTGATTTACCATTTAAATTGTATTTTTTTGTTCAGCTAGGCATTGTTTTATATCCAGGGATTAAGATTACCCTGTGCATTTTCTCGCAAACTAAGCTGGACACAGCAATCAGCTGTACACACGTTTTCTTGGAATCTACCAGTGATTCGGTCAAGACACACCCAATGATATAACTTTACAGGATTTTAAATGCAAGGATCAGAAAAAGTTGTATCTTTTCTCGTTTTAACAGGAATAATATATTCCAATATCTTGTTTATTTAGATGCAGCTTTTACTAAACATATTTAAAATAATAATAACTCTAAGCGAAGCAGCTGATCGCTATTGCCTGGTATTATTTTTTACATGGAACCAGTCTGACCAGTCACCGTCAATGCTCCCGTGCACGTGATCGCGTGATTGTGAGAATTACGTGTCGACATAGAATCGTCCAACAAAAACAAATATGACTTTTAACGAATCAAGTATGGCATTTATGATATATGTATCCATTCTCTGTCAACTAAAGTTCGTTTCAAGGCGTCAATAGCGGTAATCTGACCGTGGTTGCTGTTAATAACATGGAGTTGTGCGATCTTACGATCGCTTCACACACGATTTCGCCGAAATTAATTAAAACAATATTAAAAGGAATTTTGAATAAAATTAATGAAATAAGTTACAAACAAAAGTTCAGATATACAAAGAACACTTTTTATAGCCAGAAAGTGTAATTACATGAATAATTTGCGAACTTCAGTATGGATTTGTTGACATGGTATTTCGAGTGTTACGTGCTCACAGTAATGTCTTTCCATGGGGGAAAAAACATCAAAACTCATTAATTCGTGTATAATGCGCACCCCCTTCTACACAGCTGTGTTTTTTGGAAAAAAAAGTGCGCACTATTCTCAAGAAAATATGGTAAGGCTTACTGATGAATTTACGCCAATTTTACTCCCAATTGGTCCCAATAAGCGCCCACCCCTTCTGTCTTTTTTTAAGCGCCCTGGGCGCTTAATGGGTCGAATAAGGTAGTTAATAAAGACAATATTACAATCACATACAGTAGTGCACATATCCATCCTCATAACGGGGAAAATACCTTAATGGTAATCACCTCAAACCATTAAGAACTCTGTTTCATTGTTTTAGTTCTCAGTATAAGCAAAGTGAGATATTGTGATACATAGATGGATCGGGATTTTTTACTTTTCGATACATGTGTCTATCACAATCACACACTAAGTAAAGAGGATGAATTCTTACCTTAAATGTATTCATTTTGCAACACCAAACACCAATTACTAGTGAAAATGTAAATATTTTCATCCATTGCGCCATCCTTGACACTGCCAACTGTAAATCGTTAGTGTGCCTGGTATTTGGCCATCCTGTCTATGAAAGAAATGGCTTTCACTCCACACATAAAAAACACATGCAAGTATCGTGATACATATCGGATTGTGAGCAAGGTATGGTGATAAGTATCTGATCTCAGTTGGTGTATCCTCCCAGCCCTATTGTGAATGGACTTTCATGAATGTAAACCAGGATTCGCTAATATATTTCAGTGTAGCATGGAGCCAGTATTGTTGCTACTGTAAAACGTGAAATTAATGCGTCTCCAAAAGAATGCGACCACTGGCCCCTAACCAAAAATGTGACTCAATATGAATGCGACACCCCCTCCTCTCAAGCATCAGTGGATTTATATCTAAACAAAATGTCCTCTGTCAGGTTTACAGGAGAATCCTCACCTTAATCCAACCTTACATTAATCCAAATACACACCAAATAGCACAGCTTATTAGCGCTGAGTAGAGTACTTCAACTAAAACAATACGTAAGCGCTGGCTTGTGTCGGCCTTTGATGCAGTCGCAAAGAGCAAAGACACCGTGTTGGGTGACGTCTGTCTGGACTTGCAGTTGTGATCAGTGATGACATGAGTGAGTAGAAGGCTTGTCTTGACCCGTTTATGTTTAATAATGCGAGCCAAGATCACTCGCATTTTTTGCATTTGATTCACGCTCGCGATAATATCAAGATTTACAGTATATCACTGTATATGTTTTGTTGTTTTGTTTCCAGAAAAAGATGGATGAATTACAGTTATTTCGAGGTGACACAGTGCTCTTGAAGGGTAAACGGAGGAGAGAAACAGTGTGTATTGTTCTGTCAGATGATACTGTAGGAGATGACAAGATCAGAATCAACAGATGTGTCAGGAACAACCTGAGAGTGAGGCTGGGTGATGTTGTCAGGTGAGTGATCAGCAAACACTGGTTCAGAAAATTAATTTTACATTCACCTGTGATCAGGTCCATCAGCTGTCAAGGCCTTCTACATGTACTTCTACATGTATCATAGATAATAAAATGATATACAATGCACACATACCCTATGTGTGGCACAAGGGTGTGAAACGTGAAACATTTCAACCGTCACTGTTCATGATATATGTTCTGCACAAGAAAGAGCAGGAATAATTACTTATGCATAATATGTACATAATATGTCAATACTTAAAGCGACGACCCGTGAAGATCTGGGGAAGAATAGGTCCTCAAATATGGAGTCAGTGCAAGAGGGTAGAGTTTAAATTTGGCCAATCACAGGATAGTTTGGGATGTGATTGATTTGGACATAGAATGTACGATAGCTTGGGATGTGATTGGTCACTAGAGGGATAAAAACTATTTGTTGGACAACAAAATATATTGCCATCCTGAAATGCCAACACACCTCTGTTGAATTTTATTCAACAGAAACAAACGCTAAAATAGAAAATACTTACAAAAAGCTAAAATACAAATATATACACACAAAAATATTGACCAATATGAATTGTTATTTTAGCCTTAAGTTTCAACCTGTTGTGATCATGATAATTGCATAATTTGCTTTGATCTTCAGTATCCAAGCATGTCCAGATGTGAAATACGGAAAACGTATTCATGTTCTACCCATCGATGACACAGTTGAAGGTCTTACAGGGTAAGTCTTAGGCATCAGTGTTACTATTTATAAATTATCCTAGGTTTCTCATCAGCTCTCATAGTCTTGTGTTTCTGAGTTGGCTTTTTCCCTCCTTAACATTTGGAATCAGCTTTATGATCTATATGTGATATTGATATAGGAACCATTGATTAAAATATACATGACATAAGACAAACCATCAACGACCCAGCAGCTGTGCATGTTATTCTGTAAATAACCTACAGTATCTTTGTTGAACATTTTGAACACATTGAGTGAGTCAAAAAGTTATTTATCTGAAATATTTTATTGTTATCCATTTTGTAATTAAATCACCATTGAATCTTATAACACTTGTCCTATCTTGTTTCAGAAACCTATTTGAGGTTTATCTGAAGCCATATTTCCTGGAAGCATACAGGCCCATCAAGAAGGGGGACATCTTCCTTGTCCGAGGCGGTATGAGAGCCGTTGAGTTCAAAGTGATTGAGACAGACCCATCCCCCTACTGTATTGTAGC